>NC_138530.1:47369255-48671331 GCF_964234715.1 Podarcis melisellensis | reverse complement strand
CCGCAACATAAACAGTGATGGAATGGGAAAACAGTCTGTTTATTCTCTGAGAGCTAGCAGATGGGGGTTTCCCCTGGTTCTCGTTCCGTCTCTCTCTCTCTCTCTCTCTCTCTCTCTCTCTCTCTCTCTCTCTCTCTCTCTCTCTCTCTCTCTCTCTCCAAATTCTCCTATAGCAATACTGGAAATAAGTGTGTCCTGTTGTAGCATGACTGTTGATAACGGATGTAGGCTTTGGATAATATTTGGAAAATTGACACAGATGAGCAATAGCAGAAGTGTGTTTGTCCAAGGTTAGGCAGATTTTCAGAAACTTCAAGGGTAGAAAGGAGAGGCTTCTCTGCAGTCATTGTTCATTATGGGTCAGTGTTGAGTTAAAGGTCATTGAATGTGTACCTGAACACATCTAGAGTGGAACTCATGTCCGTTGGGAAGTTTTGTTACTATGATCCTGCTTATAATTTACAGCAATGGAAAGCATGAAGTGGTTAATGCATGCACACAAATGTTTTGTTAATCTCAATGCTTTTCTCCTTTTTTAAAGCACAGTTTCTGGAGGGGGGATTGAGACTGGAGAAGGGTGGGGTGGTGTTATGAGAGAGGTCATAGCTCTTTTCTCATTTGCTACTTCCCTGTTCCAAATCTCCCTCCCATGGCTTTTCCCACCATAAAGGTTTAAATGAACACTTTCAGGGCAGAAGAAAATGGAGGAGAGGTTGTAGTGTCTGCCTGCCCCTCCAAAAGATAGGGCATCCCATTAAAGGGAACCAGGAGGAGTGACCTCTGTCCATACAGCCAGGCAGGGGCTTGGGCCACAGCATTCCTGTGAGCCAGTGTGGGGTAGTGGTTAAGAGCGGTAGTCTCGTAATCTGGGGAACCGGGTTCGCATCTCCGCTCCTCCACATGCAGTTGCTGGGTGACCTTGGGCCAGTCACACTTCTCTGAAGTCTCTCAGCCCCACTCACCTCACAGAGTGTTTGTTCTGGGGGAGGAGGGGAAAGGAGATTGTTAGCCGCTTTGAGACTCCTTAGGGTAGTGATAAAGCGGGATATCAAATCCAAACTACTACTACTACAACTACTAGTACTCTTCTTCTTCTCCTTCTTCTTCTTCCTCAAGGTGGCAATCCCTGGGGGAGGGCCCTGTTTGGTGTAAGTCACAGGACTCCCCCACTGCCAGGCTGACCCTGATTCACTTCCTGCCGGCAGATCAGAAGTCAATGGTTATGCCCAATGCCTGTGCCAAACTTTGTACACATGTAATCAATAAAGTTGTGACTTTATTTGACCCAATTAAGCTGTGTTATGTCTGTTCTTCTTATGCAGTCAAGGGGAGCCTGGGCATGCAACTAGGTGTTCTGATTTCTAAATAACAAACACGCCTCAGAATCCAACCCCCCTACAATTACTTCTTATTAACTTCATTTCCTAGCGACAGGCCCAAGTCCACAGACATGTGTTTTAGAAATCATGATATTTGGTAAAGGAAATGAATACTGCATTTGTTATCATCTGGTTCATGAACCTCTGGACTATGCTACCCTCATGTTTTTGATCCTATCTCTGCAAGAATGAGACAGAAATGTAGCGGGGGAAGTTGATAAATTTAGGCCTGCAGCTCACATGGCCATGTCTCGCAGAATATATTTGGTAGGTTTGCCAATTACCAAAAGCAACCGGCGTGGCCTAGTCCTATGCCCTAAGCAGCAACTTGCTATACAAAAATCAGTGTGTGGAACATTTCACAGCATGGAGATAAGCCTGATAACTTGGCTCTGCAAAACCCAGGAGCAGGGGCTAGAAAAAGCACAGGGAACTCTAATACATGGTATGTGGACTGAATGTTGCCTGCTTCTGTCCACCCTGCGATTGTCTGTTCTTCAACCAGCTAGCCCTTACTGCCAGAATACAGTTTGTGCTGGGATGCAGACTTTGTTTATTTCTCTCCTCTGTTCTGCACAAGACGCAACCAGCTTTTGAGAAGCAGCCTGTCAGTGAAAATCAACGTTTTGTGCTGAAGCCAAAGCTGACTGCTTTGCTTAATTAGTGCTGACTTGTCAGGGCAACCTTCTCTGTACTTGCTCCTTAGTCACAAGGAAGTGTCCTGAACGCTTTTCATTCTCCCCCTCCCCCGCCCACCCCGTGCCATCGTGCATGTTTCAAAGTCGCATTGTCTCCTTTGCAAAAGAATGTTACTCAACCCTATTAAAACAAAAGTGGGATCATTTGGAAGGAATGTGTGGTTTCGAGGCATGTGGCTTCCTTTCTGCCGCTCGGCGAGGTATCGCAATTTGCCATCGGCTCAGGGAACCTTCTGACTGGAGCAGGTTCAGTGGGCAGCTGTGCTGTGTGTCATAACTCAGTCAAAAGATAATACCTGAGATAACACCCGTCAAGGCATGACTTAGGCACGCGCCATTGATGTGTATCAGAAAACACACTGGCAGGTACGTCTTCGAGCTCCCAAATGTTGTAACTGCAGAATTATACGCTCTGTGGAATGGTTCCAGCATTCCGAGCAAGAACCAACAGAGTGCAGCAATTCGCAGAAGTGCGCTGACATCATGCGCACTCGATGACGGAGGAAGCGTTTGAGGCACAGAATGTTTTCTTGCTTTCCTTTCCTGCAAAAGGAATTGTGAAATCTGCATTCCAGGAGGAAAACTCAGAACCTGAAATGTGAATGAAGTTTAGCGCAGAGGGGTCTGGACTCAAAAAGCAACACACACACACACCCTTCACCAAGGGACACACTTTAAAGTAAAATGAGACCTATCACAAAGCACAAAGTCAGTCAAGCATCTCCAAGGATCTCTTAAGTCTCATGTAGCATGGCTTCCAGAGGCCTTGGATGTCACTTATCAGCCTCAGCCATTACATCTCTGAAATGGGAAGAATAATAAAATACTGTACAGTGGTACCTTGGGTTACAGACGCTTCAGGGTACAGACTCTGCTAACCCAGAAGTAGTACCTCGGGCTAAGAACTTTGCTTCAGGATGAGAACAGAAATTGTGCGGCGGTAGCGGGAGGCCCCATAAGCTAAAGTGGTACCTCAGGTTAAGAACAGTTTCAGGTTAAGAATGGACCTCCAGAACAAATTAAGTTCTTAACCCGAGGTACCACTGTACCTTCTCATCCCCATGCAGCCTATGTAGCAGCTGTTTGGCAGGCTACAGGGAGTGTTGTTTCTAATGGATAAGGTAGTATGTGAGGAAAGTGAAAGGAGAAGTGTGCTTGTGACATGTTTGTGCATGTTTGTGTATATTTTTATGTGTAAATGGATGTGGCACCACACGTGCTGTCCCCCAGCAGAGACCCCACCCGCTGGCATGTAGTCCTCTTGGCCAAATAGGCTTCCAAACCTCTCCATTACATAGATTTGCATATGGTACATGAATGAATGAAATCTTTAGAATGCCTAAGTAGAGCAGAGTAAGCCTGCCAGTTTGATCTTCTGATAAGCTTGAACAGCTTCCTGGCTAGTGTTACTTTTGCTTTACAACTGCACGAAATTGCGCTCGGCAGTTGAAACCCAAGGTTTGCAAGAGACTGATTGTCAGAATTTTAGAGTTTCGAATTTGCAACGACAGCAGATCAAGTTAAAACATTTATTTATTCACTTATTCATTATTTATTTATTTATTTATTCATTTGTGACTTGCGACCCTGCCCAAGGCAGGGTTACGTTATTAAAACACAACATTTAAAAGAGTTTAAAACAATTTCAGTCATAAAAGTAAGCCCATTTCCTACCTACAAGCATAAAGGATAAGCCAAAGCAAATATCCAGGTTACAATGCCTTGTTTTGCTTCGGACTGACAAAAATGTCTGCTTTATCCTTGCTTTTATTACACCACATTATTGTCATTTTTTAAAAAATGATCTAACTGCTCCGACTTTTTGTTTATGTGGGCCATTCCATTTTCATATACAGTGGTACCTTGGTTGTCAAACTGCTTGGCTTCCGAATGCAGCAAACCCGGAAAGCAAGTGTTCCAGTTTGCGAACGTTTTTTGGAAGCCGAATGTCTGACGCTGCTTCCGTGGCTTCTGATTAAGTGCAGGAAGCTCCTGCAGCCAATTGGAAGCCACGCCTTGTTTTTGAACGGTTCCAGGAGGGAGGCGATACCTATCAGGGCCGTACCATTCAGGAATGTTGGTGTTTAAATGGCCAGTAATGCCCACCAATTCTGAATGAAGAAGTGGCAAGCGGGATGCAGATGCTGAACTCTTTTTCTACCCCCCCCCCCGAAACACAGTGGCCCCCTCTTGAGGGTTTCTTGGGACTCTTATATGAGTTTGTGACCAAGTCATTGGCCCCTAAGTAACATTTAAAAAGAGTGCTTGATGAGTCAGGGTCATTTTGCCACAGTCCCATTAAACAAACATCCGGCCAGGTGTACAACAGAAGATAATGGCTGAAAGGACAGAATAGGTGCAAATTTGCTTCTTTTGTATGGGCTTCTTCATATCATTTGTAGCAGAGCCTGCCTTAATGGGCACGGCATAACTATTATCTGTACAGCTGTGGAAGAAAAACAGACCTAATTTGGGGGAGGGCGAGGGGGCTAAAGGTGTACAAATCAGCCATCCCAGATGAAATTGCTTTCTCAAGGGGTTAGGTGAATTGGCTAATGAACTTACATTGAGCGATGGGCAATTACGTCTCAAAAGTCAAGGGGGAATATGAATAGAGATTTGGGAGGTTTGTTCTTATTTTGAGAAGGCAGGAACAGTGACCTCAATAATTACCACTAAGCGCAACTGCTTTGTGCTTTTTAATCAATATCCCCTAGCAGGAAAGAGCTGTAAAATGGCTAGGTTTAACCAAAATGGCTGTTTTGATTTTGAGTCATGAGGCGGCCAGATGAAGACCTCCTCTCTACATGAAGTAGTGTTCCTGGCACACAAGCAGTGAGGTGAACTGTGGGAAGAGGTAGGATAGAAAATATTTCTTCTTCATCATCATCATCATTGCAACCTGATGTGAACTATGCCACCACCTCTGATTTTTATTTTTGTGGGAACAAATGCCCTAGGCTTCAGACTTAAAAGTTCTCTGCAAAATTTCTTGCAGTTGTTAGGTGGAGCACATTAAAAATGAACAGCCCTTAAATCAAGTTTTGTACCCATCTTGTTCACCTTTGATCAAAACATTGGTGATCATCATATGCCATCATATGTTATGCTATGCTATAGTCCTCACATTGTTGAACAACATATTAATATCAAAAAACACAATAGATGTATAATAAATCAAACAATATAAAATAGTACCATTGCCACCATTGGCTACAGTAGATGAGAAATGAGAGTTTATGAAATATGTGACAACGCAGTCACACGGGTGGCAAATCCCTTTGAAATATCATTTCATTTGGCAACATGCTTTTCCCATGAAGGCATGTCCAGTTGCTATTATTCTCACAGAGAATATTATGAAATGTGCCACGCACTGAATCGCCAACAACTTTGTGTGAAAATGGAGCACATTTATAGCAGTAAGCTACTGTGACTTTGGACCCTGATAGAACAATGGAGGGTAGATGGGTGGTGGTTTGCCTTAGGGATACCCCAATTATGCATTGTCTGATTGTTGCATAGTAATGATAGCAACCTAAATGGTGTAGAATATGCCGTTCAAAGACCAAGCAAAAACAGAAAACAAGATTTATTCCACATGTTATATATTTTGCACTGTATAGTCTGAATCCCCCCCCTCCCAATGCTCCCACACATTATTTCAATTGCTGACGCCTTCCAGTCATTTTGAATCCTCTGGGGCCCCAGCTGAGCCAAAAGTGTGAAATGTTTATAGCACCCTGGACATTTTCTTTCCTTACAAAGTTCTTCCTTCTTTTGGGTGGCTATGAGATCCTGCCCATCAGGGACCATGACACAAGTGCGTTGGCATCATGGGTCCATATAGTCAGAGTGGACTCTATGATGACATCATGCAGCGCTTATCCACACTTCCATTTGCCCTGCCACTTCTCCCTGGGAAATTGGAGCAAATGGCAATCAGTTTTTCCACCGATTGCCATTTGTTCTAATTTATCACTAAAGAGCAGTTTTTCTGGGGGGGGGGGGGGAATGGTGAGGCAAAGGCAAAACCACTCAGTCCCTGCTTTCTAGGCACAGGGCAAGCAGAAGTGTGGGTGAGCCCTAAGCCAAATCAGAGTGATGGTAAACTTTCCTGCCCTCTCTCTGAATGGAGTAACATCTTTATTCCTGTCCCTGTCAGGGAAAAAGTCAGGATATAAATCACCATCATCCCATTTCACACCTCCTTCCTCAATTTTTTGCTAAAACAAATGGCTCGTTTAGTAAGCCATTAAATTTCTACAAAATGTATCCTACATTTAAAATCTTGTATTCCTGCCTACTGATCCCTGCAAGATGCAGACAGTTCCTCCACATGTATCCCACTCATCATAAGGATGGCATTTCCTTACACATGTATACTGTAAAAGCTAATCCATATTTTCAGTCTCTCATTCACACTGGTCTGCAGTTGAGGTGCTTCCCCCAGTTTTTTCTGAGGTACTTGTTCATCTGGAGACAAATGCATCTAGAGATGGAAGATCACTGTGCATGAATGCACTTCCTGCCCTCAGAGTAGAGTCATGTCAGGTGTCCATCACCCTTCCTGGTCTAAGATATTTCCCAGGAAGCAATTTGGTCATGAAGGGTCAGGCTAAGCCACACTGAGGAAAGTATCCTGCTACCTCTCCCTGCTGCAGCCATTCATCCCCAGTACGAGAAGGCCCTCTAGCCATGCCCCCTAACAGGTAAAAGGAAAGGAACATTGAAGGAAGTGACTCAAAAAAGTACCCCAAATTGGGGTCCTCCAGATGTTACTGGACTAAAAGGTAAAGGTACCCCTGCCCGTATGGGCCAGTCGTGTCCGACTCTAGGGTTGTGCGCGCATCTCACTTAAGAGGCCGGGGGCCAGCGCTGTCCGGAGACACTTCCAGGTCATGTGGCTAGCGTGACGAAGCTGCTCTGGCGAGCCGGCACCAGCGCAACACACGGAAACGCCGTTTACCTTCCCGCTATAGAGATATTTATCTACTTGCACTTAGGGGTGCTTTCGAACTGCTAGGTGGGCAGTTCTGGACTAGAACTCCCATAATCTATGCAATTTAGGGCTGGTGGGAATTGTGATCCACAAGATGGGGAAGGCAGCAGGTTAGGGAAGCCTGCTGCACAGTTGCTTCCACAGAGAGGAATTATTGTTTATTTGTGTGCCTCCTGCCCACAGAAATAGCTGTATGGTCCTCAACATGAGCAGTGTAATTGCATGAAAAGCTCCCTACCAATGAATTGGCTCTTGGATTAACAACAGGAGTCCAAGCACTCCCAAATTAGCTGTTTGTGAACCTGGCTATGCTCAACCAAAGACTGCATGAAGCACTCTTCCGTGGGGTAAACCCCTCTTGTTGACAAAGATTTTTAAAAAGGAAAAGAGGAATTGTTTACATGACACAATTAGTTAATTCTGTTCTCTCTCTGTTTGTATGTTTATAGACTGAAATCTCAACAGAGCTGAATATCTGTAATTATCATTCTGCACTTCAGTGGTTGATGGACCTCAAATCCTTCACGATTTTGTCATTTTCGATTTTATGGTTGTCCAAACAGCATCCAGCGGCAAAAGTTATTGCTCAGAAACTGAGGGGTATCTTTCACAAGTGTTTGAGGGCAGTGGGACCCTCCTGGCTTTAGAAAGGCCCCAGTGACAGCTGTGAGTTGTGGCCATCTCTGCGGAAGCCATCATCTCTTCATGGAAGTGAGGTAAATTAGCAATCCCACCCCCCGGGTCAGCGGCAGGGACTTCTTTCCCAGGATTCTTCCCCACCCCTGAGTCCCGCGGTGGGAAGGTGAGTACCTTCCCCATGTGTCTCCTTCACTCATAGACCTCTTAAGCATCTTGGAGGGGCATTTTGCTACTGAGAAGGGCAATGTGAGACCTTGGTAGGAAGCTGTAGCAAGTGGTGAAAGAAGTCAGGAGGAATTTAGATCAAAGGTGTGGAGTTACATTAGGAGTTTAACAGGCCGTGGGGCTGACAGGCAGTGGGAGTGAGGGCAACTCATGAATCAAGGCCACCGGAATGGTGGATGGATGAGGGAAGGGAGGGAAGGGCCATGTAAACTAATTGTAAACGCATGAGCCGAAATTGGCTGGAGAAGGGTGTGGACAGCTTCCAGATGGATAGCTGCACTCGTTTGTTGTTGAACCAAAACAACAACACCAAAAAGGGACTAACAAATCAATTGTGACATGAGCTTTTATGGCTTAGAGGCTGAGACTGCATTGTCAGATGAGCAAAAGGGTATCCTCCGCTCTGGAGCCTGCAGATCAACTGAAGGGATGGGGTGGAACCAGTAATCAGCTAGTCCCTAAATCCTCCTGCAGATTAATTTTTATTTTGTTTTTTTACAAAAAGAGAGGGAAAACTTGGCAATAATTGTCCACCATCAAGAAGCTGTGCTTTATCCATTTTATACTGCCTCACTCATTTCCAGACTCTCTTTTTGTCCCTTTCAGCTCCCTTCTCCCTCTCTTCTTTACTTCCACTGCAATCCACTTACCTAGGAATCAATGGGGCTTACTTCTGAGTAGGCTTATATGGCAGTGGATGATGCATCTCAAATCCTTCAATATTTGTCATTTTTTATGTTATGGCTGTCCCAAAAACATCCAGCAGCATCATGTTTAAAATCCACTGTGAAGAGTTTAGTTTAAGCATGATACAAAAAAGTAACACCGTATTTCCCCCTCTATAAGATGCCCCCATGTATAAGATGCCCCCTATTTGGGGGGACTCAGATTTGAGAAAATGGGGGGAGATGTATCCATGTATAAGACACCCCCTAATTTTTGACATTCTTTTAAAGGGGAAAAACCTAGTCTTATACACGGAACAATATGGTAATAGCACATGCAAACACACACATGTATCCAGGTCCATTACAAGAAAACAGAAATTTTGGCACGATTGGGATATTTTAGCTGAAAGGTGAGACAAAAAGTCGGGGTGAATGAATAACTGGGACCACATTCCTCTTCCCAGACCAAATGCATACAAGATAAAAACTGAGTGACCATTCCCAGTGGGCAACTTCATTCAGGTTGCAAATTAACTGCTCGAGAACACTTACAGATGGTTTTATTTCTTTTCCCTTATTGAAAATTAATAACGCCAATGAAGTGAACATGGTCTTATGTTGCTATAGATCCCTGCTGTGCAATGGAATGAATGTGTGTGTGTATCTGGCACTGACTACGTCTCCCTGGAAGTCTTTGAACACTTGCTGGAGTTTGCCCAGCTGTCCTTGCAATATAGGAGAGCAAAGGCTGCCAGCCACACCTTGAGGGAGATTATCTTCATTTTATACTTGCAATTGCAGTTGCAGAGAACCATATGGTCCCCTTGAAAGCAAAGCTATTCCATCCAACCACATATTCTCGGCCTGAAAGTTTGCATTTTTATCTGCCACGCCATAGTAAATATGGGATGATTAAATGACGCCTAGTCATTTCCACCTCATTGCCACTGGCAATCTGCATGCACTTTATTAAACGTGCTAGAAATGTATTTTTCCGATGGAATGCAGCAGGGGGTTTCCATCTCAGAAGAGATTTAAATCTTAATTAAAGTAGTACTGCATGAACAGCTTGGTTTTGCATGGTAGAAACAATGGCTCTTTGCAAGGAGCCATTTCTTGGGATTAAGGTACAAATTTTGTTGTTTAGAAACTGGACTTGCTGGCTCTCTAGCATTTGATTTGATTATTTTCCATTCCTTTATTAATAATATTTTAGCTTTTCTGTACTGCCTGTAGGTATGGGCAGAACCGTCTGTCCCTGATCAGTGTCCTATGTGTTTGTACGTAAAGTCCGTCTTGCCTGTTTCAGCATTTAAAAGGTGAGGCATTTTTTTAAAAAAAAAAACCATGCAAGAAAATTTAAATATTATTTTTGAACAACAATTTCTCACATGGTGAACATTTTAAAGTATAGTTTATGCTAAAACGTACATTTTATATGGAATTTTGGTACTTTTTAAAGCTGAGAACTGCATCAAAACATTCAAAGAAGGGTGAAATCCAAAGAATAATTGGATTCTAATCTGCACATTAGTCCAAAACATGCAGTTTAGGTTGCTGTCCTCCTACACATTGCCAACAAATGAGGAAATCCATCACCAAAATAAAAAAGAGGGCACAGATTTGCTTAAAATCTGCATTGCCCATTTTATATGTAGAAACACATGTTTAGAAGTACCGTATTTTTCGCCCTATAGGATGCACTTTTCCCCCTCCAAAAATGAAGGGGAAATGTGTGTGCGTCCTATGGGTGAACGCGCACCGACCCCTCTCGCTCTACAGGCTTCAGGAAGCTATCCGCAAGCCTTGCGCGCCTGGAGGGAGTTCCCACGGGCTCGCAAGGCTTGCGGGCAGCAGCCTGCACCCCGGAGCACGGGGCGCCCTCCAGAGGACGCCCGTGCTTCGGGCAGGTGTCCGCAAGACTTGCGGGCGGCAGCCTGTTCTGGGGGCTGGGGTTGGGGGAAGCTCGGGCTTCCCCCGCCCCAGCCCCGCGGCTGGGGGGGGGGAAATATTTTTTTTTTATTCATCCCCCCCAACAAAATGAGGTGCGTCCTATGCGCCAGTGCGCCCTATAGGGCAAAAAATACGGTAGTTGCTGTCATCTGAACAGAAATATACTACATCTCTGCTGATATTGGGTGCAGTAATAACTGTATTGCCTTTGGGTTTTTGAAAGAGGGAAAAACGAAAAGTTCCTCATTTTTAAGTTCAAACATGAACATGTGTAGGCACGATTTGGTGGAAGTAAAGGGAGGGTGAAAGGGAGATCTAAATAACATTTTTAGTGGCCAAGGGTGGTGTTTCAATGCCCTCTTTGTTTCTTTTTGCTCCTCCCTATGATTCGTAGAATTGGTTTTATTCAAATATCTATCCAAATCTAGACTTCTTCTCCACACAAACACACCCAACCACTCCTCAATGCTCTGGTGTGCCTCAGCACAGCCACCTAATGGCTGGGGCTGAAATGAACTTCCTTTGAGACACAGCAGTCCTGGTCCTATCTGGCCTGTAGATGTTGCTGTTGAGTAGCATAAAGTCCAACATTTCTTCACTGTCTACTCCTCCTTAAAATATACTTCGTCTATAGTGAAGGATGATTGCAAGGAGCCACCAGCCACCTGGTCATTGGGATTCTCTGCCAGACCAAACCTCTGCAGGGCTAGCTCTTCTGAAGTGCTGTTCCTCACATAGCAAATTTATTACATCTTCTTATCAGAATAGCTTCCATGTAGGAAACTCCAAAACACTTCAGGAAAGGGGAGGCAGGCATAGCTTGGCTTTTAAAAACACTCCTTTGAGGCCAGTAGCCAGAAAAGCAAATGGTAGGATTGGTTGGGTTTGTTTCAGTCAGCTTTTTTAACTGTATACTTTAGGTGCAGAACCACTTTCGTGTTGTGCTCTGCTCATGGTTATACCACCAAACGTTTCCAGGTGAAACTGTTTTGTCATTCTTTGTTTTGTCACCTCATTCATTTGCTATTCGTTCAATAAAATATTATTTGTTTTCTTTGTCATCCATTAAATCCACCTATCATTTCATTTCTCATATTAATTTTCTTACTTTTTAATCTTTTACTTATTTTACATCTCAATCACTGTCATTTTCCTCCCAAAATGCTATGGGTGTTGCATTATTTCAAGGCATTCTGGGAAAAATGGTGCCTCCCCATGGCAGCTGCCATTCCCCACCTCACACACCCCCTGCCTCCAATTATGCAATGTTCAGGACATTATTGGAAAAATGTCCGCCAAAATCAGCTTCACTGCTTCTGGAGAAACAGGAGCCTCCCTCCTGAAACAGTGAGTGAAATAAATAAATAAAAAAGAAACTAAATCATGCTCATTCATTACTCATGACATTCCTTTCGGAATGAATATTGAACAGAATAAGGCCATCTTGGTCTGATTTTTCATTTGCTACAAAATGAGTGCACATCCCTAATCATCAACTGGCTGAGCATGCATAACCCCCCATCCCAGATTGAATTCCATATAATTAAAATTGCAATATAATAAAATACAATATAATAAATAAAAGAAGCAATAAGAATACAATTAAAAATCAACGTGAATATCTAATGCAATCAGAGGTGCCAACTTGAATAAAATGTTGGGGGCAAGTAAGCCCCACCCTGAATAATCGATCACAAGATGTGGTACATGCACACCATTTGAAAGGCAATGCCTATCAACTTTTTTTGGGGGGGTGGCTCCCTCAAATATTTATTGGGGGCACTGAAGGAACCTTGGCCCCTAGGAGCTGGCTCCTATGAATGCAACCACAAATCCACAGGCCCACTGCAGACAGACCACCTGAACGAAGTACACAAACCACTGGGGATCCCTAGACCACCACACTTTCACAACCCTCTTCTAGTGCTCCGTCATGTGCACTTTGCATTCCCTTTTTTAAACGTTAGGTTTGTAAATTGATGCACTGATGTGCTGATAAGTCACAAACAAATGGACAGGCCTATTGGAAAAAATATACCAGGCCACATTCCAGGAGGCTGTAAAATTTGATTTCATTTGTATGTGCTTATCAAATAGGCCAACGGTGCAACATTGTTGGTATTTGGTATTTCATCATTTTCTTCATGCAGTCAAGTTCTAAGAGAAAACCCTTGTGAAACTCCGCTGGGGGGGGGGGGAGCATGAAATAAAACAAACAAGGGTTGCTGATGCCACATCTCCATGGTAGCACAGCTAATTTGGCAGGACAAGCAAGAAGAAAGAAAGAAAGAAAGAAAGAAAGAAAGAAAGAAAGAAAGAAAGAAAGAAAGAAAGAAAGAAAGAAAGAAAGAAAGAAAGAAAGAAATCTTTGATTATTACTTTTTTTAAAGAGCTTTGGGACAGAAGAACAAAATAGCCCAGAAAATACAACACAGAGAAATGATTCAAACAGTTAAAAATGCACTTGAAAAGTAAAGTATGTGAAGGGTTGTTTTTTTTAAGGAAACCTTGGCCCAGGGAAGACTTTTAGTCATATCTTTGTTTGTTGTTGTACATAATACTATACATTATGCTGAATGTTACAGAATACCATTAGTGGTTCTATGCACTTCAGTCAAGGACTTTTGTTTTGAATCACCTGCGCTCCACAAATTGAAGGACCTTTTATTGACTGGATGCAACAGGGAGATTTAATTTAGTGCAACACATAAAAGCTGGCTGCTAAGGGATTCTCTTCTCTTACAGATGTTTCATTTTGAGGGGAGATATATATACAAATCTGGGGAAAAATGAAATTAAAGGGTTCCCCCCCATTCTGTATATAAGACTACAAAGCATAAGGATTATATTATCCATATAGGATATTCACTGAAATGCTGTATGCAAACTATCTTTGATGAGAAGGACATTATACCTTACTGGCATCACTGGCACTGACTTGTATCCATCTCTGGTGAGAATTGTCAGGAACGTGTAGAGAATCAGTGTTGTATCATTATAATAGATGTACACTGGAATGGACAATTAGTGGAGCATTTGCTTGGCATGTAGGAGGTGCCAGGTTCAATATGTGGCATCTCCAGGTAAGGTTGAGAGAGACCCTCATCTGAAACCTTGGAGAGCCAGGCTGCCTGTCAGTGTAAAGAATACTAAGGCAGGTTCCTATGCTCCAAATCATTTTGCCTAAGATGGACCCATTGGAATGAAACACCTTTTGTTATCAATACAAGTAGTAATTTCAGTAATTTCATCATTTTTAACATTGAAAATGTGACTAGGCATAGTACGGTGTCCCTTCTCTGGATCCTGACCTGAGAGGTGGGGGACCTTAATGAAGTGCCCTCAGGCTTTGGACTGACTCCATCTTTCCAGGCTGGCCATTGGATCTCTTGAACAGGAAGGTATATATGAGCGTTGTCATTTCCAGTCAAGCCTTTCTTGAGCAACCTGGTCATCCCAAACTCTGGCGTATTCTTGTATCATTGGCTGTTCTTCGGTCCTGACTTCTGTGGTGTTCCTTGAGACTGCCTACTGGTTTGCCCTTCGGCCTTGACTCTCTTTGCGTGGCGAGGCCCCGGGCCCCAGCAGTTCCCTTAGATAATAAACACACGGACACAAATATTTTGGGTTAATGGGATGAATTAGGCCACAACTTTATTGGTTTCAGGTGTGAGCGGTTTGGCTTAGGCATTGGGTGAAAACAGGCTATATCCTGACTCCTGCATGTCCGCAGGAAATCTCTTAAGGGTCAACCACCGGTAGGGGGAGCCCTATGATATATATCAATTAAGAGCACCCCCAGGGTCCCTGATGGGGTCGTGGCATGGCCCTAGCCCACGCCTAGGCTTCAGACAGGATCCACAACCCGGATCCCTTTAACGGGATACCCTTAGCAAGGAGGGTCAGGCAGAGGCAACAACCTCCCCTCCCATAAACAAGGCTTATGACAAGGAGGCGAAATGAGGCTGCCCCCTCCAGCAGTGCCACGGTTTAAATGGCAAGTGGCCACGCCCCCTGGCTAACCCGATTGGTCAGCTGGGGGATGTGATGTGGCTGGGAGTCCTGATGACATGGGCGGCATCCCTCTGCCCACTGCTGGGTCACAGGGAGGTCCCAGATACCCTCCAGCAACTCCGCCCCCCAGGGGAAGGGGAGAGGCTTTTCTTGATTGTGCCTTTGTCCAAAGGTTTGCCTTTTAGATCCCTGTTTACTCTCCAATCCTGCCTACTGGCTTGTCTCATAAGGTTCATGGCTCCTGGCTCACCTCAGACTACTTCCTATGACACATAGACCCCGACACTGCTCTGCCCCAGATGACTCAAGCAACTTAAAGAAGGCAAATGTTACAGAAGACAGCCAAAAGCTCCCCATAGTGCCAAAGAGCCTGAAGCAATCTTGGGGACATGATAGCAGTTGCCCCATATCGTCAAAACAAACATAGATAGATAAATGCTTAATCTAGGTAGGTATGTTTTATGCTAGGACAGAGATTATTGCAATACTTTTTTCTCACACTGACAAAGGGCACTGCGCATAGGTTTGTTTTGGTAACATTTGAAATATAACAAGGCTAAGTGGGTAGATAGTAGTGAGCTCTAGGGGGATGAAACAGGCAAGAGGATGGGGCAGAATTAATAAACTGAAAGCAAAACAAAGATAATTCTGGACAGTGTTTTTGAAAGAAATAATGCTGTTAATCTGAAAAGCATCCAACAGTCTCAAAGGTGGACATTTTACTTAGTCCCTACATAGCTCCAAGGATAGCATAAGTTAACTAGTAATTTCTAAGCATAACACAGGATTTTCCGTCTCCCCACCACTTCCGATAGAACGGTTTTATTTCCATTTTAATGGATTCCCTGGTGCTGAAATGGGTGGCATTGTCTTGTCAACGGTGTGTTAAGAGCCTTGTTATTCAAAACCCAACCTGAAACCAGCAACATATTTGCATTGCTAATGCAGCTTGGTTATTCTGTGCAATATTCGCTCCTCTGTCTCATGAAAGCTTCAGTGGAATGAATGGGAGATGTACAAGAGATCAGATGTGCCTTGCGTATGGCTTGTTTGCCCTAATGGTGCTCACACTGAAGACACTGCCAGCAAATTGGTGTTTGTACCTCCCACCCTTTATTCTGGGATCACCAGAAGACCTCCTTTGAGCAAAGGATGCCATAGCAACATGGTGAAATGTACCTGGATATAGTATAGTCACTCTAGAAGAAGTGCAACATAGTTCAAAAATGACAGAGCCTTGATCCCTCCACTGTGTGAAAGAAAACAATGATTTGAACCAGCTGATGTTCAGAGGCCCTTTGAAGGTTCATTCAGACCTGAAGGGAAGTAGACCCCTCTCTGTGCTAATTATAGATGCTAAAGAAACAATCTCTCATCTCATAGGCATCTGGTTTGCCACTGTGGGAAACAAGATGCTGGAGTTCATCTCATCCAGGAGGGCTCTCCTTATATTTCTATGTTGTATCTTCCTCCTCCTCATTATTATTAATTGCATCCTTGTCTTGTCTGTTCTGCAAGGTGGTCCACATGATTCTCCCTCCCTCCATTTAATACCCACAACAACTATTATCAGTTAACTTGGGTTGAGATAGTGACACTGGCCCAACATTACACAGTGAGATTCATGACTGAGTGGGGATTTCAACCTATGTCTTCCTGGCCTTTGTCCAATACTATAACCCCTGTACTACACTGATCTTCTGCAAATATGACTATAAGACCCTACCAGTGTTGTGCTTACCAATCCATGTCCCCACCTCTGCTATGGAGCTATTTGTGACACTAAAAAGCTTTGTTCAAGGTGCAAACATCTCAGTTGAAATAAATCTCTCTCCCTGGTGATTCTTTCTGTCTCTTCTACTCCCTGTAGGGATTTCACAAGACTTGGTCTCTTACTGTCTCCTTTATCCCTTCAGCACTTCTGGTTTTAACTACAATCTAGAAAGCGTGTTCTCCATAACAGAGAGCACGTGTTGCGGTTGGGGAAACAGGCCACCCTGCAGTGACTAGGCAAATTTGGTGAGGAACCCAAGCCTTTAAGTGGTTAACTTTGGGTTGCTGGGGAGTTTTGATTGTTGCCAATTTGGAGGAGGGGTCAGAGTCTTTAAATACAGGGGCCAGACGTAGGACGTCCTCTTGGCCATTTTGCACCGGATCACATGGAGCACTTGACAATCTTCTCATTGTCTGGTTACATTTCTTTATTTCTTTATTTCCCCTTTCTTTTTAATCCTCTCTAGTCCCTTAAATAATCTAATTCCTCCCCTTTTTCCTGTTCGATTTCCCACCCCACCCCTTACCCTGCCCTGTGGGAAGATTCTCCCTATATCCGTGGCTTGCCTTTCCCAATAGGGAGAGAACCCCCGTTAGGGGCTTTCTTTCGCAAAAGGTTTCCCCCATTTCTCTCGTTGAAATTGTGGGGCTAGTCAGGGCTGTTCCCAGCTTAGCTGGAATCACTTTCGTTTATAGTATCCCCGAAGGTTGGCTTTAATTTGAGTGTGTGCAGCGCTGTTGGCCAAATTTTAAGCTAGCCTTGGGTGGGAGCACTAATTTGGCTTCCTTTAATATTGCTATGAGACTAAGATTCTCAAGAGCAGAAACAGGGAGGCCTATTCGGCCTGCACATTAACTTCCAAGCCTAGGTCTGCTACAGGTAGCAGTTAATTGTTAAGTCTCTGACACGTGACTCATTCTCACTATAGGAATGTATCTGCTTGCAGGCCCAGTTGCTCCTAACGTATATCTGAGGCAGACAGAGGGCCCCAGAGGCTCTCTGTGTCTCCAAGGATTAGAGCACTCTATATGCTCTTGAACTATGCCATTTCTGAACAAGTTTATTTTCTTTAAGTTTGTTTTGCCCTGATAGTGGCGAATGCCATGTTAGAGACGAGCCATTGTGGCTTAGTGGCTAAAGTGCAAGACTAGGACCTGGGAGACAGGGTTCATATCCCCCTCTTAGCCATTGTTATAACAAAACAAAACTAACTGCTCCTTTTAGGCTATTCTGTTGCTGGGTAGTTCTGCCCATTTGTGATAAAAGAACTTTGGGTTTTCTTGAAGGGGTGCTTCCCTCTAAAAGGGCAAGCAGGGGTACCTGGACAAGCTGTGGGCTACCTCAACTCTCCTATTTCACTGGAAACATTTATGCCTGGCCTAGCAGGTGATCCTAGGGCTTTGCCCTAGAATTTGATGGCCTGGAAGCGTTTCCGGCCTGAATAGTGTCCCCATGTGGTCTATAAGCATTGGTTTTACTGGGTCAGCGCATAGTGCCGGTAATGCCCAGGTTGCAGGATTAGTCCCTGTATGGGACAGCTGCATGCTCGCCCATTGCTCTACCTGGACACTTAGGTCCTTTTGGTGGTTACCTCACTGCGAGGGATGTAATGGGCGCCACATTTGCAATATGCAAGTGGGAGAAAGCACCTTTGCGTGCCCGCATTGCAGTTTGCTCTGTGCGTTGCAGGGCACGGCGCTGCACGGGCTGCAATTGCATTGCGTGAGAGATTTGCAGTTGCATTGCACGGGGGGGTGTGCATTGCACGGAGAGTGTGTTCGCATTTCACGGAGTGTATTGTTGCATTGCATGGAGTGTGTTGTTGCATTGCACGGAGTGTGTTGTTGCATCATACGGAAGGTGCGGTTGCATTGCACAGAGTGTGTGTGTGCATTGCACGGAGTGTGTAGTTGCATTGCACGGAATGTGTGTGCATCGCATGGAGGGTGTAGTTGCATTGCACAGAGTCTTTTTTTTTGCATTGCACGGAGTGCGTAGTTGCATTGCACAGAGGGCTTGTGTGTGCATTGCACGGAGTGTGTATTTGCATTGCACAGAGCGTGTTTTTGCATTGCAGGGAGTGTGTAGTTGCATTGCACAGAGCGTGGTTTTTGTGTGTTTTTTTTTTTTTTTGCATTGCACGGAGTGTGTAGTTGCATTGAACGGAGTATGTAGTTGCATTGCACGGAGGGTTTGTGTGTGCAGTGCACGGAGTGTGTAGTTGCATTGCACAGAGCGTGGTTTTTGCATTGCACAGAGTGTGCAGTTGCATTGTACAGAGTGTGTGTCGGAAAAGGAAGCTGGCTCGGTGGCAGTTTTGTCAGGACTTCTTTAGGGGTTCTGGCCAGCGTCGACCTTGTATATTTACATATCATGATGGCAGCACAAGATGGCAAGCAATAGCTTTTGCCCTTATTCCCATTTTATTTAGGGATCCAGTGGATATCGTTGCAAAAACAAACCACTTGCCTATGGAGAAGCTGTCTGCCTTGAAGGAAGTTATTTTGTAATACTTCCCCTGTAGAAGATCCAATCTTGCTGGGTCACTTAATTAATCTTCCCACTAGGCCAGGCTGCCTGCGGCCTGAGGTCCCCTTACCTTTGTGTATGCCTACCAAGTGTGGTGAAGGCAGATATCAGGCGATGGTAGCAATTCCTGAATGGATGCAATAGTAGTTCGGCATGGCAGGATACTTTGAACCCGCACAAGGATTTTCAGGTTCATGCTGGTGCTGCTGGATCTTTGCCCTTTGGTTTTATTTCAAGGGCCGCTGGTGTGCAAAGCTATGGCCTCAAGCCCGGTGTGGTGAGGCAATCATGTGCCATAATTTTTTTTTTCCCCCATTGTAGTAGCAGTTCACATGTGGCCCGAGGAGTTCAGTGACCATCGGATCTGCTTTTGGTCTGATAACCAGGTAGTGGTGAGCGTCTTGGCAAAACAGTCCTCACGCTCCAGCAGATTCTCCGCCCCTCCGCTCACGCTTTCGAGCTGCGCTGCTTAAGGTTTAATATTGTGCCTTCTACTCTCCAAATTACTAGATCCTCTAATGATGTTGCTACCACTCTATCCCATTTTCAGTTGAAGCGCTTCTGATCCTGGGCTCCAGACTCAGCTGTAGCCAGACTTTTCCAGACCACCTGTGGCATTTTGGCAACAATTAGTATTTACAGAGAGCAGCAGCTTCCATTTCCCATTCTGCTTTAGCTCTTATGGGATGGCCTGGATGGATTTCTTAGCCTTAAGCTGGCAGTCCTCTGCCATTCAGATGAATTAGCCCCCATCCTCTGAGCAGATCCTGCAGTATTTGGTCCACCTGCTGCAGATTGGGCGTGCTGTTATAACTATCAGAATTCAGTCCGCTGCAATGTCTGTTACACTGAAGCTTTAATTTTCAGAGACCCTTGTATATAGTTTATAGTGCGCAGGGCCTTGGAAGGTTGGAATAGGCTCCAACCTCATAGGACAGCGGGCAGGAAGTTTGTCAGTTTTACCTATGTAGTATCTGCAACAAGTTAAAACTTGTCTGCTGGTTAAAGATCAAGGCGAGATTCCTTTCAGTAGTCCATTGCATTTTCGCACTGAGGGTTGGGAAAATGGTTGTTGGTGCCAGCATGGGGCTGAGAGTCTGGAGGCTTATTGCTTCAGGACTTTTCTTTATCCTTTGGAGCTTGTCTTTAGAATCGGGAACTCAAAAAACAGACTTAGTGGGCAGGAGTGCCACAATCAGGGTTCCCGCCACAAGTGAGGAGGGCCCTTGGCCAGTTATGGATAACAGAATATTTGGCTTTTCATTCCCTGGGGGCTGGCCCGCTCCTAGTGCATGAAAATGGGTTCCCGTTAGCCAGGCATCAATGTGCTTACGTCGTGCACCAGTTATTACGGCCTGCGGCTTGCTTACCGCTGAACATGCCTCATTCCTTTCGAATAGGACTGATGAAAAGGCTGCAGACTGGGGGCCTGTCAGTAGACAGGATTGTGAATACGGGTCATTGGAAGTCTTACGCTGACAAGGGTTATATCAAGAAGTGTCAAATGATGTCTGTGCTGATGCTTGTCTGTTATTTCCTTTTTTCATAGGAGCAGCTGTGCACATTTGGGTCACAGCATCGTACACTAGGCTGGCAAGCATGTTGATGAGTTTGGACTGGGGCGCCATCTCAGTCTTCCTGCCCATGTGAACATTTACTGGATGTCCAGATGGGGAATGCTTTGGGAGGAGATCCTTCCTTGGGTGTGGTCGAGTGTGACCTGTGCAGGTCCTCCCGCAGTGCTGGTGGTACAGCTGGGCGATAATGTTTGCTGTCTTCCTCCAGCATAAGTTGCATTCCTGCATGCAAGAGGGCTTGGATTGAGTTGATGGCAGCTCTCCCTGGACGCAAAATAATTTAAGGCATTGGTTCAAGGTGGTCTGGAGGGGGGGTTGGAGCACCTGTCCCCTCCAATGCGCAAAGATATTCCATTAAGGGAATCCAAGGATTTGCTATGCTTTTGTCGACCCCTTTCGAGGGGTAGGGCCACACAAGAGTCCCTGGGAGCATTTGGGGGTGAGCTTCAGTCTGATCCTGTTTCATTGCTCCCCCACGCTGTTTATTTGTACTGACGATATGGTGGGGCCCAGTCGTCAGTGCTGCCCTGCTAAGGTCAGGTGCAGCTAGTCGGGAACCAATGCCTAGACAAACTACCACTGAGCAGGCCAGAAAGCATGTTAATAAGGAGGTGGACAATAGAATAGAATAAAGTAAATATAAAATAAAATAACAAAATAAAATAGGTCCTTGCTTTAGGTGGTTCTGTAATATTGCACCCTGCTATTTTCTTCAAGGCTGTTGCCCTTTTTAAGGGCAGATGGGGTGCATCTTTCCCCTAAGGGGAACGACACCTGGCGGGATGCGATTGCCTTGGGATTCTTTGCTCCCCCACAATGTTTGCTGGTACTGACGATATGGTGGGGCCCAGTCATCAGTGCTGCCCTGCTGAGGTCAGGTGCTGCTAGTCGTGAACCAATGGGGCCTCTGCTAAGGCATGAGAATGGTTTGCCCCTGTCAAGACACCAGTTTGCAAAGGTGATGGGTAAGGCGATTCTGGCTTGTGGCGGCACAGCACAAGGTTTCACCCCCCATTCTTTTAGGATAGGGGCTGCCACGACAGCTGCCCACTGGGCTTGTCAGCTGCCAGAATAAAAGATTTGGGTCGCTGGAAATCAAATGCGTTCAAAGGTTATGTTCACTGACAATTGGTATCTTACACTGCTTTTATTTTATACTTTTATTAGGTTTAGCAGTGGTCCGCATTTGGATGGTGGGGCACAGTATCGTCCATTGGACTGGTGTCGCAGCACGGCAATCTGGATGGGGTCCAGGTCTCGGCCTTCCTCCACACGTTCGGTTGTCCTGGCTGTCCTGACGAGGAATGCGCTGGTCAGAGTTCCTGCCAAGTATCCGGAGGCAGTTGCTCCTGGAGGGGCCGCCAGCTGCTATTGTGGTGCAGCTGGGCGAGAACGACATGGTGACCATGGACTGCTTGTCACTACGTGCTGCAATTTTGGGTGACCTGGAGACGCTGCGGGCAATGGTGCCAACAGCGAGAGTCTTTTGGTCAAAGCTCTTGCAACGCTGCGTTTGGAGGGGCAGTCGTTGCCCGGCCGCCACTGAAAGGGCCAGAAAACGCATCAATGCTGCGGTGGTCAAAAAGGTTTTGGAGCTGGGTGATGATGTGATTTCCCACCCCGAGATTTCTTTTCAGAGGCCATCCTTTTTCAGAGCTGATGGCGTGCACCTTTCTGCTTCAGGGAATGAGGCTTGGATTGGTGCGGTGGTGACCAAGCTGAGGTCTTGGTTGGGGCTGTGAGTGGTTTGGCGGTGAGCTGAGGGCTCCATGGCGGTTAGGCATTGGTTAAATTGGTGCTTGGAGGGGTAAGTGCCTATCCCTCCAAATGATGCGAAGGGAATTCCGTTAAAGGAATCCAGGGGCTTGCCATTCTTTTCGTCCTTGTCCCCGGAGTCGGACTTGGGCCGTGCAAGCCCCACCGGAACATGAGGGTGAGAGGTGATGGTCTGTGTCTCAGCCACATTTTCTCACCCAATACTTGTTTCCCACGCTGGCTTCCGCTGGAATCCGGAAGGGCCAGCTCTGTCCCTGAGGGCAAGGACAGATAGTCATAACCAATGCCTAAGCAACCACTCACATTTTTTGTATTTTAATAAAGTTGTGGCCAAAATTATGCCAAAAACCTTAAACAAAAATCATGTGTGAAGTGTGAATTTTTTGGTGGGTGGCATTGTGGGACTCAACACGCAAAGCGTGTTCTCCATAACAGAGAGCACGTGTTGCGGTTGGGGAAACAGGCCACCCTGCAGTGACTAGGCAAATTTGGTGAGGAACCCAAGCCTTTAAGTGGTTAACTTTGGGTTGCTGGGGAGTTTTGATTGTTGCCAATTTGGAGGAGGGGTCAGAGTCTTTAAATACAGGGGCCAGACGTAGGACGTCCTCTTGGCCATTTTGCACCGGATCACCCGCCCTCCCTCCCTTTTATAGGGTGGTTTTTTCATATCGCTTGACCTTGCTATGCCTGTCATGGGGTCGTTCGCCTTGGTGCGGGGGCCTGGTAGGAATTTTGCCATCTGGCTGATTGGCTGGTGCCATTTGGTTTTTGCCTACTGCGTAGCAAATCGTCACAACTTGTAAGGTTGGCGGTTAGGCATTGGTTAAATTGGTGCTTGGAGGGGTAAGTGCCTATCCCTCCAAATGATGCGAAGGGAATTCCGTTAAAGGAATCCAGGGGCTTGCCATTCTTTTCGTCCTTGTCCCCGGAGTCGGACTTGGGCCGTGCAAGCCCCACCGGAACATGAGGGTGAGAGGTGATGGTCTGTGTCTCAGCCACATTTTCTCACCCAATACTTGTTTCCCACGCTGGCTTCCGCTGGAATCCGGAAGGGCCAGCTCTGTCCCTGAGGGCAAGGACAGATAGTCATAACCAATGCCTAAGCAACCACTCACATTTTTTGTATTTTAATAAAGTTGTGGCCAAAATTATGCCAAAAACCTTAAACAAAAATCATGTGTGAAGTGTGAATTTTTTGGTGGGTGGCATTGTGGGACTCAACACGCAAATTGGAGGAATAATTTATTCAATTTCATTTTGCTTTGGTTGTCAGTTCCCATCCCTGAAAAAAATAACATGCAGAGTTGAAAGGCTTGGGACTTCTAAAGAACTGCACCATTCAATTATATAGATAGATCCAGACATGGATATCTCAGATACACCATTTCATCTTGCTTGATAGGTTGAGTATGATAGCCCCTCCACCATTCGGCCTCCGTTCATAGACCGAGGTAAAGTTCGCTAACCAGAGCACCTACTTCTGGTTTTGCAGACTGAATAGTTTGTTAACAGGGCTGTTCGTAAACCGATAAAGCACTGTACTGTAGCACTCTGTGCCTGATAGTCACCTGCCAACTTGCATTTAAGACAAGTGATCCCCTTCCTTCCCCTCCTGACTTTTTTAGTTGACTCAGTTGAGGGACGCTGTCAACAGCAGCTAATGGCCGATTGTGTGAACCAGGAAGAACTGAAGTATCGGAACCAAGAGAGGCCTACCGAGTAATAAAAGAGGTTTCCTCTGCTGAGGAAATTACTCCCTTTCCATGCATGCTGGTGGAATGGATGTTGCTGGCCGAGAGACAAGCAACACATAACCCCATGTCAATAGGAAAAAGAAGGGGACTTAAAGGAGCCGCAAGAAACAAAACAAAACAAAAGCCCACATCAGAAGGAAAAGGTCAACATTTTAGAGTATGACTTGCCCATTATCTTTCCCCCACTCAGCAAAACTGTAGCCCCTGATCCCATTGTGATTGGCCCTCACAATGTCTGAGGAGCAGTCTTCCCCCCACTAAGCCTCTCAACTTGTGGCAGTAGTTTCCTCATTCCCAGTGAGACACAATTGTGCTTTCTCCAGGCCTTCCTTCTGTGGATTGTTCAGTTTCCCCAAGAAATACAGGGACAATGTAATTTATCTATTTTGGAGATCTTTAATACTGAGCTTGTGATTTGTTTCCAACGCTGACATGTTAAGTAGGCCATTCTTGTTTACAGTGCACCGGTGCCACTCAATCACCAGCAGCTGTCCAACTATAGCACTGCTGCCAGGCCCCCCAACCTGGTGCAAGGCAATTGGTGGTGATACTGAGTAAAGTGCTCACAGGTGCTTTTGTCACAGTTATTCTGGCCCTGGCATAATTCAGAGGACACTGCTAATGAGTATAGGCATACTGCGCTGGACTGGTGATCTGCTCAGCATCACCACCACATTTGCTGGCTACTAAGGTGAAATCCAAGGCACCACAGGGAAAGCCTCATGGTGCTGTCAGGTGCCTCCACTGAGCATGCCCTTCCTGCCCAGGGTCCTTAAAAACCTGGAGCTGGGCCTGGCATTAATAGTTGATAATCTGCTTGCTATCATATCCACATCCTCAGAAAGTCTGAGCCTTGCAGCTTGCCAGAAGAAGAAGCCTCACCCAAACTGGATGAGAAGTGGCCAATTTAACAGCATTTTTCTTTTCTTTTCTTTAAATGGATTCAGGAAATCCCCCATCTTTAATTGTAAGTGAAGGACGTGTACAAAATGCATATGAAGTGTATACAAAATGTGTAAAATATAAACATGCATTTTTTGTTCTTTGAAAAAAGATCAGCAAAGAACAGGATAGAAATATCAATAGGCACATGCAGAACTGACACAGAACGGAAATAGGCTGACCCACCCATTCCTAGTGTATATTTCTAGCGATACAAAAACTTGAAAGCTTTGCAATGCTCTCTCTCTCTGCTCCTGTTCCCAACAAGGAAATGGACTCAGGGAATTTCCAAACACTCACAGAAGTGGGGAGCTGATATAAAGCAATGGAGCTGGCCATTTTTATCATTTACTATGACATGAATTAAGTGAGAAGTAAATCTTCAAAGTAGTCTTCCGAGAACTGTCACAGAGGAATCAAGTAATTTATTATTATTTTTTAATGGAGCTGCATAATATTATGAGGCTTTTTAGACATCATGGCTTAATGGCAATAATTAGTCTCTAAGATACTGAGCATTTTTCTTGTTTCTCTCATGATGATCAGGATGTGTCTCCACAGGATGAAGACAAGAACTAAGAAAATTCTTTCTTCAGAAGGCTCAGAACTTGTATTCATGGTTACAGATCCATGGTTACAGATCTTTACCCATCTTCTAAGGAAAATCCATAGTGATGACAAGAAGGAAGACTCTCTAGGCCAGAGATGGAGAGTTTATGGTCCTCCAGTTTGTGCTGGACCACAACTCCTATCATCCCTGACAATGAGCCATTACGGTTTGATGAGGAGCTTGAGTTCCACAAATTCCCCATCTCTGTTATAGATTTTGCTAGGAACTAAGGGTTATGGTTCCATCTGGATGGTGATTTTTATAGCTCAGCTTCAAATGAGTTATATATTATAATGGGCAAAATATTATTTGGAATACATTTACATATATCAGCATATATAAAAGAAATATGCCCTTTTATGTGGTTTTTATCTCCTGCTGGGTAATCCTAGAAGGAATGCAGAGCTGCAAGATCCTTTCCACAGTTTCACTGAGATGTAGTTCCTTCTAAAGCCTTTATAATCTCATGGTTGTTCAGTGGTCAGAGGCCAAGAGCAGAGATGTAATTATCATAAAATCAACCTGTGTCCAATTGTATGCCAAAGGCCTTCAAAATACTCTAACCATTAGACACCAAGTTCAAAGATGAATGCTAATGCATTTATTGATTTTATAACAGAATACAAAGCAGATACCATACACCGAAATAAAACAACAGAACAATAACACAGGTTTAAGATATAATAAAAAGGCAGTTAGTCAAACAACGCAAAGAAAAGAAACAAACCAACACTATGTTTAGTGCTTGCTTAAAAGTCAGGGAAGAGGAGGTCAGACATGTCTCTCTAGGGTTCATCTCTCAAACATCCATCAGAGGTGGGAGTACAAGAAGATCCTCAGAAGTTTCTAAACAGCTTCATATGGAAGATGATGCCCAAACATTTTAGGACAGCCTTGTCCAACCTTGTACCCGCCAATCAGCCCCAACCAGCATGGCTGGCGATCAAATATTAAATATCTGGAGGGCATCACCAGGCTGGGGAAAACTGGTTTGGGGCTTTAAAGGTCACAGCCTGCATCCTCATGGTTACATAAAGATCCAGGCACATGACTGATTTGCAAATGCCCTTCCAAACATATGACAAGAAGGTCCAAGGAACATGGATGAAAGATGGAAGGACTGGATATTGCCAAAGGATTTTGTCATTTTGTTCTTCCCACATACCTGGGAGATACAAACATGGAAGATAATGCTGGTGGTGCCCGCATAAAGCTCTGAGGTGTTTTATTTCCCAATGTACACCTGGAACACAAAACTGAATAAACTGAAGTAGAACACAAAATTGAAGACAGCTTTGGGTGTGTGTTTAACATGTAAATATGCTAGGGTTTTTGCTCTCTTGCATGTATACCAAACACACACCTGAAAATCCCTTTTCTGCTTAATGATAACTTCTGAGAAGCAGCCAATGGCTGTTTTTCAGTGCTGTGAGTACTTTTGCACCACACACACACACACACACAATCTCTTATTTCAGAATTATGATTTCATGTCTGAAGTTGATACAGTTCCTATGATGGACAAAGGCTAAACTCACAGTTTCATATTTTCTTATGCTGGGAAATTCTATTGTGAGACAGAGGGGGTTTCAAAATCTGATGTTCAAATCCAGGTCAAGTTCATCAGCTGTTTACTGAACAAAAGAGAAGTTCTACGGTAAACGTTGCGATAAAACTTCTGCTTTTCATAAATCCCCATTCTGGGAAATCTTTAACTCCCACTGTTCTTTACATTTTCAAAGTGATTCAATCAGAAGTTATTCAGAGTTTGGAAAGTGCCATCTCTCCCAGTTCCCCTTGGAATGGAATTCTTCTTGGCTACAGAGGCAGGCTGAAGCATGCTTTGAAATCCCACCAAGCATTCTCCCGTGTTCTACCTAGTTTCAGGACAACTCAGAGCATAAAAGGACACCTCTGTTTACAGGAGGCTATTCCTCTTTATCAGGCTTTTGATTTTTATCCATGCTTCTAGTCTGTGTTTGAACTGAAGAACACACATAGATTCGCAATGAGTCATAGGTACATTAAGGTACACTAATTCTCCCTCAGTAGAGGTCTTCAAACAGAGGTTCAGTCCTACCATTAGGCAGAGTGAGGTAGCAAGCCACCTCAGGCAGCAGATGATGAGGGCAGGTGTTTGTACATGAAATGGAGGGAGGCACTACCTGGTCCTTTGCCTTGGGCAGCAAAATTTCTTGGGCCAGCCTTGTGGAGACAGGCAGCCATCTGTTGGGGGTTCTTGTACCCTGGATTTCCTTGTACTGAGCAAAGGGTTGGAGCAGATGGTCTACAAGGCCTCCTCCAGCTCTATGGTTCTGTGAAATCCACAGGGCACAATTTCTCGTTTCTGTCCTGGTTTCTACTTGCAGAACATTTGTGTGCAGTTGCTTTCTTTGCCCAGACATCCTAGGTGAAGGACATCCTAGGTGAAGGACATCCTAGGTGAAGTTCTACATTCACATATGAGAACAGCAGGCAGGCAGGCAGGCAGGCAGGCAGGCAGGCAGGTGTGATTCATCTTTTAAGCCAGGAAGAATGGAGAGGGACAAGCACAATAACAAAATTCTGCCCATAGTAGCAGACAGTATGCTGGAGAGCCACTGCCCACCTGGCCTTTGGTTGGTTGCATTGCTGCTCCTTACTGGGAGATAGAGGAGGAGGGACAAGGCAGCAAGCGATGGCTATGATGTCAGATTCTGTCCTGATCTGACTTCAGAAGCAGAAGTCTATGGGATTCATACATGTAGAAAGATGCATCTACTTGCACTTGAAGTCCACAAACCAGGAACTGCAGGAGTATATGGAAGAATGAAAATGAGAAAGAGAAAGCTTCTAGGTTGCCAAGACTAGCTGCCCAAGAAATGCCAGGTGCTGACTCATGCTCTGACCGCAGCCCTTGAAGAAAACCAGAGACCCAGCTTTCCCCAAAGCCCAACCCATTTGCACATGTTGCTACAATTTTCAGTACAATGACCCGAAATATCTTTGTGTGTTCCTAAAGGCCTTAACATAGCATATATTGCACCCTGCAAAAAGGGGGACCCAAATCCCTCGTCTGACATTTTCATTATACAGATCAGAGGAACTGTTGTTCAGAATATTTTGAGCAAAATATGATCCAGAAGAGCATCGTGAAGAAAGCACAAAAGAAGGAGCCAACCTTGGTGGTATTAAAAAACAAGAAATACTGAGCCATCATAATGACAACGCTACTTTGGCTTCGTTGGAATGGTTCGCATGAATATCCCAGATGGCTGGAGGAATGCGCTCTGATTAAAGGAGCAGTGGGAACATTTCTTAAGAACATTTGGATGTCTTTTACAAAGCAGATGCCATTCCTCAGCAGTGTTTGAATCTTAGTTCTTTTTGCTTGGTATTTATTTGTACTGTACAGAGCTTCACTCATATAATATTGGCACTTCCTAAACAGTGTTCACCGATAGCAGGACTTGCGAAGAACAGCATTTGTAGCCCAGTGAATGGATAGTATCTTGGCAGTGGACCTGACAAACCTGTCTGCGGTGGAGACAGATGAAGGATTGTACAGGATGGTCTGTGTATGCAGCATAAGGTGGGCTGACAGCATCCTTGACGTGTTCTATAGAAATGCATCACTTTTATTTCCCGGTGTGATCTTCGGTCAAATAAGTTTGCCAGGGCTTTGGCAAGCTTTCTGGTTGAACTTAGCAAAAGCTGATTGTTTCCCTGATGTTGATCGCATTATGTCAGTGATGGGCACATACTGGCTAGTTCCACTGACATCACCAATACACCTCTTACCCAATTGCTGGAAGAGCTTTAAAACTGTAGGATGAAGGAGATTCACTCTATAAACATAAATGTATGAATTTTTGAAAAGACGCACAATTCACCTGAAGCATAAGAAGAGGAGCGCAATAATAAGGGCTGACTCACTTGCCCATCCAGTATTCAGCTTGCTGGTGTGATTGTTTGTACCACTAGTTGCAAAGCCAGTTTGGCACTGTAAGTGAAGAATCTGTTGTGACCACTCACAGTATACAGCGTCTGTCTCCATCCTGAATGAAAGGGTAGAAATTAATAGAAGAAGGCTGTTTTAGAAATTGTTTATAACATCCAGGAACTGGACATAGGGGATTTCAGACAATTGTGTTAACTGTTGCTGTTTCACCCATGAGCATTGGAAGTCCAACATATAATCTCCTACTACTCTCCATAGCAAACTCAGGTTGCAATCCCACTTATGTGGAAGTAAGCCTCACTGAAATCTATGGGCCTCCTCAGCAGATATATAGGATTGTGCTTTCTGAGCTGGTGCAGCCAACCACCCTGCTTGTACCAGCTGCTTTCCCCCTGCTTGTGGTCTCACTCATTCACCACAATCCAAATTTGCGATTTTGTGTGTCACCCTTGCCTTTGAAAATTGCAAGCTTCTACTTGTGGTGAACCATTTCAGACAACCCACCGTCATAAGTAGGGAGCAGCTATTGTAGAAAAATGAGAGAGGGTCACAGTTCCTGCCCTTCCTTTATTCATTGTCATTTAAAGGAGCTGTTATATTCTTCTGTCTTTAGTATAGTGATCTGGGTAACACATGTTTGGGCCCAGTGCACATGAAACAGGCACCACAAGGAGCTTGCAGTGCATGCTGTAAAAAGTATGGTATTTTCTCCATGCTTTCTCTCCCCTTTCAGAACCTGTCACCTAGCTGTACTGCTAACTAGGCTTGCCATGTTGTACAAGGCCTTGACCACTGAGAGTCGCATCCATAAAATATTTCCTCTTCAAAATATAAAGAGACATAAATACAGTATTTCTCCACAGTGCATAATAGACGTTTATACATGCATAAACACATCTATTTGTCTATTACACACACGTGTTGCTCTTCACAAATCTGCATTTTTATTTTTACTTACAAAGCCACTAACAGACAAGCCATCTCTCCAAATGAGACAAACATGTTGCTACTGGAGTAAGAAACCTGTGTCTACTGTTGTCCAAGTACAGCATGCAAAGTTCATGATGAACGATGCACAAAAGAAGCTTTGTAGCCAGAAGTTGCTAGTGTGAATCCAATTCAGATTGCAATGCATAAAAAACATGGTTTACAAAGTGGTGGATGAACATTGTGGCCATGCCCCTCCTTCCTTCCTGTCACATGCTGGTTTCAGCACTGGGATTCTAAATTCCGAAACCAGGGAACTGTAACTTAATGTCAGTTAAGAGGTGAGGCTCATTAAACCAGAGCTCCTTGGTTTGAGTGTAATGGGAAACTCTGGTTTAATGTAAACCAGGCTCTTCATGCCAGAGCCAGTGCACAATGAGAAGAGGGGAGTGGCAAGGGAACACTGTATGGCCATGGCAGCCACCCACAGCTTCGTACATTTGTTGTATCAACAGTGTGCTAGAAGGCACTGTCACAGCTGTTCTCTGGTAATCTGATACAGGCTGTGCCTGCTTTGAAATCTGACATCATTATGCTTTGTTTGTATATATATATCTGTAAATAAAGCAAATATCACAAGAATACCATAGGAAATATCCAGGTTTCTCCCATCTAAAGGGAACCAGGTGCCCTGGTAGGGCCCTTTCCCTTCTTGAGAGAGACTGGGAAGCATGTGGCAATAACTTTTTTATCTTTCAATTGACTACAGCAATATGGAGTATTCAAGCGACAAAATCAATTGTTTCAGTTACAAGGGGAAGAGTTTACATTTTCTAGAATACTGGGAGAGGAACTCAAAGTTGTGCACACTACTCATATCTAAATGTTCTGCCATAGGTGATGAGTGCAAAATTATGTACTGAGCAAGCACCATGTGCAGATATCTGCTCCTAAACTTATGTTATACTTCTTCCTTTCTTTAAACTTAGACATCAGGTAGGTAAGAAAGGCATTATCATGTGAGATGCATATCCAGTGAGAGTCTGTCATCAATCAATTAAAATCAAATGCTAGCTGTAGTTGTCTCACCTGAGTTTTTTCATTGCAGTGCACAATTTCTCCAGGAAATATGAGAGATGTATGGAATCAAGAGGCTAGCAGTATACAGTGGTACCTCGGGTTAAGAACTTAATTCGTCCTGGAGGTCTGTTCTTAACCTGAAATTGTTCTTAACCTGAAGCACCACTTTAGCTAATGGGGCCTCCCACTGCCACCGTGCCGCTGCTGCTTGATTTCTGCTCTCATCCTGAAGCAAAGTTCTTAACCCGAGGTACTATTTCTGGGTTAGCGGAGTCTGTAACCCGAAGAGTCTGTAACCTGAAGCATCTGTAACCCAAGCTACCACTGTATATAAAAAGGCAGCATGTTCTTTGTAACACATTATAAAACACTGCCATGTAACTTGAAACCTGAATTTGCTCGTTTTCCTTTTCCCACCTCATTTATTTTTCCTTATGTATCATGTCTTTTAAGTTGTATACCTGAGGGTGAGGGCTGTCTTCTTTTTATTGATCTCATGTGAGATGTTCTGAGGGCCTTTTTGGCTGAAGAGTGGAGGCAATTATTGATTATTTATTTTGCTATAAATAAATAAGATCTCCACTTAGCACATACTGTAACTAATTTGCTGGGTTATGGTCAGTCAGCACATTGTTGTTTAGTCGTTTAGTCGTGTCCGACTCTTTGTGACCCCATGGACCAGAGCACACCAGGCACTCCTGTCTTCCACTGCCTCCCACAGCTTAGTCAGACTCATGTTAGTAGCTTCGAGAACACTGTCCAACCATCTTGTCCTCTGAGTCAGCACATTAGTTTAGTGTTATGACCACTTACATTGCCCTATATGGCTTACATTTTATCATCACAACAATCCAGTAATGTAGGTTAGGTAATGATTTACCCAAACTTAATTGCTGAGCAGGAATTTGAATTTAAATCCAAAACTCCCTAGTCCAAGTCTACTCAATATGGTGGCTGTGTAACACTGGCATTCTGCTGGAAAGCTAGAATGGGAATGGGGTATCAGATTTGGGGGAGAAGGGAACACCAGCATGGAATTGCAGCCTACCAGTTATTATATTGTGGAATTCGGTACCATCTGATGCCTGCACTTGACTCAAACATATGTTACTTGATCTTATGCATATTTTTGCTGGCAGGGCGATGGTATTCAGTTTAATATTTTTCACAACTATATATCGGACTGTCAAAATGATGAACTGATTGAACGCAGCTGGTCACAAGGAACTCATGGAAAAGAGGTGCATGCAAAGCAGTATCGTTTTATTACCGTTCTGAAAACTATTTCAATTGGGGGAAAACTCATATATGGGGGCAGGGAGATCTCTAAGTCTCATATTTGGAAATACTGATAATTAAACACCATTAGCAATATCTCACACCGTTAACAACCATAAACTGCAATGATACAGAGATTTGGATTCCCAGCAGATAATTTTTTGGCATTTGAATTTAGCACTAACAGCTAAATGACAGGTTGATTGCAAAATGGAATTACTAATTTGAAAGAAGAAGGGGGGGGAGGCAGCAATTATGAGAGCACTTGAAATTGTTGTTTACTTGCCAGCTGTCACAGTTGGTGACACTACTGATTTACAATCCAGTCCATAATGCAAATAAATCTAGGATCACACACAAACAAAATGTAAGAACAACAGTAACCAAAGGATTTTAAAGAAGATGAAAACAAGATAAATGAAATAAGAGCACTGGAAATTCTGTCCAACCCACCCACCCCACACATATACACTAAGAACATAAGAAGAAACTTGCCAGATCAGATCAAAGGCCCATCTAGTCCAGCGTCCTGCTCTCAAAGGGGGCAACCAAATGTCCATGGCAGGTAGGACCTAAGCTCAACTGTACTCTCTGCTCCTGAGGTTTCCAGCAACTAGTATTCAGAAGGATACTGCCTCCAACATTGGAGGTAGAACATAGCCATTGGGGTTAGTTGCTTTGTCCTCCATGAATCTGTCTGATCCTCTTTTAAGCCATCCAAGTTGGTGGCCATCATTGCCACTAGGGTTGCTGTTCCGAGTCCAACACCCTACACAGCATAGTAGGGTAATTTCCAGACAGTCACTGTTTTCTGTGGGATTCAATCACATACTAGCAAATTCAGGATGCCAGTTAGAGTTGACTGGGAGATCTTACACAATGAACCCACTTTTCCCAAAGACTAAAGTTTTTTTGGTAAGAAAGGTGATAAGAAAATGTCCTGGAAACTGTAGGATAACATTTGCTTTGATGCAACGTTGTCTAACATCCCCATAAATGCATCAGAATGAATGTTTGCTCAATAGTAAGGTAAAGGGCAAAGGGACCCCTGACCATTAGTTCCAGTCATGGACAACTCTGGGGTTGCGGCGCTCATCTCGCTTTATTGGCCGAGGGAGCCAGCATACAGCTTCCAGGTCATGTGGCCAGCATGACTAAGCCGCTTCTGGTGAACCAGAGCAGCACACGGAAATGCCGTTTACCTTCCCTAGAGAGTGGTACCTATTTATCTACTTGCACTTTGACATGCTTTTGAACTGCTAGGTGGGCAGGAGCAGGGACCGAGCAGCAGGAGCTCACCCTGTTGCGGGGATTCGAACCGCTGACCTTCTGATTGGCAAGCCCTAGGCTCTGTGGTTTAACCCACAGCACCACCCACGTCTTGGTAAATGTCAACAGTAAATGTCATCTAATCACCCTGCAAACAGATTGGGATGAATGCTCAATAAACAGGTTGTGAGGAAGTGCCCATAGAAATGCTGGTGGTGAAATTTTGCAAAATTAAGCAGTGGGAAATGTGGCATAGTATAGATCAGGTCTTCCTGCACTGTACTGAGGCTTTAGAACTGAACCAGATGATCCACCTTTTTCTAGCCCTGCATTTTTGTAGACATTACTTGGCTGGAGAACTGCCTTGCAAAATTCATAGAAGTGCAAATTTAAAAGGTTTGCATTCTGCAAGTGCAACTTAGGTAAGCTCAGCTTTGCATATGAACTGAATCAAATGCCCCACCCACCCACCTATAATCCTGGCAGTAAAGACAGAAGTTATAAATAGAAACAATGACATATTCCACCACACAGAAATTGCACTATTATAGGAGTGGTGAAGATTGTGAAGGACCAGGTTCTGATGTCTCTAGATCTCTTACACATCACCTGGAGGATTATGTCATAGGCAACATAAATATCATAAATAAATAAGGCTGATTTGGCCAGATACAGGAAAAGATGTGGGAAATGATGTTACCTGCTCTGAGCCCAGCTCTGGATGGGGAGGGTGGGGTACAAATAAAATTTATTGTTATTATTATTATATTATTATATTATTATTATTATTATTATTATTATTATTATTATTATTATTAATTATTATTATTATTATTATTATTAAAAATGGAACAGTGGAAAGAAGAGGGAAGCAGAGAACATGGACTTAATCGAGGTTTCATACTTGCTACAGCCATATATAAGTCCATAATCACAACCTGAAAGGTAAATGTAATGTTTATTCTCCTTTATATTTCTCCACATGCTTTGAGAACGATGCAAGAGGACAGCACCATTCCCCCCCCCCCAGACCATATTATTATTAACATTGACATCTTATATTTACAATAACCCTGCAAAAGATTGTCCTCATTCTCTCTTAATCCAATGGCAGGAATTCTGCTAGCTCATCACGACACTCATAATGACCACCTGATAGAAGATACAGATACAGATGTATAGATTCTAACTGCAAGCAGACATTTTTCACAGCTGGTCAACAGATGGGACTTAAGTGAAGAGCTCAGTGGCAGCACAGAGCCTCACAGCCTCTCTCTTAGAGGTGTTGCAGGGCCACATCATTGCCAGCAAGGGCTTTGGGAAACGTGCTCCAGGCAATTCACTGGAGCAGTGCACTCTGCCGCCTTTGGAGAAGCTGCAGCATCTGTTCCTCTTCTTCTTTTGCAAACAGCCCGCCCTGAGAACTGGTTTGTATGTATGCAAAACACGGTAGTCAATGCAGTTGACAGAGGCAGGCACATCTTTCACTACCATATGGCTTTGGGCTGCTGGAGGAGAGAACTCTTTTCTGTCCAGTTCATTCCCCTTGCATTTCTCCCTTCCCATCCCTTTGTTGATATTGACAATTTTTGGCCACCTGTCACCTCTTATCCAAGTGTGGGATTCTCTTCTTCTTTTCTTTTTAAAGAAATCTCCATTGCCGTTTCATTATGAGAGAAGAAGCATAAGTTACACAGAGAGTTTTCAGAATAAAGGGAACAACAAAAAAATAATGTCAGGAAAAGGGGGGTTAAACCAGGATATAACAATAAGATTTATTTATGCCAATCACACAAAGAACAGATTCACTTCTTTTGCTAATGTGAGCCCATGAAGTTTTCAGGAATAGTAAGGCATTAAGAGAGGGTTGTGAGGGTTCCAGTTCCTTCTTGACTCATAGAGTTGAAGCTGAGTTATTAATCACATGTGTCAACTGTTTTAATTGGAAATACTTTTAATACAACTTAAGATTTGGGGCACCAAGACCTCCCTTAGTTATTGGTCGATACAGGATCAAACAGCTCACCCTGCTTCTTTTACCTCCTGAAACAGACTTATTATTCAAGTGTTGATTGAGCCAAATGAGAATGAGGAATAGGCATGGACATGGTCTGAAAGAAAAAATAGAAATTGAGGAAGAATACAAATCTTCACTGCTGCAATTTGGCCTAACCAACTTATTCTTTGCTGTTGTGAAATAGAGATTGTCACTTTAAGAAAACTGCCTACCTTTGTCTTGGCAGGATAGCATGCCAGTTTGCTACATCTGAGTAGACGAACACTACATCATCAGCCGTTTGATCATGAGCCAGCCCCTTTCATTCAGCACAAAAATGGATCCCAAGTTAGACCAATTGGTAAGCAATGTGAGGAAGATAGTATTTGGATCAATTTTGTGAGGTGTAAAAAATAATTGTGTTTGAACAAACAAGAAGTGGATTTAGGGGAGCACAACCGGTTTGCCCACACTGGGCCCTGAGCCGAAAGAACAACAGAAGATGAGATGCCGGGGGGGCAGACACGCCAACGAAATTTTGACACTGCACAGGGTGCTGCTGAAATTTTATTTTATTTTTTTTATATAAATATTTATTAAGGTTTTTAAAAAGAAAATACAATAATAATAAACATTATTGCTTTGTTTTAACAAAGTTTCATAATATTCTTGAGCTTCCTCACGTCTCCCGCCCCCATTTACATCTTTAATAAATTTTGTCAAGCAAATTATCATCTTATTTCCAAATCTATAACCACATGCTTAAATACCGTAAAGAATTCTCCTATTTATTATTTCTCTTAATCTCTCTTATCCTCAATTCTTAATCTATTTTAATGATGGCCAATTATTTATAACCAAGCATCCTTCTTAACATTCCACTAAATCACAATATTTCTGCAGGTAGGTCTTGAATTTCTTCCAATCTTCTTCAATCCTTTCTTCTCCCAGGTCTCGGATTCTGCCAGTCATCTCCGCCAGTTGCATATAGTCCATCAGTTGCATCTGCCATTCTTCCAGTGTGGGTAGATCTTGAGTTTTCCAGTTCTTAGCGAGTAGTATCCTTGCTGCTGTTGTTGCGTACATGAAAAAAAGTTCGGTCTTTCTTTAACACCTTCTGGTCGACAATGCCCAAAAGAAAGGCCTCTGGTTTCTTGGTAAAGGTATACTTAAACACCTTTTTCAACTCATTATATATCATTTCCCAGAAGGCCTTCACTTTAGGGCAAGTCCACCAGAGGTGGAAGAATGTTCCTTCATTTTCTTTACATTTCCAACATTTGTTGTCAGACGAATGGTATATTTTGGCAAGTTTAACTGGGGTCATGTACCATCTGTATATCATTTTCATTACATTTTCTTTCAAAGCATTACATGCAGTGAAATTCAACCCAGTGGTCCACAACCTTTCCCAGTCCTCAAACATAATGTTATGCCCAATGTCCTGTGCCCATTTTATCATAGCCGACTTAACCATTTCGTCTTGCGTATTCCATTTCAGCAGCAAATTATACATTCTTGAAAGTACCTTAGTCTTAGGTTCTAACAGCTCTGTTTCCAACTTCGATTTCTCCACCTGGAATCCTAACTTTTTGTCACTTTTAAAAATTTCCTTAATCTGAGCGTAATGTAACCAGTCTCGCACTTTATCCTTCATTTTCTCCATACTCTGCAATTTCCAGTTGTCCCCATCTTTTTCTAACAGTTCCCAATATTTTGGCCAGTAGGCTTCCATATTGGGTCTTTTCCAAGCCTTAGCTTCCAAGGGTGAAAGCCACCTCGGAGTTTTATTTTCCAATAAGTCTTTGTATTTTGTCCAGACATTAAACACTGCTTTTCTGACAATATGGTTCTTAAAGGCCTTATTTATCTTAACTTTGTCATACCACAGATATGCATGCCAACCAAAAGCATTGTTATAACCTTCCAAATCTAACACGTCAGTGTCTTCGAGAAGTAGCCAATCTTTCAGCCAACAGAAAGCTGCGGCTTCATAGTACAACCTTAAGTCTGGCAGGGCAAAGCCCCCTCTTTCCTTTGCATCTGTTAATATCTTAAACTTAATTTGGGGCTTTTTGCCCTGCCAGACAAATTTAGAAATATCTCTCTGCCACCTCCGAAAACACTCCGTTTTGTCCACAATTTGCAATGTTTGAAACAAAAACAACATCTTTGGCAACACATTCATCTTAATGGCAGCAATTCGGCCTAACAAAGAAAGTTTCAATTTTGCCCAACTTTCCAAGTCTCTCTTAATTTCAGACCAACATTTTTCATAATTATCCTTAAATAGACTCAGATTCTTAGCTGTTATATTAACCCCTAGGTACTTTACCTTTTTCACCAATGATAATTCTGTTTCTCTCTGAAACCGTTCTGACTCTGTATCTGTCATATTTTTCCCTAACACCTTCGTTTTTTGTTTATTTAGCTTAAATCCTGCGACCTGTCCAAAATCATGTATCAGTTGTAAAACTCTTTTCGTACTAGATTCTGGCTCCTGTAATGTCAAAACTAGGTCATCTGCAAAAGCTTTAAGTTTATATTGTTTCGCTCCGACCTCAATCCCCTGCACCAGCCGGTCACCTCTAATCAAGTTCAGGAGCCTTTCAAAGACTATTTGATACAACCACTGATGGAGGTCAGCAATGAAATTTTAGAAATATTTTGTAATCCACATTTAAAAGGGAGATGGGGCGGTAGTTCTTCAGTTGTGTCTTTTCAGTTTCTGATTTTGGTATCAACGTGATAAAAGCTTCCTTCCACGATTCCGGCGCCTTCTTTCCCTCCAAAATTTCATTGCTGACCTCCATCAAAGGTTGAATCAGATAATCACTCATTGTCTTGTAGTACTTGGAGGTCAGGCCATCTGGTCCTGGAGATTTGCCCAGTTTCATGTTCTGAATGGCATGTTCAATTTCTTGTCGTGTTATTTGACTATTCAGGAGTAGTCTATTTTCTTGTGTAAATTTTTTAAGACTGTGTTTTTTCAAAAATTGTTCAATCTCAACTTCATTTTGCGGCCCTTGGGTATATAGTTTCTTGAAATATTTCTGGAAGGATTTTCTAATTTCCACAGGGTTCTGAATATTTCTTCCTTCAATTTCTAGGTTTGTTACTATGTTCAACTTTTGTCTCTTCTTCAACTGCCAGGCCAGCAGTTTCCCACATTTATTTGCCGATTCAAATGTTTTTTGTTTCATTAGCTTAATCTTCCATTCTATTTCCTGATTTATCAATTTAGAGTATTGTGCCTGATGAAGTTTAATTTCTCTCAGAATCGGCTGTGACTTCGGATTTGCTCTTAACTTCTTCTCTAATTCTCTTATTTTCTCCAAAATCTTGTCTTTCTTTTCATTTTGTTTCCTTTTCTTAATGGCATTCTGTTGTAATAAGAACCCTCTCATCACAGCTTTACTTGCGTCCCAAATTGTTCTTTTTTCCACCGTTGTGTTCAAATTTATTTCGAAATAGTCCTTCAAAACTTTTTGGGCCTTTTTAATAATCTCCTGATCTCTAAATAAGTTGTCATTCATCTTCCATCGAAAGGAACCGGTTGGGAGCAGTGTCAAATCCATTTTCAAAGCGTTATGGTCGGAGCAGGTCTTTGGGCAGATTTCCACTTTCCTGACCTTAGGTGCCAGACCTCTAGTAATCCATATTTGGTCGATTCTTGTCCAAGTCAGATGGGCTTCAGAGAAGAATGTCCCTTCCTTTCCCAAGGGGTTTCTCGTTCTCCAAATGTCAATCCAGTCCATATTGTCTGTCATTTCAAAAAAGGTCTTTGGTAGTCTGCCATCTTTGGTAACCTTTTGACCTTGCGACTTATCCATGTTAGTTGATACGATCCCGTTCATGTCTCCCATCATGATGATGTTATCAAAGTCCAGATACTCCAGCATGCTCTCATGCAACTTCTTGTAAAATTCCGATTTCCCTTCATTTGGTGCGTAAATTCCTAATAACATAATTTTTTCTCCTTGATATTGTATTTCAACTGCCAAAATTCTGCCATGTTCATCTTTGAATAATAATTTAGGTGAAAGGCTCTCCTTTGCATATATCACCACCCCTCTTTTCTTTACTTTGTCTGAAGATATAAATTCCTGGCCAAGTCTTTTATTTACCAAAACTTTTCTATGGAGCCTAGTCACGTGTGTTTCTTGCAAGCAAATAATGTCCAATTGTTCCTTTTTTAATATATGAAAGATTTTCTTCCTTTTCTCGGGAATGTTGCAGCCATTTATGTTCCAGCTTAGAAGTTGGAGAGACATCCTGTAAATATCTGGTTATTTTTCAGGGGGTGGTACTTTGTCCTTCGAGGGTGCCGGTTCCCTTGGTGCTCCAGGCTCCGGCAATGATCCAAGTCCTTTATGAAGGTCTTCTCCGTACTGGTTCAAGAATTTGTCTCTATCTTCCAATGTTCTGATTTTGATCTTCCTCCCTCTAAAAGTAAACGATAATCCTTGGGGAAATTCCCACCTAAAGATGATTGAGTTGCTCCTCAATAATTTTGCTAATTCCAAGTATTCTGATCTCAAATCCAACAGCTGTCTAGGGATATCCTTATAAAATTCAATTCTTTTATCCAAAATGTCCAGTGGGTTTTTGTAATGTAGGCCCAAGATTCTATCCCTTTCCTCCTTTGATCTCACTGTAATCAAGCAGTCTCTGGGCTTGTCTTTTCTTGTCAATCTTCCCAGCCTGAAGGCTGATGTAATTTTGAAGTCTTTTTCTTCAAGTTTCCACTGCACGGAAAATATTTTAGTCAGGAACTCAGCCAGTTTATCTTCTTCCACCTCGGGTACAGATCTTATCCTTAAGTTGGTCTCCCTGTTTTTCAGTTCAATCATCGAAAGATAGGTCTGGTGTTCACCTACTTGTTTGTTGAGTGGTCTTACCTCTTTTTCCAACTGTCCTAGTCTTTGGTTAGTGTCTTCAACCAATTTCCTGTTTTCCCCTGAAGCCTCCTCCAGTTTTGCAATCGATTGAGTGTTCTGTGCCACTTGCCCAGTTATTCTATTTAGGCATTCTGTGTTCTGGTCTATTTTCGCAGTTTGCTCATCAGCCTTTTTGTCCAAAGATTCCACTCTCTTGTCCAGAGATTCCAGTTTTTCATAGATTTTTTCTAAAATGGAAGAAGCTGATCCTGAGGCCATATCCTCCAGTTGTAAATCCTCTGTCTCTCCACCCCCTGCCTGTGGCAAGGAGGCAGCTTCTTCCTCAGAGTGCGAAAGAGGCACAGACGATCTACGTTGCTGTAGAGTTGAGGCTAGAGTTGTTTGTCTCGTTCTTGGTCTTTGTTCTTTTTGCTCTTTTTCCTTAGTCTCTTTTTTCTTTGCGCCACTCATTCCAAACTTATCTAATAGTCAAGGTCAGGCTGAGTTGTTCCCATGAGAAGGAGACGGCCCAGGTGCAGCACTTCACCAGCAGGCCGAGAAATAGAAAGTAAAACAATATCCCTGTTGTTAAGTCCAAAAACCTCTAGGGGGAGCCTAAAATGTCTTTCAGGAAGGATTACCACAAAATAAAAGTTAAAGTCCCAAAAACCTTCAAATGTTAAATCTTTGGCAGAGTTGGTGTTATAAAAACACAATGTCTCAGAACAGTGCTTACTGGTACTTCAGTTGATGTTATAAAGTAACCAAGTCCAAACCTCTCACATTTTCCCAGTTTATGTATCAAAATGCTTGGGTCTGCAAGCTGATTGCTACTGTTGCCAGGCAGTTCCAGCCCTGGTTCCCTTTTTTAAAATTGTAACTTCAGCAGAAGAAAGTTTCAAAGTCCATGCTAGCACATAAATCCAATGCTTAAACTCCTTTTCTGTCTTTAAGTACAGTTCAGTGGATGCTCAGATCCAAACAGTAAAAAAGTTACTTACAGCCTCCACTCCTCCAGCTCATTGCATTCAAGTTCAATGGCAGTGGAAGACGGACTTCCTTTTTCTTTTCGTCCTCCGCTTTCCGCCAAATTCAGTTTCTTTGGTCTCAAATTGATCTCCAATTGATTAAAAGTCTCTGTTACTCACGGGTTGTTGTGTTTTAAGTGCCAGATCCAGGAAGAAAGGTCGGCGCTCACCGGCAACGGCTTCGCGGCTTCTCTCCGCCGATTGCGGAACGACCCTCAGCGCCGCTGCCTCCTCCGCGATCCGGAGCCCCTTACGGGGTCCCTTCAACGTTTCGGGGGCAGCTTCTGGCGCCCGCCGGGTCCCAAGGCTGCAGGCTTCTGCCGCCTGCAGTTTTCCGATGTGGGTCTCCGCTTCGCCGTAGCGGACGACCCGTTTTCGGACGGAGCTCCCTTCCCAGTTAGGAAAGGGCAGCCATTACCCTTCGCGCCGCCTCCGGAAGTCGGGTGCTGCTGAAATTTTAAAGCCCAAAGTCCACCACCTGAGGCAAATTCTTCTTTGCATGTGAACAGGTGGGGCAGTTTCACTTGATTTGGGCAGAGATTTTAGACTTAACTTCTGATACATTGGTTCATAGTGAAAATGACTAGAATACACTTCTTCAGCATTGCTGCTTCAGTGACTGAAGGTTCCTCATCCCTGGGGAATTCAAAAAGCTTTCAGTGTATCATGATAATAGGAAGATATAGCAACATTTAGAGAAACACCACAGTTCCTTCTACCACCAGTCTCTGCTGAAACTGGTTTTTTTAAAATAGTATTCTTATGTTGAATGCCCACATAGATGCTATTGCATCTCTCTGTGGCTTTCTACTAAGTGAGGGGGAAGATTCATCAGTCAGATCCAGTGACCACCCAGCCTACTCCTACTGCATCAAAACATCAGGTTTCAAAGAGGCTGACACTGCAATCCAAATGTAACATCAGTCTGTGCATCTAAAAGGCTTAATTCATGACAGACGTGGTAAAGTTCTCACTTGCTTAGATCTTGTCGGGCCACACAGCCTGTGCCACTGTTCATATCCAAGATAAATTACAAATGGATGTGGATGTTTCATCAGAGATGCGGTACTATGGTCAGATCAAGAAGCCTTAGCAAAGTTTTTAAGTATTTGATTTCACATCAAGGGCAATTAATTGTCATTTATCTCAAGCTGAAAGCAATATGTTGGGAACGGTGTGTTAGATTTATTAGTGGGCCAATGGCATTGCATTGTTTCTTGGTTAGCTGGAAGATTATTATATGCTAGTATATCATGGCAATATAGTGCAACCTTCAGCAGATAGCAGCACTGTTCTTCTGTTTGAAAGGGGAATGGAACAGCCTTGTGGATGAGGACAATTGACTTCAACAGGGTTTAGCAGCTCTCACTGGGATCCAGATTGCAGCTGAAGTGAAACATTAGACAGATCTCTTTCAGGTCATCTTAGTCAAATGGCTCATTTCATTTGAAGGAAATTGAATACACTGTATACAAAATATTACAAAGGCAAGATAAATGGCAGGTCAGTCTTGCTAAATATTTTGGTAAACACGTTTTTAAGGGCAATGCAAATAAAAACACAAAAGCTTTCTGAACATCTTGATCACAGCTGTTCTAGAAGTCCTTGTGTATTTTTGGAAGGATGCCACCCAACTCATTATTCATCGCTGAATAGAATCTACACATATGACTTTCATGTTAGAAAGGGTGTATATTTATTAAAAAATATGCTGAACATTTTTATTACTACATGGGGATGTGGAATTGAATTTTTTGCTGGAAAATATGCTCTCTCCATAACGACAAAAACATGTTGCGAAGGTATGCCGTTCAATCCTACCCTATATGTGTTGTGACCCTGGAGTCAGATTACTTATCTTCAGGGGATGAGGGCAAGAACCCTGAACCAGAAGAGGAAAGGGCATGCAGGACCAACCCCAGAAGCACTGTCTGATGAACCTGTGAGACTAGCGCACCCCTTCCCACAGCTTGAGGATGTGGTAGTGCCATCTTCTGACTCAAAAAACTCCACGACAGAAGACCCAGTAGGAGGTTACTGGAGAAGGCTAGGGCTCTTGAAGTCAAGCTGCTAGCAATTAGATTGCACCTGACACTACTACTAGATAAGGGCTCCGTTCTAGCTTGATCCTTGCTGGGGCAACTCCAGAGCTCTGTGTTCTTTGCAGCACATCCTGAGCTTCACCCTGCCTCCAGTCTAAACCCTGACTTTGCCCACATCCAGCCTGAACCCTGTTCTGCCTTGTTCCACCTTGCCTTACACCCCACCGTGGCCTTGCCTTGCTGCACCACTGCATATAACAACACGCAAATACCAACTACTACCAACTACTCCCACTTATTTCAATGGTTCTCATTCCTAATTCAGTGGGTTGCAGTACATGCGAACTGCAGTAGGCCTGTTTGTGTACAGAAGTGCAAATCAAACTTTGGTTCACACCATGTTATACTCAGTGCTTTTCTTTTAGAAAAAAAGTGTTGGTACTCACCATGAGGTTGTTACAGTAAGTGGCACACCTTTAACAAGTGCTTTCTTCTAGAAATAAGGTTCCAGTACTGCATACCCTTGAGTAACCCCAGGAAAAAGCTGTACAAAAGCTGTACAAGGAATATGAAAGAGAACAACCTAGCAAGGCCGTTGTGGGAGGGAGCTTCCTGTTGATATGCAGCTGGTGTACCATGACTTTGCATAGCGCCTTCTATCCCTTAGTTGCGTTATCATTGCCCAAACAAGCAAAATGTATAGTCTTTCTGACACAGGCAGACTTGCAATGGTCTATCCTATGCCTGTTTAGTTAAAGCTATGGTTTTCCCAGTAGTGATGTATGGAAGTGAGAGCTAGACCATAAAGAAGGCTGATCGCCGAAGAATTGATGCTTTTGAATTATGGTGCTGGAGGAGACTCTTGAGATCCCATGGACTGCAAGAAGATCAAATGCATCCATTCTGAAGGAAATCAGCCCTGAGTGCTCACTGGAAAGACAGATCGTGAAGCTGAGGCTCCAATACTTTGGCCACCTCATGAGAAGAGAAGACTCCCTGGAAAAGACACTGATGCTGGGAAAGATGGAGGGCACAAGGAGAAGGGGACGAGATGGTTGGACAGTGTTCTCGAAGCTACTAACATGAGTCTGACCAAACTGCAGGAGGCAGTGGAAGACAGGAGTGCCTGGCGTGCTCTGGTCCATGGGGTCACAAAGAGTCGGACACGACTAAACGACTAAACAACAACAACAACAAATGCCTGTTTAATTGCAAGTAAGTTCTCGTGTGCTGATCAAGAGGATCTGAAATGTTGGACACTCTAAAATCTCAAACTGTGCAATGTTGTCCTGATTGTTTTGCCTTATAATGAGGCTTGCAGGGAGCGAGGAGGGGAAAGGGGAAAGGTAGGAGTGCTGGACAGGTGTCAACTCATATCCAACTAGTCTTCTAGAGCAACAACTGAGCTTCTGATGGCTTTGGTTGCCACCATCAGGCCTGATCTCAACCAGCTGCCTGTGTGTACAGTTAGATGCCCAAGCGCTGGGAGAGGCCAATTTCCCCCTTGTTGTAAAGACTAGAGTTGGGTGGAATGACAAGAACTAGTTCATCATAATCACTTGTTGGGGAAACCAGAAGAAAAAGAAAACAACCCTGTGATTATGATGCAGTTTAACTGTACCAATACTAGAGGGCCATTGTGCTGGTTGAAGATCTGTAATATTTTATTAAGATGAGGTACTCTACCAGGTGCCGTAGGTGACTCGAGGGGCTCCAAATAGTTGCCCTGGCAGCAAAAGAAGCAAACTATGAAGTTACTGAACAGCTTCCAAGGACATCTGGTGTTTGATTTAATAGCATCTGGAATTTCCAAATGTTGGCTGGTGTGTGCAGTTGCCTGTGGAAGAAAAGAATGCCAAATGTTCGTGGCTAATTCCACCTGCTAGTTTTCAGTCAGGGGAAGATGAGAACTCAGTGGTAGAATGCATTCTTTGCAGGCAGAAGAACCTGAGTTCAACCACTGGTACCTCCAGTGAGGTCTGACAGTCAGCACAGATAATACTGAGATTGATGGACCAGTGGTCTGACTTGGTATAAATAAAGCATCTTTCTATGTTCCCCTGTTCCACTAATGCAGCCTCCGCCAATTTGTTTTCCTGTTTATAGTGCAAAACATCTGGATGGCACCAGGTTGCCAAAGGCTGCATCTCTCTCTCTCTCACTCACTCACTCACTCACTCTCACACACACGAAAAATATTAGATTTGTCTAACTGTAACGAGTTTGGGATTGGGCAGCGGCAGAAACTGAACTTCCCACCCCCACCCAGTATGTTAAATAGCACAGGGAGATGTTTAGTTCTTGCAGCTGGAGCTGATAGCCCACCAGTGTCTCTTGTTAGTCTTCTACATCTCATTATTTTGAGAGAGTCGTGAATAGAGCTGTTTAGATCTTTCTCCAGATGGTGGCCAGCAGTGGGACTATCTTTGATCGTGAGTGTGTGTGTGTGTGTGCATGCGTGAGTGTGTAAGGCCATGGGAAGGGGGGATATATATATATATATATACTCCACGAACTGCATGCATTTGGCTAACCTATTTCTATATGGATATAAACTCTTCCTTTTACAAAAGGTTCTCACAAGGCAGCTTACAATACAAAACTAGGGTTGCCATATTTCAAAAAGTAAAAACCAAGACACCCCGAAAGTTGTTGACTTTTTTTAAAAAAAACAAAAGTGCCAAAAAGCTGCAAATTTTCACTTGACTATTGACTTGCCTAAGATCCAGGACAAAACACCACCTTTGAAAACCCAGTAACGACAGTAAAATGAAAGATCAATGCAATCAGTAAAAATGAGTAGAATCTTCTCTTTGCTTCCACTAGAGAAAACCCTGCTCATCACTCTTGCAGGTGCTCCATCCTTGCGGGCACAACACTTGAATTCCACCACAGTCCCTTACAGGGTGGCAGCGGCGGGGTGGGGGGTGGGAGAGATGGTGTTTCTTGTTCTTCGGAAATCTGCTGCCTCGTATGAGAAATGGGCCATCTGTGAATTTTGGCACAGTCTGAGCTTCAGGCCTTGATTTCTTTCTGCGCGAAGGTTTTCTCTAACCCAGAGCAATAAATAACTGCCAGATTAAGTGCAGCCATGCAAATGTTACTGTACTCGCATTGTAAAGGCCTCCCTTTGATGTGAGCATCCCCTCAAATAAGGCAGCCATTCCTTGTGCCTGGGTTACACTGACAGCCTCACTCTTATCACCCAGAGTTCGATGGGCAGCTTGCTGGGACAAACAAACGTTTTGGGTTGTTAAAGTGCACTCCTGTTGTGAATGTGCCTAATGGTGATATTGCCATGGCTATTACATTACATTCACACAGTGGTTTCAAAAAGACTAAAATAGACTGGAAGCTGGGTGGCAGCACAGCAAATATGGGGAAAGTCAATCAGAAGTCTCCAAGCTCCATTCAGGGCCAGTTTAAACACTAATGGAACTAGGTGGCTGCCTACAGTGGTTGCCATTTCAGAGATGGGGAAAACACAAAAAACAGAGAGCTTCAGCTGGGTATGAGGGGCTGAGGGAAGCCCATTAGTGAACCAGTCTGCACAGCCAGATTCAGTTGATTCATCCTTGGAGACCAATGGGGTGACTGATGCCACAGCCCGATCTCCCTCACATCTGTGTGCCAGTCCAGAGAATGACTATTGCTTCATTAATACCTCTGGGCTTTCTTCAGTAGTCAGGCCCTTCAGAATGACTGGGCCAGTCATAGGCCTGGGCCGAGTCTGAAGCAGACCACCTCGGAATCCTCTGAAAAAAGCTTTATTGGTTGAAAACTTGGATTCTGCAGGGAACAAAAAATATCGTGGTAGAGGGAGCTGAGTACGCCATATTGCTTATTTAGCAGTACACTCAACACAAATTCCAATTTAACTCTGGTTTAGCTTTAGTTCACTGGCTAAAGGAGAAACATGTGCAGAGTTTATTGCTGCTTTGCTGTGGAATACTCTTTTTTAAAAAAATCATGTAAGGCCAAATCACAGTAAATTTGTCTTATTCGAAGGTATTTTTCCAGCAATCAGAAGATCACCACATATTTCAGTAGATCTAATGAAAGTTCAGTAGACCTGGTAGCACTGGAACAGGTTCAGGGTACAAACTTATATCTCAGCATCCTTCAGTTTGCTGCGTTCAGTCTTTTGGGCCTCAAAGCTATTGGTCTGGGAGTCTCTGAGCTTGTGGTGTGCCTGCAGCTGCTACAAATTAAGAGGAGGATTCGAGAAGGGAAGATGAGGAATCTGAGGGGTCCTGAAGAAGAGTTGGTGCCTGTCCTGTGATATTTTTCTAAGCTGAGTGAGAACTAACAGTGAACCACCACTGTAAGAACTTAGCAGAACCAGGGGTGAAGACACTGTGCATCTGACAGGGTGCATGAATATTTTAAGTCAGGAATAGGGTACGGGAGGAGTGGTTGTCCTGCTTGCTTGCTTTTTTAGCCACATATGTATGCCCCTCAGCCCTGAGCCCACAAACACCCAAACAATACCATATGGTGCCATATGGTATCCAAAATCCATAAAGGGAAAAAATCAAAATAATCTTTTATTTTGCAATCCTTGACACTGCAGTACAACCCCTTGATGAAAGGTTCACACAGATGCATAAAATCAGTTCCGTGTTTGGCTTCTTCTATAATATTCATAGTTTACAGAAAAGTACATCAACCCAAATTATGTAAATCTAGAGTAAGTTTTACTACACAGGGATGCCAAAGACATTGATGCTGCTGAATTATGTAATGAATTAAAAGTTTTTGGCAGACAACTTTTGAACAATGCACCACCACAAGAGGTACTGACATTTATATGCAAAAATAACTTGGCTGATAGTGTACCCAATGCGTATAACGTTCGTTGCATTCTCTTGACCCCGTTTCTGTTGCCAGTGGTGTAGAACATTTCCCCAAACCAAAGTAAATTAAATTGTACATATGTTCTTCGATGTCTCAGGAAAGGCATGTTGGCTTAGCTACAATATCGATTGAACATGAATTTGCAGACAGCACTGAAGTAAAAGAACAAGGAAAATCAGATTCAAAATGCATTAGAGTTGAAACCTTTCCAAAAATTCATTTTTTGGAAATATATCCAGAAAACAAACTGGAAACCTTTCAGAAATTTATGAAATAAATAGACTAAAAAAAACCTTATCAAAATCTTAGTATTTTCCCAATTGTTTGGGAAATATATATAGGTATTCAATATAGGGACGTTTTTTGTTAAATTCTCTAATAAATTAGTTACTGGACATTAGATGTTCTTTGTAGTTATTTATACAATTTCAGATTAATTAAAATATAAGGATTCAAATTATAAGATAATGACAATAAAAATAAATAAAAGACACTGTATTATAGTGGTTTGGTGAAATTTTAGATGGTTTTGAGTTTAGATAGCACAAATTTTTAAAATGGTCCCTGGGCCCTTTATTATTCAACATCTTTACAAATGACTTGGATGAAGTAATTGAGGGGATGTTCATTCAATTTGCAGATGACACCAAACTGGGAAAGCTAGCTAACACCAAAGAAGACAGAATCGGGATTCAAAATGACCTTAACAGATTAGAGAACTGGGCCCAAACAAACAAAATGAATTTCAGTAGGGACAAACGTAAGTTTCTACAATTAGGCAGGAAGAACCAGCTGTAATAGTCCTGTACTTTTCTACCTTGGTCAGAGCACACCTGGAGTACTGTGTCCTGGAGTACTATAGACAAGGTGCAATTTGTGCAGAGGAAAGTGACCAGGATGAACAGGGTATGGAAACCCTTATGTTGAATGGTTGTGTATGATTAGTCTTGTAAGGAGGAGACTGAGTGGAGATATGATAGTCTTCTTCGAATATCTAAAGGACTGTCACATGGAGGATGGAGCAAGCTTGTTTTTTTCCTTGCTTCCAAGGCTAGGACCTGAACCAGTGGTTTCAAGTTACAAGAAAAGAGATTCCGACTAAACATCAGGAAGATCTTTCTGACAGTAAGAGCTGTTCAACCGTGGAACAGACTTCCTTGGAAGGTAGTGGACTCTCCTTCTTTGGAGGCTTTTAGGCAGAGGTTGGGTGACCATCTGTCTTGGATGCTTTAGTTGAGATTCCTGTATTGCAGGCAGTTGGACTAGATAACCCTCAGGGTCCCTTCCAAATCTACTATTCCATGATTCTATGCACCATCCGTGCATAAGTGAAGTTGCCATATCCTAAGTCAAGCCATGGATTCATCTAGCTACTTCTTTCATTTCCAGTCTGCTTAACACTCCCGTCTTAGGACTCTTTAACATCCATAACTACGGTTTGACACAATGGAGACATTGCACTTCAGAAGCACAGTAACCTCCAGTAACCACAATATTTCTTTCTAGGCAGGACCATCCATGTCAGCATAGCTTCAAAACACTCTGTGCACCTTGCCAGATGCCATGAGAAGCTGAGCTCTTACTGACAAGCTCAGTTATCACTGGGAATTATGAGGACACGGCAGCAGCCTGCCAGGGGGCAGCCCACTCCGTAAAACACCAGATTCATCTGAGGTTCATCACAAGGGCTCCTGTATTTAATTTCGGGTTGTCCTTGACCTCTGATTGCTTTGTGTGTCAAGGCTGCTGCTCTCACAGAGCAGAACAAATTAACTACTTAAATGATGTTACTGCCTCAGGAATGGGAATAATGAAAATTGAGTATCTGAAAAGGGGAGGGGATGGCTAAAAATTGGCTGTTGTATAAGGACTTGGTGTTAACCTTGCCATCTTCAAAACGAGTGCATCATATTTACCCAATATTCAGGTCCTCGTAGAGGTTCTAGGGACAGGAGGAGGGTGTGCCTCAGGCTACAATCCCATACACTTACCAGGGGGTTAGTTATACTGAACTCATTTAAACTCTATTAACATTGTCACTTTACTCAGCAGTGCTAAGATGATTGTATTCTCACCAATGTGGTGCTGTGGTGGAGGGTCATTTTGCACACATTTAAACTCTTACTGAATTGGCGCAGGTTCTCCTTTTGTGTTCCATTGTTATTTAATGTCAACCTTTCCGCCCTTATCCTGCCATTACCACCATCTGCATATGCCTGGGAATTGAGGATAACTTCTCATGCATCTGATAAAGTGGGCTGAAATCCACAAACGTTTATGCCACAAGAACATTTATAAAAGTGCCACAAGGCTCTTCCTGGTGTATTTTTCTGAGTAGACATTATAGGAGCCTGGAATTCAAAAGGCAGAAGGAAGTTTGAGAGGCAAGGTAGCCAAAGGCCCAGGAGGTGAGGAAATCAGGGACCCATGGAGGCAGGAAGGAGATGTGCTAACATGTCAGACGATACAGGACAGGAGGAGATGCTGATGGAGACTATGAAAAGAGAGTATTTCACATATACTCTCAAAAAAATATTCAACCAAGTTTTGGGCAATTGTTTTCTAATGTATGTATATGTCAAACCCACACCACATGTTCAAGATTAACAAGACAGAACAGAAAAAAACTGTAACCATATGGCTGTGCCTACCTATGTTGCCATGTTGTAGTCCAATCCAGTGCTCACAGAGGCCTTCCCTGGTGCACATAGCCCCCCCCCTCCCCCAGTTTAAATTAAATTCTAATTTTAGCTCATAGAATAGGGTAGGGTGAGTGCTTGGTTGTGGTGTATGCAGTGTCCACAATAACATTTCTGATTTGCCAATGTCCGTACAGATCCAAAAGGGTTGGCAACCTATGATCATTCTAATGATCCCTTGGGCACAATCTGGAACCAGCATTTCAGTCTCTCATCTCTCTGTATTTGATGTATCAGGCAGAGACATTGTCAGGAAGAGAGCATGAAGGAAACAGCATTAGAGGAAGATGCTGGCTAGAGGGGACAAAAATAAGCAACGTATTGGTGTTGTTGTTTTAATCCACATTAGTATTCAGAAAGATTTTAAAGCTCTCCTCTTCACATGGATTAATATTGGAAAAGGTTGGCTTACTTGTGTGTGATTTAGAACCCATCTCTTTGTTTACAGCCCTTTCTATGAATGGCAATCAGACAATTCTGTAACCTAAGAGGCTGAATTAAACTTCATTGATTAAGATCATTTACCTGAGATTAATAACTGCATAGCTCAGGACTCATCAAAGGTCATGAATAACCGGTTGAGACGAGTTGATGGACCAAAGTGCCATCAAGGATCATTAAAATGGGTTTGTCATTAATCCTAATAAATTATCCTGGACTAAAATCATTACTGGTATTATAAGATGCCAGTGAAAAAGAACATACATGTACAGGTTTATTAAAAGGGGGGTGATGCCTTTCCAAACTGTGTGTGCAAAGCGTGAGTACTGACTTAATGTTATACATTACATTGGCCAATCATATTGCTGAAACATCTTATGACATGCAATTTACTTTATAATTGAAACTGAGTAAATGGTGTGATTTTTATGACTGGCAGGTATCCTTGTTTCTGGAAGATTAATTGTGCAGACTTGGCATGTCTGCAAATTTCATTCATTTCTACCAAAAAGAAAAAAGTTATAGCCATTTGTTACTTTCCCCTAGATAGTCAACATAGTGGTCAATTTTATAGTATTACGCCCCAAAATAGTTAATGGGAAGGTGTAAAGCTTCAGTTTTCCCATTGTGGTTCTGATTTGGACCCAAAGTAAAGTGTGTAACAGACTGAAACAGTCTGAACTGAATTGGTCCCAATTTCAGAAGCACAGAATAGGAGTCTGAACCTTATCCACAAGTCCCATATTTCAAATGGTCTGCAAGGTTCCCCCCGCCCCAGATACATATATTTTGGGGGCTAGCAAACATATATTTTAAATCCAGATGGGAGTAAAACCTGTTTACAGTTTTGGAGTGGGCATCTTGCATCAGTAAAAGTGTTACACACCATTCCACTGCTATTTCTAACTCCAAACTCTCCTCCCCAAGGCTGCTTTTCAGATAGATAGATAGATAGATAGATAGATAGGTAAATAGATAGATGATGATAGATAGATAGATGATAGATAGATAGATAGATGATAGATAGATAGATAGATAGATAGATAGATAGATAGATAGATAGATGATAGATAGATAGATGATAGATATAGATGATAGATAGATAGATGATAGATAGATGATAGATGATAGATGATAGATAGATAGATAGATAGATGATAGATAGATGATAGATAGATAGATAGATAGATATAGATAGATAGATAGATAGATAGATAGATAGATAGATAGATGATAGATAGATAGATGATAGATATAGATAGATGACAGAGAGAGAGAGAGATGATAGATAGATATAGATTGATGATAGATATAGATAAATAGATGACAGAGAGAGAGAGAGAGATAACCAGCATCAATGCCTAGTTAACTCCTTAACTAACAATATGACTTCAAAAATACCGTAATCAAGTTTATCTCCAATGTTTTTCTTCCATTCTTAGCTATATCTTCACTTTCCCATTTTCGGTGCCTTTTCTATGATCATAGACATTGTTGTGGGCAGGAAGGAAGGTTAATACATCTGGGGAAATCTAGCACCAAAGATGGCATCCTACCTATAATTAGGGTGGCCAGAGGCAAAAGAGGAGGTCAATCTGCTGTTAAGTGTAATATGCAGTAGCAGTCAGCATGGCTGCATGGGTGAGGCTGCATTGCTCTTCTGACTTTCAACACCATGCATGGCTGCTGGTTACCAAGAGTGGGAGGGGCAAAGCAATGGGTAGCTTGGCACTAAACTTCCCATTGCCTTGCCGCCACCCCCTTCCTGTAACTGGCAACAATGCACAGCACTAGGATGCCATGAAAGCAGCGTAGTCTCACCTGTGCAGCCCCACCTGTCACTACTGTTAATCTGGCAACATGACAGCTGCACTGAATTTTAGTTTTGATGCTGAGCAAACACTGGCTTGCTTCAAAGGCAACCTGTGAGAGATCCGAGCTCACAGATCCCGCTTCTAGACAATACAGCAGCCACATTGGAAAGAAGAGAGATGTGGCATGGAGTTGAGAATAATCTGATAGTACTTTGAAAAAAGTAAGCGGTGATATTTGCAAGCGGATTGGGCTGCTTTCAAGAGGGAGGGAAATATTGTCATTTCTCCTCTAACATTCCCTGCCGGCTTGTTTCCAGCTTTCGGTTTTAGGCAACATAATGCAGGTTAAGTGGTTACAGGCCCATGCATTCTAGGCGGTAAAAGCCATACCACCAATCAAACGGACTGAGTATTTTGCCCACATGACAGAAGGCCAACTCTTTGAGGCCAAGACTGAGGAATGTACCTGATTTAGGATGAACAAGCAAAGGGCATGATCCAAGTGAACTCGGTTGCACAGTAAGCGCTGCAGACTCAGCAGGACTTCTTTAATTCTTTGCTCCTACAAGCAGCTCCTTGGGTGCTTAGCTAGTGAGAAACACAGCCTGCTGCTGTTGGGAACAAAGCCATGTACACATGGCCACATGCACACCCTTGTAATCACCACTACTATACACTGGGTTGTGGCCTTTTCATCTGATTCCAAGCACATTCACGTGGAACTATGTTTGAAGCAGGCTAGTGGATTTCAGGCTGAGATGTGCTTTGGAGCCATTTTGTGCTTCAACTGGCATTCTCGATACACCAACATCTGCCATGGTAGAGAGCCAGTTACCATTGTTGCTGAATTTGTGACTGCCTGGAAACCTGGTTTGGAAGAGTACCTGTTTTGAATGTGCCTGGTTCATTTTGTTTGATTCTAGTTATTAATCGGGGGGGGGCTGGGGGGATAAAAGACTGATTGATTAGAGTTCTCCTATGTCTTTGCGTCTTTGTTCATGCAACAGATGGAGGCTTGTACAATTAAACACACGTGCGTTGAATAAAAGCAACATTAATGCCTGGTGTAGGTTTCATTAGAGAGAATGGGGACGTTATCTCAGCTCCCTTATCTCCACCCCTGGCAGAAACTCAAGGATGACTCTCACTTTACAGTTTGTCTTTGGGAATGGGAGCAGATCCCTGTGTGCAAAAAGCACAAGGTGGAAGTTTTCTTTATTCCCACGTGAAGAATATTTTTCGAATTCAATTTTTACACAGGTCATATTTTTTGCAGAAATGTTCTTGGCCTTTAAAGTACAAATATTTGGAATGTAAACTTTACTTTTTTAAAAAAAGGAAGGCTTTGCTTCTTTTTAGTGTGAAGAGTGTATACATGTAAAATTCTCTCTCTCTCTCTCTCTCTCTCTGTGTGTGTGTGTGTGTGTGTGTGTGTGTGTGTGTGTTTAGATCTCATGTACTGTTCTTTGATACCCATACTGAAGTATAAACTGTAAAATGAGCACCAGCCTTCACAGGGAGGAGATAGTGGCTTCTATATCATGGAGAAGACTGAGGTGTTGGGCTTGTTTGCAGTGAGCAGAGCTTGTAGTTAGGATCATAGAATAAAAGAATTGTAGGGTTGAAAGGGACCATGAGGGTCATCTAGTCCAGCCCCCTGCAATGCAGGAATCTTTCACCCAACGTTGGGCTCGAACCCACAACCGTGAGATTAAGAGCCTCATGCTTTACCAACTGAACTATGTTGCATGCCATTGTGGTGCACACGGAGGAAGTCTGGGATAAAGTACCAAAGTACTTCACTTGCTTTACTACAAATGAGCCAAATGTACTGTATGCTGTGAGAAGGATCCACCATGAGCAGAAGGGGGCCGGGAACCAGCTGGTGCAACGAGGCTGCATTGGTTGTGTACATTGGTCTTAAGTTCAATTCAAGTAACCTAAAGGGTTGCCCAAGTCTTCCTTCTCTTAGCCTCTGAACATGGAATCACCCTATCCATTCTATACATCTAACAAAGGATGAAAAGGCGCTGAATGTATGAATCTAGCTCTCTGAACATCTCGGCTTTCATCCTTAAGTTTTATTTGTTTAAGTTTCTAGTCTTTAGGGTGGTAGAGATAAAAAAATGTAAATATGTGTGTAATGCTTTGTGACATCCTAGAGACTTGAGGAGTGGTTGAATAAGATTTCCACGAATTAAAAAGCAAAGCTTGGGTGCCCGTCATACCTACTTTTTCTCCTTCCTGTGACTTGCAGAAGCAAAATAAATTATGCAAATGAGCAGGGAATAAAATGAAATTTGCAGAACTGAACTTTTCATGGATTAGAATTTGAACTGTCCTGGCACAGAATTTTGATTGGCTGATTCTTAAAGCACGGCACACAAAGCCCTGTGTAGATCTCGTTTCATTGTGGTGTCACTGTCTGTACCAAAAAACCCCAATGTAATTTAATTTTTAAACCATCATTTTAGTTGCTATTCTGAAGGAAATCCAGCATGTCTAAAGATGATGTGCTGCAACACTGGAGACAATGGGAGCATCACCATCAATAGACTGAGACCTTGAAAATATTTTTCTCTTTGATTCCATATCAAGATATTGATAGTTCACTTGGAGGTCTGATTGTGCTGGTTTACTAATGCTTTCACAATTTGCCAGTAACCATTTATCCTGCCTGCCCATTATTCATACATATATCATGCTTATGAGGTTTGTATCTGTCCCATTTTGGGGCACTGACCTCAGTGCTGTTGGGTTTTCCAATGTAAAGGATGGGTGGCCTCAAATTGGGTCATTAGTGAGAAAACAACCTCCAGCCAGAAGTGTCCTGAATGCTCTTTTGCATGGGAATGTTTCCCACTGCCCATCTTCTGCAATGTGTGTTCCATGCATGTCATCAGACCTGTCACTTTCCTGCAGGGAATTACTAATGGGCTGGGATCCCTTCTTTTCCCCTCACTGCCCTTTCAAGCCGGTCACGGCCGTCCTCATAAATCTGCCAGAAAGCTGACAGCCAGACTGCAGGCTCACAAGAGCTCAGGAAACTTTGAGTAATATTCCTTCTGTTCCCGTTCTTCCCTAGACAGCCATTGATTGAGAAGGAAGAGCATCCTGTAATTTATTTAAATTAAACAAATAAAAAAAGGGGGATGGAAGGAATGAAGATGGGAGACGAAGAGACTAGGGGGACCAAATCTTCCAGGCTGAAACTGCAGTGAGTACATCAGGGGAAATGTTCTCGACTGAAGAAGCACAGAAAAGCCAACCCCCCAAAATACCTCACAGAACATACAGTCCACTCAATCAAGGTTCTTTAATCTGGGGCATTCTATTAGGCGGGATTTGATATTGTTTGTCATTGTGGCAATTACATTTTCATATTCTTTAACCACGATTTGAAGAAACAGAAGGGAGATACAGAGAGGGACGCAGGTGGCGCTGTGGGTAAAACCACAGAGCCTAGGACTTGCTGATCAGAAGGTCGGTGGTTCGAATCCCCATGACGGGGTGAGCTCCCGTTGCTCGTTCCCTGCTCCTGCCAACCTAGCAGTTCGAAAGCACATCAAAGTGCAAGTAGATAAATAGGCGGAAAGGTAAACAGTGTTTCTGTGCACTGCTCTGGTTCTCCAGAAGCAGCTTAGTCACGCTGGCCACATCACCCGGAAGCTGTACGCCGGCTCCCTCAACCAGTAAAGCAAGATGAGCGCCGCAACCCCAGAGTCGGCTACGACTGGACCTAATGGTCAGGGATCCATTTACCTTTACCTTTAAGGGAGATACAACCTGGAATCAACAAAGGAGGAAGTCCCCTCACACATGCTCATCAAGTGGACTTTTGTAAGTGATCATATTCACCCAATAGTGTCCCCTGCCATGGGCATAGCCAGGATTTTTGTTAGAGGGGACAGACCTTTTCTGGGGGGGGGCAGACCCTCAGTTTGCTATGTATTTTTATTGAATTTTATTGATTTGGGGGGCAGCTGCCATTCCCTGCCCCCCCCCCGGCTACTTCCATGTCTCTTGCAGATCTCAGTAACCAGGCAAGTTCATAAAAATAGAGGCAGGCCCTTATATAGCCAGGCCCTAAGCCATTTGGGGCTTAAAAGCTTAAAAGCAGCACTTTGAATCCTGCCAAGAAAACAATTGGCAACCAGAGCAGATTTTTCAGCACCAGAGTAATATGATCCCAATACCATGCACCAGTTAGCAGCTTCCCTGCCACATTTTGTACTGATTGAAGATTCTGGATAGTCATCAAAGGGAGCCCTACAAACAGCGAATTACAGTAGTCCAAGTGTGATATGACTAATGGATTTGTCTACTAAAGCAGTTAGTGAGTCTGATACCATCCATGATGGGATAGGCGTAGGAGGTAAGATCTACTATTTTGGAAATTTCTATATAAAAAGATTTTTAAAAACAAACAAACAAAGATTCATAGCAGAAGTAATCCCCCCACACCAATAAGCTTACATTGATATTTATTTGTTTTCCATGCTGCCTTGAATGAAATCTGTTAAACTGCTAAATCTGGCCTGCCTCCCATGGAATCCACATTTGAAAGATTTGAAAAACTACCCTGAAGCAAAATTATTCCTGCATTTCCTTCAGCAAGGCAATGCCTGAAGTATAGGAGGAAGCGTTTTATGATTCATTCAGAATAACTCCTATAATAGATACAGAATCAGTGGTATTACAGTGAAATAAGGGAATAATCTTTCTCTCTCTATGTTCTCTCCAAGTGTCCCAGATTCAATACTTCAGCTCTTCAGTATCTGTTATGGCATGCCCTGAAATGCAGACCTCCCTGTGCCCTAAGATTGCTAAAACGAGGGCCAAACTACACATCACGTTAAAGACGGTATTTGGCAGCGCACATTTGTTTTTTAAACTTTAAATAGCAGTTGTGGGAGTTTATCAAGGCTGAAACCACAGGGCATGGAGGGGAGGGCTTTAAGCCTTTCCCTCTGTGCCATGGTTACACACAAAAAAATACACATACACCCAGCAGCTATGTGCCACAAGAAGAAGCAGCGCCATTGGCACTAATTGGCATAGACTTGAAGTCAACCTGAAACTCCATCTTTCAGTGGTAACACAGGCACAGAATAAACCAGCAGGGATCTAGAATGTTGCTTGCGTGCATTATGCTGTGAACTGCCCTAAGATCTACAGGGGTAGGGCTGTGTACAAATTTAATAAATAAAATAAAATACTCTTCTTCTGAAAAAATTATGTGGCTTTCCAATTGTTAATGCAACAGCCAGCACAGTATTCTCCAAAAGCACCCCAGCAAGGGAAGATTTTACACGGTGTCAGGCCCCTATATGTAGAAGGGGATGGGGGGGGGGGAGGAATTCAATCTAGCCCAGATCTAAATTGCCTTCCATTGTCACAAATGGTGAGTTTTCACATTAAACTTTTCTGAACAGCCACACAAAACAGTGTGGCAGAGTCCCTCTCACACTGTCTGTCATATACACAGTACTTTCTAATTTTGATGAACAAAAGTGGGGGGGTGTCAAATAACCCAGAAATTACCCATAAGGGTGGATATGTAGCTAAACATTCCAGTGGCATTTTCCACAGGGATCTGCAGGGGAGGCTAAAGAAGCATGGCTGGGCAGAGAGGTGCGGGTGGCTTGGAAAATTTCCAGAAGCTCCCAATTCCCACCCCCTCCTGCCCCACTGCTTTCGTCCCCACACCCTCTGCACCATATGCTTAAAAAGAAAAGGCCTAGCCTCCCCCCACTGCCCCGTTCTGGAGAGGTGCTGGCTCAAAACTACAGCAGAAAGTGCGCAGATGGATTTCAACTCAGGCGAGTCAAGTTGAATTCTTTCAGAACAGCTCCTGGCTGAGTTAATGCCAAGTTAAAGTTGCTGTGGCCATAAGCGTTTTTTTCTTTCCCATCCTGTTTCATTTCTGACAGAGCCAAAGAGGTATGCACATACGTATTAACAAAAGGCCAGTCCTTAAAAACCCAAGTGTTAACAACACCTTTTTTCTAAAGGAAAGGCACACAAGGATAAATGCTGGGTATTAAAAAAAAAAGCAGAGGAAGAAAACAACGTCCCTTTAGCAAGCTGACAGGGAAAGTCTTAAGCAAAGCCTCCATCTTCCAGAGCTAAAACACCCTCCACAAAGGCAGATTCCTTCATTGTTTGGCAACTGGCTTCGGCTTTAATTCTTTCGCTGCATAAACCAAGGGTGCCAAAAGTATCTTTTCAAAGAAACCTGTGTTTGGGGGGCTCACAGATGATCCTGTACCATGTGCAACAAACATTTCCTTGGCGTGGGTTTATCGTTTTGTTTTTATTTTTTAATAACCTCTCTCTTTCCTTTTTGGAAGAAATAAAGCACGAAAATAAGCTGTCTCTGAGTAGCTGGGAGCAGAATGCAAGCAGTTCTCTCTCTCTTTTTAAAAAAGTGTCCTATTAGAGAGGCCCCATTGGCTAAAGGGTATGGCATAGGCACTCTGAAGTGAGGGTTTAATGAAGTAGCCTGTGAGAGAATGGAGGGGACGGTCCTCGCTGTACAGATGGCTCTTTGTCACCACTGACACCTGCCATCTGCTTGTTTGTCTAAATGATGTTGGAGGGGGCATCTCGAGCTTCCAATCTGCTACACTGCCTCCACCGGGCTCCAGTGACCCCCTGACCTCTGTGTCAGACAGGTCCGGAGAGTTTGTTCTTTCAGTTCAATGGGTTCTTCCTTCCCCGTGTTTACAGCCTCTTCCCAGCCTCTGATATTCACAGCAGCAACTGGGCCTGGAAGAGCAGCAGCTGCCTTTGGTCTAACTAGCTGCTTTTCCACGCCTCCCGGGCTTGTGCTCTCTCCCTCCCTCCCTCCCGCCCCAACACCTCAGCCCAGTGCCTAGGTATAAATCTCATCTTCATACATATGAAAAGCCGAGAATAGAGAGGGAGAGAAAGAGAGAGAATTTGAAAAACATGAAAGAGGTACCAAGGCATGCATTACAAAGGAGGAATTTGCACCTTGAGGTTCACATATCTTGCCAGCATTAAAATGAAAAAAGTATCCCAGGGTGTTTGTTGTTGTTTTTTTTTTAAAAAAAAACCTTTTTGCTCCAAAGAAAGCATCAGAAGTTTGTATGAAACAGTGTAAAAGGAACTCGGGGAAATACAAATATCAGAAAAGCAGTCATTGCCCTAATAAATATTGTTATAACAAAGTGTTATCTGACCACTAAAATAACTCCTTGCAGAATTCACCAAGATTACATTTGCTGAGAGCAAAGTCAACTAGATGTTTGGGAAAGAAGAGTGGGTGTTATATAACAAAATGTATTTATCTATAAATAAGATGGAGTGGTTAGCAGTCTATCAGAGCACTGTATATGATATAGTTGAATAGAATTTTAGCAACATTCAGGGCTTCCATCAAAAAAAAATCCAAACTGAACCATTTTAAGACAAATAACAGCAGTGATCTGTGTTCTCATTTACTCCGGGTATGATGAAATAGTAATAATAGGTTAATATCCCAACAACTTAAGACTCCTGAAAGGGAAAACAATAGCTTTATAAAGTCCAGCCTAAAAGGATTTCTCACTTACCCAGGATATAAAAAAATATCTATAGATATCAGTACTTGGATCAGTACTGATGAAGAGCTAAAAAGCTTTAAAAATGATAAAGCTATGATATTTCAGACATATATCTGTCTAGATAAAACATACAGTTTGAAAAAGCTTGATTTTAAATAAAAAGATGAATACAAATTCTGAAATTTTGCTGAATTTAGCACGGTGGGGATTCATCTCAACTCTGCTTGTGAGCTTCCCAAGGACATCTGCATCTGCTGTAGAGGGAAGTGAGGGGCAGATGGGGTTCATCACATCTAAGAGAAGGAAAACTCTGGTCCTAAACCTACACTGCTTTACAGGATATCTTCAGGAGAAGAAAAGGCTAAGGAGTAAACCCTACACAAACCTGGAGTAGAGTCCCCAAGACAGTTGGATGGTGCTTTGTACGCCTCCTTCCAGCAACTCCTGCAGCCAAGCTGGTGCCAAACATATTGCTCTGCTTTCCTTTGGTCCACACCAGCGAGGCGTCTGGGCAGCCCAGGACCTCCATACACAATGCCCAGGCTTGTGCCCCAGGAGGTCACTTTGGTGCTGCTAGTGCAACAGTTTGATTTGACCCCAGAGGCGCACTCTATTGTCTCTTGAGACAGACAGATGCCAACAACAACAAGAACCTATTCCTTGAAGGTGGTCTGGAGACTACAACTGGGGCAAAATACAGCAGCTATTATCTTAATGAGTCTTGTGGCATGAGACCCTATAACAGTGTGTGATCCTTAATGACTTTGCACTGGCTGCCAGTTTATCATTGGGCATTCAAGGCTTATGTTTTGACTTATAAAGACAGCTTAGACACCATCTACCTTAAGGGAATCAGCACCGTGAATTGTCCAGCCTAGGCTCTGAGGTTATCCAAGGAAGCTCTGTGTGTGGATCTATGTTTGAGCAAGGTGTACAGCTCTGTGACTCACAGGAACATCTTCACCGCAAGGGCATCCTCCTCCCCGAGGCTCAGGTGGCACCAACATTGGCACTCTTTCTGTGCCAGCTGAAGAAGGTCCTCCTCCACTGGGCCTATGAATAATGAAGGTCTTTCACCTATGTAAAATAGTGGAATAATATGAATGAGAATATTTAGACTGAATGATATATTGTGATATTATGTTTTTTTCAGTTTTGTGTTTTAAATCTTGTTACCCACCAAGAAATCTTTTGACAGAATACAGAAGCTGCTTGCCAGGTGGTAGCAGTGGTGGTGGAGGAGTTGCTATGCTAGCATCCCAGCAGATGGGTCACTGTTGCTTTCCAGGAGGGAGAGAGAAGAGGCAACAGGGAGGCTCATGTGGGGCAAACACATTGGCTGGATTGGATCTGCCAGTGCATTAGCACCACGCTGACCTCTCTGCTGCCTTGCCCCTTCCAGTAATAAACAGCAAGCCACCTGTCCGGAAGCTGATATAGTGGCTCCGCCCCACACTGTGAGCCACTGCAGGTGGAATATGCATTGCTGAAATAACCAAAAAAAAAAACAGAGATTTACCCAGCTCTGGTAGGCTGCCTACATAGCTGCACTTGGCATGGTATACAATGGCACAGGTTGTGCAGGCCTGGTCCAGAGTTTTGTTAAAGCAGCACAAAGCCACATGACTCATCTAAAAAACAGCCCAGTAGCAAGCACTGTAAGTATGCCTTGTTGCAGATCGCCTCTTCAGATCTGAGGTGCTCTTGCAACGAATCTGGTTTGGATTTACCAGTTCAGCTCTTCTAAAATGTTCCTTGCTTACCTTAATGAACTTGTATGGGAGCCAAGCACCTGCCTTTCTTAGCCTACCTTAATTGTCCTTTGTACTGATTGGGAAAACTCAATAAAGAAAGGAAAAACCTGTTGCATTTTGCATCACATTGACCAGGACAAATGCCCATTACCTGGTGGTATAGCGCAAACCTTGCGCAGTAGATTTAAGACTAACCATAATACAGTGGTACCTTGGGTTACAGACGCTTCAGGTTACAGGCTCTGCTAACCCAGAAATAGTACCTCGGGTTAAGAACTTTGCTTCAGGATGAGAACAGAAATTGCATGGCGGCAGGGCGGCAGCAGGAGGCCCCACTAGCTAACGTGGTACCTCAGGTTAAGAACAGTTTCAGGTTAAGAACGGACCTCCGGAATGAATTAAGTTCTTAACCCGAGATACCACTGTATAGTCTATCTGCAAATTAGCAGATGAAGTATCCTACCCCCAGGAGTGAAATTCTATAGTCCACTTTGTTTTAAATCATTAAAATTTACATTAAAATTTAATGTAAAACTTTGACTTGTTGAGTCGAAAACTAGGAAGCTGAGTGGCGCATGGCAAATATAACATCCACGCAAGGTCTGCTTTATCTCTATCATGCCATTTCATTGTTTTCTGCCGGGAGATTTCCACCATATGTAGTGCTGGCATTACTGTCACAAGCTGTTAATTGGCTTGAAGTCTAGTCATGTGGTAAGGAACACACATACATCCTTTAACGGAAACCATCTGCCTCAATTACCACAACTCCAACTTCACTTTGCTGCCACTGGAAAGACACACACACGCGCACACATCGCTACCCTTCTGGTTCAGCCTGTCTTACACAACCCCATAGCTCCCTTCCCCTCCCCTGAGTTCCTTAACCACAAATGTGCTGGGCGGACCCCCCAAGCTCTTCACAGCACTCGGCAGTGAGCAAAAGGAACAGCTCAGAGAAGCAGGGGCGCTCTGCACATGGAGATGCCAGCATGGACCTACAGGCTAGGTTCCACATAAAACAGGGAGCCACCTCCTTGTCAGATGGATCAGGCTTTTATCATCACCTCCCTCCCACCTCTGAGCCATTGCATCTTGAAACAATGTCACAGAATAAAGATGAGGACACAGGGACAAACATTTGTGTGTGTACACAAGGAGCAATATGCAGGTCTAGGGCAGGTAGCCAGTAGTCACACTCTTGAATTAAACCACCTCCCTCCATGTCTTGCATGCTGCTTAGCTTTCCTCCATTTATCCAGTGCCACCCAATAATACTATTCTAAACTTGATATTTCTCAATCAATATAACTCCTGGAACTCCCTCCTGGAGGATTTACAGGGTGCCACCTGCCTGCTGTAGCTCAATAGAGCATCTCCTCTGCCTGAAGGTTCATTCCCTGGCATCTCCACATAGGTCTCTTGCATGAAACCTGGAGAGCCATTGCTGGTCAATGGGGACAATACTGAGCTACGTGATCTAATGGTCTGACTCGGTTTACGGCAGCTTCCGATGTTCTACTCTTTCAAACGCCAGCTCAAAATCCTCTGCTTTCCTGAGGACTTTAGCTCAATTACTTAAGAGCCAGTGTGGCATTGTGGTTAGAACATTGGACTAGGAGAGCAGGGTTCGAATCCCCTGAAACTCAACCCTGAAACTGCCTGGCTGACCTTAGGCCAGTCACCACCTCTTAGCCTAACACCTACCTCACAGGGATGTTGTGAGGATGAAATGGGGAGAAGAAGAACCAGGTATGTCACCTTGAGATCCTTGGAACATAAAGGTGGTATATAAATTGTTGTTGTTGTTGTTGTTAATACTTAGGTGTTAACTGAAATTCAGTCTAGGTATATATATAACTGCATTTGTCTGGATTTGTGGCTTTGGCCTCTCATTCCCTTCTCTTGTTGTCTCTCTCCAATCTAAATTTTGATTGTAGGTTTCTCTGTCTTTTGCTTATTATTCTTTGAAGTGTCATGTACATTGATGGCATAGCCAGTTTGATATAAAACTGAATGCCACCAGAAAGAGTGGAATAAACGGTCGGAATCTTGGAATATGGAATCTTGCAGTGCTGCTCTAATCCTGATCGTTTTTAGAGTGAGCAAATGTTTTGGGTGGATGGAGGTGCGACTTAAACTGTGATAAGCATAAAGATTGCTTTCTTCAACATTTTGTGGCTCTCAGACTAGGAACCAGGGACTGCTGGTTTGGATCTTTGCATACCCATGCTCCCCACCCCCGGGCAACGTTCTGCATTGATTCGGAAACACCTTTTCAGCCCACTTAGTGCCACAAATCTATAATCGCAGTACTGTTTGGACACCACTGTGTTGTACAGCAGCTGACATCATCCATTTTAAACTGCACATAACCACTTGGAAAGCTTAATCTTACGAATGTTTCCCACTTCAACTCCCTTATTCTCTAGGATTTGAAACTTCCTAGCTTTGACAGCTAAGAAAGCTGAACAGGACAGGCCTGTTTCTGTAAACCTGGGGTTGGCTTCTGCTTTTTATTTTGTTTTTGCATGGGATTCCCTCCCCTGCCCCCGATCTTGTACACCACACTACACCAATACTGAACGCAATACCTTGTAATATACTGAAAAGATGTTTTGAAAACAGAGCTTTAAATTGTAAGTAGTCCTTTCCCCAGATGTGCATCTTCCAAACTGCGAGTTGCATTCCCTGTAATTGCAGGTTGCTCTGTTCTCCAGCCCATTGAGACTCTTTAAGTAAGCCAGTTGCTGAAACATATCATTGGTAGCCACATTCCAGCTCCAACTTCCTTGCAGTGCACATGGCTTCTTACTGTCCCTCTGGCTAGAGAAACGAAGACTCCTCAAGCTGGAGTTGTCAAAATACAGGATAAAAGAAAGAGATGTCTGCAGTGCCTGTCATATGGACGGCTGTGGTTTTCTGCCATTCAAATATGATCACAATGTATTTGGGTTTTGATGGTAGTGCACTGTTAAACTAGGATCTGGGAGAGCCAGATTCAGTTACCCCACTCAGCCATGAAACTCTCTGGGTGACCTTGGGCAAGTCGCTGTCTCATCCTAACCAATGTCACAGGATTGTCGGAAGAATAAAATGGCAGAAGGACCAGGTATGTTGCCTAGAGGCAGAATATAAATGCAAATAATAACAACCTATTATTGACAACAGCTGTAGGAAATTATCCATAGTGATGTACTGGAAAGCCATGTTTCTGCTGCCACCAGGTGTATATGATGAAACAGACAACATCATCCAGTGGCCATTTCTGGCTGTCAGGGCTTGCTTCTCAGTCCTGAAGTGTGCACTTGCCAGCTCAAGCTTCTCAGGAGCCAGGGGTGCCAACTCTAATAAAATAGTACAGGGGGACAGCGGATGGTAAGCCTCACCCACATGACTGATCACATGACGATTGATCACAGCGATCTCATGCACACCATTTGGATAGCAATACCCATCAACTTGGGGCAAATATTTTATTGGGGGGGGGGCAAAGACCTCTTGGCCCTTAGGAGTTGGCTCCTATGCCAGGAGCCCGTGTAAAAAAGAAGCAGGCTGATAGTGAACTGGTTAGAGGCCCCTGTTTTTGCGTGTTGTTTGTGAGTTCTGCCTCCTTTACCTTGCTCCACCCTAACACCCCCTGAATCTCACTTGGTCTGTTTGCCTTTAGCCTTCCTGCCGATCTCGCAAGATTGCTTCTGTCCCGGCTTGCTTTCGGATGGGCTTTTGGCCCTGTGATCAAAGCTGGTTTGCTTTGGGGTGTGTGTGATTAAAATAATTGCTTTGGAAACAGAATGTATTCATTCTCCTGCACCTCTCCAATACTACCTTTTCAACCTGTAAACGTCTGAATAAGCAGAGTTGGATAAGGACACACCACTTAAGCTCCTCCAATGGCAAGACCAGTTGCAAAAAAGTGGCGCCTCCTCGACATCTCATTCTTATCACCCTCATCAGTAGGACAAGCCTTAACATTTCAGAGTTTCATGGTTTAAGGCCAGAACCAAAGCTCTACATCTTACAAATTGGTGTGTAAATGTGAATTGGTAGAGCAAATATCACTCTGCAGAAAATAAAGGAGAAATTCTCAAACCAGCCTTAATTTGTGTTATTTACACATGTTGCAGTATTTCATTTTCCCTGATTTTTTTCAAAGCACAGATTAGACATAGTTCTGGGTATAACTAAAGGGCAGGTTCATATCATGCACTTAAATCGCATGATTTCGTCCCAGTGAACCCTGGGAAATGTAGTTTCCCCTTGCTGAGCTACAAGTCCCAGCAGCCTTAAACTACAGTTCCCAGGGCTCTTTGGGGAAAGTGGCGTGCTTTAAATATGCATTGGATGTGCTTTAAATGTATGGCATAGATCTTCCCACAGTGTCACAACTGAACAGGGGCACCAACTATACAGGTAGAAGAGGCTTCAACACCCTCAATATTTGTGAGTAGGGGGGCTTAGGCCCCTCACCCAATATTGAAGGGGCTGCCATCCCATCTTCACGTTCTGGGTGCAGAGGGTCACGTGACATCATGCGTATGATGTCATGCGATGCTGGGCCCTCTCAGTGTGGAGGGCAAGTTGGCACCCCTGCAACTGAATGTTTGCATAGCTTGCTATATTATCAAAGTCCACAAAATAACTACTCAACTTTCATTAGATTATGGCCTGGCTTGCGTGAAAGCCTAACTGACTGGCCACATCCACACAAATATGCTTGTTTTCCTGGGGAGGAGTTCTAAACTGCTTTGTTCCTCCCTGTCCTCTTTTATTTCTCATGGTTAGCAAAGAGAGAGCCTAACCATGAGTCCAAGTTTAGAGGACACACTAAGCCAAACCTTGGCTTAGTTCAGAAGCAACAAAGACCGTGGAGGAGCAAAATGACTGCAAGCTCCTCTCTGGGAGGCCTCATGATCCTCGCAAGCCACAGTTTGGCTTACCATGTTGTGCAAACTAGACCTATTTGTCAGTGGTACCGAGTCCTTGGGACGCGGGTGGCGCTGTGGGTTAAACCACAGAGCCAAGGACTTGCCGATTGGAAGGTCAGTGGTTCGAATCCCCACGCGATGGGGTGAGCTCCCATTGCTCGGTCCCTGCTCCTGCCAAACTAGCAGTTCGAAAGCACGTCAAAGTGCAAGTAGATGAATAGGTACCGCTCCGGTGGGAAGGTAAACAGCATTTCCATGCACTGCTCTGGTTCGCCAGAAGTGGCTTAGTCATGTTGGCCACATGACCTGGAAGCTGTACGCCGGCTCCCTCAGCCAATAAAGCGAGATGAGTGCCGCAACCCCAGAGTCGGTCACGACTGGACCTAATGGTCAGGGGTCCACCTTTACCTTTACTGAGTCCTTGGAACACGCAGTCCTTGAACAGGAACTGTTCAGAGGAGAATGAGAACCCTCACTGTGTGCTTGACAGAGAACGCACATCAGCAAATCCCAAAATGGTGCCATTATTCAACTCCAACTGGCTTTTACTTATGTCAGGTTTAACAAAGCTTTGATCCTTCCAGGCCTGGCTAAAATGGTGAGATGTTGACACATGTAACAGGGGAGGAAGCCTTCATAAACAGAAGTTGGGGTTAGTTCAGTTCATGTTTTGAATGGAGGGCCAGCCCACTTTCTTGCCCATCCTTAAACTCTCTGAACTCTGAAACACCTGGAAGCACTGCCTTATTATGCAAGAGGAGTCCTGACAGTATTATGTATTAATACTTGACAGTATTAAAGACTCAGATGCTTCTGAAAACCTCTTCAGGAAGGCTGTGTAGCCACCCTCTCCCACTGGAATGCAGATCATGCAATGCTGTGCAGAACCAGACTCTCTTTTGTTATTGCATAAACAGGCTGTGACGGCCCCCAGCACTGGTATATTATATACTAGCTGGGCTTCAATGTCAAATACTCCCAGACAGTTAAACTTGCTGCAATGAAACTTCTTATGAAATTTACTTTGGCATTAGAACTGGATAAATCTATGTGTGCACTTAGAAGAAGCTAGTAACCCAGAACTGAATGTATTTTGCATAAAACAGAAATAAAATACAGTGGTATCTTGGGTTAAGAACTTAATTCGTTCTGGAGGTCCGTTCTTAACCTGAAACTGTTCTTAACCTTAGGTACCCCTTTAGCTAATGGGGCCTCCCGCTGCCGCCGTGTGATTTCCGCCGCGTGATTTCCTGAAACAAAGTTCTTAACCTGAGGTACTATTTCTGGGTTAGTGGAATCTGTAACCTGAAGCGTCTGTAACACGAGGTACCACTGTATACCACTTCTTGAGAGGCAGAGCGGCAAACGGTCCTCCCTCTCACAAGCATAGGTGTAGGAAGTTCAGGTGGTACCTGGTGCGGAAAATTTCTTGTCACCCCTCCCATTGATTTTTTAAATTATTATTATTATTTTGTGCCTGCAAAAATGGTTTGACGTTCATATTTTCTTACAAAGGAATGTGGATTCTGGCCTCTGATACCAAGTAGGCGACTATGGCCAGATACTTAAATCTGCAGGATGGATTGTGTTTTGGCTTGTGTTTTTTATTTATATTTATTGTTTATTTATTTAATAAAATTTATTTTTAAAAACCTGCAAAGTGGTTTACCAAACAAAAAAACAAAAAAATCACAGCAGTAAAGTTAAGAAAAATTAACAATCCTACCTTAAAACATACAAAAGCTTAACTATTAAAATTAAAATTACTTCATCTTCCTAACCATCTAGGTATGCTTGCCTAAAGAAGAATGCTTTTAGCAGGTGCCTTTGTTGCACGTGCTTTGTGAATATCTTGACCCCGCTCCACTGAATTTAAATTTCAGCCTTCATAACATAGGAAAACGGCCAAGTAAACAGCTGTTTTTGTGGAGGATGGTCAAGAAATTAACTGATATGCATGAAATTTCATATATAGCTATATAATCCCTAGTGTATTAAGATAAGACCTTTGGAGCAGGCATTTTTTAAAAAAAGTTTTTTATGAACCGCCCTAGTAGGGCAGTAGTTGTTCCTTGATAATTTGTCACCCCCCCCCCCATGCTGGTACCTGAGTCTGCACTGGATTTCTTTTAAAGATGTTTCAAGGATGTTTTTTTAGGAGGGAGGGTGGGGTGTAAATTTACTGGTTTGGGGGTGATACAGAAAAATGCCCATTTTAAAATGGCACTTGTCACCTGTGGCTTTAGGAGCACTTATATTTCTAAAATCTGGTGCCCAGTTAATCAGGGTGGCTTTTCATTTGACAAGAAGGTATTTTTAAATCGGTTAATCTAACCAATTGATCAAATAACCATTGCAGCTGTAATATAACTGTAGTTAAATAAAATCTATACAGTCATACCTCAGGTTGTGCATTTTTGGGTTGTGCACCGTGCCAAACCCAGAAGTACCGGAACAGGTTACTTCCGGGTTTTGGTGCTCACGCATGCGCAGAAGCACTGAATTGCGATCTGCGCATGCACAGACGCGGCGCTGCAAGTTGCTAATGCTGCGGGTTGTGAACATCCCTCCCTCATGGATCATGTTCACAACCCGAGCATCCACTATACTTCCCTTTCCCATTTGATGCTGCTTTACTTAATTTTTGCTAGTTACAGGCATGTATGGATAAGCACATCCTGGGGTCCAGGGCCCATAATCATAGTGACTTCATTTACCACCATCCTTCCATAATAGCAATTAGCATTTATTATGCAACTGTGTTTGGAAAAGCCGTGTAAACACCATAACATCCATTAATCATTACTTTGTTTTATAAATTAAGATATAAGCATTATAACTAGCCCCATGAACCAGAAAATGAGACTTTCTCCACTCAGTGAATAATTTCCACCTATCTCATTTATCTTACTTGACTGATCAAATTGTCAGATTACATGCTGATCACCAATTTATTCATGCTTACAAAAATGATCTCTTTTTTCCTTTACAGGTATTATCCCTTTAAAACATTAAATAACTAAAATAATAATGGGTATAAATATAGATATAAAATCCATGGATTCTGCACAAAAGGCAGGTGCAGGCATTGTTCAGTGCAAAATTCAGTCTCTATAATGAAGGAACCAAAATATAATTTGAAAAAACCCAAGTCAATGGAGGCTATTTAAGAGCATCAACACTGTTTAAACAGATTACAAGCCAAGAAGACGGTCAAGGAGGAGAGGCCACAGAATGTATTAAATTCCAGTGGTATGCAACTTTCTGACTAGGTTAACGTTTTTCCATGCCTTTGTGTTCGATGGAGTCACTTTTTCCACTGATGCAGTGGCTGAGAGCTCACATAGCCAGTCTGTGTATCAATAGGAGGAGGAGAGCTGCCTTTTACTTACTCAGGATGGCTCAGATAGTGACCCAAATAGCCACAGCAATCCCCTTCTCTTCACAGATAAAGCTGGTTCATTCATCATCTTTAGAATACACTGACAAATTCAAGAGCGAGAGAGGAAGTAACGGCGGGCACCACCTATCCAAAGTGAAGCATTTAAGTCTCGTTGATCTAAAGCTTTGTGTGTAATGTGTAGTTTGCCAGGGTGATCAGCAAAACAGAGCCGGAATAGATTGCTGTGGTTCAGTTTCCTTCTGTAATCAAAGCTGCAGGCCCAGAATCTTGCTCGTGCTGTCAAAGGCGTTACTGATTTACAAGCCTACAGCCTGTGCAGGCCGAGTAGGGCAGCCTGAACATTAGTGGAGAACTGCTGGTTTGAGGATATGATCTGGGTAATCCCTCACTTCCAGTTTCCATTTAATTTGGATGTATTCTCATATAACACTTGGCTCCAGCTCTGGGATTTTTTTTTTAATAGCTCCGTAGAAGTGGAGCTATATATATATGTATCTCATAAGATACACATATATGTGGTGAAGGTTTTAGCAGTATTCTGGAAAGGATTATTGACATTTATATGCTTAACAAAATTATCCGCTCTTTCGCCAGCTATGTGAAACATTTATAGAATCTTGCTCTGGTTATATCATTGGAAAGGAGCCCAGCCTTGTAGCTTTACGTGTGAGGCTTCCCCCTGGATAATAAGCATGAAATGGGGTCCTGATTCAGGAAAAGCCCTGGCATTTTGAGAGTATAAATCACGGACTTCAGCAATATTAAAACGTCTGCCAAAAAGGAATGCAGTCAAGTGCTAGCAAGCAATGATGTGCTCTAATAAAAGCACAGTTCTGGCTTATCACAGACAGCCGATATCCCTTTGCTAGCTGATGCCATCAAAGCACAGCACATCATAACTGGTTGTGTTGAATGTCACAGGGGGACCCTAGAATCTCCTCTCTGCAGCGCCTGATATTCGCAGAAAGTACTTACAGAGACATCGCAAGGAGATGTTGTATAAGCACAACACAAGGTATACTAAATGCAGAGGTGGAAATCCAGTATTACATTATTCAAGCAATCTCCCAAGGCATCTTCAGAATAATTTGCCGCATGGAGAGTTTAAACATTAAAACTGTATGTTCAGTTTAGTTTCTCAATGGTGGAGCAGAGGCACTGGGTGGGTGAATGGGAAAGTCAGGTGTGGTTTTGTTCCCACTCAGCACCATTCATAAGGGAGCAAACTGAAATATGATCTGCATCGTTCATTTCATCCCAGAGTGTAAGCAGAGAAGGTAGCATCATCTATGGCACAATCCTCTACAAGTCTACTCAGAAGGAAGTTCCACTGAATTAAACAGTGGAAATTAAGGTATAGGGATGCAAGCTTGGAATTTGATTCTGTTTGCTGCTCAAGAGACTAATGCTTTTCTTTGCTCCAACAGAGTAGGCCATCAATATGAATAAATGAATGGTAAATGCAATGTATCTTTCACACCCATCGCTCCTACACGGTCACACTCAGCACTCGCACATCTGCAACTAGGGGAAGGATCTAAAGATAAGATTTTTAGTTAGCCTCTTTTTATATAAAACAAATCTGGGAGGTAACATTGCAAATTATATTAACAATATTTGCTTTCTTTTACTGCCCATACTGAATATATTCTGTGATGAATTAAAACAGAATTTTAAAAAGCACGTTTACCTACATTAATTTGACACATTACCAGAAAAAAACCCTCTGTTTTGAAACCCTGCTTTTTCTTAACATCAGTGTACAGATTACCCAGAAACATCCAGGGCCTAATTATATTTATCACAAGATAAAGCTGTAATTAGTTGTTGCTGTTTTTTAAATCCCTGCTTTGTAATTTCAGCTGGTTCAAGGACACATTTGCAGTGGAGTGACAAGTGGAAAAGTGTGATTCAACAGAGCATGCTCACAAGAAAACAATACTGTCAGTACCAATATATGATGGACAAACCAGCTGTCTTCATTTAGAAAGTACAGTTTTTCCACACCAGAATAACAGTTGTTCCAGTCTTTGCCTCCTGCAGGCTCTCTGTTATGTAATGGATTTTTAAATGGCACAGATTCCCATATAGCAAATTTGCTTCAGCCTGGTGCCCATCCCAGAGATGCAAGCCAACAGTTTTACATACTTACCTGATAGGCACAAAAAAGCAACATGTGGAGTGTGACAATGCGCAATATCAAATGTGGGAAAAGCTCCCCATCCTTCTTGCACCATGGCACGAAGGTGTGCGATTTTTTCTCACCCTTCCTCCTAGCCTTGCCCTCATTCCAGATGTTTTGACTACTTGGGTCACCTAGAATGTAGTGATTTCGAGTGCGGCTTTTGGGGGGAAATGATGATTTTTAGGGGAGGGGGGCAGGTGCCGATACAGTTCCTTGTCAAGGATGCAAGGGACCCTAGTTACGCCTCTGTGCTTCGCTCCTACCTTCCTGTAACCTACTGCACCAACCTCCTGCTCAGTTTTCTGCCCTACCGTTCAGCCTCAAAAACTGCAGTTCTGGCCTGGCCATGTCTCCCAGCTTGCCCCCCTCTGCTTCCAGGTACATGTTGCCAAGAAGCCCCTGACCATTGCAGCTTAACCTTTCCAACAGGGGCTTTGTTAGGTGAATGAAGCCACAGGGTTGTTTTTTGCATTGGGCCCTTCCTGTCTTTGAAAACATTGTTTTTTAATTTTATTTCTATGTTGCTTAAATGGCAGCTGCTGCAGACTCGCCGTTTTTATTTGCTCCAAGATCTAAATATGCATCTATACATACCCTACATACAAGTTTTATTCAGATTTGGGTTGCAGGCCTGTGCCCTGACTCTTCTAAGCGTACTTTGCAACACCCCTGTTGGCCAGCACTCAGAAGTGGATGTCTGCTGTATGTGAATGGCAGAGTTTGAGAGACATATTCTTCATTGAAAACACAGGGATTTAAGCTTGCAGCCTACATGGGGAGCAAGTGCCTCATCTAAGAATGAAATTGTGGGGTAATAAGCATGGGGAGGGGTGGTCCTCCCTCAGGCTTGAAAACAGAAGCTGGGGCAAAGAACATACTAGAAGGAAGAAGGGAGGGGTAGTTTAGAACATCATCTTCACAGCTTTATAATTTTACATGTCATATTGTGGCTTTCTGAAGGGAAAAGCAATTAAGTTAGATAATCTATTTCCTTCCCCTAAGGGGGAGTGAAAGTTCCATTAGGAGAGATAAGAGCTCTGTGTGTCCATCAAAATGGGCCCCACAAGGACGTTGTGTTTGTACACAATATTGAAGTTCACACAAAGATGAAGATTTGCAGATATCTGGATTGAATTTTCAATTGAGTTACTCTGAAAGATCCATCAGAAAGGAAGAACATTTTAAAATGTAATACTATAGTACTGTTTGCAAATGGTGTTTTTTTTTTTACTTTATGCCTGTAACATACACCAAACACAAGCATTTGTTTGCAAAACACACATACACAACCACTCCTTATTGTTCTCACAATGAACTCCCAAAGCCACCATTCACTCAGATTAAGCCTCTATTCTAATTGCTATTGTTAATTATCTAGGTAAGAATATGCTATTATTTTGTACTTTAAAAAACAACCTAGTTCCTTTGTAGGAGAACTTGGCTTTAATTTTTGACGGTCATGAAGTTGCGCCATAATATTTAGCCTCAGATTGCAACCTGCAATTTAACACACCCATTTGTCTGTGATTAGTAGTTTGCAAGTCAAAAAAGGAACTATATAAAGATATTCTCTGTATATGAAAAATAGGTCCAAACAAGGGTGAAGTGTGTCTCTCTCTCTCTCTCTCTCTCTCTCTCTCTATATATATATATATATGATGCATGAAGTAGCTATGCATCCTGAATTGTGTATGTCTAATGCCCCTGGTCCAGCATTAATCCACTTCTTTGCTAGGGAGTCAAAGTGACCTCAGTGCCTCATCCTTATCTTCAAAGGGGAAGCCCTGGGTGGAGACTTAATCACAGGTCATTGTCTGTTATGCATGCATTAAAAAGATGAACAATTATGGCAGTCAGAGGAAACCTATCATCAAGTGAGAGGAAAAGACTATTTTTCTGAAGCATTTGAATTCAGTCTTTTATGACTAAATGACTACTTAAAACTAAAAACTCTAATCATTACACCATTGGCTTTCTAAAATGTCATCTCCTCCTATCCATATATAGAACAAAACACACACAATGTTCTACAAAGGCTTCTCAGCTTCCCAGTGGTGGCCACCTCTCTACAAAGTATACATTCAGTCTGCGTACTTGATGCCTAGCTTCAGGATTAGACCCGGGCCAGATTCAGTACAAAGTCAAAGGTGATGTTATGAAGTAAGAAGAATACCATGAACTCTTCAAACCAGTGTTCTGCAGCAAAGTCAAATAATCCAGCTGGCAGGTTTGCAAGACCTAGAGATGTTCCCCTTTGTTTCCTCAGCTGTATTCTTCAGCCCTGCCTTGGATAGCTCTGTTGGTTATAGCGTGGTGCTGATAACGCCAAGGTTGCAGGTTGGACAAGAGGATCCTCAAGATCCCTTCCAACTCTATGATTCTAGAGTTCAGATCCAAAGAATGTTCCATAGATAAAGGCTCAGAGGTTTGGGTAACATGGACAAACAAAGCTAATTGTTTTCCATACAAGCAATAAGAGTCACAAGTAATTTATCTCCTTCTCACCTATTCATTTTGATTGATTGATTGATTGATTGATGATCAATTCTTTAATTTCTATACTGCTCAATTTATTGGAAAAAATCTCAAAGTGGTGTACAGAAAACTGAAGCAACAACAGTGGGAAAATAGGAACAGGAGAGGGGATGTTTCACCCCAATTTTCTTAATGGGGCAAATGGGAAATAAGTACACCAGAAGCTGTTTCCATTCTGAAAATGAAAGCTCATTGCAGATTGATTCTGCATGATCCCACAGTGTGTCCGTATGAAAACAGATGCAGGTGGTCCCAGCAAAATGGTGGTGTGTCCACACCTGCCCAGTGACGTGGGTGGCCATATACGCAGAAGTTGGTAATCCCCACATCCTTCTTTGTTCACCTGTGGCACATGCAGGGAGGAAAAGGCATGGATAACTTCAACAAGGGGAGGGGTTTCAAAGCTGAATTAAATAACCATGCACATCCTTGTGGGTGACAGGATCTAGTATTGATCTAGATTGAAAGTGGCATGTGGAGGACAAGGCGAGACAATTTCGGATTGGGAAAAGCTACATTTGCATGCTCCGTGCCAGTTAGCGTGCACACAGCCTGTGTCTCACAGTCTAACCTACTTCACAGAGTTGTTGTCAGGATGAAACGAGATTTTCACCCTGACCCCTTCAAGGGTGCACAGGATACAATTACAATACTAACACACAGAGACAGTGGCGTAGCGTGGGTCGTCAGCACCCGGGGCAAGGCAAGTAATTTGCGCCCCCTAACCTGTGGATTTTAGTAGGGGCAGAGAGCTGCGAGTGTGAGCGCCCCCCCCCGATGTTGCGGCCGGTGCAGCCGGCCCCCTTGCACCCCCCCCACGCTGCGCCACTGCACACAGAGAGAAGCAGAAGGCAGTTTCCACTTTTGCATGTGCACACAGATAGCATGTTATCTGTCTACTGAACCAATTCTTCTTAGCACAATAGGAAGCAAACAAGTATTTGAAGCAATATATATATATTTAGTAACAACACTTCTTTTTGGAAAGGATCCTCTCCCCCCCCCCCGCCCATCCTGCCCCACAATTTTGCTCAATTCACACCAGCCGCTACAGCCTAAAAGGAAACCAAAAGCAATCTAAATGTGCTTAGTTGTCTTTTCCATCTTTCCACCTTTTCCCTCTCTCATCGGGGCTGAAGGCTGTCCTTCCATTTATGGCAAGGTCAAGAGGAAAAACATGCCTCGCCGCCAGCAGGCCAAGCAAGGGCAAACCTTCAGCAAGTGGCCTGACCTGTCTCTAAATGCTGCACTTAAGATTGGAAGGGCGAGCTCAGGAAGATATGGGCGGGAGCTGTGGCAGTTAGGAAACTCACTCGCAGCTCCTTCCAAGAGGAAATGGGCACAGATTCCAAGGATATTGTTTTGTGTTCCTAACTAATCACAGGGGCAGGGCAGGACATGAAGTCCAGCACTTTCCCATCGTTCAAAAGGCTCCAAAAGAAATTCATTAGAAAGAAAAAGGGAAAGCAGAGCTGTTTGCAGGCTCCCCCGTTTCTCAATCTCCATTAATACTAAAATGATGGGTGGGTTTCCCTCCCAACCCTGCTCTCCCAACAAGGTGAAAGCAATTTCTTTCAGATCTGAACATTGCACTATTCCACTAATTCAGTAGAAGCCGCTACAGGTTTTGGCACAATAAAAAGTACATTGCTTGTTTATTCATTTGCAAATAATATATTGGAAGTTGCCTTTCCTCTAAACTTAGAAGTGTCAAACATTGTAACCTTTCCTTGTAGGGGAATTGCTCCAGTCCCTTGATCAGTTTGGTTGCCCTTTTCTGTACGTTTCCAGCTCCACAGTAGTTAGATTATTAACATTCCCATTTACAGTGATTGTATAGTACTGATGTGACGAGACCATAGGAACCTCAGGATGGACTGTTTATATTCAGGTTCAGACTGAATGGAATCTGTGACAGCCGATGTTATTTCCAGCCCATTCCTAAGACTGGTGCCTATCCAAGTAAACAGGGTGATCCCAAGGGGAGGATCAAGTTTGTGCGTCCTCTTCTCCTCCTGACTTCCCCTAGGATGGTGAATGCCAGGCCACAACTATGCAACATGAAAGCATCCCAAGAAATAGCAAGGAATGAGGCCAGGGAGTCTCTGCCACCCATCTGCCAGATATCTATACCCTCTGAAACCAACCTGCTGTACTTTTCATTTCGAAACAGCAGGAATCCCTTCCAATGAGATTTTGAGGTCTACGCTGGCACAGAATGGAAGATGGCAGGATCCCCAAAGACTTGCTCTACTGGGAGCTGGCTTTAAGCACTAGGCCTGTTGGAAGAGCAACTCCGCACTACAAAGATATCTGAAAACGTGACATGAAGGCTGGCAACACCAGTGGGTGAGAGTCCCTTGCAGACAACCGCAATGCCTGGAGACAGATGGTCAGGTTGTGCATCCACAGCAGTGACCAGGCCAGGAATGACTGTTGGGAGGATCGCAGAGAAAAGAAATTCCATGGTGCATCTGCATCGGTGTGATCAGATGCCTTCATCTGCCCCAGCTGCATCAAAACATGTCTCTCCCGCATTGGTCTCTACAGCCACAGCAGGCGCTGTAACTCTCCAATGTTCGCCTTCACCCCCAAAGGATCAGTCCTGCACTATCTCCTGAGACAGACAGATGCCAAGAACATTTTGAATGCAACTGAATTGAGTCAAAAGCAGGTTCTGATATTTTATTCACCAGTCAATTTATGCAAATAGCGGTTGGCATCATTGGTCCGCTTGCCTGAGCAATTTAACACCACTCATGGATGGTGCAGCAGTGTCCATGATTGGGGGCTTCTTGTTCTTCCACAGCATGGGAAGGACTGGAGTGTGAGAGGACATACAGTGGTACCTCCGTTCAACTTCCAAAACATTCAGAAACCAAGGCACATCTTCTGATTGGCTGCAGGAAGCTCCTGTAGCCAAGCAGAAGCTTTAGAAGCCGCGTTGGACATTCGGGTTCCAAAGAATGTTCACAAACAGGAATGCTAACTTCTGGGTTTGCGGCGTTCGGGAGCCAAAACTTTCAACTCGCAAAGTGTTCGAGATCCAAAGTATGACAACTTTGCATGCAAAAGGCCCTGAGTTCAAACCCTGGCATTTTCACACATGACTGGAAAAGACCCTTGTCTGAAATGCTGAACAGCCACAAACAGTGTAAACCAGGAGTAGCCAAAGTGCTGTCTTCCAGATGTTGTGGACTTCATCCTTGAGCACTGGTTATTCTGCCTGGGCCTGGTGGGAGTTGTAGGTCACAACATCTGACACAACATTGGCTATCTTCAGTTTAGACAATATAGAGCTAAACTGGTTTAAGGCAGCTTCTTCTATCCTGTCACAGAAGTTGCTGCTGTGGTTTCTGTGTGTGCATGTGCAGGTATTGCACTGTTGACACAAATACACCGCTGCCACGATGAGTTGCTTGTGCAAAGAATCTGGCAGATATAATGGACTCAGCTAGATTAGTAAAGAAAAAGTGTTTTATAAGTGTTGTATATGCGATATAACACTGTGACACCAGATGGTGCTGTGGAGTTCTGTATTTCTCTATCGGATTTGCCTGTATGAGTTTACAATGCGTTTAACTGAATCACTTCTTTGATATGTCGAGATCCAGCCAATATCTGAACTGGCCTGGTGCCAGGGAAAGAAGGAAGCAAGTCTGCCACCCCTCGCCACATTGCTCTTCCAGGGACAGTGGAGGATACACAGAATATGGTGCGATTCCGTGACTGCGTATCAGAAACTTCTGGAATCTTCCACAGACAATCCTGCAATTGCGGCTCCCATGAAAACTCCATCCATTTCAAGGAGGGTTTTGCAGGGGGTGGCACTCCTTCTAGGTGGCCTTTGTCTTTTTAACAGGAAAGAAGAAATCCATAGCATAACAGGCGAATGTAAAGGCAAAGAGCGGGTGGAAGGGCATGGAGATCTCTCAAGGAAATATTTTGTCCAAAACAAAACGTTCAAAGCTTGCTGAAAATAGATGTCAGAGGCTCAAAGGGAAAGCGGATGGGTAAAGGTTTGGCGCAGACAGAGGAAGATCAAACAAATGACGACACCCCTGGGGAAAAGGGGACACAAAAGTTTCTGGAATATTTTTTTTCCCTTAAGCCCCATTTCCTGTAAGAGCAAGAGAAGAGGACCAATTTGCTGCAGTTTGGCCTAAGCTTTGTTCCAAAGGAGACACTTCAGCCACTCTTGAATCCCGAGCCTTTGCGTTGTTCAAAGCAAAACGCATTGCCAGAACATTAATTTGCCTCTTAATTGCAGCCCTTTTGTTGCCATGAAAAATAATCATTCAGTCATATAGTTAATTCTTCTTCCACCCTCCCCCCACTTCCAGTCAGACCCGGCCCCCTTCCATGGCATACATGATGAAAAGATTCGGGACTGTTTCTATTTAACTTACAGGAGATTGTTAACTTGTTAGCAGCTTTAATTAAAGACCCTTGCCCTGCAATAAGGTAACTGTCGCTGGTCTTGAGTGGGGACAAAAATTCCTTGGGATTTCTCCTTGTGATTAGTCTCTCTTGCTCTTTGTTATTGTTTGTGGTGTCTTGCGTTTTGCTCCCCACCCTCCTTTTATTTCTAACATATGTCTTGATTTGCTCATAATGCGCCAAATGCTCGCCCTCACTGAGGCATCTTTTGTCTTATTTTGTATGGACTTCATAAAAAAAGAATAATAATAAGAATAATGTGTTTTATATTAAAAATTAAAGAGCCCCCCAAAACAATAGCAGATGAGATGTGGCTGCAATTAATGGAACAATTAATGTCACTGAGCTATTACACTGCAGTTTCATGTTTAGGATGAGAGAGAGAGAGAGAAAGATTGGTGGGGATGAGCAGAAGAAAATGCTGAGGAAGCAGGATGTTGCTTCGAGGAGGTATTAAAAAGAATGTGGAGGAGACCAAGCCAGAGAAAATATTGTTATGAGTTTGTGGGTACCAACCCATGCTATCCCCTGGAACAAGCGTGTGTTAAAATATGAGCCTGGGAGGAAAGCAATGACAAACCTAGACAGCATCTTAAAAAGTAGAGACATCACCTTGCCAACAAAGGTCCGTATAGTAAAAGCCATGGTTTTCCCAGTAGTGATGTATGGAAGTGAGAGCTGGACCATAAAGAAGGCTGATCGCAGAAGAATTGATGCTTTTGAATTATGGTGCTGGAGGAGACTCTTGAGAGTCCCATGGACTGCAAGAAGATCAAACCTCTCCATACTGAAGGAAATCAGCCCTGAGTGCTCACTGGAAGGACAGATTGTGAAGCTGAGGCTCCAATACTTTGGCCACCTCATGAAAAGAGAAGACTCCCTGGAAAAGACCCTGATGTTGGGAAAGGTGGAGGGCACAAGGAGAAGGGGACGACAGAGGACGAGATGGTTGGACAGTGTTCTTGAAGCTACAAACATGAGTCTGACCAAACTGCGGGAGGCAGTGGAAGACAGAAGTGCCTGGCGTGCTCTGGTCCATGGGGTCACGAAGAGTCGGACACAACTAAACGACTAAACGACAACAACAAAATATGAGCCAGAATAGCTTCCTGTGTTCTGGTAATCACCTGGGTGATGGGCCATTAAGAGAACAAAGGAGAGGGAGCTCTGTGTGAGAGGCAAATGGAAACTCACAGATAGTGAGAAGGACAAAAACCAGAGTTTAGAGTTGAAAGTGTGTGTCATGTGACCTAGAATTAAAGCTGAAGGCTGGAAAGCCAGACAGGCAGAGCACAATGTTTGATTTCTGTCTAAATCCAAGGCTGCAGCTATGGGTGAAGCAAGGCTATCATGAGGTATTGATACTGTGAACCGCTCCATCACAGGATCTGCTCATATATGTGTGTAAATAAACCATATATCATAAAGACACCACAGTCTCCTCTCTGCCTCGTTTCCAAATGGAAACACGAAGCCTGGGTGAGTGCCTGGAAAACCAGGTATCTCACACCTCTCGGAGATTGGGGTCATGTGTAACACTATAGTGAGCAAGGTGAATGTTGTGTTTGCCATGAAACATAAGACACACCTAAACAGGAGGCCATTCCTTTGAGTCATTCCTTCGGTGTGTGATGAGAGTAAGAACACTTACTCTGGTTGTTCTCCACTTGAAATTTCAGCACATATAGCTGGATTTAGTCATATTTATTGTGTGTGGACCTCCTCTACAGTGGCGGAGCTTCATGTTCCAGTACTGGGGACAGAGAGCAGGCAGGGGCGGGGCACCCAGCGCGGGTGGGGGGGCAGCCGCGATGGCACCCTGGGGATTGCGCTACCGGGGGCGGTGTGCTCCCCCCGCACTCCTCTTCCTCCGCCAGTGCTTCTTTATCCCCTGCCCACAGCAATTTTGTTGTTCTTAACTGTACCTCTTAGGTCATACTTTGCCAGCCTGGTACCATCTCAAGAAAAACATCTGGTCAGCACCAGGTTGGCAACATGAATAGCTCATTTTTCCATCGGAAATTGATGGGTTTCATACCTAGTCCTACTGAAAACCCTGCCCCCAAACTACAAAATCCACCAGGATTTAACTGAGGAGCCTCTCGGGATTCTGACCCCAGTTCCTGCCTAGAAATTCATTTCATTTCATGTGTTGGTGACCCTAATTGGCTGGAGGCAAGTGGTGGGTTTGAAGTGCAGGCATATGGTTCGCTTAATGCATATTAAAGCAACAGACTGAAAATTGCTATCTCAGCAGTGTCTCAAAGACCCTTCTAAGCAAAGAAATTGCCATTTATCCTAATTCTCCACTTAAATATTTCTGCTTTTCATCAGCAAAATATTGGCAGCAGGGTCCCTTTGAACTCTGAATGAGATAGACATGGGAAGTGTCAGTGTAGAATAAGGGAAGCCTGAAATAATAGGCATGATCCCAGTGATCTAAGATGGCTGGCTTCCCTTATTCTGCCTCCCCCATGCACAGTGAGCTTTGTTTTCCATTTTTTTAAAAAAAAAAAATCTCATTGCAGATGTGAGCTGTCCTATGGTGAGCCTTAGCATGCAGGGACAACTATTCCACTTCTTAAGCAACATTTCAAGTTCCCAGGACCTCCTTGTTTCTATTTTTAAAATGAATTTTATTACTTGAAAGAAAATAAAAATGGTTTCAAATCCCATGAGCTGCGAAGTTAAGAAAAGGTTAAAACCGACTGTTCCTCCGTCCTTTATTGTAATCCATTAGGGGAGGGGAGGGGGTCTGTGACAATTTGACCTTTCAGGAAATTGAAGTATCTTTTCTGCCGACTCTTTCATTGCCCCAGAGAGTCATCAGTGATGAGATCAGGCCCAGAATAAGCAAGCAGAGAAGAGTTATGACTTTTCTTTCATAAAGGAGGATGGAGGCGAAAGCAAGCAGTGCAGTTGCTTGAAGAGCTATTCTTACCAGCATTCGCCGAATGTATTCTGATGCATCTGCTGGAGGCCGGTTTGATTCACTGAAATCAATACAGCAGCTCCACTAGTCAGCTGGCCAGGAGAGCATCTGGCTCAAAATAAATGTGGGGCTCTAGCTCACCATAGCCAAAAGGAGGACACTTAGAAATGGAAGATATATAATTCTTATATCCAGTCATTCATTAGATACTGAGCATCTGCACAGGCCTTTTTTACTCTAGTTGCCCCACAAGCTTATGCCTGATCCATTTATTAGTAATATTTTTATACCATTTAAAATACACAGTCCCTGAGCAGTTTACATAAGATAATGTGCTATGGATTGTTATCAGTGAGTTCCTTTATTTCTTCACTGATATTGTAGAATTGTTATGTGTTCTTTTTGGTCATCTTTTTCATGTAGGCAGCACATACACTTTAGGTCTCCCTGCCAATTGAAATCAAGCAGTCTCTTTCTGGCACCTGCCAAAAACATTCTTGCTTAGACAAGCCTGCCCAGCTGAGGTAATTTATTTTTTTAAATAATATTTATTAAGGTTTTCAATATGAATACATAAGTGACTCACAATACAATATATGTCATAACATATTTTCACAACTTCTTTGGACTTCCTCACATCTCCCGCTCCCATTTTCATCATTAAAAAATTTTATCAGCAATTTGTCATCTTGTTTGCATTTTTATGTCCCACAAACTTAGTTTATAATCTAATAGTTCTCCAAAAGGTTTATACTTTCTCAGTCTCACTTGTCTTCCTAATTCTATCTAATTTAGTGGTGCCCAATTATTTCTGATTTAGCAACCTACTTAATATTCAGCCAAATTACAATGTTTTTGTAAATAAATCTTGAATTTCTTCCAGTCTTCTTCCGTCCTCTCCTCTCCCAGGTCTCGGATTCTGCCAGTCATCTCGGCCAGTTCCATATAGTCTATCAGTTGCATCTGCCATTCTTCCAGTGTGGGTAGATCTTGAGTTTTCCAGTGCTTCGCGAGAAGTATCCTTGCTGCTGTTGTTGCGTACATAAAAAATGTTCGGTCCTTCTTTACCACCCCTTGGCCGACAATACCCAGAAGGAAGGCCTCTGGTTTCTTAGTGAAGGTATACTTAAATACATTATATATCATTTCCCAGAAAGCCTTCACTTTAGGGCATGTCCACCAGAGGTGAAAGAATGTTCCTTCACTTTCTTTACATTTCCAACATTTATTATCAGACAGGTGGTATATTTTTGCAAGTTTGACTGGGGTCATGTACCATCTATAAATCATTTTCATTACATTTTCTTTCAGAGCATTACATGCAGTAAAGTTCAACCCAGTAGTCCACAACTTTTCCCAGTCCTCAAACATGATGTTATGCCCAATGTCCTGCGCCCACCTTATCATAGCTGATTTAACCATTTCATCTTGAGTATTCCATTTTAGCAGCAAGTTATACATTCTAGAGAGTACCTTAGTCTTCGGTTCTAACAGTTCTGTTTCCAATTTCGATTTCTCCACCTGGAACCCTAGCTTCTTGTCATTTTTAAAAACTTCTTTAATCTGAGCGTAATGTAACCAGTCTCGCACTTTATCCTTTATTTTCTCCAAACTCTACAATTTCCAATTGTCTCCATCTTTTTCTAGTATTTCCCAATATTTTGGCCAGTTGGCCTCCATATTGGGTCTTTTTCGGGCCTTAGCTTCCATAGGTGAGAGCCACCTTGGAGTTTTATTTTCCAATAAGTCTTTATATTTTGTCCAGACATTAAACACTGCTTTTCTGACAATATGGTTCTTAAAGGCCTTATTGATCTTAACCTTGTCATACCATAAGTATGCATGCCATCCAAACGCATTGTTAAAACCTTCCAAATCCAATACATCAGTGTCTTCAAGAAGTAGCCAATCTTTTAGCCAGCAGAAAGCTGCGGCCTCATAGTACAACTTTAAGTCTGGCAGGGCAAAGCCCCCTCTATCTTTCGCATCAGTTAATATCTTAAACTTAATTCCCAGCTGAGGTAATTTTAATCTGTTTGGGTATTTTAACTTTTAAAGCAGGGTTGTGAATTTTTCCTGATTTTCTTGTCTTATCTTTTTGCAAGCCACTTTGGAGGTTTTTACAATCAAGTGGCGTATAAATTTTATGAAATAAATAAACAAATCTTGTGTTTTTTAACTTGAGGGGTTTTTTTAGCTTAACTTTTTAAAAAAACTAAAAAACTTTATTTCAAAATAAAATAAATTGGAATTCTGTGGAAAGAAATGGGAAACATATTTAAAAAGAAGATCTGCAGAATGCTGATATGTTTTATCTAAGTTAAGTTATCTATGTTCATTAATTTCAATGGGTCGACTCTGAGTAATACTTAGTTGAATCCTGCCCAGTGAGTAGTATTCACCTAATGAACTCCATCAGTAGAAGCCCAATGTAATGGCTTCCACGTGTTCAGTTGGGCTTCTCCCCAGTCTCCCTATGTGTCCCAACACCACCACAATTGGCTCAGAATGGGGAGGTCAGGAGAACCCCCAGAAAAACATGTGAGAGGAAGGGGAGGGGTGATCTGTTTGGCAACCCAATATGATTCCACAAATGGAAAGTTTGTAAGAGCATTGACAGTGAATTCTATTTCTTGTTTTTCATCCTCCATTCCCTATCTGTAAAAGTGCATAATAAGCATCTACCTCACAGGGTGAAGAAAACAGATGTCATTAAGCATTTTGCAGATTTAAAAAAAACATTTTATTGAATTTCTATTATTAGCTATATCTACTGAGGTGGTTTGACTACAGTATTTTAGTCAATACTATGCTCATGTTTTAATAAATATATTTGTGAGGGATATAAAGAATTATTCATACTCAGGTTTGTTCTACATGAAACTGTAAGCTTCTAAAAAGCTCCGGGTTTAGTTGTGCCCAGTTCTCTGGAAACCTCCATGCAGATCTGACATTAAGAACAAAGGTGGGTCAAACCAATTGTTTTATGCTAAAGTTAGCATCCGGAGAATAACCCTAGAAAGTATGTTGACTCAGAGACTACCTCTGAGTCACAGTGTTTCCTCTGTTTTCCCTTAGCTCCCAAAGGGTAGTAATTTACTGCTGGCTGTATATGCTGCAATAATTACACTTTTAGCATATTAAGTCACATGCAGTACAGGGATGAAAACGACCAGGCCCAGAGTACTCACACAATGTCCAATGGTGGTACAGAATAACAACAGGAGAGAAATACGATCTGGTTGTATACCTAGGTGATTTGCAGTTTCTGAAACAATATGCAAACTGAAATGCAGCTATCCTCCCATGTTTGCATAGAACCTCCCTATTTTCATCGGATAAATACTGGAGGGGACACTTGTATTTTCATCAGAGAAATGTTGGAGGTTATGGGATTACAGTTAGTTTCTGGGCCCAATTTCATATACAGTAGTACCTCGGGTTAAGAACTTAATTCGTTCTGGAGGTCCGTTCTTAACCTGAAACTGTTCTTAAGCTGAAGCACCACTTTAGCTAATGGGGCCTCCCGCTGCTGCGCCGCTGGAGAACGATTTCTGTTCTCATCCTGAAGCAAAGTTCTTAACCCGAGGTACTATTTCTGGGTTAGCGGAGTCTGTAACCTGAAGTATCTGTAACCTGAAGCGTATGTAACCCGAGGTACCACTGTACGTACAAGGGTTGTGACTCATTTGGTTAGAGATCAGGATACCTGAAGGACCATCTGCTCTCCCATGAATCCACCATTGTCAATGGAAGCCACTAAGACACCAAAATCATCAATGGAAGACTTCGTGTGTGTCTGACCAGCAAATGGCATGTGCTTGTTGGGATTCAGAGAGGTGACCTTATCTGTGGTTGTGCTAAAACTTGTCTATGGTTGCATTAGAACATCTCCTGCTTCTGGGAGATCAGCCTCATGCCTTCTCTGTCAACTTTCTTTAACAATAATAATAATAATAATAAATGTTTATGTTCAGAAAAACTCTTCGTCTATAAGAAGTGCGGGCAACCCTCGATTTTTGTGGGTGGGTTGGAGTTATAAATGAGTTGGAGCTTGGAATTGTTATTGAGGAAATGGTTTTAACTCTGGCATTTCCTAGGATAGCTTGAACTGTTGGCTGCTGGTGCTAAGGATTTCTCTGTTGCCCTGTACTTACGTTGGTGTTTTACTGTTTTACAAATGCTGTTGTCACTGTGGACCTTTGGGGGTTTTTTTTGAAAGGCAAGGGATAAATCTTTTAAACAGGCTAATTAACAAGACTATCTTAATCACAGCAGAGAAACATAAAGGATGTTTTGTTCAATGGCAGATAATCTAAACAGGTGGAGGGTTTTTTAGACAATGCATAACTGGAGATAGCTTCATAAATGCACATATCACGCTAATGTTTGTGAGGTTGGTTGAATATTTAAAATGCTCTTCCTTCTTGCAACTACATTGATGAAGAACCTATTTTTGGTAGGATTCCTCCAGTAAAATGGCAGCTATGCTGGTGGAAACAGGGCACCTGTGAGTGTAGCATGGAGCCCAAAACAGAGAAAAATAGTTACAGTATATACTTCCAAATATCTGCCCTGAAAGGCAGAAACCACTTCTTTGTTCTTATGAAATATTTCCTTCAGAAAGAATAAATGGTTTTTTACAAGAAACAGGCCACTGAGTTCATTCAAATTAAATGTAATTGACTTTACCCCCCGCCCTTCTGAATACATTTTAAACAAAAGCTTTGGGTTCTTTTTAAAATTAGCATTCCTTGAATTCAGTGGGGAAAATCTTGACCAACGTAAAGAGTTGGCAAAGAATATCATCATATAACTACAGGATGAAATGCCATTCGTAGTGAGGAGACTAATTTTCTCATCTTCATTTATGCTGCTTTACCGTTGCCGTTATGAATTTAGGGCTTCGTAGCCTGCATTTGAAGAAAGTTTTTGCAAGCCTACAGGTTAGGGCCAAGCCAGATACGAAACTGGGAGATCTACAGCTGACTCTTCTATGTAAAATCATTTGGGGTAAGGGGATAAATTGAATTGGGGCAGGATACTGCAGGAGAGGATTAACCTTGCCCTCCTTGCCATTTACCCAATTTAAGTCAACACACAGAGAGAACTTCTAGGCACTGTATGCCACCTGTTATAAAAATTATTATTATTACCTGTTTGACCCCTAATTTCCCTGGCTTCCATTTTGGCTCCATCAGAATATCTTGTATAAGTATTCTGTTCTTCCCCATTTATTCCACCCCCTTTCTTCCCTCAAGAGATTAAAATGCATGGAAGGCACACATTGGAAGCTACCTTAGACCTTTGGTCCATCTAGTTCAGTATCACCTACAATGACTGGCAGTGCTTATCCAGGGTTTCAGACAGAAGTCTCTCCCAGCCCCAGATGGAGATGCTAGGAATTGAACCTGGGTCCTTCTGCATGCACAACAGATGTTCTACCACTGAGCTTCAGCTTCTCCAAAATCATGGATGCTCTCACTCTGGTTTTCTTCAGTATACCTGACGGAGCATCTTCAGCCCATCTTTCAGCCCAGACACTGCGGTCCAGCGCTGAGGGCCTTCTGGTAGTTCCCTCACTGCGAGAAGTGAAGCTACAGGGAACCAGGCAGAAGGCCTTCTTGGTAGTGGCACCCGCCCTATGGAACGTCCTCCCATCAGATGTCAAGGAAATAAACAACTCTCTGACTTTTAGAAGACATCTGAAGGCAGCCCTGTCGAGGGAAGTTTTTAATGTTTGATGTTTTATCGTGTTTTTAATATTCTGTTGGTAGCCGCCCAGAGTAGGTGGGGTATAAATGAATTATTATTATTATTATTATTATTATTATTATTATTATTATTTCTGATTTATGTCATTTATACACTGCAGAGAGAAACAGGTGCCATGTGTATGGGAATTTCACCACCTTACAAATGTGTGACCCAATTCTGAGTTGACTCTGTGCCAACAATACATGGCAGCTGAGGAAGCACTGCATTGATTGGAGTACCTGTGTTGAGGCAGTATCCAGGAAACGTTCAGCGGGTACAATGGGATTGTGGGCAATCCTCCAAAAATATTTCCTGCTGCCCCTTTGTTTACCTCACACAACTGACCAGAAAGGTGACAGAGCTTCATGAATCACTGCAAATTAATTGTCAGATAATCACAGTAGATTAATGTTGGAGTTTGTATTAAAAAGAATGAAAGGGTGCAGGTGGTGCCAAGTTTTTTTATACAGTGGTACCTCGGGTTAAGTACTTAATTCATTCCAGAGGTCCATTCTTAACCTGAAACTGTTCTTAAACTGAAGCACCACTTTAGCTAATGGGGCCTCCTGCTGCCGCCGCGCCGCCAGAGCACGATTTCTGTTCTCATCCTGAAGCAAAGTTCTTAACCTGAAGCACTATTTCTGGGTTAGTGGAGTGTGTAACCTGAAGCATATGTAACCTGAAGCATATGTAACCCGAGGTACCACTGTATATAAAAAGAAAGACTTCTCCATTTCCCTCCCAATTTCCTAGTCCAGCAAGCTTGAGTCCATGAAGGAGGGAAGCCTGTGAGGAAGGGAGCTCTCCAGCCACCAAGCCAGAAGCTGGACACACCCCACAAAACAATCTGGCCAGAGAAATGGGTATTTTGCAGTGCCCATGATATTTTTTTTCCCATTTACAAATGTGCCCCCCAGGCAGGTAGAGCACTCCTGTTCAATATAGACACAATCGAGAAGAAACATGAAGCCCATCAATTTCAGTGCTGAACAGTACGTAAATTTGGCTGGTCCATGCCCCTTATTTGTAACGGATTTTAATCTTTCAACAGTATTTTATCCCTGTTGCCATAGCCAGAAAAAAAGTTACTATTTGTTATGCTTTGTTTTCTATCCAGCAGATCTCCCAGGCATGCCTGTGTACTTTACGCTGATGAGGATAAATGACTGCTACTTTTTCTCTTGTTAATATTCGTCAGTCAACAACATCCTTATACATTGTAAAGGGGTTCCCAAATGTATCTTAATTGTAGTGATATATTAATGACAAAATGCAAGAGGCAAATTTATGTTCCACTCTGTATAATAAACTTCAGACAAATCTTGCAGCTTAAAGGAAAAGGGTGGGTAGGAGACTGTTAAGTTCATATTATCTTGATTTGAACACTAGAGAAACTGAAGCAGAAAAGGTTGGTCATTTGAAATAATTAAAAGGGCTTAAAAGTTAGTGGGAAATGGATAGCAGCAAAGTCTTCTCCCTCTTCTGAACCCCTTTTTTATCATGAATGACACATTCCACCACCCAAAATAGCAAATTATATGTGAACATGAAGAAATAAATGGGGATAGGTCCAAATGGATGCCATGGATTTGAAAGGGAGAGACCTAATTTTAACACCAAAAAGGAATTACAGACTGTCTTTCTTTTTATAACCCTTTCCCAGGGTCCTGCACTTCCTCATTTGAGACTTGGATGGGAACCAGAAAACAAATACTGAAACACCCTGAGAAATGGGTGGTGCATGCAGGATTTTCCACCAGGCTGACAAAATGGTATCTTGTGCTGATATCTTTCAGCTTGGTCCATAGGATTACAGTGCTTCCAGTGATAACCACGCAAACAAAAAAAGTTATTTTCATTAACACTATGCAAGTGGCATATTAGTAGTGTGGTCATTATGTAATCCTTTCCCATTAACTGTTGCTGTTGGATGTTGCTTCTCATGTTCCCATTGCAAGCTTCTCAAACTGTCTGCTTCCTTGTCTTGGTCTTTGTGGCTGCAAACTCTGGAGAAGGCACCTTATCTTGACTCCAGTCCAGCTGTTATCTCCATTTGTCAATTAAATGAATGAAAAGGGAAATGGGAAGGGCCGGCCCTGTCATTAGGCATATTTCCCTTCGTTTCTGGTGGCAATATATCTTGGGTTAGCCCTGAATACAGGCCATCCCCAGTTTAAAGAAAGATCCATTAACTCCCCCCCCCCATGTCACTCAGTTAAGGGCATTAAAAGAGTACTAGAGGATAAGGCTAGTATAGTTAGTTTTTAACTGATTTTATATTATATTTCTTAATCTTACTGTAAACTGCTTAGAGATTATGGCAATTAACTGGTTAATAATAATAATAGTAATAATAATAATAATAATAATAATAATAATAATGCATTTATTTATACCCCACGCATCTAACTGGGTTTTCCCAGCCACCCTGGGCAGCTTCCAACAGATATAAAAACATAATGAAGCATCAAATATTAAAAACTTCCCTGTACAGGGCTGCCTTCAGTTGTCTGCTAAAGGTTGGATAGCTACTTATCTCATTGATATTTGATGGCAGGGTGTTCCACAGGGTGGGTGCCACTACCAAGAAGGCCCTCTGCCTGGTTCCCTGTAACCTCACTTCTCACAATTAGGGAGCCGCTAGAAGGCCCTTGGAGCTACATCTCATTGTCAGGGCTGAAATATGTGGGTGGAGACGCCCCATCAGGTATACAGAGTTGAGGCTGTTTTGGCTTTTGAAAGTCAGCACCAACACTTTGAATTGTGCTGGGAGCCGATGCAGATCTTTCAGGACTGGTGTTATATGGTCTCGACTGCCACTCCCAGTCATCAGCCTGGCAGTTGCATTCTGGATTAGTTGTAGCTTCCGAATCACGTTCAAAGGTAGCCCCATGTAGTGTGCATTGCAGTAGTCCAAGCAGAGCAGAACAAAATTGGAATAAATAAAATCCATAGCTACTTGCTATAACGGCTCTGCGCTACCTCTTCCATGTGAGGAAACATGGCTCTGTGTCCCAGTTGCTAGGAGTCACAAGTAGAGAGAATGCAAATCCTTGCCGGCTTCCCATAGGCATCTGGTTGATGTAGCTAACTGAAGGATCAAGTAAATGTTGCATCCTTACAGGAAGAGCTATCGTTTTCATTTCAAGGACAAAAATGCTTCAGGCTGATACTTGGCTGGGCATTCATTCTTCGTCCTATGCAGCAGGAAATGATGTTGATTTGATCTTGCCTGAATTTTTCAGGATTGTGATATTTGGTGGACTTGTTTATATTCCGTAAAGTGCTTTGAATGCTTTTGATTTTTCAGAAAACGCATGTTGAAACTTGTCTGATGTGTACATGGACTTTCCAGGTGGTGTGTCATCCATGAGCTGATCAGCAATAGAAGCTGCATGCACAACATACATTTAAAACATATTTAAACCATACACACCCCAAATAAATCTGTAATTTACTCCCCACAGAGTTACAATTTTCAGTACCACTAATAAACTTTGCTGTTGGCATCCATCTGTCTCGAGAGACAATGGAGTGCTCCTCCAGGGGTGAAGTCAAACTGCTGGAGGATCACTGTGGCTGCAGAAACTAGTAAATCACAACTGCTGCCCCCATGTTATTTTTGCTGCACTGGCAGCACTGAAATGACCTTCCACAGTGTGCAAGCCTGGGAGGGCCAAGATCTTGGACTTGCTGTTATGGTCCAAAGGAAAGGAGAACAATATATTTGACACCAGCCTGGCTTCAGGTGTTGCTGGAAGACGCCATCCAATGATCCCAAAGATGTCCCACAAGGGAGCTAGTACAGATTTTTCTTCAGGATTTACTACCAAAGCCTTTATCACAAATGAGTTTAGTTGTAAGGCAGCAGAAACCTCTTAGATTAGAGTTTTCCTTCTCCTAGATGGGCTACTTTCCCAGGTTGACAAACCCCATCTGCTCCTCACTTCCCTCTACAGCATGTGCAGAAACCGCCTTGTTGACCATTGGATCCCCACTATTGGTCTCGTCTGCTCAATCTGCCAGAGCCTGTCTTTGCATGTGGGGGAAGTCCCTAACTTGCTGAGGGTTTGAGGCCCATTGGCTATCCATTGGGAGCCAGTGTGGTGTAGTGCAGTGTTTCCCAACCTTGGGCTTCCAGCTGTTTTTGGACTACAACTCCCATCATCCCTAGCTAGCAAGACCAGTGGTCAGGGATGATGGGAATTGTAGTTCAAAAACAGCTGGAGGCCCAAGGTTGGGAAACACTGGTGTAGTGGTTAAGAGCGGTAGACTCATAATCTGGTGAACAGGGTTCGCATCCCCGCTCCTCCACACGCAGCTGCTGCGTGACCTTGGGCTAGTCACACTTCTCTGAAGTCTTTCAGCCTAACTCACCTCACAGAGTGTTTGTTGTGGGGGAGGAGAGAAAGGAGATGGTTAACCACTTTGAGGCTCCTTAGGGTAGTGATAAAGCGGAATATCAAATCCAAACTCTTCTTATCCTCACCTGGTTTAGCCAGGCAGTCAAAGCCATTTCCTGGGGTGTGGAACTATTAAACTAGTTCCCAGGATTCTTGGGAGGCAATATGTGCTTTAAATGTGAGGGGTATACACAGCTCCAGACTTGCAAGATTGCTGCAAAAAGTGCTTTCAGACTCAAACATGGGACCAAAATGTTTGACCTTTTACATTTAAAATATTTAAATGCTCCGGCTTGCGTCAGCATAGACTTAATCCGGCTGGCAGCAAAAAAGAGGTGCCAGTGTTCTGTTCCAGTGCGTACTGTCACAAAAAAAGCTCTGGACTTAACTGTGAGCCTCTTTTGATCAATTTAAATAAATCACCATTGTTGACTATGGTCCATTCTGGCTTTCAACAGCCACTGAGAACTCTTACTGCAGAATTTGTGCATTTTAATAAACTTAATATACTTATATTTTGCAAGCTAAATCTGTAATGAAATATATTTAAGCTTGCACAGAGAGCATGTGTGTTTGGATCAAGCAAAAATGCCAATCAAACTTATTCTTTCTCAGCAGCGTATCACCATGATAAAGATGCAGGATATTTGTAACTGTGGGAAATGTAACCTTTAGGTGACATCTTATTTTAGATAATAGTTGTTGATGTCTCTTCCCTGACCTACTTACCAAAGCTTTGTAGAGCAATAGGAAGCCAGCAATCCATGCAGAAGGCACAAGGCATGTCCAGGGCCCATCCTGTATCCTAAAAATACAGCCCAATTCCTGCCGGGGCTATTTTCGTAGCAGACGATGAACTACTTCCTTAAGATGAAACGGCTCTATTGATGGGACTCTGAGCACAAACAGGATCTTGGCATATGGAAATCAATCAGACAATTTAGGCTGCTCAGAGCTCATGTTAGACACAAACACAAACACATACATGCAATCTGTTTACCGTAGGTGTTTGTGAGAGGTTTAAAAAGCGAGAAATTCCCTTTGATTTCTGAAGGTTATGTTTTGTCACTACCATTAGCAGTTAGAACATCCTTCACCAGCTGCCAGATATTTTGGATCTCATCAGCCCCAGCCAGCCCGGCTGTCTACTTGGTCCCATTAGCAGGTGATACCTCTCTGAACACCCCACTTAAGCACAGGGGGAGAAAAGGTGGGTCCCAAGGTGTTCATGTAGCTTGGCTGCTACACCATGTTTGCTTTGCATCTTGGACGAATCCATGGATTGGGGCATTGCTATGTAGAGATGGTTTTAAATTTATGTGCTAGCTGGGAAATTATATCATTTCATTTCCGTTTATCCTTCAGTTTAACAAGGTGGCATCTAACCAAGTTGCCTCTGAGCTATCACATGCTGCAACCCCTCCTCCATTGGAGCGATCTTCATCCATCATGAGTCATCAGCCAAACTTTACACCCTTTCTCCCACCCCCTTGTAGTCCTATGTCATAGCAGAAAAGAAGCTGGAAAGTTGATTTCTGTGATCGGGTGATCGAAGTTGCTTTTCCGCCTATATTTTTCCCTACATATAAATACAAAATTGTGTTATAAATTTGCAGTGTAGGTTGTATGCCAAGACCCTTCTAATTCCTGGATCCTGTAAGTGTTAAATCTGACCAAGGATTCAAATGGTTGAAATAGCCAGGCAAGGCTCTTGGTAATGGCCCTCTAAGTATGGGCTGTTAAGGTAACAAAGAAAGTGACTCTGTGCCAGATGACAAATGGGTGGGTGCTCCTCCCTCACCTTGCTAGTAGTTAGAAAGACAAAGCAAAAGCTAAGAGTTGTGGAGCTATGTGAGGTGGAAGCAGGCTGGGAAGCCAAAGAGACAGAGCAATGCTTGATCTCTGCTTGAACCCAGGGCTGTGGGGTGCTACTGCTGTGATCCTTTCCATCATAGGCTCAGGTTGTATATATATGTATATAAGCACTATACTATAAAGACATCCAGTGCTTTCCCCCCCCTAAAAAAGTGTTTAGGGGTACTCTCAATTTCCTACTCATATTGAAAAACTGCCCCTCAATGAGGCCAGACTTAGATTCACAAAATGTTTAAGGGTAAGCGTACCCGCAGGAAAAAAACACACTGAAGACACCTCAGCCTCTGCTGCACCTCATCCCAAAGAAAACACAAACCTTGGGTAAGCACCTGAAACTCCTGGAATCTTGCACTGTTCAGAGGCTGGGGTGCTGTGCAACAACAGAAAAGAAAATATCCCTATGGTTTTGTTCAGTGTGGTTCCTAAACTTTTCCTCTTAAACGCATCTACTAATGGCATCATTTAGAGATGCTGGAAACTAGACTGGGAGTAGTATCTGCAAGCCTTCCATATTAGGCAGCCCCCATACACAAGATTTCTTTTAAGGGCAGTCACATTTCATAGATACTTTCAGCTTCAGTGTGAGCCTTTTTGAGATACAAAATCAACCATTGTAGACATATATGTATCACTATGTCCTAAACCTTTTTGTGACATTTTGAACTGAAAGGAGGATGGTTGGAGGGGTGAGCTGCCTCTTGCAAACAATGACAGCCTACTGCCAATTGGTGGGAGGAGGAGATGGGGTTGGTATTGTCTCCCTATCTTCCTTCTGTATACAGTGGAGAACTTGGTCTGCTGGGCTGTTGTTTGCAATCTCTGTATCAGGTCAGAATTTGTGAGGGGGACCAGACCTGAAATAACCCTTAATCATGACCTTATGATTAAGCGACCCCTTGCTCATCTCAAAGCCCTAGTCAGCAACTAGCTTTCTTGGAAGGCCACACTGAGTAGGAAATGAAGAGCAGATGACCAGCCTTCCCTGCAGAGTGAATTGATAGCAACTATTTTATTACATCTATACCCCATCTTTCTTCCATCATGGTACCCAAAGTGGCATAACAGATGGTCACCTATCTAGACACTGACCAGATCCAGCCCAGCTTAGCATAGTGGTGGCATCATGTGACTTCTGAAAACATGTAATATGCAAAGTTTTATATAGACATTCCGGCAGCTCTCATTAACCCCAGTTGAATTTCTTTGTAAGTAACAGAGGTGGTTCACACTTATTGTTTCCTTGCATTTATTTAGCCCGCCTTTACTTCCTAGTTTAAGCAAAGGCAGGAAGCATAAGCAACAAAATCCCACAAGAGAAGCTATTCCCAGATCACACTGCTGCTGACCCAAGTGAGAATCAGGAAGTCTTGCCGTTTCAATCCCCATGTGATTTCAAACAAACCTTTGTGCCTTTCAACTCAAGCACACTTGCCTTAACTTCATGGTTAACAATCCCAAGGTAGGCCACCACGTTTCATGACTGTGAAACCATGACATCTCTAAAATGTCGTGCATCACTCCCACCCAATGGGGTGCAGAACAGAAGCCATGGCAAGGAAGAACCAAAGCACAGTGGTACCTCAGGTTAAGAACTTAATCCGTTCTGGAGGTCCGTTCTTAACCTGAAACTGTTCTTAACTTGAAGCACCACTTTAGCTAACGGGGCCTCCTGCTGCTGCTGCCACCGTGCGATTTCTGTTCTCATCCTGAAGCAAAGTTCTTAAACCGAGGTACTATTTCTAGGTTAGTGGAGTCTGTAACCTGAAGCGTCTGTAATCTGAAGCATCTGTAACCCAAGGTACCACTGTAATTGCATGATGCATTATGACTATCGATTGCTTTTACTTGCTGAGTGATTAAACCCAAATATAACAGCCTGAACCTTCTGTCCAAAGGTAGTTACAAGCTTAGATGAACCGATTAATAATGTTTCTTAATGCTTTACCTTTTGAGGGGGGGAGCCATTGCATTGTGGTCTATCTTTAGCTTGCACCAATTTTTGAGTCTTTGTATATCCCTGTTTCCGTGAACAATATTTTTCTTTCTGGAGGAAAGTAAAGGGTGCTTCCTCCAGGTCCTAGTGCACTTCCGATGTTAACCCCTGGTCAACCATGCCTTTAAAAAAGTATCTTCTTACTTAAGGTGTTGTTCCATAAATCCTATGCTTTAGTTTTGTGGCTATTTCCCAGCCCTTCCTCCTCCAGACAGACCTTTCCATTTCTGGATGAGGGATATATTCATGCAGCTCCCATGTCACTTCTAGTTTGCGCTTAGACACATAAAGACTTTGTCCCCAAGTAAGATCTAAGCTGAAAATGCCAGCATATTTCCAGGGGCATTGCCCAATGGCACGCTTCTTCCTATAATAAACCACCACTTTCTGGGCTCATCCACACTTATGTTTGTCCCTCCACTCCCCACCCATAAAAACCCACAGTTTAGTGCTGAATTGGATCCAATAGAAATTAGGTTTTCCATGGAGTGCTGTGTGTTCCAATTTAGTGCTAAGGAGTGAGTTTTCTGGTGGAGTGCAAAGGTAATATAATAATAAATTATTATTTATACCCTACCCATTTGGCTGAGTTTCCCCAGCCACTTTGGGCAGCTTCCAATCAATTGTTAAAAACAATACATCATTAAATATTAAAAACTTCCCTAAACAGGGCTGCCTTCAGGTGTCTTTTAAAAAGAAGATAGCTGCTTATTTCCTTCACATCTGAAGGGAGGGCGTTCCACAGGGCGGGCCCCACTACCGAGAAGGCCCTCTGTCTGGTTCCCTGTAACCTCACTTCTTGCAATGAGGGAACCACCAGAAGGCCCTCGGTGCTGGATCTCAGTGTCCGGGCTGAACGATGGGGGTGGAGACGTTCCTTCAGGTATACAGGGTTGAGGCTGTTTAGGGCTTTAAAGGTCAGCACCAACACTTTGAATTGTGCTCAGAAACGTACTGGGAGCCAATGCAGATCTCTCAGGACCGGTGTTATGTGGTCCCGGCAGCCACTCCCAGTCACCAGTCTAGCTGCCGCATTCTGGATTAATTGCAGTTTCCGGGTCACCTTCAAAGGTAGCCCCATGTAGAGCGTGTTGCAGTAGTCAAAGGGGGAGATAACTAGAGCATGCTAGGTAAAACTGCTAGAAAGCACAGGACAGGCGGAGAAGTTTTCTAAGCATGGCACAAGCAGAAGTGCAGACAAGCCCTTCGGCACCAACTTGAGACCTAAATCCACTCTTCTGGCTTTTAGGTGCTGCCTCTCCTTCCCATTCTCTCCTGTGGTGCTACTGGCATGTATTATTTATTCTAAAGATTTGTTCCCTGCCTTTCTAATACATATGTATGACTCAAGGCATTTTAGCATAATTAAAATTTCAACAGCAAAATACAAAGACAATAAAAACAAGACAGGCAAGGCAGATGAAATATCCTGATTTGCTTGCAGAGTTATTTACACATCTCCTCACTCATCCATCCCACACTTTTCAGGACTGTCACTTTCCAAACAGCAAAAAGTCCAGGGTGTGGGGGGTTTTAAAGCGAAAGCGAATTTGTTGCACAAGGCAACAAAGCACTTTAATCCAACCTAAATGGGCAAAACAGAAGTTCCCGTGTGCACTGGAATCCTTCCTGAAAATACAGTTTGGAGGCATCCTGGTGCATGAGAAAACATGTGTCTGAAAGCCTCTCCCCAAGAGATGCCACCTTGAGTTTCTGCTCAGGCAGCTTTGCCTGCTGTTGAGAATTTGACAATGCTTCAGACAGTCTGCTCAGATCCTGAATGCAGTAATAGTTCACAAGATTGGGACCACAGCTTTAGAAAAGGAAAGGAGCAAGCATTTCCCCAGTGAAGGATGCAATATACCATTGGTATTGTCTGTTCCCCTAGGGAGCATGTGACCAAATAAGCTGAGGCACATGGCCAGCTTCTCTTTATATAATGCATATTTATTTGACCTCCGGTCAGTTTCAAAATCTGGGTTGGAACAAATGTAGCAATATTGCAACCCCCTATAGACATTAATTAAGATGTAGAGGGGTTTAAGATGAGCTACCTGGCTAAGGGCTGGCTAAGGGATGTTAGTTTTACTCTGCAGAGCTTGGGAGCAAGAAAGGGTTCAATGACGTCTCAGTGCTTGCAAAATGTGATGACAACAATCCAGTTTTACCCTGTCTCCCTGATCACAGGATCATTTGTACTCAGAGATATTAGGGTTGCTGCAACAGGATCCCTGATCTGGACCTTGTGCAGAAATGAATGAGCTGTCCATCACAAGAATGAGTTTCACAGCTTTACTGCAAGCAATCTTAAAACTAGTTAAAATTAGTGTTACATATACTGTACAAAGTAACACCCTCTTAAACAAGCTAGCAAGCAAGTCTTATTTTTAGTACTTAATACAATTCAATAAACCTTCCTCTCTCTGGTCCCAGAGAGCAAGAGATCCTAAGCAATTTACTTGCATCATCATTATGAAGCTTCTACTACTGCTGCTGCCTCCATTGGCAGCCTTAGAAGCTGAGTTCTCAGGTTTCACGTTCCTGCTGTGAGCTGCTCAGATTTCCAGTGATGAGTTGTCAATTAGCCTACACACTGAAACAAAAAAACACCTTCCGCATTCACCTAGAGTGAAACCTCTCTGCTCAATGCAAACTGCTCTTTGCAAATGCATTTAAAATACATGTTTTTCGATCTTCAGTGCATACAAACATTACATTTTATACATATTAAACTTAAATCTTTGGTAAGATGTAGGCACAAGTCAGCAATGAAAGCTTACTTCCATTCTATTGCATAGGAATAATGGGCAAATTCTAGTTTTGAAGAAAGGTAAAGGTTTTGATTTATTACAAAATAGAATGCAGAATAGATGCAAGCATATATGGGTAGTCCACACCAACAAACCTTGGCCCGGGCTGTCATCTATGAGCTGTGGGCTAATTCTGACAATCAGAAAGGAGGAGGAGAGACTTCAGTGGGGGGAAACTACTGTTGCCATATGTAATGCCAAAGTGACAGCTCCTGGACATGCTGTATTTTTTTAGCTTTGACTTCTTCAATTATAATGTGTGTGGATTGTCTGATGTCTGACAGGTGCCTAGAATCCTAGCTCTATTGAAAAACTGCTCTTTGAGGCATCACTGCGGAACAGAAAGTTTTCCTTTTTCACAAATCAGAGTTAAGATGGGATGTACAAAATCCTGTTATGTAAGCCAGGCTTGAATTCTTGTTCTCAGGCATCTTTCAAAGCCCTATGGCTTGAGTTGCAGAAGCAGCTGCTGATACCTCTTGAAATCAGCGAATACGGCAGAATACATCAAAAAGCTAAGCAGCTGTTCCTAAGTATACAGTAGCATGGCTTGTTGTATGGCTAAGTAGAAAAAAATGTGAATCTATTGCATTGCATTGGGGCTTTTTCCCTCTCTGCACTATTATTACAATAAGCTGGAAAGGTAGGATACTCCCTTATCCATAGCATTAGGGAGCTCACTTCCATTTGCTGGGCCCTTATCCATGTCTTTTCCCCCAGTTAAGATCACAAGTGCTTCTCAGACATTCTAAACGAAGGTTATACAAGGTAACAGCAAGGAACAGAATACTGAATCATCCAGCAACATCATGCTAAAGAATGATGCTTCAGTCATGCCCATCCATCAACTTTTCCTTTCTCGGTAATGTGTGAAGTTTTTGTGCACCCATCAGCTTCACAAAACAGTAAACAATAATAATATATAGTAATAATAATTTATTATTTATACTCTGCCCATCCGGCTGGGTTTCCCCAACTACTCTGGGCAGCTCCCAGCAGATTAAAAGCAGAATAAAACATCAAACATTAAAAACTTCCCTAAACAAACAAATGTGATTGTAATTCAGGTGGTAGTAGCTTTCAACAATTCAACCTCAACAATTTAGGCCATTTATAATACATGTCAGGGGGGTGGGGAACCCCTAGCCCATGGGCCTGATTAGGTCAATGGTCAGGGATGATGGGAGTTGCAGTTCAACAGCTTCTGGAAGGCACCAGGTTTGGTAAGGTGCCTATATATTAGTGCACACTAGATCAAGCAAAATGCCCAACTAAAAGCCCCACTTTTGCCTTCCGAGACAAATTTCCCCAATCTCACTGGGATCCAGGGCTGGTCCACCTGTTAGTCACACTGGGACCTTTGCCTCTGGCAGCAGTTTGGGAAGAGTGGGAGATTTACACACACTCTCCAGCCTGGCCACATTTCTGCCACCACAATGTAGTGCTCTAAGAGCTGCAGCAAAGTGGTCCCACAAGACTCTCTGGTGGTCAGGCCTTGCTCTGGGAAAAGGTCCTTCCTCACTCCAAGCAAGGTTGGCCCAGAGATTGACTGTGCTGCTGTTGCTTTGCCAAAGCAAATACAGTGGTACCTCAGGTTACATATGCTTCAGGTTACATACGCTTCAGGTTACAGACTCCACCCAGAAATCGTGCTTCAGGTTAAGAACTTTGCTTCAGGATGAGAACTGAAATCATCCAGTGGCGGCAGCAGGAGGCCCCGTTAGCTAAAGTGGTGCTTCAGGTTAAGAACAGTTTCAGGTTAAGAACGGACCTCCAGAACGAATTAAGTACTTAACCCGAGGTACCATTGTAGCCTTTGACGTTTAACAGGGGTAAACTGTTAAATGTTAAAGTTTACTGCTCCTAAACTTGAAATAATACTTGCTGCCATTGCTACAAAGCATCACTGGTACAGGCACTCTTCAGAGTCGTCTTACCCAAAATGCCTCACTCTGGAAGGATCACCCCCTGTCCCCCGCTCCTTCATCAGAGCAGCACATTAATATTTGCGAGCACTGGTACATCCATGGTAAAAACAAAAGGAGGCTGTCAGTGGTACCAGTCATGGTACAATTTTGGCAAGCTATAATTTTCACTCTCTTTCGAACAAGCAACTTTGCAAACGAAATCTGAAGTGGCAAAGTAGTGTGGGCTGGCTGTACCACCTCAAAGTGCTGTAGGCTGAAGGTGGCATGCCTAATGCTTTTCATATTTATGAAAGCTGACTGGAATCGGTGGTTTCCTGCACACTTGACCGAAGACCATACTGGCTATTTCTGAATGGCCGCAATAGCAGCATGAGGCGAAATCATAGTAGAAATGTGGGCACAACTGCCTGATGTTATCGATTCCAGTCAACAAACCGGGCAGTGAAATCTGTCTGCTTTTGTTCCGTTCACTTGGGGGTGTGTTCTCATTAGCCCCCCACGGATAGTCAACCTGTCAGCAGGTCTGCACTCCAACTGCCTGACCTCTGACTTCAACTCATTCTTCCACAAATTAATTTCCCAAATTGACAAATTAAAGTGCACAGTATGCCCAAGGTCACTAAATCACACTGGGTTCTGGTAAATGTCAAGCGGCATTGGGCAGAAGGAGAAAGGGATGAAAGTAGAGGCTGAGGAAGAGTGAAAGAAAAGCCTAAATTCAATCAATTTACCTTCACACACACCTTACAAGGAACTTTATTACAATCTCTATTAAATCATTAAAAATATGGTTGCAGAAAACATAATTTGCTGCATGTTACTTCAAACTAACTGTGAATGTTGTTTTAAAAAATGGAAGCTATGGTAGATTGGTTTGTTCAGTGGCCATGACTATGGGTTTGGCGTTTGCCTTAAGAACATGAGAGCATATCCCTTATGAATGTACACACATTTTAAGATCATTGTCAGAGGCCTTACTTTCCACTTTACCACACATGGGCTCAGGCAGGCAGATACACATAACAGGGCCTTCTTGGTGGTGTTGCCAAAACTGTTGTGATGTCCTTCTGATGCAGATCTGCTAGGCTAGGCTTCCTCTCTTTTTGTTTATGGATACCTGTTCCAACAAGCCTTTAATGGTCGTCAGTTCAGCTGCTTTTAGGACTTTTAGTTTGTGATCATTGCTTTTTAAGATTATTTTGACTGCTGCTGTTGTAATTGCTGCTTTTAACCTTTATCATTGCTTCACTGTTATTTTATGTGCCACTTTGTTTTTAAGTATATTTTTTTAAAAAGCTTATTGTTTCAATCGTTTGTAAATCGCTTTGAAACCTATGGGGGAAATAATAATGATAATAATAATCAGTGCTTTTTCTGGGGGATGCAGGGGGCATATACCCCTAAACATTTTGTGAATCCAACAGGAGAAGAAACTAAAAAATTATAAAATTTTAGTTTCTTCTCTAGCACGGTGAATTGTCAGTTCCGCTGCTACCCCCGATGGTGGCCTCATTTTCTTTCACGGTGTTTCCTGAGTCTCAGATGGAAGCGAGCGTTTAATGTGTGAAGCAGTGTGGAATGTGGATGTGTAATAATAGGAGTTAATATGGGGTAATGCATGTTCTTTGTACTTTTGTCCGTTTAATGTATTTATTTCCCCCCAATTTGAACTATAAAATGGTGATTTTCTTGAGTCAAAATGAGAGTACCCCTAAACATTTTTTTTAGGGAAAAAAATCACTGATGATAATAATATCTACACTACAAGCTTAATAATGATTCTCTCTTTCAAAGGATTCCTGGCAACTATCATTCTATGATTCTGGGTGGAATGTGGACCAGGGATCTCTAAAAAACAGTGGCAGACAGCATGGTGAGGTGGCACCATTCACCTGACTTCCATTCTGGCGTGTTGCTGTTGCTTATTGGGAGGTAGAGGAGGATGGGCAAGGTGGTGGATATGAGGATGCTGTGCTAACACGCCAGCAGGATTGCTGGACTGGCTCTGTCAGTGCATTTACACTGCACAAACTTCACTGCCACGCCACCCTCCGCTCTACCTCCTGGTAAGTGGCACAACATGATTGACCAGAGGGGTCAGGTGCATGGCAATGCCCCTCCCCACCCTCTGCTACTGCTACGAAACAATCTTCAGCAGTAAGTTACACAATGACATGAGGTTCTTCTAGAGTGCATGTAGTTCAACCTTCTTGAAAAGCAAATACGAAAACAATTATCAGTGCAAGCTTGCACGTTCTTTTACATCCACTGGGTATAAGTCTAAACTAAGTCCATTACCAAGTCAAGTCATCCAAAACTTCAATTCTCTTAATTGGAAGGTCACCTTATTACAAAGGGTGACCTGAGTGTACCTAAGGCTGGATTAACAGAATCGGTAAGTGTACTACAGATTCTGGTCCATGCATGGAAAATTTTTTACTTGTGTCTCCTTTATACATTCCTCCAGCTAGAATTGCCCCAATCTCAGAAATCAATTTAGATGACATGGGAGACGCTATTTCGGGATTAATTGAGAAAAGAATTTCCTTCTGTTGAGCCATTTCCTTTCTATTTTTGCCACCCAGTTTCCAAACCAGATCCACACCAAAATATACAGTTGCGCCCTATGGTTTAATTGCTTTTCATTCTGCAACAGTTTAATCGCTGCAGCATCTTCCTCTATATATTACTTTCCAGGCCCTAAAATTTGCTCCTCCAAGTAAGAAAATTATCACATCAGAAATGTCTTAATGTTGCTCTTAAGATCACTAATTGATTCTGTTGGCCCGGTATCCACTTGCAAAGCATTCCAGAGCCTCAGAACATTAACAGGCAAATGCTCTGGCACCAGCTGTCTTAAGCCTAAATCTAGTCTCCACCAGAAGGCTGGCATTAGATGTCCTCTCGTTTTACATGTTTTCATTTTTACAACAACATTCCAGGAGTCTGAAGCTACTGTAAGGCTTATTCAGGAGCAGATCTAATGGTCTAAAACTGAATCTTTCTCCAGTCTTATCCCCTTTCCCTTCCCTTTCTTTTCCTTAATCCTCCCTCCCTAGAAGGAAAGAAAAAAGGTCTGGTGACATAAATTAATCATTTAATACAAAATCATCTGCTGAAACCACTCTGTAACATAATAGGGTGATACTGCTGGTTCCTCCTGCAAGCTGCAGATATGAGTTTATTGACTAACCTGGTTTCTTCTAGGTTAAAACCCTTGTCTAGATAAATAATTTTTTAGCTAGCGTGTTTGGCAACAGTGTGTTAATTAATAATACAGGGATTCCATAAGGTCTTCCTTGGTTGTTGGCAATTAAGAGTTGAAGGCAGAGTGGTCCAGTGATGATTCATTTAATGTATTGGTTCCATGTATCACCTAATAAAAATATTATCTAGGTGACCTATACAGTAAAATAAGCAAAATTTAAACACATCACACTACAATTTAGTTACCGTAACCCATTAATCAATAAGATCAGCCCCACAAACATGGAAAAATAAAATGAAGCTATAAAATCCAGCATAGATAGACAGATGATGACCAAGTGAGGGCTGGGGGAGGGGTTCAAACTGAGGAATTAAACTGCATATTACATTAAGTGTGCCACTTTCTATGTTCAAAAGAAGGCAGCTGGACAGGGCCCCAATCCAGTTCATACCCTTGGGGCACAAAGAGGGAGGTTAAATCTTTTCTTCCCTCAAAGATACTGCAAATACAGCAAATCAAAAAAATAATAACTCCATATAATCAAGACTGCTTTTAATTCTAAGCCTCATGACAGGGCTTATCCTGATTTCTTTTTGTGCCATGTTCTAGGCACAGGTCTGTGCTTTAAAACTCAATGTCTGAGTGCTTTTTCCTTTTCTTTTCCCCTAGTGCTTTCCCTGTGAAAACCCACTCTTTACCGCTGAAATGGAGCAAACAGCAATCTGCAGAAAACTCAAACAGTTGTTGCCATTGGTTCTGATTTAGCATTAAAGAGCAGGTTTTCCTGTGGAAAGCGGCAGGACAAAAAAAAAACCCAACAACCCTCAGAAACAGAGCTTTAAAGTGCATGCATGTACCTAGAAAGTGTCGGGCAAAAGATAAGCGCACAGAGAACAATTGTCCCAGATATAAAGCTTGCTCTGTGTCCCTCTCATGCCTTTCCTTTTAAAATCCTGGAGCTGCTTTTGGAGTCTACACTTTAGCAGGGGCGGAGCTACCTGCCCCGGCACCCAGAGCGGAATGGGGGCAGGGCTAGCCGGCCCACGGGGGCGGGGCTAGCTGTTTGCACGCCGAGCTTCCCTAGCCGCACGGTGAGCGTTGGGAGGGGCGCCACTAGCTGCCTGCAGCAGCATCGTCCCAGTGGCCCGCCATCCGCGCAGCTAGCATCCGGGGACGCCATCCGCACAGCGAGCGGGGGGGCTGCAGTGATGTCACCCACCCTCACAGCTGACACCCGGTGCGCACTGCACCCCCCGCACCCGCCTTCCTCAGCCAGTGCACTTTAGACCAGGGATATAGGGTCTTGTAGTCTTCAAGATGTTGTTGTACTCCAACTCCCAACAGTTCCAGCCAGTGTGGTCAATGGTCAGGGATGATGTGTAGTTCTGCAACATCTGGAAGGTCACGTTTCCCAACCCTGAGTTGGACAAATCATACATTAAGCTTTATTTTCTGGAGTGGCAGACTACGTGTACATACACAAAAGGGGAGAGGAGGTAGACTCAAGAGTAATGAGCCGTTGATTGCTTTGTCGTTTTGCCTGGCTTATGTAGAAGAAGTCCACATTGCAAAGTGTGATATGAATTTGCACACTACCTTAGTACTTGAGTTTCTTCGTAAGACACAGGGAGAACTGCGGTCTAAACCACTGAGCTTCTTGGGCTTGCCGATCGGAAGGTCGGCGATTCGAATCCGCACAATGGGGTGATCTCGTGTTGCTCCGTCCCAGCTTCTGCTAACCTAGTAGTTTGAAAGCACACCAGTACAAGTAGACAAATAGGTACTGCTGCAGTGGGAAAGCAAATGGCGTTTCTGTGTGCTCTGGCTTCTGCCAGAAGCAGTTTAGTCATGCTGGCCACACGACCCGGAAAACTGCCTGTGGACAAATGCTGGCTCTCTCAGCCTGAAGAGTATGCTCCATAGTCACCTTTGACTGGACTTAACCATCCAGGGGTCCTCTACCTTTTACCTTTATAAGTAGAAAGTAAACTTTTCTTTTCCTTTTCTTTTCTTTTTGCCTAAAACAACTTTCTGTAACCATTTCTATAGCATCATCCTTCCTATGGAATCTCCCAGTGTAGTGCCAGATCAAGGTTGTGGAGGAGGTGTTGGCAAGATGCGCCAACTGGGCATGTTGTGGCCCAGGATTGCTACATCGGTTGTTCAAGTCCCAGCGGGCACATGGAGCTTCCCTCCCTCTAAGTCTCATCAAAGCTCAAACATGTTTTTGTAAGTATAAGAAGCCTTTATATTGGAAGGGATTAAGATATATTGAGCTGCCTGCTACATATTGTTGAACAAGTTGGCCCAACAGGGCGCATGCGCAGAGTCAATTTGCAGATGTTCCCTTTGGAGGTGTAGTTAGCCTGCTCTTGAATCTGAACCAACTGCATTCCTTTGCTTCAACACATGAAAAGTCCAGATTGTGGTTTCATTGTGCTCCCCCACCACAGTTTCTGGATTTTGTGCACCATTGAAAATATAAACATGTCCTTTCCCTTTAGATCTCAGCCTATGGAGATATGTGAAGCATGAGAACCCAAAGTTTACTTTCCCACACCTGACACATCTTCAACTTTATAGACTTACACAGCCACAATATCACTACAAAAATGACAGTGTTGTGGTGAGAGGTAGAATTTGGGGAAATATGTTTCTCCTCTGCTTGTCAAGACCTGTTTTTACATGCATTCAGTCTCCTGCACTGTGAAATTGCAGGGGATATACGCTTTATCACTGACATCTCACTGGAAATATGCATGTGCCACATGAGGTTAACTTTGGATTAGCAGGGTGAAAAGCAGATGTGGGAATAGATGTAGCAAGATCTGTCATCATTGAACTTCAGCTAAGGGAAAGAAACAATTTTAATATTTAATAGAATTCATATGGATCAGTATGTTTGTTCCTAAAAATCTCAGCATAGTGAAGATGTGGCCAAACCATGGCTAGTGGGAGGACTCACACCAGTCAATCTATTGATTTCAAATGAAATGGGTCCAAGCATAGATAATTCACATTCACAGCAACTCAAAATAGAACAGATCCATGGGGCTTTCTCCTGTGTAAGTTTGCTTGGGTCTGTAGCCTTTCTACACCATAAGTTACAGAACAGCAGAATACTACAACCTCTCTGATGCCCTGCTTGGTGAATGCTGGTCTCTCCATAAGAGTTTATTAGCAGATTTATCATCATCATTACCGTCGTTAGTCAGTCCCTTTATACAAAGTCTCAAAGCAACTTAGCAGCATAGGTCCTACCCTGCCCTTCTAAATTATACTTAACTACCAAAGCTCTGGGTAAATAAAATGTATTTCCCTGGGGAGAGCATTCCACCAACAGGGGGGCCACCACTGACAAGACCACTTCGTGTGTGGCCACCCTCTGTACCTCCCTCAGATGAGACACATGGAGAAGGACGTGTGTTGTGCTGGCTTGCCAGATGCAGCTTGTCACACTGGCCACGTGACCTGGAAGTGTCTGCGGACAGCGCTGGCTCCCGGCCTATAGAGTGAGATGAGCGCACAACCCTAGAGTCTGGCAAGACTGGCCCGTACGGGCAGGGGTACCTTTACCTTTACTTTTACTAGGGTATAAATAATAAATTAATTATTATTATTATTATTATTATTATTATTATTATTATTATTATTATTATTAGTGACCAACCAGATGCCTATAGGAAGCTCATAAACAGGACTGAAGTGCAACAGCACTCTCTCCATTTTTGATCCCCAGCAATTGGTTTTGAAAGGCATGCTGATAGCCATGGCAGCTAGTAGCCACTGAGATTCTTCTCCTCCATGAAACATACCGACAGTCTTCAAATATTTCAGAAGATGTCAGAGAAAGAGGAAATGATATATACATATAAAATGGCTAATTGTACCAGAGATTTACAAACATGGATTTATATTACAGGAAAACAGAGTGAAGTTAATAATTAGGAAAACACATTATAATGACAAAAGTAATACTCAAGTGGAGCAATCTGGCAGTGAAATAGGTGTGGGTGTGCAGCCTTTCTCCAGCGATGCTTTTTTTGATATGGGTTTTAAGAGGAGTTCTTTGAGAAGGGAGCACTGGGACCAGCTGCAGCAGTTGGGAGCCCTGGAGAAACAGAAAGGTTACAAAACATCAGAATTGGTGTTCTGAAGGTCTTCCTACATTTGAATGATTTGCAAGGCCTTTTTTATTACTGCCAGTAATGCAATAATATGAACCTCTAGGGAAATTTAAAAAAATAAATAGCAGGAGCGATAAATATTTATCCCTGCATTGACTTACATGTACTTAGAAGCACATACATTTGCTTTTTATTTAGCGGCATATGATCAGTTTTTTGATGTCCACCACAGTCTTTCTGCAGATACAGTGGCGGGGGGTGGGGATCAAAAAAGGTACCTGGAGATTAAGGCACTGTGTGAATTTGCGAGGTGGTGGATGTGTATCCCTTGTCATTCCAAAAGATCTACTTTCAAATGTGGTTCTTTTCTGGGTACTCTTTTAAGAGAACCATTTCTCATAACAATTGAGAGGAGAGAGGATGGAATGCTCATTTTGCTACTTGAAAATAGATCTGTTTCTTAATGCAATGGTGCATTTAAGATCTGTTTAGTTTCTGGCCTGAAGCATGTTACCTTATGAGTGACATGATCAGCCTGGATAGCTCAGCTGGTTAGAGCATGGTGCTAATAATGCTGAGGTTGCAGGTTCAATCCCCATTTGGGACAGCTGCATATCCCTGAAGTGCAGAGGGTTGGACTAGATGTTCCTCAGGGTCCCTTCCAACTCAACCATTCTATGGTTCTAAGTCTTAAATGTATGTTGCTTGGACAGCTTCTAAGTAACTAGTGCCTAATAAGTGTAATAAATGATGGTGGTGATGATGTCTATTGGATCTTGTTTGTTTCTTTTTAAAAAATACTAATAATCCCACCTAGGCAGCCAGCAAGGAATGTTCTAGGCAGCCAGCAAGTATCCATGAATTAAAACAACCAAGAAAAATTACCAAGCTAAAATCACATGAAAGTAAGGGGATTCTTAGAGCCCTCCACATTCAAGTGCTGGAATTGTTTAAGGGCACCAGTGTTTTGAGCAATTTACGCATGCGACCACACGGACCGGAGGCGAGGTGTATGCCTCACTTTTCACAGTCGGTGAGCACGTCTGCTTATTACATCAGCAGCTCACCAGGCCATGAGCTGGATGTTCAGAAGTGGAAACTATGGATTGCTTTCCCTAGTTAAGAGCTCTACTTGTTCTGCTGCTAAGGAAGGCACCTGGTGTGAAAATGTCATAACTGGGCCTTCATTAGTCTCAGCTTGCTGACAGCACAAGCTATGGCTAACATAACAAACGGAATTGCACAAAACAATTGCGCACAGAAGCCATGGGATATGTGTAGCCACAGAAAGACCATGGAACAAATCAAATACAAACAAGAAAACAGGGCTTCCGCTTTCAGGTACCAAACTGCAATAGCTTGACTGGAGAACATCTGTCTGCATTTTCCAAAACAATGGCATTATGTAAAATGCTTGTTTCTCTAACCAATTGCCAGTACTTAAAATGAGGTTCGGCATTAGCCAGGAAAAGCATTGGAGCTGGTTCCTAGCATGGGATTTATAAAATATTGCTAGTTCACAGCAGCCTCACTTTTCAGAGAAATTAAGCCTGTTTTGATAGCTCCTGAGCATCTGGCTGCATTTGTGACTTTTCACATCATCTTTTCTCACTTTAAACATGAACAGCCACATCCACACAGGACCTAATTTGGCCTCCTTCTCAGGGCCCCCTGGCTTGGGCTGCTGCTTGCTGCCTCTTCTTCTATTAAAAAGTATTTCAGGAACCCATTAAGTAATTATAGAAAAGCTCTGCTGCTCAGCCAAACAAATGGCCATTAACTGCCTTTTCTGAAAAGCAAGCAAAATGGGGACTCTCTGGAACAATTGCAGGAAGCATACCAAACAGAAATGTGTTTTGTTATCGTTCGCTGTGGGGTAGAAGCAGTGAGAAAGAGAGCACACTCAGCTCTCAAATATGTTATCCTCAAAGCCAAGTTACTGCCCTAGACCTGGAGTAAAGGAAGGCAATGCATTTCCTCCTACCGCCACCCCTTGAGAGAATGTTAGCTTCCATCACAGACTGAACAAATTCCCCCCAATCCGAGCTGCGGCCCTGGATGAGGCAGAATATAGAAAGCAGGGTGGTTGGGTGGGGGGGAGAGAAAGAGAGAGAGACTGTTTACTGTTGTTGGGGATTTCAGAGGAACCACCATATCTCCCCCTGGGCATCATGGAGCTAGCATTCAAACAATGCCAAATCACAGCTGCTCCTTTGGGGCTGTTCTCTTGCCAGGGTTTTGTTCATATTCCAGTGTAACAACAGCTCCCTATATTTAACCCTGGCTCTTTCTGTGCCACAACCACCTGGGCTTTCGACAGCTCATTGCTTCCTAGGACTCCACGGCTCTTCCTCCTTCTTCCTCATTACGGTGGCAAAGTCTGTGGGTTGTATTCAGCTAAGAACTGCTCGTAGTAAGCCAAATGAAATGAACGAATCGAAGTTATTCAGTGGTCTACCCTGAGCAGGACTAGCACTGAATACCTTCCTGTTATTCCTGTAACTGGAGAGTACATCTGTTGATGCCATTTCCCTTTAGATTTGGTTATGTGGCGTCATTCCTTGGTCCCCGCCCCCCATGCCTTTTAGATTGTAAGCCTTCTGGGTTGGGATGGAAAGGTCTGCCTGTCTGTCACATGTGTTCCCCCTCCCAAGCAGCTGTCACAAACCAGAGGGTAAAGACTCCGAAACAGCTGAGTGGCAAAGCATCTGTCTCACATGTGGAAGGTCCTTGGTTCAATCCCCAGCATCTCCAGGTAGGGCTGAAAAAGACTTCTGCCTGAAACCCTGAAAAGATGCTACCAGTCAGTGTGGATGCTGAGTTAGATGGACCAATGGTCTGAGGCAGCTCCCTACTCTGTCGCCCTAGAGGGCAGGACTAGATCCAAAGGCCTGAATTTAAAGGAGGATAGGAGAAACATTTTGACCTTAACCTGTTACCTAGAAGAGTGGTGGGCTCTCCCTCCCTGCGGACTTCCAGCAGAGGCTCGGCACCCATCTTTTGGGGATGTTGTAGCTCCAGATTTCTTTCAGTGAGCAGGGGATTGGACTAAACTCCCCTCTTTCAAGCAGCTCAGAGTTTTATATATTACGTTGATTCCGGTTTAACCACACAGCAACTTTGTGAGGTAGCTTAGGCTGAGGGATAGTTTAAGGTTTCCCAGTTTACATCATGACAGAATGACATTTTGGGTTGCTTTAGATCATTTTATTATTTTATTATAGAAATAAACATAACAAAAAACAACAAAAGTAGTAGAAAATACGTAATTTTCTTTTTCCTATTGCATATTCTATTACATTTTTTAAAAAGAAGAAAAAAGAAAAAAGTCATTGACGGACTTCCCTTCCTCTCCTTCCATGGTTCCTTTTATCTTCCACTTCCTCTCACATTTTCTTAGTTTCCTCAATCTTTCTCAGCTCCTCCTGTTAACTTACGCTGCTGAAAATATTACCATACTGCTAGGCTAATTGTCTATAATAATTATTCAAACAATCAATAAATTGTATCCAGTCCTCCTTACAGCTTTTTTCATTTTAGTTTCTTATTCTAGTGCTTGTGCCTGCTAACTCCACATACTCTAACAGTTTGAGATGCCACTCTTCTTTCGTTGGTACCTTATCTGTTTTCCATTTTTGTGCTAATAACACACGTGAGGCAGTTGTCACATACAGGAACAAATTGCTCTTTTTTGTAACTTCTGTTGTGATTATCCCCAACAAAGGATTCTGGGTTTTGGGGAAAGGTTTTTTTTGAACATTTTAAAAATTTCATTATGAATCATTTCCCAGTAGTCCTTAATTATTCTGCAAGACCACCAGACATGGTAGAATGTTCCTTCTGCCTCCTTACATTTCCAACAGTTATCCCTTATTGATTTAGACATCTTTGCTAATCTGTTTGGTGTTAAATACCACCTATGCATCATCTTCATGAAGTTTTCATATAGTGTGTAGCATGCAGTAGACCATGGGTAGGCAAACTAAGGCCTGGGGGCCAGATCTGGCCCAATCACCTTCTAAATCTGGCCCGTGGACAGTCCAGGAATCAGCATGTTTTTACATGAATAGAATGTGTCCTTTTATTTAAAATGCATCTCTGGGTTGTGGGGCCTGCCTGGTGTTTTTACATGAGTAGAATGTGTGCTTTAAAATGCATCTCTGGGTTATTTGTGGGGCATGGAAATTCATTCATTTTTCCCCTTCAAATATAGCCCAGCCCCCCCCCCAAGGTCTGAGGGACAGTAGACCGTCCCCCTGTTGAAAAAGTTTGCTGACCCCTGCGAGTAGATCTTAGATTAATTTTCCACAATTGTTCCCATAAAGCAAAGTCAATATTATGTCCCACATCTCTGGCTTTAGATAATTTTAAATGTGTTTTGGCACGTGACCATCTCCCAACCCATGACAGAATACTGTAGGGCAGTATAGAAATTTAAATGAATAATAATCATAATAAGCAAAAACAAGTCTTCATGGGTTGAAATCATTCATATCGTTTTGGCATTGGCCCTCAGAATGAACTCCCCAACTAACCCTGAATGAGAAAGATAAATGTGTTATCTACTAAGCTACTCAGCCTACTGGAAAATCTTCAAGTTAATACAGAAAGAAAAGAAAAGAAAGCCCAGGCTGCTCTGGGAACGAAGCCAATGCTGTATGCAATCCACAAAGGGCAGCATCGCTCACCAGGCCAATGATTGGCAATTACAGGCAGGCAATGATGTTTACAAATAATGTTTCCGTGACAGCAGCCTTCATGCTTACAGGGGTCTGGGATGGAGGAGGGGAGCCCAAGAAAGGTGTGTTACCAACCGTTACACTACTTGCTGTGCAGAGAGGAGTTTCTCAGGCAGCTTTAGCTCTTCCGCTCTTTCGTTTAACTGCAGTGTGTTTATTACGAGGCAGCGATAACCTGCTCAACACATAAACTTGGAGAAAAGATCAGTCAGTGACGCATTTCTGAGGTAAACGTGGAGATGCAGGCACAATTCAGTGTCCGACCATCTTGACACTGAAGGGGGTGGGGACAATTCTTACTCAGGTGTTGACAATTGTCAACAAGGTCAGAAGTATCAAAACCTGAAAGAGCCAGGAGAACCGAAAGTGTCTTCGTTCCCCCTCTGTTTCTCCTGGTTTAGATGATCCACCAGGAAGATCATGGCACAGAGAAAAGTTACATCTGTTGCTTGGGCCACTTTTGCCTCCACGTCACCACCACCACTAACCTATGACCCTTAAGGGTTGGAAAAGGTTTGGAAAAATTCCCCACACATACCTGCCTTACAGGGGAGAACCTGACACAGGGATGCCACTCGGGGTCTAAGCCTGCGGCCAAGCACATCATCTCTTTCTACTTTTAAGAAGCGGACCTGAGAGGTGTGATGGAGGCAATCCTTTGACATACCTTCAAAAGTTAGCGCCAAGTGATAAGGTTTAATATTGCATGTAAACTCTAAACTCTGATATTATTGCATTGGTTTCTTAGCAGTTCAAGCTTTGCCTCTGTGCAATAACTCAGGTGAGGCCATTACATCATGCTCTTTTTCACATTCAAGGTTGAGATTAATATCCTAGCTGTGCAAGAGAGACCTGCATAATTTATCAAGTGCTGCTGCAGCTAAAACCGATACATCCCCGGATTTAATACGAAATGTCTCCATTGGCTGGTGATAAACTACCGAATAATAAATCTGCACAAGCTCTTCACTTATGATGGCAGCAAATTCCATGTCTGATCGATTCTTAAAAGGTCAACCAACGGTCATGCAAAAGTTGACCCCGCAGAAGGCCAACCATTATCCAATAAAAGAATTGCAGGCCTGGAAGGAAGCTCTGATGTCATTGTCCAACCCCAGCAATGTGGCAGGAATCACTAAACTTATACTATTCTTCACAGATGTTTATCTAACCTTAAAGTGGGCCACCTATGATCCACAAGACATGTTCGGTCACCAAGGCAAGTCTGTGCATGTTCTACATACATTGGTCACACACACAGCTTTCGGAATACAAGGAATTGTGCTTTTATTTTTTCCAAAAAAAAAGTAAATTTCTAAGTCTAAGCTGCACAGAGACATTAAAAATATGATGGAAGTATCTCCTAAACTCTGTGAATGAAGAAAGCAAGCTCAGAGGATGATTCCACATCTATATTTACAGAATCACAGAATTGCAGAGTTGGAAGGAATCATGAGGATCATCTAATCCAAACTCCTGCAATGTAGGAAACTGCAACTAATCCAGAATGCGGCAGCTAGACTGGTGACTGGGAGCGGCCGCCGAGACCATATAACACCGGTCTTGAAAGACCTACATTGGCTCCCAGTACGTTTCTGAGCACAATTCAAAGTGTTGGTGTTGACCTTTAAAGCCCTAAACGGCCTCGTTCCAGTATACCTGAAGGAGCGTCTCCTCCCCCATCGTTCAGCCCAGACACTGAGGTCCAGCTCCGAGGGCCTTCTGGCGGTTCCCTCGCTGTGAGAGGCCAAGTTACAGGGAACCAAGCAGAAGGCTTTCTTGGTAGTGGCGCCCGCTCTGTGGAACGCCCTCCCATCAAATATCAAAGAAATTAACAACTATCTGATGTTTAGAAGACATCTGAAGGCAGCCCTGCCGAGGGAAGTTTTTAATGATTGATGTTTTAATGTATTTTTAATCTTTTGTTGGAAGCCGCCCAGAGAGGCTGGGGAAACCCAGCCAAATGGGTGGTGTATAAATAATTATTTATTATTATTATTATTATTATTATTATTATTATTATTATTATTATCCCCCAATGTGGGACTTGAACTCATGAACCTGAGATTAAGAGTCCCATGCTCTACCAACTGAGCTATTACATTTTACTTACAGCCCGGTTGTAGCTACACTTTGGTGGTATGTCCACACTCTGGATTTTAAAAAAATAATTTGTGTACATGGCATAGCAGAACATCCTCCATTTAAAGATGGACAGCTTGTTGTAAGAGCAGGAATGATTTCAGAATAGGGCCCTGTGAAAAAGTCAGTGAATGAGGTGAGGTGAGTGCACAAGAAAAGCCTCATCTGGAAGAGCCCCCAAAGGTCTTCTCACTCAAGACTTGCCTGATCACCGCTGCCCTATAATTACTTAAGTGATCTCCAACAGAACAGCCTGCATAGTAACATGACTCTTGAAACGATAAATAGTAAAACTTTGTATATGGGGTACAGTTAAGATTTTCTTTGCTCTGCTTTTCATGAGACCCCTGGGTATAGGACGGTATATAAATTCAATTAATAATAATAATAATAATTTTCAGTTTCATTTGTGTTCCCTACATAGTTCTCTACACTAAAGAAGCATACTTGTTTGACCGCAGTAAGAAGTAAGTGTCTGTCTATTCTGCAGTTATTATGATGAATAGTGCAGGATCGGGTGCTTGTTGCTGAGGGGTGAAATAAAGTGGTAACTTAAAGTGATTTCCCCCTAAGTTACCCTTTACTCATTTAAAGCACTCACCATTTCCACAATCATAATGACTTTTTCTTCTTCCTGAGTGCTTGATGGCAAAGGATGAAAACAGCCCTAGAGAAAGAGAAGCACTGCTGGTCAGCCCTACAGTTAGTTAGTTGGCTGGCTGGCTGGCTGGCTGGTCACCTAGGCTATAATTCAGGCCTAATTCCTGATTTCCCCAATATGTGCAGCTCAGAATGAGGCCTTTTCAGGAGTATGGGCAGAAAAATCAGCTCAGCAACCAGTACCAATAATGATGAGGATGAGGACATGGATAATGAATTGCTTTTCACCATTTGTTTCCAAGTGCTTAGTCCTTTATATAGCAACCAATTACAAAGTTTTCCCTTAACCATCCAACAGGAAGGAAAATTTAAAAGAACATGGCTATAAGCAGAGACCCTCAATGAGGAGTTAACAAACACACCCAAAATATTTATGTTCTCTCTGCCCTTCCCTAAACTTGTAGTATGGACAAGATTGTTGTTATAATAGTTGCTTGTTTTGGTGTTGTTGTGATACCAGATTAAAACTGATACTGTATATATTTTTAAGAAAACAAGCTCCATGCTAGCTTTGAACGTCTTAATTATAGCATAAACTATTTTGTTTGTTTGGCATTTTCTGTATCCCCATGTTCATTTAACATCCCTTTTCCTTCCAAAACAAAAAAAAAATGCATTGCCAGTCATTCAATTCCTGGTGTTCATACCATTTTCTTCTGCTAATCTGACCTTTGCATAGCCCATTATATAAATTAACACACACACTCTGCATAGAGGAGAAGCAAGGTGGAAGGTTGCTGTCTTTTCCCTTCCCCTGGCCTGGCTCCATCACATCCTCTCCATCAATGAAGCCCCAAGGTTTCCTCACATGACATCAAGTTTGGCCACAATGTGTATGCCGACGAGTCACCCATCAGAATAATTTGTGTAAGTAAAAGAGAGATGATACACAAGACCCTCACCAGCCATTGCCAGTTTGACCTATTAAACAATTCCTCCACATCTACAACTGCCCCACCAGCCCTCTTCTTCTCTTTCCTGTCTAGCCTCCATTCTCACCTGGGGATTGCAAAAATACTGCCTTCCGTTCTGTCTCCTTCTTAGCTTTGCTTCTTTCTCCTTCCAAGTCCCCAGCATGTGGCTGGTAGCAGCTCCCGTCCATATAAATTCTATTTCTGTTCACTTTCTTCAACAGTCTACTTACAGAAGGCCCTGGTTTAGCTGCATTTTCTGCAGATAAGATGGCTTAACTCTAAATCCTTCCTGGGAATTGTCTTTCAATCGAGGACAGAGCTAAGGATAGTTAAACATTCTTAGTATTTTCACCAACCTACAATTTTAAAATTTATTCCAGGGAAGCTAACGTAAGTACTGACCTTTTTTACCTGACCTACTCCTTTTGATTGTATACTTTCAGAACGGGTTTGAGCTCTGCTGGATCAGGGAACTATGGCCCTCAAGAGATTGTTGAACTTGAACACCCATCAGCTTCTGCCAGCATGGCTAAAGGTCCCCCATTTCTGTATACAGTGGTACCTCGGGTTAAGTACTTAATCCATTTCGGAGGTCCGTACTTAACCTGAAACTGTTCTTAACCTGAAGCACCACTTTAGCTAATGGGGCCTCCTGCTGCCGCCACACCACCGGAGCACGATTTCTGTTCTTATCCTGAAGCAAAGTTCTTAACCTGAAGCACTATTTCTGGGTTAGCGGAGTCTGTAACCTAAAGCGTATGTAACCCGAGGTACCACTGTACTTATTTCCATCCATTATCTTTTTCTTCAGACTGCTTAACCCGGGTTTGTTGCTTCACAAGTCACTTTTTCTCCTTACCTTCCATTTTGGCTTCCTGAGGCCTGATTGCCTATTCATTTGGCTCCTCTTAGCAGCATGCTCCATTGGGGCGGGGGGGGGGGGGAAGAGCCATTGCTGTCCATGTCCTTTCAAGTTCAAGTTGAAGAATTCCGCCTTTGATCTTTGCATGTGGTTGCCTTTTGTTATTCTCAGTGCCTAATTTTGGTCTCTGCTCCCCTTGCAAGAAACGGCAGGAGAAAATCCTTTTGAGATGGATAACCATCCAGGAATATGGTATACGTGACGAAATATTAGCATCTTTAGTGCAGTGAAATTAGAATAAATCAGGAAAAAACACAAAGAAGAGAAATGAGAAATAAAAGGGGATATTTGGGCCAAAGGGAGAGTCACACAAATAATTGCCCTTCAAGCCAAGCTGGAATTTGGCAAGTGTCAGTTCAGGCCGGCTGAGCTTTCTCTTCACTTAAGATCTCCATTAAGGTCTGATTTGCAACTTCCTAATTCCCTTGTCATTTCTCATAATTTATTATGACAAGCTGAGGGGCTAAACTGAACACACAAGCTATGCTGAATTACTTTTTCATCTTTCAAGCCTTAGTTGAAGAAAATGGAGACTAATTGGTGTTCTTCTGCAGTTCATCCAGAAACTTCCAGCAATCTAAACATAACACCATTCCCTATTTCTATTCCATGAAGATCAATAGCAGAACTTTCACATGGCCAGTTTTCAGCAGGATGTGTGTGTGTGTCCGTGTGTGTGTGTGTCCGTGTGTGTGTGTGTGTCCGTGTGTGTGTGTGTGTCCGTGTGTGTGTGTGTGTGTAACATCAGCATTCAAATGATTATTTGATTTATTTATTCATTTTCGACTGCTTACCATTTTAAATATTCCCAAAAGTCAATTGAAAGATATCAATAGAGTAAAACAAGCCTGATTATCAAAACAGTACAGAAGGCAGTTGAAAACTTTTGTCAATTGTCAGAGAACACTTGGGCAAAAAGGCATGTTTTTAATAAACATGAGAAACATCCCACTGTCTGCCATATGCCATGAGTTATAATTTCATATTTAATGGATTACAATAGCAATTGTTTATAGCAAACACCCCTTTTTCACTGCATTGATGCAATGCTCATATAAGACATATTCTGTTTACTTCAGTGATTCCCAAACTGCATGTGCTGTGACACACTAGCGTACCACAAAAAGAGCTGTATTATGCCTTGAAATGCATCTGCCGCTCTACACCAAATGCAACAGAGAGGTCCCATGCAATTATGATTTCCTCCCCACACACACCCCACTGCCAAAATATGAGGAGGATATCCTGGTGCAGCCCAGGAACATCTTACAAGAATGGGGAAAGAAGGAATGTCATTATCCATTGTGGTTGTCAAGCAACAGGATGAAGGTCCTGGATTGGCCATGTTAGTTATAAACACTTGAAGCTTGGCCTACTATCTTGACTGGTCAATAGAAAAAGACATTTTCCTGCTGAAATTCCAGTGCTGTCACGACAGTAAAGGCCGCCTTGTCTATAAGAGGAACTGAGAACCTGTAGTTCTCCAGATGTTGCTGGACTACAGTTTCCCTCACCATTGGCCGTGCTGGCTGGGGCAGAAGGGCATTGGAGTCCAGCAACATCTGGGGAACCACAGCAGTTCACCACCCCTAGTCTAGAACACTGCAATTTGACAAGTTTTTTTTTATAATAATATTTATTAAAAATTTTGTTTAAACAGTAAGAAAACATACGAAATAACATATAATTTTTCAATATCCACATTTCATTCACCTCATTGGACTTCCTCACAACTCTCGTTCCTGCATTCCAAATTCTCAAACTTTACCCAGCAATTTATTACCTTGTTTCAATTCTTATAATATAATTTTCCAATATTATATCCCTAATTTTAGATAATTTAGATCCCGACTTTAAAAACTTAATTTTAACATAGTATTTATCCAAAATTTATCTTTTCTTTTGATTACATTTATCTTCATATTCCTTTTAACTAACTTATTGGTGCCGTATTGTTGCTAATCTTACATCTTTCTTAACATTCATACAATTTACAGTGTTTTTGTAAATAGTCCTTAAATTTCTTCCAATCCTCCTCCACAACTTCTTCTCCCAGGTCTCGGATTCTGCCAGTCATTTCCGCCAGTTCCATATAGTCCATCAGTTGCATCTGCCATTCTTCCAGTGTGGGCAAATCTTGGGTTTTCCAGTATTTAGCGATGAGTATCCTTGCTGCTGTTGTTGCATACATAAAAAAAGTTCGGTCTTTCTTTGACACCCTCTGGCCGACAATGCCTAAAAGAAAAGCCTCTGGTTTCTTAGGAAAGGTATACTTAAATACCTTTTTCAGCTCATTATATATCATTTCCCAGAAAGCCTTGACTCTAGGGCAGGTCCACCAGAGGTGAAAGAACGTTCCTTCAGTTTCTTTACATTTCCAACATTTATTATCTGACAAATGGTATATCTTTGCAAGCTTGACTGGGGTCATGTACCACCTATATATCATTTTCATAATATTTTCTTTCAAGGCATTACATGCCGTGAATCTCAGGCCGGTGGTCCATAACCTTTCCCAGTCAGCAAACATAATATTATACCCTATGTCCTGTGCCCATTTTATCATAGCTGATTTGACCATTTCATCTTGTGTGTTCCATTTTAGCAGCAAGTTATACATTCTTGAAAGTATCTTAGAACTGGGTTCTAACAGTTCTGTTTCTAACTTTGATTTTTCCACCTGGAATCCTATCTTTTTGTCCAACTTAAAAACTTCTTTAATCTGAGCGTAATGTAACCAATCTCGCACTTTATCTTTTAGTTTCTCCAAACTCTGCAACCTCCAGTTAGCTCCATCTTTTTCTATTATTTCCCAATATTTCGGCCATTTGGCCTCCATATTGAGTCTTTTCGGGGCCTTAGCTTCCATTGGTGATAACCACCTTGGGGTCTTAGCAATTTGACAAGTTTAAAGCATGACATTATCAGACTGCGGTCTGAAGTGCCAAGGATAGCTAACCCGTTTGAACAAGACTTCCTGCCATTTTTATTCAGAAACAACAGTCAAGGACTCTACTCCAGAATTCAATGTGGTTGCCTGACTCTCACAAGCTAACTCAACCTCTATTGAGTTATTGAGATAGAGGTTTCATCTTACAACTGCAGCTTGTAGGATGCATCCACATACAAAGAATGTTCACATTTTCAAATGCGCTGATAGTAACATTAAAAAACTCTTTTTTCTAATCAATCTGCATTAACTTCCACTTAATTCATTTGTCTCACTTGTGGTAGCATTAGCCAAGGAGAATTTACATTTCAGCTTTTCAAAATGTGCCTTCTTTGTAAGTTTGTTTTCCATCCTCTAAATGTCCAAGGCATCTTCTAAAATCTGAAAAGGACAACTGGGCCACTTTAATAAGCAGTTTGTTTAATACAAATTTGGCTACGCGTATTAAGGTTTGCCTATAATTTATATGCACCAATTCCACCAATTACAAGCTGGCTAGGTGCCATACCTTGATAAATTTCACCCAGGCTGCAATCAGCTTACTTGTCAACATGTAATATGGGTTACGATAATGTAGTACATTGAAGGTAGCATTGAAATGTTTCTTTGCTTTGATGAAAAGCCAGAGAAAATTGAGGGGAGACTCCCGCTGATTTCCATAGACCATGCATAATGACAACCTTATTCAACAATGAATTTAACAATAACAACAAATACCATTTGATATAAATGTGTGCTTAGTTATTTTGCAATTCCTTTTGAAATCCATGTGCTGCTATGATCCTCAAGGGAAGAGGAAGTAACTGTGTGTGTGGCTCTATGATTCTCCTCAATTTTTTTGAAGGTAAACGAGGAACTCATTAGCCTATTTTGTAGGCCAGTCAGAAGACAGCTGCAAATTGGTAACCCAACTGAGCAGAAGTAGGGGGAATCTACCTGGAAACTTTTCTCATTAGGCTCAGTCCACAAAACAGATATGTAGCTGCCTTAAACGTGTCAATGATAGGAAGAATATATGTTTTGAAAAACGGACAAATAAAGTTCCATAGCCCATTTCACTAAAATGGAAAGTGGATACACATGCCTGTAAATATGTAGGTATGCACCAGGCAGTTTTAGATAATTTTGACTCCCTTGGGTCATATTCTCATTTGTATATCATATAATATTCCATTTTTATCCCACCCTTCTTCTCAATGGGGTTCAAGGTAACAAACAGCAAAGTAGCAAAGTACAATTAAAAATAAAGTAAAAGCATATTTACTGTGGTGGTATAAGGTTGGGACCTCTTTTTATGGAATTACAAGGGCTGCTTTATAGAGGATAATTTCTTCCTACTGCCACACTTAAATGCCAGTAAATTTAAAATGTCTCTAGATTTTTCAGCATGCTTAGTGTCAGCAGCACCCAGCATGATAGAGCAAACTGCCGTGGTAAATATATATGGTGGATGGCATGAGAGGGCTCCAAAACTAAGGTTGCCTGTTTATAAACACCTTGGGTGATATCCAATGAAGTTCTCCCATTTGCGGAAGGACATGCACTTGTACAACACAACTTCCTCCTTCCCTCCTCTCTGCACATGTTCCTTGTATTCCATCTGCCATCTGCTCTGAAGGGTTGAAGAGAAACCCAGTATAGATCTTTTGGGGGGAGGGCACAGAGGAGGAAAGGGAGGGGACAATCTATCATGCACATGGAAATCCTTGTAGCTAAGCAGAGCCATTCATGCAACCTTCAACTCCCTCCAGTATACACACAGAGAAATGAGAGCCAAAGCTAGTGATACTAAACAGCACCAGAGAAGAAACTGGATTGTTCCATGACGGGCCACTCAAGATACATTCCATATGCCACAAAGGTTTTAGCTCTTTCCACCAATGCACTTCCTGTTTTGTAAAAACAAAAAACAAAACAAAAAACAAGCTCATGCATGCACACAGAGACACACATTTTACATATGAATGAGGCAACCATGTGAATAAAATATATATCGCTGCTAAAGATGGGGAGAAAATTGATTCAGTTCACATGTAAAGGCAAGACACACTTATTGAAACACAGCCATCCTTCAAAACTCACACGACCTTGAATTTTGAAGTGCAATTCTCCAACCAACTAATGTGCACTTACTTTTTTGGCTTAAAGTGTTCCTAGAAATGCACATATTAGTACAAAAATGCTTTATTTTTAAGGGGAAGTTTCTTTGCAAAAATGTGTATATTATTCAAACCACTTTGAGCTTTTCTCATAATCAAGTGGTATATAAATCTTGAGAAATAAAATAAATAAAAATACAGACGTGTAAATTAGTACATCAGTTTAAAAGGCTGGTGAACTTTCATGAAGACTGTTTTAAAAAATCACAAATTGATGTGGAAATGCATGGAACTGAAGTTAAGTTTGGAAGAATGAGAACCAGAGAAACTGAAATCGACAGATTTGGCCCACTGTCACTGCCCTGTAACAGCTAATTTGGCCCTCAAATTATTAGCAGTATATGCTAGATAAATGATCACGGACAAGGACACTATATGTCTAATGAGAGCTGTTGCTCTTTTCAGGCTTTTACCATGCAATCTTTTGCATGTCTACTCAAAAGGAAGGCCAATTAAGTATAGGATTGAAACCTTGAACACTCTCCATATGACCCATTGTCTTGTTTTTCCTGCATACACACACACACACACACACACACACATACACAGAGAGAGAGAAAGAGAGAGGGAGAGGAACTTTGAAATGCCAGTTGAATTAATTACTCTGTCACCTAACCAAACCCTTTTCACTTCAAAAAATAATATGTAGCATACTAAAGAAATAAGCTGTTATGTCCATAACAGGTATGGGGTGTGGGTGTTTAATGCATGGTGTATATTAAAAAAACAAAAAACAACAACACTATGGGCAAAGAGAGAGAGGAAGAATGTGTGTGTCCTTAGTTTAATTAGAAAATTTAATTGGATGTAGTTCAGGTCATTTTTTCCCCTCCTGCCCCCCAAAAATGCCGCCTCATTTTTAGAACTGACTGGAATAAAGAGACCTTCTCTCTCTGCTTCCCCCTCCTTTTCCCTTTCATCCTCTTCTGGTCTGTAGTTCTGCATCTGCTCAACTGTCATTGTCTCCACTAACGGCCATACTGATCAGGAAGCCAAAGCCAGGAGGCTGATGAAGAGCCCACACTGACACCACTGATCCCTCAGCCCTACATACGGTAACTGGCAACTGTCCCTTTCTTCTTCTGTCTTAGGAGATGAGTCAAACAGATTGTGCAAAATTTGGTTGTTGCTTCAGGAAACAAGAGGACGCTGTACCAAAGGGAAGACAAAAGTTGTAGACTCCCTCCCCCCACCCCTACATTGAATGTGCTTTTTCCAAAACAACAACAGTAAAAAGTGGCTCTTCTGCACACCACAGGTTGCCCAAGTGCTTGTTATGCACATACAGTGTGGCCAAACAGTACGGGAATATGAATAAGTCTAGATGGGATTAATGAATTATTCTATGTCTATGCAAACCAAAATGAAAGTTACATAAATAGTGGGCCCACACAAAAAGGCACAGTGGTCTCTCCTTTCTTCACTGGGGTGTCTTGGATAGCCACAAGGTCCAACAAATTCCTGATGCCCTCCAGATCTTGTGGACTACACTTTCCATCAGTCCTAGCTAGCATACCCAACAGTCAAGGAGTTATAGTTCAAAATGTCTAGAGGACATGATGTTACTTACCCCTGCTCCACATTGTCCCTGTCCCTGGCTCCTTTTCTGATGCCCTGTACTGCCCATGGATGGGAATCCAGTGGATCATCATACCCTATCTGAATATCACATGGTTGCCTCCCCACTCTCCCTAAATAGCAGTTCTGATAGATAAGGGCTTGAGACTAGTTATTCAGGACTCAAGCAAGTGTTTACAAGTTGTTTCCATGCCCAGATACATTCTTCATATTCATAAGGAGGGGACTGTAGCTCATTGGTTTCACATACAGAAGTTTCCATGTTCAATCACTGTCGCATCCAGTTAAGCAACTGTTACAGGTTACATCATGTTACAGGTGATGGAGATATTGTTTTATTGAGTTTGTGCATACTTAAAGATATTAAAATGTTTGCCGGTTTAGAAATGCTTTTAAATGAAATGAGTAAGTAAGTATGTAAGTAAGTAAGTAGCAAAAGGTTTTTCCCTCCCTGAGCTAGCCCTGGAGAGCTGCTGCCAGACAGAGTTGACAGAACTGGTTTAGATGGACATAGCAGCATCCAGTATTTAAAAAGCTCTGTGAGGCGGTAACTATAATAATAATAACAATAAAATTATTATTATTATTATTATTATTATTATTATTATTATTATTATTATTATTATTAATTTATTATTTGTACCCCGCCCATCTGGCTGGGCTTCCCCAGCCACTCTGGGTGGCTTCCAAAAAAATTAAAAAAATTAAAAAATCCTCTAATACATCAAACATTAAAAGCTTCCCTAAACAGTTAGGGAAACATTAAAAGCTTCCCTAAACAGTTAGGGAAACATTAAAAGCTTCCCTAACTACGGTTTCTGGGTTTTTTTGACAGAAATCATGTACTTTAAATGTGTGTTGGACAGTTAGAGGACCTGTCCTTAAAAAAATGATAATAATAATAACCTCCATATTACAGTGGTACATCAGGTTAAGTACTTAATTCATTCTGGAGGTCCGTACTTAACCTGAAACTGTTCTTTCAGCCAGTGTGGTGTAGTGGTTAAGAGCGGTAGTCATGTAATCTGGGGAACCGGGTTCGCGTCTCCGCTCCTCCACATGCAGCTGCTGGGTGACCTTGGGCCAGTCACACTTCTGTGAAGTCTCTCAGCCCCACTCACCTCACAGAGTGTTTGTTGTGGGGGAGGAAGGGAAAGGAGATTGTTAGCCGCTTTGAGACTCCTGAAGGGGAGTGAAAGGCGGGATATCAAATCCAAACTCTTCTTCTTCTTCTTCTTAACCTGAAGCACCACTTTAGCTAATAGGGCCTCCTGCTGCTGCTGCTGCGCCGCTGGAGCACGATTTCTGTTCTCATCCTGAAGCAAAGTTCTTAACCTGAAGCACTATTTCTGGGTTAGCGGAGTCTGTACCCTGAAGCGTAGGTAACCTGAAGCGTATGTTACCTGAGGTACCACTGTAAATGCATTTCTGGAATCTGAACTCAAGTACTGCACTTTTTCTTTTAAAAAATATTGCTGTATTAATTTTATTCATCAGTAGAATAATGGACTGAAGTGCTTAATAATATATAATGATTAGTTAATACCCAACTGCTGCCCATTCAGAACATTTGTCTCTCTCTCTTTCTTTCTACTCCTTCTCTTTTCCTTCCACTACTTATGGGATCAGGATCAGCTTACTTGCCTCTATATCATTTCCAAGCCACAGTCTTAATCTGCAGCCCGTCTCTCTCTCTCTCTAACATGATACTCAGTTTACCAGCACAGTAACTAAAGCTCATTGTTGCAGCCATCATAATCATTTTTTTTCTTTTTAAAAAGTGGGTCTTTCTTTAATTAAATCTAAATTATACTCCAGATGCAAAAATAGGTATTCCAAAATTGATAAACCTAAGAGTCATGAGTTTTTTTATAATAAAAAAGAGGTATATCAGTCACATAAAGGTAAAGGACCCCTGACAATTAAGTCCAGTTGCGGACAACTCTGGGGTTGCGGTGCTCATCTCGCTTTACTGGCCAAGGGAGCCGGCGTTTGTCCACAGACAGTTTTTCTGGGTCATGTGGCCAGCATGACTAAGCCGCTTCTGGTGAAACCAGGGCAGTGCACGGAAACGCCGTTTACCTTCCTGCCAGAGCGGTACCTATTTATCTACTTGCACTTTGATGTGCTTTCGAACTGCTAGGTTGGCAGGAGCAGGGACCGAGCAATGGGAGCTCACCCCATCGCAGGGATTTGAACCACCGACTTTCCAACTGGCAAACCCAGAGGCTCAGTGGTTTACCCCACAGCACCACCCACGTCCCTATCAGTCACATAACCAAACATTATTATAAATTGCCCATAACGGTAAAGGGAGCCCTGACCATTAGGTCCAGTCATGGCTGACTCTGGGGTTGCGGTGCTCATCTCGCTTTATTGGCCGAAGGAGCCGGCGTACAGCTTCCGAGTCATGTGGCCCGCATGACTAAGCTACTTCTGGAGAACCAGAGCAGCGCACGGAAACTTTCATTTAATTAATATTATTAAATCAGGTTGAGCAAAATTAAAGAACAATCATCCCATGACATATTGCAGGGAGGGGGAACTTGCGGCTCTCTGGATGTTATTGGACTCCAACTCCCATGAGCCCCAGTCAGCAAGGCCAATTGTCAAATATGATGGGAATTGTAGTCCACCTACGCCACGGTTTCCCCATCCAGGTGTTTTACATTGTTTGAGCCCAAAGATCTTTCTGTAGTTGGATTTTTAAGGCTGCTGTCCTATCTGAAAGTAAATTTTATTTACCTCAGTGGGACTTGAGCAGACTGCATTGTTACAGAATTTTAATAGGCCTGCGGCTAAAAAGTATCATTTTTCTAAACACTTTAGCGTACAGTATTTTCCTGATCCACACTTAATGGCAGATAGCTATTGGGAGAAGGAATGGATCCATTGTTACACGTAACAGAAACAGAGGAGCAAATGGAACCACAGTTCAAAGTGCCTAAGTATCATTTAAAGTGGTATTGCAACAGCAATATTCTGGCAAGGATGCATTGAAATAGCAGCTAGGGGCAAATTCATACCAAGTTTCCTTTAAAGCCTACAGATGAAATTGCTACCAGATCACTGCACAACAACTTGTTCAACCTCAAGGACTCTGCTAGGAATACGTGAGCTGTGGAGATGTTATTACTATACATGCTGAAGCTTCAGGCAGCTGATAAGAAGGTTTTGCAGGTAAGCCGCATGCAGACTGTGCTACAACTGCTGTCCTCCAGCATGAAATACTCTTCTGCTCTGGAATAGCCCAAATATATGGCCTGAAGAGTTCACAATAACAATGTGTCTGCAGTTCCTTCTGCAATTGTGAGGACTGGAAACACACACCTTAAAAAACAGATTGCCTTGATTCTAATAAAATTAAAATTGTCACAATTCTAATAAAAGTATATTGGCTGCACTAAAATAGCTCAGAAGCAGCATACAATACACATCTTGGCCACCCATGTTCCAAAAGATATTGAATACATGTGATCAATTTGGCTCAAATCCAATAGTTCGCGTTTAGTGGCATTTGGACCAAACAATTTATTTCAGTGGGCTAGTCCATTCTGAGTACTCCAGTCCCAGAGCCCTTGCTTTGCAAGTCTTTATGTAAAGCAGATTCTTTACAAAAGGGCTTATTTAAGAGAAGCCGCCGGGAGGGATGACATCCGTACTGGATGTCCACTTTGTAAATGTTTTAAAAGGGTACTATGTTACTCGCAGGCACATAACTACAGTAACAGCTTTTCCCTAGACATGGTACTCGCACACAAAAAAGCATCACTTGATTTGCCAGGCCTGCTTCCAGCTCTCAAGATTACTGAGGCAAAATGAAATCAGTATCAGAACCTAGAAAGCAAATGAAAGTAAGCATTAACCCCGTGGACAAAGCTTAGGAAACAGCCCACTGCTGTTTAAGTGCAGGGCGTGCTTCAATTGCAGTTAGAAAAAATAGGCAGATTCAGACAGTAAAATCTCTGCCGATTAACAATGTGCAGATTTGAGATGATGGCTAAATGAGTGGTGGTATAACTCTTGTCAAACAGGGCAGTTCTGCTGTCTCGTTGATACTGCTGGCCCTGAAATGCTTTTGTTTTGTTTTTAAAATATCATTTTTGTCAGAGTTTGCTCTTTTTTATTGCTTTCCATTTGACCAAACTGTGGGAGGCAGTGGAAGACAGGAGTGCCCTGCATACTCTGGTCCATGGGATCACGAAGAGTTGGACACAACTAAATGACTAAACAACAACAACAAGGTTAATTTATGGTGGGTTGCTATATGGAGGTTCCTTCCCTGGGGCTGGTCTCACTTGGTATTGTGGCCCCTTCTGGCAAAATGTCAGTTTCTGGGGGATGTCTCCATTAGAGACTAGACAGAAACATACTGGAGTAATGTTTCCTAAAATTGAAGGGTAGTGTTCTAAAGTGAAAGGAAATAGGTTTGGTCTCTATTGTTAGGAAAGGGCTGTGGGATACGGCTGAATTCAAATGCTCCCATTTTCTTATAGACTCCCCACCTCCACCCCATCAAAACTATGGCAGAGATTAACAACTGATACTCCCAGTCACATAATTATCATGTGATGAATATGCACATTTTATCAGCTTCCTCAGTCAGATTTTTTTGGCCACTTTGCATATTTCTTTCAACTAATGCAATGGAGGCACTGATGATTTACTGGCCAGCAATTTGCATGAATAGTAGCTGCAACCAAGGTGACCACCAGTATAATTATCATCCCTAAAACAGATGTCAAGTTTTAAGCATCCAGTGGCTCCTTTGAAATTGGAACTAAAATGAGGAGAGTCACATCCTCTTTCTTAAAGCAGAAGGGAGTTCAGTACAGAAACATATAAAATCGTCAACCTTGCTTGATGTGGGGGGGACCAAACTAGGAAATAGAAAGTGGACTAATATAGAAGAATGCTGCCCTTTTTAATAACCCAGCTGAAGCCATGCATTTCCCTTGAGGCTCTGGATTAATGACCAGCTAGGACTAGGTGGAGCTGACGACATGAGGCACAGCCGATAGCCATTACCCCAGCTAGTAATTATTTAATCCCCTAGAAAATGCCTGACACAGAATCCATTATTGTGTGTATTAAATGAAAAGAAATTGCAGGCATATGGATGGGGTGCCTCGATGATGCCATTTCAAATGGTATGCACAGAGGGCATTCCAAGTGAATTAATGCCCTCGGCGTCAACCAATCGGGCTGCTGGCTTTGCCTCACAACATTCCATCTCTGTTACAACCTCTCGCGCTATCCAAGCTGACTGGTGGACACATAATTAAAATGAATTAATGATCTGAAGCAGAAACTGTGTTTAATGAAGCCCTGCTCAGACATGTGTGTTAGTGCCAAAGCTGTTTGCTCACAAATGTTTACCGATTCCCTGCGTATAAATGGCTTTGCCACCTGCTCCTTCCTTCCTTCCTAGTCTTTTTAACTTCCGCAGTTGTTAATCTCCTCAAGATAAACTTATCACGGGGGCTTAGAATTTTCAGGTCAAAATTTCAAAAATAAGGAGTAGGGTGCAAATTTGGCATCCGCCCAGTTCCGAAGAAAGGGAATACTCCGCATTATTTACCTGCTGTAAAGATATGAGACAGCCTTTGAAATAAGAAACATATACTCAGAATAAGGAATACTTGGCCACTCTGCCGAAGGCTACAAACTTTTTCCACAATAAACAGTTGTTTGCTGGTTCATCTCATGATCGAAATGTGTGTGCTTTGCAGGCAGCAGAATTAAGCACTGACATTTTACAATTAGATTTGGCAAGAGTTCTGGTCTAGGGCAGGGCGATATAATAACTACATTATTTAATAGCTAGAAACCTGCAGCAAAATATCTTGTTTGCAATTACATTAAGTGACGCACAGTCCTGACCACAACTCTACATCCCATTTCACCAACAGCACAGTGTCCACCTGCCTTTCTTCCTATATTATTCCAGGGTTCTTGTTCAAGGGATTCTCTGAGTCACCCCAGCTTTCAAATTCCTTTGCTCTTCAGCCACCATGCAGCATGCAGCCTTTTTCTATGCCAAGACCTTGTGGGAGGTTTCTCTCTCAAAATTATCCCTAACATGGCTGCATTGTTTCTCAATATTGTGTGACTGAACCTTCCTCCACAGCAGCCCAGCACCAGTATCATAAAGGACAGCTGGCATAATCACAGCAGCATGACTACAGTGTGCCAGAAGCCTAAAGCTGTTGTTGTTGCTGTTGTTAGTGGAGGTACAGCATCGCATGTTAAGGCAATGTACAAACATACCATTAAAATAGCTTTAAAATTAACCATGGCACTTTAGGCATTTCTGCTTGGCAGTTTATTGTGGGCTGGGTGCTGTTCATGCATGCAAGATTTGCGCCATGGCATCGTCCTCCTCAAAATGCCATCCCAGATTATCTTGCCATTTAATATGGATTTATCCATTTTCATGGAAAATCTGATAAGTAAAAATAAACAACACCACAGAAATAGTAAATCAGGACTAATTAAGCGGGAGGAGATATGATATGGCATTTAGAATCATAGAACTGGAGAGTTGGAAGGGACCACAAGGGTCATTTAGTCCAACCCCCTATAGTGCAGGAATGTCAGCTGAAGCATCCATGACAGATGATCATCCAACCTCTGCTTAAAAACCTCCAATGAAGGTGAGTTCACTACCTTCCAAGGCAGCTGGTTCCACTGCCAAACAGCTCTCACTGTCAGTAAGTTCTTATTGATGTTTAGTCAGAATCTCCTGTCTTGCAACTTGAAGCCATTGGTTCGAGTCCACGATTTCATGTGCAAAAGCCACATGCAGGAGCAGCACCAAGTCCACAATAAACTGCTGTGTGGACTACAACAACCCATATTTCCAAACCGCACTGCACAAGTAAAGGTAAAGGGACCCCTGACCATTAGGTCCAGTCGCGGACGACTCTGGGGTTGTGGCGCTCATCTCGCTTCCGGGTCTCGCTTCCGGGTACAGCTTCCGGGTCATGTGGCCAGCATGACTAAGCCGCTTCTGGTGAAACCAGAGCAGTGCGCGGAAATGCCGTTTACCTTCCCGCCATAGTGGTACCTATTTATCTACTTGCACTTTGAAGTGCTTTCAAACTGCTAGGTTGGCAGGAGCAGGGACCAAACAATGGCAGCTCACCCTGTAGCAGGGATTCAAACCGCCGACCTTCTAATCGGCAAGCCCTAGGCTCTGTGGTTTAACCCACAGCACCACCCGCATCCCTGCACTGCACAAGTATGTCCCCTGAAAGAAATGAATGGAAATCCAGGGCCTAACAGGATATCAAGGATGGCTCCCCCATGTGTTCCCCCCATTCCTGCAAGTGGCAGACAATAAGCTGTAGTCAGAATAAGAGCAGGATTGCATCACTTTATACATGTTTTTTGTTGCTAAACACTACTGGGGAAATGTCTGCTTCCCATACAGTCTAGTTCGGACTTAGAGGGCTAGAAAAACAGAGGCTAAAACAAGGAGAAATGTACCAAACGTTTTTGTGCGAAATTATTACCTGACTCCCCCTTTTCCAGCGAAAGATGCCTGCTTTTGACACTTATTTCTGCTGGGCTTCCCAGGACAGCTTTGGGTCTGGCATGGCTGTGAGGAGAGTGTGAGAAGATGCCAGCACAGGCAAGCAGTTGCCAAGGCAAGACTACAGCAATGCTTGACGTTGTATGAATGATAGTGCTGGCCATCTGGCCATTAAGGACGAACTGCTGCCAGGGTGTCTCTCTCTCTCGTCATCTCATTTCAGAAGCTCTGGAGCCTGGGACAGACAGAGCCCCCCAGGGAGAGCCTGGCTAAAGATCATTCCAACATCCCCTCCGTCAGATGCTGCAAAAAAGGGGGGAGGGAGACAGGGGAACTGATAAGGAAGGAAAATGTTATTTTCCTTTGACCGACCCAAAGAGGGGGGTGGCAGCATCTCGCATAAACAGTGTGTTAGAGGGGAAAGAAAAAAAATATCCGCTGTGACTAACGAAGAGATGTTTTAAGGAAGAGATGGGAAAGCAAAGGGGGAGAAGACAGAGTGTCTCCTCCCAGATTCAGAAGAATGAAATGGGGAACAGAGTATTTAAATAAATTATTATTATTAAGATTAACCGTGGGGGGGGGGAGAAGACATTTATGGAATGTAAATAGGAAAATGCTCTAATCTTTAAAATGCTTCCAACAGCCTGAATCTCATTTTGCAGGTTGCAGAGTGAGGTCATAAGAAATAGACAGCACCTCAAGCCATTGTTTACTCATCTCGAGGCATAGATAAGGAGGAATAAATCACCCATTTGCCCCTCCTAGGAGCAAAGATTCTCTTTGCTCTGTTGGTTCTAGAGAGAAATGGAAAGGATCCAGATATGATAAATCATCTTGATCTCAGTAAGCTGCAAATTTACTTGGGAGTAAGTCCTACTGAACTCTGTGGGGCTTATTTCTTTGTATGTGTAGGAGTGCACTGTGGGGCATCTGGATTTTCTAGATGTTAGAGGAAAGAGAGCTCAGTAATTATATATTTTTTTAAAAAAAAGATGATGCAGGCTATTAAGTAGCCTTTAAAGAAAATCCTGTCAGGCTCTTAAACTAAGGTTACCAGGCGTCCCCGTTTCCCAGGGACAGTCCCCAGATTTAAAAATCAGCCCCCTGACAAAATCCATCTATTTAGTAGGAAGTTGAAAAGTGTCCCCAGATTCATTGAAAAAAATCTGGTAACCTTATCTTAAACTGAGGAAGCAGAAGTCTTTTAGATGCAAGGAAGATGGAGGGCACTTTTCCTCCAACTTTTGCAGCAGCTGTTCCCTGCCTTTCCTGATCCATCTCTTGTCACCTTTTGTAGTCTTAAATGCCTTCTGAGGGGATATTCTCCACACACCTCACCCACCAGTGTTGAGCCAACAAGTGAAAGGAGCTTCAGCCTGCCAACCATCTCCCTCTCTCCACAGTTCCTAGAGAGCCCTCCTGCTCTGTCCTCCTCTCTTTTGCCTCCCCAATCCAAGGGGGTTCCCAAGAGACACTTTCTGTGGTCTCTCCTTTCACCCAGATCTACTAATCCCTCTCCCCGGAGGCTGGTTGCTACATTAACTGGATGCACTGATATCTCAGTTAAGAGAAATCCCTATTGTGCTTTTTGAAAAAATTATTTACAAAAAAAAGTGCACTGTGTGTGCACGCTTCTTTTCCTCTTCCTATCTCCAGCATGTGGTGAGGAGATTTCTGCTAACAGTGTTCTATACCAGTGGTGGCTCTCCCCTTCAAAAGCCACCAAATCTATGGCATTCTTGTTGGAGACAAACAGGCCTGTGAAAGTGAAGGCAGAGGGACCATTTGGCTCAGCTTGAGTCCATCACCCACTCCCTGTTAGGGAAAGGACTAGGCTGCCCATAAGGAATGAAACTCATGCTTCTGGTATGTGTGGATGGAGAGGGAAAGGGCCTTAACTCAGTGGTACAAAATCAGCTTTGAATGCAGGAGGTCTCGGCTGAAATCCCAACATCTTCAGGTAGGGCTGGGAAAGATTCCTGTCTCAAACCCTGGAGGGTTGTTGCCAAACAGTGTGGGTAAAGGTAAAGGGACCCCTGACCATTAGGTCCAGTACTTCATACTTGATATGAAGCTGCTTTATACCGCGTCACAGCATTGGTCCATTCCACCCCATAGGTCTAGGTCAGATACAGAATTGCACTCCGTCAAATGTTCCAAGGTAGCGCTTAGTGGTAATACTTCTTTTGCTAGTTAAATGTTTTTTGTCAGTGGAATGTTGTGCTAAAGAAGGTGTAAGCAGGTTGCTGGTAAGATAGTCTCACAAGAGATTGTACTATCTGTTGCGCAATGACTTTCCGCAACTGTTACGTTGGATTCCTCTGTTGCACAACATTAAAACTCAGTCACCTGTTAGTACAGTGGTACCTCAGGTTAAGTACTTAATTCGTACCGAAGGTCCGTTCTTAACCTGAAACTGTTCTTAACCTGAATCACCACTTTAGCTAATGGGGCCTCCTGCTGCCGCCGCGCCACCAGAGCACGATTTCTGTTCTCAACCTGAAGCAAAGTTCATAATCCGAGGTACTATTTCTGTAACCTGAAGCGTATGTAACCTGAAGCGTATGTAACCCGAGGTACCACTGTACAAGAGCCCTTCCAATAGCAGACGAAGAGCGTGGAATACCGCCCAATGTGAGGGAGAGTTGCTGCCCAGCACTTTATTTTACTTATTTCTTTTTGTTTTATAGATTTTTTTAAAAGCTCAATAAGCAAAATAATGTTTTAATGGATGAACCATAAGATAATGTTCACCCAAAAGGAGAGTCTGGTGTATGTAGTAACATGTGACTTCACCAAATTTTGGCAACTCGGAAACTAACTTACCTGCATTTAAAGGAGTGGATTTTCTACTTTGTTGTGTAGTATTGAAGTCCATTCTCAAGAAAGAAAGAAAATATGACACAAAACGAAAATAAAGAAAATAATCTGTATACTTCAGTATAGTCATAGTCCTATTGCAGTCTGTTGGGCTGCTTTGAAGTAGGTGGGTGGCAATTTTATTCTTTGACCATGGTACTTAAAAATAATCAAATAAATGTATATAAAACCTATACCCACAAAATAAGTATTATCATTTTGTGGAGATCTTAAACCAAGCTACGAGGTTAAATTAATGGGTTCCCCTTATATTAGGATGCCAAATAGATTTCCCTTTTTAAAGCAAGCATGTTGCTTTCTGACCCTTTGAGGCTTTTATTTTATTTTATTTTTTAACCAAGGTCCATGTATTCTTACCCAAGGGCCAATTAGCCAGATTTTTAGACAGGGCCAGGATACTTTTTGTTCAAATGATAAATTTTTACTGCCTTGAAGTATAGTGGATTTTCAACAGAAATTCTCTCCTGCTGTGCATTGATCAGCTATTGATTGGCGAGAGTTTGAACTAAATTACTCCTGCTAAAGAAAAGGCCTTAAGGATGAAGGAACTGAGCTGTGCACAGGGCTATATGAAAAAAGGAAGCCAACCTTTTGTGGTGGGTTCGAAAAGCTCTGGTCACTCTTGAGGGGGGAAAATGTTAATTGAAAAATTCCTTAAATAGGTAACAGCTCTGGAAGTCTGCTTTACATAAAAGGTATGAAATCACAATCAGGCGATGAGGGAGAAAAAGATCCTGCAGTTCAAGTGGGAGTTTTCTCTCTAATGGTGCTGATTAATTTCTCATTCATGGGTGACATGGAGTGATGGAAATGAGTCTTTTCAGAAGAAAGGACTAATGACAACTGGACCTGTGGGTGCTGAGGGTTGGGGGGGGGAGGTGAAGGGAGTTTTGAGTTAATTGGCTCATTGACACAGAACATTAAAACAAAGGGGTTTCCTATTGGGTGGAAAGATTTATTCCAGATCAAGCAGAAAAGTAATATATGGATCACTTTTGTGCTAGGCGCTCAAATCAAAGAACAATCCGAATGAAACACAGAGCTAAAATATGCTTATTACTCTACTTAAGGGTCTAAAAATATGTTCTCAAACAAATCACAATCTTTCATATCAAGATTTAAAACAGTTTCTTTTGCGGATTTTGGATTTCTAATGTTAGGGTTAGGCAGATTCGTATTCAAGGATTTAAACTGATTTGAAAAATTGCTGAATGCTTGGGTGAATAGCTGGCTTCCATGTCAGGCATAGGAATTCAATATGATATATCATATTCTAGGTGCTTAGCTTAAAAACTGAGGCTGCACATGTCCCCTGATTCAGAGATCCATGGGTGCCTGATATGTACACATGAATGCATAAGTGCACCTGCTCCTTCGGCTCAAATGAATGAGGAGGCATTCACAGATAAGGAAACACTATGTGTGCATGAGGGCCCTGTGCCCTTAATAATCTGCTGGGTCAGCAGGCTCACCTATAATCTGTTTATAGACAGTGATTTCAAAAGCTTCAGATCACATCCTTGGTGGAAAATACTGAAGTGATCCATGGAATACTTTTTTTCCTAATTGAAGTATAGATAGAACTCGGTAAGAATGATACTCCCCCAATTTTTAGCATAAGATGGTCAGAGATGGATCTGATTGTATCAGCTTATGCAAAGGCTTGTCTCCTAAAATAAGTGAACAAAAGGGAGTTCACAGAAGGAAAGTCACCACCCTGCAGCTGCCCATACTCCACCAATAAAAGCTTCTCTGAGGTGTCAGGGGCCTTCTTGAACAATGTGAAATGGGGCATGGGGGGGCTGCTGGTGAGGAGAGAGAGTCATTTAGAACCAGGATGAGATCTGCCCAATTTGGAGTGATTTCCCTCTGATTCAGTAGTGCCCCACATCAGCTCCCCACATCTAATTCTGCATTGTTCAGGAGTTCTCCCAGCCCTCTAGTGCAGCTTTCCAAGGGTTGCAGCAGAAGTGGGAATTTTCTTTCCATGGAATTCCCTCCATTCATTTATTTCAGAATTAAGACCAAAATACCCAAAAATTTATAATGGTAAAAATGTGAGAATGTTAAGGAAGCTAGGAGAGGATATATTGTTTTGATATTATTCCTCCTTGACTGCTCTAGTAATAATACATCCCACAAGAAATTCAATAGATCCTTGTCAAGGACCATCACTGGCAAACTACAGTATTGTAGTGCTTGCAAGTCATTCCTGTGGGTTTGTCTTCTCTTTCCAATGTTCATATAGAACAAGTGCATCCTTTTTCTGCACAAGTTGGGTTCGTCTACAATGAATGAGCTGTCCCCAGGGATCCATAGGGATGGAATGGTTGCTGTGATTCTCCAGTGTCACTCAATGAACTTCATCCGAGCAAACGGGAGCACTATATGACTGTGTCCAAAACAGTAACTTGAAAATGAGAGTTTTCCAAAACAGCTGGGTAAAGAATTTAATCCCACTAACCATGGCTCCCATTACTCTGGTTTCTCTTCAAATCATATAAATCTTTCACCCTTTTACCCATCCCTTGATCAATATTATAATATCATCATGATTTATAAGCAACATATGGCATATCAAGTGCCTTGCAGTAATGGTAGCATACTTGTTCAAAACAATCCAGAAAAGGCCTGCAATTGCTGCCTTGGCCATGTGGAAAATGGTGCTTTGCTGCAATAACAACATTTTGGTGGAAGTTAGTTTTGAAGTTTAATTTACTTTGGTTTATTTAATATCTACATCCTGTCTTTCTATTAAAATAACAACCAGAACACAATGTGAGAAAACAACAAAAGACACATTTATTAAAACAATAAACACCAAAACTTAAAATGTGGGTTGTAGCACACTGCCACTGTAATATCTTGCCATATGTTTGCTATATTCATGGTGAATATTCCCTAAATAAAAGCAGCAGTGGGTCAGTGTAGGACCATTTTTCAGCTCAGTTCAGCAAAGTTCATGAGAGTTCCCAAACTTGTTTAGACAACATACTTTATGGAAACCTGTAGCTCTTACTTCAAAAAAAGTGTACTAAATTCTTGCTTCCTTGTGTGCATCACAATGACCTAAAACCAAAAGCTATAAGCTAAAGATTTATAATAGCATCCATAGGGGAATAAATGAGGCTATTGAAATCTCCTGCTTCGGTTAGACTGGATCTATAATAGTATCTACAGGGAAACAACAAGTGAGGGGGGGGGAGTTCCAGGTAATAATATAAACAGAGGAAACATTTAACTAGCAAGTGTCAAAATAGTGAGCTAGATAACATGATCGTATTAGCACAAGGCTATTCAAGTTCCCTGTTTAGGATAGGCTGGATTAATAAGCACAAATTGAATTAACCAAAGTATTCAACATATGTTCTGTTAAATTCTCATGAATATGATAGAAATTCACATGCAGGGTGATTTGGATTTTTTTTAATGGGGGGGGGGGCTAAATAAAGCATAACATGAAGATGGCCATTTTAATGCTGTATTAGTGGCCTGAACTTTCAATTCCCAGAAGGAAAAGAATGATTAATGCCAGTATCACATGTATACCCATATCTGACCCTGATCTCATCAAATCCTCCTGCCACCATCTGCTGGTTTTAATTCCTTTGCAATATTTGTATTTGCAACCTCCCTCCTACAAAGAAGAGGGAGAGGAGGGGGGTGGAATGCTTGCCTGCTTATGAATAGTGTGATCTGGTTGTAGTAGCTGAACACTGGCCAGGAGGCATCTGTTGCTTATAGTCCTGACAGCATCTGCTACTATTTCTGACTTTTCCCAGCGCACCGTGAGATATGGTTTCTCCCAAAGGTGGCCTTTGTGTGTGCCATTGTCAATTCCATCATTGTCTGCCTCAGCCTGTTCCCACGATGCAGCAGTCGTTATTTGCCACACTGTGAAACCTTTCTAGCTTTGCAATCTATGATCTAAAATATTGTGCGATGGTAGTTACACAGTTAACCTTCTTCCTATTTGTCAATCGCCCGTTTTTTACTTTTATTTTAAAGAGTTTTCTGGATCACTTTGGCAGGGAAATCTGTCCAGCCTTCAGCTAGTGGTAAATGCTGACATTTTTTATTTTAAATTTAACATGGACTGGCATTAGCAGAATGTGCATTTTTGCAACAACAGCAATAATTAAAAATTAGGCAGTTTAAAAACAACCAGATCACTTTAATGCCTCAAACCAAAATAACAATAAAGGAATCGTTGTTTTTAACTCCTGATTTCTGTTACGGCTGTTAAGCATTGTAACCAAATGTGTGTGAATGCTATTATTTATGTGTCTGATCTTGAAATACCCTTGGCTAGTGGAATATAGACTGAAGCTTCTGATGGACACAGGCATCCCAGGCTGTCATCTGGCCTTGTCCTTCTGTCAAAGGGAAAGTGTCTCAAGCGCTTCTCCTGGGAACTTTTAGAGTAAGACACTGTAAGTGCCAAAAGGCCCCTTCTCCAGAGAGCTACTTTTAACTCCTGACAATATCCTTGGTGTCTGCTCAGAATAGCCCACTATGGGGCAGGGGGAGAGAAAGCACAACAGATGTTACTAGTAAAACCAAGTTTTACAATTCTGCAAAGTTATCACCCTTATGCACCTACTGCCTAAAATTGAATTATAAGGCAACCAGGTCAATCATTGGAAGCACATTTATTCCACCCCTCGCCTCCATTTTGTTTATGCTTAAAACAGGATTAGAACATTGATGTTGATGGATATAATAGATTCTCCATATGGAAAGTGTATACTGTCAGAGCTTTATTGATTATTGACATACTGGCATAGTACGCATAGAGAAATTTGGCATTAGTTGTTTTTTTAAATGTAAACAGTGTTACATATTTAAGATTTGATGAGCTGAAATTATAAGAAATATTTAAAGCACATATAAAATAGCAATTTCAAAGCATCATTTGTGAATTTGTTGCATTGGCTTAGAAGCAGTGCTTTTTTCTAAAAAATGTTTAAGGGTACTCTCATTTTCCTACTCATATTGAAATACTGCCCCTCAATGAGGCCAAACTTGGATTCTCAAAAAGTTTAGGGGTATGCATACCCCTGCGTACCCCCCCCCCCCAGAAAAAAGCACTGGAAACTTGAAAAGAAACAATGGAAAATGACTTTCACTTTTATGGCATTATTAACAGAAATATTCAATAAAAGCAAAAGGTTAGTATTCTTATGCAGAACAATTACTGCAGGATTTTCCTCTATGATTTTTAAAGTATTAGTGGAATATGAAAGCCTTTAAGTTGCACAGAATTGTTCATCAGGCATAACAGCAAGATACCACTGGTAAGAGAGACAAGCGTAGGGTTGATGAGGGAGATGATAGGCCTACCCTGTTTTGGCTTTTTTGAAGAAAGAGTTATCTTTTCTGACACTGTGCTTTTTTATTGCTGGCCTAGGCTTGACTCTAGCTCCTGACATTCACTATATGGCAACATTTTAACGAAAAAGCTTCAAGTGTTTATATGGTTGCCCTGTGAACATGGATATTATGAATTTAGTAATAAGCTATCTAAAATGTTGACAAGATTGTTAAATAAAGAATGGAAGGTAAACATATCTTTTATGTCTAATAAAGATAAAATAGCTTAGTGAGATAAAGATACCTCAAACCAGTTTTTAAAGTTTTATGAACTTGTATAGATCAGATAACCCTTCACAACAAACAACTAATTAATTTTGTCTAAATTAATTATCTTCAAATGAACTACCATACTTTTCCATGTATAAGACTAGGTTCTTTTACTCTAAAATAATGTTTAAAATCTGGGGTCATCTTATACATGGATATAAGTCCTCCCATTTTCTTAAATTGGAGTCCCCAAAAATAGGGGGTGTCTTATACATGGGAAAATGTGGTAATCTCAATTTTGAAAAGTTTTTACTATTATTGAAGCTATGTGATTAAAGAAACTACCTAATTATTGGAACGAGGCAAATATAATCCACATGCTTTATTTTTTTAGATGCAGAGAAAGCTTTTGACAGGGCTGAGTGGTCATATTTGGAATGGGTTTTTTCCTGACAAAATTATAGAACGCAGAATTGCCGTTTGTTAAAAGAGATTTTAAAAGAGCATAACTGGGAATATAAAGAACATAACTGGGAATGCATTATGTCAAAAGTCTCCTCATCATTTGCACCAAGTGAAATATGGTACAGAATTAAACCAAATGTGCGTCCAGAATTTTCACCATTAAACTCTCCATTCAACAATGAATTTCTGGGTTTTTTTCTTTAGGTGTAATAGGGGCTGTCAAGAACTGGCAGGACAGACATTATACATATTTTTGGAAGTGTCCTATTATACTTTTTTTTTTATTCCAGTCCTTAATACTATTGTTATCCTATGCATTATGACACCAGGATTGTTCTTTTAGGGTGTTATAAAGAAAATGATTTGGAGGTAGCAGTTACTTTATTGACGGCTGTCAAAATAACAATGGCAAAGAACCAGAAAAAGAGGGATGTGCCAACTTTATTAGAATGGATACAGAATATAAGGGCGGAATATACACACATATAAAAAACTCTGTGAATTTTTTTTTAAAAGTTTTGAAAAATACATTGAATTTGGCATAGCTCACTGTCGCCATCTAGTATTGCACTTTACAACACATTTAAAACATTTTATTTGCAGCTGTATAGCTGAGTGTTGGGTCTATCGTACTAATGATAAAACTAACTTAAAAGAACATGTGTAAACCAGCCAAATTGATCCATGGGGAAATGGGCAGTGTTTGTTATGCTCTGGAATTGTAAATATCAAGACAATGTACAGTCATATGGTGCTTTCAATTTACTTAATAAAATATTGGAGCAATGATTATTATAGTTATTATCAGTTGCACAGCACTTCAGAATGTTCAGAGCATTTTACATACATTAGCTTGGTGTAACCCCTCCGTGACAGCAGCCACGAAATTAAAAGACGCCTGCTTCTTGGGAGAAGGGCAATGACAGGCCTAGACAGCATCTTGAGAAGTAGAGACATAACCTTGCCAACAAAGGTTCGTATAGTTAAAGCTATGGTTTTCCCAGTAGTGATGTATGGAAGTGAGAGCTGGACCATAAAGAAGGCTGATCGCCGAAGAATTGATGCTTTTGAATTATGGTGCTGGAGGAGACTCTTGAGAGTCCCATGGACTGCAAGAAGATCAAACCTCTCCATACTGAAGGAAATCAACCCTGAGTGCTCACTGGAAGGACAGATTGTGAAGCTGAGGCTCCAGTACTTTGGCCACCTCATGAGACGAGAAGACTCCCTGGAAAAGACCCTGATGTTGGGAAAGATGGAGGGCACAAGGAGAAGGGGACGACAGAGGACGAGATGGTTGGATAGTGTTTTCGAGGTTACCAGCATGAGTTTGACCAAACTGCGGGAGGCAGTGGAGGACAGAGGTGCCTGGCGTTCTCTGGTCCATGGGGTCACGAAGAGTCGGACACGACTAAACTACTAAACAACAACAACAACCCCTCCAACAATCATGTAAACTGGTCAGTATTGTTGCCAAGTACATGTGACTTGTGTAAGCCTATCTAGTGGCAGAGGCAAAATTTGAACCAATACCTTCCTAATTGGCAGCTAGGGCTGTGTACATATTACTAAGCAATGGAAGGGACGTTGTAGCAGAAACAGAAGCCATTGATGGAAAGGGGCTTGTAACATCCATACCATATTAGGGTTTGGGGGGGTTAGTCTTGAAAGCCTGGAACACCTTCTAATTCCTGGAATAGCCAAGCTCATTTCCTTGTGAGGTGATGGACCATTAAGGGGAACAAAGGAAGGGGCTCTATGCGAGACAGCAAATGGGTGAGCCCCTCCCCCAACTTGCAGGTAGTTAGAAAAACAAAGGTGAAGAGGAGAGCAGAGAGTTGAAGTGATGTGAGCTAGAAGCAAAAGCAGCAAACCAGGAACCAATAAAGTCAAATGAATGTTTGGTTTCTGTTTGAATCCAAGGCTTTGGCTATGGGGGAAGCAAGGCCCTTTTGTGGTGTTAATGCTGTGAACCCCTCCATTATAGGCTCAGGTTGTATATATGTGAAAATAAGCCATATATCATAAAGACACCACAGTCTCCTTTGTGCCTCAGTCTGAAGGAAACATGAATCCTGGGTGTGCCTGGAACCCATGGAATCTGGCACCACATGGAGATTGGGGTGGCATGCAACAATATGTGTAAAGGACTCATGGCTTTCGGCAAAAAAACCACACACACACACACAACCACATCCTGGGAACTGTAGTTGGTAAAGGGTGCTTAGTGTTGTTGGGATACAGTTTGTAACAAATCACAATTCCCAGGATTCTTTAGGGGGAAGCCATGAGTGGTAAAGTGGTATACAAGTGCTTTAAATGTATAGTGTGGGTGTGACTAAGTATCAGTCTCAAATGGTAAACAATGAAGATAGAATACAAAGTTTCTGCATTTGCAGTTGAAATATAGAAAGCCAATGTTTTGCTAACATAAGACGGGATATGCCTTTGTTTCTGCTTAAAATTGAGCAAAGAGCTGCTGCTTCCTCTTCTCAACCGCGTTGCTTCCAGCAGCAGCCCCAGAAGTCCAGACAAATAAAAATCTCACTTACAGCATACAACTAGTGTTGGGTTACAAGCCTGGTGGAGGAAACTGCTCTGGATCAAGGGCTGAAGTGAAAACAAAAAGATACACAAAGCCCATTTAAGCGATGCTGACAAGGAGCCAAAGTTACAAAAGTGAAAATTAACATAAAATTAAACCGAGACATGAATGGCATTTATTTACCTCGGAGGGTCAGTTCTGCCTTGTATAGAAAGAGAGAGAAAGTTGGTCATTTGTGGGGGCTGAAGGGAAAGCACTACGTCTTTATCCCCAAGCCGGGAAGAGGGGAAGACAATTTGCATAGAGCACAATGACCCACCAAATAACACCCGTGATGTCATTTTTGTTTCTGCAGGACTGTTTAGAGCTGCAGTCCCAGGAGGACATCTGAACAAAGTTGTGTGCCATTACAATTCTTCCCAGCTAGAAAACTTCTGCTGAAGAAAGCTGGGTGTTAAGCAATCTTAGCAAATCAGATACTGGGTTCTTTTTGTTTTTGTTGGCAGGAGGCGGGAGGGAACAGAATGTAAAAGTCAGACACTCTGGGGTTTAGTGCCTTCTTCTTCTTACTTTTAAGGATGACTTTTGACAACTTTAAAAAATACTCTGAGAGCTTCCCCTCCTTTCCTTCATCTTCGATTTCCTGCAAGGGATGCGACATGCAGTCCTCATTAGACCTGGCCACAGATCCTCACCAAAGGAGTGACCTTCCCTTTGTCACGCCTTTGCATTTTTAATGGGGCTGATTCTCTACCCTTTTACACACACACACATCCTTTCAAAAGAAAAGGAGAAAGGACTTGGGAGGGCGGCGGCTTCGAGGTTGTTGTTTTCCTGAGGGCCTCCCCAGCAACAACTCAAACATGATCTTAGCCAATCAGAGAGGCTTCCAAAGGTCAGGTTGAATCCGGGAAGGAGTGATGGAGGCTGGCGCATTGTGCTTTCTGGCAGGTGACCACTATGCCAGAACAAAGAGTGGGTCAGGGCTGGAGCCAGATCTCCTTTCTCAGGCCCATGTTCTCCACTCCTCACAATCTGTCTAAATTTAACTTGCCATTGAGGGCCGCGGCTGTAGAAAACAGCTTTATGCCGACTAATCCAGGCAGAAGTAAGGGTAGACACAGGTTTGAAGGCGGAGGCGCTGCTATTCTGATCCTTTACCCCACCCCCTTCTCCCCTCTCTGCCACTCCAGTGAAAAGTTTTCCGAACAACAAAAATGGTGACAAGATTAATCAACCCGTGGAGCTGAAACGCATGCTTGACTTAAACAACCTCTTGTGCTGTTATTAACAATTCCTCTAGCTTGTCTCTTGTTATGCTAACGGAACAGATTAGGGTAAAAACTCTCCCTTTCTTGCTGAGCAGGCCAATTGATTTTGTGCCTGCTCTATTTCTCTCCCTCCCTCCCTCTGTATTTCACCCTGTCGCCTCTTTTAACTATTTTCCTCCTTCAGGCGCAATTATTTTTAGAATCAACAACAACAGTAAAGAAGAATAAAAGCCGCTAGTCTTCAACACAGACCAAAAACATTTGAAAATAAACATCAGTGTAAAATCACTCAGCCCAATTGTAAACACATCTGACTCGGAATAAGCCCCACTGAGTTCAATAGGACGTGCTTCCTTGCAAGTGTACAGGCCTAGTCTCAAGCCACATCTTTCAGGATGCTCTAAGGGTATGTTGTTGTTTTTTAAGCAGATATCCTGGTGGCATTAAGTGACAGATGCCTCCCAGCACACATGCTCCTGCGGGGACTCACTTTGGTAATTCCATCAAAGGAAAGCATCTAAGGTCACATTCACACAATGCATTTGAAGCAGTACAATACCCCTTTCAACCGTCATGGCTTCCCCCATTGAATTATGGGAGCTGTAGTTTGTTAAGTACACTTTCCAGAGTGGTTTAACAAACAATTCCTCTTCCCAGGACACTTTCTGCTACTGAACTATGCTTTGAGCAAGTGGGCAATAGATATAAAAATGTATGCAGTGCTTAATTTGATCCAGCCCCTCCTCATGCTACTTTCAGTAACAGATCAGGCAAAAATGAGTTGGTACAGACATATCCTTAGAAATGTGGTCCTATGCAGACAACAGCAGGTGCATATGGTGAACATTTTTTACATGGGGTTTTAAAATCCCCTGTCAAAATGAGTCAATTCTACCCAATGATGTGTGGTCTCAAGATCAGTGAGCTAGTTAATCTTGTGAGGCTTCTGTTCAGATTCTGAAGGAGGCCTGTTTCCCAGCTGGTGGCACCTATGTCCAAAGGCTTTTTCACACATTATGCAGGAGCAAACTTGGGTTTGCCACCCAGTGTATTCGACAAGAAGCTCAAGCTAGTCATTTACTACATTTTTACCCCACTATTCCTCCAAAGAATTCAAGAAGCATATGTGGTTCTGTCCCCTCACCCATTTTATTCACAATTCTGTGAGGAAGGTTTGTCTGCGAGATGATGACTGATTCAATGTACCCAATGGGTTCTATCCAGTGTTAGCCCTGTTCAGGGTTAACCCACTGAAAATATTGGACACCACTAACTCAGTTCCCTTCCTTTCAGTTGGTATACTCTAAGTATAACTAGGGGGGGGGGGAATCCAGTGAGCTCCACCCCACTGCACTCCTAAACCCAAAATTATTATCACTACACCAGTGACTCCCTGACAAATGTACCTCTTTGATATATGTCATTGTTGCATTAGCACTTCTGTGCTACATCAGGAAGATTTAGGGTATCACATGGCAGGACAGAGTTTCAAACAAAGATGTGCTCTCCCAAACCCACATTCCTAGCAAGTTTGCACTCCTGTCTCAGAAATGTCTACGCTGGCTTGGTCCACAGAATGGAAGATGGCAGGATCCCCAAGGATGTGTTCTGTGGGGAGCTGGCTTCAGGCACCAGGCCCATTGGTAGACCAACTCCGTGTTACAAAGATGTCTGCAAATGTGACGTGAAGGCTGGCAACATTAACCCCACCATGTGAGAATCCCTTGCAGATGACCATAGTGCCTGGAGACAAACAGTCAGGCCAGCATCCATAGCAGTGACCAGAGGTGGAATGACAGCTGGGAGGAGTGCAGAGAGAAGAAACACCATGGTGCATCTGCAGCAACACAACCAGGTGCCTTCATCTGCCCCAGCTGCAAGAAAACCTGTCTCTCCTGTATCTCTCTCCCTACAGTCATAGCAGGCTCTGCAACCTTCCGACTGTTTGACTTCACCCCAAAGGTACACTCTTTCACTCTCTCCCAAGACAGACAGATGCCAACAACAAGATTTGTGCTTTATGTATTCAGGTGAACACTTTTAGAAATTCAGATGAGTATGGAGAAATGTCATGTGTAAAGTAGCCCTGGACATTATGCCAGTATGAGAATTTTGAGAAGGGATTTCTCTAGTTGCTTCTGGATTACTGGTGCAAGGGGGAAACTGTGATCATGTAAGACACAAAAAAGGCTTGCACAATTAACCAAGTGTCTGTACAAGGGTTCCCATGACCAGATTGTGTACCAATGGCACAAACAGATTTAGAAAAGCCCTTTGCATGCTTTCTTTGCAAGGTCATAAAAAGGCATAGAGAAAACAATCAATATGTTATACAGAGATTAGTTTACAGATTTGGTTTCTCCTCTTCAGCCTGGGCTGTGAAGCTCTGGCAGACTATACAAAGAAGCAATCACCACAAAGAAATCACTTATTACTGTGAATTCATATGGTAATGAATGATAGACATGAAGATGCTGATGCTGATGAAGCCAAGTGGATTACTGTTCTAACTGGAGCAATAATGATAATAATCAATTGTTTAACTGAGGGGGTATAGATTTGACCATAATGAACAGTACAGTATGTAGAATGAACTTCCAGAATTGTTCTGATGGATTCTGAGAGAGAAATATACGTATATTCTGAATGGCTGACAAATTACATTGTTTTAATTGTATCTGCAATAGTCGGTGATATAAGAAAAAAAACCTGCTCCTTTTTCCTTATGGGGTACCCAAGAGCCCATATAGAGTCCTTTTGTAGGTTCTCTATTGGTAGGAGAAAACAACAGACCAACCAGAGAATATTGAGAAATAAAGCAGCTAATAAGCCTGATCTTTATTAACTGTTGCAACAGGGTGCTCCCCCACACGCAGGAGAGAGGAGGAGGACCCAGAACAAAGGTGTGCCTGCCCTTATATAGACATTTTAAATTGCCCGCCCTGGAGTCCAAGACCACCCCCAGAAACATCATACCTACATCACAGAAAAGGCGGTCTACAACAGAAATCTGAGTGCATTGTTTGTCTCTTGTCTGGCAAGTTACCTGTTTGCATTATCTTTGTTTTGGCCACTCTTTTGTTATTATAACTACTTAATTCCTGAATCTAGGTCACAGGCTCACATCCTGTTCATATCTTGAATGTGCCCTTAAAACAGAATTTGTGAGGAAAGAGACAATGGGGAGGTTTCCCACTTTAACCTTGCAGAGAAATGTTTGAGGTCAATTTATTCAGGACCTAATCTGTGGGGTTTCAGACATGTGGTTTATATATACAGTTATGAACATGTAATTTCTTTATACATGACCTTAAAATTCTAATAACATCGGCAAGAAGCAAAGAAGAATCTTATTTAGCTCTCCTTCAATATATTGTTAAAATATAAGGAGAGGTAAAACCTAATACTCCTGAAAATTCCATCCTGTAAATCCTAGCATCATCTGGTTATAAACAGTGTCCTCATTTCAGATATTTCCCTACCAAAATTATTGAAGGAAGAGAAACTGGAGCATCCTCCAAGGGCACTTGACTCAGTCAAAGTTCACATCCTTGGCTGTCACTTTTGCAGGATTTGCACAATCTCAATCCACCCAGACCCTGGTGCTGAATATAGGGACTTGTTTACACCACAGCAGAAAGACCTACCACACAACAATTAGATTTTTGTTTGTGGTGGCTCATTGCATAGAATGAGAAAGTTCATCATCTTCCATTCACTTTGTGAAGACAGAAGGTGTGGAAGTAGCACTGATGTAGAAACTAACTGATCATGTTACAACATGAAATGGCACTCAAGACTCAGGTGACTTTATAGAAGTATGATAACCATTCATAACTTTCCTAATGACAACAAAAATATCTGGCACCTGCCAGATGCACATATTCACTTTTGGTGTAATATATTTTGCTAAAATTGTTGCCTGCTCTGGTGGATTGAGCGGATGAAGGCAGTAGCTTCCAAAGTTTAAGAAGGAGGTTTCTGCATGTGCTGTAGAGGGAAGTGAGGGGCAGATGAGGCTCATCAACCTGAGAGGGTGGCCCATCTAGGAGAAGAAAAACTCTGATCCTAAACCTCCATTGCCTTACAGGATATCTTTGGGAGAAGAAAAGTCTAAGGAGTAAACCTTACACAAATCTTGAGTGTGGACCCTAAGACAGCTGGATGGCACCTTGTACATCTTCTAGTAACTCCTGCAGCCAAGCTGATGACAAACATATTGCCCTGCTTTCCTTTGGACAACATCAGCGAGACCAAGAGGGGCATCTTGTCATCTGGGCAGCCCAGGACCTCCCTACACATTACCCAGGCTTGCGTCCCATGGAGGTCACTTCAGTGCTACTAGCACAGTGGTTTGACTTTACCTCTCAAGGCTTACTCCATTGTCTCTCAAGACAGATGGATGCCAAAAATGCCTGCTCCATTATGGAGGGAGGGTGGAGGAGTCTCTTTTCTAATTGTACGTGCCAAGTTATGTAAAAATACAATTTTCAAGGGGGGAAATGCAATATTTCAGAGTGGAAGATGAAATACATTTTTTTCTTGCCTTCTGTCCAGAGGCTGAGCTTTTTCCATTGTACAGTGGAACCTTGGGTTGCGAACGTGATCTGTGCAGGAGGCACATTTGCAACCCGCACTGTTCGCAACCCGCAGCACCGCATCTGCACACGTGCAGATTGCGGTTTGGTCTTCTGTACATGCGCAAAGTGCAATTTAGCACTTCTGCACATGCGCGAGTGCCGAAACCCGGAAGTAACCTGTTCCGGTACTTCAGGTTCAGCGTGGTGCACAACCCAAAATCGCGTAACCTGAAGTGTCTGTAACTCGAAGTACCACTGTACCAGTATAGCGCAGGAGCCATATTGTATTATGTCACCCTTTTAACATGGAAAAAAGAAAGAAAGTCCCTTTGTCAACATCAGCTACCTCCAGCGCTATTCCATACAGCAATCCATTTCATGAAAATCGGATCTTGCCTTATTTTCTTGTATTTATTTATGTTCTAGATTGTGAGGTCTATCACAATTAAAATCTCCAATGAACAGCTGATCTTCTCCCAACAAGGCAACTCCCCCACCCGAACCCACTGTGGGGTGACAGGCTGTTGTGCCACTTGCACCGAACAGAGGCTATCACTCATATAATGCTCACAAAATCCATTTCCCCACGTCTTCTGGAAGAGCTCTTTGATCATTCCGGCTCCTTCAGATGATGGCAGGCCGTTAGTATTGATTTTCTGACTAAGCCCTGTTTTGCCTCACAAAGTCCTCTCCAAAATCTATCAGGCTGCAGAAGTGCAGAAGTCAATATATCCCTCTTGAAGGATAAATCTATCATAACACAAAAGGAGAGAGTACTGAGGCCACAACAAAACCTCAACAGATCTCCATATGGTGCCTTGCAATTAAAAAAGAGGGCACAGGGTGGATTAATAATTTTTTGAGAGAGATGCGGGGAGGAGGAGAGGAGTGGGCTTTGGAAGAGATAATGAGTGAGGCGGAGACAGAAGTGGTGTTTGGCCATACACCAAGTAGGTCCCTTTTCCCTTTGAGCCTTTCATCTCTGGGTCACTGCTTTCAATCTAACCCAGGTCGATTGCGAACAAAAATCATTTTCCTCTGATGGCTGCTTGCTGACCTATGTGAAATGAAATGGTCAAGTCAGCCACCTTCTCAGTTGACAACTGTCCCCAGAAGCAAGACCACTGATCATTATAGAATCATAGCCATGGAGGAGAGCACCGGGGTAATTTAGCTCAATCCCCCAAACCGAGACAGGAGTCACTATACCAAGTCATAGCTAACATGTTCTTACCTAATATTTTTTCCTCAAAAAAGAGAGAGAGAGAAAAGATGGAAGTCCTTAGGGAGACATGTGTATGCAGCTGTTGAAAGAGATAATTCATCACCAACGGTGTCGTCAATACTCAGGCCAATTTTTCTTATTTTATCAAATCCAAGAGCAGTGGTTTATTCATTGCATAGATGCCTGAATGTTGATAAGGCCTGGATGAGGATGAACAAACTCATGTTGAATCCCTCTGATGAAGTAAATTTCTACGGCTTGTGAATCAGGGAAGGTGAGTTTACCTGTTCTTAAGCAGGTCACACTTCTGAGAGGGAGCAGGTGTGCCCTCTTGGTGTGCTCCTGGAATCTGCATGGCTTCTGGATTCTCAGATGATTATGTGGCCAGGAGTGTTTTTTATTAGACATGGAGACTAATATTGCCCCTCCAATGAGACTAGGCTCTGGGCTGGTATCATCCATGTGCCAGTAACCTTATATATTGGCTAATTTAATGCTGTAGCCAATGCAGAATGTGGCCATTTGTGTATGAACAAGGGTTGTTCACTATGGAAACCTAATGTTCATGTTGAAGAATATCACTGCAATACAATGTTCTTCTGAGCTCTTTCCCCATTAGCAGATGGAGCTCACTGCATGCAATGGAGATTGGTTCCTGCCTGCGCACCTGACCTACTTGATCATGACCTCCTGATGCTTTTTAAAGGTATCCTACTGTAGTCTGTGTGTCCTCATGCTTCAGCAACCACTTGAAGAGCAGTTGGAGGGAATGGTATCATGCAAAATAGAGTCATAGAGTTGGAAGGTCCCTTAAATGCCATCTAGCCTATTCATTCCTACTGCAGCATTCTTGATAGAGAACCATCCTGCCCCTGCTTAAAAACCTCTAATGAAGAAGCATCCGTCAACTTATGAGGCAGTCTGGTTTACAGTTGAACAGCTCTTCCTAATGTTTAGTTAAAAACCTTGACCTATCTTGTAGTCTGAACCTGTTGTTTCATGTCCAGAGCAAACCAAAATAATCTAGGTGGCAGATCTTCTGATATTGGAAGATGGTGGATCATAGTGGCTCTTAATCATCTCTTTTCTAGACTAAACTAATCCAGTTCCATTAACCTTTCCTCAGCGTGATTGACACTCAGTATGAAGCTTCTGAGTTGGCTAGTCTGGGTTGGCTAGCACCGATTTCTGCTTGCTACCCTTGAGTTTCTGGACTTACAGTTCAAGCCACTGGCTTCAGAGACACTACATCACAGGACCTCCAGCTGTGGCAGTGCAAGGGAGTGAAACAGTTGTGGCAGCACCCTCCCAGTTGTGACGCTGTGAGATGAGATGGGACAAGATGGTGGCAAGGTTGAGGGAGCTCCATGTTGGCAGCAGCTGACATGCAGGATCAAACTCTGAAACTGAACATTGGCACGAGCAAAAACCTATTCATAACCAGACAACTCAGGATCAAACTCTGAAACTCTGGAATGGGCAAAAATCCGCTCAAGAAAAAAAAAATCTCCATTGCATTAAAAAAATTGATACCAGCACTTCTGTCGGACTGAAAAGTATCTGATTTGAAATTGATGTCCCCATACAAATTTAGTTTAACTGAAACTGTCTCATGGGCAGTAGAGGAAAGGAAAATGTACATTGCTTGATGCAGATACAAAAGAAAACTCCCTATAGGTTCAAACAAAAGGAGAGCTAATAAAATCAACACTCAGAGGAGGTTATAAAAGACGGATGCCCTGGAGAGTGCAGTTTTAATTATGAATTTTATCAGTGTTTCCAAGAGCAGCTGATACCTTCCCCCATTAGGATCTCTAAATTATTCTTCAGAGACAGGCTCCTTGCCTTGCATCAATTGACACATAGGCCCATCAGTGTTTCTGTGCTAGATCAAGGCACTGAGCCACATAAAATAACATCCTAGTTTTGACATCAGCTATACAGGGTACATCTGGAAACAAGAAGGTCTCAGGGCACCGCTAAAGACCCATGACCAGTCCAGAGATCTCTTGTAGGTAGGTGTGCACAATATGCACATCACATTCCAACACCGTCTCCATCTACAAGAATGGAAAGGACAGGTGCAAAACGCTTTCCTTATTTGATCTACAAACTCAGCTTTAAGAAGGCTTTCAATACCTGAGGGCTCTGACCAAAGCACAAGTCTTTATAAATACTTCTGATACTTTGTGAATGATCTCTGCTGAATCTGAGCTGCTAGATGACCCAGATTTAAGATGTTGCTCACTTGCTGTCCTACCTTAAGGTACGGTGGAATGAAGTATATTTGAAGGAAGTATATCTGAACACATATAGGGTTGCTATATTTCAAAAAGGGAAATATGGTTGTTGAGCTTTTTTTCTTTCCTTTTTTGGCCAAAGCTTTTTTGGCCAAAGTTTTTACCTATTTTTCAGGGAAATTGTCAAAAAATCAACACTTCCAATACGCCCAGGTTTCCCTGGACATTTTAGCAGCTTTTTTGAAAATTCTGCCCGGACACCATTTTCAGCAGACAGATCCCGGCTATGTATTTAAACAAATATATTCTTATCTATAGATGTAGTATGAAGACTTCCAAGGCTCTGGGGTTAGTTGTGTGGTCAGAAGTCAGCAGATATACTCTAATGTTTGGTACAAAATTACAATATCCTAGCAGTTGGTTCAGAGAGCTAGAAAATAAAGCATATATTTATGAAAGGCCTTATTCTCTAGCTATCTGAACCATCAGCCAACCAAGGAAGTGCTCTATGAGGAGCCAGCTTCAGGCACTAGGCCTGTTGGCAGACTAACTCTGCATAACAAAGATGACACGAAGGCTGGCAATCTCAACCCCGCTTTATACGAATCCCTAGCAGTGCCTAGAGAAAGAGAGTCAGGTCATGCATGCACAGCAGTGACCAGTGGAGAAATGACCACTGGGAGGAGCGCAGAGAGAAGGAATGCCATAGTGCACTTGTAGCAGCAAGCCAGACACCTTCATCTGCCCCACTTGCAATAAAACATGTCTCTACAGCCACAGCAGGCGCTGTAACTCTCCAATGGTTTGACTCTACCCCCCAAAGGCACACTCTTCCATTGTCTCCCAAGACAAACAGGTGCCAACAACTATGTGAACCTGCTGCTGGGATCAGTGGCATAGCATGGGTTGTCAGCACCCGGGGCAAGGCAAGTAATTTGCACCCCCTAACCCGTGGATTTGTGCCCCCTAACCCTAACCCCCAGATGTTGCACCCGGTGCGGCCGGCCCCCCCTGCACCCCCCACACTACGCCACTGGCTGGGATATTTTCAGTTTGGACCAAACATTGGAATAAATCCTCCAGTTTTTGACAGCCCAACAAACTCCTGGGTCTACAACCGATCAAAGGATTTGAGGACAGAAAATAGAAGTACAAAGAATTGTCCCTCAAATCCTTAGCAGAGAAATCAAATCCCACAGGCGATTCCTTTTATTCATTTAAGGTGGGGGTGCCTAACCCCGAGTTCCAGGATCTGGCTGCCCAAGCAATTTTTTTTCTGCCCCTCTTCCCAAGACCACTCTGATTTTCGTGGCATTATCAAAACATTAGGTTTATGGTTATCATCTGTTCCCTACCATTCACTGACCTATAAGAGCCAGTGTGGTGCAGTGGTTCAGAGTGGCGGACTCGTAATCTGGGGAACCGGGTTCAAGTCTCCGCTCCTCCACCTGCAGCTGCTGGGTGACCTTGGGCCAGTCACACTTCTCTGAAGTCTCTCAGCCCCACTCACCTCACAGAGTGTTTGTTGTGGGGGAGGAAGGGAAAGGAGAATGTTAGCCGCTTTGAGACTCCTTCGGGTAGTGATAAAGCGGGATATCAAATCCAAACTCTTCTTCTTCTTCTTCTTCTTCTAAATGGGACCTACCCTTTTCCAGTTACTGCAATTAATCCAGAATGCGGCAGCTAGACTGGTGACTGGGAGTGGTCGCCGGGACCACATAACACAAGTCCTGAGAGATCTGCATTGGCTCCCAGTATGTTTCTGAGCACAATTCAAAGTGTTAGTGCTGACCTTTAAAGCCCTAAATGGCCTTGGTCCTGTATACCTGAAAGAGCGTCTCCACCCCCATCGTTCAGCCCGTACACTGAGATCCAGCACTGAGGGCCTTCTGGCGGTTCCCTCATTGTGAGAAGTAAGGTTACAGGGAACCAGACAGAGGGCCTTCTCGGTAGTGGCGCCCACCCTGTGGAACACCCTCCCTTCAAATGTGAAGGAAATAAGCAGATATCCTATCTTTAAAAGACATCTGAAGGCAGCCCTGTTTAGGGAAGTTTGTAATATTTAATGCTGTATTGTTTTTAACATTTGATTGGGAGCCGCCCAGAGTGGCTCGGGAGACTCAGCCAGATGGGCGGGGTATAAATAATTAATAATAATAATAATAATAATAATAATATAGTATCTGTCCAGGTCACCATCTATGTATTTCAGCAAGTCTGAAAGATTAGTGAAGCACAAGACCACTTGACTGAAACCATCTACTTTGCTTCTAGAATTATACTGCTCTAGAACAATGGTTTCCAACCTTCCCTCCCCCAATAACACTTGAAAAATTCTGAGGGTCTTGGAAGACCACTTAAAAAAATTCTGCCTGTTGTAGCAACTGTAATGTACTGTGCTAGATGCTGCATGATTTTAATTGTATATGTATAGAAACACAGTGGACCACCTAATGAAGCTCAAGGACCATTGATGGTCCAAAGACCACAGTTTGGGAAACCCTGCTCTAGAACCTATATACTCAGGAGGACAAAACATCACCGGAATTTTCCTGGATCCACTTTCCTTTTCATATTGCCTTCATTGTCAAAGGAACTAAAGTTAATCAGCCAGCCAGCCAGCTATCAACAACTTGTGCTGCAAATCTGATTGCTTGATAAGTACTAAATCATTGAACAAGTCTACACTCATATAGGCCAGTAAGAACAGCTCTCCCAATCTTCATGGCTAGAAGCCTAGGTTTGACTTTGGGAGAGATTTTACTGTGAAGCAAAATCGGATGGCACTGTGGGTTAAACCACAGAGCCTAGGATTTGCCGATCAGAAGGTTGGCGGTTCGAATCCCCGCGATGGGGTGAGCTCCCGTTGCTCGGTCCCAGCTCCTGCCAACCTAGCAGTTCGAAAGCACGTCAAAGTGCAAGTAGATAAATAGGGACTGCTCCGGCGGGAAGGTAAACGTCATTTCTGTGCGCTGCTCTGGTTCGCCAGAAGCAGCTTAGTCATGCTGGCCACATGACCCGGAAGCTGTACGCTGGCTCCCTCAGCCTATAGAGCGAGATGAGCACACAACCCCTGAGTCGGTCACAATTGGACCTAATGGTCAGGGGTCCCTTTACCTTTTCCTTTAAAATCCAACTAATTTGGAAATGAAGTTCCATCATCCTAAAAAAATAAAAGGTATATGCAAAGTGTGTGAAAGACAACAAGGATGCAAACTGTATGCAACAGGTAATGGCACGTAGACCTTTTTTAAGGTATGAATTTCTGTTCACAGTCTGTCTCTTTGCTCAAAATCTACCTAATGAGTTATGTAGGGCAAACAACAATGAACGGAAACAGCTTTTACATATCCAATTAGGTCTGCCCTTTCAAAATGGCAATTCTGCAGTCACATAAATTTTAAAAAGAACTTTTTCCTCCTATTAAAAATTCCTTTCTGTTTGATTTGCGTCATTTTTGAACCCACAATGAAATATTTTGGTCATAGATCAGCTTGAGGAATTGCACAGACTAATTGCCAAGCTAAAAAGGTAAGTTTGACAACATTCCTGGAATTTGTTTTTGTTTGGTTTGGTTTTGAAGTTGTGCTTCTTTTAAAATATTAAAAATGACAACAAGGTTTTCTCTGGGAAATGTTTTAATGGAAAACAAATAAATATACAGCCAACTTTGCTTTCTGCTTACAAAGAACAGGAAAAGCCAATCCATTTGACTCAAACCCTTTTCAGATGTGATACCTACTAGTGGTTTTTTACAACCAAAGATACACACCAGTATTAAAAGGTGTTTCCTCACCTCTACCATTCCTGGGCATGTGGCCTTCTTCTCATAAGAACATCAGAGCTCTGCTTAATCAGGCCAATGGCCCAACTAGTCCAGCACTTCCCAGGGGATGCCTGCAAGCAAAACAACAATGCTCTCCCCATCTGTGGTTCACATCAATTGGTATTCAGTGACACACTGTCTTTGACAGTGGACATGGAACATAGTCATTCTCGGTTCCAATTTCCTTCTACCTCTGAACTATGATGTCCTAGAGTCTTCCTTGCTCTCCTTGGCCTACTGTGCTGCTTTCTCAGTCCCCCATCACCTGCTTTCATAGGCCCTTCCATTCTGGCCTTCTCTCCTTGGACTCTAGACCATACTCTCCAACATGTCACCATAGAAAACCAGGATGCAGGGGTTCCAGGATGCACGTGACTCGTGAGAGAATGTGGCAACTCAAAACATGCATTTTTGGGTGCCATAATCTCACACGAGATCATGCCCTGAATGTTTTTTGGGGGCTTCAGTGCCCAAAAATGCACCACAAAATGGGATGTCCCTATTTAATCTGGGCAGTGGGGGGTATGCTAGACTCTGAGAAGTTTCTGTCAATTCTGCCCCCATGGCATCAAGGCAGAACTGCCTGTCATTTTGAGAAGCTTCTAAACACCACATTCTCACTTAGTGCTATATAGATATGTGTGGTATAGTTAGTCATCTTCACCTACAGAGAAGAGTCAGACTTGCATATACATCCATGCACTGATGGCATTTAAGCATTAATGTTGGTGGTAGTTTGCTGTATTTATGGAGTTCTTTGTGGCTAAATTCATTCTGTTGGAGTGAGCTTACTTTCAACTATGTTATGTTGAACTTTCAACTATGTTATGTTATGTTATGCTTAACTTACAAACTGATGCATGAAAGCTTAATTAAGTATGTTTTTAGACCAGTTTTACTAATGGATTGATCTAGACCAGGGGTAGCCAACATGGTGTCCTTAATATATTGTTGGACAACAACTCCTATAATCCCTGAACACAGGACATGCTAGCTGGGGCTGATGGGAGCTCAAGTCTAACAGCATGTGAAGGGCACTATGTTGGCTACTCCTGACAAAGGCACTATTCTGTATCTAGTAGGGAGCAGAACCGATTGCAATAATTAGAAAATGCCGTATTTTGCATTTTCTAAATTTTGATTTTTACAAAACCATGTGAATTGGTTAGAGAGTTCAAATGTGGAAAACCCAGGTTCAACTTCTTGCTCCACTATGAAGTGTGCATTAAGCTTTTTCTGTCTCTCATCCGAGCTTACCTTCCTTTTGTGAACCCAAATGCTATCATGAGCTTTTTTGGAGGAAGAGAGGTATGTGGGTAGCAGTAGCAGTGCATGTGGCAGGGCAGAGCTGTGAACCCTCCCTGTGAACCAGTGGTAAGCCACTGGTGCTGCTGCTTAACTGGACAGTACTGTGATGGGGAGGAGGGTCACAGCAAGTTTGATGCTGAACAGTTGCACTCTTGGGAGTTCTGCTGACAATCCAGCATCCCTGGTGATTCAGTTGCAAAGCCCTGACCTTGCCATCACGTGAGCAGTAACAATGCAATAAAACTGCTAGCACATTTGCAAAGCTAAGCAGGTTTCAAATTGGATGGGGAACCACTTGTTGAGATTCCTGCATTGCAGTGGTTTGGACTAGATAATGTTCAAGGTTCCTTCCAACTCTATGACTCCATGTCAATGGCAGAAAGGTGGTTCTACTGCACCACAAGTGCCACTGCTGGTGGATACTGTTCAAGCACTAGGAGGCAGTGGGTATAGTTGTATGGGGTTCTGCTCTTGTTTGAGAGAAACAATAAAGTTTTCATTGATTTTCCCATCTGATGTGCCCTGAGAGCCTTCTATGACAGGAAAGAAACAAACAACAAGAAGAAGCATTAACCTGCACAAAATTTGTCTGAGCCTCAGAGGACTCAGCCTAAACCTTCAAAGGTGAGCAGTGCCTGAATCGAGTGTTTCCATATTTTTAAACTTCAAAGGTTTTCACTTAAAAGCCTTTTTTCCACTCTGGAGCTCAGCATGAGCTTGACTGCAGGATGGTTTTGTGTGGCGGCCTGTCAGCTTACATCTCCACCACAGTGAAATTCAACTAATTGTAAGTGTGTATTGTTCCAGGCACAACATACACACTCTGCTGCCCAGGCGATGCACACTTGCAAACAGACTTCTCCACTAATGTATCAGCCTGCTCCTGTTTCCTCCCCTCTGCCCCCAAGATAAACTTGTGGTACCTTTTCCATTAGAGCTCTAGTTTCCAGACAGCATGTTACCTGCTGGAATATGAGTCATTTTACCTGTTTTTAAAATGCAGGATGCAAACCTTCCATATTCTAAAGTCAAATAAGGTATATAGGAAGACAGTCTCAGGAACATAACAGGGTTTGTCAGTGACATCTTACCTCTCTGTATACACAGTTCAACTATAATAAAAGAAGCAGGGAAGATTATTTCCCTATGGTCTTCTTCTCTCAGACTAGCAAGTTCTGTGTGTAAGTGTAAAAGGCAATCGTGCTTTTTACCACTTTATACCAGCTGCATCCTTGATGGTTTCACAAATGGGGCACAAAGCTTCGGTTAAAAAACAAAGTCTTTAAACTTTTAAACAGTGCTATTTAGCAAACCAAGCCTCAGGTACACTTTCCCCACCTAGAATGGCTCTCAGTGTTTTACCCAGCAACACCCGCTCAGCACCTTCTAGGATTTAACTTTCTCTCAGGGTATCAAAACTAGGTTGCCCTGCCTGGCTTAGCCCACTCAGATAATTCAATCCCCAACTGCCCACATTGGCAGTTAGCCCCTCTCCCACTGACAGTCAAATCTCTATCTCTGAGAGCCAATTCACTATCTGTCCCCACTGAATGATACTCTCTACCTGAGCCCACTCAGTCAGAGGCCTCATTTGCCCACCCAGGCAGAAAGTCCCTATCTGACCATGAAACTGTCAGCATCTGACTTGAATTGTCCCCTTCTCTCGCTCCTGATTGGCTGATGGTCTCACCAGCTCTCACTGGTTGCAGACCCAAGGCTTGTCCATCACAGAAGGTGTTCTAGATTTATAATATTATCACCATCCATTTTAGGGATGGGTAGATCTGTCTATTTTGAATTGTGAAGGAGGGTTGTGTTTCATTTTGCGTATTATTTCAGAAAGTGTGAATTTTGTAGGCTTGTCTTTAAGAGAAAACTTACTTTTCTGTGTATAAGATTATGTCCCCCCCCCCAAGTTTTTAAGTGAAAAATTGGGGGTCGTCTTATACATGGATTTATATGGTAAGGCTGGGGCTAGTTGCGGTTTGGCATGGAGGTAGTTGGAGATGCTAGGCAATGAGGTGTGGTGGCAAGGAGACAGCTATTACACGGTGAAGTACAGCTCCACTTCCCACTTCCGTCAACCAGGGTGGTGGATTGAGTGGGGAATCACAGGAGAAAAGCTCATTAACTTTTTGTTTGACCTTATTAAAAAAGCTGAACAATCTTTTGGGCAATTTCCCCCCAAAAGCTCACTTAAACTATTGATTTCTTAGTTTGGGGCTCCCAAAAATAGGGGTTGTCTTATACATGGGGTCGTGTTATACACGGAAAAATGTGGTAATTGACTTTATCCCCCTTCCCTTTCGATTGTTACAACTTCGTTTCCAATAAAATGCATTTGGGTGCCACACACCCAGATGGTGGTCAGTCAGAAGGTACAAGACCAGCTCATACTGTGATGGCAAAGGTGGGAGTCGACAGATGGCTACCACAGGTTTTCAGTGATCAAATGACTAGGCCCTGTGGCCTATCAGACTTTTTGGAAGTGTAAAACCAGTGTGGATAATATTGAAACAAAATTTAATTTAAATAGCTGAGCCCCATCCCATGCAAAGAAGTTCATTACTCAAATGGCTTTCTGAATAGACAGCAGGAAATTTACTCTCGCCTGATTAAGTATTGCTCCTGCCTGGTGTCCACACTGCATTGACAGTAGCTGTTCGTACTGTATTTTGTGTACAAAAATCCTTTAAGTGGAGCATGGCTTACATATTAGGTTTCTGCTCTCAATAGATCTGTGTAATGCCGATCCTTCTGCTGTAAAAATGAGAGGCGCGTAACTGAGGTAGTGGAGTTCGAGATGGGAGGGCATGATCACAGGAGCCATCATGGAATTTAAGTATCCATTCTGGACCTGTTCCCAAGGCCATGGGATGGAAAGGCACATCCACCATGACTCAGGTTGCATTTAGATCAAGTTTTCTTTGTGCAGTTGTCTTTTTCTCCCTGCTTTTTCTGCATTTTCTCCCATGCTTCCTGTGTGGTAGTTATGATGCATAGCAAACAAGACCCCAGCTGAGTGGCTGCTGCATGCTGGGATGGAGAATTAGAGGCTTCCTGATGTAGATCTCTACTCACTCCTTCTTCCCTGACGGGAAGCGGGGCACCATTTTGTGGTTTGCCTCAGGTGCCAAAATGTCTTGGGCCAGCCCTGCCCAGAAGTCTTTGAGGGAAACCATTAACATTAAAGTATTATAAATGTGCTTAACATGTACGGTGTGCATGTGAACCAAAGGTTCAGGAATGCGCTTGTGCTGCAAAATACTTACAGCCTGGACTTTTTGGCATTTGGTGACCATGGGCTTATTGGTTTTTCAATGGCAATAACTTCCTGACATCTTGGGGAAAGGTTATTAAATGTTCTAGCAGTGCCATAAAGGGGTGAGCAAGACCTGAGAAGTATAGTTTCCTGGCTGATCCTTAGACACCCTATTGAATCTTGAGGGGTCTAATAAATTTGTTATCAAACCGGCGGCCATAACATCTCAGACCTGCTATGAGGGCTAGTTCCAAACTTATCACCTCTAATGATTAATAATTGGTTCCACTGAGGCTGTCGTTTTGCATTACTTTTTATTTTTCGCTGTGTTTCATGATCAGTCGATTGTAATAAACGTTTGCTGGATTGGTGAGTATGGCCATGATTGCCAAAGGCCTCCAAGTCCACCTTGCAGAGCTCCAGCGATTGACAAGCTGTATCTGTACCACACAAATCCTAGGGGCAAATTGATATATTTGCCCCCTAACTGATCCCTCAACCCTTAGAGTATAGAAACCTCAGGTGGTAGAAACCTCAGCCAGTAGAAATACAATTGAAGACTTATGGGGTGGGTGTGGCTGTTGAGCTACTACGAAATTAGCAAACAATTTTTTAAAAAAGAATAAATAAGGAATTTTATTTTATTTTTAACTACAGCCAAATGCCTCATTTTTAATTTGGTCTCACTGTTTTAAGATAGCTCAGGGCAGTGCAAATCTGCTGTCAGTACACTCTTATTAATAAGCAATCATGACGGAGCTGCAGGTCCTTTCCTCTGAGGATTAAATGGTCTGAGATGCATCAGGAGGTCATTAGCCCCAAGTCAGTCATTAATCCCCAGGAAGTGTCCTTTGCTAGGTGGTACTGCTATTAGGCTGAAAAGTGTCATAAAGCAGTTGTGGGAATAGTAGTATTGTTGCTTTTTTGTATTTTGTATTTTTTTAATCAATAGACGTAGGCAGTGAAAAGCGTAGCAGTGCTTTAAATGGAGGATATCTCTTGTGTAAGGGCATTTTGGTGACAGATACAACATACCAGCAGAAGGCCCAATAACGTGTCCCTGCTTCCCCGCCTGTGATCACAGCTCAGTGACTTTGTAGCTTCAATTGCACATTGATTTTTGTTTCTCTGAGCACTGTTTATTCAAGTAATTGTCAACTCTTTTCCTGTCCTTTGCTGACCCCAGGAAACAAGTTTCCCCCCTTTTTTTCAGAAAAGAAACTTGTTTCCATTTTGGGATTCCTATTATCTACTGAATCGAGCTGCATGGACTTCCGTGGAAGACCAAGGAGAGAGAGAGAGAGAAGGCGAATGCAATTTAATCTTGAGCAAAAGTCAACACAGAAAAAGGCAGAGATTAAAGCGAAGGATTTCCACCACCCGCTCTTAAAAGAGTGCTAGGACTCTAGAACAAGAATAGCCAAACCAGGATGCAGCCATTAAGGGCCCTGGTGAAATTAAGGGGAAAGGATTGTACAATTTGAATGGGGGGGGGGGAGGCGGAAAGTTCATGGTGTTCATTAGTGAAATTTACTCAGCATGATTTACCAAAAAGAGAGGGAGGCAGAAAGGAAACAAGGCAGGCAAAATGGGGTGAGAGGGGGGAGAATCTTTATGATTAGGTGCTGGGCAGCAAAGAAAAGAAACAAGAGCCTTGGAGGATGGAGGAACAAAAGACGGACTTTTCTGCCTGTCTTCTGATATTTTCGAACTCAGCAAAAAATCCATTGTGTAGCTTGAAAGCGGGGGGAGAGTTAAACTTGAAAGTGATGTGGGGTGTGAAAGCAACTGTTCAACCATTGTTTAATATGAGCTAATGTAATGTCACCATTTCTCCATTATGTAAGTTCTTATTTTTATTACAGTCGCTTTGATGCCATGCTATCACTTTCGCTTCAGTTGGGGGGGGGGGGGAAGCTAGGAGGTGGCATCGCTTCTTAACCTCCTTCAACCTAGCCCATCCCCAAGCAGATACTTCTGTTTGGAAAGATCACCATTAACCAGATGTCATTGACCTTCCCCTCCCTCCCCCCCTTTTTTGGCATGTGTCCCCCTAACAGCTGGCAAGAATATCAGCTCGAATTATTCACCACAAGTACACTGTTTCTGTTTGTCTCCAGATAAAGGGATTGGAAATCTTGCTTGTCAGAAGGGGAATGTCAAAAATGATGGGATGGATTTCTTGCAGACAAAAGGAATACTTCTTTAAGATCATTAGCCGGTGACCAATAATTGCCATAGTGAACATCAGAGCATCCAGATGACCTCTCTGCCCTCTGGATTTGACATCTGTTATCCCTGGAAATCTTTTAGCCAATAACTTTTTATGCCAGCCTTTTGCGTGTGACAAATGTGTCCCTAAGATAGTTCAACATGAGGAATTCAATAAACAGTGTGGAACAAGATGGTAGACATTATGGCTGGGTTCCCTGTAGGCTCTGCAAAGCGAATGAAAGTAAAATTATTTACCCTACTGCCCAAGGTCTACTCACTCTCCCCCATGTATACTGAATTAAAATACTGAGAATTAGCCTCATCAGAATTGTTACTCTAAAACATCCCAATCAAAAGCTGTTTTGTCAACAAGCAAAGAGAAGGGATGGGGTTTGACGTTCCGCTTTGTTCTGATTATTAGTGGCAATGTCAGCTATTGATAAAGCACTTGCTGTAACTTATTCTTTGGAAACATAGCTGTAGCCAGGGCTTTTTTTTCAGGGGTAACTTGCCGGAACTCAGTTCCAGCACCTCTCAGGTGGGTGCTATTGCCATTCTAAGAGAAAGAGGGAGGCATTCATGGTGAGTTCCGACATCTCTTTTTCTGGAAAAACAGCACTGGCTGTAGTCACAGGTCGAAATAAATCTCTTCTAAAACAGGGGTAGGTATTTCTTAGTTTGTTATTGCTAACTAAAGCAGGGATAGATTAACCTTAATTCTAAATGTGCTACTGGTATCTGTATGCTTTTCTATTCATTTTTTTGCTAAGGTGCTTTAGCATGTAGTGGCAACCCAACTCAAAGAACTTCTGGGTGAAACTATTTGCAGAGGGGTAGCCATGTTAGTCTCTTGCTGTAGAAAGAAGAAAGAGTCTTGCAGCACTGTGAAGACAGGGGCAATGTGTCCCAGTGGGTTCTGTTAGGCCTCTCATGAGCTCTTGATGCCATCCTTCTGCCCAGACACTGAGGTGCAGCGCCGAGGGCCTTCTGGCGGTTCCCTCGCTGCGAGAAGCCAAGTTACAGGCAACCAGGCAGAGGGCCTTCTCGATAGTGGCACCCACCCTGTGGAATGCCCTCCCACCAGATGTCAAAGAGAAAAACACCCACCAGACTTTTAGAAGACATCTGAAGGCAGCCCTGTTTAGGGAAGCTTTCAATGTTTGACAGACAATTGTATTTTAATATTTTGTTGGAAGCCACCCAGAGTGGCTGGGGAAGCCCAGCCAGATGGGCGGGTTATAAATATTATTATTATTATTATTATTACTACTACTACTACTACTACTACTACTACTCTATTACTACTACAAATGCCTTGTCCTTACAGCATTGAACAGACTCTGTTTTAAAAACAAATGTTTATACTCTATCAAATAAAGCTTTTACAGAGGTCTCTGAGTCCTGGGCATCCCTCCCCTCGGGCCAGAAGAGGACATGTATTTTAATGTTGTAATGAAATTGTATTATTGTGTATTTAAATTATGCGTGTTTATATTTCTTCATAATTGGTTTTGTATAGACTTTCCTGACCCCACCCCTCACCAACCCCAAACAGGTCTCATTGTCAACTCCAGGCACTCAAAGTTGGAGTAATCCAAAGTTACATTTATGTAGAGGGATCCTAGAATACATATATACAAGTGCTAGGCCACATAATTTTAAAAAAATAAACATGGCAAGTAAAAAAGAAAACTATGGGGGGGAAATTCAGGAACCTTGGAAATAGTATACTAGCCTTAGTTGCTATGTCGTCTTATTCCTGTGTTTGTCCCACCCTATACCACACCTCAAGAACTACCTGGAAAAAGTCCAAGAAAAGCCCAGGTGCAATGGCTGCAGGAAGTGACACTGGGAGTGCTTGGAAAAGCGCCACGCGCCTACTGAGTCAATGTTGGCATAGTTTTTCTGGCATAGAATGTCAATGTAATTGGTTGCTTCTGGCTATTAAAAATGGCATGACACGATTCACACTTCTGAGTCAGTATATTTTGCCCAGCTAATGCTCCCTGTAACTTTAATTACATTAATTGCTATTCTCAACTTCCCCGCCTTAAAAACTGTTGCGTAAAATTCCTGGCACTGAATTACACCTGGCTTCTTCGCAGCTGTGAGTTAGCAGTACTAGCACAGATGATGTACAAAGGGGCTTTTTGTGAGAAAGGCATCTTGGTGAGTTGGCCAAGTTAAAATGCAGTTAGAATCTTGACACTATAGAAATTAACTTTCCTAAGTTCATTTCAAACTGGTCCAGATGTACAGTTTCTTAAATAAAGTACAGTGGAACTTCGACTTCTGAAACGTTTGACAGCCGAGGCACAATGGGCGGTCAGCAATTTCAATGGAGAAAATTCAGAAATGCGCCTCAGAAGCCGTTCGACGTCCAATGTATGCAATTAATTCTGGGTTTTCGGTATTTGAAAACGGAAACGTTCGGCTTCCAAGATGCTCGAAAACCAAGGTTCCATTCTATTACAAATTGAACAATCACCTCATATGGGTCCCATGGCTCTGGGGCCAGTTTCAGAAGTTAGTGATGACCACTGACTTGGATGACTTTAGAGAAGGGCTCAACAAATTCACGGAGGATAAGGCTATTCCAAAAGCTACTAACCATGATGGCTATGTTCTTGCTCCACTGTCAGAAGAAGTATTCCTCCGAATACAAGATGCTGGGATTTAAAAGTAGAGTGTACTATTGTACTCAGGTCAGTTATGTGAGCTTCCCACAGGGATCTGGCTGGCCACCATGAGAAAAGGATGCTTGACTAGATGGGCCTTTGGTAAGAAGTGAGGCCTACTTACATTGACAGATCTCCTACATCCGTGTCATCAGTCTTTTGGAGCCTTGTTGGCTTGAGTTAATAACTCCCTCTAACAGTAAAGTCAGGGCTAAAGTACATGGAGGCAAAAGGCTGGCATTGGAAACAACGGGGAACTATCAGCATGCTTGGAGGGTGTTAAGTGTGGGTGAACATATCAGACGACACAGCAATTCTTCAAACCGCTCTTGTTTACTCATAGGCCAGGACAGAACTGAACTGAAGGGTTCAGTCAGCCTGCTTATATAGAGCTCCAGTACAATGTAACTGTAACAATTTTCTAAAACTATCCAATCACTGAACGTCACTTTCGATCCCTTATTTGCATAACTATCTACAGTATCCTCCTGCTGGCCCAGGGTGAGAACTTCAGTACTGTACATAACAGAGGGAACCCTGAATTCTGAAGAAGAAGAAGAAGGAGAAGGAGAAGGAGAAGGAGAAGAAGAAGAAGCTCCCAAAACACCCTGCTTAGTGGGAACAAAGCATGCTTTGGAGCCACAGAGTGTTGTCACTTGGAAAATAGGAATGCATAGAAGAGAGCCAGTGCTTTCTTTTTGGGGGGGGGGGGTTCCGGTACTCACCATGAAGTTGTTAAAGTAATTGCCACACTTTTGACATTGGGGGGAGGTGCTGGTACTGCATACCTTTGAGTACCCCCAGAAGAAGAAGCACTGGAAAAAGCTAGGAATGGAGTGTCCTGTAGTAGGACATGACTGGCTGTTTGAAACTCTAAACAGGAGTACTCTTAGGGCATGTACACATTCACGGCTTAAATTTCAGTGAGGTCCTTTCCCCTGCTGCCTTTCAAGTTGCATTTTACATCTGATTGTCTGGTTTGTTTTCCTGTGCCTTCAACCAACCCCCACCCTGCTATTCAACGAAGCTGCTATCTACACATGCATTGCCATTTGTGCATGCACAGCAGCTGTGTGAAATGAACACACCTCAGCTTGACCGCAGCTAATATTTTGGAAGATGGTTTGAGGGGGAAAACACCCAACAGCAGAATTTTTCAAGAAACTACAGAATTCAGATGAATTATGGGGAAAGTCGCATGCAGTCTGCTTCAAACACCAGCGATGGGAGCAAGCTAGAATAAATGACAAAGTGTACACAGTCTTCTCAAGAGGTGAGAGGATGTACTGCAACATTTTGTTGACGGCCCCACTTGTCTCCCAATGATATAGTCTCAAGAATAAAAAACAATACCTTGGCGCAGTACTAAGAGGACAGGAAATTTATATCAATTTCCCTCTTTTGCCACAGCCACCCTGGTTCAGTGTGGGCAGGAAATGCCAAATTTCAGATAGTCACTGAGAAATGTGACTGGTTTATCTTTTAAAAGGGCAAGATTTGGCTCATGAGGACACCCCAATGATTTCACCACATGAAATGCAAGTCAGAAATAACGTTTGGCTTTAAAAGCAATATATATAAACATGGTCCATATGCAGTCAGCTAGAGTTATGAATTTTGCTGGAAAGTTAATGCTTTGAAAGCCAAATGTTAACCAGGCCAAAGATTTGTGATTAGCATAACCAGCACTCACCATGAAGTTGTTACAGTAAGTGTCATACTTTTTAACAACAACCAAAAAAAAGAGGTGCTGGTACTGCGTATCCTTGAGTACCCCTTGAAAAGAAAAAGCACTGAGCATGACATTTATTGGGGGGGCTGAGTTTTAGAAACAAAGAGAGAAACATTCTTTGAATCTGTGATGGTGGAAACCCTCTGGGGGCAGAAATCTTGATCCCTTAACAGAAAACCGATTGAAAAAGATGACTTGTGATGCACTAGCAGCTGCTCACAGCACCTGTTATTTATTCCCATCGTTACATTTCCTGCAGCATTTCTGGAAAGACCTAAAGGGGGTCTCCCTCTTCTCCTCTCTCTTTTGCAAAGGCTTCTTTGGAATGGCATTTCATGGTAGTTGACTGGTATATTTCAGCGATGACAAGGATTCCGAACGTTTCTCGAAGTAAGCTTTTCCCACAACAAGATATGTGTGCTTTGCGTCTCCAATGTAGGACATGAAAGATCGTTTCTCAGGCTACAGTTCCCATGCGGAGCCTGCCAGGAAATGGGGCTCTGTGCGACGTGCTCTTTCATGTGGACGGCTTCATTCTCCGGATCAGCCTCCACCTTCTGGTTTGCCCTCCAGATGTTGTTGGACTCCAAATCCCATCAGCCCCAGCCAGCGTGGCCAACGGTCAGGGAGGATGGGACTCATACCCAGCAACATCTGAAGGGCATCTGGTTGAGGGAAGGCTGCTCAAAAGTTGATACCAGTTGACAGCAATGCACAGACAACTCATACTGTGGATAGGATGCTACTCTGTGCGATTAACCAGAGTACACAAAATTATTCCCTGCAGGAAACAGCCATTGAGCAGAGACTCCAAGTGCGGCAGGAGTAACCAGTGTTGGTTAGAACATGGTGCTGATAATGCTAAGGTTGCAGGTTTGATCCCAATAACAGACAGCTACATATTTCCTAGATAATCCTCAGGGTCTCCTCCGACCCTTCCAACTCTTTGGTTCTGTGATTCTATGGTTCATGTCATGTACTGCTATTCATAAAAAAAATAAAACAGACAATTCACAACAACTGTACATAAAGCCATACAATGAAAACCAATTTTTTTTAAAAGTTAAAATCAGAAATCAGTGAACGATTATGGAAAGATGCAGTGCCCTGGCTGCAAGACAGGCATAGCAGCCAGAATTTTAAGGCTTGGCTACCAGGAACGAAGTGCTGTAGTTCTGTTGTTGTGGGAGAAGAGTCTGTTGCCATTCACATTCATTCTATTAGCATGTAGGAGGTCAAGCATTAGCATGATTTGCTGGGTTCTTGTGATCTCACGAAGAATCCTCCCTCCGCTCCTGGGCGATTTGCACTTTTAAAAAATGTTTTATTTTGAAAATTACAGCACAGAATATTTCTGCATCTTAAAGGCTAATAGATATATTGTGGCATAAATGGACTCTCGTCCATGAAAGCTAAGGCAACAATAAATCTATTCAAATTCAAGGTGCTGTTTCTTTATGCAGACAAACTTTCACAGGTGCGTTTTTAATTAAAGTAATGGATGAAGCATCAGCAAGATTGGCAAGAATGGCAGCTGATTGTGTATTTGATTCAGTAGTTTGCACAGACTGGTCATTATTCCACTTGTATTTTAAAGTCAGAAGGAAGCCAAGCTTACCCTACAGCTGAGAGTTGTTATGGTTTTTTAGATTACACCTGTCTTCATGATAGCCATTGAATTATATCTGTGCTCACCCAAGGAGTGCTTGCCTGGGCTAGGGAAGCCATGTGATGATGGGAGTGGAGACTTGTGGTACAGCCCCACTTCCCCTTAATCTGCTAGAACACTCTGTGCATGAATGGCGCTAGATCTGCTTCCTGAGTGGCTCCTTCAAGAAACAGAGTGATGCTTCAGCCCATGTCAGGACTGGCCCACACAGAGGGACTGCGTTGCAGAGCCACCCTCCTGACACCAGTGTCACTGGGAAGGTCAGCAGCAAGGTCAGGGCTGCACATAGACATTGATGGAGCCAATCTGTATTTCATAGTGACTGCTAAGTGTGTAACTTCACACTTGGGTCCTAAGAGAAGTCAGATTGTTCAGGTGTTTGGACTAATGTCGAGAAATGAAGCAAAAGTCTACCATTACCACATTGAACTGCAGCTCTTGATATTTTAATGGTGGGTGGGAATGGGGATCACTTTTAAAGATGATATGCTGAAAAAGAGAACTATCTTATCATTAAATCCCCAAGAGTGTTATTTTAGTAGTTTGGCACTCTTGATGTTTTCCTTTCAGTATTTGTTTAATTGTAACTATTAGTAAATGTAGCTATCAGTAAATGTAAAACAACTAATCATTAACTGGTCAACTCTACTGTGTTAGATAGGGCTACAGTAAAAATATATTTTAGTAAAAAATAGAATCCATCAGTTGTTTCCCCCTGCCCCAAGCTTGTGGAAACAGTTCCATTCATCTTAACTCTATGAAAACATGTTGTTACAAAATCATGCTGCAAGACAAATGCAAGTGGACAACACTCCTTTGACAGCAACAGTTCAACAAAGCAGAGTATTGTATTTCTCAAGAGGAAATGTCAAAAGAACTTTATCATCAGGCAGATTGATAACCTAGATAAATATGCCCGGCTCTGGATGCTCAGAAATGCCATTCTAGAAGATAACACTTCCTGGAATCAATTCAAAAGCAACCCTGGGCAGTGTTACACAAATCCTAACTTGTTGATATCTAAGGTTACGTTGCTTTTTTCTTTCATCCAAGCACAAAAGCAGGGGAAGTGAGATCTAAACCAACATCAACAGATTAAATAGTCACACTCCCAACACAGAGTGAAGCATGTGTGAACCTATTTCAGTCACTGGACTCATTCAAGTGCACTTCACTCCATGCTCAACTGTGGTCACTTGCTTCTTATTGCTGTTGACATGCAAGATGTTCAACACTGAGAACAACACTAGAAATATATCCTCAGCTACAGCTACTTTGTGTATTTTGGTTGCATATTAATCAGTCTAATCTGGATATCTTTTGTGTTGGCAAGAATGCATCAGTACCCTCGTTACTGAGGATCTGATATTTTTGTTATTGAAAACTAAGGTTGTAAGACTGCACACTTCCATGGAAGTAAATTCCATTGAACTCAGTTGTTCATATTTCTGAATGTACAGGATTGCACTGTCAACTGTTGCACAACAGCAGCACATAATTTTCTGCGTTCATGCACCATGGTATTGAGGTACGTTAGGTGGTTATTTTATCATTATTATTCAGAAAAAGAGAGAGAGCTTAAAGATAGTTATTGTGTGTCCTCAAACAGAATTAAACCTTTGTCTCTTTTGGTGAAAGAATTATTGTTGTTGTTTAGTCATTTAGTCGTGTCCGACTCTTCGTGACCCCATGGACCAGAGCGCGCCAGACACTTCTTTCTTCCACTGCCTCCCGCAGTTTGGTCAAACTCATGCTGGTAGCTTCGAGAACACTATCCAACCATCTTGTCCTCTGTCGTCCCCTTCTCCTTGTGCCCTGCATCTTTCCTAACATCAGGGTCTTTTCCAGGGAGTCTTCTCTTCTCATGAGGTAGCCAGAGTATTGGAGCCTCAGCTTCACGATCTGTCCTTCTAGTGAGCACTCAGGGTTGATTTCCTTAAGAATGGATAGGTTAGATCTTCTTGCAGTCCATGGGACTCTCAAGTCTCCTCCAGCACCATAATTCAAAAGCATCAATTCTTTGGTGATCAGCCTTCTTTATGGTCCAGCTTTCACTTCCATACATCACTACTGGGAAAACCATGGCTTTTACTATATGGACCTTTGTTGGCAAGGTGATGTCTCTACTTTTTAAGATGCTGTGAAAGAATAGTTTGATGCTAACTTTATTTTCTTCCTATCAGTTGTTCTGCTCACATATACAAGCCAGTTCCTGGATTCCATCACTTTGTCACATTCTAATGGGGCACAGACAGAGCTTGCCCAAAGCTTATCACACTCATCAGTCATGTTTATTTCATCAAAACCAAAGGTCATCACAAAAATGCCACATGCCAAAGGTAGACAAGACCTGGGTAATAATTAAAAGTAGACTACACTGGGGCTGAATTCACTTCTCATATGCTTTTTCTGACACCCAAGACCTTTCAAGGGAAATACCCTCACACAATCAAACCTGTTAACATTTTTGTGCGAGGTTTGCCCATCTCCAGTGTGACTGGCCAAACTGTGACACAGGCAAGAGACCGTGCCTGTCTGAAGGTTACATAGGGTGGGTGGGTGAAACATAAAACTGGGAACCTTCCCAAATACAGCAGAAATACTTTAAAAATGTTTCTCCAAAGGAGATTAAATATTCAGAGGTGAGTGCCCAGGGGTTCAGTCCAATACTTTACATGCTTGCTCAGAGTTCCATTGTTTTCATTGCCTTAGAGTGCAGTTTGGCAGTTACACAGTTACTCTTTAAGACTAATGGGATTTAAAAGAAGTCTGATTGTATGGAAGCTTTTCACTGTAATCCAGCATTTCTTGAACTTGGCTGCAAGGTATGCCGCTAAGCAGAGGAAGTAGGCAACCAGGTGCAATGCTAACAAAAAATCTGGACCACTTGAAATGGCTTTCATTTTTGCCTGGATGAAGGCCTTTATGTACAGCCATCAGCCAACTTCTTTCCAAGTGCACATGGACCTGTTTCCATGCACGCAACACAAGCAGCAAATTTGGATTGCTTAAAACATGTCTTTCCCCTCACAGAAAAAGGTCTACCAACAGAGCCCAGATATGTGCAATTTCAGACCCAAGAAAGCCATGTGGATTTGGGAAGCTTTACAAAGGGTGCACAGCTCATAAAGAGGAGATCATTTAAGCTGGATGCCCAAGGACTCAGCCCCGGCATCAATGCTGAACTTCAGGACGCTGCACTGAAATATAAACCATTGTTTTGTGATAACTCTGAGCTTGTGCAAAATGTGGTTTGCCCCTGTCATCACACATCAGGGATGAGGTGTCAGAGATACCAAACAAGCTTGCTTCAGCATCTGCTTCCCCCATTAGAAACCAAGTGATTGAGAGGGATAAACCTTTTTCAGCAATGGAGTCCATCCACCCATGAACAGGTCCTGTAAATTACAGTGGCCCTAGCATGAGACTGGCACTCAATGAACTGCATCTTTATCGTTGCCACCAGAGTTTAGTAAGTTTTTTTCATCGCTACTGATGGAATGACAATGCTCCATGTTCAAACAGTGAACTTTCACTTACCGCAGCTAACTGTGGGAGAGTCCCAGCTGAGCATGCAGTTTTGCTCCATGGCACTTCATGATCTTCAATATCTACTATAAATGCATGACATTGCTGTAAATGGACTTGGTCCGTATGTCCATCTAGCCCAGCTGGGTGGCAGTGGCTATCCAGAGTCTCAGCCAGGACTATTTTCCAGAGCTATTACCCAAGATCTTTTAAGACCTGGTATTTGCCATAGCTGGGTTTCATGCATCTCCCTCCACCAATTTGCTTTCATGTCAATAAGAGTCATGCTTGGGGAATTCAACCTTTGTGAATTCTGATACAAACTGCCCCAATCACTATCTCCCAGACTAAATGTGTGAATCAGAAAACATTGTTATTCCTTGGAGTGAACACTTCTCCAAATTCTGTAATAAGGTCCTCAGCATATTTAATAATAAAATACATTTAAAAACATAGGAAGCTGCATTAGACCATTGGGTCAATCTTGATCAACATTATCTAAACTGACTGGCAGTGGATCTCTAGGGCAGAGCTTTCCAAACTTTTCATTTTGATGACACACTTTTCAGACATGCATCATTTCGCGACACAGTAATTCAGTTTTGTGGGAATGTTGTGGATAGTAGGAGAGGATATGTTGACTAAATATTATCCTTCCTCACTCATGCTAGTGAGCTTGTTGTAGAGCACATTCCTTTGCACATTGCTGGAAGCAAGTTAACAGTTCGTTAGAATCCTTTAAATTAAGCAATCCAGTATGGCTTGTCGAGTCTGGATTGTTCCTGGTAAAATTCCCCTTTATTTCCCTCTTATAATAATAGTAACACGGCAGTTTTCTTTAAAAGTAAGAGTAAAGATGACTTACATTCAGTTCACAGTAGTTTCCTGAAGGCAGGCTTTAGTTTATAGTTGCAGTTACATTTATAGAGATACAAAGTGTCTGTAGGGATGAGCCATGGGCTGCTGGCTAAGAGCCAGCAGAGAGCAAAAGGCAAAATGGAGAGAAGGGCATCAAGAAAGTATCAAGAGGAAGATGGCTGCATGACTGGCCCTTTTATAGGGTCTACGCCAGGGTCACGCCCCTCTACCTGGTCACACACAGGGGAAGGATGCTCCAGACCAGGTGTGACAGGAAGTCCCCTGTGAGTCCACTCTGGGCAAACAGGAAATGTTGTATTTGACTTCTTCAGTGATGTTACATCCTACAAGTTTTACTAGCAAACCAGAGGTTAAACTAGCCCTTTCCGGGAGGAGTGCTGCAAGCATTCATACAACTACACACACTGAAGCTGACACACCGATGTGTCCCAACAGAGTTTGGAAAGTTCTGCTCTAGGCTCTCTCCCAGCCCTACCTGGAGCTGCCAGGGATTTAACCTGGCATGTTCTGCATGCAAGAAAGGTGCTCTGTCACTGAGCTATGACCTGAGAGCTGCATACATTGAGTCCAAAGCCATGCAACTCTGATATGGAGCAAAAAATGGACTCATCTCTCCGTCCGTCTACCTTCAGATGACGATGATGATGAATAATAGAATTTGGTCCAACAGTGTTATGTTTTAAAAAAACCAAACCCACAAATGTTACTTTGGATATCATTAATAATATTTATTTTGGAAAAATAGTTTAAAAATGAATTTCTTCATTAACCAAAAAAAAACAGTAAAAAAAACCTCAAATAACATTTTGCACAATATTCCATAAATACATTATATACAAAAAATATAGTCACATAGACCCGAAGTGCCTTTGTACATATTTACCAAAAAAATTAAATTATAAAAAAGAAACGTCACAAAATACTCAAGCTTTACAAATATCCTGAAAATATTTTTTTTACAGTTTTAAAAAAAATAGCACACTTTTCCCCCACCTAGTAAAAACACATTTTAGTATAAAAAGGACAATAAAGGCAGTGTTTGTATCTCTAATTCAAGAAACGACTGGCTCATAAGAATCCAAAATATACACTTCAGGCAGTGCATGCTTCTTATGTAGGAATTAAGTCCGTTCATTTAAATATATATAGGAAAAAAAAGCAACTGACCATAGTGCAATGATAAATAGTCATAAAAGGCAGTGCAACAGGTATCTTTGAACACAGACCCTGGCCTAGTGTCCACCATGTATTATTTGCAGTCACTTTTGCTAACTTCAGTAGAGAACCAGCTCAGCCTGAATTTAGTTTCTCAGCAGCAGTCAGTGAAGGAATCTCTCTCCCTTTCTTGTTCAGCAGCATTCATTGGGGCATATCACCTTTGAAAATTGTTCCAAAACAACAATCTTGCCATATCGTCTTTCCTTTACACCTGCGTAAAGTTGGAGGGAGAGAAAGCAAGAGTGAATTGATGAAGGTATAAAAGAACAGACACAAGACCTCCCAGTACTATGCCAGATATAGAAAACAGGCGCTTGTCTGGTCACCTGCACTAAGCAAGCATCTCTTCCAGACAATTAATTTTATGGAAGTTGGTTCTTCCCTTCATGCCTCCAATAAGTACAAGTGGTTTAGCAGTATTTGTGTAGACTAAGCACTTAAGTGGAATTATTTGCAAGGCTGATGAATCTATCAGGCAAGAAGGAAGACTGGGAACAACAATTTGCATACAATCTTATACATTCTCAGAAGCAGATGCCTTGTAGGGTCCCCCCTTGAATCACAGCCCACCAGATGCCTTTCTCTTTAAGGACACATTTGTGATTTCGTACTACTAAAGTACCTAACCTAGTAACTGATGGAATCCACTGGAATCGGTAGGAGGCTTTTCGATAGCAATGGATACATACACAACCTATGGGGCAGTTTCCTTAGAACACAGAAAGCTGCCATTAGTCCATCCATGTCTACACAATAACAGGCTTACCGGCCCTACCTAAAGATTTTGCGGACTGAACCTGGGACCTTCTACATGCAAACCATGTTCTGTACCACCGAGCATAGTTTTATAGGCATCTACTCTGGAATTGCCCTACTTACTTTCCACCGGACTACTCCTATGTACTAAACCTATTAATTCCTCTTCAAGTCCCCAGTTGCAAAGAACAGCTTGAAGAACTGGGTTGCATCGGGAAGAGCAATAGATTGCGGGATTCAATTAAGAACAACAATGCAAAGCCAGATCCAATTTCAGCTAGTCTAAGCTAGCACAGCATTGGTAAGCGGACGGAATCTGCTGGCTGACTCTAGTGAGCTGGGAAGTTGGATAGGTAAGTTTGCCTTTTGAGCACATTAGAGAATATACCCACCTCCGTTGCTATGATGCATTCATCTTTCTCTTCTGATATGACATACACCGACTGGTACTTTGTGTCTTTCGAAGTAGAGTATACCGATTCTGGCCGTTTCCTTTCAGACAGTTCACTACAAGCCAAAAAGAAAACAGGAGACAAGGATGAGACAGCTGCTTTGGCGACCAGCTTGAATATGCCGCCTGCACTTCGTAAGGGACATGCTGAAACCACCCCCTACCACCCTCCTGAACCTACCTCTTTAGTTGTACTGCGCCTTTCTCCTCTGCCTCTGAGTCATATGTGTCGCACTTAGCTTCACATTTGCTGTGTTCCTCTTTAACAGAGTCCTCATTCTTGAGTTCATGCACCAAATTGTAATCCACTGACGGGTACCGGGCTTTGTAGCCATTTTTGTCCGCGTTATCGCTGTGGAAGTCCACTTTCTTGTTGGTGTTCTTAATCTGGGTGGCGCCAATGACGCTGATGGAAATGTCCTTCTCTCGCTGGCAATTGGCCAGGTTGTTCATGGTCTCCGTCTCGCTTCTACACGGGTCGGGCTGCTGTTGCCTCTTCTGCATTTTGAGCCGGAAGCAGACAACCACAGTGGCGCAGCCCAGCAGCAACATCAGGACCAGGATAATCCCGGCGCATACTGCAATCCAAGGGAACTGCGAACTCTGCCCCTCGGTGTACTTCTCGGTAATGTCAACCGTCACTGCCCCCGGAGGCTGTTCGGGGAGCAAAAACTGGCAGTTCAGCCCCCCATAACCACGAGCGCACTCGCACACGTAGCGGTTGTTCCTCTCGTGGCAAGTAGCCCCGTTGTGGCAAGGACTGTGTTCGCACTTGCTGACGGGCGTGCTGCAGTTCTTCCCGCTGTAACCAGGAGGGCAGGTGCAAGAATAATCATTAACCCCATCTTGACAGGTCCCACCATTCAAGCATGGAAAGGAAGCACAATCGTCCACATTATTGTCACAGTGTCTTCCGGTGAAGCCAGCTGGACATTGGCATATATAGGAATTCCCCAGATCAACACACTGAGCTCCTGCAAAACATCAGAGAGAACAAATGAGATCAGTATATAGCCCAGGAGTGACCATTTATCGCATTTGCAAAATTGCCTTTTCGCCAAAGAGCACGTGTGATTTTTCTATTTTATTCTAGTAACAATCCTATGAGGTAGATCTGGCTGAGAAACAGTGACCCAAGCTTCATGGCCAAGTGGGGTCCTGACTCCAGATCTCACAGGGACAAAGACAAGCCTCTTATCCATTAGACAATGCATCTTTTCAGTTCCCAGTCCACAGCATCCTTTAAACCTTTAAGCATCCTGTCAGACCAATGGCTCGTCCACACTTTTGCCCGATCTGCATTTGGATCATATTGTGTACCAATTAATTTCCCTGGGCCCAAGAGCCTTTCACATTGTTCCGAGGATGTACTTTGTGAAAATCCGATCTTCTCCACTGAAATGAAACTCGGTTTATGCAAAATCTCTTTGGTTTTTCCATGCATGCTGCAAGATCCAATTCAATGGGTAAGATTGGATTTTTGAGAGGCACAGCCATGGCACAATGAGAATAGCTTCCAGTCCCATTGGAATTAAATGGTACACAATATGATCAAAATGCAAGAGAAAGTATGGATAATCCCTGAAGTTATGCAGTATTCACAGCCTCACAGCATACTGCTTCATTGTGTAGGAAAGCAAGTGAAACATAGCCCAAAGAGATGAGCCTTTGTAACGGTAGAAAACGCAGGGGAAGCCCAGTACAATCAAATGTCTTATTACAGGGCTTACTTTCAGCTACAGGATTGCAGCTTCACTCTGACACACGCAGTTGGCAGGCTGCCTTCAAGGCATGATGAAACATATTGCCCACTGAGATCCATCAGAACTGAGGCTTTAAAAGGAACTTGTAAAAATAACTTGTAAAAAAAAAAAAAGATCCACAGGCCTTTAAGGTGTACCCTGTTATCAGCCAGTTTTATGGTTCTTACTAGAAACAGTTTTGAATCATTTACAATGGGGTGGGGAAACCTCAGGCCTAGGGGTCATATGCAGCTCTCTGGGCCTCACTTTGCAGCCCTGGGGACTCTACCCAGGCCATGTCCTCTAGGCTGCAGCCTCCCTGGTCCTGCTCCACATCTTTCTCTTATGGTTTTACCTGGCTGGAATGTGTCCTTTTGCTTGCCTGGGTGGAGGATGGAGAGTGGTATGTGTCTGGCCACACCTGCTTCAGCCACTTCCATTACTGGAAGTTGCCCCCAAGGGAATGTGGTCCCAAGGCTGGAAAAGCTCCCACCAGCCACCAGCCCCCCATTTTATCATGACTACTTCTTGATGAGATGTGTCTAGGATTCTAGTGGGCATTTTGTATTTGGTTGGTTATGTGATTTTATTGCTTAGGAGCTGCTCTGGGGGTCTACAGAAAGGCAAGATAAGGATTTGGAAAACAAATAAATGAAATGGTTTTGCGGTCGCCATACTTCACTGCTCCAGCATTTCAAAGGAGTGTGTTCTACATAGAAAACAAATGTCCAAATCTGGTGACCCAATTCTTAAACACACAGAGGAGGACATATAGTGAGGGTATCAAGCTGGTCCAGATCATTTCTTAAAAACTGAACCACAACAGAATCTGAAGCATAAGCATAACCTTACTTACTAAACTCAAGACAAAAGTGCAATTAAAAAGAACAATCAGAGAATAGGAAGTAGTCCGTCTGATGCCAATTCGCTCAGCTGAAAAGCAGAAGATCAAACTGGTTCTGCTCTCTGCACTCATTGCTTAAGACCATATGACAGGAACAATTTGGGAAGAGCAACAGGCATGGACAGGGGGATTCCTTCTAAGTCTTTGGGTCTGTTTAGACATTTAGCAGAAAGAGCCAAGCAGCCATTTCCTAGACTGCACTACTTCAAACTACTTTGGGGCAGGGGCGGGGAGCAGAAGAGAAGAGTTCTCATGGGTGTGAATACTTCCTCATATTTAAAAGTTAAAAGCCTGCCTGTACACCACAGAGAGGGGGGGGGGCAGGAGATGGCTCTCTTTCCTGGCATGCTAGGTTTTCCTTGTTTAAGGAGCATCATTTGGGAGAATGAACTTTCAAGCATGCAACCTTCCAGCCACAGGCCGAGGAACGATTTATTCAACTGAAAAGGGAAAACTGACACTGTTGAAAAACACAGCATTTATACTAGGCAAGACAGATGCGCAGAACAATCCTTTGTGTGTCTAAGAGTTACTGACTTCAATGGGAATTACTCCCAAGTAAACATGCGTAAGACTGCAACGTTTTGAAGTTACACCAAAAGAGTCTTGCTGAGTCAAGCTAGTGGACAACCATACGCGGGGGGCAGGGGGGGCAAGCAGCAAAGCACCATTTTGCTGTGGGTCCTATTTATTCTCTGTCTTTCATTTTCAGGGTTCCAGTTATAAACCACTTTGAGCACTTCAGGATAGCCATCGCAAAAACTCTATCCAAAACTAAATGCCCCCTTCAAAAGATGTCAAGCCAATATTCACCCACTGTGAATTTTTAGAAAGATGCTGCTAAGTTTGTGGGTTTTTTCCCCCTGACTTGGGAGAATCCAACCCAAGGCCACAGCACACTTCAGAGAAAGCCCCACTTGAACAATTTGGGCCTTCCTTCTGAATAAGCATGCATAAGCTGCATACACCTCTCGTGACACTACTTGACTTGGATTAGATCTTACTCTTCCCTCTGCTAAAATGGGAATTCACATCATGGGGCATTAAGTGAACCTCAATGGGAAGTTCATTCACTTCCCCTGAAAGTTGCACAAACTTAAATGGGAAGTTCATTCAACTTTTCATTGATGGTCATGGCAAAATGCTCATTAGTCTTGAACGGATCGGTCAAAGACTGGTTTAGCTTACCATTAGCACAGGGACTGGAGCTGCAATAGTCAATTTTCTTTTCACAGTTAAATCCAGAGTAACCCACTGGGCAACGGCAGCTGTATCCACCTTCCGGGTTGTCTGTGCACCGCCCTCCATTGAAGCACGGACCATCAGCACAAGTCATTGCTCCCAACTCACAGTTTTTACCATAGAAGCCAGGTGGACAGGTACAAGAATAGCTGTTCTCAAGATCCTGTTGCAAAGAAGAGTGTGGTGTTTAGAAGCCTATATTGCATACTGAGATTACCGTAAGCATCTCTTAAAACTACTTTTCTTTAAAAATAAATAAATAAATAACATTTTAGAAACTTACGGTACAGCTCCCTCCATTCTTGCAAGGATTGGCATCACATTCATTGATTTCAATCTCACAGTTGGCTCCGGTGTAGCCAGGACGGCAAGAACAGGTGTAGCTCCCTTGGCCAGTGTTGGTACAAGTGGCACCATTCTTGCAAGGCTTGTGGTGAGTACAGTAATTGAGATCTACAGAAGATTAAAAACAAGAGGCATGTCTGTAAGGACACACATGGTTTCGCAAGGACATTACACAGCTTCCAGAAGCAACTCCGCTGTAAGTTATTCCCAGGTAAGCATGCATAGGATTGCAGTCTTAGTTCAAGGGGGATCAAGTCATGTTACTATGAAAGGTGAAGAACTTACCCTGGTTACAAAAGAGGCCGCCCCAGCCTTCCTGACAGTTGCACTGCCACGGCTGTTGACAGGTACCATGAAGGCAACCTGGGTACCGGATGCACTCGTCACAGTAGCGCCCCTGCCAACCAACTCGGCATCTATTTTAAAAAAATCAAAAATACCAGACTATCAGTACAGGAAATCCTACCACAAACTGCAAACCCATTGAAACTAAAAACAAAAACAGAAAACCCCAGGGGGGAAAACTTCCTTAACAATCAAGGAAGACATATTCCTAAACTATTAATAGATGCTTCTTTCGCAGCCTGAATACAGAATTTTCCATTCCATTCAAGCTCTTTGATTTGAATGGAACTCATTTCGGAGCGTAAAGTGCTTAAGATGGTGGCCTTGGTTTATTATTGATCACACGTCCGCCCTTCCTCCAAGACGCTCTGAGCAGTATGCATGGGATGATCCCATTTGATCCCACCAACCCTGTATCCTGAGAGATCTCCTAAGGCCAACTACTTTCGTAATTTAGAAGAAATTTAGACCCAGGTCTTTTCCTAAATACAACACTCAATCTCCTATTCTACGCCAGCTCTCCACTAGATTTGGTTACTGGAATTGCAACACTCCATTGCCTCATTATTGCAGCTATCATTTAAGCTATTGTAATTTTTGCCTGGGCTTCAAAAGGTCGCCAAATTTGAACTCATTATGGCTAAAATCCTATGCACTCCTGCTAGGAAGTGAGCCTCATCCGAACACTTCATTTCCTAGTGAAAGCTGAACAAGACAGAGATGTAAGCCGAGACTTGGGGGGGGGGGACGTTTCAATTTCTGGATTAATACTTTGACTTCATATTATTGGGACATCTCACCCAACCATCGGGCAAAACTTCTAAGGCATTTCATGTCATCTATTTGGGATTCTCAGATCGAATCTGCAGGCAGCAGGGCTGGGATGGGAGGGGCAGAGGAAGAAGAGCTCCGAAAACTTACTTGCATTCCCCAGGCTTGTCGCAAAATCCATGCTGCTCATCACATCCAGGCAAGCAAATTGCTGAAAAACACAAAGGAGCAGAAATGTACAGATAAGCCTTTTTTGGGGGGGAGGAGTGTGGAGTGAGTCAAACTCCTTTCACTGAGTTGGTAACAGCAGCTGAATTCAACTCTGGCGTATTGATCTTGCTTAATAACTGGGTCCTTTACTTATCACCAGGGATGAACATTCCCCTTAATACAGTTGCCCATGGACAAAAGAGACCTCACAATTGCTCCCATCCGCCTTTTCTTCCCGGCAAGGGTCAGAAGTCCTCTCCCTCCACCCCCCACCCCGCCAGTCTATGCACACAGCTCCTCCTCTTGCTGTCCTCAGAGTGTGTGTGTGTATGTGTGTGAGTGAGAGAGAGAGAGAGAGAGCAGATAAGGGTGGACAGCTGGTGTGCAGGGTGCCAGCCAGGACAGCTGCTCTATTGTCTATTCTCTCCCAGCAGCTGCCCCACTGCAACAATACCCCCAACCTCCTGCGGCCAATCAGGGCCAAGATGTGCTTCCCAAACAGCCTATCCCTGCCCAGATCTAATCTATGGCACGCGCAGTGATTTTTCTTCTTATTCAAATAAATAAGTCCAAAGTTCTTTCACACACCCAGAAAGGGAGGCGGGAGTGAAGAGGCCTAGGGAGCGCGCGCGCACACACACACACACACACACACACACACACAGCAATGGCAAAGAAGTAAGCAGGCCAGCAGGAGGGAAGACTTCTGCTCATTACTTTGCCTGGTTATGGAACTCATTAAGCAGGCACTGCAAGTTTTAATTCAACAAAGCAAGCCAGAGACAATGACGAGCCCCTGAGAAGGAGAAACAGAAGACGAGGAAAAGCTGGGCCGATAATCAGATTGTCTCAAAAAAAGTGAACTGAATGGGCAGCAGGAGTGGGGGTGGGGAGGGCAAGCAGGCCTATGAAGAAAGCCTGCAGTTTGTTTATTTATTTCCTCTGCTTCTAGGGTGACATCACCCCCATTGGTCAAAGAAAAAAGGTGGCATGTATTCTAACTCGCTCCTCAAACTCAGCTTATTAAAAAGAAAAAGAAGGACGGAGACACAGTCAGTCTACACCAGTAATACAAAGGGGCTTCAGAAGGCAACACCAACTGAGGAGTCAAAGGGAATATTTTCCTAAAGCCATTTTATTCTGCGCTCCTCCACGTCTAATGCAAAAGGAGGAGGCAAGAAGACTAAGTGTTATGATGGGAAACACAAGCCCTCTGTTTGCTGCATTGGCTCAGAATTCTGCCCACCCTCTCTGCACAGATACTGAGCCTGGGCAGTGTCAATCCATTCAACAGTGTTTTCTTTTTTTAAAAAAGCACACACATACAAACAGCGGCAATTACATTGGACACATCTTATCACAATGGCAAGGATCCAACGTACTACTTTAGACACACCCAAGGGCTTGGGGCATGCCCAGTGGCCTTTGTAAGCTTTTGTTTTCTTTGGAATAGCACACAGCCATACCATATCACACTCTGCTTTGGGAAGTTCCCTCAGGTGGCATGGTGGAGTGCCAAACCCATTGGAACATGTGGAGCTTGTGGGTTCAACTCTCAGACCCTGGTTTGTTGATGTTTTGGTACAGCTCCAGACCATTTGTTGGTGTTATTGCCAACCCTGGCTCACTAGGTTTGGACAAGGACATTCAATTTTTTTCTTGCCAGGCTATAAAATGTAGCCGCATGCCTCCAAACTCCCATGGGGATCCATGGAAGGGCGAGGGGAGAACAGTCCTCCTACCACCAATGAACGATAATCCTGAAATTCCCACTTTTTAAAAAAATTTAGAAAAAGATTATAACATTTGTAGATCCCAAGAAAGGAGACAATATGTGCAGACACTTCTCATTTTTGATGAGCACCTGGCCTGCCCACTGCCTTTTAGTGCTCCACCCCAGGAAAATACACCATTCCTATGGACACCCATGTTTCCTCCACTATCATTGCTGCTATCAATGACATTACCAGAACTGAAACTAAGAACTCAAAAACTAAATAAGACCTTAAATAAACAACCATATGGGATGCAATTCAGATGTCACTGAAGTCAAGGAAAGAATGTGGGGGTTTGCATTTTAGTGTGGGGGTTGCATTTTCTGGCACCTTCGAGTCAACCAACTTCAACACTTCCCTTGAATTTCTCTCTGTGTGTGTGTGTGTGTGTGTGTGTGTGTGTGTGTGCAGTGTGTTTGTTCTTTACTCCTCCCACAATTATGCTGGCCTGATCTTTGAAAGAGGGGGATAGTCTTTAACAACTTTAAAATGCCAAGTGCAGAAATGCAGCTGTCAATCAGCAGAATGGCTTTTAGAAATGTTTCAATGTGTGTCCTTGATTTTCATCTTTGTTTTGTGTACTAACCTTGGACCCTCCAGGTGTTTGAGGACCTCTGGTTTGAAGCTGGGGTGGGGAGAGGCAGAGGTTCCCCACCCCTTTTAGAGAATGTTGGCATTCTGAGTTGGAAATGTCAATGCAAAATTAGCATACTGACTCTAGCACTTAATGCCACCATGAGCCTTATCTCTTATGCAATAATAGGGAAAGTCCTCCCTCTGCTAATAAAACAAGAAGTTGTGGCTGAAAAAAGGGGGGAAACTTATTGGGCTGCTAAATAGCGATTAAACTATTTGACTACATTCGGTTCATAGGTTTGCTATGCAATGTGCATGCCAAATAACTAAGAGGGGATTCGCTATATTAGACTTGACACTATTGATTAACAATCATGTTATGTCACACAGGGCAAGAACTTGGTGAAGCTGTATGCATTTTAATGTGCATTACAAGCAATTCTATGCATATTTACTCAGAAGTAAGTGTCTCTGTGTTCAATGGTCCTTTACTCTCTGGCAAATGTGTTTGGGACTGCAGCCTAATCTACTGTATGTATAGAATGTGTTTACTGTTTACGTTAGTGGATGCTCTTAATTTTTTTGGAATTTGGAAAATGTTTAAAGAAAGAAAAAGAACTAAAAGTTGAGAATGTGTTGCAGGCACTGCCATAAATTCTGTAAATTAACAGTAAGTCTAATACCCTACAGTAGGAAAAGGCAGCATGTCACATTTATTGGTATATTTGTTCAGAAAAGCCCTTGCTGCAAAATTGCCAATTCAGATACATGCAGTTGTTTTGATGCTCACAGTCAATAGATAAGACAGACTGCAGGAATTTTGTAGAAATGTGTATGTTTTAATGTGTACTATAATGCTATTAGCCCAATTGGTAACATAATACTATGTTAGTCAGACACACTGGTTGCCACTGTTCACCTACCATTAAGGTGGCGTTAGGAATTCTGTATCTGCTAGGCCTGGGGTTGGGAATAAAATGCTCTAAATATTTGTCCAAACCTTCTATGTGGCTCCCATAATTATTTTGCTGATTTGCCTTGAAGGTGATGTTTACTTTAGGTCAGGTTCCTGAATTCTTCACCTTTGGATTTTCGTTGGCAATTTATAAGGATCCAATCCAGCCACTGTCAAGCACTTTCAAATTCCACTGATTTCAGTGGGACAGCCAAGCACCTGTTTTACTCTCCCAATAAAAGTCATGCAAATCCAAAGTGTTGGCTGCATCATGTCCATAACTTTGCTGACAGGAAGTCTCCTAATGCCTTGCACCTTCTTCTTTCTCTAGGAGCTCATCATTTTTTTGTAATTCTAATATATTATATTTTATCCTTATTCCTTAAGGACTACAGATTCAGGATTTCATTATATCATTGTTGGTATGTGGCTTTTTTAAATTCTCCCTAGCAAGCACACTCCTTTCTGAATGGGACATGTTTGCACCAATGCATGAGTGAGGAAGAGAGAGAGAATTGGTGGCACCAAAGAACTTTAGAAAGACAAATGAGGATTTCCTTGAGGACACTCACGGTCAGTGCAGTACTGCCCCTTCCAGCCAGGATTGCAGACCTTCTCCCCACGCTCTCCACAAGTGAAGTGGCCAAAGGCATCATCCCTGGGGCGGCAGAAGACAGAACAGCCCTCTCCGTAGTAGTGCTCATCACACACAAAACGGTAGGAATACTTGAGGTCAGTGCGGCCACTGCTGTGCAGGTCCTGGGACCATTCTTCTCCAACAGTCAAATGTCTCTGCGTAGCCAGGCGGCTAATGAGGCGTTCTGGATTCTCTGCAAAACAGAAGGCAGGGGGTGGGGGAGGAGAGAGAGAGAAGAGGAATGCAGTTAAATAAATTGAAAGCTTAAGATTACACTGGAAATTCAGGAAGGAGTGAGAATTTTTTAAGCAGGTATGGAAAAGCTATAGGTTGCCACTGATCCTGAACCCAGGTAGAATTGTCCCACTGACTCCAATGGGACTTCGTTAGAAATAAGTGGCTGCTATTGGGACTGGAAAAGTTCACTAACTGGAAAAGCAGGCATATCATGGACCCATAAAGCAGCAGCCCTGAGTGGAACTTGGAAAAAGCCATTTACCTGTGTTGAGATCATCAGGGGAGTCTGTGTGCAGCGCTTCAATGATGAGAGAGAAAGTGCCCTGGAAAATAAGATTTTTAAAGAACACAGAGAAAACAATGAGAGCAAACATCTACAGTCAGCAGAAATAATATGGTCACAGGAGGGGCAGGAATATGTGTGCCCAGCCAGCGTGACTCTCTGATCCCCTGACTCCAGCCTGTTTTCACTTTCCTCAAGGAAATGGCAGAGCTTTTTGAAAAGTTGCTTCCTGGCCTGTTTTTTCAGCCTGCTCCGCACAGGATGTGGTGTTAAAAAGGAGCAGAGAGGGGAAAGTGGGGGAGGGAGCGGGAGAAGGGGCATCACTGTCAGCCTTCACACTTTTTCTCTCCACACTGCCTGAGAGGTAATGGGCTGGAGGTGAAGATAGTGGGGTAGATGAAGCCTTTGGGAATTCCGGGCAGAAATGACAATGACATAGCCATTTCCATAATGGAAAGGCAGGGGGAATGGAGCCGCAATAAAGTATTTGCAGCCACCCCTATTCTCACCCTCCCTCCAGCTGACTGGCTGAGGCCGCTAATGAGACAAAAGCTGGCCCTGCCAACAGGATTGCGAGGTCAGAACTGCTCTCTCTGGAGCACTAATCTGGCTTCACTCCTGGCAAAGCAGGGAGTTGCAGATACATTATGACACTAATGTGCCGATTCTGGACCAAAAGGACGCAGCCTTGAAGTCAGGAGGTCGCTTTGCATTAAAAAGCATCTAGCAACCTTGGCAGCAGCAATCAGCCATTAGCTTGGCAGGAGCATAAGCAAAGATCTCAAGGAGCAAGGGCACATCGTGGGGAGTTGGGGAGAAGCCTGGATTTGTGAAGCAGACACTCTTTTGAGCTGCGCTGTTGCATCAAAGGCTACAAATAAACACACACACACAAAGCTCTCTTCCCCATTCCATCCCTGCTTCTGAATCCACAGTCCCACCCCAGTTCCCTAACCCCATCCTAGTCTTGACAAGCACTGGAAAGGTTAAAAAGCAAGTTCCCCTCAGTCTTCTGCAGCAGCCTTATCTGACCACGAGCATGCGCTCCCTAATCTGGAATCCTAAAAGTGCACTTACACACAGGGAGCGGCAATTCTAATCTGCATTTGTTCAAACAACACCAGGGGGGCGTAGTTAAAAGTGTTTTGTAAACAAGGAGACCAAAGAGTGAAGCGATGGCCCGGGTGAACTTACCGGCCAGGTGAAGCCGAAGGGGAAGCGGATGGGGTTGCTGAAGGAGGGGTCGCTGCTGGCGGCGTTGTCGGGCACGCTGAAGGAGTTGGCCCCCAGCACCGGGGTGATGGAGCTGCCGTAGGTGCAAGGCGGCTCCGGGGACACGCTGGCTTGGTAGTGCTTGAGGCAGACGCGGAAGAAGGTCTTGCAGTCGCACTGCTGCAGCCCAGGCGCCGCGCCGCCCCTGGGCACGGCGCCGCCGAAACCCTCCCGGCAGCAGTTGCGGTTGCCCAGAAGCCCCTTCTTGTTGACGAACTCCTGCAGCTTCAACTCGAACACGCCGGAGCTCCAGACCTGCAGGAGGAAGCGGGAGCGGGAGCCACCATTAGCAACTTAGGGGGGGGGGACGAGGAGGGAGCTCTTGGCCCTGGGAAATGGAGCCGCAAATTGGCGATTGGGAGGCGAGCGCCCAGAGGGGGGCGGAGCAAATTTATCAATGGAAGTTCTGCACTGATTCCAGGCGGGGGGGGGGGGGAGAGAGAGACAGCGGCTGCGTTCGCGCAACGCGCCTCCCGCAGAGCACAATGGCCAGGCCCCCCGCCGCGTCGAACGCAGCCGCCGAATTGTCAATGGCGAAGCTCCCCATTGATGGCACCTCGCGGCGCTCCGACAGGGGGCACCTGCGCGGCGGAGTTCGCGTGCCCCGAGTACCGGAGTTCCGCTAATACTGGGGCGCCAGCAAAAAGCCACCGAGGTGAACTCTCGTTCTCTCTGTGCCGCGCGCGTGTATGTGTGAACGCGAGCGCACGCGTGCAGACGGTCCTCCACTAAAGCGAGGGAGGGGGTGACAGGAACCCCCCTGGGGTGGGGGAGAGAAGGGCGACGCTTCGTTACAGATCGCCACCACCCTCCGCCCTCGGTAGCCCTTCAAGTTTCCCGGAGAGGTGCAACGCGCCAACTTCTCCTATCTACGATGCCTTGCGGGTTTCCAGAGGATTGTCAACACGACCGCACGCGCGCAGACATGCATTATATACAGCCGGTGCTTACCTGGCAGGGAAACTGAAGCACGCAAAAGACCACTAGAGTCAGCGTGGACTGGCCTCCCATTCTGAGAGGGAGTGAGTTGCCCGAGGGGAGATATTGGGGCTTCTTCCCTTGCAGTCCCTTGGGGAAAAGGCAACCGCAAAACAGCAGGGGCGTCTTGACAAGAAGATGGGTCCCGACAAACCTCTCGCTCCCTAGCCCGGCCGGAGGGGAATTAGAAGGGAGATGGGCGAGTTTCAAGTCTCTAGCTCTTTTCCCGTCGATGCGGATTTCGATACGCCCTTTGGATGACTGACAGCTCTTTGGGAGGCGATTGTTTTTAAAGATGAATTAGGCTCGAGGCGCAACTTTTACCCTCCTCTCGGCTTTTCCTCTTCCCGGCGACAGTTCTGGGCGGCTTCGTTGCGCTTCGCTCCTCTTCTCCCACCAAAGAAGAGCCACTTAATTCCCAGAGGCGGAGAAAAGGCTCCCCAAAGCAGATTAAAATAATCAACGATCTGGAAATCCCTCCGGGGACGAGAAGGAGATAATTCCCGGTGGCTTCAGGCGAAGAGGGCAAGAGGGGTTTTGCTTTGGGCTGGTGGTCTGGGGGTTTTTTTCCTCTCTTTTTTTAAAGGGGCGGCGGCGGTGGTTTGGACGGGCGTGTGTTTAAGCTTTGCAGTGGGTTGTCAAGCAGCCGCCTTCAAATCCCCCGGGTTGCTGGTCGCCACTTTCTGGCAGAGACCTGCGATCAGTCTGTTTCGTTTTCTTGAAGGAATCCAAGCCCCCGGAAAAAAGGAAGGCAAAAGAGGCTTGTCTCGTTTCAGCAGCTACTCGAGAGCAGCTGACTGGCGGCGCCCGCGTGAGAGTGTGCGCGCTTCCCGGGTCTTCCCTCTGTGGTTCTAGGTGTGGGTGATCTTTGCTTTCGCCTTGGATCTGGCAGGCTGTCGGCTTTCCCCCCCTCTCTTGTCCCCCCCTTTTTTTTTGCTCGCTCGCTTGCTCTGTAGCGCTACGGATCTGCCTGCGGTCGGGCGCCTGCCTGCCTTATATCTCGCCGGCCGCCTGCATAGCTAATGAGATGCAAATGAGCAGCCCCCCAATCTGGCGAGAGCGGCCACAAAGGAACCACTTTTCCAAGCCCTCCTCTCAATGGATCGCCAAATGGTCAGTGAGCTGTAAAATGGGCAACCCTCCGCCTCTTCCCCTCCCCTGCGGCTCTCACAAAAAAGTGAGGGGGGGTTCATTTACATTCCTGCAAATTTGGAAGCTGCAAGAATCAACCTTCTCTCCCCCCCCCCACCCTTTTCCCTTCTGCTTTCAGGGGACGGTCACACCCAGACACACACGACCGACCTCTCTTCCACTCACGTCTGAACGTTATAAGCGCAGGAGAAACTCAGGCTCCCGCAGGAAAACAAGCCGAGACTCAGAACGTCTTAAAAGGTGTAAATGTAACACGCACGTTTTTGTTTTGTTTTTTAAAGTACATTCTTGGCAACGACATCTATCCGCCGCTAAGGATATCCTTCAACCGAGGGAAGGAACCAGATCAGCGTTACGCCCGGCTGAAACCGAATACCTTGAACCTGGCACGTGGGGCCACTGTGATATTTTTGAGGGTTTATAAATGCCCCCATCTGGAGGAGGGAGGAGAGCGAGCGAGACAATCGCGGCGAGCAAAGTTGTAGTTGTGGGGTGTGTTCTTTTAAAGTTCCCTTGAACGTGGCTACCTATGTGAGAGGTGTTCTTGGGGGAGCAAACCCGGGGGGCGGGAAATAAATTTCGAGGACGCGGCAGGACCTCCTGGATGGGTTTAAGTTCCCCCAAGTATCGAGAGCACTTCGGAATCTGCGCGCTCCCTTTGCTGATCATTATGCGGCACACACCCCCGAGACTCTCATGCTCAAACAATCCGGGAAAGACCCATGTGTTAAGTTCCAGGCGGGGGAGATGCGGCGGGGGGGGGGGAGCTTGGCTGGGTAAACAGTCCTGCTTTTTAAAGACCCCAAAAGAAACACACACCCCTCCTCCCTTCCCCTGGATGAACTGCATGGAACGGCTCCACTTCCCCTAGGATGATGATGATGATGAAGAAGATCGCCATTCCTCTTTCACTCTATCTCTCTGCCTTTTTCCTCCTTGAAGCTTAGTTTTTCATTTTTTCGAAGGGGAAAAAAAGTGAGTTTGGTGTGTGTCGTTCGCGTGGCTGTCATTAAGGCAGTTTGTTATTATGTGAGGCCTGCATCAGTTGGCCCTTTGTGCTCTCAGCTGTATGGTAATGCAGGCAGCACCTGCTCCTTGCACAATACAAACGAGAGAAAGAGCTCCCCTCGGCGCACGCTACTGCCTCTACAACAATGTGCACACATTTTTAAAGAAATCCCTTCCAGCCTTCCTTCCCCTCCCTACCTAAAAAAAAAAAAACTTTATGCCAACCGTCACCTTATTATTATTTTTTACACATCCATCAGACACTGGAGCTTTTGTGTTGGTTAACACACACACACACACACACACACACGGGGGCTGCTGCCGCTGATAGAGCAAGTCTTATTAGTCTCCCTTGCTTCCTGATGGTAGAAGCGTAGGATTTGAACACACAAAGTTTGAAGGTGACTAATTTCGACTTGATGAGGAAAGGGAGGGGGCCGAGGAGACAGAGAAGGCGACTTCCCCACACACACACTCCACTCTCCCCGCCTTCCTTGGTTTGGGCCTTCTTACAAAACACCTCTGTAAACAAGCAAACAGCAAAGGCTAGCCTGGTGTGCTTCATTGGAATGCAAGGTGCAACTGTCTGTGTAAATGTCATTTGAATTGCAACAGAGCTTTTCAGGGGGCTGCTGAAGCTGGTGGGCAAGGGAGAGTATTGGGCCACAATGAGTGCCCTGTAGGTGTGGCTTGCTCATTCTTCTTTATGGCCACTTTGGAAGCGTGTTTTTGCAGGAGGAAATGTGACTTTCATTGAAGCAGATGTCTTGATCAGAAATTATTTTACCATGGAGGGAAGTGGGGGAGGGGGCACGAAAGGAGTGGGGGGGCACACACGATCCAAAACACTTCTTCAAGTTGCTGGTGAAGGTCAATTAAAAGAAAATCACTATTTGAATGTGCATTGAAGAAGATGAGTCTGTCATTCCAAGCCGTTGATGTTGCCATTAAACCTGGAGACTTCCAACTGAATATAGTAGGCCAGTATTGATTCTGCAACAGACATTGGCCCCTAAACATACAGTTCTTCCCTGCAAAGTAGCAACAGATTTGGTCCTTTCTTGCATTGATTCACACATTAGAGAGGCAGCCTGGCTCAGTGGCAGAGCACATCCTTTGCAAGCAGAAGGTCCTGGCTTTGGTCTCAGGTGTCCTGGCTGGCATGGGCCTGCTTGAGCGTCATTGTCAGCCCTGCCAGAAGATGGTACCAGACCAGACTTGGTATAAGGCAACTTTGCGGTGACCTCTTACTCTAAGCTGACTTTGCCTTTATTTAAACCCTCAACATGCTTAGTCAGCCATGTCAGGAATTCCTGCTGGAGAACTTTTCTACACCGACTGGCAGCAGGTTTCAGAAAGGGGACCTCCCAGATCCTACCTGGAGATACTAGTGAGTGAACCTGGGACCTGTATGCAGAGCAGAAGCTGAGCTACAGCCAATGTTGTCTTGCTAGATCAGACAACAGCCGTCCAGTGCAGCATTCCAAGAGATGCCTTCTGGAAATTCACAAGAAGTCATTGAGGGAGATAACGCAGAGAGAGATTTCACCTTTCATACCCTTCCAAGAGATTCTTCCTTCCTTCTTCCTAGGTAGGTTTTTCCTAAGGTTCAATTCAGCTGATCTCCTTGGAATTTTAAGCCATTGATTATTGTTCTAGTGTGAGTGGATAACTGTCCCCCTTGCTAAGATACTTTAAGTGTATTTTCTCTATCTTTCTCTCCGGATTCTGGTTGCCTCATATGCTTCAGGAAAAGAAGAGCGATCCAAAGCTGACATTGGATACTGACAAAAAGGCAGACAAGAAGGAGATTGTGTGTTTTGTTGGAGATTTAAGTTGACTGAGAGGTTGGTGAGCAGATACATTTCTATCCCACTCTTTTCCCAAGGGACTTAAGGGTGACATAGGTGGGATTCCTTCCCCCTTCCCAACAACCTTAAGAGGTAGGTTAAAGGTAAAGGGACTGTCAGACTCTGGGGTTGCAGCGCTCATCTCACTTTGCTAGACAGCTCATAACAGACTCAAGGCTATTCGGCCATCTTTATATTTCAGCAGGAATTTGAACCTGGTGGTGCTGAGGTATCCCGCAAGACAAGACAAGCTAACCAACGGAGAACTAACATGAAAGGGAATACTGGTGTGAAGCATAAGCACAGCTGCTGGAGCACGAAACCTGAATGCAGTAAATAATTGAACGAGTCACACAAGGTGTGTGCGAGTTTTCACAGACACAGGCAGCAAATCCTCAGCTACAGAGACACAAAAGGCTTTTTCTTTTCTTTTTGCAGTGTATGTATTCTTAAGTGCACTAGTGGAAACAATCTCACTGAGTGCACTGGATTTTGTTTCACCATGACCTGTTTAGAACTGGCACACCTGGGCAGTTTAAGGGGAGGAGGGAGATGATGACGACATAGCATTTTGAAACAATTGCTTGAAAAACCTGCATGCTCCCATTTAAATCCAGAGTGACGTTTAGATGCATCTTTCTCCAGATGCATATTCATCACACACATTATGGTTTTATACTGTTTATTCTGGATCTGGTTGGTTTGCGCATGCGAGAGCTCCTCTCTCCTTCGGCCCAGTCCCACAAACTGGAAGAAAATTGCAGTAATGATGCTGTAGCTTTTTGCTTCCAGGAAGCTTATAGATTTCCACTTAGTTGGTCTTTAAGGTGCTACTGGAAGGAATTTTTTTTGTTTAGATTTCCAGAAGTCATTGCAGCAGTTATCTCTTGGGACAGCAACCAAGAGGAATGGACAGGTGTGGACAAGAGGACAGTAAGATGCTGTTCCATAACGCCCTGCCTTCCCCCATTCCTCTGTCCTGCACTTTCTTTGGGAACCACAAATGAGATGAAGTACAATGTGTATGTGTATATATCACCACCAGCTTGAGCTGTGTAACCAATGCATTCTCTTGCCAACTATCAGTCAGGCTGGAGTGCAATCTATTTTTTTTTTAAGACTTCTCAAGCCTCATTCCCATTCATGTCTTGCGCAAGAGAAGCTCCCCATAGTTTTTTCTAAGGCATTTGCCAACATTGTGAGGGAGGGAGGAGGGAGAGAGAAGGAGCGGGTGATGGAATTCTCCCTTTGCTGGATTTGCAGATTTAGGATCCACTGTAGATTCAGTTTGGAAAGGCGAGTGGGGGGGGGGATTTCGCTCATTTACATTCCTGTTTTGGAAGGAGTGGGAATCAAAAGTTAAACACGCGCAGGGGCTGAAACCCTTCCCTTTCCCCTGGATTCCCCCCCCCTTCCCCAAAGAACCCCCAAAGTCTCTCCGAATCTTTTTAACCACCCTCCCTTCGCTCTCAAGGATTTGTTAAACTGACGCGGCGCAGATTTCTCGATTAGGCCCGCAAAGCGGAACTGAAAGGCGTCGTAAAATCCGTCAGAATCCTGCCCAAAGCGCTTATTCTCTTCCAACTTAATTTATGCCACGCGATTCTGTATCGGGGAAATCAAGCAGAAAGTTCCTTTTCTTGACTCTCCCCTCCTCCTCCTCCTCCTCCTTCTCTCTCCCCCCCCCCCGCCCCGATTCCTTGCTTGTGTGTCCTCCCCCCCCCTTCTCTTTCAGATGCTGCTGTGCTAACGGGGAGACTGTTTAACTTAAGTGTTTCTATAGGAGGCTGTTGTAGTTTAACTCCTGCCCACCAGTAGCTGGGCCGAACAAAGGAGGGACTCGAGGTCTAACCATTCATCCTTTCTCTGCGCTTTAATTTTCATTGATTTTGAAGACAAGGGGAGCCCTCAGGGATTCGAGCTGAAGGGGGATGACACGCCTTTAGACGCGATCAACCCCCTAGCCAGCCATCTGCTCCGAACCAAATGGCGTTTTTTCACTCCCAGTTCCTGCGTGTCTCTATACTCCCCTCTCTCACACTTCCAGTCCCGGAGGGGGATTTCTCTCTCTCTCTCTCTCTCTCTCTCTCTCTCTCTCTCTCTCTCTCTCTCTCTCTCTCTCTCTCTCTCTCTCTCTCTCTCTCTCTCTCCCACCCCCCACCCAGCAAAGGCAGCTTAAGTTAGAAGTATGTTGAATGGACTTTATCCTTCATCCCCCCCCCACCCCGTCGTTTTTATTTGCGGCGCTTGGGAAGACGGCAGCAGAAAAGGCCATAAATCCTTACCTTCCTCATTAAGGCCGCGCCGCAACCCCTTTTTAAATACTTTTTGATTCCTCAGCAAATTTACTGTACAACGCCGAGCTCATTAGCCAGCGGAGGAGACATTAGCGGGAGACAAGGAGAATTTGTCCCTGCAAAAAAATAAATAATGGGATTATAAAGTGTATGGGAGGGGGGTGGGATGCGTGGGTGGGAAGCTGCGGCTCCCTGCCCTCGAAGAAGCTTCTCTGCTTTTCCTTCTCTTAGGGAAACTTTCGTTTTGGCTCGGGAGGATCTCGAAAGAGACTGCGATCCGAGGGCAGAGCGCCGTGGGTCCTTGCAACTTCCGCCAGGGCAGGACCCTAAGCAACTTGGGGGACTCCGGTGGGAAGAAAAGGCTTCCGATGGAAGCCCAGGCCTGCTGGCTGCTGGAGCAGAGCAAGGGTCCCCGTCGCGCCCTTCCCTCCCCCACAAATGCCTCGCCCCGTTTCCAGGACGTCGGTGCTAGAGACCACCCCCTTCGCATCTTGTGGCAGTGAATCCCTCGAGCTGGCTGGCTCCGGCCGGCGATCCGATAGTCAGGGGGCCAGTTCGTACATGTGCGCAATTTGGTTGCCGAATGCCTGCACTGTCTGGCTCCACCGGAACGCGCGTCAAGCGATGTGATGTCTGTCGTGGCTCAGTGTCACCTGCCAGTCTGCCCTCGGTGCCGCTTGAGTAAAAAAGGCACGAAACGAGCAGTTCTGGATCCCGCCCCCCCCCCTCCTGACGAGGGAGAAGGGATGCAGACCGAAAGGATACCTTGTGGAACCAGAACAGGTCCAGATCTCAGGGTTGCAAACTCAGGGTAAAGGCCGACGTCACCTGAGTGAGGGGGATCCTTGCCCGTTCCCCTCTCAGCATCGGGGTTCATTATAACGCTAGTCCATTCTCTGCAGCAGCAGCAGCAGCGACAGTCAGGTGGCCTAGTCAGGTGAGCACCAGGAAGATGCAGGTTCAAATCCCTATTGCTCCGTGAAACTAATTGGGCGACCCTGAGCTAGTTGTTCTCTCTCAGCCTGACACCTCCCCCCCCCCCCAAAGTTGCTGTTAGGATGAGACTGAGGTGCGGAAGATACGTGTTGAAGCTCACAGGAGGAATGGTAGGATTTAATGCAATAAATAAATAGCCCCTCCCCTTGTTTGGTATCTTCAAATTGTGGTGCGGGGGACAAGAAAACCTCACTAAAATCAAAACAACTTACCAGAGAGAGAGAGAGAGAGAGAGAGCACGTATTGGGAAGTTTTTAATGTGTGACATTTTAATGTATTTTAAATCTTTGTTGGCGGCTGCCCAGAGTGGCTGGGGAGGCCCAGCCAGATGGGCGGGGTACAAATAAAAAATTATTATGGTTACTATTATTGGGAAGGGTCTTAGCTCAGTAGCTGAGTATATGATCCCTGCACTGCAGAGTCCCTTCCAGCTCTACGATTCTGTTATTTGCTTTGCATGCATTTGCTTTGCATGCCTGCATTTGCTTCCCTCCTACCAACCCATAGGCTATGCTAATAATATAAGTGGTGCGCAGACTGAATGATGGAAATGCCAGGCTGCTGCCACCAGATGCATCACGGTTGCGCCTTAGACGGGCAGGCGAGGTCTTGCCACGCCTTTGCACTTGGGTTCGGGTGTGGCTGGGTGGGGCGGGACGCGCCTGGTAGTGGGTACCCGATCTGGCGGTGGAGGAAGCTCTAGGTCAGCCCCCGGGACGTCGCCCCACCTCGCCTGTCTCACAGGTGGGGTGAGGAGACGTCTAGGATGCCAATTCAGAGGGGCAGCCTCCTGCTTCTGTGGTAAGAAAAAGCCACCGAGAGTCCCGAGGCCCCACACAATGCCCCATGTTAGCAGAGGTGGGCTTCCCCTCCACCTAGTTAAAAATCGGGCGCTTTTAAGTTTGGCTTAGAAGTTCACGGAAGAACCGTTAGCCGCCTGAAATATCACACGAGCCTCTTCCGACTCCACAAATGCGGAATAAACCCCTGCCCACTTCTCCGTGGTGAATGGTCACCTCAGTGATGCAGTCAAGGCAGATTTCTGGGAGCAGAAATCACTCGGCACAGCAGAATGGACAGGAAGAACCCCACCCCTCATCAGGGTTAATCTACCTATTCTGAAAAAAGCAAAGCAATAGACATTCTTTAAGATGAAAACCTATAGATCCAGAGCATATAATTACATAACTGCATCATAGGGTGGCAGTGCCTTCCCTAGAGGCCCTGTTAAGTCAGTCCCCTTGAATTCAGGGGTGTGTATAGGATTGTAGCCCAAATAATCCGGATTGAATGAAGGTTTGCAGGACAAAGGGGAACTCTTGATCAACCTGTCACTAAAACGGATTCTGGACACCGTCAGCTCTGGCGTCTTTTCACCTGCTTGATCCGGGAGCAAATGAACTTCAGGAATGCTGTGTAGGACCAGGGGTGTGATTTGGAAGATGAGACTCGACCCCTCCGGAAGCTCGTACGGCTCTCGCTGTGGGTTGTTTTTGTGTGTGTGCAAACACCTGCCCCAGTTGGTAAAACGGAGGGCGCACCATTTGGATGCGAAGAAAACGCGCAGTCCGACCTTATTCCTACTGGGAAGCGAATCTCGCTCAGAGTTCAGGCTGCGATCCTACACGTATTTTGACGGGGAGGGGGCATGACATTCAGTGCGGGCCTTCCATTGGATCGAGCTGCGCAGCTACATCACTCTTATATAATCATAATGTCATTTCTTGCGCCCAGACAAACTCTTTTCCTTTTCTAACGTGGAACAGTTTTTACTCGTCGCTCCAGTGCCCCCTCCCTGCTCCCCCCACCTCTCCCCCTTCTGCTTAGCATGTGCAGGCCACGGAGAATTAATGTGGGAAAGGATTCCTCTCCTGCTCTCCTGAGACTTGTGCCATTGCAACCCCAGCCTTTCACACACCACAACACACAAATGAAGTGGGTGGAAAGCAGAGACGGCTTGTTTGGGGCTTGGGGGGTGTCCAAAGAGGAGTCTGGCAGCTCCCGCCGAACTATTGCTCAAACATACATGTTGGGAACATGCCTTCCCTCCTCCTTTTTAAAAAAGAGAGGAGTCTTAATTCTTCAGAAGTTTCTCCCGCAGGTCTGTCGAAAGTTGCAAAGGCATGTGCTGATTAGAATAAGAAAGGACCAGTCGCGTGGCTCAGCTGGCACACAGAGAAGCCAGATGATAGATAAGCAGCAGCTCGGGGGCTCCCCTCCCCCTCCGCTCTTCTCCCCCCCCCTCCTTTTTCAAATCGCAAATCATCTGCTCCGGCCCTCTCCTCGCCTCTCATTTTCATCACAAAGCGTGTGTGTTTACCTGGGATCCCAGAACCGACGGGGCATTCCTTTGTCTCTCCGATCAGATTGCTGCAGCCAGCTGCTCTTCCCAGCCCCTTCCCTGGGCAAATCTGATCGTGGCCCCAACATGTGGGGTTGGACTTGATTGAAAATGAGGTGGGGGGGGGAGAGAAAGGCCTCCAAGACCGACCGGGACGCTCACTCGAGGGGAAAGGGGGGGGCAGTTTCTACCCCTTGGTTATACCCGAGTTATTTCTTTCTTTGCATCTCTCCCCCCACCTCCAACCCCCCTCGCTTTTGGTATCTTGTACGTTTTGGCTGCTAGAGATCTGCTGGGACAAGGGGACAGTGCTCTCCTCTTGCTGCCTCTCCCCTGCCTCCCTTCTCCCTAGCCTCCCTCCTCGAACTGGAAAGGATTATTGGTTGAATATTCTTGCGAGGGGCTGAGGTCAGTCGCGTGCCGATGTCTGCCCAGGGAACATCTGCCGGGGCCTTAGTGCAAATAAAGCCAGCCGCGATGGGCCGAGGAGATTAGAGAGAGAACGAGGGAGCCCATAGCTCCCCAAAGTAAGATTTCCCCGCAGGGTCGCCAAAAGAAATTGAGAGACACGTGTCTAGGGCGACGTCCCTGAATTACAGCATCCACACGGCCAAAGGTTCAGAGCTGATCCCCGCGGGATGCGCGCGCATCCCTTCTCCCTCCCCCGCGTGGGCGGGGAGAGGAAACCTTCGCTCCGGGGAAGCGTGAACTGAGCCCATTGGGTCACGAAGAACTGCGCCGGGAGGGCAGGATGGGCGCCCTCCCACGCGTTAGAATTCTGAGCTGTACCATTTCAGATTGAAGGCGGGGCCGGGAGTGGCTTCTTTTATTATTATTTCGGGATTCGCCTGACTTAAAGTATCTCCTGAGTATCTTAAGCTGTCGCATCAGAAAGGAGGGTTGAGTTTAGTTAGTGGAGGGGGTTTGTGGAGTCATTTTAAAAGAACAAAAAGCAGGCCATCAGCTCTGGGACAAGACATGGAACAAGACACAACATCTATCCTCTCAGTCCACCACTTCGTGCAAAGCAGTGAGAAATAAGCATGTGTGAACACAGGCATGGATTCTAGCTAGTGGAACTCGTCCTTCAAGTTAGGCCTCAGTATTCTGATATGAGAGGAAGTACAGTGGTACCTCGGGTTACATACGCTTCAGGTTACATATGCTTCAGGTTACAGGCTCCGCTAACCCAGAAATAACACCTCGGGTTAAGAACTTTGCTTCAGGATGAGAACAGAAATCGTGCTCCGGCAGTGCGGCAGCAGCAGGAGGCCCCATTAGCTAAAGTGGTGCTTCAGGTTAAGAACAGTTTCAGGTTAAGTACGGACCTCCGGAACAAATTAAGTACTTACCCTGAGGTGCCACTGTAATCCTAGCGTGTGCAGAGTGCATTTTGTTCACCACCAAGTAGTCATAAATAATCCTTCCTCTGACCTGTCACAATGAAAAGGTGGGGCTTTGAGGCAGGTGTTGTATCGCCGTATCGTTTACTCTGGATTTCTTATCATGCAGTAACCAAGATGCATATTCAATGTCACAGAATGCAGACTGGTTACCTTCCAGTTCATCCTGTCTTAACCTCCTCTCCTATTCATGATCAGGATGGTCAAATATTCAGCCTTGGCCTCTTTCACATACTTGTCATCTTATGGAAGGGAAAAACCACAAGAGGCTGTTATTAAAGGATAAGTAATCCACAGCCAATTGTCTTGATTACCACCCCTTTGAAATACACATAAACAAAGGACATAGGAAGAAATTTATAAGCCATTTTTTAAAAAAAAAGTTACTAAATTCAATCCTGAGTTTAATTCCTGGAAAGCAATCATGTACTTTCATGCAAGTCATACGAAAGGACAAAAGTTTTTGTGGTTTTTTTTTTTGCATTTCCCATGTTTGCAATGTGAATGTTAAACCAACAGTGGCTACATGATATACACACAAATAGGCACACACAAACACATATTATATAAATATATAGAGATATAATTTTGATTGTTTTTTCAACAAGGCAACATATAATTTAAATGGTCCATCTTTTGCTTTTTGTCCTGCATTAACAATATGCGCACAAATAGTGAGAGGATCTCAAAAGCAATTTTTAGGGTGTCATGTGTGAAAATGCCTTTAGTCTGTTCAAGCAAAAATACCAAAGGAATTTTCACACTTGACACCAAAGCGCCTTTGAGCCCACCTGAAGCTACTCTGGGGCACATGTGAATATTGTTAAAGTGAGATAAAAGGCAGAAAAAAAGTTTGTCAACGAACAGACATTCTAGACCATGTTGGTTTTACATTTGTGTTACCTTTTTTAAAAAGCCAGACTATTCAAGACACCTTATTGAATATGCATTACAAATTATATTCTAAGTATGGGCATGTAAAAATGCACCCACAACAAGGCCCTATCCCAAAAGTAAGTGGTTGAAACAAGGATCAATTCTCTTCCAAGATGCTTAGGATCAGTCTAAGTAAAAGTAAAAAACCATTTTGCAAAACTCCCTCCAACAGAAACAAATATTTTTAGTCTTGTTTACTCTGAAACGGATCTGCACAAGTTTCCAAACACTTAAATCCTTTTGCTGTCATGACATATTTCTGTTTCCCACTAAAGGTTCCTCTTTGGTGCCACATTTAAACGGTGTGAAGCTGGCTATTGTGGCTGTGGAGCAAGGCAATATTGGAACTGCCCTTTTCCACCCTGGATGCAAAACAAAACTAACCAGTTTTGCATAAGGCAAAGAGAACAGGATTAGAACAACAAAAGGACCAGCCATTCATTGCCTAGAGAGAATGGAGTGATGTCATGGGCTGTGTTAAGTGGTGACGTGAGGTTGGGCCTGATCCGTACACCCATGCAGAAAAGCAGTACATGGTGGCTGGAATGAGAACACAGTGCCTGCTGCATGCTTAGGACTCTTAATGGGTGGACAGAGATGGTTTCTTTGCAGCGGGCTTCATGGCTCAGAACAGTGGGGTGGGGGATGCAATTAATGCTCTGCAAGGAAGACTGTTATTTTAACCACTGGCTTAGAAGCAAGTCCCATTATAACCAGTGGAACAGAAGAACATCAAAAGAGCCCTGCTGGAGCAGTTCAAGGGTCCAGCACTCTGTTCTCATAGTGGCCAGCCCAATGCCTGGGGGGGAGAGGCAAAAAAGGAGTGGAGCAGTGCTTTCCCCGCAGTTCATTACTAAAACTTGCCATAGCCAATTCCATCATTTCAACTATGTGCTTCAGCCACATCCTCTATGCATGTTGACTCAGAAGTGGCCATTTGTCCAACAGGACTTTCAAGGAAAGAACCAGGCTATTAAGCAGCAATATTTTTGCTAACATGTGCCTTTTCCCTTGAAGCAAACAAGGCACGAGCCAGTCCAGTGCCCAGGACTCTTAATATGCTGACTGCCTGTTTCGGTGTATCTTGAATGCATTGTAAACAGCCTTGAGAACTTCAGTCACTAGGTAGGTTTAAATATTTCAAATAAATAACTAAACAAACAATGCAGTTGGCTCCTATCCTTGTTTACCTGGAAGTGAACCTCACTTGAATTCAGTGACGCTGACTTTAAAATAATGTGGGCACAAGTCCCTTAATTTGGCTCTGGGACCTGTTGTTGGTACGTAGAACACTGCAATATTCCTCCAAGCATGTGCAGAGTTCCTCTCTTTCAAAAGTAACTGCCGCTATTACCCCTGTATCTGTGTAAGAGGTTGCAGGTTGGGGCTTGAATCCTGACACCATAAAGTAATACACCCCAGACACTCTAATAAGGATGAATGAGACAGGGGTTACATGCTCTGTTTGCCATATAATTCCATCTAAAGATTTAATATTAACATTTGCCGCTGACAAAAAACACTTCAGTGTAGTTTATGTACACTACTTTGGTACATATGTCAAAAGCAGTACATAAAGCTTTTAGTAAATAAAATGTCTAGGAATATTTTCTTAAGTAATAAAATGTCTCCGTCTCATTTCCAGCTAGACATCTGCCTTGAAACGCCAATTATCAATTGCATTCCAAAGTGCCGTATTTTTTAGTGTATAAGATGCCCCCATGTATAAGACACCCCCTATTTTGGGGGACTCCAAATTAAGAAAACAACCCTCAGCACTACCTGTGTATAAGACGAGCCCCAATTTTCAACCTAATTTTTTGGTAAAAAAAACGCTGGTCTTATACATGGAAAAATACGGTATGTTTACTGTATTACTATGGTTAACCACCATTCAAATTTTGTATCAGCTCTTTTAAGGCCTTGGGTTTAATCGGCAGTTCAAAACACCTCAATCCTAAATAGATTTGCTTGAAAGCAAGTCCTGCAGAGCCCAGTGAAACTGTTTGCAAAATAAGCAAATGCAGCATTAGAAAAAGCCACGTATTTGCTGCTTGTTATCTGCCGTGTCTCTTTTCCTTCTTCTGTCTCTTGTGCAGCTCTATTCTGTTTCAAATATATTATTTCCTGTTAAGCGCTTCCTTCTTATCTCTCCCCACCCCCACGCATTTTACTTAAAGCAAGTATTCTCCAGAAAGTGGTTGTGAAAGAAGAGTTTGGGGATGAGGCAGATCTCCTACTTTTGAACTGGGCTCCCCCTTTTCCCCCTGCGAGCATCTGCCTGGGGAATAACAGATGTGGGCACCTGCGGTGGCAGGCTGCATATGTTCCATCCTATTCACAGGCATTCAGACGTGGTTACAATGGTAAGCCTTTGTGTACGCAAAGTCACTAAATATATTAATCTGTGTTCCCCAGAGCACTGCTCTGTTTAATTTTTTCCACTGGCAATAACATCTGATCTAATCCTCCAATTGGCTCCCCATCGAGCCCCCTTCCCTCCCCCCGGAAAAAAATATGTGAAGTTATTCAAGCTTCCACCTGTTGCCTATCGGATTGAAGTAGCTCATGTGATCGCCAGAGAACTTCAGAGAGGAGCTCATCATCCGGACTTATGGTGCATATATATGTGTCCGTGAGAGAGAAAGAGGGCATATTTTAGGCCCCAAACCAGTTAAATTTATTTGGTAAACTTAGCATATGTGACTCACTGCTGAAGAAAAACCACCGGTGCCCTTCTTCCATGCAAAATTCCTGAAGGCCAGGAGGACAATGATAAAGGAACAAAAAAAAACCCACTACCCTGGCTGCATCTTTTCTGCCTTTTGCAAATGATCATGAAAGTTCCCATGTGAGGCTTTGTTTATTAAACTCTAGTGGTTATTCGAAACACTGGTCAATAGGCCAAGCAGCAAAAAGGTAACATAAATCTCAGATGTAAGACTTCGATTTTGGGGACAATTTTGTTGCATGACTCTTTTCTCTGATCATTGCTTCTTCTGTTTTGATTTGTTTTCGGCCACAATACGTCCTTTAGTTCTATTGTAGCCGGCACAATGCCCATGGATATCAGGCTGTGAATGAAGACAGAAGCAGTTTAAACAAACCAGCCTCTTTCTTTCCTCTCTGCCCATTGTAATATGAATGGGCCTTCTGCATTCTGCTGCTAGGAAACCATCTTTTTAAAGCCCAACTCGAAGAAAGAGACACAGAGAAAAGATTCCCAATAAAAAAAGAAGCCGCAGAAGCAAAAATAGGGTAGTATTGTTGTTGATGATGATGATGAAAAGGGGAGGGACATTTAAACAAATCTTTAAAAACAATTTCATTGAACATTTAAGGAGACACCTATAGTTTTAATAGTATTGCCCCACGTCCCCTGCCTTAGCAATTAGCAGAGAGAAAGAAGACATTAAACAGTTTGCCTTTCGACAGAAAAAGAAGCAAATTAGCATGAAGCGTGATTATTTGCGAACATTAACTATAGGGTACACTTGGTATTAAGGAATGACAACAGTAGACAATATTGCTTTTAATCACGGATTAATCAAGGATGGAAGAAATATAAACATTTCTCTTTCATTTCAACTGGAGAGAAAACCCGCTGGGAGAAATTAAGAGGGGTATGAAACATATAGAAGATGAAAAAGATTTATGGGGCGGTATACGTTGTAGGAGAGCATATGCAAGGACCCCTCAGTGTCAATTGCATGAAATAAACCAGAAACCAACAATACGCACGCGGAAAGCCTCACGTGAGATGGCCTTGTGCTCTTACTGCGGCAGCAAATGATAAATAAGCGGCCCTGCAAAAGGAGGAGGCTTCAAAGTTGCGCAAGTTGTGTGTATTACCAGCCTGTCCTGCGCAAGTTCTCTTTGCCATTCTCCTCCTCGTCTGCTATGATCTAGCTGAGATTCCTGCATTGCAGGGGGTTGGACTAGATGACCCCTAGGGACCCCTCTCCTCCAGCTCTGCCATTCATTCTACGCTTCGAGGCTTCCTCGGCTCCGCCTCTATTCCACGGCGGGCGGTCACGTGGTCGACCCCGCACTTTCTCGGTCCGGGAAGAACCATAGAGATAAGAAAAAAAGGACGCGGCAGAAATCGCGAGCGGGATAGTGTATGCGGCGCTCTCTAGCTCTCTCACCACGCTTTTCCCAAGCGGCGCCGGCGTTTTCGCAAAGAGATAGCTCATTAGTGAAAGCGCTCCACGCAGCGCTCACCTCAGGCTGCCATTAGACGCCGTCGAATTCCGAGCAAAGGAAATACACGGGGATTGTAGTAAAACTTTGGGGCAGAGAGAGAGAGAGAGAGAGGTGCTTTTCCGTTCCAGTGCTTTGGCAGAATTATACTCTACTCGGGAAGGAAGGGGGAGGGGGGAAACGTGATTTTGTATTTCCCTTGGTGAAATTGCTTCCCTCGCTGCCTGTCAGAATAGAACTCGAGGTGTTTTAAGTAGGAAAAAAGGCAGCCAGCCTAGTGGTGAGAGGAGGAAGCTGGGCAGGGAGGCAGCAGAGAAATTAAGAGTTGTTTTATCAAGGAGAATTGAAGCATAAATCGTGATTTGGGCTCCTTCCTCTTCTCAGCTTCTGGAATGGTGCTGGGCAGGATTCCTCCATTGCAAGGGGTTGGACTAGATGACGCACAGGGTCCCTTCCAACTATACAGTTCTATGATTCAATAAATGCTGGTCAAATCAGTGGCCACTAGCCACGGCAGCTATTTCCATGTCCACTGTCGGAGGAGGCTGTATGCCTCTAAATGCTGGTTGATGAGACTCCCAAGTGGGGAGGGAAGGTCCTTGCTGCACTCAGGTCCTGTTTGGGGGCTTCCTGTGGGCATCTTGTTGAGCCCTATGAGAACAGAGGAGCCTTTGGTTTAACCCCGCAGAGATGGTCTTAAATAGGGGCCTAAGTGCCAGTTCCTGTTGTTGCAATTGCTTAGGGAGTAAGCGGGCCTCACTTTGCTGCGGAAGGCTGCAGCCCTGTGTCTGCTCACAGCAGTCTTCTGAGTATCCATCTGTTTATATATGGTGATACTTATATTCTCTATAAGGGTCATGCATGCTGCTTCTTCTCTCTCCCCTCCCCCCTTTCATCCACACAGCATCCTTGCAAGGTAGTTTAGGTCGAGAGGCAGTGGCTGGTCCAAAGTCACTTGCTATGCTTCATGACTGAGGTGGGATTTGATTGCTGCTCTCCCAGGTCCTATGCCTAATTAACAGTCTAACCGCTACACCAAATTGGCTCACATGGACTGTTAAACATGCTTTTCCAGGGAACAAGCTCAATTAAACTTCCTTGCATGTAAATATATGCATAGAATTGGGCTGTGTGGCTGTAATCCCCCACATGCTTACCTGGGAGTAAGCCCAGCCCTGTCAAGCCCTGTGGTGCTTACTTTGGAATACACATGAGTGGGGTGTTTGATGCTGTGCCCTGTCAGCGGGTTCAAGGGATCGCCAGAAATGTGTTGGCCTAATGTGTTGGCATTACAGATCCAGAATTGGGCTTGAACCAGGGAAAGGTTTGTAATAATAATAATAATAATAATAATAATAATAATAATAATATGCTGCCCATCTGACTAGGATGCCCCAGCCACTCTGGGCGGCTCCCAACAGAATATTAAAAACATGATCCAACATCAAACATTCCCTAAACAGGGCTGCCTTCAGATGTCTTCTAAAAGTCAGATAGTTGCTTATTTCCTTGACATCTGATCATAGCTGTCAACCTTCCCTTTTTTTGTGGGAAATTCCCTTATTCCAGTGCCGTTTCCCGCTGCTATCCTGGATTGTTAGATATCCCGTAGACTGTCCCTGGGACAGGTGAGGCTGCTGATCTCTTATTTTCAAATCTGAAAGTTGACAGCTATGCATCTGATGGGTGGGCGTCACTACTGAGATGGCCCTCTGCCTGGTTCCCTGTAACCTCACATCTCGCAGTGAGGCAACCGCCAGAAGACCCTCAGCGCTGGACCTCAGTGTCTGTTTAGGCGTGCCACACATCAGGAAAATTCCTGACATGTTCCGGTTTTCGGGTGTAAAAAGGGCATTAGGGGGCCAAAATGCCAGGAAAAACCCAGGCAGAAAAAGCTCAACAGTTTTGGTGGGCCAAAGCTATTTAGGGCATTACAGGTCAGCACCCACACTTTGATTTGTGCTTGGAAATGTACTGGGAGCCAGTGTAGATCCTTTAGGACTGGTGTTACATGGTCCCGGCGTCCGCTCCCAGTCTGCCGCGTTCTGGATTAGTTGTAGTTTCCTAGTCACCTTCAAATGTGGCCCCACGTAGAGGGCATTGCAATAGTCCAAAGTGTTCCTTCCCAAGGCTGCACAAGATGCAGAAATACTACCCTGCCCCTAAATCTGCATGGCTGGGGGCAGAGGGGGCGTGTACCTGTTGAATGCCTGGCTGCCCCGCATTTCTGAATGCCAACATGGGGTTCCTGTCCGTACCCCCCATATAATTTTAACCCTGGATCGCTTGTTGTTGGTTTCTCTGTTTTTGAGGCGGCGTATGACCTGCACTGAAACCAAAGGGGAGCGTATAGGTTACATTACTTTGAAATCCTGTAGGCAAAAGCTTTCTGACAATTTACTTCTCTCTCCGGGATTTCTGTGAGGCGTAGAAGAGGGGAGCGCTCACGCCGAGGCTGAAATAAAACGCCAGAACCCGTTTATTTTACAGCGTATATCGTACCTCCCATCTCGTAAAGGGTCCAGTTATTTTAAAGCACCGTTCATTTCCGACGTCTTTCCTCCCCGCATATGGCTTCTGAGAAAGGCCACCGCGAACCGGAAGTTTCGCGAGAGACGCGTGCAGCCCGTAGCCCCTTGGCGTCGGTGTACGAAAGGAAGCCGAGGCGGCCGTGGAGGCGGGTTAGTGGCGTTGTCAGCGCGAGGGCGAGGGCGGGTGGCTTCTCTCTTTAAGGCACAACGCAGGTCGTTGCCTGTATGCGCCCAGGAAAGGGCACAGTCAGGTGGCCTGGTGAGCCTCTCGGACAAGGAATTCTGTTGAGAGGTTGTGCCATCTCTATTTAGGGGACTGGATATTCATAGTGGGGTCTTTGGCAGTGCCAGTCCTCCTTATCTGCCAGTTTGTCACAATATAGGCTGCTTTCACAGGTAGCAGCATCAAGAGCTCATCCATAACAGCTTAATGTGGATCAGGGCCAGATTTAGGTTTGATGAGGCCCTAAGCTACTGAAGGTAACTGGGCCCTTTATATGTCCAGCTGTCCTTTGTCAACAACAAATTGTCATTGTTTTTGTGTGTTGAATATATGGTAATTTATGGACCTAAAAGGTATCTAAAGCCATTTGCGCATGCAGAATGTAGGCACCCTATATATAGAAATGAGCAAACCAGTGATATTTTAGGGTAAGGGTACCAAATGTTTTTCAATGAATCCAGGGACCCTTTTCAACTTCCTACTAAATACAGTCATACCTTGTGTTGCGTTAGGTTCATGTTGCATCTTTTCGGCTTGCGAATGTGGCAAACCCGGAAGTGTATACTTCCAGGTTTCGCCACGTGTGTGTGCAGAAGTGTTCTGCATGCTTCGCACATGCGCAGAAGTGCTCTATCGCGCTCTACGCTTGCTCAGAAGTGCCACTCTAGTTGCGGACTTTTTGGGGTGCGAACGGCACCCTGGAACGGATTTTGTTTGCAACTAGAGGTACCAGTGTAGATGGATTTTGTCAGGGGACTAATTTGTAAATCTGGGGACTGTCCCCAGGAAACAGGGACGTCTGGTAACCTTATTTTAGGGAGCAGGCTAGCAGGCGGGGCCTACTACATAGGAGCCTACACAACACAAAACACTGTTGCTGTATGTAGGTTTTATTTTATTTGTTTTTTATCTTATATTTGGGAAATTTACATCCAGGTTGTTTTTTTCATTAAATTTTTTTGGGGGGGGGCCTAAGCTATAGCTTGTTTAGCTTATACATAAATCCGGCACTCTATTAATTCTCCATCGTCCATAGGACATTCTCATTGCCTTCTCCCTCAATCTGCATTTTTATTTCCTACCTGGGATCCTCTAAAAAAGGGGAGGGTGTGAGAAAATTTGGGTTGAGGGAAGGGAGACAGGTGAGGAGGACACTCACACCCTCACTGTTTCAGGTCACTGGGAGTTATATGATAGTAGTTTCTGTAGGTATTTGAGACATTTTAGTGATGATGAGCTGAAACATTGGACACGGCTCTGTGAAGAGTTTAATTATGCCCGTTTTTAATTTCCAGTCTCTTTGATGCACAAGGTTTCAGGCCTCAGTTAAGCCTGTTATAGCAAATCTTAGAATTGTCAGGGAGTGTTCATTTATCTGGGAAAGAAGCTACAGCGTCTGTTAGATAAATCTGTGCACCCGAGGAAGGGCATTCAGTAGCATCTCTGAAAAAGTAATTTCATGTTAGTTTTAGATTGTGTTGGGCTGCAATCCTATACCTTCTTGCCATTGAACTCAGTGGGACTTAGTTCTGAGTAGACATTGCACTGGTTTAGTAATATATTCTGGTGTTACAATGAAAAAGAACTTGTAAATTGCACATGAAGGGCTGGGATTTTTGAACCATGAAGTTAGAAAGTAAACCCACTGTCAGCTTTTAAAATGGAAAATTAGCAATCCGCAATCACCTTATTTAGTAGCATGTAATGAATATAACACTTCGTAGGTGCTTTGTAATTGAAAATGTGAGAAATCAGTCGTGCGAAAGATAGACACCAGCCTAATTAAAACTTGCAGTGTATTTCTTCACTGTTTGTGTTAGAAAGAAGGGAAATTTCTTTTCAGTAATGTAAAAAAGGAAAAGAAAGTCTTGCATTATTAACTGTGTAATCCTGAGCATACTACTCAGAGGCAGTGCTTTTTTCTGGGGGTATGCAGGGGTACGCATACCCCTAAATATTTGTGAATCTAAGTTTGGCCTCATTGAGGAACATTATTTCAATATGAGTAGGAATATGAGAGTACCCCTAAACATTTTTTTAGAAAAAAAGCACAGCTCAGAGGTAAGTCTCATTGAGCTCAGTTAGGATTATTCCTTAGTAAGTATGGGTAGGATTGCAGATAAAAGTTCATTTTTAAAGGGAGGTTCTTTTTATATCATGGCTAGTTCAATTTCACTTTTCTGATTTCCCATATGCATTTTGGAAACAGTTCTTTCCTTGCATTAACTGAATGATCGGAGTCTGTACCTCTGGTATTTATACAATTACAGTACTTATATCATCTCATTGTGAGCCCATGAATTTAATCATGTAATTTAATTTATTTAAACATCTATCTGCCTATTTAAAAGGCACAGAGTGTCGGAAGTGTCAGTGAAAATCAGTTGTCTGGTTTTTTGTGAGTGGAAGCACTGCTTGCTTAATGCCATCATGGGGTACAACCCAAAAAGGCCATGGGCAGCTACCCGCCCGCCAAATCAAGTAAATCAAAAGAATGTAACTAACTGAGGTTCTGTCACCCTATCATAAAGCCTGCCCCCCAACATAAATCCTGGCTGCACCCATGAAAAAGGCTGTGTACGCACCAGATTTAGCTTACATGTCAAATGTTAAAAGGTGGGGTGGGAAGCTAGGTCTTATAGCTGAAGGATGGTTTTCTACCTTCAGCTGGTGGCAAGGGTACAATGGGGAGAAAGAAACCGAGACAGAGATACGATAAAGACATGGGCCAAGATCCAGAGAGCTACTTTTGCCATGCGACTCCTCCATGCCAAATCACCAAATTGCTTTCAAAAGTCTGACCAGTTTCAAAAGCTTCCACTTTCAAAAGTTAAGGATGCCATTTGGGAAACACAAGTCTTAACCTTCTTTGGATATGTGGAAAAAGTTGGATGGTTCTTTGGACCCCAATTGTTATCGATGAAAGTTTGTTTCAGTCCCTTCTCTCAGGGATCCAGATGCGTTGCATCCACTGCGTGCCATGGAAGAGCAACCCTTTTGCCGATGGATCTCTTTTACAGTTCTGTGGATTTGTGTGGCGTTTCTTGCATCCCGCTTACGGTAGCCTTCCTTATTGAAATTGTTCCCAGAATGATTTGTCTTACTGTTTATGTGTTTCGTTTCTTTAGGTTCTTGAAGAAACTGAACTTTACGTATCGCTGCAATATGGGCGTTAAAGGCTTGCATTCATTTGTAACTAATGACTGTCCGGGTGCATGTACAGCGGTAAACCTGAAAGTAGTGGCAGAAGAGCACCGCAGCAAGTATCCTGGGTCTACTCCTGTCCTTGTGGTAGATGCCATGTGTTGTATTCGAAAGTGGTACACAGCAGAATCGTGGGTTTGTGGTGGCCAGTGGCGCGAATATCTTTCTGTACTGGATCGTTTCATAAACACCTTTACAGCAGCTGGTATCAAACTTGTGTTTTACTTTGATGGTTTGGTGGAGCCGAAAAAGCGAAGTGAATGGGTTAGGCGGAGATTGGATAATGGCAAAGAAATAGCCAAGATCTTTCGGTTCATCAAGACCTATAAGCAGCAGCCCGGGAGAGAAATGTTCTTTATTCCATCTGGGTTGGCTACTTTTGCACGCTCCGCCTTGAGGACCCTTGGTCAAGAGACAATATGTTCACTGCGAGAGGCAGACTATGAAGTGGCGTCTTATGCACTGCATAACAACTGCATGGGGATTCTTGCAGAGGACACAGACTATCTGATTTTTGACACTGCTCCCTATTTTTCCGTCAAAGAGCTCCACTTGCACAGGCTAGATACAGTGATGTTCTCAAGGCAGAATCTCTGCAGCAGGTTGGGCCTCCACCCAACAGATCTCCCCCTTCTTGCCTGCATCCTTGGCACAGACATAATACCAGAAAAGGTTATGGGACGTTTTCGGAATCAATGCGTTGCTTCATACTGTGCAAAAAGCCAGGGCTCTAATCAAAGGAGTAGCATGATTCTAGCTGTGGCAAACTATATTTCATCTATTTCGCGTTCATATGGTAGTTTGATAGCTTTAGCAGAAACGTTGCCTTTGGAATCAGACAAATCCCTACTTTGTAGTGGGATAGAGTCTTATCTCCTGCCTGGGCAGCAGTCTCCATGGCTTCCTTGTGACTTCTCACATTGCTCAGCGGCATCAGTCAAACAAGAAGTGCCCCTGTGTTTAGATCAGGAGATCCTGCAGGTAATTAAGCTCTTGAAGTTTCTTTTTGTATAGTTATGAATGCCCTGTTGTCCCTTGGACTCATGCACACGTGTGTGATACATGCATATTGTATTATTATCGTTTGCTTTATTACCTCAAGACACTTGTTTTTTGGAGAGGAGCTCATTTGCCCTTCTCTTGTGCCCAATCTTCTTTGGCATCCTACTGCTGTAAAACAGAAAAGAATCACAAATACCAAGTGACAGCAGTGAAAGCAAATAATATATCTGGGTCTCTTGTGAACAGATAGCCAAAGAAAAATTTGTGAGAGCTGAAAGTCGTGCGTACGCTTTCATGTGCAGTGGAGAGGATGAATGCAGCAACACTTTGGAAGATGAAGATGATACAGAGCTTCCTGGACAGGCACTTATCTTTCTCCCTGCCCGTCAGCATATCTATTCTCTTCTGCTGGAGTCTGCAAAAGGTAAACGCTGTGCTGGAATTTCAATGCAATGTAACTGGTCCTACTGGGTAGGGCTGAAAGGAGTTCTAGGCCAAAACCTATGAAGGGCACCAGATTGTGAGCTGGGTCACATTTTTATTCACAGGCTTCTCAAAATATTTTGTTGAAATGCGAAATCTCCACATCCATTTTTGAGAGGCTCACATCTGCATGAGATTTAGGCCTTGATGCTGTAGGCATTCTACATGTAATTAGTAAGGAGAAGGCCATTAGAAATAATAAGAATAAGAACAGGGTGTACTTACATGTTGGTGCATTTTTAAACCTTTTAAGGTGATTAGTTCCCCCCACTAGTGCGGTAATAAAACAGTCATGAAAGCTGTTAATGATCAGAAAGCAGAGCAAAACGGTTATGTTTAGACTAGCTTTGTAGGTTTTTTTAAAAAACACCACAGAAAGTTTGTGTTGTTTGGAAAAAAATGTGATGTTTTCTTCAGGGGTTGAAATAACTATTGTGAGTTAGGTTGGAGGATTGATCCCAAAGTGTTACCTCCTTTGAAAATAAAAATAAAAATCAGTTATTCAGGCCTGAACCAGAAGGTCATTGGCCAGTCAACACAGAAACAGAATTTAGAATATTCAAACCATTTATTTTTACTTAAAGCTTACAATATATAGATAGCAACTTAAACAATTCCATATGTAAAAAAATAAACATTTGAAAATAATTTCAAATATAAAAACAGGGAAGTATAGTTCCAGTACAGATACAGACTGTGCAGTATATTCTTGCATCTGCCTGACCACTGTGATTGGCCGGCTAGGCTAGACAGTTGTTCTGTATCTCAGGGTGAGGAACCTTTCCTTGCCAGAGAGCCAGATCTTTTATCTCCTCCACCCCTGCCAAGCCAAAGTTGGCAGGTGAGCAGGGCCACCCACCTGACAATCATTTGACATAGTGATGCCGGGTGTGGGACAGGTGGTTGTGGCTTCCTGAAAATGGGCTTGCCGGTCAAATGGAGAGGCCAGGAAGGCCACGTTTGGTCTGTGGGCCTGAGGTTTTCCACCCTTGCTATATCAGAGGGACTTCCCTGCAAAGAATTGTCTCATGCAGAAATACGAGAGTCTTGCAGACTTCATTTGTTTGCAGACAAATTGACAAAATATACAAAATATGGGAGCGAGCAGGGAAAGCAGAACTGGGCAATTTAACGATATGCTAACCTAAAGGCTTCAAAGCTACTATGAAACTTGGTTCAAACATCCACATCCAAAACTGTTGGTTTCTGCTTTCTTCTCTGTGCAGCGAAGTGCTTGTCACGAGACAGGTTGTTTACATTCCACAGTAAATGCACTGTTGGGTTTTCTCACGGGAATGGAGACTGGATATGACGTACACTGGTTTCCTGTTTTTCACTGTTCTTTGCAGTTTCAGTTTTGTGATTCTCTCCGTGCTTTAGAGGAGAGATGACGCTTTCTCTGCTCCAGCAGAGGGAAGATGTTTTTCTGTAACTTACCAGCTTTGAACTGTAAATAAAGTAGTATAGAGCATGTTGGCTCATACTTCTCATCATTCCGCTGTGCACTGGACACTGCTTATCCCCAACATGGTAGTAAACTAGCATAGAATTGCAACTTCTATTTAACACTGTCACGATAGCTTACATGGCTTGCCGAGGTAGGTAAGTCAGTGCCTACTGCTGTCTGTCTTGTCGTATCACAGCTATGCGACGTATAGCATTTGGGTATTAAATACAGTGGTTCCTTTGATATGGGATTGCTGCCTTTATCTATATTTTTGTGTGTTTAAAGAGTAAATGCTTCCAATTGGAAAAGTCAGTTCTCTTATTGGTTCATTGATCCAATTCTCTATTCCTTAGATGTCAATGGAACCTACCCTGTGGTAAAGGAGTGGTTTGTGTACGCTGGGAATTCTCTGAAACAACCGGACTTGGTACAACCCAAGGAACTCCCAGGTAGAATGAAATTTCTTTTTGTATTGAAAATTGATAACTAAATACACAATACCCTTCTTTCAAATATATGCAGTGTGGATTTAAATGATATTTTGTTTCAGAGAGCCAGACAGCTTTGATAAACTATCCTACGTAAATGCATTTATTTCTGAAATATGTAGCTTGCCAGAATGGCTTGATAGGCCCTCAGGGAGGCTTTCGACATCTAAAAACAACCATGAAAATTCAGCGGGTTAAAATACAGAAATACAGCACTGCAATAAAATTTAAAAATGGCAGCCAGCACAATTTCCAGAGAAAATGTGAAAAAAGACCCAGACAGAATCCACTGTGAGTAAAACTTTGTTCCCAAGTCATTGGGAAAGGACTGTAATGTAGAGCAAATGCTTTGTCTGTGGAAAGTTCAATCCCTGACATCTCCAGGCTGGGAAAGAGCCTGGAAAACTAATAACAGTCAGCATTGATAATACTGAGCTAGATGGATCAATGGTTAGTTTTGCTGTTGGATGCTGCAGGTTGTTTAAGTTATCTTCTTAAATTTATAGTATTGGAATGTGGTTTTGGAGTATGTTATTATATATGCTATTGTTTTGCTCGGCTATTATGAAACTGTTTTTGTAGTGTTTGGTTGAAATGCATCCCTTTTCCTTTGCTGCATGCCATTTTGAGCATGATTTTTGTGTGTGGAAAAGCAGCATACAAATAAAACGAATGGATGATTGATTTGGTATAAGGCAGCCTCCTATGTTACGATAAGGAATATAGAAAAAGACAGCATAGGCACATTCTTAACAAGAGTGAGTGAGCTTCATACTGCTTCATTCATTCATTGATTGCATTCCTTCAAAGAGGTGGGAAGGGAAATATGAGGAGTGATTACATTGTGCAGATGAGAAAGAAGCAAAATAACCACTAGGAAAATAATACACTCAGGATGTGAATGCACCCCAGTGCCAAATTCTACTCTAGCTGAATAATGTGGCTGAGACAGAAGAACTGTGCCTGTGTCTGCACTGCACTAGTATGTTGTTGGGTTAGTTACATGTTAGATAGCTACAAATGCTGAAGAACCTGTGTGTCACCTGATCTGCAGGTGTGTACTGTTAGCTGTGCAGTCATCAAGTATCTCTACTGAATTTTGAGTGGGGTCAGGCATGGTGAAAGTGTAGAGTGGTTCCATCTCATTTTTCTCGCTTGCCAGCAGTACAGACGTAGAGTTGGGAGACAGAATTTTGCATCTCATAAGATGGAGGAGTTTCCTTCTTGGGCAGAGGCAGTGACATCAGTCCATCACTCTCTAAACTTGCTTGTAAAAAGGATTATTTGGGCTGAGTTTAAGTATGAGAAATTTCAGCCAAAAATGTCCTGGAAGCAAGGCTTTGTAATAGCACCATATTTGCTAGCAATTCAGTAATGAAAAGCTGTTTTATTTCAGTGCAGACTAGTAAGGAAGGAGAACTTACAAAGTTTATTTTCAGTGGTCTGTTCCAAAACAAATATTTTTCTAAAAAAAAATCAGCTGTCCGTATTTGTATGCCTTAAATTCTTTCATGTCAGTTTTATCTGCAGCATCAATCTGTAGCTCACCAAATAAGGAGGTTGGCAGTGTGTCACTTTCAAATCTAAAAGTGCTTTGGTAGGAGGTTATTGACTGAAATGCAAAGTCAGGCTAGTAAAAACAAATGTCACATTCTGTTTACTTGTTTAAAGAGTATTTTTGGAACATATATAAATGTGCACCTATGTTTTTCATCTACATTTCTTTTTTAAGGAAAATAAAGATAGGTATGAAATCTTACATGATTGAAATGAATAATTCAATAGTGTCACAGTTTTTACTCTGTTTACCTTTTCAGATCTTTTATAAATGTGTGAATTTTCTCCAAAAAGTTTCAAGTATGTTTTCATTTGGATCTGTGTAGGTGTTGGTAACTTATACTTGAAGGTTAAAACCTAGTCAAGAACGATTGAAGAATAGTATTTTTGAGAGATGCAGGAGTGCTTAGACTACCTTCAAACGGATTAGTTGTGTTGACAGGGTGGTGGTCTATAGACTGTCCCCCACCCCACCTCTTTCTCATTGCCTGCGCATGAGAATAAAACACATGTTTTGGAGCACCGTCTCTCTTCGTGCTGTTGCCATGTTGGGAAAGCACATTTTGTGTGTGCTCTGAGATATCTTGCAATTCATTCTCCTTGGTAAAGAACCGTTTGTAGATCTTCACAATAGAGGACCGGAAGTCCACTCATCTAGAGCTCCAAACCATGGTAGTCACGCTTCAGGCACAGTGGGCTGAAGGGGAAGAGCTGTGTTTGACTCCCATAAGAATTCTGCTCTCTGCACACATATAAAGAGAAAAGGATTGCAAGTTTAGAGAACATCACTGTTGCAGAACTGTAAACGATGTATTAGGGCTTTACTGGGAACAGGCATATTTACACCAACTTTTATTTATATTTAGGGAAATCCTTTGTATGTTTTATTGGAAGTAAGTTCTTACTATATTCACTAGGAAGTAAGCTCCACCGAGCTTATTAAGAGTTTGGAGTAAACATGTTTAGGATTGTATTATAAAACATTTAAATGATTGCCAACTTTACTCATTTCAATGGAAGTTTATCACACTGAGTCTTTATGGCGCTCTTTTCAGTTTTTCCCTGGTCTGAGTAATATCCAGATAAGCTATGCAGAATACACCCATTGAACTCATTGAACTTTGATTATTTTTCTCATACAAGTCTAAGGGGGGGGGTTGTCTGAAATAAGGTCAACAGCTTACAGGATTTCCTAAATAAAGCTCAACAATCTTGGGGGTTTTATTAAAAAAGCTCATCAATTTTTGGGGTATCCTGGAAATATGGCAGTATATATATATATATATATATATATAAAGTAGGACATTGAACTAGCAGACTACTCAATTTGTGGGCAATTGAAACTCTTCTAGAAAATTGCATTCAGTGGTATTGCTCAAGCACCAATTTTCTCCAAATTTGAGGAGCCATTCTTCAGAAATTTAACACTGAGGGTGATGGACAAAATATTTATTTTCTGTTTTGTCTCCCTGGGCAAAAGCACCATTTGGTTAGTGAGTTTTGTTGGCCAAATAAACAAACATTTATTTCACACCCTGTTTGACACCTCAACACTATAGTCATTTATAGTGGCCAAGTGGTTCACCCAAAGGAATGCAACTCCTGTTTGTAAGGAAAGGCAGATGTGTTACCATCTTAACTCATCTTAAAACTGACATCTTTGTCTATCTGAAAGGCCGGGCAAATAGTTTTATGGCAGGAATTTATCTAAATACAGCTTTCTAAACATTGTATTTGTATTTCAAACTTTATATAACTCACTTTGAAAGTTGAGGAACACTAATGCAATAGCAATCAAGTTTTTGGTCACTGGCAATAAGATATAAGACAAGTGGCGTAAAAAGGAGTCTAGAAGTAATGCACGCATCTTTATATGTTCATGGATGCATTATGACTTTGCATGCTTTCATTCTTGCCAGGGAATAAAATAATAAACCCTGTTGTCCTTCACTGTTAACATGAGGCACAAATGAGTTTTCATTTCAAGAGACAGGCCTTCCAGGTTGCAGCATGGTTTGAATAACAGCAGCACACCAAACACAGAGGTGACATGCTGGGAGGGGAGACATTTAAATGGGTCCTTTTGGGAGTGCTTGCACACTGTTTGGTTCTTGGGTTGTAGGAGCCTAACATTTTCAAGAAAAGGGAAGTGAAAGGATCATATCATCGTTGCTAAACATGCATCTTTGTTAAACTTGCAGCTGAGTGAAGTTTTTCACGTGTGCAAACAAATCCATTGTATAAATAGCACAGATTTTTCAGCCCTGTAATCCTGTACAACTGTAAGATACAATTTCCCCCTCTATGAAAACTTACAGAGATCCAGGGCAGCTGTCGGGGTCAGAGTGGCAATATCTTTTATGTGTCGTAAATCTTGATTCTAGGTATAAGTCATTAATATTTCATTATAGCTGAGGGGAACATTGTTTTTGTTTGTTATTTATGGTGCGTATTTTTGTGTTTTTATATTGTAAACCACGCTATGATCTTTGGATAAAGGAATTTAACTAATTATAATAATAATCTCGAAAAGGCGAGTAATTCCTGTTAAAACTTAGTCACAGCTTTCTTCTACAGTGTTTGAAATAGTGGCTTTCTTTTCTAGGTGGCACTCCTAGTTTGAGATCCCTGTGGCTCAGCAGTGGACCCGAGACTGAAAAGCTACGCCATTGGACATTTCTGGCATGCTTTCAACTGCAAGACATAGCAGAGGAGATCCAGGCTCTGGAAGCTTCTGTTGCTGTTGTCTGCTGCTTGTTACTGTACCTCTTCTTACAAGTAAAGAAAAACCTACTTTTGTGACTTTTCTTACTTCTGCCTGCAGCAGATCTATACGGATTAGTAAAGGGGTAGCCAACACAGTATCCTCGTGATGTGTGGACCACAATATGCAACATTGCTAACCACTGGCCATTCATGTAGGGGCTGGTGCAAATTGTAGTCCACAACACTGCAAGGCTTTGGCTATTCATGGATTAGGACAAGTATGTTGCGAGATTGATTTGTGGGGGGAGGAGAGAGAGAGACTGTTCCCAGGCCTTTGCGGGATTGATTTAACTGATGACGATGAAGTTCTTCTCTAGGAAGTCATTCTAATGGTCAAACTGCCATGGAAATAGATTGAGCTTTCGTAACAAAAAAAGAGCAAATCTATGTCTTCCTGGAAGATAGTGATGACAATCCAGAAAGCTACTTAAGGTTAAACTTCCCTGGGTTTCCAAAGCAGCTTGACATGCAGTGTGAACAGAGGCTGCTATTTGAAAATTACTGAAGTACAGTAAACCCACATCTTACACACATTTAACCTACGCAATTTCAACCATATGTGGTTGAATGCAGGCTGGGGAGGGGAAAGCTCAGAGGTGGGATGAAGCTTGAAACCCCAAGTGGACATGGTGTGAAAAGAGCTTTTAAGCTCTCGGCCATTTTTCCTGGGAAAGTCCAGCACAGCACTACTTAATTCCTAGGAAAAGAGATGCGAGGAGCTCTCCGAATGGAGGCACACTTTGTTATCTGGAAATCCTTTTCTTTAATCACTGATGGCTCTCTGTGTGTAATAACTCAATGGGGAAAGAATGTACCCTTTACATGCTCAGAGGCACTTGATTCTTCCCATCTTTCAGGGTGGGTCCTTACGTACAAGGCCTGACTCACCTTTAGAAGTCGTTTTTTATAGTAATAATTCAAAACTAACTTTAAAATAGACAAAGATATCCATCAAAGCAGTTTTTCAACGCTATAAATCCCCGTAGCCTGCAGCGAAGAGGCAACTAAAGGAAATTGCTGTCACATGAGCTTTTGTTCCTTCCTTTGTCCCTCTCATTCAGATCCGATTGCTTAAATTTCATCGGCTTTCTATCCATGTTTCTATTAATTTAATCAAAACATTAAGGAAGTTATTAAGAAAAAGGTAAACCCCTTTCCCCTCAAGCTTCAGTGCGGCATTGCATGAAATAGCTGTACTGATTAACAGAGCAAAGAAGCAGTCCTTTGTATAGTAGTTGTACAGTTGTTCCAAAGTAATATTTGATGGATTGCACCTAAAATGCTTGAAGCAAATTATTATAGCATAAGCATGCCATCTGTCTGCGAATTCCCAGAAACCACCAAAAAAAAGCTTCAAGTCAAACTCAGAAACCCCCTTAAAGCCTGTAATAGGTGATTTAGCTGTGATTCCTGCTTTGCAGGGGGTTGGACTAGATGACCCTATGGACCCTTTATAATTGCTTTATAATTGGTAAAGACACAGCAAGTGGTTTGTTAATTGTACCCAAGGAAGTTTTCCCAACGTAAGTGCAAATCCTGTCTTTTCTCAAATGTAGGAACAGGAGAAAAGGCTCAGCGTTACGGAAGGCCAATGGGAAGTGTGAATGTCTCTGTGGTTCATTATAAAATCCTCAAAGAAGATGGGAGAGAGGGAACCTTTAAACTGATCCTTGAGCGCAGGGTGATGAAGTTGGTGGAAGTAGGGCAGAGGAGCTGAAGTTGCGAAAGCAAATTGCAAATGGTGTTTCAAAGAACTACAGCTGAATAAGGCCATGGTGCAAGACTGGCATTCCTGTAGCAAGGAATTTAGGTAATGGGGGAAGGTATGAACTTTTTACATAGCTCTGAGCTAAGATTTCCCCCCTAGGTTGACAGCCTCTCCTTGGAAGACTTGAACGCATTTCTAGCTCAAACTCTGTGCCTCGAGGGGAAGTCGGCTGCTCAGCTTGCACACTTGCAGGTACAGACATGACTCATTTACTAATGCAATACCAGTGGTAACCCCTAGATGAGCAGCACATCGCTTTCTCTTTGACCTTTACTCTCACTCAATGGTATTGAGGAGATTAGATTTAAGGGGCAGGGTGCCATTCAGTTATCTTAGTTTATTTGCACTCTTTCGTTACATAGACAAGGATTCAAGCCCAAGCCCCTATTCCAAAGATTCGATGTGACCTGCCACATTTAAACCTTCAGCTTTTCTTTTTACTGCCACCCCAAAATAATTGCCTTTCGTCTGCTCAGCCCTGATCTCATTCAAGCGCTTTCCCCCCGCATCAACTTGACGCTGCCTCCTTCTGCTTGCAGTCAAATTAGAGATGCCATGGAATATTCAGATCCCTTCATTTTCCTGGCTTGCCTAGCTCCTCATAAGCCTCTTAACGATGGTATAGTGATATAAATGATGCTGATTATCTAGACCATATCACTGGAACATGGGATTGAGACTGCTTTGGTCACCTTGGCTGATAACCTAAAATGGGAATTGGATGGGAGGGAGTGCATCCCTCTTGGTTCTCCTGGACCTCTTGGTGGCTTTTGATGCCATCCACCATGGTAAATTTCTGGATCTCCTAGCTGGATTGGGCCTTGGGGCCTGTAATAAAATGGTTCTGTTTTGGGACTGCAGTCCTTGGCATGCAGTTTCTCTCAGGGTTCTGCCTTGCTTCCAGTGTTATTTAATACCTATACAAAACCACTTAGGAGTTTTGGATTAACTTGTCATCAATACGCTGATGATATTCCACTTTAATAATAATAATAATAATAATAATAATAATAATAATAATATTTTATTTATATCCAGCCTCCCCAGCTGAAGCCGGGCTCAGGGCGGCTAACAACAATAAAACAGTACAAAGCTCCTTGCCATCTATGGCCGAAGAAGTAGCTGGTATCCTTGAGCCCTGCCTAGATCTCTTAGTGAGCTGGAAGAGAATGAAGAAGCTGAGATTTAACCCAGACAAGCTGGGCCTTCCGTTGGTCAGTAGAAAGTCTGACTTTGGAATTGGGATTCAACTTGTTCTGGGAACGATTGCACTCGCCCTGAAAGATCAGCTCAGGGGTGCTGCTTTATCCTGTGCTATCCCTGGATTCCTGGGTTGTATTTGCACAGTTACATTCATCCCTTGGACCTATCACATTTAGACTACTTTAGTGTGTTCTATACAGGGCTGCCCTTGGAGATCGTTCAGAAGCTTCAGATGGTTAGGCTGCACAGTATCAGGAACATAGTACTCTGATACTGAAAGTTCAGCACTGGTTAGTGGTTCCTGATTGTTTTTCAGGCTCCATTCACCTCGGAGCAAGAATATTTCTCTGCTCTGCAATTTGAAATGGCACAACTTTTTAATTTAATTTTTAATAGTGTAACTACTTGTAATGTTTTAAAGGCAGCTTTATTGTTGGTTCCATGTTCTTAGGCTATTTTTATTGTTTTTGACCTGTTTCACACTGCCCTGGTGGTTTACAGAAAGCGGGTATAAAAATATTAAGAATAAATAATGAAATTACGTTGAAGCCTTTGCCTTTACTGTTCAAAGGAGGAAAAGAAGGACAACCCTGTAGAGAGAGTACAGGCTTGGATTTGAACACTCAGTTCTTAATTTAGCCACGAAGCCTATATCTCCATAAAAAGAAAAGTTACCCATGTTGACCCGTAAGAAAGATTCCAGGAGCTTGCATGCTATTTTGTGATGTTTTGATTAGCCCAATAAAAGTTATAGATAATATGGATTTTGGAATGTATCTCTATAGTTCTCAGCGAATTGACATAGTTTTAAGGAGAGTCACAAGCTCTTCCCTTGCCCTCCTTAGTTTAGGAATAGCAGTTCTGCTTCCAACTACAGAGTGTTACACATTGCTCTCTGTTCCACTAATCAGGTGGAAAGCCCCCTGCCACTCCCCTCTCTGTAAATAATGACAGGGCCTTCCTTTTTTCAATAAGCAGCTTGGTGTATAAAGGAAGCAGCAAGAGACTTCTAGTCAAGTGACCATAGACTACTCCTGAATCAGCATTGCGATACTTAATATATTGGTTGTATAAACTTAAATGGAAAATCAGCTTCCTGTTAAAAAAGACGAAACAACTTATTTGCAAGGAATGTGCATAGAATATGATGTTGCTTGTCATTCAAGCAGTCTGTGCCATAGTTATTTAAAATTTTACCTAGGGCGCGTGGCTTTGTTTTATGGCAAACAAGCTGTGGTTTTTATTCCTGCCTCTCTAGCAGCTGCAGGCATATGCTGCATACAGGGGAAGGAAGTTTTAAACATGGGTGGGGTTCTTTACCGAACAGCCTCAACTTGTGGAATTTAAGTTTGCTTTGAAGAGACACACAGGGCTATTTTGAATACTCCCTCTCTTGATAAAAAGGTGAATGAGCCACATGCAGGTCGTGTGTCTGTGCCATTTCCCATTGTTGGCTGGTGTATTTACACTGGAATTCCATGCATGCTCCGCCTGCCTTCTGTGTCTTGTTGGTACCTGCCTTGTTCCCCCCAGCTAAAGAAACAGAATTTTGGTTTTTTGGCATTTACGTCTTCTGCATTCATCAAAGTATTTTTATGCCCTGCAGAATTTGCATTACATCTGCATAATGTAGGAGAGAAAGCAAACACTATAATTAAACCAGCGTAGCTGCTAGCTAAGGGAAAATATTTCTCTTTGTGGAAAAATATCACACACGAGCACAGGATTTTCTATTTCAGAATCTTGAAGGGCCTGGCTTCATGGCCTTATGTCATAAAAGACATAAAGCAAATGGACCACGAACATGAAATGCTGACATATTTTATAGATGTGTTTATGAGCACTTTTAAATAGATTTGTGGACGGATCTGAAGCAACGTTTATCTGAATGACTTTCTCTAGCTGTATGAGTGTTTGATGTCTTGTCTCACTTAGAGCAGAATATTATGTGAACAATCTCACTTTGGTGCTTACTATTTTGTTTGTTTGTGTGTGTGCACACACATGTTTCTGTGGGAACTTCTAGGCCAAAAAAATACCAATTTTAGGATATTCTTGTATGTTTGTCTCAATGTTCTGATGACCCCCAAAGATGTCCATGTGCAAGGCTTATCATATCCCTGCTGGAAATACGATTTAAAAATTTTATTTTTTCAGTGCAAGGAACTAAACAAGATATGTCTATTTTTATTGCATAATGTATTTTATGGATAAGTATTCAAATTTAATAAATAATAATAGAAGAGAAATGAATATTTATGTAGCAAGTAGCTCAATAAATTCCATATAAATTACTAACTTGTATTAAAATAACATAAAAGTATTCACAATCTTTTTCTGTTTATGATAAATTTATTTGTTCTCCCCTTCTCTCTTTTCAAGTTTTTATTACAATTAAAAAGAAAAGTCAGAATGTATTGCAGACCATAGGATTTATTTTAGCTCTGCTTTTGTCTTGCTAGTAAGCTAGAAAAAGAGAGAAAGAGAATAGCCAGGTCTAGATGTACCAGAACTCAGTTAATCTTTTGTTCTGTCTTAGGTTGCAATCAACAGGACTTACATCTGATAGTAGGGGAGCATTTTTTGGTGAGAAATTTGTGGTACAGTGTTGGGGTATGGTTATTCTTGAAGATGTTTCTCCAGTGGTTCAGAATCGACATGTTGTCACACCCACAAAAGCTGTGGGTTGGTGATGGTGGGCTATTTCAAAATGGTCACCATCTCACTCGGAAAATTGGCAATATCTTCCTCATGTGCTACTGGACTGCACAGAGTCATTCATGAATCAGCCTTAATGCCGTTTGTAACTTTACAATGGGTTTTGATGGATATAATCTGTTGTCAGTGCTTCCCCCCCCACCCACCGAAAGATAGGCCCCAGTACTCACCATGAAGTTGTTATAGTAAGTGCCTCACTTTTAAACAATAAGAGGTGCCAGTACTGCGTGTGCTTGAGTACCCCTGGGGAAAAAGCACTGTCTGTTGTTATGATGATAAGTGCAAACATTAAAAAGGGGGCATAAATATCCCCAAGAAGAAATGTGTCCCTATGTCATGCCACAAACCTGCCACAGAACACATAAATCTAATCAATTGTTCCTTTACTAAACAGGCATGTACAGAATTGTTGCTGCAAATGAGTCAAATGACACCCATCAGCATTGGTCAATGTAGTGCTTTTGATTTGAGCAATTCCAAGCTGTTGAATCTGCTGCGTTATTGATAGTAAATGTCAAAATGGTTGTTCTCCCCATGAAAATACACGCAAGCTTTATTACGTTTGTAAAAATAAAAATAAAAAAGGAAGTCAAAATGGGTTCAGGAAAAGCAAAGCAGTAAACTCATAAATGTATCTCATAAAATGATCACTAGCTTCAAATGGAACTCTTCGGGGTTTTAAATAAGTTTTGCAGTGTGAACCTAAACCATAAAAAATGGTTGACACTCTTAAATCCCTTGGAAATTTATGAGACTGAAGCAGTTCTCTGTGCACAATTCCTTTTTGATTTTACTAAGGTTTAGGTGTGCTTTAATAAGGCACTATTCAGAATGGTCCTAGTTGTCAAAAATAACCCTGTGAATACAGAATCAAATACAGCAGCAGTATTTTTAAATATCATGCTCTTGATCTAAAGAGTGGTGTAACAAGTGCATGGAGGTAATATTTTCTTCCTCGCGATTCTGAAACCAGAGAATGAAACTGAACGGTGGGAGATTCAGGATAGACAAAAAGAAGCAGTTCTTCACACAGTGATTAGCTAACTGACATTTGCTTCCATAAAATAATCATCACCAACTTAGGTGGCTTCAAAAGGAAATTAGACAAATTCATAGAGGATAAGGTTATCAGTGGCTACTAGTCATGGATGTAGCTTGAATGCTACATCCAGAATCAGAGACAACCTCACCTGTCACTGGGAACAACTGTGAAAGATGGCAATTGCCTTCTTGTTTGTTTATGGGCTTCCCATAGCATCTGGTTAGCCACCATAGGAAAGAGCACACTAGCAGTTTTTTTCAAACAGCACCCTCCCTTTCTATTCTTTGCTTGCTGTATAACAAAACACTTTCAAAATCCAGAGAAGCTTCAGAAGCAGGTGTGACGCAAGAATTGCTGTTTTAAATAAACCAGACTATATGTATTAAACCTAAGCACACTGAAAGAATCCCTTTCAGGTCCTAGCCTATGTTTTATTTATTTTGCCTTAAAAAGAGAGAAGGGATCATTCTGAACAAATTATTAGCAAATTACAACTGTAGTCATTATGATTAGGAAGGTAAGTTGGGTGTGTAACTGTAGGCAATTTACCATGCAGTCCTCTGCACTTCCATTGATAAACAAGTCCCATTGAGTTCAACATAGCTCACTTCCAGATGAGTGAGTGTAAACTCCGAGAATGAGTCCCGTTTGGCTCAGTGGGACTTGGAACAATTACCTGTTGGGTTGCACAGTGATTCAAATGAGTGGAGCCCATTTCAGGTTTACTCCTTGCCAAATCCAGTGGCGAAAATAGGGGGAATGAGAGCTTCAGAAGGCTGCCCTACAAAGCCCCGATGGAGGGAACAAGCAACTGCAGGAGAGTTAAAATTCCCTGTTAAATATTATCCTAACTTCTGGTGTGATTGATATGTAATGGCTGGGTTGAAGAAATTCTGAAAAGCATTCTTTCTTCAGGTTAATCTTAAAAAGATCGTATGAAGAGGGAAGATGTGTTTACCTGGTTAACAGAGCTAAGCCATGTCCTGTTTAAGAGGTGACCTGCACTCTTAAGTGGCAGGTGCTGCCTAGGCTTGGGTGTAGGATGGCAGCAGGTGGGGGTGGGGTGGGGAAAGGAGCCTGTAGTGAGGATGCCATGGCACTGGCACCTGCTTCTCAACTGCTCTGGTCGCTCCCCCCCTCCCGTCTGCACCTGCTTGTCCATACTTTGTTACTGATGGAATGCATGTTCATCTGCCTAGGGGTTCAGGTGGAAGGCCAGTAGTAAACTTGAAAAAGAATGAACAACATATGGGGCACAATCCATTTAATTTTTTTTCTCCTCCTGCACTGAGTGTACATACTCTCTGGGTGGCTTTCACAGTAGAACCCAACAAATAAAACAAGGAAATTGAAAAGCACAATAGAATCATTTTCCCAGACAAAGGTCTGGGAAAATAAAAAGGCTTTTGGCTGGCACGGTAAAGGCTGTCAAGTGGATGGCATAGGACCCTTCCTGGGGAGAGGATTTCATAAACGGGGTGCCATCAATGGGAAGGCCCACTCCTCAGTTGTCATCCACCTTGCTTCTGATGATACCTGGAAGAGGGCCTTTTAGATGATGATCTCATTGGACAGGCAGGCATCTGAGGGTGAGGGTGAGGCAAAGGCGCTGAAGGCTTGAAGAGGCTGTTATGTTTTGTGGAAAGAGCTGAATTTGAAGCTCATGGCTGTAGAAAGGTCACTTTGCTAGTACTAAGGTCACTTTGCTAGTACTAAGGACCACACTACGAACACAGAGCATGCTCACTCAAATATTATTTACAAGAAAGCAGTGTAGAAACTATTTGTGCACCGCATCCATACTGGCAAGTCAGTATTTGTGCTATGTGTGCTACAGTTTCCATACTGAAGTGTATAGTGAGATAATCCCTGATGGTACTGAAAGCTGTAAAGCTATCCCATAGCCCTTTGGTGATTGTGTTTTCAAAGCATTCTGCCTAACTTTGACAAAGGGGGCACTGTAGACTCTGTTTCTGTGTTTGGGGACAAAAATGGAATTGATCCCTGCATCTATGAAGTTCCATACTTAGTTTTTGTTGTGTGCAAGTAGTTCAAGGATGCAAGCTGGATCTTCAGCACTATTCTAGGATGAGACATATATGAGTGGGGACAATACAGTATACCTTTCCATTATGAATAAAGGTAAAGGGACCCCTGACGATTAGGTCTACTCATGGACAACTCTTGGGTTGCGGTGCTCATCTCGCTTTATTGGCCGAGGGAGCCAGCGTACAGCTTCTGGGTCATGTGGCCAGCAGGACTAAGCCGCTTCTGGCAAACCAGAGCAGCACACGGAAACACTGTTTACCTTCCCGCCGGAGCGGTGCCTATTTATCTACTTGCACTTTGACATACTTTTGAACTGCTAGGTTGGCAGGAGCAAGGACCAAGCAGTGGGAACTTACCCCGTCGCAGGGATTCGAACTGCTGACCTTCTGATCGGCAAGCCCTAGGCTCTGTGGTTTAGGCCCAATTCCATTAGAGGGCTACAAAAACCTGTGTGGTGTAGTGGTTAGGAGCGGTAGTCTTGTAATCGGGTTTGCGTCTCCGCTGTTCCACATGCAGCTGCTGGGTGACCTTGGGCTAGTCACACTTCTCTGAAGTCTCTCAGTCTCACTCACCTCGCAGAGTGTTTGTTGTGGGGGAGGAAGGGAAAGGAGAATGTTAGCCGCTTTGAGACTCCATTGGGTAGTGATAAAGCGGGATATCAAATCCAAACTTTTCTTCTCCATATGAAAGCTAAGTTTCATGCTCCCAGTGACTTGCTGAGATATTGACTAACATGAAGTACGCACCAAGTTGTGGTGATCTGAGATGCACTGCAAAGGTGCGTCATACTTTTTCCAGGACATGCTTAGCTTGAGCTAGACACTTGTCTGTGATGTGTCAGAGAATTCAGATAGCTAGTCCCTATGTCTAAAAGAAGAAAAAGCAGTGTTGAGAACTGATTCAAGAATTTTGAGTTCTTTGTGCTTAAAAAATAGCATATTACAGTTTCATAAACAAAAGCTAGTCCCCTTTTAAAAAGAAATCCCATCTTTAAAATATTAACTTTTATTCCCCGTTGCTGTAATATCCCAGAACCAAACTGTTTCACAAAAGCTTAACTCCCACCACAAGCGATTAAAATTTCCCTTCACTGATTTATTTTGTTCAGTTCCAGATTTAGTTCATTGATCTATTGGTTAAACCAATTAAAGCTTGCAGCCCTACAAAAATGTCACACATGCCTGCTTTGCATGACACGTTAAGCCAAACCTTTGCTTAGGGAGACTGTGCAAGCTCATGATTAGGGACAAGGGAGCATAGCCACAAGTCCCCAGTTTGGACAGTCACCTTGGCCTGGTTCAGCCTGGCAGCAAAAAGGACCAGAGAGGAGTAAAGCTGCCAAAAGCTCTTCCCTGGAAGCCCACACAGTCATGTGGTCCCAGTAAGTCAAGCTTTGGCTTTAGGAATCTCTGTGGTGACTTTAACCTCCACTCATCTGCCTTGACTGTATATTACCAGCAGAAGCTCTTATTTTTAGTGCTGAAGAGCAGTGGGAGCCCACATATTTTGTGGCTTGTTTCTGTCTCTCTATCTGCTACAATTAATTTGAGAAAATTATTTAACTGTGGCTTCTCAACCCCCAGCAAATGTCAATACATTTTAGTGCCCCCCCAGTACAGCATGATTCACTTACTAGAGTGCGGTGACTTAAAGGGACACCAATGCAGAGTATATTGCAGTGAAGATAAGATATTGCTCACAAACTCCCCCTTCTCACATACTTGCAGATTGTATCTTTTTAGTTCTAATTTTAGCTTTGTGAAATTAACAAAAGTGAAGGAGCGACCTGTGTGGACAATTTGAAAGTTATGGTTCAGGTGCTATCGCGCCGCACAAACTTGCCAACAACATAAAGCAGGCCCAAACAGACATTCAATTAAGGTGCTACGGACAAGACTGGTCTCAAAACAAATGGTGCCCCAGGCAAGGAACACACCCAGATTTCCCCCTCCATTTAAATACCTTATTTCTTATTGTGTTTCTAGCCCATTTCACAACTCCGATCCACTATCTACATCGTATAAGTCAATGAAAATGCAAGCTAGAACCTGTAAAACTGTATTTGTTCATGCCATATAAATTTTCTGTATTAGTTGTTTCAGCTGCTGAATGACTTGTTGAGTAGATAGACTGTCCCTGGCCTTCCTGTCACCCAATATCCCAGGTGGTCACCTGACCCTAAATCTATCCATAAGCCTATTGCAATCATGCCATGAATGGCTGCATGTGAATGGTTTAATGGCGAGACCACTGTATAAGGACTTCCTGCATAGCCCATACCTTCTAGCCTGATCTGAAAACTTTTACACAGAAGGCATCTGTAGTACATTCATAGACTCTATACAAAGTAAAAGAAAACTGTGACACTCTGAAGAACTTCATTGTGATAGCTATTAGGAACTAATCACATGTATGAAATAAAGGGCCTTGCAGAGGTACTGCCACTAAAATAAAGCTAAAGTTCAAGGTGTATTTGGAACAAGATCTGCAACACTGCAATTATTTGCTTTCTTGTTAGCCTTAGTTCTTATCTTGTTTTATTTGATTTATGCTGCATTATATATGCCTGTTCTTTTTAATGCTTTGTTTGTCAGGAAACACAGTACCACATCCATCAAGAGTAAGGTATTGTTAAGTGTAAAATATTATTTCCTTTATTGGGTAACCCTTCTAGGTGTGTTGCACCTGAGCAGATGGTCAACTTGCTCAAGGTATTTTTGAGAGTTTGCATTAGTGTTTTATAGATATCTAAAGTGATGTGGATAGGTGTTCTCTTTCATTTTAGACCCAGAGAAGTTTTACATGGAAAAGATTCTGCTTGTACTTTTCCTTGCAGGGCTGATCATTTTGTTCATTTTGTAACTAATAACGTTAACTTTAACCAATCAAACACCTGCCTGCCTCCTTCAGTTTATAATAAAACCACTTTACAATGTATGTTCATTGTGACATTATGAAAACTGTAATGTTAGATATAGGTATAGACATGGATATATGTATGTAGGCCACATAGTCTGAAAACCACTTTTCATGCTACCTGTTTGTACTTGAGTGTGGATACTCAAATGCAAATTATGTACATATCCAATCAGTGTAAACAACATGCATGGTTGGTAGGAGAGGTGTGTCTTCTCAGAAGTGGAATTTGGTAATAGATGGCTGCTTTTGAGTTTCAAAAATCAGATTTTGCAGGATTTCACCCTTTGCAACAGCAATAATAGCAGTTGTCTAGCACTCTAGACATTTTCAGAGCATTTCGTTTCAGTATGCGCTGCAAAAAGCCAGGTCAGCATTTTCAGTCCCGTATTTCAGATAGGGGTGTGTGGCCTTCTTGTGGCCACTTAGTAAAAGCTCATAGCAGAGATGAGATTTCAGCTGGGGATTTCTTGTCCACACAGCCCAGTCTCTTAGCCTCAACCTCTCTTAGCTTGTGGGGTATGTGTGTGTATAAGGGAATGGACCATAACAGCATGAAAAGAGCCTGCTAGATCAGACCAATCACCCATCTACTCCAGCATCCTGCTTTCACAATGGCCAACCAGATGTTTGTGGGAAACCCAGGGAGCAGATAATGAGCAGAAGAGCACTCTCCCCTCCCATAGTTTCCAGAAACTGGTATTTGGAAGGATTGCTCCCTCCATCTGTGGCAGCTGACCATAGCCATTGTGGTTTTGCATCTCTAATTCTCACAGTGTACGTGAGAAGGATGTTTTCCGCTTGTGCTGGTCATCAGCTGGTCCACACGGCAGGTGGCACAATCCATCCATCCTTTTTCCTTGCAGTTCTCTGTAGTGCACTTACTACTCAGTGTCAAAACAGGAGTGCAGGAAACCGCTCTGTGGGGGGCAGGTGCCCCAAAATGAATCCCTTTGAGCTTTAGAAGTGAATTTAACTGATTTGGGTTTTGATTAATAAACAAGACTCTGTTTGTAGTAAGTCTCTTGCTGTGTTTTTGATTTTCAGGGTCTTTTCATGCGACACAAAAATGTAAAGCGATATTGAAATCTTTGTTTAGGTTCACTCCAGAGCCTTGGCTTACAGTAAATATCAGTTTTGTTCAACCAAAGTATCACTTTACACAAATCAGCCAATGAAGCACAGTAAACAAACTTTCCGAGCATATATAAACCCCAAACTGCTTTTCTGTTTACTGTTAAATATTTACTGTGTGGAGCATTAGGGACATTTAAGAACTGGTTATTCTTGTTTTGTCCTTTCAACAGATGCCTTAGTTGGTAAGACCCTCCTTTTCAACTGCATTGTGTTTGCTGCTGCCTTGACTAAGCAGGAAGGACTTAACTTAAGCTTTAGTCTTTTGGGTATATCCTATCCTTGTTCCAAGGTGCACAAGATGGCATGTGCCCCCCCCCCCCGAGAATCATACAAAATAGGTTAAGCTGAGAGACGGTGAACTAGCCCAAGTCACCCTGTCAACCATACCAGCCTGACATTAGTAATGCTCACAGTTCTGAAATCTTAGATATTCAAGCTGGAGGGTCACTTCTATAATGTTCATTCTACCATCATGTGATCTGCTCATTTGCATGGATTGATTTATCTGACTGACATCTTATATTTACTGATTCTTATATTTCTCCTTGTCAGCATTCATTCAGCCTTTATTGGCATAATCCTTGTCAACATTTCCCTCATTGCAGGCAGAGGTAGGTGGATATGTGCCACTGTTCATATCAATGAGGTTCATCCTTGATTTGGGAATAAGCCAAGTTGCCCTTTAATTTTTTACTTAACAAACACTAACATCCATACAACCATCTGGCTGTAGCTATCAGTCATTTAATAAAAACATCTACTGCACTTTCTTTTAAAGACATCTTTAACAGGTTTAAGATTACCATTTAAAGTCATTGAAAATAGCTTAATCTACACATAGCTCATGCATAACAGTCTTAAACACCTTCTACATTGGGGGAAACAAAACTGCTCTGTAGACACGCAACTATGTTTGAAAAGATGAGTGCTCCTCCTCCTCTTCTTCTTCTCTTCCTCCTCCTCTTCCTCCTCCTCCATTGTTTTCCTTTTCCCAGGACCATGGAGTCAATGGATCTTTTTTACTTTTCCAAGGAAAGCATCCTTCAGCCACTTCTGCATGGGAGCTGTGAAGCTATTCCATGCACTTGAGGCTGCATGACAATAATGGGGCCCATAACATGTTTTCCCCTGAGTAGGAAAATCCCATGTGACTGTGAAGGGCACCACAAGTATAGTAGAAAAAGAAGCTGGTGTCTTTGCCCAGTGGTTGATTGTTTGCATTTAAAGCTAGGGTTCTGTTACCACACTGGTTTATGCAAGTATATGTGTATGAAGAAAAAAAAAGGTGCTATTACATTTTTTTAAAAACCGATGATGGAAAGCTTGCCTAGGCATGGATAGTACCATATGGTAAGCTCAAATAGGCTATGAGTATGAGGTGGGAGCAAGTTCCCCAGTCGGGTTCTCTCGATTGTAAAAAGAAAGGGGACCAGAAACGTCTCTTCGGTAGGATCTACACTGCTGGTGTGGCACCTAAAATGAATGGGACTGCCTATCACCAGTAATTAAGTCATCCATCAAAGACAAAATGCACACACCTCACAGCAAGAGGTGGGGCTGTGTCCTGGCTCTCCTCGTGCCATGGGCAAAGGGTTTTGACTCAGCTAGGCATTGCTGGAAAGCATTCAGGCAAAAGCAGCTTGTGTATAGGTAGCAGTAGGATCCCTCCTGCTCCACCGTCCCCACCATCCTTCCCCCGGTCCTTTGATTTCTCATTATGTGTTCCTGGGAAGCTGCTGCAGCTGGCACAGCCTCCTTGCCATTCAGGCAGCCCCACACTGAGCACATTCTCAGGGTTGCACATGTTTGGTACTGCTGGGATGGTAAACTAACAGCAGGCCCGTAGCCATGGGGGTGGAGGCAGCTGTGAGTCCCCCCATGATAGTCTAGGCTTCCCACCCCCCCAGCCTTTGCTTATGGAGAGATAAAGAAAATATCCAGGCGTTATTCCACCCAGTTGCTCAGTAAGAAGTAAATGGGCTCCTTCTCTTCCTGGGTTCTTGGTGTGAAAGCAGTTGGACGTTAAAATTAATAACTAGTAAGTTGATTTAACCAGTTGCCTGTCTTTAAAACATCAAAAGGATCATATCTGGCATATTGTTATTTGGATGTTTTGCTTATCCTCTCTGTGCCCTCCAATATACCCAGCACAAAATGTCTAGCTACGATATATCCAGCTACAAGCAGGTCTGACTACTTGTCGCATCTCCAAATCCAGTCACTTTTTTGGGGGGGGGTGTCTAGTGGCCTTCTTTGTGTGATGTGCTCCAACAATACTTTCCCTCACTTTTCTAAGAATTAGATAGGTTTGTCTCTTATTTTTCCCTGTATTGGGGGGGTGGTTGTAGCCACAGCATCTTCTGTATGGCGGAGGAAGGCAACAAGACACATGACTACAATTCGGAGCCATTCTTCCTTCCAGCTCCTGCTTTGAGGCATATGCAGTCAGTGCTTCATTTATCCCCATCTCATCAACTAAACATTGCTGTCAAAATTAGAGATACCGGCCTTGTTTGCACGTCACAATAAGCCAAGGCTGGTGGCTTTTCATCTTTCATTGGGAATGAGTGGCATGCTTCATTCCTCCCCTGGCAGAAACCAGGAAAGCTTGGTTTCTCATGGCATCTGAACCTGGGGCCATGGTTTGTTTCCCCCTAACAAATCAGAATTGCAAAACATTCCTAAGCTATGGTTTGTTGTTGGCTTCTGAATTCTACCTTGTTGGGGAGAAGCAAACAACAATCCTGGGTTCAGATGCCGTGGGTAGTAATTGCAGCTTCCTGGTTTATTTGTCCCCCTTGCATCATAAATATAGCCCTGGTACAAGTGGAGAGTGGAATGGAAAATTATGGAATGTACTTCTGCTGTACCTATGTATGTATGTATGTATGTATGTATGTATGTATGTATGTATTTACTGCCCTTCCTCCTAAAGGAGACAAGGGTAGCAAATAGGAAGCAAAAAAGCAAAAATATTTATTTAAAACATTTTAAAAACAATTCTAATAAAGATGGAGACGAGGCTTAAAAGGCTGTTTGGAAGAGGGAGGCTTTCAGTAGGCACAGAAAAGACTGTAGGGATGGCACCTGTCTAAAGGGAAGATATTCCAAAGGGTATGCGCCACGACACTAAAGGCCCAATTCCTACATTGCATGGAACAGACCTCCTGATAAGATGGTATAAGTCAGGCATGGGCAAACTTGGCCTTCCAGCTGTTTTGGGACTACAATTCCCATCATCCCTGACTGCTGGTCCTGTTAGCTAGGGATGATGGGAGTTGTAGTCCCAAGACATCTGGAGGGCTGAGTTTGCCTATGCCTGGTGTAAGTTGTGTAGGGCTACACCGAAACAAGCACCTTGAGCTTAGCTCAATAGCTAATTGATATATTATTGTAACGGAATCATGGTAAGCGCAGGCAACAACTCCTCTCTCTTCCCTTTTAAATGCTTTAACAGCTTGCTCAGGTTGATTCAAGAGGTGTCCAGCTTGGCTCTCTCTTCATACGAGGCCTAGCTCTGATGATTAAAGCCAATAATACCTGTGGCCTCCCCTTTAAAGCGGATGACATAATGGCGTGGAATGTATTTGATGGAAAACTCTTTCACACGAAATACCTGCAAGCCCACAGAGGATGCTCTTTGCATGATCTTTTGGAAGGCAATGTAAGTACATAAGCTTGGGGTGGGGTTGTTTTATTTAAAAGAAAAGCAAGCTTAGTTTGGGGATAATTTTTATTTTAGGAAAGCTAACCCTGATTTCTTTGGAAAATAAAAGAAGGTTTTCAGTGGTAGTACTTCACCTTTGCAAACTTTTGTGCTTTTCCAGCAGTGGAAATCCACCTTGTCAAATTGAAGAGAGATCCCACTTGCTAATTGTTTCTGTTGCTGATGTAATGAGCAACCATCTTCTTCATTTTTTATTTTGGTCTTGAGCTGAAAATCTAAAGCTTACTTGTTTCTAGTTCCTTTGCCTTTTTTCCATTCTGAGAGCCACATTCCCAGGCAGGGTGGGTAATGTTAATTATTATTAATTCATTAAATTTGTATACTGCTCTTCATCTGAAGGGTAGAGCAAAGTCCCTTACAGCCAGTGTCAGGATTCTAATCCAGATCAGGGCCCTGTGCCAGCAGTTCACAGCATTTCTGTGCTGGTTGGGGAGAAAGATAAACCTATCCTTCTGCAGGCAGATGACAATTATCCAGAGACTGGAGGAGATTCCCCATCCATTAGGGCCTTAAGTCATACATAGACTATTTGGTGAACCTGGAGGTGCTCATTGAAATCACACTGCACAAGTCTCTCTAGCAGCTCTGCAACATAACTGACCTGACTGGAAGCACACAGTGCTGAGCTAGAAGTGAAAGGATGTATTGACACTGAGTCCCTAAAGTATAAAATAAAGGTAAAGGGACCCCTGACCATTAGGTCCAGTCGTGGCCAACTCTGGGGTTGCGCGCTCATCTCGCTTTATTGGCCAAGGGAGCCGGCGTACAGCTTCTGGGTCATGTGGCCAGCATGACTAAGCCGCTTCTGGCGAACCAGAGCAGTGCATGGAAACACCGTTTACCTTCCCACCGGAGCGGTACCTATTTATCTACTTGCACTTTGACATGCTTTCAAACTGTTTGGTTGGCAGGAGCAGGGACTGAGCAACAGGCGCTCACCCCGTCGCGGGGATTCGAACCGCCTACCTTCTGATCAGCAAGTACTAGGCCCTGTGGTTTAACCCACAGCACCACCCGCGTCCCTAAAGTATAGCCTAGATAAATGTTCTGGGGATTTCAGTGTGGCTTCTCTGAAAACGAGAGGGAGAGTTTGCCATTGCTTTCATTATTTCCTTGTCTGCAGGAATCTTGGCTTGCCAAGTTTCAGGATCTGATGTCCCTTATTTGCAAAACTTGCTCAGCAAGAGGCAGGATAATTCAGAGCAGACAGCGACTGGACAGGTTTATGACAGGTAGGTGCCATGTGAGTTCTTTTTGCAAACCACTTTGAGGCGTGTGTGTTTGCATTAACGGACAGTTCGTGTGGGAAAAGAAACATATATGGCAATATACCTACAAGGTGTGCATGGTTTCCTATACATATCTGTACAGAAAACTCACCAAATATGAAGCTGTCCTACGCATGCCCACAATAAGGGCCATGTTCATTGCTTCTGTGCTTTTAAATTGCAGTAGTTAGTAATTTTCAAGTTTTGCTTAAAGCAGAATATCAATAATTATATCAGCTGAAACTTTAAATTAATTTATATGCTATAACTTTCAGTTAGTTAGCTTTCAACTTGAGAACTCTGGATTTTATTTTGTTAGTGCGCTAGCAGTTTCAAGTGTCATAAATTCCTTTCCAGAGAGACCAGGAAGGGGAAGAGGTACTCACTTTCGGAATCCAAACAGAATTCCATCTCGTCCTTATCGTGATCAGGGCAGTGACTCTCTGTGGTGGAGAGACCGTCAGCCCCCTGGCCATTCATCTGAATCCCAGCCTCCAGGTAAAAAGAACCCAGCTTATAGATTAGCATTCAACTACATACTTGCAAAATCTTTCACTCCATCAATATTTTGGTATATAAAAGCATGTATTAAAAGACTTTAACTTAACCACTGACAAGCTGTTAGCTGACTTCATACAGTGAAATGTAGGAATAGGTGAGGAACCAGCTCATCTTAATTATGCATCAGTGACATTTTATAATAAGGTCACAAATAGATTATTGCATCAATAATAACAACAAAATTAAGCATCTCCCTCCATCTATTCTAAATCTGCCCCACATATGCAGGCAAAATTTTCCTGTTCAAGCAGAAGCTTTATGTCGTTTGTTTTATTCCAGTTTCTTAAGGAATTTCAGTGGTGTGTTGTGTCAATCGCTTGCAGTTTCAGATTCTAATTTGTTACCCAATTCAGTATGATTGAGCTTTTGTGCAGAATCTCTATTTAATGGGTCTTGGACATACTTGAAAGTGAGCTTACAATTGCAATAAAGGGTTTTCCTCTTTCAAGCCTGAGATGTATTCAGTGTGATTAAAATATCACACTTAATTGTCTGTAATTTTCCTCCATCTCACCACCACAATTTGGCAGCCCTATATTAGTCCTCTTGTAAACATCAAGCTTAGAGCACCTGTTAATTTATCAGCTGAAACAATGCAAGTTTAATTTGCCACTTTAAACAACTGCCTCTCTAACAAAGTCTTATATCTCTGTATGTGACTGATTTTGGGGTAATTTGGAGGGATTATGACAGCCCAGAGTATGGAACCAGGCCAAGCCTTTTCATGGCTTGGGGTGAAAAAGGCCTGCATAGCCAATCCTCTTGCATCATCTGAGGTTGCCTGAGCAGAGAGGAGGCTGAGCACTTTCTCTGGAGTTCTGTACATTGGGGCAAATGGCCACTTCTACCAACATCACCCAGCCTACAACCAATCCATGGCCCATCAGCTTCCTCCTCCCTCATGTCAATGTTGCTCTTGCAGAACTCAGCAGGGAGGAGGATGCGAACAAAACTAGAATTTGTTGGCTTTGTCTGTCATTGGCTCTGGCTCCTGCTACTGGTGATCTCCCTGCAGTCTCAATGGGTACCAGCCATGACCTGGTTCTGTGGTGGGTATTTCGTTCTTCTCCCACCCCCAGAAGAAATTACAGAGAAAAACAACTAAGTTGAGAATTCAGAGGTTGTGCCCCTTCTCACAGCATCCACTGGCCAGAAAGGAAGGAACCAGCATGATTTGGATTTCCTAATAGGACAGTGAATTGTCCCTCTTGACTTGAATCCTTCATGGCATTCAATTAAAAGAGATAGGACTTCATCCTCTGAGAAAGTAGAAGCCGTACCTCTTTCTTCATAGAAGGCAGGCACCAGGAGAGGGGAGTGTGAGTTCCTCCATTCAAACCAAACACCTTCAAGGGCTGCCTTAGCAGGGCCTATTTTCTAATGTTTAGAAAGAGAACACATCCAGTTTCCATAGCTCTGACTGCTTTCCATGAATACACTGGTAGTTTTGAAGCAATGCACATTGGAGTTCAAATTTATGTTAGTATACCGTGGCTGGCAGTAACTGCTTCATGCAATAAACTAAGTATGGACTGTGAATTGAAGCATCCTTCCATTCAAGTTGGTCTCAGATGTTCATAAAGTTACCTGAAACAGCCATTGTTGATAGATAATTCATAACTCCATTAGGGCGTAAATAAAGAGCCATGTTCTTCCAGCTTTTTATTCTGCTTCTTCTCCCCATCAATCTGAATTCTGTATCCTATGTGGTCCTGCAGCATTCAGTCATGTCCCCTGTGACTTTACAAATCTACATGACACCACTGAGTGGAATACAGGGTCAAGGTGCTTGTGGTTCACAAGCTGCATGAAAGTAGGAGCAAAAAGGGGAATGCTTAAGATGTGTGCACAAACCACACATCTTGGCTTAGAATTATGTGTGAACATAAGAAATATAGGTTCAAAAACATTGTGTCACCCTGGGTGGGATATAAATTAAGCCTGTCTGGTCTCTTAAATCTGAGGACGAATCCCTTTTCATAGTCCTACCATTAGAAGAGGTATATTGGGTGGTAATACAGTGAAACATCAGTTTTCGAGCATCTCATGAGTCAAACATTTCAGCTTTCGAACGCCGAAAACCCAGAAGTAACTGCTTCGGTTTTCAAACACTTTTCAGAAAGCAGATGTGCCACACTGCTTCCGTATTGAGTTTTCCAGACGTAAATTCTTCCGGAAATGCATGCTTTGGTTTTCAAATGTTTCGGAAGTCGAACGGTCTTCTGGAATGGATTGTATTCAAAAACTGAGGTTCCACTGTACTACAAAAAGGGTGTTCTCTGCAGCGGTGCCCTCATCATGAAATGCCCTCTCCAGGAAATGTTACTGGTGGCAACTATGTTGATATTTCCCCCATTTCCCTGGGCCTTCTCAGGGTTTTCTTATTGGTTTATATTGCTAGATTGTTATGAGTTGTGCTAGTTTAAAAGGATATTTTATGCTTGGCATTAAGGTTGAATCTAGGGATTTTTTTATCTGCTTTGTTTGTCTTATGGTTTAGCTTTCAACTGAGCTGTAGATTGCAAGTTGAATGGTGGGATAAAAGTGTACTGAACAAATAAATCCTAAAATGAATAAAATAATTTCTGAAATGTTACCAGGGATGCTCTTTGAACATTAAAAATAATCTTTTTCCCTCCACCAGGTCGAGGATATGGACCAAGACACCAACCTCCCAGGGGACAAAGATTCTAGGTAAGTAGCTGCAATAGTAATTAATGGAAAGAGATAGAAAGTGAGTTAATTAAAAGTTTTAAAAGCTATTTTTAAAGATTTTTAGATGCATTTGTAAAATAAAATTCTTTTTGGCCCCCATTTACTTTTTTTTAACATTTGAATTTGTACCTAGTATAAAACAATTTTGAGAGTTTTGCCTCATTAAAGCTGTCAGACAAAGGCAGGACTAAGTAATATTGAGCCCCAGAGCTGTATCTACTCCCCAAGGGTTCCACCACCTGGCTTTCTCCCCCCTGTGGCAACAATGATAGGCCAGACATTCCAAGGGAAGAGATAGTGGGGGAGCCTTTGTACTTCGGTTTATGAGGCCTATATAGCCTACATTTGAAAGTACTGGCCATACTATCCTTAAAGCTACTTCCTCTTGAATATTGACATCTGCTGTCAAAACTTGAGGACCAAATTCTCTTGTGTGGATGTTGACATGGGAGGCAATGGGTGAGGTCTTGATACAGTTGCCGTAGTTTTCTTTATTAATGTTTCTCCTGAATTCACTGATCCTCCCCCAAATAAATAGCTAAATAAATAAAGTTAAAATAATGTAAAACTGTGTTATCACAACATACATACATACACAGCACATTATCCCCTCCTAATGCCTTCCTATTCTCTTAATAAATAGTTTCAGAATTGCAGCCCAGAGGCAGTTCAACTTTACATCTAGATGGTCTATATACCAAGCTATCAACATGAGCATCATAGTTTGTCCATAACCAGCAGGGAATGCCCCTCAGGTTTTTAGGGTTGTTGTTGTTGTTGTTTTTGCTGCGTAACATGGTGTAGTCTATTTTAAAGAGCTGAGAGCACCAAAGCACATACATATTTGTTGTTCTTCTTGTAGTGCATGGACCGAGATCCTTGTCTGAGGTATACAATCAACTGTTGCATAGACAGAATTAAAAATAATCATCACAGCAAATCAACATTCACCTACACTTGTCTGTTATCAGCTAGAGAGTTATAAAGATCAGGAGGGGCTTACTTATGTAGTTCCAAACTGTTGTTTAAAACAAAAGTTTCATTTCATTTTGTATTGCCACACAAACATGGCAAATGTTCTTTTTTTCTGTGAATATATAGAGTAGTTGCTTACTTTAGCTCCATTACTGTTTGCTTGTGTTTTTAGGTGGCCCCAGATGATTCTTCTACTGGGTGGAACTGGAGGGAGGAAGAGTGAGAGAGGAAAAGGAGGTCTGATAATGTATGGAAAATTAGTCATTATTATTCATTAAAACCAATTGACTGATTTATATTGCTGGAAGAGCAATTAAGTGCATTCTAGCTTTTAAAAAATGAGCTGTGTAATGTAGCTTGCCTTGACCTGAAGAGCTATGCTTAAAACACAGCAAAACTTATTATAGTGAAAGGGAAAATCTTCAAAATGGGGTGTGGGCAATCTTTGATGTTTCCAGCTCTTACTGATATGCGTGCTTTTGTGCCAATAAAAAATAATGATTTTATTAGCAGTCAGTTATTCGTACCCACAATGTATATTGGTATATCTCTTTGATAGAACTGCATCCTATTTTTCAAGCAGAGTTTCCAAAGCAGTTCACAGCATACGTAAGTCATAATTGAAGCATCAGAGTGAATTGTATTTTAATATTCTAACATAAACACACTTGAAATCTGATTATGGGAGAAATTTAATTCTGGACAAACTAGGAGAGATAAAGGGACGCGGGTGGCGCTGTGGGTTAAACCACAGAGCCTAGGACTTGCTGATCAGAAGGTCAGCAGTTCGAATCCTCGCGACGGGGTGAGCTCCCGTTGCTCGGTCCCTGCTCCTGCCAACCTAGCAGTTCGAAAACACGTCAAAGTGCAAGTAGATAAATAGATACTGCTCCGGCGGGAAGGTAAATGGCGTTTCCGTGCGCTGCTCTGGTTTGCCAGAAGCGGCTTAGTCATGCTGGCCACATGACCCAGAAGCTGTACGCCGGCTCCCTTGGCCAACAAAGCGAGATGAGCGCCACAACCCCAGAGTCGGTCACGACTGGACCTAATGGTCAGGGGTCCCTTTACCTTTTTTTAGGAAAGATAAAGATTATATATTTGCTATATTTTGGTGAGTGTACTATGTTTGCATTTAATAAAGAAAAGGGCAGTGATGAGTGTGTAATGCAGCTTTCCCAAATAAAATTAACCCAATGCCATATCATCATAGTATTGTGCTTATACATATGTTGGTGTGAAAAACAGAGAAAATAATATAGAATATTATTTAGTTAATAGGCTAACAAGGTGAGAGAGTGGCTGGCCCCTTAACTCCAACCAGTTTTGGACGATGCTCATTGGATCCATTCTCTTTGGCCAGCTCCCCTGCTACAGCAGGCAGAGAGATTGCCATCTCATTTTTAAACCTCTGAGATCAGCAGTGAGTATCCAGGAAGTTCTTTCAGCACAGAGCGCCTAATTCAATCCCTTGTAGGACAAAGGTGATAGCTAACATTACAGGAGCACATCTTGCCAGCAGAAAATGTATGAATGAAGCAGAGTTTGTCACATCACTAGGGATCTCTTTTTTAAAATATATGTTCAAAATGTGGCGTTTTAAATAGCTCTCATAGAAGTTTCATACAAAGCGAGATAATTTTTTAGCTCTGGTTCATTTTCCCAACTGTAGAAGACATGCCAAAATTTGCATGGCACCTGGTGACTCATATAAAGGTTTTAAGATAAGTCCTTTCATACCCTGGGGGAACTGAAATAGGTATTTTCTTCTGCTTCTATTTCCTAATCAGTGCTTCCTTCCAACAAACAGTCATACACAATTGATCTTTTAGTAGTAATATCTCCATTTCTTTTCACTAGGACTTTCAGGAATAGCTCAGCCATTTGTAAATAGGCATACAATATATACATACTTTCACATACGCAGAAAGCATCTTGAATTTTTACTGTATTTTTGGTTTTTATGGAAGCCGCCCAGAGTGGCTGGGGAGGCCCAGCCAGATGGGCGGGGTATAAATAATAAATTATTATTATTATTATTATTATTATGAATGCATGTCCAGTGGTCAAAATGATGCAGTGTGTGACTATTGTTAGTTTTCTTCTGGCATAATCATGGCTATACTTTTGCAAAATTCCAATTAAGATAGCACTTCCTTGTGGATTGTACCCTATCTCCTGAATTTAAGCTTGATATATGGTCCCTGTCACACAATCTTCATGCAAAAGCAGGCTCTTTAAAAAAAAGTGCACATAAAAATCAAACTTCTGTTGAACCAAATCGTAGACTAAAAACAAGGTAATTATGGAGCACACTGGCTTATCTGATAAAAAATAATTTTGCTCAAGAAGTTTATGATTAGAGTCGCTGCTGGCTGTATTTATATTCTAAGTAGATTTCATGTTCATTTATATCTTAAAATTTTGCTCATCTAGGATGGACTTAAATGAGGATTTGAATATCATTTGATATTCACCATTACCTTATCCTACGGCTTTATTGTTCTTATCGTCTCTCTGTCTCACCTATAGTTTTATTATTTGTGGCATTCTTGCATTAATCCTGCATTTCTGTGGTATATGCCTTCCAGGTACATGGTGTTTAATTTGTGTTATTTGCTGTGTGTATCAATGGCATCTTATTATTCTTAGACTTCCTGGTTCTTCTTATTTTTAAGTAACCTTCACAATTTTTAGGATCGATATACTATTTCTTTGTTGATCATTGAGGCTTTTGTTTCTCTCCCTCTTAATTTTCTTTCAGTTTTGGGTTCAAGGTTGCTTTTGACAAAATGTACCATGGCTTGGATTCTAATTTCTGTTCTGTAAATAGAACTCCCCACCTCCTCTACAGGTTCCTGCTGAGAGTTAGGAACCTCAGAAAAGCATATGATGTAGGGGATAGGCTGCAGTGGGACAAGGGAATCCCCCTTTCCCCAAAAAGAATCCATTCATCTTCATATATGTATGGGCCATCTTTGCTGTGAGGCCCACAGTATCCTCTCCCTGCTTTGCTGGCCTATTTCCACCTGGCTTGGGAGGGTGGGGCCCAGACTGACTCTTGCTTCAAAAGCTGCTGCTACTGCAGAAGGAGCCAGAGGCCATCTTACAAGACCTGCTGCTCAGGAGGGACCAGGGAGCAGGAGGTGGGAAGCTTTTGTTGGGATCACGAGTTTAATTTTGGAGAGGCTTAGTTTTTGCTGGTATTATGTTTTTGTATCTTTATTCTTACACTGTATTGTGAATTATGTGGGGATTTTTCAGGTTTATTGTATCCTTATTGAGATATTTTCATTTATTGTTTATGACTTAAATTTAGTTTTTTTGTAATTTTGTAATTCGGTTGATTATGTTCTCATAGAGTCCAATTACGTTTCCTGTTTCTAACAACATTTCCCCCTTTAATAAAGCAAATTCATGGGAATCCAGGATCTGAATCATTTTTTCTTGGACCTGTGCATTCCATTTTAACCTTCTATTTCCAAGTATCAGATATTCTGTTTCATCCAATAATTTAGGAAAGGCAGGAGAAAAGAATGATGTCAGAGATAACTCAAGTGGAAAGTGGTCACTTTCAGCTCTGGGAATTATCCTGAAGGTATCTCGGTTAACTGGCACATTATTAGATGTTAGGATATAATCTATGGTGCTAGTAAATCCTCTGGGGGGGATAAAAGTAAAATAACCCTCTTGATCCCCTTGACCGTGCCCATTGCATAACAAAAGGTTATGCTTTATTATAAGTTCACAAAGATGTTTCCCAGCGCGATTAGAGGTGGTGTCCATTGCTGCCCTCTGACAGTTTTCAGGTTCGTCCTCCAAGTTTAGACCAGATAATATTGTATTTTGTGGGGAAACAAGGCCGATCCGGGCATTGAAGTCACCTCCCAAGACAAACCGAGGGTTAGGTGACAGAGAGTCTATACTTTCGAGTAGTTGGTCAAGTTCATTCCAATATGATCTCAGTTCCCCACAAGACTTTACTGGAGGTATATACACAGAGATGCAATAAGTATTTCTCAGGAGACTATCAGAAAGGGACAACACTAAAAAATTAGGGGTGGTCAACGAGGGACACTGTTGAATTGATACATTAAGAGAGGTTGACACCAGCACCACCAGCCCCCCACTAGGCCTTCCATACTTTTCAGTTTTAAGAGCTGGTTGAGTGTAACTTGTAAAACCCTGTAATTCAACCATAGTGCCCTCTTTTGCCCAGGTTTCTTGACGAAAGGTGATGTCATGTGTTTGTAGATAGGAACAGAAATCACTGTCTTGGATCTTGTTCATCCACCCTGTTACATTCCATGAGAGACGTTTATAGTGATTTACTCTTAGTCAAATGTTGGCCGATGTGCTCTCGGAGTTTACCAGTTTTTGAGGCATTTTGTAATTCATTTCATGTTGTAAGCTGCTTTGAGCCTGTTATAACTATGGAAAGGTGGCGTGCAAATAAATGATAACTGTTGAAGGCTTGTTGTTCTTTCCATAATTGTAATTTATGTTATCCTCCAAAATCACTTTTTTATTATTATTACAGATAGGGTGATATACTTCATAGTGGTTCCCAAGATACCATAGAACTTCGTTCAATAAACTGTGATCACACACAGTCTTGTAAAAGGTAAAAATAACAGTTACTCAGAATACGTCTTGAAGAGTAGCAGACACAGCTGCTTCATTCAGGCAGGCTTAACATGGTAATTGAGTTACTAAGACGTACTTAAGTCTAGGTTAAAAATGGAGCCTGAACTGGAGCTCAGACTTGCAATGATCTCACATTGTAGGCATGGTGGAGATGAGCAGAGCGAGAGGGTGTCCTGGCAAGGAGGAGCATAAATGACTACACCTTCTTGCCATCTGGGTACAGAGAGGAGGGGTCTTACAGAGTTCTCTCTAACGAGTTTACAGGAAAGCTCTTTAACCCCCGGTCCCTTCATGTGCCTATCTGGCAAAACGGAAATTGTTGGTTTGACTGCAATTAAATATCCCACACAGCTTGCACAAGCATTTCAGCTTGCAGAACAATCCTCTGTTGTTCTTCCGACCCTACAGATCCAATTTTCAGGGGAAGGAGAGGGAAATCTCCCTTGCACAAGCAGAAGTCCTTCCTTCCACTAATTAGGTGTATTAAGTGAATTCAAACTTAGGTTTTTACATATTGACATTGTGGCTCTTTGCCATTGTTTTGTTTTTGAAGTAAAATGTTCTGTTTATTGCTTTGGACATAATCTTGCAGGAAAACAGCATACAAATGCACTGATAGTGATATGATTTCCCCAATTATATGTGAGCGTACCCCAAGACTTGGGAAAATCCTTTCAGATCTGTATGTTCAACTCCCTGGTTCACAAAAAAACAACAGTGTGGTCCTGGTTCACCTGTACTTGAGAGGATGCGGGTGGCGCTGTGGCCTAAACAACTGAGCCTCTTGGGCTTGCCGATCAGAAGGTTGGTGGTTTGAATCCGTGCGACGGGGTGAGCTCCCATTGCTCTGCCCAGCTCCTGCCAACCTAGCAGTTCAAAAGCAAGTAAAAGTGCAAGTAGATAAATAGGTACCACTCCGGCGGGAAGGTAAACGGTGTTTCCGTGTGCTCTGGTTTCCGCCATGGTGTTCTGTTGTGCCAGAAGCAGTTTAGTCATGCTGGCCACATGACCCAGAAAGCTTTCTGTGACCAAATGCTGGCTCCCTGGGCCTGAAAGCAAGATGAGCACCGCAACCCCATAGTCGCCTTTGACTGGACTTAACCGTCCAGGGGTCCTTTACCTACCTTTACTTGAGAGGGCATTACTGTGGGCCTAAATATTTTAACTGATATTATGGTTCCGCCACCATTTGCAAGTGGAATTTATTCATTTTTACCTCACCCTTCCTCCCTTAGCAGCACAGGGCAACTTAAAGCATAACTGCTATGTGCCCGCTTTCAAACAAAGCCTAACAGCTGTGATAGCACATTTTACTCAGCCTTGGGGATTTATTAAGAACAAGCTTGGACGTCAAATAAGGTGTGCTAGTTTCATTGTTGATACGAAGGAACACTGAAAAGTGAAAACGCCAGTCATGAACTTAAGTCAGTGCCTTGGGGCAGCGTGTGATTTTTTTTTTTTTGTCGTCGTTCAAAACACAGGCCCAGTTACCTAGGAGCTGAGAGAAGCAATGCATTTGGAGACAACTTGCTTTGTGAAAAATCAACACATACAATAACACGATCAGACCATGATTAGAAATCGTACAGAGGGACTGTGATTGCTTAAAAGCCAGTCTTGGGAAACACTGTGCTTAGACATTTTGAAACCCCTTCTGTGGCCCTAGAAAGCGCAGCTGGCCCATGGTCTTTATCTTGAAAAGCAAAGGATCATTCCCATTTTGCAGCAAGGCTTCCACTTATCGGGGCCTACCAGTAGCAATTTGCAACAATAGAGGAACAAAGATGCCATTTGACCTAGAATACAATTTTCAACTAATTAATAAAGTGACCATTAGTTCCTGAGGGGATAATAACAGGAGTAAGAGCAAATTACTGCGCTAACTAATGCTTGCTAAGGGGGTGCAAAGGAGACACGGTCATTGTATTGCAAATGTATTGAGGCTCTATTCTCCCCACCCCCCACCCCACTAATACTCTTAAAGTGCTCCCACTCAACACTTGCTCCTTCTAGGACCCTTGCAAAACATGTAAGAATTAGCCCTTCAAAGATCAATCAGGATCTAATTGTTGCTAACAAAGTGCCACCTGGTGAGAAATGTTACAATATACCTTCATTACAAAGCATTCAGTCTCTTAGCCCCACAACTACAGTAAAGGGGGAGTGAGGGTAGAGAGACTCTGTTTCCCCCTGTTATTTCCAGGCACCTGCAATGCTTATAAAAGGCTTCAAGGCAAAGGAAAATGTGCACTTTGCACTGCAAGGCCAGAGTTGGTTCTGTTATGTTTGCAGTATCTAAGAACGGCTATTTACAATGCCCAGACGTAAAGTACGGTACTCTGTTTTACACCAGCAGTTCTCCAGTGGTATCTCAAAAAAATAAAAAATGCCTGGACCTCGTCTAGTAGAAGACAAACAGTTTCTGGCATTCAGTGTTATTCTTTCCTTTGGGGCAAACTGTTCAAAAGAAGTCCATCAAAATAGACAGGTTATCACAGCAATGTCAGCTGATATGGCAGGTACATAAAAGGGATGGGGAGCTGTATCACAAAGGAGAAAATATATTCAGAAATGCACAGTCAGATAACAAAATAATTAAAATATATTTGCATTGAGATCAAATCACAAATATACGCGCGCACACATACATGTACATAGACGAAACAAAAAATAAATCAGAACCACATCAAAGTGGTTATAGCATCTTAATAAATATATACCTAAGAATACTATGCCTAGGGCAGGTTGTATTTTAATATACTCTTTGTACACTGTGCATTGTGTTATTTGTACTTTAAATATGATTGTTAAATGCTTTTGATCAGAAAAGCAGGATAACTGTATATATTCATTGCAGACGACAAATAGGGGAATATAATTTGCCTGCTATGGCAATGGCTAGCTTGCAGTGGCTTAATGTCAGCATGGCTTACTTAGTTGGAATCCTATGGTCTCCCAGCCACCAAGGTGAGAACCAAACAACGGTACAATAGCCCACACAGGATGTAGCTTTGCCACCAGCCACCTCTCCATTGACCATGGCAACCATGTGGACTCCCACCAATGAGGGAATGGCATCCCAAATGGCACCTCCACATCAGCCTGACACGCCAGGGTAATTACGCTAATGAATTCCCCTTGCTCTGGCAAGTGAATGAAGTAAAAATAAGCCTTTCAAGTTTGTGACAGATTATCATAGAGAGAGAAAATGACAAAAATAAGCAGCGGCTGGATACTTCTTTCCTATTCTTTGATAGGGTTTAAATAGTAACAATTATTTGCCCGTTGATTTGCATTTTGGATTAAAACTCGAGGTTGAATTTGAGCTGCCTTAAGATCCCTTGTTAAAGCTCAGTGTGTTTTACCTACACAGTTGAACCTATGCAGTCAGAAAATAACACCACAGTTCAGTGAAGCAGACAGTCAGGAAATTATGGGCAGGATTGCAGTTAGGATGATCCTAATAAGATGGGTTTTATGGCTGGCCCTATCATTAGGCTGGGGAAGTGGGCTTCCTCAGGCAGCAGATATGGTCAGTGGTGCTCCCAGCCATTCCCCTCTGCTGGAGAACTGAGATGTGTGTACTATTTGGCCTGCCCTGTGCCTCGCTGAGGTGCAGTGGAGGGTTGCTGTGTTGTTGCCAGTAAAGAATCAGCTGCTAGCTGGGTTGACTTCTGTGTTCAAAATGAGGGCATCAACTTTGCCCCAGGCATCAATAAAGCAATAAAGACCTGGAAAGGTGTCTGTGGACAAACGCCGGCTTCCTCGGCCTAAAAGCTAGATGAGCGCCACACCCCATAGTCGCCTTTCACTGGACTTAACCTTTACCTTATTGTTCAGAATATAAACTTATCTAGCGGGTAATGCTCAGTTATATCACAAATGAAGCAATATTCCCCCAAGAAGTTGTTCTCCAGTTTGGGGTGTTCACAGTTCTTCTGACCATGAGCCAGCCAGCTGAGAAGTGTCATTTTTAATAGCATTTGAATGCTCCACAGAATTTTTAGGAAATCCCTGGAAACGATTGCTGTGTACACACTCCCATCCAGTCTGTATTCAGTATGCACATAATGTTGGCAAGAAGCATCCCCCCGACATTAGCCACAAGCCATATCTACCCTGTATTTATCCTGTTGTTTCTTATGAAATACAGCACATTCGCCTCTTATCCACATCCTTAGCCTTACAGAGAACAGTCATCAGCTTGAAGGGCTGTCCGAGGATTGAACTGCATTTGAAGGAGTCCTCTGTTTGCCCAGTTCAAACGTGATTTACAGATTTAAAAACAAAAAACAAACCACCAGTGAGTGCAGGGACCTTGAAGTTGACCATCCACAGTTACCACCAGGACAGCAGACTGAGAAAACATCCCGGGTCCCTGGTCACAGTCTTCCCCCCACTGTGTTGAGAAGATGCATTATATTTCATTTCAAATGATAGGCATTATTTCTAAATTTGCCTGGAGGATATATGGGGAGAGGGAGGGGGAAGTCCTGTTGCGCAAGCTGAAGTTTGCATGCAGCCCTGTGTCTTTTATCCCTTTTTGGACAATGCATATCCTCTTTCTGGCAATGCTTAAGTGCCCATCTTTTGTGCCCATGCTGACTTGCTTCTCCAATGCCACATAACCCTTTCTGACAATGGGGAGCTTCTGCTACCCTCCTCCTCTGGGTATATTGTCTTTAAATGGGCTGCTGATTCTGGCGGAGAATTTTACCTGTTTTACCTAGTACCTCTCTGTGCCCTTAGAAGATATTTTTTTCATTTTAGAAAGACTTATTTCCACTTAAAACAACCACCACTTCACAAACCCCCTTTCAGGTTGTCAATATCGGCCCAATGCTGTTGATTCTGTTTGGTGTTCATTTGGTAACTGCAGAGAAAGATAGGAACGGTGTGGTGGACACAAGTATGGGCAGTGACTCCTGGCTTGCAGAGTGTCTGCCCATATCTGTTGACTGTCTTACTATGTTAGTCCTCAAGGGATTAATGAATTCACCCCAAGGAGGCCCCACATTGGCCCATTACTAGACTGTGTGAAAGTGCCTTAGGTCTGTTCTCCTACTGACATGCAGAAGATGGATGGAGATCCAAGTCTCATTAGCATGAGAGAGAAGTGCCTGTGAAAATCTCTCATGCATCATTGGGAGAAAGGCACCACATACTTTTATAGCATATCAAGGGCAAGCTATGTGTGAATATTTCAGTTATCCTTTTTTACAAACATTTATTAGCATACTCCAGGTTTTTTTAGGAAGAGGGGAAGTGCTGGTCTAGATGGCAACCTCCTTTGACATTCAGTGATGTTTTGGTATTAGAAAAGTGTTGAACATATAAGTTATATCATTTCTAAAATGTCTGTGCTACTTGAATTGTGATTCCCCTGACCTTCAGTATCAAGAAATATGTGGTCTGAGGTGGGTGTGTTTGTTTTCCCCTGCAGTTTCCCTGTAGATGTGAGTTTGGGGTTTTATAATTTTATTTACAATTTATTGTTCACCTCTTCTCCCATACATAAAAGTCTTTTTTAAAAAAACAACAACCCACCATGCAGAATCATAATGTAAACTTTATAGGAATATTTATGTGCAGGAGGTGGGTGTTCTGGTGATGAAATCCTGAGGTTATTTCTGGTTGTACTCATTTTAAAATGATGGTTTTGATAGTTTTATATTAAGAATTTTTAATATATGCCACGATGAAACTGGAAGTCACAGCAAACAATCAACACAAAACAAATCTTCCCATCTCTTAGTTTTCAGAAGTGTGGCTGGTTTTTAATATTTATCCAGGAAACCGAAATATTTATACAAATAATGTTGCTGTGGTTGTGTTTATTTTTATTTTTTTTAAGAGTAATCAATAAAACTGGAAAGATCAGGACACCTAGGACTTGGCAATCCCTGTTAATTAGTGTTCTTGGGAAAACCTGCCTGTGATGAAAATAAAGCCCCTGTCGTTAAAACCCACTGCATTTCCTTTTGTGCAGCTGAATGTTGTTAACAATGTTGCATTCTGGTTAAGTAAAAATCTAAAACTGCACTGAAGTGTTAATAATTGGTTCTTGAGCAGATTCCCTAATGCTATTCACTTTTCCCTGCTAATCTTCCTGTGTGAGCTATAACAATGCAGCACCAAGTGAGAAGGAAATGTCAGGTTATGTTACAGGGCCAGCCTCCTGCCCACCCTCCATCTGTGCTGATGTCAGTGCTTATTGGAACATATGCTGCCTGTTGCTCACTGGCCATCTGTTAGCTGAGCTGATGAAGTGTTCCAGTTACTGTGGCAACGGAACCCTTGATTGCTAGTGGCACCACAAACATTTTCTGCTCGGGTTTCACTTTTATCCCTGCTCAGGAATGGCAGGAAAGGGAAGGGTGTGCGTTACAACTGCCCGGCCTGTCCACGCCACCTCTTCCAGATCCCAGGTTATAATAGTTATTAGGGCAGGAATTTAAGGCACATGTTTGTAAGGTACACTGCAAACATTGGAGCCATTAAGCTGGTTTTTAAAAGCAAGGTGTTTATATTTCTTGCTTTCCTAGTTGCAGTTATCACCTAAGAAGCACCACAGTCATTGTAATGGAAAGATACCCACTGGCCTCCAGTTCATCAAAGCCCTTCCACCCATGGAAAGTGGTTTCTAAGCACAGAGTGATGCTCCTTTCGGATTCAAGACTACTCATATAAAAGGGTGCTGTGCAATATATATATCCTTGGGGAAGGCACATGATCCTTCCAACACCCCACATATATCACAAAACAGATGGCACCTGTTTCCTTCTCCCTGAACAGGTGATCATTGCTGACAATGCCAATCACTTGTTCATTGGGGAGAACCCTGAATGTACAGTTGTTGTCTTTTTGGTTCCTGACCAATATTTTTCATGTTTAACGTATGGAGTAAACAGTTACAAAAGACGTGATTCTTTGTGGGATCTGTTTTGTTCACCAGACTTTTGAGAAAGTAATTAGGTCCCATGTTTTGGCTTCACTACTCCGACACTTCCTAATGTACAAAGGCCTTCTCTCATTTTTCTCATAGTAACCCTAGGTAAACCAAGACCTACAGTAGCTATCACAGCTTGCTTATGGCTACCCAAGGCCATGTTCCAGTATGACAAAGAGGCAAAAATTCTAAATACTCTAAAGGACTGTGCCCTAGAATGGAACTGGCTGGATGGGTACACACCCTGGACCTGGAACAAGATGTGTCGTTGAACTGACTGGGAACAGCGACCACAGTGCTGTCAGATTTGGCATATCTTTAAGTAAGCAATTGCCAAGGAAATCCAACACAAGTACCATATATTTGACTTCCAAAGAAGAAACTTCTCCAAAATAAGGAGATTGATAAAAAGGGAAGTTGAAAGGCAAAGTCAAGAGGGGCAAATCTCTCAAAAATGCTCAGCTAGAATGCATGCCAGAGATCAAGAAAGGTACCACTAGGGCCAAGAGGTTACTTAAGATTAAAATCAAGGGTAACAGCTGTATCCAACACTGTGGCCCTCTTGCCAGCCTCCCCCACCCAAGCACCCTCCAAAACAGTTCTGGAGGTTTAGGGGAATACCGGAACAGATTTTAGAGCTATGCTCTAAGCCAGGCATGGCCAAACTTGGCCCTCCAACTGTTTTGGGACTACAATTCCCATCATCCCTGACCACTGGTCCTGTTAGCTAGGGATGATGGGAGTTGTAGTCCCAAAGTAGCTGGAGGGCCAAGTTTGGCTATGCCTGCTCTAAGCTGTTTTAGAGCTATTTTTGTGTGTGTTGGAAGCCGCCCAGAGTGGCTGGGTAATAATAATAATGATGATGATGATGATGATGCTCAGGGAGGAGAGGGAAAAGAAGTCCGGTTGCATAAACATTGGATGCACCCCCAAATCTCCCCATCTCTGTGTTCGGAGGGATTACCTCTTAATTAAATATGTTTAGAAGTGAAGCCTAAATTCTGTTATTGCTGCTGTTATTTTGCAAGCGTACCATACCAATCCCCCCATTATGTACATTGTACTTGAATGGTCTAAAGAACAGACAGTACCCCTTTCTTTATCTTTAGAGCTCTCATTGGCACCAAAATTGGGTGCTTCAAGCAAATATTAGATAGAATGCAAGTCCTCCGTTGTTTCAATACGACAACACGAAAAAGAAGAGAGGGGTACTCCTGATTAATGAACCTTGCTTATTGACCCAGGTGATTGTGCTAGACGATAACTTTCCATTTACTCTCTGCTGGTGCTCCTCACTGCTCGGTTCACAGTTCTTCCCCTTTCCCTTCTGCACTCCTGCCCTTTGCATGACCTCATCTGCTCCGATGATCTTTCGTGCCACCACCACTTGATACTCCTCGCTCTCCTCCTTGCTCCCCCCCTCCCAGCAATCACTTCTTGAATGGCTTGCTCCTTTTTCCTGCTGCTTTCACACACAAGGTGCTCAGTTTTATGCCTAGTCCTCCTCCCTACCCCATCCCATTCAGGAGAAACCATTTGCTACTAGGGTAAACGCTCCCAATATTCATCTTGTATGGAACCAAGCAAGATTGGGCACCTGTGGCAGGTCAGCTAAAGCAGTATGTAAGCTGGCAATTGCATGGGCGTTTCTACAGGATCAGAAGTCACAACAGAGATTAAAACACATGATCATTTAGGTTCTAGCAGTCCTACCACTGAAGTGAAGGTAATGAATTGGGCACTGTGTTGTATCTGGCCACTGTGAAGTAGGTGGTTCATTTCCTAACCCAGGGTTTCCCAAAGTCAGCCCTCCATATGTTTTGGGACTACAACTCCCATCATCCCTATCTTTCAGGTCCACTGGTCAGGGATGATGGGAATTGTAGTCTCAAAACATCTGGAGGGCCGAGTTTGCCTATACCTGTCCTAAAAGAGCTGGAGTCCAAGTTTGGGAAACCCTGTCCCAACCAATGGTTTGTCTTCAACAGAACCCCCTAGAAAAGGGGTAAGGAGCAATGTGGGGCACCAGCATTCTCCTTTTAGCTCTAACAATGGGCATTCATAGTGATCTGCTTGCAGGGTGTTAATATGTCTTCCTGTTAATCATTCATTCATCCCATACTTTCATTTCCCCCATCACTTTCCTAACTGCAAAGAAGTCTGTGTTTGCTTTGTTTAAGTGGATCTATTGTACCAGGGCAACAGAACACTTTAATCCACTTTAATTGCACAAACCTACATTTCCAGCGTGAGCTTAAATTCCTTTTGTAAAATAGTGACAGTCTAGAGGCACCTCAAGTAAGCCTGAAAGCCATGCCTGTATTTAGAAAACGGTTACTACAGCTGCAGGTCATATTTAGAAGGCAGCACATATCATCTGGAAATCAACCCTGCCTGCTATCTCCTTTTTATTTCTAATTTAGTAGCAGCTATGCTTTCTCACTGGCTTAGATATAAGGGCAAAGGTCCCAGTTCACTGATCAGAGAGATCACCTTATTTGACTATAAACCAAGTGTACATTGGGGGAGCTGTCATGAAGTTGATTATAAATATAACAGAAGTCTTTTTATTCACATTTTTGTTCATTGTTTCTGAGCAATGTGTTTAAATGCAATAAATAGACTACTTGAAAGGCCTTTCCAAAGATCAATGGGTGTTCATTAGTGTTTATAATAAGTTTGTTTTTATGTGGATATTAGTTTTTATTGTTGTTGTTACAGAACATGACCCATAGGGTGTTGTTAATGGATAGTTAATGAATGTCAAAATGAATACATTAAAAAGGATTCATTTGGGAGCAAATCTTGGATTTGTTGACATCATTGAGTCCATTAGCATTTATTACAAGTACAAAAATTTTCTCAGTATTGCCTGATGTAGGAGTGGCAGACAAATTGCTCAAACTCCAATGACTGCATCATAAACACATTGTGAACTGGTAAGTTACAACTAAATTGTTTAGTCTGGTCCCTGTAATTAACAAGGTTTGCATAACATTTTCATGTTTTTGTTATGGCAGCCTGATGTTGATGAACATATTCCTAGGCTGCAGTCTCAGGTAATCCTAAACCTACCTGGGCATAAACCCAGTTAAATTCAGTGGGACTTAGGGTCAGAATTATTATTATTATTATTATTATTTTATATTTACCCCGCCCTTCCCGGTTCAGAAACCCGGGCTCAGGGCAGCGAACAACAAATTTAAAACACTTAATTGTAATACAACATAAAAGTAGCATAAAATACAGTATAAAAGCATGAATAACAAAATTCAAAGTTCAAAAATCAATTTGAGGGAAATCCATCCAATAAATATTAGATAGTCACCAGCAATTCTGAACATCCTTACCAGGAAGCAAGTCCCATTAAACCCAATGGATCTTACTTCTGAGCAATAATAATAATGAATTATTATTATTATTATTATTTTATTATTTCTATGTCACCCATCTGACTGGATTTCCCCAGTGAGACCAAAATGACTCCCAGGCTATGTATCTGCTCCTTCAGGGGCACAGTTACCCCATTCAAGATCAGGGAAGCGTTGTAACCCAAGGTACCACTGTACTGTCATTGAGAAAGCCCACCTCTGCATTACCAGAAGCTGATAAGCATTGGACCACAGCAAGGCTCATCAGGTTCCACTGGCTGATCTTAGTACCTTTACACCCTGTAATGGAGGGGAAGGCTGCAATCAAAGCCCTCTCTGTGCCAGGCCAGGTGAGGGGTTGGATGAGGCAGATGTAACCCTCTGCCGAGCCTTAACAATCTCTGCCTGCTGAATGGGTGAGTGGTCAGCCCTCAAAAGGCATTTTAAGGGTGGAGAAGGGCTTAGTTGGCCCTATCCTCTTGGTGACTATGGCACATGGACTTTTGGTTTTATTGGAGAACTCTGTTTCAGGTTACCTGAAAGACTCAGTATCATGGGCCAGGAGTCGACTTTGCCTGGTGAACAGCCTGAAGGGTGAGAAGGCAGAATTACTCCACCTGCAGCTAATCAACCTTCAAGGACACGGAGAAGAAGGCGCTGATGAGAACCAGCTGGCTTCAGTCTTCTTAAACAAAGCTCTCAGCAGCAGTCAGATGCTGGAAACAACACCTGTGGTTCTTGACCCTACCTTGCTGCTTCCCACTTTCCATCTTTCGGCTCTGTGATCATCTAGATTCGCTAACAGCTGGACTGTCTGACTTTGTATGTGGATTCTGCTATCAGGCAAGTGTACCTTGGAGATTCCTAACTCCTGCTTGCCCAACGGGACTTGGATGGGGCTATGACACCCACAATGGCTGGGGCGGATGGTGAGGAGGGCAGGCAAATTGCTGGCAGTGATTGAGCTTGGTTTGGACCTGATTCTGTCACAACAGCAATAGGGCCAGGTCAAGATCTAGCAGATCCTAGTCTGACTCAGCCCCTCCCCAGTTGCAGGATGCCAAGTGCCATATTTACGTATAAGCTAAACAAGCTATAGCTTAGGGCCCCACTCTCTTGGGGGCCCCCCAAAATTTAAAAGCATTTCACTATTAATATACTTCTTCTTAATTGTATTTCAGTTCAACAATTACTTTGATAAAATACATATTTTGTTAGATACCTATTAGGTTGATAAATTACCATATAGCATATATTCAACACAAAAAACAGCAACAATTTGTTGTTGACAAAGGACAACTGGACATGATAAAGGGCTCCATTAACTTCAGTAGCTTAGGGCCTCATCAAACCTAAATCCAGCCCTGAGGATGCCTCATTTTAGGGCTTTTAAAAATACTTCCGTATTCAGCAGATGGAGGTGGGCTGGGCAGAGGGAGACCTCTCCCTTCTCCAGCTTTATGCAATGCCTTCCCTGTTTAAATTCAGGAGACCTCATCTGCATTGACATTCCTGCAGATCTTGAAGACTCACCTGTTTACACAGTAGTTTTCCTGACCCCTTGACCCAGAGCTCCTGTTTTTACTGTTGTGTTACTTTTGTGACACTGTTTTATTGCGTCTTTTAATAATGGATTTTAATTGGCTTTGTGTATTTGACTTTTATATTTTGTAACATAGAAGCTGGTTCAGGCATTAAGCAGGATATAAATTATTATTATTTTTATTATTATTAGAAGCAGGAACTCAAATGAATGTGCATCACTGTCTTCCATAGCTACCAATGGAAATCCTAAGTCACAAGCATCTTTTCCCCCTTCTGGTTGCTATACCAACTAACTCATATGTAGCCAATGCCCCAAGATCACATATTCATCACTATAAGTGATTGCTCCAGATTTACTTGATGTAAATATGTACTGACTTAAAAAAAGCTGAGAACTTGGCTCCTAAGGTTTGAAGACTCACTCTGCCTCCCAGATTGGACATGAACATGAAATAATAAGGTGCATATTAAAATATTAATTCTGATATAATGACATATTGATAATAGACATAGCTGACAACTTTGATCCTGCAGTTCCTTTTTCATGAGCATGCCACAGACATTAGTGGAAGTATTTGCAAGTCAGGTTATCAGCTTTTTAATTGCATATATCTGCACAACAACTAACAAATGAGGCAAAATAGCTTCTGATAAAACATCCGGAGGGTTGGGTGATCCTTAGATTTTAGATTTTAAACTTGATCAGGGTGAGAATAAGAGTAGATGGAGCCTCTGTGAGAGACTTAAAAAAAAATCCCTATCTTCATTCAGTGCCATCTGGTCAATTCCAAAGAGAAGCAGGGGGAGGGGGGGGACTTCTATTCATAACTCATCTCCTGCACAGATGCTTTGCCATTATCCTGATGTGAACTCCATCAGCAGTAAATTATTCCAGACTTACCTGGAACAATGCAAACAAAGTGTTTAGCTGCATGACTGAGAGCCCTCGGCTGCAAATTTATATGGCTGTGTGCTTGATATTACACATACATACATCGGTGCACACAATGTACAGTCATTTTCTACACCGGAAAAAAAAGACTTCTGGCAGAAATCTAATTAATTTCTCCCTTAGTGGTCCTGACTTGATTTAAGCTGCAGGATCTTTGTTATTCTAGTGTGGGCTATACCTCTAAGGCAGCCTTGGAAAGAGAAGTGTGAAGCAAAGTTCTTGGCCATTTGTTATTAAAGACCTTTATGGTACTTTTCACAGCAGTGGAAGTGTTAGGTGAGCTCTAACTGTTTGGCCTAACTCCCAATTTGGGCTCTTAGCTATTTACATTCCCATGCATTTTACATTCCTTTACTTCTTTCATCACATCCAGCACATGTTCAACTTCTGCACTTTCGTTTTTGATGTTTTAGCTGCAGAACGTAACAGAAGGGCAGGAAAGCTTCCTCTGATAACTCTCTCCTAAAAAGCAAAGGTAGTGTGTTGACCCATGAGGGAGGAAAAAACTCCTTCAAATTCCTTTATTGTTGGGACCAGGCCTGCCAAAATGGCACAACAGTGTGACAAGCTTCTGAGTTCTCCAGAACATTCTCCAGAATGTTGTCATGTAGCTTGAGGGGCCAGTGTTGAATAAGTTATTCCTTCCCCCTGCATCTTCCTTCCCCCTGCATCTTCCAGAATAACGGGGGAGGTGTCTGTCTATCTCTCCATCTACCTGTCTCCAACCCTAAAACAAGCAAGGGACAACAAGCTAAGTGTGCAACGATTGGTTTATTTATGATGCTACTGGATGAAGCACTGATAGCATCTTCTTAAGTGTATATGGCATTGCCTTGCCAGCCTGTGTCTAGAGGGATCTTGAGAGCTTCCTCGTCATTTCCCTAATGGATAGCAGTTATGCCCAACGGCTGCCGAGTCCTGTAGATTTAGATGTAGCTCCTTACCCTATTTGCCAGAAATGCCTTTGATGACATGGGAGCAGCAATGCACAGAGTTGCCCCATGGTGCTCTGTCTTCGTGGTTAAGGAATTGTTGCTGAGGTTCAGCTTCAGGCCTTCTCCAAAGAAAGGTAAGCCTGTCACTTGGCATTGCTGTTTGCTGTAGAAGGATCATGATTGCATAGTGGTTTTAAAACTATTCTGGTGTGATTCATTGGAAGACTTTCAGGGGCTGCCTCAACCAGAAGGTCAGCAATGGTGGGCAAGCCAGAGTGTGTCCTTCTCAGCTGATCTTCCCTCACACTACACAGCCATGGGATGGTGTTGTGTTCTGGAGCTTGTCTCATGGCTCATGAATGCAGCATGCCACAGAGCTTTCTCACAGACAAATGAACCCCACAGCGGACAACTTCTGGTGAAGATGGTTTGCTGAAGACAGAAAAGTTTGAAAACCTTAGGCCCAGTGCTTTCACCTGAAGTTCAGAGTAAGAGAGGATGTTGGTCTCATGCACCTTCACCACGACCCATAGCCCTGTACCTTGGTTTTCAAACAGCCTAGTTCTCAAACGTTTTGGCTTCCAAACGATCAAAACCCAGAAGTGACTGTTTTTGAACGTTCTTTTGGAAGCCCAACGGGGCTTCCACAGCTTCTGATCAGAAGCCGCGCTTTGGTTTTTAAACACTTTGGAAGTTGAATAGACTTCCAGAACTGATTCCGTTTGACTTCCAAGGTACAAGTGCATTTACTTCTGTATCTCTTACAACCCATAGGAGTGGGCTACCAGAAACAATTTTTCCCCATCTCTACATTTCTTTAATCACTACTTATGATACTATTATCTACTATGCTTCTGACCCACTTTTCCTTTAGGGAAACTCAGAATGTATTATTCAGGGGCTCACTGCCATATCCTCACGGATCAAATGGACATAGATACATTGATTTATACTGTCTGTGCTGATTGACAGGTGCTCACCAAGGTCTCCAGCAAAGCCTGTCCTAGCTTTGCATTTAACTTGAGGTGCTAGGGATTGGACCCTTCTGTGTGGAAAGCATGTGCTCTGCTACAAACCTCTGCATCCTCTTAGCTTCAAAAATGCTGTGGCATTGGGTGTTCCTCAGATAAACTTTATTTCTCCATCACCACCTCTCCCTGCTGCCCCTACCATAGTCTATCCTCCATGTTCTCAAGGAGACTGCAAGTTTCCAGAAATGTGTTGGCACCACCAGGTAGTTTGCTTTTTTTTTAATGTGCAGGTGAGAGCTGTTGCCCCCCTACCAGTCTCTCAGAATATCCTAAGAAACAGTTGGAAATCCGAGAACAGTTTTCTCAACTCCCTTACCACGCCGAAGGATTTGGGTTTCAAATTCCCTCACAAAACCCACAGAATGTTATAGCACAAAGCTGTTGCGGACTCTTCTGTAGCGGAAGCCTTTTTAAAGAGCGCAAGATACCTTTCCTTGGGGGAGTGCTAGCTCATATTCCAATGAGCCAACCCCTTGATAAAAGGCCCCAAACGCCCGAGAACATGGGCTGTGCTGTCACCGAGATGCTTTTCAAAGAGGCATCTGTGCTTAGCATATGGCAACTATTTATTATAGCTGTTGCATTGAGAAACAACAATTCCCATGACAATTGTTTCTCGTATATCAAGATGCTTCCATCTCTGTTTCCCACAACATTCTGCTTGTCTGGGATGCGTGTGCCAACGTTGCTACGGCCGTAGCAGACAGTTGTCTACGTTTTGTCATTACTGAGAGTAAACAGACATGACTTGAGTAGGGAGGTGACCTGCTAATTTAGTCTGGCTTTAATAAGGAACTGTGAATGAGGTATTTGAATAATTGGTCTGCAATATTTACCAACCTCCCTTTTGCTGCCACCACCCTTTCCTCCAAAGCATGCATTGTTTCTGAATCTTCATGCTTATTATTTTGCCAGAATGTGGTATAGAGGCACAATACCGGGGGAAACGTCTCGTGTGTTAGAGGTTTCTTGGCAATTAATCTTTGTAGTGATTTCGCCACCAAAGATTGACTATGTTCCATTGTGGTCGGAGTGCACTGACAATACTCCAAGTATAAAGACCTTGGTTCTGTGGTTGAGATCCACATGCGCAGCTGATGCAAATATGCACTGCAGTGCTCTGTCGCTTCCCAATAACCTTGGTGGACAGGTCTGATATAGAGGGAGGAAGATGCGCATGTTCAAGGTCACAAGCTGCATACAAGAAATCTCATCTGGAGCCATCCATGTTTAATCTCTAAACAGTGGGGCCATGGCTCCAATATTGTCCAGTTTATGAAGCTATTTTTATTTCGTCTGGTGTGTTATTAGGGAACAACATAAACAGGGAATAATATAGTGAGCCTGTTTTGCTAACGGTGATCGGCAGGTTTTGTTTCTTGAACACATTTGCCCAGTATCACAAAAAAGCACTTATATTTTAACAGGGACACTTTTCAAAATTAAATTGATTGCTTAGGACCATAGGAAGCTGCCTTACACAAAGGCTGTGTACACACAAGCAGTTTAAATAGGATTTGATGTGCCCCATGTGCATGTTGGTTACATCGTCCGCTCGATGTAGTCTTCACCCAAGTGGCAGCTCACACTCTTGCTCCCTTAATTTAGATTTTCTCAATCGACAAATAATGCAGCAATGTGGAGGGGGCAGGGAATCCAACATCAAATCACATCAATTGTAGATTGGCATTTGTTTTAAAAAGGTGTGTTGCGATGTTTGGCTGGGTGCCATCTATCATCGCCACACACTCTGTATCCATTGCAAAGGAACTCCTTGAAGGGCTGCTGGTGGGTGTGTCACACACATTTTTTAAATAAAAAGTTACCTATGCTTTGTGCAAGTCTGCTATAGCTTGTATTTTTATTTTTTTTAATGGTTGCACGCACAGATAAAAAATTCCTGCCCACAGTGGACCTCAGCCAACTGAAGAGAGGAATCGACAACAAACTGTACAGATACATTCCATGGCACACCACCCACCAGTGTGGATGGGGAACATTGAGACCGAGTTCAGCTGAAAGTGCCATGTGTGGACAAATGTGGGCAGTGGGCAGAAGGGCACACGGAAAAATTGGATCTGGGCCCATATGTGTACTAATGCTCTGGAGTGTGCACAGGCCAAGCCAGGCCATTTGTCCATGTAGCTCAGTATTGTCTTCTCTACACTGACTGTCAGCAACTCTCAGAACTTCAAGGTCTACTTTAGATGATAGCATCTTTCTGTGGTTTGTAGCAGAATTGTCTTTGCTGCCATGATGTCCGCAATTGGTGTGGGGAAGACTGAGGAAATGAGCACAAGACTCTTGTTGGGTTGAATTAGGCCAGGAAAGAGTAGGTTTGGCTAAGGCATTGTGCATGTATCTGGCATCAAGCAGCCTGCATGCTGGCTGAGAGGAACCCAGCGGGTCGACCCTGTGCTGGGGAGTCACCCCTGGCATGGATCAGGTGCCATGACCCCTTGGGTATTTTGGTCTATCGGACTCCCAGACAGTCACCCCCTCCTGGACCCCTTTAATGGGGTATCTGAATGGCTAAGGATCCAGCCCAATGCCTTATCCGCCAAAGTTGTGACTTGATCTTTTTAACTGGAGTAGTCGGGGATCCATCTTGGGATCTTCTGCATACAAAGTGTATATGCTAAGAATGTAGAAACCTTCCTGGATCAGACCAAAGGTCTGTCTAGCCCAACATCATGTTGACCAACAAGTAAGACATGAGGGCAAGAGACAGCTTTCTGCTTCAGTAACAGGAATCCAGAGGTGTGTTGCTTCTGATCCTTGAGGTACCATATAGGCAACATTACTTATAACCATAGATAGAGCACGTTAATATCCTTTGATAGCCAGTGAGCACATTGCTCTATCACTGATTCCTCTGATTCATAAAATGACATGACGTTTGCAGGGTTGAGAAAGGGCGTAATGCAAACAGCAAAAGGACTTAATAGCAAGTGGCCCACTGTCATTTTTGGTTCCATATTTGATATTCAGTGTTAAAGGTAGCAGGCTTAGATCTGCCTGTCTCCTATTGAGTTAATCTCATAACATGACATACGTTAAGCCCGTTCAGCTCCGATACACTTTGGGGCAGGAGGGGGAGCGACTGCCCATTTTTATTCTGTGTCTCAGTATGGTCCTATATTCATGCTTAAGTCTGGGACCTGAAGGCAGCAGAAGAGCCGTTCTACTTGGCACAGTGCAAATAGTTTTCACTGGAATCGGCGGCAAAGCTGCTCCGCGAGGCGGGATGAATATGTAATCAGTAGAAATAATGAAAGCAATAGCCAGTCAGCTGCAAACTGCTGCCTGGTCCCAATATGCACATGGCACTTTGTTTTGCTGGCACATTGCTGAAGTCTATTAAGTCAAATTATGAGAAGTGTTTTGAGGCCTTTCAAACAAAATGGTGAAGCTTTTGATTGCTTATTTAGATGTGACAATGTATATGCATGGAAGATTTTCAACCCACGAATTAGCTCCAGAGAAAAACAAGCCACAAAACAGACTCCCAAAAAGAGGCTGGGTTGTGGTTGTTTTGCTTTGTTTTGGGTTTTTTCCCCCCTAATCCCAAAGCAAAGAAACATCCTCATAGAATTTTCCTGATTAATTTATTCAAAGAGCTTAATTGATGTATCGCAACACGACGGCCTAATTTACGTGGCATTAGAAAATGTAATTGCAGAGTTCTTCACACTGACAAGCAGCCAGCTGAGTGAACCGTCTACCATGTTGGCTTTGGAGGGTCATTTTTGTGAAATCATCAAATGCGCCATTCTTTCAACTTCGCCCCATACTGCTATTTTTAATAGCATGTGCAATGGGGAAGCCGTGTTTTAAATGGAAATCTCAGGCCTCTTCATGAATAGGTAATGTCCTTTCTGACGACAACTGTGGAGACTCCTAGAAAAAGGTATATGGAAGGGTCATTTATGTTATTATATTTATTGGCAACCTTTGTGAATCATCTTTCAACGAGAGTTATCAATGCTGTTTGTAGAATAAAACAACGAAAAACATAACTGAAAACCTAAAAGCAGCTTAAAACACAAATACGTGTGCACACAACTGAAACAAACCACAACCAGCTCTCAAAGCTTGACAATTATGATGTTTAAAGTTGTTTCCAAAATGAAATAAGAGAAAGAAAGGAAAAGCCCCAAGGAGAGCATTTTGAGAGCCACCTCAATGATGACCATGCTCCTGAGAAATTACAGTTGGACATCCATGCAGAATTATGCTTGGTGCAAGCTGGACTGATTTTTATTGGGGATGGGGGATTAATATGGGGGAAAACCAGCCTCTTATATAATTATTGACCTATTAAGTTATTTGAAAACCAGAAAAAGGTGGTGGCGGCGGCTTCCTCCTGCCAATAATCAGGCAGCTGTATTCTGTACTTTTGAAGTTTATATCATCTGAACTAAGCAAAGAGTACATAACCCAGGAGTTTCAACACACCCCAGTTCAAGCACTTCAGTATTGCCCACCGAGGCTGGGCAAGGCCTATCTTACTATTATCCTGTCTTCTGAGATACTTTCGCTACGTGTGTGTGTGTTTAGATTCATTTTTGGTTTTGTGTGCAAGAGATTCTGCTTTAAACACCACCCTCTGGTTCTCCCTGCCCAGCTGTGCTGTTTGAGTTGTTCTACCTAGTTTAGGATTTAAATTACGGCTTTCAGTTTTTGTTCCCGTAAGTATGGGCTAGTCTCTATGTTTGGAAAAAGCATGGGCCTGTAGCACTTCAGAATGCAACTAGAAGATAATTTGAGTGCACTTCCATCATGAGTTGAAGCATAGCCAGAGCGCAGAAACCCAGGATGGTATGATAGTTAGATGTGGGAAGCTCATGTACAAGTCACCATGGTTCTAAGCTATAAAGTTCTAACGGTAGGATTAGACAAGTCTAAAATGCCGTTTTGAGCTCCTTTAAGGAATCATAGGGTGCAAATGTAATCAACACAAGGATTTGAAATATATGACCCCAGCACTGTTAAAATATGTTCCTGCCACTTGCTCACAGCCAACACAAATAGCTTCATTGCCTTCTTCCGCTACTTTGGGTACATCTTTCTGGGTTCAAATCAGGAGATGAAACTTAGGTTGTAAATGTTGTCTGCTGCCCTCCTTTCACACTTGGAGGAGTTAAAATAAAAAGCACAAAAAGGCAGGCAGGTCCTCAGCCCCCAACTAAAATCTGTGGTGCTGACCACCATTGTTGAAGGTGTTAGGGTAACATTCTTGTGCTGATGGCTTTTCTCTCTCCTCGAGATCCCTTCAATGGAGGGGGCAACTTCCAGGGCTTTGAAATGCTTCTCCTCTCTCCTGTCACACACATGGCAAGTAGATTATTAGAAGTGGAAAGAGCAAATGCAAAATTGGGGGCGGAGTTCTGGATGTCACACTTCCAAATAATCTAATAGTAGCATGGCCGCCTAGCTAAGACTTGTCACGGCCTAGGCCTAAAAAATGGCAAGTGGAACAGAAAAAATGAGTGGGAAGCAGAGGATAAAGTGAGAAATACTCTTACCATGAGGAATTAGAACTGCTCTTGGAAACACCAGCAGTTATAAAATGCTGGTTACAGGTTGCTGCTTTGCACGGGATGAGTAGAGCATGTCATTTGTATTTTGCATGATTTGCACTGGCTGCCCACATGCTATCCATCTCTGGTCTCAGTTCAAAGTTCTGGGTTTTGTTTTAAAGCCCTAAATCAAGTTTGAATACCTTAAAGGCCACCTTCCCTCAGATCTACTCTACTGAGATCTCTGTTGAACATCTGAGGCCTGGCCTTATCAACAGGTAATGAAGGTTGCAATCCTGCCAACACCTACCTGCAAGTAAGCCCCAGCGAACATAGTGGGACTTACTTCCCACTACAAGACAAACCTCAAGAATTATAAGCACTATAAGGGGGGGAAATGGGATTGTGAAAATTATAGATACATTTGGATTGGTAGCTCTCCACATGAAAATGGTTCGCCAATCTCCTTACAATCCAGAAGTAGAATTTGGAATTATGATAATAGGAGATTGATATTGGAGAGTTGGAGGGGTCCCTGAGGTCACCCAGTCCAAGCCCTGCAGTGGAGGAGTCTCAGCTAAAGCATCCATGACAGATGGCCATCCAGGCTCTGCTTAAATACCTCAAATGAAGGAGAGTCCACCACCTTTGGGGGAGTCTGTTCCACCATCAAACAGCTCTTACTGTCAGAAAATTCTTCCTGATGTTTAGTCAGCATTTCCTTTCTGATAATTTGAATCCATTGTTAAGAGTCCTACCCTCTTGTGCAGGAGAAAACAATCTTGCTTCATCTTTCATGTGACAGCCCTTTAGATATTTGAAGATGGCTAACACATCTCTTCTCAGTCTCCTCATTACCAGGTACAGTGGTACCTCTGGTTACGAACTTAATTCGTTCTGGAGGTCCGTTCTTAACCTGAAACCGTTCTTAACCTGAGGTACCACTTTAGCTAATGGGGCCTCCTGTTGCCGCCACGCCGCTGGCGCACAATTTCTGTTCTCATCCTGAGGTAAAGTTCTTAACCTGAGGTACTACTTCCAGGTTAGTGGAGTCTGTAACCCAAAGTGTTTGTAACCTGAGGTAGCACTGTATATGAATGGAATTGAGGTGCTTTTAACATGACTACTGTGCTGTTTGCATCAGACAGTGGTGAGGGGTAGGAGCTCCAACCTTACCACCACCTGGCCTGGCCCTTCCCCCTCTACCTGCATCAATGGTGCACCTGACTTGAGGTTAGGTGATCATCATACCATCCACTCCTGACACTTTTCCTCAAGGGTGTTTCCGTGAGCTGGGAAATGGCTCTTTTCCCCCCTGGTCCTTGAGGCCCAGAGCAAATGCCCTAGAGCCTTCCACGGTAAGGTCTTCACAGATGATGATGATGTCGTCGTCGTCAACATCATTAGAATTTATGTACCGCCATATACTCATAGAATAAAATCAGAATATAAAACCACAAAGTACATAATGTCCATAATGTCTTCTACACTGGAGTATGAAAGAGCTTATCTTGGAGGATAATGATAGACAACTGGCCCTAAAACACTGCATAATGTGGTGCTGCTGAAAATGAAAGTGTGAAACAGAGTAAAGCTAAATTTAGTAAAAAAAAATCCCTCCTCTTGGTGGCGTTACAAGGGCGGCTTCATCTCTCCCAGCCTGCAGTAAAGCTAACACAGGTTCATTTGTCCTTCCTTGAGTAAAATTAGAGGGAGGGTGGCAAGCAGAGAAGAGGTGTCCGGCCCATTATAACTTTATCATGACTTTCTAAAGAGGCTCTGCTCCCTGCTGTGGGGCTGTTGTCGCTTCAGTGTGAACAAGCAGCAACCTGTCACCTGCAAAGCCTTTAGGTGAGTGTCTGGTGACACTTCACTATTCACAGCGCTCTGGAAAAACCAAAGGGGATTGGGGAGGGGGGGGTCATGCACACAGAGAAAGGAATACTGCAAAAGATGCCTGTTAAAAGCTTCCATTGTCGTCCCTTTATTAATGAAGGGAAGGTGAGAGAAATGTTTGAAGGGACCCCCCAAGCAACTTCACATGGCAGATCCCTCAGATCTCTCTCCCTGCTCGTTCTTCTCTGATAATAAAGACTGGCCAGAGCTGGTGTGTGCAAGATGGCCGTTCATAGGAGGCTGAATTCGTGAGCCATAAACTCTCAGCCTTATGAGAAGATCTGAATGATGAGCATAACAACAATGCACCTTACACTATTGTTGTAAGGTAGGGGAGAGCAACCTGTCTCCCTGGAGCCAAACAGAGGCCTCAGGCAACCCTTAGTCTGCTTCTACTTTTATCTGGGTGGCAAGGAGGGTTGAAATGAGGAAAACAGGGGTGCCCCCCACCTATGTTAGACTCTGACCCTGCCCACCACCAGAATGCTGCCCTGACAGATTACACCCTGTGAGAATGCTGTATTCACCTCTGCTGTAAGGATTTGTTTAAGATATGTTAATATTGCTTTTCAATCAGTGTTCCCAAAGTGGAGCACATTTTTTTAAAAAAGGAGCATTCCAGCTCTCCAGGGCTACAACTGAATAAATATACGTTATAAAGTAAAATGGCATATTAGAATACATGTTAGCTTTAGACAGGCTGTGGGTAATCTTGCCTAAACAAAAATGGTTTTAGCAGGCACCAAAAACAGTTTGGAGTGTTGATGAGTACGGAATTTCAGAGTGCAGGGGCTGCCACTCTGAAAGGGCTTGTTCTGCAGATCGAAGACACGTATGAACCAAAGCAGTCCCTTGGGTAAACAGGTCCCAAGCTGCTAAGGACTTTATATTGTAGTAGTAACACCTTTAATAATGGCTCAGTATAAAAATCAGCAGCCAGTGCAGATCTCTGAGCAGAGGTGTAATCCATCGTCAATGCCAGATTTACGTATAAGCTAAACAACTCTCTTGGGGCCCCCCCCCAAAAAAAATTAAAGGCGAAAAAACCTGGATGTACGTTTCCAAAATATAAGATAAAAAACAAATAAAATAAAACCTACATACAGCAACCATGTTTTGTGTTGTGTAGGCTCCTATTTGTTATGTGCAAATGGCTTTAGATACTTATTAGGTTAATAAATTACCATATAGCATATATTCAACACAAAAACAGGAGAATTTGTTGTTGACAAAGGACAGCTGGACATATAAAGGGCCCCATTACCTTCAGTAGCTTAGGGCCTCATCAGACCTAAATCCGGCCCTGTCCGTTGTGCCCACTGGGACTGGAAGTGCAAAGGACAGGGAAGCACCTTAACACACATGGGAGGCCAATGTAATATGGCTCCTGGAGGGCAAAGAGTGATCACTACAGCTACAGATTGCTCACACAAGGAAGTCTGTAGATGGCCAATAGGAGACCTATATGCCACAAGCAGAAAAGGCAGCAGAAAAGGTGACACACTTAAAAAGGAAGCATACTTGATCCTGGCTATGGCAGAAAGTCAGATCTACATCACTGCTTGCCCTTTCCACTGCTGTGTAGTGTCCAGAGTAAAATCACTCTGAACCAGGTATCTGCGTGTTCACTGTTGCACACATTAGGATGGTACTTTTTCACACTTTGTAGTTGATTTGTGGCATACTTGCCAGACAGATTGGCCACTGCTTTTCTGTTTTCTTAACCCTGAGGCTTAGGTTTAGGATGATGCTGTTAATCTCCCCAAACCCAGTTCTATTTCTTTGGATTTCACTGAGATTATGGTATAGCCCCCAAGTACGCCTGGGCACCTCTTAACCATTTTAGTGCTTCTGATTCTGGTCAATGCATGCAGCTGACAGCATGATGTGTACAGCCTAGTAATCTGTACAGTTGTTTGTATACTTTGTGCTCAGGGCTGTAGCTGTTCTTGGTTGCCCCCAACTGGATGTGCAGGAAGCTGCACCCTGCATACTGTATGGAGCACTGTTTTGCTAATTCATCAATCTAACAATCTTGGTGAGATCAGAGCAGGTTAGACATGTTCTTCATAAGCAACAGCAGCAGCAACAAATAATGATTTTAATCCACGCCTATAAACCAGTCCTTTGCTTCTCTTAGGGATCTGCTCTATTGTCATAGTTGGCCTCTCCTGGAGGTACTCTGAGAACTTTTCACATCCTTGTTAAATGCTTTTGGCCACAAAGCCTGCTATGAGCTCCCTTGATCATGTCATTGCTATGGTGTAAAATTGAATTACTTTTACAATGCAAGTTGTACCCAGGCAAAGAGGATTTTTTCCCACACTTGACAGAGAAGGAGCCAGCAAAATGGGTGCCTAAGGTTGAAAAGCCGAAGTAGAAAATTGCATTTAAAAAAAAAAACAGAAGGAAAATAGTACTTAAAGGTTCAGCTTGAAAGATAACTTGACACAGAGAAGTAAGCAATATTATGGGAAGCAAGACTAGTGCCATCTCACTTGTCTTCTAGAGCAGCTTCTTTTCTTGAAGGGTTTTAGGAGAGGAGGTGCAGTTTGGGCAGCTTCTTGTTGTGGAAGGAAGGAAATATCACTGTAAATATTAAGATTGTTCATGGAAAGTGGTGGAAAGAGAAGATTGTAAGGCGACCATTCTCCATTACACCCCCCCAACCCATTCCTTCAATGTGACCTGAGATTGGATGGCCCTTATAGTCTCTCCCAAATCTACAGTTCTATGATTCTAAGTCTTTAGACTCTTCTGAACACAACTGGGGGGAAAACATACCATGGGAGAGCCAGAGCCTAATAGTAGTAATACGACGGGGTGAACTCCTGTTGCTCTGTCCCAGCTCCTGCCAACCTAGCAGTTCAAAAGCACACCAGTGCAAGTAGATAAATAGGTACCACTCTGGTGGGAAGCTAAAAGGCATTTCTGTGCGCTCTGGTTTCCGTCACAGTGTTCCGTTGCACCAAAAGTGGTTTAGTCATGCTGACCACATGACCCAGAAAGCTGTCTGTGGACAATGCCGGCTTCCCCGGCCTGAAAGAGAGATGAGCACCACACTCCATAATCGCCTTTGACTGGATTTACCCGTCCAGGGGTCCATTACCTTTACCTTACCTAGTAGTAGTAGTAATAACTGCAGCCAAAATGTTGGCTTTGTAATAAGTCCCTGAAAATAATGATGCCATCATCACTCTCTCCCTCATTCCTTAGCCTAAGGGGCAGCACTGATTGGAGGCATTTAGCTTTTTAGGAGGCAATAACAGTGACCACATGCTGCTGCTTTCGTTCTGTTGACTTGAATGACAGGACTACATTAGTCAGTGAATTTTCCCATAAGCCTCTTAAAGAACAGTTAACCATAAAACTGTTAAATATATACAAATCCCACGTACCAAATGGCAGACTGTAATGAAAAGCCGGAGAACTGCTGTTCAGCAGCTTAATCTGTGTAATTTTGATAATTTCATCGGATATCAGGGAATTGCTGTATGTGTGGCTGAAGGGCAGGGAACATTCTACCGCCTGAGGGCAAGAAAGCAATACCAAGCAGGCAATCGGAAGATTAGGAGATTTTAAAATTCTGGCCAACGCTTACATGCACACACATACAACCACAGAGAGAGACTAACAGAGGATATTCTTGTAATCTATATTTATAGAAAATGAATGTTAAATATTGAAGGCGTGATTCAGTCATAGTTTAAACACTTCAAAATCACATCTGTTTTGATTGGCAAGCTCAGTATGTGTTTTGCTAGGTCCCATTTAAATTAAAAGGGAGACAATAAAACAGTTAGGGTGCTATCCTAAATTAATCCAAAGTAGACTCCCTGAAACCAATGGGCCTTAAGTAACCTATTCTATTGATTTCAGTAAGCCTACTCTCAGCATGATGTAGTCAGATATCACCCTAATACAATAACAAAATGCAAATAAAAATAAAGCTTTAAAAATTGAAGTAGCAAAGGAAAGTTAAAAAAAAAGGTAAAGGACCCCTGATAGTTAAGTCCAGTCGCGAAAGACTCTGGGGTTACAGCGCTCATCTCATTTTACTAGCCGAGGGAGCCGACGTTTGACCGCAGACAGTTTTTCCAGGTCATGTGGCCAGCATGTCGCGGCCAGCAAGCCGCTTCTGGCGAAACCAGAGCAGTGCACGGAAACACCGTTTGCCTTCCCACTGGAGTGGTACCTATTTATCTACTTGCACTTTGACGTGCTTTCGAACTGCTAGGTTGGCAGGAGCAGGGACCGAGCAACAGGAGCTCACTCTGTCACGGGGATTCGAACCACCAACCTTCCGATTGGCAAGCCCTAGGCTCAGTGGTTTAGACCACAGCGCCACCCACTTCCCCGTAGCAAAGGAAAGTACCCCCCACAAAAAACCCACCCCTCCCTACTTAAAGGGCACTGGAAAATAAGAACATTTATTGGCACCAAAACCTCACCAGAGGCACCAGGTGAGCCTCTTGAAGGGGGAAAAAATCCATCATCAGGGTGCCACAACATAAAAGGTCCCGCTTTGGTTTGCTGCCCACCATCTCTGCACAGGTGGGGTCACTTGGATAAGTGCCTCTCATTAAAGAGGCAGGTTCATGCAGAGTTATGTGGTCCCTCAGGTGCCTCAATCCCACGCTTGGAAAGGAGCAGGCAATTTAGATCAGAGACATGGCATGGGAAGGAAGGGTTAAGAAAAAAAATCTTCCTCAGCATGGTGGCTTTGAAGTTAAAATAAAACCCATGGGAGATCCTGATTATTGATCTCCTACATCATGTTCAGTCGGGTGATGGTAAAAGCATGAGCTGGTTCCAAAACACAAGTCCTGCATTTAAAAAGAAAACAAACAAATGCTACCTCTTGGGAACCTATATAATGATTTTTGGTGATGTTTTTTGCTTTGCGCTCCTAAGTCTGATATGCCTGGCCCATTTTTACTATGATAATAGATACCTCTCTCTGGGTGAGCCCTTTGAAGTGAATGAGAGGCGTCCAGAGGACTGGACGTTTAGCAAAATAGAAGATGCATTTCTAAGCAGGGTGTTTTGCTCAACACTTTCCAGAATCTGTTTCAATAATACTGTTATAAAGAAGCAAATATTGCCACCCTTCTGCCTATTTAAGGAGCACAGAGGGTATTCCCCCTCCAAACAGATAGTGTTTCTATACTGTTTAAACATCCACCTTTTCCAAAGCCCATTAGCAATGGTAATGCTGTGCTGGCTTTTGTTTCGTAAATATTTTCCCTCTATTATGTTCCCAGACTATCTGAAGGCCATCAACACATTGCTGATGATGAACTAGGAATCTTCACCTACAATCATCACCTTTCAAATGACCCATGAAAGAGTCTTTGGAGATCAAAAGATCTGCCTCTACCCCCTCACCTCTCATACCTCTTTGACTCAGATACTGATGGGATTTAGCACCCATGTGGGACATGGATATGGCCCAGGAGCTGAATTACCTGAAGGGGGGTGGGGTGGCAGAGGAGATGCTGTTGGATTTCTTTCCACTTTGGCTCCATAGTATCACTCGCAAAATGGTTAGAAACCAAAAGAAGAAGGTATTTGCATCATATAAATCTCTTAGTACGTTAGTTCACTCTCAATTGGTGATATTGGCTAGTCAATGGAACCTCATGCAAATTTATCTGTAGCAATATTACGTTGCATGTTTAAGGGCTCGTCCACACTCCTGCTTGGCCCGTACCTAGAAAGCACAGGTCTCAGAGGTTTTCCACTTTTCGCATGCTTCCTACACATGGGTCTGAAAGGTTTCTCATTTGCCCCACATCTTTCCTCCAGAAAACCTGCTTTTACTGCTGAATTGGAACAAAAGGCAACCCACAGAAAACCCAGTTGCTGTTTGTTCTGATGCAGCAGTAAAGGGTAGGTTTTCCTTGGGGGAAATGGAAGTGTGGAGGAGCCCTAAGATTCCAAGGTGTGACAGAAGTATTTCGGGTGAATTTTAGTTGGCCTTCTCCATTCATTATATGGTACATAATGGTCTAAGCTGCTTTTTGCAGTCCTATACCCTGGGATGTTTGGAGGTATCATGTAAGGGGGAGGGATGGCTTTGTTACACTCTGCTACAGCCGTAGGTCCAATTGCTGTAGGTTAAACTTCTCACAGATGCTTTATAGACTTTTACAGACATGCTCTTAGGATAGCAGCCTTAATGTTTATTTAAAGGATAGACATATAATCAATTCATGTGACCTAATGCTGGCCCTCATCAAACAGCTTAGTTCACATTACAGCTGCCTGTGCAGCAAAGTTGTTATCTGATTGTTCTATCACACAGATCAGTTTTCACTGCACTGTGAAGTGAGTGGGGAAAATTACTCCAGAGCATGTCCGCAGGACCACTTAAGGCAAGCATTTGGGGGGCTCCTGCTTGTTTGGCTGATCTCTCTCTTTCCAAAAGCACAGGCTATATCCACACACCTTATGCTATCCCTGTGTTTCCAGGGGGCTTGAGTCCTCGCGTTAAGGAATGAGCATGCAACTGTTGTTCTGGTTTAATTAATCCTGCATAAAAAGAATATGACTGTGGAGTGTGTCTATGTGAGAGACGGAGTCATAAACACAGAGTGAGAGAGAGATGTCTTGGGCTGTGGAGCCAACTTTACAACATTTAAGGAACCGGCAAATCTGAAACAAGGTGCCTTGGCTACATCGTGTTTGATGAAGCTGCCATGTTTGGATAACAGGAACCATTCAGTCAAAATATGAAAGGGTGATTGAAGGGAACTGAAAGATGTTAAGTCTCAGTCAAAGACATCACTCCACTGAAGGAATTGCATCAATGTTGGAGGCTTCTTCTATCTCTCTTTTCTTTGGCGATCACTTGAAGCCGAGTAAGATTATCTTCCATGAACACAGTCTTAACAATGAGTCCATAAGTGACTGTCAAGGTCAATTTTGGATCCACAAATCCTTCCACAGCGGGGACATATATTTCTTGGCGGAAGTTGATCAAGGTTTGCCAAACGTGCCTTCCTCTTAGCACGTTTCTCCCTTTCGTCCTGAGCTTGAGCATCTTCAAGGTCCATGACATCTTTGGCAAACGCTGTTCTCCAGTTGGAGCACTCGCAGGCCAGTGTTTCCCAGTTGTCAGTGTTTATACTACATTTTTTAGATTTGCCTTGGGAGAATCTTTAAACCTCTTTTGTGGACCTCCAGCATTACGCTTTCCATTCTTAAGTTCGGAATAGAGTAGTTGCTTTGGAAGGCGTTAAGTGCTTCAATGTTGGAGGCAGTATGTATCTGAATACCAGTCACTGGAAACCACAGGAGGAGGGAATGTTATTGTCCTTGAATCCTGCTCACCGGTTTCCCACAGGCATCTGGTTGGCCGCTGTGAGAACAGGATGTTGGACTAGATGGGCCTCTGGCCTGATCCAGCAGGCTATTCTAATGCTTTTCTGAAAAGGTTAAGGGCTACATTTTGTAGGAAGCGTCTCCAGGAAGCAAATATATATGGAAGCAAATATATATATACAAATAAGCAAATGTATAGAGGAGCCCATAGTCGGCCACTTGAAGTCTGGGCCGCGTTCTGTACAAGACATTGTGCATCAGCAATGACGACATTCCATTGGCTTTTAATAGAGAAAGAGCTGGGGGGGGGGGAGAACTGCAGTTATTCCCAGCCCAGCATGCCATCTTTGTATGTGGCCCCCACCCCCCAACAGAGGACAATGGTTCCCCTTGCTGTGAGAATCCCTGGGAAGCTGGAGTCTGACAATACTGCCCCATAGCTGCCGAGGGAGAGAGAGAGAGAGATTAAGTTAGGAGTCATCAGTTTTTACCACTTTCCTTTTATACCAGCCTCCTCCTCACTCGCCGCCCCCCACATTTCCCCCCTTTGTTGGCACAGGGTTGCCATCTACCAGCTGTTCCCAATTCCTTCACCCTTTTTTGCCTTTCAGCACCACACTACCATGAAATACACTTAAGAGAAATTGCTTCCACTTCAGCAGGCCCCGCTGCTTCCCCTGCCCTATTGAGCTGATTTAATAATAATAATGATAAAAGAAGACGAAAACCCTTTCTCGTTTCCAGAGCTGGCTTCCCCAAAAGCCACTTCCTAACTTGCAGGGGGAAGTTATTATATTTGCTATAGCAGCACAATTCAGATTTGCCCGTCTGTCGTCTTCTAATTGATTTAGATTGATCTCTTGAGTGTTTCTCACAGTCTGGGACTGTTTGTTCTCTCCTCCGCCTCTCGCTGGTGAGCTGACCTCGCCCACAGAGTGAGCATTGGCGTTTTCTGAAAAAGGTTTCTCCCACCGATTCATGAAACAGAGGTTTTCTCGCACGCCAACAAACTTATCCTTTTCTTCTCTCTCCCTTCCTGCTCTGGTGGCTTTTGCGGCATAATCGGATTATAATTCAGACTTGAACTGTACTCGGGTCTCCATCAGTCACACCTAAAGAAAAGCAGCTTGGGAGAAAATGGATAACCAAGAACCAATTGCCAGCTCTCATAGACTCATAGACAAGATGACCAGCTGCAGGGCCAAGACACCTATAAACCTAAAGGATGATCCTGAGACTAGAGTGGCACCTGTCATTTTAGTAAAAACAACAACAAACAGATTAGACAACCTGAGTAGGACACGCAAAGAACGAGCTCCAGGTTCCTCAAAGTATGCCAGGCTTATGTTTCATGAACGGCAGTATCCCATGTCACATGGCAAACACCTTTTGAAATTGAGGTGAGTTTGCAATGTACGTAGCACAGGAATCTGCTGTCGGCTGTGTACAAACCCATACATCTAAAGCACCCCCAAATAATCTTGGGAATTGTCCACCTCTAACAGTGCTACAATTCCCAGCAGCCCTAACAAACTGCACACTACACACACTCTACCTTTAAAGCACACACGGAGCACATTATTTCCCTCTGGAAAAATTCTGGGCGCTATAGCGTTACTGGGAATTGTAACTCTGTGAGGGGTAAACTACAGTGCTTGAGGGAAAGGGTGCTTCGAATGTGCTTTAAATGTATAGTGCAGTTGTCACGAACCTTTGGCTTTCCAGATGTTGCTGAACTACAACTCCTATCAGCCCCAGCAAGTATAACAAATGGTCACAGACAATGGGATTTGTAGTTCAGCCACATCTGGAGGGCCAAAAACTCCTGACATCTGGTAGAGTGTGTACACAGCCTCCAGTTCCCAGGCTTTGGGGTTGTGTAGGGGTGTGATTTAATGCACTTTACATTTCTGGTATGTGTGCAGCCATAATTAAACCTGTCAAAAATTCAAAAATCAAGCATTGCCAAAGCTGAAGTGCTGCAGAAGTCTGCCTGTCACTCTCTCATTAGTATTAGGCTGAAAACTGGTGAGTGCAGGAATGTCACTTGATGAGAATTGTGACTAAGAGTGGATTGGAATACACACACACACACACAGAGAGAGAGAGAGAGAGAGAGAGAGAGAGAGAGAGAGAGAGAGAGAGAGACATGTGGTTTAGAGAGTACTACTGTGGAAGAGACAAAGTAACTAAGAAGGCAGAATAATCTTTTTGCTAATAGCATTTTCCAGAGGAGGATAATATTTCCATTTCCATAGGTTGGGTCCACTAGAAATCTCAGCTTGCGGTAATTGTGTATCTGGCACTTCATAAAGACAAAGAACTTCAGTGGTGATGACTCTGTGAAATGAAGAATCGAGGTGTCACAGTAGCAAAAAAAAATCAAAAGCACAAAGGGAAGGAAATTGTCATTCACATTTGAGTGCAGAAACAAATATGTATATGCAGATGACAGGATAGAGATGGGCAGCGCACTTGAAACGTGCTCGATTAGGCATATGCTGCTGCTTCATGCACATCTGAAGCCAAAGGCAAGCGAATCCGCTTTCCTCTTCCACAGAGGCCACTCCAGTTTTCCATAAACAGCAGGATTCTATACAGTATTGGGTTGCATGCGCATAAAACAGATTAACACTTTCCCTGCATGCATGCAGTGGAATTGTGTAGGTCTGTGGGTGCTGCTATACCATCCTTCATCCTGCAGTTGTTTTGGAGTACAACTTGAATCAGCCCCAACCAACACAAATGTCCAAAACATCTGGAAGGGCTCGTGTTGGCAAAAACTACGCTTTTGCAACTATTCCGCCATGCATCTTCAGGGGGCAACTGGTTGCAGCGTACCATTTTCCTCTAGTTTTTGTACAGCATATAAAGGGTTGTTTGTATACAGCACCCCCACATATCTGAATTTCTGATCTTACAAACTGTGTCCGAGGTGGGATGTGAAGAAGTAGAGTTTGTACTACAAAACAGAAAGGGGCAGTAAGATGTCATAAATGTTGGTATTAACAAGAAGCTTGTTGTGTAAAAGTAGACTTGTTTCCATTTATCTTAGTACCAGGAATATGCAGGAAAAAATAATATCCAGGGTTTTTCTTGGGGGGGACACACGTGCGTGTGTGTGTGTGTGTAAAATGACTCAGGAAAATTATAACTTATTAAGCCATGTGTTTAAATCAGTAAATGGAATGGGTGAACACTAATTTAAAACAGTTCTGGGGGGAATCTCATATTCTTGGGAAATGACCCATTCAAAGTGGAACTCTTGGATGGAAAGCAGCTCTCCACTATTAAAAATTTCCTCCGGTTTTTCTTTTAGGCACAAATACAAACACGATAAAGTTTTCCCCTTTAGGAACACAAAACTTAGATACGCCATTTGCGTGTGGCTACCATGTTCCACTCCGCCAGTTTTGATCCTTCTGTGCTGCGGTTGTGTTTTGGAGACATTCTGCATCTCCTCCTCCTCCCCTCCATCGCCCGCCTCACTCCCCTCTTTTGTCTTTTGGTAACAGCATTTGGCATTTCCCGGACAGCCCGGACTCCATAAGGCCTCAGAGTTTGAATGCTAGAACGGCTTGAACATTGCCTGCTGAGACTGAAGAAGAACTTGAGTGAAAATAATCCTCTCCTTTGTTCTGCTTGGTTTGCTTTTTGTTTGCCTGACAGATGTTCGGCCCCTGAGCGTGTGCATGGAACGGCTCCTCCGAAGAGTCGCCAGGCCCTGTGATCAGTCAGCTTATTGATTTCTGAATATCCCCGTGCTGCTTATTGCCACCACTCAGCCCAGGACAGGCTTCTGGGCCTGAGACCTCTCTCTCTCTCTCTTTCCCCCTCCCCGTTTTCCCACTCTCCCTGACATACACAGACTGACACACAATTTGGGAGACCTCCCGTTGCGAAGCTCCAGAGGAAAGCAGGTCTTCCTACTGTGCAACTTTAAATGGCAGTGGGCGTGGGCGGTGGCGGAGCAAATTCTGTCAAACGGGCAGATGTGATGATGTGTATTGATGCGTCATGACATGTCATTTCAAATGGGATGGAAAGCTCTGGGGCCAGAAGAGGCCTTGCGGTTCCTCTCTAAGCCTGTCTTCACTAGATCTGAATAATGGATGGATGAACGGATCAAAGGTATAATTCTGAGCACAGTCGCACACATCCCACAGATTCTAGGCTGGTGGTGTCTGAATCCCATTTATTTCTTTGTTTGTTTCTTTAAACAGCGCTGCATTTTGTTGCTCGCTGTCCTACAGCTTGTCTGTACCAGAATTTACGGTGTGTTTGCAGCTGCTTGTGTTGTCCACACGATGTCTACCCTCAAACAACGCCAATCTCAATAAACTGGGGGATACTGGGCTCCAAACTGCTCCACTCAGGGTTGCTTCAGCGTCTTTGGGTGGGTAGAGCGATCCCCACTTTCTGCTACTGCCCTTTCCACGCCCTTGGTGATTTCGTGTGTTTTTTCCAGCCTTGCTCATAACTATTTCTGGTGCAATGCTGAATGGAGGAGCATAGCTTTAGCAAACACATAAGGGGGTGCTTCCTGGGAAAGGCTAAACTTGTTTCTCATACACAAATAAATGCAGGTTTGGACTTCTATGGTCTCATCTGAATGGTGGGGAAAGTGGATTAACAGCTAAATAATGCTCAAACGTGGACAATCCCCCAGCTGACACCTGTCGTTTCAAGGACATGAAAGAAGCAGCCTCCAGTTTTCCAGAGATACAACTGAGTTTTCCACATCTGATTTCCTTGCTAACACCCTGTGCTCAATTTTGACACAATTTTTGTCTCATATTTTTAATGATTTACCCCATGTTTAAGCCAGCCTGTCAGGCAATGGAGGCCACAGGTTGAAGTGGCAAGGCTCATGGGAGCATCTCCTGGCTACGGAACCTGTAAAGCAAAGAGTTAATCAGAGACTCCAAGGAAATCAGACACAAGTTATGTAAGCTCCAGAGTATCCATCAAATTAAGTAGATCCAATCAGCTATCAGCTACTATAACTCCAGGCAAGTTGCACTAGTATATGCTGTCTTGATACTAATGGCTTTTATAGAGTTGCCACTCAGATATGTGCTGCTGTGCCACAAAGCTGTGATTCTGCTCTCGCGCATTCTATTCAGTAGTTGACTGAGCCTCGTGTTCAGGTGAATGTTTTGGTTCTTTTGTACAACTTTCCCTCCGTTCTTGTGGTTTTGCTTCATCAGAGGGTTCCACTCTGGTGGCCTGGGGCATGAAGGAAGCAGATTTTCCGAGCCAATGAGGAAACACAGGTCATTTGTGATAATAACTGGATTATGGAGAAGATCCTCATGGAAACTGATAATCAATAGAAGACTTCATTTTGTGGGAAAGACTTTCATTTGAGGAAAGTAGGAGAGGATATATTGATTAAATATTATCCCTCTTCACTCATGCTAGTGAACAAGTAGCAGAGCACATTCCCTTGCAGGGACCTGGCATGTGTGACAGAGACTTGGTTGGAGGAAGCAGATGGGCCTGTCCTTGCCACTGCTTGCCCACCAGGTTTCTCCTACACACAGCAACCCAGGTCATGTGGGTGGGGAGGGGGGGTTGCAGTGATTTTTAGGAAGTCACTAGCTTGCACCAGGCGTCCTACTGGGAAGATCCAGTTTTCTGAGTGCATGTTCTGGAAGTTGGGCAATGGGGCAGTACAGGATTCCTTTTGGTGTACCAACCTCCCCGCTGCACCAAGGATTCCCTGTCCGAACTGCTTCAGGTCGTGGCAGATTTTCTCCTGGAGACACCTAGTTTGGTTGTCCTAGGGGATTTTAACATCCATGCTGACACAACCTTACAAGGGGCTGCTCGGGACTTCATGGAAAGCATGGCCTCCATGGGGCTGTCCCTGAATAAGTTTGACCCAACTCATAGTCATGGACATGCCTTAGACCTGGTGTTCACCTCTAGTGATGTGGGTGATCTGACACTAAGAAAAAGTGAAACAAAAGAAGTGCCATGGTCAGATCACTTCCTGGTGCAACTGGACTTCTCTGCTACCCTTCCCCTCTGCAGGGAGGTGGGACCAATTCGGATGGTCCGCCCCCGCCACTTAATGGATCCAAATGGTTTCCAGAGAGTGGTAGGGGATGCTTTATCCCATGTTGATGGCCTTTCAGCTGATTCCCTGGTGGCCCGCTGGAATGCGGAGTTAACCAGGGCTATTGACTGTCTGGCTCCGAAGCGCCCTCTCCAATTGCATGGAGCCCAGACAGCCCCGTGGTTTTCTTCTGAGCTGAGGGCAATGAAACAATCGCTGAGACGGCTAGAGCGTCGGTGGCAGAAAACTCACTCCGAATCTGACCGGACACAGGTTAGAGCTCAACGTCGAGCCTACCAAGTGGCGATAGCGACGGCGAAGAAGACTTTCTTCACCGCCTCTATTGCATCTGCAGAAAATAGTAGCAGGAGACTCTTTCAGGTGGTTCACAATTTAATGGAACCACCTTTACCACCGGGGCCTTGTAAAGACCCCCAAGATCTCCTACAACAATTTTGCAAAGTTTTTTGCAGATAAAATCACTCATATTCGGAAGGAGCTAGTTTATGGGATGGGAGAGTGCTAGAGCTCTGTCTGGTCAAGTTGCATGGAATCAATTTCAATCCGTTACCCCCGAGGATGTGGACAGGCTACTTGGACGCATGAAACCAACCACCTGTCTCCTTGATCCTTGCCCATCCTGGCTAATAAAAGCAAGCTGGGAAGAGCTGGGCGATGGGCTCTGTGGGGTGGTGAATGCTTCCCTCTGTGAGGGAACATTCCCAGATCCGCTGAAAGACGCGGTCATTAAACCGCTTCTTAAAAAACCATCTTTAGACCCGGCCAGTATGGCCAACTATCGCCCAGTCTCAAATCTTCCATTCTTGGGCAAGGTGATTGAGCGCGTGGTTGCTGAACAACTCCTGGAAGAAGCGGACCATTTGGATCCCTTCCAGTTGGGATTCAGGCCTCATCACGGGACTGAAACTGCCTTGGTCGCGCTGGTTGATGATCTCCGGCGAGCTAGGGACAAAGGTGAGAGTTGTTTCCTAGTTCTGCTGGATCTCTTAGCGGCCTTTGATACAATCGACCATAACATCCTTCTGGACTGTCTAGAGGGGCTGGGAGCTGGGGGCACTGTCATACAGTGGTTTCACTTCTTCCTCCTGGGCCATGTTCAGAAAGTGGGGGGGGATGAGTGTTCAGATCCCTGGGCTCTCACTTGTGGGTGCCTCAGGGTTCCGTCCTCTCCCCCATGCTTTTTAACATCTATATGAAGCCACTGGGAGAGATCATCAGGGGGTTTGGACTGGGTGTCCATCAATATGCAGATGATATCCAGCTCTACCTCTCTTTCAAATCAGAATCAGTGAAGGCAGTGAAGGTCCTGTGTGAGTGTCTGGAGGCAGTTGGAGGATGGATGGCGGCTAATGGATTGAAGTTGAATCCTGACAAGACAGAAGTACTGTTTTTGGGGGACAGGGGGCGGGCTGGTATGGAGGACTCCCTGGTCCTGAATAGGGTAACTGTGCCCCTGAAGGACCAGGTGCACAGCCTGGGAGTCATTTTGGACTCACAGCTGTCCATGGAGGCGCAGGTCAATTATGTATCCAGGGCAGCTGTCTACCAACTCCACCTGGTACGCAGGCTGAGACCCTACCTGCCCGCGGACTGTCTCGCCAGAGTGGTGCATGCTCTAGTTATCTCCTGCTTGGACTACTGCAATGCGCTCTACGTGGGGCTACCTTTGAAGGTGACTCGGAAACTACAACTAATCCAGAATGTGGCAGCTAGACTGGTGACTGGGGGCAGCCGCTGAGACCACATAGCACCGGTCTTGAAAGACCTACATTGGCTCCCAGTACGTTTCCGAGCACAATTCAAAGTGTTGGTGTTGACCTTTAAAGCCCTAAACGTCTTTCGCCCAGTATACCTGAAGGAGCGTCTCCACCCCCATCGTTCTGCCCGGACACTGAAGTCCAGCGCTGACGGCCTTCTGGCGGTTCCCTCATTGCGAGAAGCAAAGCTACAGCGAAACAGGCAGAGGGCCTTCTCGGTAGTGGCGCCTACCCTGTGGAATGCCCTCCCATCAGATGTCAAAGCGATAAGTAACTACCTGACATTCAGAAGACATCTTAAGGCAGCCCTGTTCAGTGAAGTTCTTTATCTGTGATATTTTAGTGTATTTTTGGTTTCTATGGAAGCCGCCCAGAGTGGCTGAGGAAACCCAGCCAGATGGGCGGGGTACAAATAATAAATTGTTGTTGTTGTTGTTGTTGTTGTTGTTGTTGTTGTTGTTGTTGTTGTTATTGCAGATTGCTGGAAGCAAGTTGATATATTCATTAGAATTTAAGTTAAGCAATCCAGTCTGGCTTGTCCAATCTGGATTGTTCCTTTTTATTTCCCTCTTAAAAATAATAACAACAAGACAGTCTTGTTTGGAAGTAAGAGTAAAGTTTATTTACATGCAGTGCTCTGAAGACAGGCTTTGTCTTGTGGTTACAGTTACATTTGTAGAGAAAAGAAGTCTGAGCTAGGCCTCAGACTTTCTGCCTTCTGGCTTCCAACCTCTGTAAGGATGAGCCATGTGTGGCTAAGAGCCAGAAGAGAGGAAGATGGCAAAAGAGGAAGATGGCTGCATGGCTACCCCTTTTGTAGGGTCTGCTAGGGTCGCGCCCATCTACCTGATCATACACAGGGGAAGGATGCTCCATACCAGGTGTGACAGGAAGTCCTCCTTGTCTGGAGCAACATTCTCCTGCGTGTCCACTCTAGGCAACAAGAAATGTTGTATTTGACTGCTTCACTGATGATACATCCCACATATTTTACCTGCAGAGGTAGAAAATTGGTTGGTGTTTTGACACTAGCTGACTAATAACTCTTCACCAAGATATTTGGGAGCGATTAATCGGTGTTGTTCTGCTGTTCTAGTCTTAACTTGTTACACTGTGTTTTACAATTTTAAGTTTTATGTATGCAGACCATCCTGAGGCTATTTATGGTGAAAGGCAGCATATTAATTTACTGAATGAATTTTTCTTGCCCGCCTCAGGACCATGGAATCAGTGTCCTTGCAGATGTTGTATGAACCAAATTCCCATTGGCCCAAGTGAATATGGCAAATGGTCAGGTCTTATGGGTGCTGGAATCCAACATTTGTAGATCTAGAGATTACCCATTGCTGCTGCCTTTCATCAAATATATATTTGTCCTGATGTCTCAGGGCTTCTTCACACATGCATATACTCCTCAATGCTGAATTACGCAGCACCTACTGACACTGTAGAATGCTTGAACAGACTTTGTTGACAAGAAATTGCATTTGAATTGAATGTGAGGTGACGTGAGAGTTCTGTCTGTGATGTTAGGCTTGCAGTGGTCCATGCAAAGCCATCATCTGATCTTACTGTCATCAAGTGATGAACATAACGGTTTGATCCAGCATTTTGTAGGGGACAGTATTTTGCCACAGAAGCAGGATTTGACAGCTGTGGGGATGATGGCATGATTGTTATGAATGTATTGGCCATCCTGGGTGATCAAGTCTATTAAAATCCCAACAAGCAGTACCTTTTTGTGAAAACTCTGGCTATTTCCTTCTCTAAAACAGATGTATAAAAATCATTCACCCTTTTGACCCTGAGTGAAGCCAGTTTTTAACACACACGCCCATGACCTATCCAGCCAGATTATGTGAGTTGCACAAGCAACAAATCTCATTTTAATGTTGTGTGGCAATACCAAACAAGTACTGTGTCCCTTTTAATAGGAAGGGCACTGCCCTGAAAAATATCCCTTTAAAAATACATTCTGCCTAATTCTGGTGAAGTCAAACAGCCTCTAAGTGCAGTGTGAAGGGAGAGACCCGGGACATCTTTCAGTCTAGAGCAGCTGTTAAAACTGTCAAACGGTCTCAGTGTCCATTTGGCTGTGGTAGTAAATGTGGCACTAATGAGATTGCGGGCCCTGTTTCTGCCCTGCTAGCAAATAAACACCTTCAGCCGCTGACATGTTTGTTACCACATCTGCTTAAGGGATGGGATTAACTATCTGCTTAATGTCACACTTCATTATGCTGTAGTTAAAATGCTACCTCCAGCAAAACTTTAGAGAGGGAGGGGAAAACATGAGATTTGTGAGGAAGGCCGGCTTTCCTGAAATCTAATATGAACAGAAATACCCCCTGCATGAGAGGAATGATAATAGCTTTGGTTGTTGGCATGTGCATGATACCAAGTTACATGGGAAACCCACCACGTGGAAAGACAGCTTATTCTCAGAGATAATATAGAGCAAAACTGGTCAGGTTTTAATAGGCTGGGAGCAGAAAGGGGTGTGTGGAATTCTGTTTGTGCAGTTCCACGTAACCTTTAAAGCCCACAATGATCATGGTGTAGGTTTCTGTAGGGTGAATCCACACATCTGGATTGCAACACAACACAACAGCAGTGAGGTCACAGCCATATTCTATTAGTACTTTAAGTTGAGAAATACGTAGAGAAAGAAGGTAGGAGAGAAATGGCATTATTTTTAAAGGGTGCAGATGTTTGCAGAGGGGACAGGAAGCTTTTCTTCTGTGCACCTCCTGAAGTTAAATTATTTCAGGACCCAAGCAGATATTTGTTAGTTGAATCTCGGCTGAGTTGCAGAGGGGCCATGGTTTCATTCCAGGTTTAATTCCAGGCACTTCCAGTTAATGGATCTCAGTTGGGAGGGATGGGGAAAGCCTCTCCCTGAGAGCTGTTGTTAGATGGAGTAGATGTTAGTTAGTGGGTAAAGATGGGGCAGTGGTCTGCTTCATTATAAGGCGGATTTGTTTGTCTGAAAGTAACTAGACTGATGCATGCAGTGAAAAACCAACAAAACAGTTCAAATAAAAACCAAAATTTGATGTATAGATTTAATACACAAGTGACAATTTGGGGGGAAGTTATGCACAAGCCCTATTGAAATTTCTTCTTCTTCTTCTTCTTCTTCTTCTTCTTCTTCTTCTTCTTCTTCTTCTTCTTCCTCCTTATATTTATTTGTTGAATTCTCCCCGCCCCCAAAATGAAACTCAGAGTAACTTACAAAAAATGAACATTTGAAACAAGTATAAAACAGTCCAAGCTACACAAATAAAATAATGACAACTGTGCTCTTGTGCGGTTCTCATTCATTTTAATAGCATTTATGGATTTTGTAAAGGATGCTTGAGGAATTCGAGCTTTGCAAATTCCAACACATATTTGTGAAATGTGTTGGAATACCTTGAAATATTTTGAAATGGAAATGCATTTTTCAAGGATTTAAATAAAAGCAAATTTAAGAAATATTCACAGAGCAATGAGGAACTGGGACTAAATAGACTTGTGGATCTTATGGGACAATGAAACAGACCAGAAACAGAGAGTTTCACCTGTCCCTAGTTCCCATATTTACTTCCATTAGATCTTCCTTGCTGATGTGCCTTTATGGGTCTTTTAAGGTTTTTAAACTGCAACAATAGTTAAATCTTTAGCAGAAATGATTTGATTGTGATCATGCATACACTGATTTAATACTTCTTTTAAAGTAAGTCATAGGAAATTCATCATTTCTCATGACAAAATCCAGAAATCCTCTCATCCAGTGTCAAGGATGCCTTCAACAAGCACTAAAATTCATTTTTTTGAGCCCTTCTGGAAGTGTAGTGTGATTCTCCACCCCATCCACAAAGACGAGGTTCTGAGCAGTTGAATATCACTAGGTGACCCCAAAATTTCACGCATGAGTGTCACAAGTCATATGAAACTCACCACCTCCCTCTCATTGCCAGCAACCTGGAAGTTCACCTCTTTTATTTCTGTGTACCATGCTATTTGGATGGGTGAATATCATTAATGTGGAGCAGAACAGGAACTGAAACTGAATAAAAACTGCTCAGGTTGGTTAAATCTCTCTGTGCCTCAGGCCAAAGCATTTTCCTCCCTGAAGCCAGTGATAGCAACTCAATGCTGCCCTCTGATGGTTGCTCCTGGCCAAAATAACTTCAGATTCTGCTCTAAAATGGGGAGCCAAACATGTAAGTGGACTGACGTCACTAAAAATAACACTTTGAAATCACTGTTTGGATGCTTGAGAGCATTGACCAGTTCATTTGCTTAACTGCCGTTTTAAATAACTTGGCCACTTAATCCCATTCTCTGATAATTTCCAGACTGGATTATTGCAATGCGTTCTCTGTGGAGCAGACTTTGAAGGCAACTCAGGAACTGCAATTGGTCCAAAATGCAGTGGCTGGGCTTCCATTTAGATCTTGCATAACCCCTAGGACCTTCTGGTGAAAGGCAAGCAATGAATTAAAGTAGCAATAATAAGTATTCTGAACCTTATTTGTATTATTTTATTATATGTATTGCGCTTCAGTTTTACAACTTCTGTAAACCACTTGTGGATTTTTGGCTAAGTTGCGCAACTTTTAACTCTGCTTTTAAGTGGAAATTTTAGGTTTTCTTTCAAATCAAAAGACAAGGCATCTGCACCAAAGTTAATGGAGCACAAGGTTTCTACATTAAGGTTACCAGACATCCCCCATTTCTCAGGGACAGTCCCTGGATTTACAAATCAGTCCCCATACAAAATCCATTGAAGCTGAAAAGTGTCCCTGGATTCATTGGGGAAAAAAATCTGGTAACCTTATTCTACATGCAATGGCGGGGGGGGGGAGGAGTTGGTTTGGGTTGGGCTGGGGTCTGAGCTTAGTTGAGGTCAGTTCAGAATTGTGGTGGCTTCCATCCATAGAGCCCAAGGGTTGTTGGGTAAAGTGGCTCATAGTGTCCATGCATCTTCCTTGCCCCAGCAATGGTGCATGTGTTGTTAGAAGGCATTATGACATGGTTAAAGAACGAGAGCTAGCTGGGCTGAGACAGAGAGGGAGAGGGCTCCACCTTCTGGCTCACAGGAAATCCTCTCACCTGAACTAGGAAACCACACTGGACTGTGCAAGTAGCTCAACCACAAAACCCTGAAGTGAGCTGAACAATGAAAGGTGCAAGCTAATACGTTCATGGTCCTGGATTGTTTTCAGATCAGATTCTGCGGTGGTTACTAGTGCTACCTAACCCCACTTTTGTGGTGACTGTGGGCTTTCAATTAGGGATAAATAATAGTGTTCATATCTCCCTTCTTTTCATGTATACATGGAGGTCTTACAGAACTGCCAATAAAGGCTTAAATTGTAGAAAGACCTTGGTGCCTGTTTCTGGGCAGTGGAATGCTCGAGCCTCAAGGAAGGACAACATCCTGGTTGTTACAGCTGAAGCCTACAAAAAGACTGAAAAGTTCTAGTTCGCATTGAATGCAAAATATTGATTAAAAACAGACAATCAGGACATGGTTTAACAATGCCTGCAAGTCCCATAGCTTTCAGTAGAACTTCTGCATACAGTGGTACCTCGGGTTACAAAAGCTTCAGGTTACAGACTCCGCTAACTCAGAAATAGTACCTCGGGTTAAGAACTTTGCTTCAGGATGAGAACAGAAATTGTGCTCCGGCGGCGCAGCAGCAGCGGGAGGCCCCATTAGCTAAAGTGGGGCTTCAGGTTAAGAACAGTTTCAGGTTAAGAACGGACCTCCGGAACGAATTAAGTACTTGACCTGAGGTACCACTGTACTAAAATGCGTGCTGAATTTAATAAATGGGACTCTTCCCAGTTTTGGGGACATTGGGGATTAGGATGATATGATCAAGGAAGAGAATGGCTTGACTGATGTACCAGATGGCCCACTTAGGAAGATGATCCATTAACTCAGAATAAACTCATTATCCCATTAAAAAGCAGGATTTTCAGTCCCTTGTTTTATAACTGTGATGAGTTGGCCTTGGTGTTTACACAGAATGGGCTGAATGATTAACTGTAAGCTATACGGATGCTATTAGGTCTGTTTGACAATCATAATGACCTAGGTTTGTTTGAGGAGCAGTATTGCCAAGGTGCTGGAGCTAGTCCTGTACAAAGCGTTATGACAGCAGCACGATTGCTTTCGATCTTCTTGCTATATCGTATGGGACATAGTCTGTTGCACTGGCAAAACAAAATCAGGCACAATTACTTTGTAATTGCTTCAAGATAAGCTGCTTTGCCTTAGCATGACCAATAATATATTCATGTAAATATTGGATGAAACTTGTAGTTAATCACATAGGACTTACATAGGTCTGAAGAAGCAAATATCATGCCTGCTTGTATTGAAAGCCTCTGAAATGGATGTTGATTTGCATTTGCAAGGCAGCAATTCCACATTCATGCTCCCTATGCAATCTTTATACAAGTTAACAAAAATTCATTCCCTTCCTGGTTTATCCTCACAACCCAGTAAAGCAGGTTCAGCTGAGAGTGACTGAACCAAGGTTGGTTTCATAGTTAAGTGAGGATCTGAATGGCTCTACTTTTGGCATAAGACTTGAACCACTAGAACCACATTTGCTCAAATGTATACCCAGTTTCAATCAGCACTCAGCTCTCTAAGGAAGACCTCAGCTTTCCATGACATCAGAGCAGACAAGCCAATTGCATACTTCTGGGCTGTTGATTGTGGAACATGCTAGCAGGTTGTGAAAAGGGGCCTTTTTTCTATTGAAAATGCAGCTTTGAGTAGAAAATCTGCAATGTGATATGCCATAATATTCCTAGCTCCACCCCCAGTTCTTGTGTTGTCACTCTATTATGTTCCGACACCTTTGTGGTTGGGGTTGCAGGTTGAATAATAAGCTGGCTTGTGGACTGATGCAATCACGACTCTAAATTCTAGGTGGAAAACAAGAATATTAGCTTTTCCAACTTTTACTTTCTTGCCCCAGCTAGCATGGCCAAGTCAGAGCTGTAGTCCAGCATAAACTGGAAGCAAGTTTCCCTACTGTTTCTGGAACAGTGTAGTTCTTTGCCTCTTCCCTGTATTTACCAGCAAACTGATCAATTCAGCATAGCCTAGTCAAATCCCGTAACACTTTGCTCCAGACTATATTTCATCTCTCTGCTTGGTCTTTAGAAATGCAAGTCTTGAGTTGCATAGCAATACTGGGCAGGTGGGAATTTCTCAGACAAGGGAAAACCAAATTAATTCAAGCACTTGAACTAGGGATGGGGTGTGTGTGTGTGTGTGTGTGTGTGTTTGCTTAGTAATTTGAGTTTATCAGACAGCTTAAGGTAAAGTATGCTACAGGTCTCCAGTTTTATTATTGATTTGCATGCTCAAGGTTGCACTCGTCCTCAACACTGAACTATTTTATCTTGGTTAATTCTTTGACTTTGCCACATTCCCATCTCTGAACTGCTGTTATAATATGAAATTGCTGAGCAGAAGCCAGGAATTGAAGGTCAAATGCTCTCAGTATTAAATGAAGTTAAACGAACTTCCTAGACGGTATAGGGTAAATGATTTCATATAGCAATTCTTATATAAGCAGTCTTGCTTTGAAAACTGTTAGGAATAATTCCATGTTAAGAGTAACATTTTGTATTTTAACTTGCCAGCCATTTGTTCTATCCAAACACAGATGATCTGCTGTTTCTCCTAACTAGGGAAATCTTAATTCACTTCAAAGGAACAGTAATGCCACCTGGTGGTGGCTAACTCTACTGCAGGAAAAAACTTTACAATTGATTTATACCCTCCCACACAAAGAATACAGTGGTACCTTGGGTTACATACGCTTCAGGTTACAGACTCAGCTAACCCAGAAATGGTATCTCAGGTTAAGAACTTTGCTTCAGGATGAGAACAGAAATTGTGCTGTGGCAGCGCGACAGCAGCAGGAGGCCCCATTAGCCAAAGTGGTGCTTCAGGTTAAGAACAGTTTCAGGTTAAGAATGGACCTCCGCAACGAATTAAGTACTTAACCCGAGATACCACTGTATTACTCAGTTTCTCATTCATAACCTGTAATCAGAGAGTGAACATCTGCAGTCAATATATCAAACTGTGGATGTTTGATGCCTATACACAATATTAATTATATTAATAATTTGCCAACTGGTACACAGAAATGAGTATACTTTACTCTAGGCCACAAAGTGAAAAAAGGGGACAAGGAACCTGCAGAGACATAAAATATGACCTCCCAAGCTATTTTTAAAAAATAGACTAAAACTACCAAGTTTCAATTTAATCTTTGTTAACGTTAGGACAGGACTTTATCCCAATTTCCATTACTTTGATAGCATCAATCACTTTTTAGAGTTTGGACACCCTTTCCTACATTTTTGAAGTATGCAGAGACCTTAAAAAATACTTACTTTCTGGGCCAAACCACTTTTTAAAGAGTTTTTTTTTAAAAAAAGATCCACCATAGAACATCAGGAGTAATAATTATCAGATTTTTTTCTCTCCTTCCATGCTGTGATCCTGAAGAAAATCCCTCCCCTAAAGGAGATACTTGCATTTTGGAGAAAATTCCTGTTAGTGCCAAAAACTATTAGCCCCTTCCCGTGTACCTGATATTCTTTGCATTTATTTTTTTTAAAAAAATACCCTACATTAAATGCAAACACACATTTAACATGCCTTCATTGGGCCCTCTCTGCACCAAAAATCATAGAAACAGAAGACTGGCTACCTTACTCACCCAAAGTAATGAGAATTTGTCCAACTAACAGCTGTCATCTTAATTTAAGGTATAAATTTGTATCATGTGTTTGTGCAAGTCCAAAGTATTAAGATAAATTTAAGTGGTTGTGTAGAAGACTGTGCTGACATAATGATCATTAAGTTATTCTCTTCTACCATTTACCAGATTGCAACTTACATTTGAATAACTTGAGCCTGTTTTTCCTTGACTGGCCTCATGTGACTCAAATCCCACTTATGCTGTGAACAATGAAATATAAATGATGAAAGACAGTTTTGGTTTCTTTTTTATTACATCAAATATCATACCAGCAGTATATAGCCTGCACAAAAATTAAGGTTGCACACCAAAATTCTTTAAATGTACAGTGCACTGATTTAGTCTCTTCGCAATGGAGTCATTTCTTCTTTAATTCCATCTTTTGTGATAATGCAGATTTTTAGTGCATCCCCAGTGTATACATCTCTTTCTGCAGCAGAAATAAAGACATCCTTGACTAACTGCAAAGCCTTCTCCAGAGACAAAGACACATGCTCCACATTCTGCAAGTTCTTCAGACCAACCTTTCAAAAAGAAAGACATTTTAATTAACCTTTCTGTTCTCACTTTCATTTGACAATTAAGATGAGGGCTACTTTGTTACAGGCCACTACAGGTTTTGCCACTAAAAAAAATTAAATCAAAATAACGTGTAAGGAAGTCATTTGGTAAATGATCACTACATTCATTTGGAGGCGGGGACAGAATAAGGGAATAAATTAAAGGCCAAATTCGCAAATTTACTTTGGCTGCAATTGCTGGAAATCAACTATTCATAAATGCCATGACATCAAAGTTACGGACAACTGATGATGAGATGACAGCAGTTTCACATGTTCAAGGTAAGTGATGGATGCAAGCATTATCTGAATGCAGTTATGGCAAATAAAATAGTCATCCTCTCGGAATTAATAAAAAAGAAACTGAAACAAGCACAAAGGACCAGGAGAAATTGTTTCCTTTTTATTTAAGTGACCTTCTAATGCCTGTGGCATGATCATGCTTGGTCAGCCAGAGCAGCACTGCTTTATAGAATGACAACACGTTCAGGAACTCCCAACCGAGCAAAGTCCCCAGAGATGCTTATCAGCCCACCTGCTCACATAATATCTACATTAGTCATCAGTAGGCTAAGAGGAAAGAACCACCAAAATTGTCTAAAGCTATGATGTCTGGGGTTCTGGAAGCAAATCCCAATTGTTCCAGGCTGCCAAGAAGGTAGCCATTTACAAGTTTGTTCTTGTGTATGGAAAATTAGTTGATAAAAGCTTGTCTGTTACTTACTCTTAATTTTCTATTAGATGAAAACTACTGAATGTCAAACATGGAGGCCATCAGAAGCACAGAAGAAACATTAAGTGCTTCAGAAACAATTCAACTACAATCAAACCTTGGTTCTTGAACAGCTTAGTTGGCGAACAAATTGGCTCCTGAATGCCGAAAACCTGGAAGTAAGTGTTCTGGTTTTCAAACGTTTTTCGGAAGCCGAACATCCGACATGGCTTCTGCTTCAGTGCAGGAAGCTCCTGCAGCCAATCAGAAGCCACGCCTTGGTTTTCGAATGGTTTTGGGAGTCAAATGGACTTCCAGAACGGATTAAGTTCGAGAACCAAGGTTCCACTGTACTTCTATGTCAATGTAACCGCTAACCAGAGAGTCATGTCTGAAATCTTACCTGGTTGTCCAGCAGAGGCTGCAGCATGGCACTAGCTGATCCACCAGCTTTGAACGTATCTCTCTGGTAGGAGCCTACTGGATCAAAGCTGTACACTGCACCCTTTCCTTAAGAAGAAAAAGAAGCTGACGTTAGAATCACAAGCAGCAACCATGAATAAGGTCTAATAGCTGGAGCAGACACACACAAAAAAGGCAACAGCAGCCACTTCAGTCTGGAACCAGATGATGTGGATTTAACAGAAATCGAGTAATGAACTGTCATCTTAGATAAAACTGGATGAGAAATTATATAGCTACCAAAGCATAACAAAATTAATCACACAATCCAAAAGAATGAACTCGAAACACAACCCAAAAGAATAAATTCCAAAAATCCAACAGGTATTGGCCCATTTCATATGCAACTCTAAGGCAAACCACAACTTGCCATGAATGAACATTGTGTGGGTTCCTGGAACAAAAAGTGCAGTTGCAGTGCTCCATCCCTGGCCCTGATGCCACCATGCTACCTAGGGCTGAGCTATGATTTGTCTTAGCATTAAGTCTCAAGCTGTGCTTATGGTTTGTGGTAAACCATGAACAAACCTTAGTTTACAGTTCATTGTATGTGTGAAATATTTTAAATCAATGGCCTGGTTCATACATTATGCCAAGCCATTCTCTGCCTAGCCAATGTATGGTCTGTTTGAATGGAGGAGTGGCTACTCCAGACTGTTGCAGAGCAGTAGAAGGCTTGGGGCTTCATGGGCATGAATGTCATGGTTCCTGAAATTTGTTCTGATTGTGCAGATAAAATTTCACGGCTATACAGTGGTACCTTGGGTTACATACGCTTCAGGTTACAGACTCTGCTAACCCAGAAATAGTACCTCGGGTTAAGAACTTTGCTTCAGGATGAGAACAGAAATCGTGCTCCGGCAGCAGTGGGAGGCCCCATTAGCTAAAGTGGTCTTCAGGTTAAGTACGGACCTCCGGAACGAATTAAGTACTTAACCCAAGGTACCACTGTAATTCTACAGGATGTGTTGCTAGTGTGTGAAAACAGGCAAGATCCAAGGATCCCCAGGCACACACCTCCAGATGGTGGAGACATCAGGCGCCATCCTGCCACCCAGACATCTTCACTTTGTCACAAGCACGATAGCCAGGTACAAAATACATTTGGCGCCTAGCGAATTTTGAATGCTGCAAGAGAGACTTATATTTACTAAGAATTCAAATTAGACTTTACCTTCTTCATCTAATCCACCAATTATGTTGTAAACATAGTAAGGGAAGAATCTTCGAGAATACAGGATTGTAGAAAGCATGGCTGCAATAGCTCCAGCACTCATGGTCTTGTTATTGGAATGTTTGTACATCTGGAATCAAATGGCAAAATTGTTATAACAGAAACAAGGTGGAAGTTCATGCTGAATGTTTCCCTGAAATGAGCTGCAGAACAGGCAAGATGGTCAGATTCAGACTACCACATAAGCAGGCTACTCTACCAACAGGCAAGAAAAACTAGTTATCATTAAAGGGTAAAGGAGTTCCTTAAAACATCTGGCATCACCCAATGTTGTAACTGTACACTGGAACAGCCACCTAAGTTTTATACACACCCCTGAGGTCAAAAAACAACAAAAACGCAAATTTACTTTCTAATCCACAATGCTTCAGCTGTTGTGCAGAGAAATGATATTTGATTCACCACTATGCCATAGGAATTTCTAGGCTTAAAAATATTTTCTTCGCATTTTTTTATTAGCGTTTGACCACCTCCATTTACAAACATATAGAAATAAATATAATTTACCTTTAGCCTTGCTTCAATAATTTTAGTAAGTGTAAGGCAGTCTCCGTGAAATCCACTGCAACCAATGACCGTTGTATCTGTCCTGTACAAATGCAACATTAATATGATTTTAAGTAATCTTGACACGATGAATACTCTCAGATAAGATTTTTTGTTAAAGTATCTTTAGTTGTCAACTGTGACACATTAACTGTAAACAAAAACATCAAAGAATTCCTCTCATTCAAATTTTCATAAAGCGGTGTTGTACGAATTACAACTTTACTGCTTAACATGCAGAAACAGGACTGATTCAGTTGTGCATTGATACTTTTTCTATTCAACATGATGATAAGCAACTGTGCTCACTATCACATGGGCCCATGCAATTTGAATACAGTGCTACACACAACTGGAGCAATTATATGGAATGCATTCTTGTAAGACGTGATGGTGATGTACTAGCTGTGAAGGCAAAGTACAAATTACGTCTTCACAGGCCACATGCCACCAAATACCAGCTGCTGGAGACTTGTTGGCTTCTCAGAAGCATCTGGGAACACATGAAGCTTTGGGTCTGATTTTGCAAAGCTTTGCTTATGTTCTTAACTTCATGTACTGGTGCCTGAGTATACTTTGGTTCACTTGATATATTCTCCACCAGATCTCGAAGACACCACAGAATCATATAAAGGAAAAGTGGCAGTAATGCACAGCTGGACCAGCCCCAAGACTCCGCATAGCATATTATATAGCATATAGTAATTTGCACAAACCCTGCCATTTACAGAGAAAGCTATGGAGACAGTATTAACAAGTACCATCATCACAAAAGACCAACTGATGTCAATAGAAGGTTACAAGTCAAATGCTTATATCTAGACAACCATTTAAGAACTATTCTACTATAAAGCTAGCAACACAACCCTATGCAGAAGTCCTACTATGTTCAATGGTGCTCACTCCCAAGTAAGTGGATACATAGTATGCCTGCCTAAAACAGTAAAACTAAGTCTACAATTCTATACCCACTTACCTAGGAGTATATCCTAATATGCTAAGAATGCATCCCCAGTTGGAACCTATGAGACATGTCTATTAAGAAAGCTAAAAGGCTATATATTTCATGCATCAAATGAAATGAGTTATGCAAAAATGAGTGGTTTGTGGTACTACTCATACCTAGCAAATTTACTTCCTTTGCCCTGGAAAATTCTGAAGCAATATTATAGAAAACATTTTTGTTTTGTAGTCTGAAATGTCCATGACGTGCATAAGCATGTAACTGGGTGTTTTTCCTATTTCACTTTAAAGAATATTACCCAAGAGAAGACACTGACATGTTAGTGAAACATGTTAGATAGTGAAACTAAAACTACAGTGGTGCCTCGCAAGACGAAATTAATCCGTTCTGTGAGGCTCTTCGTATAGCGGTTTTTTCGTCTTGCGAAGCAAGCCCATTGACAGCTTAGCGGATTAGCGCTACAGCTGTCAAGCGGCTTCCAGCGATCAGCTGTTAAGCGGCTTATCAGCGGAACAGCTGATAAGCGGCTTAGCGGCTTAAGAAAAGGGCGGAAAAAGCGAAAAAAACCCGCGGAGGATGCAAGATTTTTTTCGTCTTGCAAAGCAACCTTATAGGGGAATTCGTTTTGCGAAGCGCCTCCAAAACGGAAAACCCTTTCGTCTAGCGGGTTTTTCGTCTTGCGGGGCACCACTGTACTTATTTAGAAAAGGCTGGGCCTACCAATGTTCCAAGAGCTACTACAGCAGCACAATATTTTACTCAGAAGTAAATACTGCCATGTTCAATGGGGCTTACTCCACAGTAAGCGTGTTCAGGTTTGCAGCCCACGTGCACTCAAAAGCATGACCTAACACAACTTTTTGTGTACTTGAATAGCAGGCACACTGCAATGTGCTTTTAAACTGCTCTTTCATTTTCAAAAGCTGCTTGCCATGAAGGATGGAGGAACACAGCCAGAGAATTTCACCGTTTTACCAGATGGCATATTATGTAAGATACAGCCAAGTTAGGCAAAATCCTTGTCAGTTAGTTATCATCCTTCTAGCTAAAAGTTTGAGATACTTGAGTTTATAAGAAATCAAATGAAGCTTATGGAAACACCTGTTTCAAAAAGCAAAATTATAAAGAATTAAGTTAGCTGCAACGAAGATATGATGCTCTTGATGACTAAGGAAAATTACAATTTTAGGTTCTATCAAGTTAAACTTACAGTTTGTAGCATTTTGGACTGTCCCGGCTATGAATTGCATAGTCTTCACTCAGCCGGGTGTCTGAGGCAACAATAGAAAAGTCTTCACCAGCAATTGCCAATATAGTCCTTTAAGACAAAAAAAGGAACAAATGTTTCTGGGTACTTAGGATTTAGCAAACAATTCAGCTCGGCAACACAAAAACTAGAAATCCTCCAAGTACAGTATTATAGATTTTGCTTTGGAGTTGTGATTGTTCCAATAAAAACCACATCTAACAAGTATTTGAAGACATAATCACATAATGCATTGCAGTAATGCAACCTGCAGATTACCAGAGCATAGACAACAGACATTAGGCTATCTCTGCAGATAGGAGCACAGCTGAGCCAGCAGATGAAGCTGATGTTAAGCACTGTGTCACCAAGACTACCTGAGCCTCAAGGGACAGCAATGGATTCAGGAATACCCCAAATAAGGTACCCACTCTTTCAGCAGGAGTGTAATCCTGTCATTTATTGACTTGTCATTCTACCCTCAGTTATCGATCCACATTTATACCAGAGAATCAGATACAGGCAACCCCTGATTTGAACAGGGGTTGCATTCTGGGTCATTTGTGCATGTTAGTGGAGTGCGTGCAAGCACGCCACACTCCTGCCCGGATCCAAAAACAGCCTGCACATCCGTGGTTGTGCATTCTTTGAAAGCACTCAAAACTAGAGTTTCACTGACATAGCAGCCAGATCTCAGCAATTTTGCTCAAAAGCAGGATGCCAGACTAACAGAGAGTCTCCCTGCCCCCCCAAAACCCCCTTGGTTATTGTTTTTCCTTAGTGCACTTGTACAATTGAAAAAATACTGACAGCACTCTGAATTAAAATAAAAAGAAAATCGGATATACTTAAGGTTAAGAGATGAAATACAACTGAGGGAATCAAGGAGGAGCCACCCTCACCAACGGGAAAACCTGAAAATCCATGATAAAAAGGCTGGGTAGACTGGGAGGGTGGGATTAAAACTATTTTGTACAAGTTTTGATCTGGAAAAGCACACCGACTCTGTCGAGACCTTCGGGTGAGCATATGGAGGCCGTGATAACTGTGGGCTCTCACAGGAGGGCAGCGATTTGATGCTCTTGGTGATTGCATTCATCTTTAAAGCTGTCCTAGTGTTTTAAACTTGGAAGCCGTCTTGAGGGGGGGGGGCTTTCTACGGCCATAAGGCATAGCTGTCAACTTTTCCCTTTTCTTGCGAGGAATCCTATTCGGAATAAGGGAATTTCCCTTAAAAAAGGGAAACGTAGCTATGCCATAAGGTGGGGTCGGATTGTAATAAAACAAGCACGTCTAGAAGACATAAAAGCCAAACACTAGGAAGTAGGGCTGATCGCGTGCGCGAAGCAAAAACCGCCGTAATTTGGGCAGCCCGGACCGAGCAGCCGAATACAAAAGGAGAGGACAGGAAGCGGCTGCCAGATACTCACCCGCCATTGAAGGTGTAAGGGGAGAAGCGGTGTTGCACGGCAGAGCCCTGCTTCGCCTCACAACCCAGGCCAAGCGCGGGCTCGGCGTAGCCTGCTGTCGACAGCATCGTTAGCTTCAGAAACCCCGCCGCTCCCCGAACTGCTGCTGCTGCTGCTGTCTCACGGCAAAATGGCGTCTCCGGAAGGGAACCGGTTTCCCAAGCCCTCTCTGGGCGGGATCCTCGACGACTTCCGGCGTCGGCACCTGCGCGCCGCAGCGCCACCTGCAGGCGGGAGGCTGCTAGGACTCACAAGGGGGCAACGGAGACGAAGGAGTGGGGATTCATTTCAAGGTTCAGACCCGGGGAGATATAGGCTGAGGCGGCGGCGGCGGCGCTGGGGAGCCCGACTCCCATCTGCGCCAGCCAGCCAGCCTGGCCAATGTTCAGGAGTAATGGCAGTTGAAAAGTGCAGCAACATCTTGTTTTCGCTTTCCCCTGTTTCGTGGGGGGGGGGGTCTGCTTCTGCCGTAAAGGTCGAGGCAGAAAAAAAGACTTGCAGTCAAACGTGAACACGGGAGTCAGACACAGCACTGCTCTGAGGGTTTGAGGCCTGATTACAATCAGGAGCACCTTCGCTTTGCTTGGAATCCGTTCTTATCCCTGCGGTGCTCTGATCCATTTGCCTAGGCGAGTAGCAGGCGCCTTTGAGCGCCGATGCCTCCTAGAGAGGAGCAGCGCTTGGCATCCCGATGCTCATGGTCACCCCTCCTCCCCTTTATGCCCCTTTCCTCTTTGGGGCACGCCAGCCGCGCTCGGATTCTTTCGAATGCGCCTGCGCGTTCCTTCCGCTCATTTTTCTCCCCACCTTGCCTCCTGGCCGCTGCCGCCCTCAAGAAAGCTGGCGCCCGAGGTAACTGCCGAGCGGCGCAGCGGCTGCTTCGGATGACGCGAAAGAGGTGCGCCGCTCGATGAAGCGAGCGAAGGGGCACAGCTCGGCTCGGGAGAACTTCTGGAGCGGTAAGTTGCCGGTCCGCCAGCGTCGCCCTCGAGGGGAAGGGCAGCCCTGGGAAGGAGCCCAGAGCCGCTGGGCTGAGGGGGTGGGAGGAGGCGGCGCCGCTACGACTGTTCGTACCGCTACGGGCGGCAGGCAGGGCTTTCTCCTTCCCGCTCCCCCTTCCCGCCCTTCGGACCCGTAACGTCAGGACGAGGGTTTGGCGGGTCTGTGGGCCGCGAGTTGGGCCCGGTAGCCTCCCGCCCGCCTGCCTCGCTCCCGCTTTTCCCTCCAGCGGAAACGCGGCCGGCGGGGAGGGGCGCCCTTCTCGGCACCTCTTTCCCGGCGGCTGCGGGATGGCCATGTCGCCGGTCTCCCGCCTCCGCCCGGCTGCGGTTTCTGCTGCCCCTGCGGTTTCCCAGTCCATGGGAACTAATGAGGAGGATCCTAGCTAGCGGCCCTAAGGTAGGTTGCTTCTTCTCGGCCACATGTGCTCCTCCTGCAGCTCCTCCCGATTCTGTGCATGCTCTCTGCTTGGAAGCAAGTCCCACTCCGCTGAATGGGGCTCTTGCACCGTTGTAGGAGGTGCTCAGAGGGAGAGAGGAGAATAATCACCTTTCTGGTTCTCTGCACGTTTTTCTGCAAGTCGTTTTGGAACACACGATTCCGAGAAGCACTCGATGATTCTGTGCAATTTAGGAAGCTGTCCTGGTCCTTTGCCATCCTAAAAATGTTTCGCAAGGAAGGGCCAGTGAAATGTACGGTAGTTTGCTGCATTACTCCTTAACTAGTAGCAATGAGTCCAAAATGCCATAGTTAATTGAAGCAGGTTACATTTCCGTGGACTCAAGATCACGGAATCATAGAATTGTAGGGTTGGAAGGGACACTGAGGATCATCTGGTCCAACTCCCTGCAGTGCCAGTCAGATGCACTGATCCATTGCGCCACAGAGATTGCTAGGCAGTTGTTGCTTAGGTTATAATCCTAAACTTACTGGCAGTTAAGTGCCATTTGAACTGTTGTAGTGTATAATAGATATCAGTGAAACTCATCTATTGGGTGGTTGATGTCAGTCTCTTTAGAAAGATATTTAATTGTGAAACCTGCAGTGGGTACTTAACTGTCTTGAACTATTTCTCCAGCTCTTTCACATATATTCCTATACAAACATAACTTTCTCTAAACATATGAATAGAGGGAGCTGTAGACCACAAGGAGTGGTGATTGTGCTCATTTTATAAGAGTTTATACATGTTTTTATTTCTGCTTAGATGTCAGTATTGTGTGTGTGCACTGTTAATGTATGTTGAATGTTTTTTTGTATTTGATGAAAGTTATAAATAGAGGATGACAAAGTCAATTTGCAAACAGCTGTAATATGCAATGGTTGCACTCCTTTACACTCGCCTAATTCTTTCAATCTTGACATGTTAAATGCTACCCACACTTATTATGTAGCAGTATAACAATAACTGTAGGTGTATCTATACAGATAGGTAGCCGTGTTGGTCTGCCATAGTCAAAACAAAAAAAATTCCTTCCAGTAGCACCTTAAAGACCAACTAAGTTAGTTCTTGGTATGAGCTTTCGTGTGCATGCACACTTCTGAAGTGTGCATGTATCTGAAGAAGTGTGCATGCACACGAAAGCTCATACCAAGAACTAACTTAGTTGGTCTTTAAGGTGCTACTGGAAGGAATTTTTTTTTGTTTTGTAGGTGTATCTGCAGCTGGAAAGATTATCCTGCTTTGACACCGATATATTTGTGGCATTTGGCAAGACTATTCTAATCCCTGGTGTAGTTCTGTGTCAGTGGAATAAAAATAGTGCTGTTTGGATGGCAGCCTTCAGTGAGTACTTCTATAAAACACTCCTTAAGGAAGCAAGGTTTGTATAGCTTCATTACTGAAGCAATATAGTCCATTCTGTAAAATAGCTTATTCAAAGTATTGATGTATGGAGGTGCTTCACAATGTTTCTGGGTTGTTTTTTTACTAGGCCTTTAAGCTGTTGGTTTCTGGATGAAACAATCATTTCCTGGGATGTTGACAAATGATACTACTAGACCAGGGGTTTCCAGATTGCGGTCAGTGGACCACCAGTGGTCTGTGACATGTCTGCATTAATTACTCATACTGATTTTTATTTTGCTGCCTTTATTTCTTATATTATATTAGATTGTATTACAACCTGAATTCTGTGGAGTTCAAATTGCAATAAAATACAGACAAGGGGGAATAAATCAAAACACACACGCACAAAATGCATAGTCAAAACAAAAAAATTCCTTCCAGTAGCACCTTAAAGACCAACTATGTTAGTTCTTGGTATGAGCTTTCGTGTGCATGCACACTTCTTCAGATACACTGAAACAGAAGAAGTATCCGAAGAAGTGTGCATGCACACGAAAGCTCATACCAAGAACTAACATAGTTGGTCTTTAAGGTGCTACTGGAAGGAATTTTTTTGTTTTGACTATGGCAGACCAACACGGCTACCTATCTGTAACAAAATGCATAGTACCACACATTCCAGTTGCTACAGCAAGCAAAAAAATCATTAAGTGATCTGCCAGGGCCATAAATAATTTTCAAGTAGCCCATTGGCTGGGGTGGGGAAGCGTGGAATGGAAACCACTATACTAGATAGTGATGTTCTCGTGGTGTTCATAATCCCTGAGCAGCCATGCTGGAATCAAAGATCTGTGTACAGCAGTTTATTTTATCCAGCCACCAGCCAGATGCTTTTGGGAAGGCTGATGGAGGGCATGTAGGCATGTTGTCTCTTCTTCCAGGCCACTGTTATTGGGAGGCAGGCTGCCTCTCAGCCTGTATGATCCACATAGAAATGATTGGCTAATAGCCATTGATAGACTTGTCCCTCATAAACTACTGGTAGTTGAATTCTTCTTTAAAGCAAGCTGAGTTAATGCTGAGTTGTAGCAGTGAATTTCACTGAAGTACAGTACTAGTTTCTCATTTCACTGAATCTTCTTCCAATCAGTTTTTTTAAGGGTGTCCCAAACGCAAGTGTTAGGTGAACGAAATGAAATACACTCTTTCATTTTGTCCACACTATGCATACTTCTATAAATGTGCATTGTGCTGCACTTTTTACAGTTATACAATTTCTTCCCAAGATGGGACAATCAGAAACCTACACAGTAGTTCAAGTGAATATATGCAGCCATATACTTGTACCCATAAATTATAATATTGACAGTTTTTTAACTGACATTTAATATGCATACACGGAACATACGTTATTTCTTAATTCAATTTAAAGTACATTTGTTGTTGTATAGTTGTTTAGTCGTGTCTGACTCTTCGTGACCCCATGGACCAGAGCACGCCAGGCACTCCTGCCTTCCACTGCCTCCCGCAGTTTGGTCAAACTCATGCTGGCAGCTGCGAGAACACTATCCAACCATGTCATCCTCTGTCGTCCCCTTCTCCTTGTGCCCTCCATCTTTCCCAACATCAGGGTCTTTTCCAGGGTGTCTTCTCTTCTCATGAGGTGGCCAAAGTATTGGAGCTTGAGCTTCACGATCTGTCCTTCTAGTGAGCACTCAGGGCTGATTTCCTTCAGAATGGATCAGTTTGATCTTCTTGCAGTCCATGGGACTCTCAAAAAGCATCAATTCTTTGGCGATCAGCCTTCTTTATGGTCCAGCTCTCACTTCCATACATTACTACTGGGAAAACCATAGCTTTAACTATACGGACCTTTGTTGGCAAGGTGATGTCTCTGCTTTTTAAGATGCTGTCTAGGTTTGCCATCGCTTTTCTCCCAAGAAGCAGGCATCTTTAAATTTCTTGGCTGCTGTTACCATCTGCAGTGATCATGGAGCCCAAGAAAGTAAAATCTCTCACTGCCTCCATTTCTTCCCCTTTTATTTGCCATGAGGTGATGGGCCCAGTGGCCATGATCTTCGGTTTTTTGATGTTGAGCTTCAAACCATATTTTGTGCTCTCCTCTTTCACCTTCATTAAAAGGTTCTTTAATTCCTCCTCACTTTCTGCCATCAAGGTTGTGTCATCTTCATATCTGAGGTTGTAGATATTTCTTCCGGCAATCTTAATTCCAGCTAGGGATTCATCCAGCCCAGCCTTTTGCATGATGAATTCTGCATATAAGTTAAATAAGCAGGGAGACAATATATAGCCTTGTCGTCCTCCTTTCCCAATTTTAAACCAATCAGTTGTTCCATATCCAGTTCTAACTGTAGCTTCTTGTCCCACATAGAGATTTCTCAGGAGACAGTTGAGGTGATCAGTCACTCCCATTTCTTTAAGAACTTGCCATAGTTTGCTGTGGTCAACACAGTCAAAGGCTTTTGCATAGTCAATGAAGCAGAAGTAGATGTCTTTCTGGAACTCTCTAGCTTTCTCCATAATCCAGGGCATGTTTGCAATTAATGTTAAAGCCAACATATTTCTACTTTCCTTTAGTAGGGAGTAGGTTTTATTGAAATCATTGGAATTATTTCATAGTAAACAACCTTAGAATTGCATTTTTGCTCTCTTAAACTCACTCAGTTTTATTGTGCAGTTTTGATCTATTCTTTCCACGTAGGCGTTTTTGGAGTTTGCCAGCCTTTGGCCATAAGCAGTCATCAATAAACAATTATTAAGGGATAATGTTCTCTCAATACAGGTGCATGCACGTGACGTCTCAAAATAGTTTCACACTCAGTGATACAGCTAGACATTTTATTATTATGTTTCCTCACAATTCTTGATGTCTTATTTTATTTCCAAATAACCCATAGCATGGATTTTTGCCTTTTTCTTTCCTGACATGCCCTGAGTTGGTTTCATTGAGCTGTGCCACACAACCCCAATATTTTTTCTGGTTAGACAACCAGCATTAGAAATGACACCTTAAACCTATGTTGTGGTTGCCACCACGGAATATCTAGGCACCATAGTTTTTTTTAGAATGAGACTTATTATTATTATTAATAATAATTCCATTTCTATGCCACTTTATATTTTAAAGAAAAAATCTCAAACAGGTTGATAACACATTAAAGCATCAACTAAAGCAATCCAGTATTAAGCAAATTCAAGTTTCAAGGAAAACATTTCAGATCCTTTTCTAACTGCTGCCTACTATTCAGCCAAGGGATATAATAATCAGTTTCAAGCTTTATTCCAAGAAGGATCTCTTGATGTAAGAGGTCACTGTCATGCCCCTTTTAGAGGAATGCTCTTTGAAGGATGACCTTGAGCTCTCCAAGGCAAACATTCAGGAGAAGCATCCTGTATCAAGGGACTGCAAGGCAGAGCAGGGGGATGCAGGCACTCCAGGGGTCACATCAACCCACCCTCATCTCAAGTTAGCTAGCTATTTATTTCTATTTTCAGTGTGAAAAATGTTTGTGTAATCTGATACTTATTGTTTACTTGTTGCACTCCTGATTTTGGCTTTTTGCTTGCCCTGGCCAGGCTGGTGCAGTGGCTAGTATGTTGAGTTTGGACCTCCAAATCTTTTCTCAGATAATGAATGTCATCGAAAGACCTTGGGAATAACACTCTGTCTCAGCTGAAGCTCACCGTCTATGGGGTATAGTAAAGGTAAAGGTACCCCTGCCCGTACGGGCCAGTCTTGACAGACTCTGGGGTTGTGCGCCCATCTCACTTAAGAGGCCAGGGGCCAGCGCTGTCCGCAGACACTTCCGGGTCACATGGCCAGTGTGACATCGCTGCTCTGGCGAGCCAGAGCTGCACACGGAAACGCCGTTTACCTTCCCGCTGGTAAGCGGTCCCTATTTATCTACTTGCACCCGGAGGTGCTTTCAAACTGCTAGGTTGGCAGGCGCTGGGACCGAGCAGCGGGAGCGCACCCCGCAGCAGGGATTCGAACCGCCGACCTTTCGATCAGCAAGTCCTAGGCGCTGAGGCTTTAACCCACAGCGCCACCTGTGGGGTATACAGAGTAATAAAATAATAACCTCAGTTTGCTTATTACTTAACATTCTTTAAAAGTTCAGGTATGAACAGAATAGAAATTTTAAGTTGTAGTATTTCTGGGTCAAAGAAGCAACCAAGTTGTAAGTACTTGATTTCTTTTTAGGTATCGTTATTTTCCTTCCAAACTGAGCTATTTGGGTTGGGTAGCTAAACTGATTGTGTATTCTCCTTTGTCCTGCTTCAAAGGTAATTGTCATCACAGATCTCATCTGTCTGTTAGGCTTATGCTTTTTGCTTACTTCAAAAACCAATTTATTCAGTATGTGGGAGATCTGAAAGGGGATTTGTCATTGCAGATTCTTAGAACTGGCACCCAAAAGCTATTCTGCAAGCAGGCCCATGCATATAATACTGGAAGAAGCACACTTGACAGCATTGTTTGGACAACAGAAATACATTTTGTGACTATAAAATACAGCAGTGTTGTGTGTTTCTTAGTTTTATTGCAAGGCATGCATTTCATCAAATTTGTTTCTCTCTTTCAGACTTATGATCCTCCTCTTAGACACTTGGAAGCTGAAGTCCTTTCAAATATGTCAAGACAGGCTGCATACCTTGTTGGGATGCTTTAGGAAGTGACTCTCAAGGCAGATGGTGTGAAACTGCTTTTCTGGACGGGGTTTCTGTAAATACTTGTCACTTGACTGGGCACCGGACTGCTGCCATGGATCAAAACAACAGTTTACCACCCTACGCCCAGGGTTTAGCATCCCCTCAGGTAAAGATGTGCAAATTTTGCAGCTTATTAGGAAACACAGATTTCAAAATTATTTACCCAGTGAAAAGTGATGCAATGTTGTAGGCACTAGATCTTCCTCCTCTCATTATCTTTTTTTCTCGGTGGGCTTGATTCAAACTCTTTTGAATCACATCCTATCTATCTATCATCTATCAATCTATCTATCTATCTATCATCTATCATCTCTATCTATGCCTGCCTGCCTGCCAAGATTACAGGGTGGTTTTACCTCTCCCTTCTCACCAAAGAACATGCTCTGGCCCTACCTTTTGCTCTGCCTCTTCAGTGGCCTCAGTGGAAGGGTAGTTGGCAAAGGAGGCAAGAAATACCACTGGCCCTTATTACAGCCATTGCCCCAAGTGGCGGCATGCTTGCTGATGGAGCAGTCCCTGCCACAAACTTACTACAGCCTCCTTCAATGGTAGCCAAGAATGCTTTTCTTGGACCCTCTCTGTTTTTTTGACTCTCTGGAAGCCAGTTCCTTGGCAAGAGCTGAAAATATTGGAGGCACTTCTTCCCTTCCTGCTCCATTCTTGTTTACTTTTTGAGTGGGTGAAGCATTAAAGACACAGACTCCTCCATACTGACTTCCTAACTACCCAAACTCAATGTCCAGCATTTTGTGTCTTTGATGTACCCTTGGCCTGAAAGGTGTGTGTGTGTGTGAGAGAGAGGGAGGAGACTCTTCTTTCATTTAATTTCAAAATATAGTCTCAATTTATAATTATGGTTTAGACTTGAATCCTTTTTCAAAATATCTCAGTTAAAGTGAACAATGTGTGTCTAGATGGTTATTTGTATTCTGGAAATTCCGAACTCTGTCCCCCTTCTGTTGTTTTGTAATTTTGTCATAATGCAATTTGATTGAAGGGAACAATAAGCAAACAATAGTTTGTTTATTTATTTAGAGTAGGTGGACTTCACATAAGATTATTACAACAATAAGCATCCCCTTCTTAAAAAAGAAGCTGCAATAGAATGGATGGGACAACTTGTTTAGAAAAAACTGTTACCGCTTCTTCTCCCACTCAGGGGGCAAGATGGTCCTTCAGACATCCCTGTGGTGAAAGTTGAGAGAAGGGAAAGTTGCAAAACACTGCAGGATTGCTTAAAAAGAACTGTTCTGCATACTTGGAATTTGCTGATCTTTTTTTAAAGAGTATGACATGTACAACTGAATTTATTTTAATTAGCTTCAACTAGTAATTCCCAAACTGTGTCCCAGGCATGGGGTATACTGGTGTGCCTTGAGGGATACATTTTGAAATAATAGATGCAATTCAGTTGTTCCACCTGCAAAAGCATTTCAGCTTGCTAGACAGAATGATCCCACCTCTCTCTCTCAACCTCCCCAGAGCCAATGTTGGGGCATCCTTCAAATGCCATTCTAATAATAATTTATACATCATAGATAAATTTTAAAGTCCGTCGCTGCTAATTGCACAGATCTTTTTAAAAACGAAAGTAGAAAGCTCTCAGAGTCTTCTCCCCCGACGTTTCCCACCAACTCACTGATAAGACTATTAATTTTGCTTTCCAAACAACTCTCCCCCTTTTCTCTATCTTTATAGTCCTTATACTCCTTATAGTCCTTTAGAAGGCAGTCAAATAAATTATCAGTTTAATCCGTTTGCATTGACTTACGTTTTTGTTCCGCTCTGAAGATTGTTCTTGTGTGTAGTTTAAATTCCAGGCAAGGCTGACCTCCTTTTTTCCACCTTACCCACTTCGAGTTGGCTCTAATCCATAAATTTGTATTTTAAAAAGTCCCAATTCAGTTTCTTAATGTTTGAGAGCTGATCGCTTCTGTGTGCAAGCTCGGAGTTTCGCTCTTGAGGGATAGAAATGGCTTCCTGCTGTCCGCTTCTCTACCCTGCCGCTCTCGTCACCTCCAAAAAAGAGGTTACTTGGCAGCCAGAGGATAAGCTCATGGACCGTGCCAGGACCCTGCCCCTTGAATATCCTTTCAAGGGTGTTTGGGGGGCAGCGGCGCTCTTGCAGCACTCCCTTTTTCCCTCAAAAGCTGGATTCTCTCAGCACTGAGGAATCCCACTTGCTTTCACTCTCACGATCGCCGGAAGCCTTCTAATGAAAGCATATTTGAGAGAAATCCAGTTTTGATCTACCCCCCCCTTTCCTTTATTATAGCAACTGAATGTCAATTTCAGCCCTATTATAAGAGTCCAAGTAAAATAAGGTGATAACAATGCCTTGGAGAATACTCATGGTAATATACTCATTCTGGAGGATCCTAGCTACTGTTTCAGTGCAATCCTGTGCATGTTTATTCAAAGGTAAAGCACATTGTGTCCAGTGGGTCTTACTCCCAAGTTAGTATGCATTGGATTGCACCATTGGTATGAAAATAGAATTGGCTGTTTTTAAAGCAACTTCACTAATACTTAATCCTCTTCTTGATGGTTCAAAAACATCTGTGGTCGGTAGCATTCTCTAATTCTCTTCTCTTTTTTTAGGGTGCGATGACTCCCGGCATCCCTATATTTAGTCCTATGATGCCCTATGGCACGGGGCTCACACCCCAACCTGTTCAAAGCACCAACAGCTTATCTATTCTGGAAGAGCAACAGAGGCAACAGCAGCAAGCAGCAGCACAGCAGTCCACATCACAATCCACACAGGGTGCATCCGGTCAAACGCCGCAGCTCTTCCACTCCCAGACACTTACCACAGCCCCTTTACCAGGAACCACACCTCTCTACCCCTCTCCGATGACCCCCATGACCCCAATAACTCCTGCAACACCTGCCTCTGAAAGCTCTGGGATTGTACCACAGCTACAGTGAGTGTGTAGTCTTCTCTTCTCCCTCCCATGACCCTGCAATATTTTTAAATAATGACTGTAAGCTCCTGTAACCTTCTGATCTTGGCTAGCAAATCTATCTATTTTGATTGACTAGGGCCAAGCAACTAGTGTTAAGCAGCAATAATAAAGTACCTTTTAATGGCAGCTACTCAACTAAAAACCACTGAATAGTTGACATATCCCTCGCTTCCCGGACATCTCAAATAAGCCTCACAACATTTGCAAAAGATGTTTAGGCTTTAGCTCATGTTTTGGAATGTGGAACTTCTTAGGAATGTGACAGCTATAGAGTTCCTCTGCATCCCTGTGTTCTGAACTGGTTCACAGATGGGGAGTTCATGAGCACTCTCAATTGTTTGATTGTTCTTAGACAACAGGATAGGCTATAAGGCAGGAGGTGCCCCTAATATGTTGACCATAAACTGTTAATGCACATCAATGTGGGACTGAATGGGCTGCTGTAGTTTTACGATAGTTCAATTCTTTGTTGTGTTTAGAGACAATACGATAGCACCCTTCAAATATTTGTCACAGCTCTGATGGACCAAATGTATTTCCTGCTGTTCCATAGGATAGGACCCAAATCAATGGGTTCACTGTGTGAAAATGGAACAGTTCATTGGGGTGTAGTAGACTTTCCTTTGTTGGAGATTGAGTGTGTGTGAGAGAGAGAGACAGAGAGACAGACTATTCTTGAAAATATATATTCATAATAACTGTAACCATATAAATCAGTAGGGTGTGTTTACATGAAAATTGGCATGAGACAGTAACTCACGAGTCAAAGTTATCCCGGTTGTAAATCTTATAAGGCTGGGTTGCGTCCTGGTATTCTAGTTTTTACTTGCCTAAATGCAATTGCATAGTAGGGGATACATTCAAAATTTGGGAAAAAATCTAGCTTGCCTAGCATGTCTTTGAATTGTCTTTAGGAATATTGTGTCTACAGTGAATCTTGGTTGCAAACTGGACCTCAAAACCATTGCCCTTCGTGCTCGAAATGCTGAATACAACCCCAAGGTAAGATATAATGAAGAGTCGAGAGCCATTACCTGATGCTTCTGTTTCTAATTGCCCATGGGTCCAGCATGAATCTCTTTTAGCTTTCTCATGGTTGGGAAGCCCCCAGTCTACAGGTCCCAAATTGGTTTGTGGGGCTGTTTCCCCAAGCCAAGCCCACCTGCCCCACACCTGACATCATATGTCAGGAGTTGGACACAGGCAGTTCCACTAGAACAAATAATTCACCGGTTGGATCGAGTTTGGCAATTTCCTATCTTTACTCCTTAAAGAAGGTAAAACAATAAATCTAGCAGAATTGGTAGAAAGGATGCAAAAGTCACTTGCAAAGGTATTTCTAAAAGGGAAGTGACAGTTTTCACCTCTCCAAAAGCTCCTTGGCAAAAGTAATATTTTGAGTTGTCCATATTCAGATGGTATGTGAAATCAGTTTAGTGTGTGAGAAGTGAGCCTTGAGCTCACATAATTCTCTCCCGTTTCTTTCTCCTGGGATGACTGCAAGGAGTGGAGAATCTTTCCTTCCCATTTTTGCTTATTCAGTTTGTGCTTTCTGAACTGACAAGCTGTCATTAATATTGACTATGGTTAGTTTGAAACAAGTCAACAGAGCCTGGGGTTAAATAAAAAAGGAAAAGGTCCATGAAGTTGTGAGGTATTGTATGGTGATGGGAAGGGGAGTATTTTTCCTAGTGTTTACCAGTTCATTTTAAAGGATTAGTGGTGGAGAATGCAGTCTTTCAACTGTCCAGGGGAGTTCTGCACCTCTAAAGAATTGTTGGGGAAACCCAACTTCCTCTGCGTCCTATTTACTGGAGGGAGAGGCACAAATGGATAAGACTGGCACTTCTGTTCTGCTAGATAACTGTTGCTCACATTTGGAGATTAGAGTCTCTATATAGTAAAAAATGATACTTTGTTGAAGAAAACTTTTTTTTAGTGTTGACTCTAAGGAGGAAGAACCTGCTACAATAAAAATGTTATATAATGAAACACTTAAAACAATTTGTAGCAGAGTGAGCTTGCAATACTCCTTGCAATATTTTTAACAAGCCTCCTGAATTTGGGCTGCAAAATGTGGCTTATATATCTTAAAGTAGAAATGAGGGCTGTTTATACAGCAAGATAAATAATCCCTTTTGGAATGTGAGGTCCACACTCTTATTCCTGAAGTAGTTGATTATAAATGCTTGCAAAATTATAAAGATGAGGAGTATAGAGGTTGTTGCAGCTTCAAAAATTACTTACTAATGTTTCTTGGGATTCTTGTAGTAACCACCTTTTTTTTTGTATTTCAGCGTTTTGCTGCTGTAATCATGCGAATAAGAGAGCCACGTACCACCGCCCTCATATTCAGTTCTGGGAAAATGGTGTGTACAGGGGCGAAGAGGTATGTGAGTCCATGGAGTATCTGCCCATTAATCTCAATGCCCAGTATAGTTTTATTCTCATTTCACTTGGGGGTTGACAGTCCAGCTCCCCAAGCACATTTACTGCACACACATGCACCATATACAATATTTTGTTATCATTTACTTGGTAAATAATACTTGGTAAAATTACAGTGACTTCTTTTCCCCCAGTGAGGAGCAGTCCAGGTTAGCTGCCAGGAAGTATGCCAGAGTTGTGCAGAAATTAGGCTTTCCAGCCAAATTCTTGGATTTTAAGATTCAGAATATGGTGGGCAGCTGTGATGTGAAATTCCCCATCAGGCTCGAAGGATTGGTACTAACGCATCAACAGTTTAGCAGGTAGGTAAAAGGTTATTGTACCCAAGTGGTGAATAAAACCTGCCACAAAATACAAGTGGATACGGTAACATATTCTCTTGTTATTATCTCCGCCATTTTTATTTTTTTTGTTAGTATGTTTAATCATTGCTTTGGATCTTCCATAGTATCCTGAATTAGGTGTATGCAAATGAGAAGGATTGCTTGTCAAGCTGTAGCCAATTTAGGACATTCTGTGGGTTGGATCCAGGTAAAAGTGCATAGCAGAAGGCTGGTTAATTTCCCCGCACCTCTCACCAAAAACCTTCTCCATGAAGGACAGGCATCCACAGAAATCGAGCAGAGGCACTTTCAGTGAGCACTGCTCACATTTGCAAAAGGTGCATGTATCCAGTTTTTGGAGATTTCCTATTCAGCAGAGTCCCCTGACCTCTGGGAAAAGCACTGAGTCAACTTCTGTCAGTGTCCTACTGCACACTTTTCTCAGATCCAACCCCGTATCTATAAAGTTTTGTAGACAAGAATTACAACACTTGAGACTTCTTCCATTTGCTAATATTTTATGATGTAATGATTTTATTGTATATAGCCGTATTTTAAATAAGCTGGTTGTTTACAGACAAGTGTCTCTCAAAAAGGGGTGGGGGGAATAGACTGGTCTCATGAAGTCTTGGGGACTAATGGTGTACATTGCTAGCTGAGTAGCCAAAGAAATCTGTATGAAAACCTTTTTAAATGTCAGCTCCCCATAAAGAGCTTGAAACAGGAGATGGTTCAACAGTTAGCTTAAGCCATATTTTGTCGTATCTTTTGCAGGAAATGTCTGCTTTGGTGTATCAGCCACAAGATTTAGTAATAACAAAAATTTACATGTGGCAAGAGAAATAAAATGACTTTCACTTACAGACATCTCATTCAACCCACACTAGCTTAAGTTTCATTTAAAGATTTTGCCTGTTTATTCTTTTCTTCCAGTTATGAGCCAGAATTGTTTCCTGGTTTAATTTACAGAATGATCAAGCCAAGAATTGTCCTGCTTATATTTGTTTCTGGGAAGGTAGTTTTAACAGGTAAGTTACATATGACATTTCTGCATTGAGTTAAACTGTAGTGCCAACAGGGGTTCCTAATAGTAATGATTTCATGAAAATCCAAATTATTTTAATGTCTGCTTAGTCATTTTTTGAAGTGTTGGTGTTTTGGTATTGCAAATGTGCTACAACTTCTGTTGATGAACTCTTCTAAGAGTCTACAACTATGAACCAACTGCACAAATAAGAGATTTGAGCCATGCACTTCCTCCCTTTTCCTGTCCACATTACAGGACAGACACCCTGCCTCATGCTCTGTAAAAAAAAGGGGGGTACATTGTAGTTTTTTTTAAAAAAATGTGATTGTATAACTAATGCTTTTCCTTCTAGGTGCAAAAGTCAGAGCTGAAATCTACGAAGCATTTGAAAATATATATCCTATTTTAAAAGGATTCAGAAAGACAACGTAACAGTTCCTCGTGCTCATCCAAGACGTTGGGGAACATTTTTAAAGTTACTGATTATGGCACAGCAGTAAAAGGAGACTTACAGACTGTAGCATCAGGCCTTGGAACATTTTCCCAGTTAGTGCCTAATTACCAGATCTCCATGGGGAGGGTGTTTGTGTTATGTCTATACTGAGTTACCGTGAGTTGCTTCACTCGGCTCTCCTTGGAGAAACAACTCGACTTATTTATATTTCTAGCTTTTAAACAGTTTTAACATCTATTTTTAAAAAAATCGGAAACCTTACGCTGGCAAATTGGTTAAACCGTGTTACTCAACATTTAACAGTTTTCTTACAGTATTCTTTCAACCATGAATTTTATAATCAGAAACTTTGATTCTACATTTTTAGACCACCTTTCACATTCCCTGTTTTCAGTATTCAGCAGGACAGAAAGTTGCTAATGAAAACTGATGGTTGTATATATATTCCTCTATTTGGGAAGCAATTTTTTGAGTTCTAAATGTAAAAATACATGCTGCTTTTGAAAATTGGGGAAAGAATTTGAAGAGTAAAAGCCTGTGATTAACCTGATTGGCTTCTGCTGCTGTTTTAATGTGCTAAATGCATGCTTGTAGCTTTCAGTGTATTGAATTGGTTTTTATAAGATTTCTTAACAATCCAGTATTAAAGCAATGTGTTTTGCCTTTTAAATTACTTTCTGTGTGTTTCTTAAGTATCTTTTAAAAAAAAAGTTTAGCATATAAGCTATAGCTTAGTTCACACATTTTCTGGAACTGGTGGTCAATTCATGTAGTGGTGGAGCAGGCTTGCAGCCCTATAGGGATACGAACAATTTAAAATGGGTAGCACCATTTAAACACCTGCTCATATGAAGCACCCAGTTACCTCCATGGTGGAGGGAAGTTTGTTCTTTTACTGAGAATAGGGGGATGCTTTGGAGAAATCTAGCTCTAAAATTAAAGGTATAAAAATAAGACCCAAGGGTAATAAACACAATTACGGGATTAGTTATAAAGTGAGATATTTTAATGATGCAGAGTTAAATGTCCTGCCATTTAAATTTTGTAGATATTAAATAGTGCTAGAAATATCCTGCTTCCAGACAAATTCTTCGGTGTAGTGGTTTCCTCTATTACAGCTGTCGGCACACGTATAAATAGCTAGTGTTCCCCAGTCGATGCTTTCTCCAAGGCTGTCAACTTTTAGGTGATTCAGAAGTTGCGGCATAATCTTAAACAAAACACAACAGAAATATTAAGTTACCTTTTAAGCTACATAGTACTTTTGCTGTACTACATAGTTTAGAAGGCACAGTGATCAATTCTTTATAGTCTTCAAATCTTAGCTTACAGCCCCCGCAAAAGCAACAAGATTAATTGGGGTGGGGGGAGAGAGAAAAATAGCACCATTCAAATACTTCAGCAAAATCTGTAGAAAAATTGCAGCAATTACCTGTCCTAAAAAGTTTATTTAGCACTTGGCCAATAAAGCAAGATGAGCACCGCAACCCCAGAGTTGGCCACGACTGGACCTAATGGTCAGGGGTCCCTTTACCTTTACGTTCTAGTCAACAACCCGTTTTTAATTCAAAAAATGTGTATCATTGAACTCCTGACTTCCCACAATTCAGGCTACACAGACTTTGGCAAGGATTGAAAGAAAATTTAAGTAGAACTAAGAATTCAGTCCTAAAATTCTCTGCTGTGCATATATATACGAAAGCAAATATATATATATATATATATATATATATATATATATATATATATATATATATATATATATATATATTACACACACACTTATTACACACAATTTAACCAGATTTCCATACCTGGAATTCAAATACTCTTTTACTACCACATAAACAGTTGGGGATGTCCGTCTCCCGAGGAATGTTTTCTGCAGAGATCCAGAGTGGGCCTTCTCCATCTCTACAGTATCTGATAATCTGAGATTAAGAGAGATCACAGGTGGAGTTTTAAATTACATGGAAAGGCCCCAAGACTTCAGTCCCCTTAAAATTAATGAAACCTGAATTAAAGCTTCATTAATATCAATGCCAGTAAGCGCAATTTAACTTCTCTGAACTGGGGCAAAAGGTTATGAACGAAAATGAAATATATATGTCATCCCTTCTGTGGAACAATGCTGTGCTGCTGGTCACCCCACTCAAATCTTGTGCCTCCATGGCAATCATGTTAGCTTGTTTGCTCTACAACCTCTAGAAACAATCCTTGCTTTATTTCAGGATGCTAAGAATCAGAGACTTCAGAAAATGGAAGTCTTACTCAAATAAGAACATCCTTACAAAACAGTAAGAGATGAAAAGGAAGCATACCGCTGAAACCACTGATTAAAGTATAAATATGTCAAATACAGGCAACCAGCTATGGAGGCAATTGAACCAATAATAACAAGGGTTTTAAGGAGATTGCTGAAAAGTTAATTAATGTGTCTTCACTGTGGAAGACTTGGGACAGAGGCAACTAGTGACAAGAGGTGAACTTCCAAGACTTCCTTCTCAAGAAATTAAAAACCACAAGGTTTCTAGTCAACGGTTCTAAATGACATCCCTTAGCAGCCATGGGATAACAGGACAGATCCGCCTCTGGATCAATAAAAAGTTAAAGAAAGCGTAGCAGAAGGAATAAGCAACAGGTTGCACAATAAAGGGATGTAAGAAGTGAGGTCCTAATAATAATAATAATAATACTGGCTGGGTTTCCCCAGCCACTCTGGACGGCTTCCAATAAAAGATTAAAAATACATTAAAACATCAGACATTAAAAACAGGGCTGCCTTCAGATGTCTTTTAAAAATAAGATAGTTGCTTATTTCCTTGACATCTGATGGGAGGGCGTTCCACAGGGCGGGCGCCACTACCAAGAAGGTCCTCTGCCTGGTTCCCTGTAACTTTGCTTCTTGCAGTGAGGGAACCGCCAGAAGGATCAAAGTTGGAACCTGTGCCTGTTCATAATTTTTCAGAGGCAGTGAAGTGGCTATGCTTGCTGACCAAATTATTCCGGTTGGTAAAAACAAAAAGGGATTGAACAGCTTGAAAAGGATCTCCAAACCAGATGAATGGGAAATAAAGTGGCAAATGCGGTTTGGTGTACAATGATGAACACTAGAGCAAAAAAATCCTTACTTTACACTGATGATGTGTTGTGAGCTGACAGTGACTGACCAGGAAAGGCGTCATGGTATGTAGCTCAATAAAAATGTGTGTGGCAGCTGTTAAAAAAAGGCAAATACCACGGTAGGGAGCCTTAGTAAAGAATTCTGAAAACTAATCTAATATCACAATGCCTTTTTAGAAATCTGGCTGCAACCACATTTTGAGAACCATACAGTTCTGTTTGTTGCATCTCAGAAAGAGATTGGGAGGCACACGTATGCCTCTGTCAGGAAGAAAAAGGAGAAATGTAAGATGATGATTATTAATAAATGTAGGAGTAACCAAAAATGGTCAGAGAACTGTAGCAGTTCCACTATAAGGAAAAGTTACAGAGTTGGCTCTTTTTAAATTAGAAAAAATGAGTAGGGCGAGGGAACATGATATGGTGTAAAACATGCATAGTGTGAAAGAACTGGATCAAGACATCTTTCTCCATCTCTCGTGATACTAGAACTTCATTCAATGAAGCTGAATGGTGGGACACAAACAGAAGTATTTCATCACACAGCACATAATTTAACTAAAAAAGAACTAGTTGGATATGCTATACAGTGGTACCTTGGTTTACAACCATAATCTGTTCTGGACGCCCGTTTGTAAAACCAAAACAGGTTGTAACCCAAGGCGCGCTTTCGCCAATGTTCATAATTAAAAAAAAAATGGGTGGAATCCGAAAAAAGGTTGCAAACACGCACTTCTGGGTTTGACGTGTTTGTAATCCAAAACGTATGCAAACCAAGGTACCACTGTATAGAACAGCAGGAGAGAGCTATTCTCATGCCCAGTTCATGGGTGAGCTCTCCACTTCTGCCAATTTTATCATTTAAGTGTTTTGTTTTTTTAAATGTAAAACAATATTACCATTTCTCTTAGGTAGCCACCCTAAGCGGTGCCACTACCTAATTCCCCTATTACTTCTAATATTTCATTTGGGCCAGATTTCTGATCTTCACCACATATTTTAGTACTTTAGTGGCATGAAGACCTAGTGGTTAGAAAATTAAGCAATACTGACAGGATTCTAGGCTAAGTAACAAATGACAAGCAGGCATTACTATTGAACTCATATTAAAAAAATGGAGCCACAGAAAAATGAATTTCAAAACCTGTTCTGGTTCCGAAGAAATTTTCTCTTTAAACTTCTGAAAAATCTTGTCATCTTGGGTTTCGTGTTTTGCCATTGCTTCCAATGAAGTCTCATCTAGAGAATCTGGTGCTTCATCTAAAACCCAAACAGATTAAAACTTTATAGTGTTAAAATCAGCAATACTATAGTTTTAATAAGCAAAAGTAAAATCTTCAGAAGGTTTGCGTGAGAAATTAGAATAAAGTATGTTAAGATGAAGAGTCTGATTTTCATAGTGTAACTTGTTTAAAATATTCCTTTTTGTGAAATGTTTTTAAAAGAAAAGGCTGTGTTTTGCCAGGGAGATTATGCATGTAATCTATTTCAAGTTTATGTACTTTTTGTTTATTGTTAATCTGTGTTACTTTTATACTATGCATTCCTTTGTTTGTCAAACGTTTCCTGATGACTAGAGCTTCCTGCAGCCAATCAGAAGCCGCGTTTTGTTTTTCAAACGCTTTGGAAGTCGAACGGACTTCCAGAACAGATTCCGTTCGGCTTCCAAGGTACAACTGTAGTATAATTTTAAAATAGGTTTTGCAGCAAGGAAATTTATTCATACTACTTACCTGTATTGGCAGCAGGTGTCAATTCTTTTTTGTCCTGATCTTCCTCTTCTGTTTCACTGACATTGGAGGAGTCAGTTTCTTCAGGCTCTATCACAATTTCATACTCGGGGAAAAGAAATTTATGATCTGGAATAACAACATCCAGCTCACCTACAAAACAAGAACCCAAAATTATTTTGATCATTCTTCCCTATTCTATTTTGTGTATCAGTCTATTTTCAAATGATTTCTTGGGGGTGGGGGGCAAACTTTAGAACTAGCAAAGACAAATATAGAATGAAATGGCCAGCAGAATAAAGCCAGAGCAGAAGGCATCATATTTTTATACAAAGCTGCAGTGACTCAATTTTTCGATTTCTTTAAAAACCCTGCTTGTCTCTAGAAGCAGAAATGTCCCAAAATTCAACAGTAACACCTCTAGCATTACTGTAGAGTTTTTATGTCATTCTACTCACAAACAGGATTTTAAAGAAATTGAGGCACTGCAACTTTGCTTAAAAAAGAAACTTGTGCTGCTGGAGATGTCAAAGACCAAAAGTGGACTTTGCAGCAACGCCAGAAAAATATGTAAAAACTATTTTGGCAAAAATTTCTGAATATAATAAAGGATATGATATTTTAGAATTCGTAGCTGAATAACAACAACAACGACTGCTGTGTCACCTCCTTCAGGCCAGACTGTAAAAGGCTTTGCACTACCTAGGAAAGCTCTGTTGGATGCAATGAGGATGCAATGGAGGCAGCAAAGTATACCTTCTTTGCTGCCTTCACTGCCATTTGGTAGGCTTGATGATGAGGCCTCACTAGTGTTTGATTGCATTTGACTGGAGTTTTGCTCCACTTGCGTTTGAGCTGTCTCCCAGCTTGCTTCCTCATCCTAAGCTATGGAGTGGTACCTCGGTTGTCGAATGTAATAAGACCGTTCAACTTCCAAAACGTTTGACAACCAAGGTGCAATGGGCGGTCGGTAAATTCCATTGAGAAAATGGAGAAATGCGCCTCGGAAGCCGTTCGACTTTCAAGGCGTGTTCGAAACCCAAGGTTCCACTGTACCAGGAAGCCAAATGGGCTCCACAAAATGGGAGAGGGTGCTGAAAGGCAATCATGTCAATGGCCATTAGGATATTCCAGAGGCTGGCCAGGGCTTTGATATGAGCACCAGTTATATCAGCCAAAAAAATTCCCAGAGCAGTTTTAGAAATCCATTGGATTCATCAGCCACCAAGGGCAGACAATCCTAATAGATACCCAGCCTCTGCAGAGAGAAAAAAGGTGCTAAAAGTCTAAATCTCAATAGGAAATGATTAGACCATGACCAGAGACTGATGCCAATAACCTACACTTTCAGATAACCCTCTTCACAAGGTACCGAGTGTGGCCTGCCACATGTGTTGGGCCAATAACATATTGGAACAGCTCCATGGCTGCTATGAAGCCCTGAGCCACCGTAGAGCCATTCACCTCATCATGGATGTTGAAATCCCCCAAACCAGCAGTCTGTAAGCCTTCAACACCACCTGAGACTAGCTCTGTCAGCTTAGGCAGGCAGACTGCTGTGGAGTTAGGTGGACGGTAAACCAGCAGAATGCCAAATCTGTCCCAATTGCCCGCTGCCAAGAACGTGCCCTCTAGTTCTCCTGCCCCCAAATAGACAGAGAGCCTGGAAAGAGCTAGATCACAACAATACCACCTCCCTGACCCTCAGGTCTGCCCTGATGCTGCTCCAAATACTCAGGTGGACACAGCTGGGTAAGACCAACCACACCTTGCTCAGCCACCAAGGTATCAGTAATATAGACCAGATCAGCCTCCTCATCCAGAATAGGATGAGGGATGTCTTCCTCAGAGCTAGCCTGGCATTCAGGGCAGCAGCCGCGGACCAAAGGGCTGGCTAACAGGATGACTGCAGTGCTTCAGGTTGGAGGACGGGCTTGCACACAGCATAGTCACTAACTGTGTGGGCCATGTACCCCTTCCCTGAACTGCCCCACCTCCCATACCATACCTCCCCCTACCCTGAAACATTGTGATTGCACCCCCCTGCTCTCCCCAATTATAACAATTCTTCTTGGACTGCTTAATTCTGAAGTAATCAAAGCCGATCTTCAACTGATGGAGACCCTCCTCTAAATCAATGCAAATTTCTAGAGTTTCAAATCGCTTACCAGACTGCAAGCATGAAAGCTTATGCCCTGTTTTCCAGTCCTTAACTTGATGGTCCTTGCTACAGTAATGAGCCTTGTGGCATTTGGAGCATGTTTTGCTTCCTAAACACCCACAGACTCGGCACAGCTTCGTCCCACATTTTAGCTGTAGATTTGCACAAATCGGCTCTTTGTGGGGTGGCTCTTCCTCTGGTGGATCATAGGAGTAGGTGTCATTCTTCCTTGGTAATTGATTCCTAAAAACTTGAAAATAGAAATATATTATTAACTATTTGAAAGCAAGTATGGGTATATATTTTTGTTTGCTCTCTCTGACCTGGCTATGTCAGAAACTATACAAGTTGCTACACTTCTCCTTAATCTTTACCGGAGGAGAGACCTCTTATTCCAAAGGATCCAAAGCTCCTTAAGGGAGGGAGAGATCCACTAATTTTGTAATATTGGCAGCATTTGAGTGTGGTATAACAGCATGCACGGATGTATATAATCTGAGAGAAAATTCACTTCTCAGCAGTGTCAAACTACACACGCTCCAATTCTAGTTTAATAGTACCACACATTTCAGTTAGTACCTGAAAAATCTCTAGCCACCATCTGAGGTAAGACTCACACTGCTAATGTTTTCTTAAATCTGTTTTTGATGCTTTAATTGCTCCGTTCAACAGACCAGTTATGCCATGAAAGTATCAAAAGCAAGGCAAACATTGTCAGTTTAGGATCTCAGAGGTTGGTTGGTTGTCTCGCATTTTAAAAGGGCTGTTCTTGTCAATATCAAAGCCAGCCAAGAAGTACCAGAAAATACCTCCCTTTCCTTAGCTTCACTTCACCAGCTTTTTTATTTTGACATTTAATTCAAACATGGCGATTTATGGTGCTCTGAGATGCTCTCTAATGCATCTACAAGGGCAGCACTTTAAGGAAAGGGAAGAAACATTCCCATATGATATTTAACTGCTGACATGGGTTGTTGGTGGGGAAAAAGATTGCCTGACTCCCTTTATTTTTAAGAAAACTCTACCAAATGACATACGCTGTATCCGTTCATCATTTCTATGCTGTAATCTTGCAGTTGGTTACTCACACAAAGATACTACGGATTTTACTGGGGCCAACATGACATGTTCCTGAGCACAAGATTGAAGCCACTGACAAGTCTCTCCCCCCCCCCCCCATTTTCAAATTCTATTATAAAGTTATGAGCTGGCTTTGTTTATTATTTTTGGACTTCCAGTTTTAGAACTCCTTCACAGCATTCTATTTAAGTAAGTTGTATTATGCCTATTTATTGAACTTTACCTGTGCTTTTTTCTTTGTTTTAAACACTGATTTATTTTGATCGATGGATTGTTTTATTGACTGTTGTGTAGACTGCCTTGTGAACATCTGTGGTGAATAGCAGTCTATAAATAGTAGAAATAAATAAAACTAGATTTTTAGATATGTACCTAAGATAAATTTGCATTTATTTAGTGGAAATATTTACATCCCAACTCTTTACCAGATGTGCTGCAAGGCGGAAGCAAGCCTGTAAGGATATACCTGTCAAATATGAATCGGGGTGCACAGAATGTGAGCCAATGCAGATGTTACCACACATCTGTTTCATGACAAGTGGTAGGACTGAAGATGCCTTGAATAAGCAAATATAAGCAAACTCCTACACAGGGAGCTCAGCAGCAGGGAGCTGGGCAAAGAAAGCTGCATTTTTATTTGAAATAGGCTGTACAGTATCTGCTTCCCCCCATGTTCGATCGCCATCATAAAGGTAGGGAAGAAGACCCCTGTGTGAAACCCAGGGGAGTCACTGCCATCACCTGTATATGATACAAGCTAGATGGGCCAGTGACTTGCCTTCGGCTAGGGCCGTAGTTCCCAATGTGGGGCACACACCCCATAGGGAGGGCAATTTTATTTTTAAGGGGGGCAATTCGAGAATTAGTTATTAACAGTGAATGGCCTTTTAGGCTTCCTCCACGTGAACAGGAGTTCACGTTTTGAATAATAAGAATTATATGTCGTGGGGGGGGGGTGCATCAGGATTTCAGAAATGCTTAGGTGAGGCATGGCACAAAAAAGGTTGGGAACCACTGGGCTAGGGCAACATTCCGTCTTCCTCAAGGGAAGGACCCAAATTTTAATAGGCACAAACAACAAAGAGCCCAGGGAAACAACCGGTCCACCCAATAACTCCTATCTCCCCTAACCATTGGCCATGCTGGCCGGGGCTGCTGACAACCGCAGGTTCCCCAGTCGGGCCTTGAGGGCTTCAGCTGCAGTCCTAACTTGCACCGCTGGGTTTAAGGGGAGGGGACTCAGGACTTCCAGCATCTGCCTCATGCATGCCTTTGCGCCCACAGCAGACCCGACCGAGGGCCCTTCAGACGACACGAGGCCCCTCTCTGCCCGCGCCCCTCACCTCTCAGGCAGCCCGGGGAGGGGCCGGCGAGGCGGTAGCAGGCGGGCCGGCGGCAGCCGAAGAGGAAGAGGCTCCTGTGGAAGGCGTCGGCCCGGCCCGGCCGAGGCGCGTAGAGCTGCAGCAGGAAGGCGCGCGGCTCCCCGCACGCGCCGCACTGCAGCTCGGCGGGGCCCGGCAAGCCCGCCTCGCCCAGCCACGCCGGCCTGCCGCCCACTTTGCAAGGGAACTGCTCGCTGCGCAGCCGCCAGGCCGCCGCCTCCTCCGCGAAGCCCAGCTCGACTCGCCGCGAGGCCATGATGTCTCCTTCCCGGCCGAGGCGGTGGAAGCCAGCGGCAATGGAGTCCGCCTGGCGAGGGGAAACAACAGCGCCTCCGTTGGAGAGCAGAGGCACCTGCGGGGGTTGGGCTGGAGACGATTCTTTCCAAAACGGCGCCTCCCTCCCCGCAGGACAGTCCTTGTTTAAAGTGGCGCCGGGCAGCGGGGTGGTTTTCTTCCCAATTGGACCAGATTCACAAGACCCTCTGGTGGTGACAAAGAAGTGAGGTGGCTTCAATCCCCACCGCCTGGAATTAAAGGGGTCAGAATCCTAGCTGGAGTATAATCGAACCGAATTCCTGCCCCCTTCCAGATCCAGAACAAACACGAGCTGGCTCTGGGCTGGCCTGATTTTTACTCCGAATCCTAATACTGAATCGGGTTGTGTTTTTTAATGTCAGGGAACTCTCCCAACCCCCAGCCTCAAGGGCCTCATGGGCAACTTTCTGAGAGCCACATGCCAGTTGTGGGCAAGGTAAAAAGCAAGGCGTGTGGGCAGCCTGAGCCAACATGAAGGAAGCTATGGACGCAAGTTTGTCGGGTGGGTTGTGTTGCAGATGATACACACAGCATACTCCATCCGGGAAAGCAAGAAGCATTGCCGTTGGTCAAAGGATCTAGGAGTCTTGGTTGACCACAAACTTGACATGAGCCAACAGTGTGACGCGGCAGCTAAAAAAGCCAATGCAATTCTGGGCTGCATCAATAGGAGTATAGCATCTAGATCAAGGGAAGTAATAGTGCCACTGTATTCTGCTCTGGTCAGACCTCACCTGGAGTACTGTGTCCAGTTCTGGGCACCACAGTTCAAGAAGGGCACTGACAAACTGGAACGTGTCCAGAGGAGGGCAACCAAAATGGTCAAAGGCCTGGAAATGATGCCTTATGAGGAACGGCTAAGGGAGCTGGGCATGTTTAGCCTGGAGAAGAGGAGGTTAAGGGGTGATATGATAGCCATGTTCAAATATATAAAAGGATGTCACCTAGAGGAGGGAGAAAGGTTGTTTTCTGCTGCTCCAGAGAAGCGGACACAGAGCAATGGATCCAAACTACAAGAAAGAAGATTCCACCTAAACATTAGGAAGAACTTCCTGACAGTAAGAGCTGTTCGACAGTGGAATTTGCTGCCAAGGAGTGTGGTGGAGTCTCCTTCTTTGGAGGTCTTTAAGCAGAGGCTTGATAACCATATGTCAGGAGTGCTCTGATGGTGTTTCCTGCTTGGCAGGGGGTTGGACTCGATGGCCCTTGTGGTCTCTTCCAACTCTATGATTCTAAGACACACTTCAGCCAGATAAAAGCTTTCAAGGAGGGTGCAGAGCATGGGCAGTGTGTGACCTAGCTGGGTAGGGGTGAGACCTGGGATAAACCCTAGAACTGGATAGGGACAAGTGGGCCACCAGGTTTTACACAGCTTCCTTTTCACCAGCTTTATGCAAAAGCAAATTTGCCTAACAAGCAGAGGCAGGTACCTTTAAATAATTGTGAAGAGAGGATATGGGCAAGTGGAGCTTGTAATGAAGAAAAGCTGCAATTAATAGAATCTCCTTTTCCATAGTTATCCAGGTAGAGGAACTATGTCTTCTTCTAGATATGACCAACCCAAAGTATGTTCAGGTGACCACATTATTAAGGTTCCAGTTACAGTCACTGTTGTGTCTATTAGATTTGGGAGGTGAGGATTTGTTTTTGGTCATATGAATTAGCTGCATGAAAGAGGAAGATAAATAGAGATACTGGGGCAAATGCTAGTCTTAACTCATGCAGTATCACATATTATACTGCAGCTGGGTCATGCTTCTTAGAGAAGGGGGATTGATCACCTTGGGGGGGGGGTACTGTTCACTTCCCTGCAAGAACAGAATGGTGTTTCAAGTTCGTACTGATGCACTGGATACTAGGTTAATACTTATGGTCATTGTACATTAAGGAACAGTTTGCATTATCACAAGAGCATGAAATTCAGTAACTCTGAATACCTTCCACTTACTTCTCTTGTGGGACTGGCACTGTTTCCAATTTTATTTTCAATTCTTTTCAACGTATAGCCATCCAAACCAGCACAAAGACAAGTCCCTTTTATCTTCTCTCCCCAACCCCATTTTTAAAATCAGAAATTATTTTGGTAATGGGACAAAATGTTAGCTTTCTTTTATATTGCTCCCTCGCACTCCTGGCAAGATAGTATAAACAGATAGTATTGTTGATGAGAGCAAAGGCTAAAAATCAGCCATTATCAGCGACTCACATTATTTCTAATAAACACACAATGAGTTTGCCCAATTTATGAAATATACCTAGTATGTCTAGGACTGCATACTCATGCCTTCTCCCCACAACCAGACAAAGTTCAGGTCCTTCCCTTATTTAAGCTTTCCAGTGGAGAAGTTACATCCATACACCAACCCCCAGTAGTCTCAGGCAACACAACTGTAGCCCAGAACATCTGGAAGGCCCCAAGTTGCAAAGGCTGCAGTAGGAAAGCCTGTTATATTTGGTAACACACAGGCACATGCTCAGATATATAAATGTATATACCATTCATACATGAATAAAAGCGAAAGTGACAATATGCTTTTATAAAACCTTACAGCAAGAGAAGAAAAACAACGCAATGCACACTACACTGAAGTCATCAAATGTGCAACAGTTGAAAGCAGCAAAGTATTCCGTTCTTAGTTTTTAATACTTAAAAGTTGCAAAACATGAAAAAACAGTTACAGCATTTTGTGAGAATGACATCCTTGAAAGGAATGAAATAATCTCTTCCTGTGTACAACAACAGCCGATGATGCTTTTCCTTAAATATTGCTTTTAATGCTATGTCCTTAGTTGTTCAATCACATTTCTTCACAACAACAAAATAATTATATAAAAGCAACAATTTCCTTATGGCAAACATTTCAGACGTTAACAGTGTCATTCTGTTAAATGCTAACTGGGTGAAGGAAGGAGTGACGTTTATTAAAAGAGAATGTTAATCATCAATGCTGACAAAGTTCTCTGAGTGGCGATGGAAATATTCTGGATGTCAGGAGTTTTCTCCCACAATTATGTAGCAGTAGTAACATTTCAAGGTGGGAAGTGTATCCTAAGTCTTGAGTTAGCATCCTGTTCATAATCTGCCTTACTTCCAGCCGTTCACAGTTTTAGTGTGCATAAGGCAAGCCACTCAAGCAGCTCAAATTAAAGTCTTGCTGCCATCGGTTTGCTTACAGGTATCCTAGATTCTGTAACAGGAATACAGAGTGCATTAGTTCTGAGAGAGAAACACTCTACCATTCCTTTACAAAAGCTGTTAAAGAAAACAAAAAGTTATGCAGGGAAAAGACTTGTTACAAAACTACCTCTCAGAATCAGAGCTTCGAAGGAAGCTCTGTTTTGGACTGGGAAAAGCAAAGGAGCCTCCATTATTGAACTGGGCAGGCAGGGCATGTTCAAGCAAAAACTACTTGCAGGCAGCTGCTACACCTCATGCTAAATCCACTGAAGTAATGCTAAGTCTTTGCCATCATTACTTCCATCACTTTTAAAATGTAAAGGTAAACTAAAGAATATCAGACATATACTCCTGAAAATGTTAAGCCAGGAGGCAATCAGCTGAAATGTAATTAAAAAAACCTCCTATTTGGCCATAAAAGCTGCTATGGAGAGTGTTAACATTTTGGAGACCATACATGATTCACTCAGTCTGTATTTCTGATGAACTATTGCGGGTCAGAGATGATCTTGACAAGGTGAGACTCTGTCAAGACAATATTGCAAGGGCCCAAGTTTTCGGCATGCTACATTTTACATTTGAAAAAACAGCTCCTACTCTTGCATGAAGTTTACAAACTGTTCAGCTACTGTTGACTTGGGAAATAACAAAAAGAGGAGAAGACACATGCAAAGTCTTTGGCAAAAAATCTCCGTCAGATTTCATAGTACTCTCCATTAGCAGAGACACTTACCAAACATTCCTGCGGTTTTACTTAGAGCTTCTTTCCTTACAATGTAAGAGAATCCATCACTCCTGGGGAGAAAAGGAAAGAACTGAGCCATATAATTAATACATTCACTGTTGTGAGTCCAAGCCTACAGAAGCCCCTCCTGACTGAGATTAGACTGGCAACCCTTGCTGAATTTCTGGCACTGCTTAGTTGTGCAATCTCTGTATAATTTGTAAGAGACTTTATACCCCAACTTCTCAGAAAATTTGTACTCACGTTTTCGTTCTTGATGCAACGCCTTGTCGCACGAGAGCTGCCAAAGCATTTTTCTGCATGTCTGAGGACAGGACATCGTAACACTGTGTGCTTCCTAAACAGGAGAAAGGGGAACAATTAAAGCTTCAGTTCTTTTACCCCAAGTGCTAAGTAAAGAATTGCATCATTCAAAGACAAAACACACACCTGCCTCGAGAAGCTCAGAAGCAAAGCTTCGGACTCCAAATATAAACTGCTTCTCCATAAAGGTCTCATTCGATTCCTTTAAAAGGTACTTGCAGATTATCTAGTGGAGAGAAACCCATTAACGTCTTTGGTTAAGAAGCACATGAACAAAAGGATCATCACTCTTGCATGAATAGTCATTGGAAAACTAAACTTGTAATAAAAATGTAACATTCTGAGTTGAAAAATACTTCATAGCAGTTTAAAGAGTTGATCTGCTTTCTAAAGAGCTACTTCCAAGGGGCAGCCAGATTGGATCTCCCCCCGCCCCCCTTTGAATGCTAAGTTCCTCATGCCATAGCTCTGTTTTTGAAAGCCACTTTGGTTTCAAAACAATTTTGTCATATGGCATTTGGGTGGGGGGGAGATGATGCTGTCAGAACACCACAATAGTTCTTGTGAAATAAATATATGGGAACCCACATGAGGGCAGGGGGAGCAGAGCTGTAAGCGCTGTACAGCAGGGCTTCATTCCGCGGGTAATACCAATTTCAACTTGTTTATTCAATTTTTGTTTCCTTTAATAAATGACACCACCCAGTTAAATTTTAATAAAGAGATACAAACCTAAGTGGGAGAGGACATGTGTTTGTTTGACTTCTAGTAAAATCTGTGCTACAAGTTTAAACCTTTTTTCTTAGGATGCTTAGGGTGCGAGTAGGCCATTTGCTTCTATATAAACACCCACATTTTCAGATTTTCACCATAGGCCATAGGCATTTTCTGCTTTATATATTTATCTTTTTTATCCTACCAAAGGCCCTTCTCTGTGGGCCCCAGCATCAAAATATTAATAAATAAGTCACTCCCCACAAAAGGAATAGAAGACAGACTGGTGAAAATAACATTGCAGTGGATTTTGTACCTGGTAACCTTCCACAAAAGGCTTGAACATTGCTGTCAAGAAAGAGATTATATTGTTTCCTTTCTCAGTAACGAAAACTTGCTGGGACGTGACTTGAACTGCATCACATTTTGTAAGCAAGAAACAACCTTCTTCAAAATCCTGGGGATTAAACAAAATTGGTTATGTTTTTTTCAGTGGGTTTAATGCCATGCAGACAATTACAGATATTCAACACCTGTATTTCTCCAGTAAACAGGTCTAACGTATCTCAAGTCTGTTCCTAACTTTCAAATTATACCTAAATGGTATCTCAATGAATAGGTATTTCAGTTACTATGGTCACAGCAAAGGCAGATGGTTTTTAACATTTTATGGCAGCTGACTCCTTTGCGATATCAAAACAGTAATATAGTTTTATTCTATAAAAATAATCTGATGCATGATAAAGTTAATTGCATACAGTGGAGTCTGGTTACACAAATCAAAACCAGTTTTTCAAGACAAGACAGCCAAGGCATACACACTCTGGAACTGGGCCTATAAAATTTCCTGCAGGCCCTCCAGTAGAGCAAGCATATGCATGTATTGTACAACCTGCCATCTGAAGAAAATAATATCTGTGTACTGGTCTCTGGCGTACAAAAGCTGAGGCCACATATTTTGTCACTGTCTTGTCTGTAAGCAGACAAAATTCTGCAAACAACAGCACATGGGATGCACAACCAAAACTTTTGAATTATGCCTCTAGGTTACATAATAACACTAATTGCAAACCAAACTTTAACTGTTGGAGAAATTAGTTAGAGTGCATGCTTGTTAAATATATATGTATGAATTTCAGAATGGGAAATTTCATTTAAATCTTTGCTCCAAACTGCTTTAATTTAAACAATTCAGTCTGCTTAACAGTAATTATAATCAGGCAATCCACGTTGCCTGTATTATACCCCTGGATTTTTTAGCACCAAGTTAGCCCCATCGGAACAGCTGTTCCCAGCCAGCAGCAGAAGCTAATTCTCAGTTTGCATTGCGCAACAACTGCAAATAGTCCTGCTTGTTTGAGCACTTTGCACACTACATCAAGATTAAGAGGCTGGGATTTGTAATTCAAAGAGATGCTCCTTGAACATCTTAGAACCGAACACTCTGTACTCTTAGATGGCCAAACATTCCTGAGTTTTTGTACTGAGAGTGCATGAAGTGCAGTTGGAAGACCTGACCTTTCAAGAGGCAGGGCAAACCATTCATTATTGGGCTTACACAAGAGCAAACTGAACTACAGACTAGTATGTAATTATGGCCGTATTAAGAACGGCACATGGAAGATAGATCAGAGAAAGTTTGGGCGGAACAGACTTTCCCTGCTAAAAACTAAAAAGAAGGAAGAAAATAATTATTGTGCATGCACTTCTAGCACAACCAGAATGGTCTTCCTCTGCACCATGATGGGACAGAACATAAATGTAAAGATAAAAGCAGCCCAAAACAAGGGGTGGGAGAGGGAAAACCACCCCAAGTAAGGAATAAGACACATCTGTAAGGCAGGGATGGGGAACCTGTGATCCTCCAGACTGGACTACATCTCTCATCATCCATGCCCACTTGTTGTACTGGCTAGGGCTGATGGGAGTTGCAGTCCTAGAGGGCCACAGGTTTCCCATCTTTGCTCAGGGGATGTGAGTAGGGATAGTGAACTGACACTCTACAAATATCTTAGAAGGACAGAACAGTGCGGCAAGGTCAGTGATAAAATGCTGGTCATAGAGAAGCAAAGATAAATGTGGTGTGTGTTTGTGTACACACAAGGTGTATATGCCACCCATGAAAAATATATTTTAAGTTTCAGACCGTTAAAGTTTCAGACTGTTAGTTGTCAAGCTCTTTCAGGTGTATGTGTAAAAATTAGGTTGTGACATCTAGAATGAGGCTATAAGATGACATTACATAGCTTTGGTTTTACAGCAAAGGAAGTCATAACATCTTAAAACATTATAGATGGTGTCATTTTATGAGAAGGAATAGAACAGGGATGAGGAACCTGTGGTCCTCCAAATGATGTTAGACTCCAACTCGCATCATCCCTGGCCTACTGGTGATACTAGATGGGACTGATGGGAGTGGGTTTTAGCCATGTTGCTTCAAGGAAAAGAGGGACTAGCATATTGAAAACTCACTCAAAATTACAGCCAAAAATACTACCAACAGCAGATCATAACAGCTTCAAGATCCCTCTCTCTATTCACATTAGGCTTCACTATTTAGTGAAGTCATGAGAAACTCCTGTAGATATTAAGCCACCAGGACCGCACACAATACTTTACCTTCAGGGGTATTCCAGGAAAGAATATAAACTCGTCAGAGAAGACATCACGCCAGAAAGCAAAATTGCTATAGACTTCCTCTGGAAAACAAAATGCAACTGCCCATGAATAAACCCTTTTTTCAAAGTGTTTCACTATTAAAAGAGGATGTCCGCAAGGTGCTCATTTTTTAAGATAATAATGTATGTTAAACGATGGCATAAAAACAGAACATGTACACAAGAATGGCAGAGCCACTTGGAAATGGTAGGTGCCATCATCAGAAGCTACTTCTGCGCAAAGTCTACTGAAATGACAGGGGATTTCACAACCCAGAACTGTTGATGGATTACAGTTAACCTTAACACTAAATTATGCAATGGAAGTTGTCAGGGCATGGACCATCCCCTTCAATCAACAGCTACTAGAGAATTAGTTCACTAGATAATGACAGTTCACTGGCACACGTCATAGCTGTTAAATTAAGGATGATCTGAAGCATGACCAAGTTAGTCAGGTCACGGGAAGTGAAGCTGCTATAACCACAGAGAGCCACTGGGCATTACCTTCATGAACTGCAAACTAATATAAGCTTCACATTTTATTTACACTAACTAGTCTGCATGCATGATGAACACTAGATCATGGTGAATAGGCATATTGGGTACATTAACTTGCCAGCTTCCAGTACAGCTTATAATATAGGAAAGCACTTTATAATTGTGCTAAATATCTGAACAATCTATTTATATATTTTAAGAAAGAGGGATAAGACATAAACCCTAATCCAGAGCACAGGAAAAGGAGCATGCACAAAATGCTCTTTATACCCTTTCCCAATCTGTAGCTCATCCAGACCTGCTCAGTCTAACCATACATAAAATGCTTGGGGAACAAGGGAATAGCTCCAAAAATCTCATCACAAGCCTGTTTAGCAAATGGCATAACTTCATTATAGGAACAGATTTGTGGCTTTACAGATTTGCTATATTAGACATTGAATTTACCTTTTCTAGAACAGTGTGTCATTTGCAACGCGAGTGCTACAAGGGCTGGTCGCACAAAGACGTTGAGCAGCTGGTTCCTATAGGATCCGCACATGAGAATGGCGAGCGCTTGCTTAAAGACAAGTTCTTCCGTAGCGCCAGCTTCCATATCTTTGTCATTGAGAACCACTTGCCCATTGACAAGGCTCACAATGTTGGAGTGTAGAGCAAGACTGGATCGCACCGCTTTGTTAGCACACAGATTATCTAGGGAAAGACAAATTGGGAATAAATGCCAAAACTGACACCATCTCCTATTTTAGCTTCGAATTTTTTTAAAAAAATACCAAGGAAAGAGGCAGGAAAACTGAACTGTTTCAGCTAGTGATGGGCAAAATGCGCCTGTCTCATTCAGAGCAGGCTGTGCCTATCTTAGCCTTTTTTTGGAGAATCCTCAGAAGCAGTTGCCCAAGCGTTTTCTGACAATTCTTCCCAAAGGCTCAGAAGAGCTGGTCTAGGGGAGTTCCTCCACTGAGCAACATAGGAAGCTGAGCCAGGTCACTGGTCCATTGATCTCAGCATGACTTACAGTGAATGGCAGCAGCTATCCAGCATTTCCAGACAGGTGACATTCCCACGCCTACCTGGAGATTTCAGGGGTTGAACCTGGCACCTTTTGCCTGAAAAGCAGGTGCCTTGCCACTGAGCCACAACTGTTCCTTATGTTCCTACCTTCCTAGGTCCCACTATCACTAGCCCTACTTCCCACGCACAATTTTCTAAGTTGCTGGGACGGGGAGGTAGAGGAGGAGAAAAAACAAGCAGCTGGAGTGTCTTGCCAAAAAATTTCCTAAGTTTCCAGTTCTCTAACGTGAAGGCTTCAGAAAATCTTTGGATCCTCCATTGCCAATGGGGACTCTGTTCAATGACTTAGGAAGAACAAACAACTGCAGTCCTCAGAATTCACACTGGTAATGCTGGAACAACTGTGAAGTGGTCTTTGGCTATTGTTCCCCTTCCGCAAACTCACCCTACAACTTGGTAAGTTTCAGAAAGGTTGGGGAAACAGGCGGATGAGAGAGCCAGCAGGTAACCATTCTGAGTGGAGGCAGAATTTGGAAGAGGGTGGAAGCTGGTAAGGACAAAGAGATTTCTAAACTGGCAACTTTAAAAAGGCATGCAATTATTATCTGCCTTCCTCGAACAGGAAAGTGGAAAATTATCCTATTTTCAGATGACACAAAGTTAAGCACCCTTCATATTCCACTGCACTGCAAAGTAGTAAAAGCAACCAGAGCTTCTTCAAAATTAAGAGAACCGCAGACTTATAAGGTGAAAGATGGAAATGTGAAAGTGGGAGAAAGAGAAGACCCCTGTTACCACAAGGTAAGAGCATCAATTGTATACTTTCAGCCTTTGTGAACCTTATTTATAGCAACCAATTAATAAATGACTTATGGAGGCAGGCAAACTACAAGAACCTCGTATTCCAGCTCAAAATTATGCTGGCTTCAAAGCTCAGGTATTTTTCATATTTGCATTTCCTTGTGGAATCATCTCTCCTGCCCTGAACCACATGGCTCCTTGAGCAGTCATGGCAAGACACTGGTATTGTATGTCTGCCATACAAAACTCAATTAGATTGCGTCCCATCCCAGCCTCAAGGCTCAAACAACACAAAATCAGCACAATTGGGTAGGGCCCTTGCTTAACCTTGCCTCATAGTTGTTGTGTGTGCATTTTGTGTTGATGGTTTTGTTTTGTTTTTAAAAACCTTGCTTTCTAGCATGTCTTGTTCTCTTTTATAATTGAGATGGTCACCGCAAATATAAGTAACCTTTCCTGCAATTTTAACATCTTTTTTATATTGCGGAAGAACAGTAATCATATGCCGTAATAACATTCATGTATTTAGGGGTGGGGGTGCGGGAATTAGACTGGTTTTAAAGTCTTAAAAGGAAAATTCTAGCCTCCCACTGTTCCCAAACACATAAAAAGTAACATAAGCTACATTGTTCTCAGAAAAGGAAATGTGTGTACAATGTTCATTGCATACCGGGCCAATCAAGGAATCCTCCAAATGTCTGAGTTAAACCTTTTAGCCAAAGTGTCTTTTCAACAAGAAGCTGAAAATCAATGGCTGGTAAATTCTGGAGTAGGACAGCAGCAACTAATATCCATGGGCTCAGAACCATGTTTTCTATTTGTAGGAGTTCCATTTTGTAGGCTACATCACAGGCAAATTCCTGGATTTCCTCAGATGGCTTTTGTGGAATATGCCTAAAAGGAAAAGTGTAGTGAGCAAAGGCATTCAAAGTCTTGTATTCCCATATAGATTCAGTTTGCTTTTGCGAAATTTCTTTTTGCAAAGGATATTCCATCCATCCCACAGGACCTCTGAGTGAGGGGCCTGTGAAATTGCATTTATTTTTGCATGGAATCCCCGCCCCCACCAGCAAGCAATACCTTCAAATTACTGATCACACCTGTCTGCCATTGACTGAACCATACAATTTAAAAGTCCAGTGCTTTTTTTCAATGTTGTCATGGTGCAAAAACATGGATGCAAGGCATGGATCCTTATGGCTCCATGTAATTTTATAAGGGATTTCCTCAAAAACACTATCAAATCATAGGTCACAACTGCATCCACAGTGTTGTTGTCATCCTATGCAAAAGTACAGTGGTACCTCGGGTTACATACGCTTCAGGTTACAGACTCCGCTAACCCAGAAATAGTACCTCGGGTTAAGAACTTTGCTTCAGGATGAGAACAGAAATCGTGCTCTGGCGGCACGGTGGCAGGAGGCCCCATTAGCTAAAGTGGTGTTTCAGGTTAAGAACGGACCTCCAGAATGAATTAAGTAGTTAACCTGAGGTACCACTGTAATACAAAAGTAATGAAGGTTCCTGAGTATCTCTGCCTTGTTTTCCTGATACTGGGAAAAACTGGATCTGTGTTTTTGATAGTGAAGTCTACACATTTTTATTTTTATTTTATTCAAGAGGACCTGTATTCATTCAACTAGACCCAACTTGTACCTGAACCTCATAGAAAAAAACACAGTGAGAGCATGTGTGTGTGAGAGCGTGTGTGTGTGTGTGTGTGTGTGTGTGTGCACGCACCCACACGCACCAACATGCACACATAAATGCACACTTCCTCTGGAAAGGAAGTAACCTGGGGTTTGGAAGAAGAGAAACAACTCAAAAGGGTAGTGCCCATATGCCACTCTCTCAAAACTCCAAATGTGCCTACGGGTCCCAAATGGTGGGTGAATAATAATAATAACATCAGCAGCAGCAACACCTGGGGGTGCTTACTTTCATATCTAAAACTTAAGTAACATTATTTTGAAGTTCATATTAACAAAGTGAAGTATGCTCATTAAACAGTATTTACATCTACAGGAAGTAATAAATGAGTTCAGGAATGCTTTATTTTGGGATCAGCATCCCCATGATGCATTCACACTGTAATTAATGCCCCTCAAATATTGAGATCTGACCAATGCTGAAGGTAGGACCAATGAATGATCTAATAGACTTGTCTGATACAGTAAAATTATGACTAAATATTGTGATAAAAGGGGTAGCGTCACTACCCAGCTAATGAGCACTTTTAAATTTTGCAGTGAAAAACAGACTCATGCTAATTTCCCCACAAGCTATTTTATATATATATATATATATATATATATATATATAATACATTGTAATACCTTGGAACCAAGTTAAATGAACAGGTATCGATTCTCCCAGCTGCCAATGATCTGAGTGATACAGGCTGTCCAAAGAATATGTGTATGTTTCCAAAATCTTCACTCAGGATTTTCCTGGCTTTCAAGAGTCCCTACAAAGGATAAAACTTGAGACATGTGCAACAGCAAAGATACATGCAGATATACTACATTTATTATTTTATCCTACCTTCTACAGCATCAGTTTGCAATTTTTATGATTACCTTAGGATTCTTAGCCTATTCATCCTCACAACCTTGAGGTACATGACTATTTTTTTCTCTTCTATAGGAAGGAAACTGTGATTGAGGTAGGAAATTGCCCTTGACATCCAGGCAATGTTTAAATGCAACACTAAGTCATGGTTTGCATGCATCCACCTCCTACAAGCAAAGGTGCAAAAAGAGCACCAGAAGCTGCTGCTTCTTTTACAGTTACCAGATTTTAACTATTGTTTGTTAAAATAAAGCAACTTCATAAAATATAGGTTGCGGCCAACTAAAATCTACTCAGAGTTGACCCATTAAAATTAATGGGCTTTAAGTCAACCAATATCATTGATTTAAATGGGTTTACTTCAATTATGATGAATGATGAATGTAACCATATGGCTTGAAGTTAGCTTGTTTCAACAAACCGTACTTAACCATCGTTTGTCCAGGTCTGGATGTCATGGCAGGCTAGGTTTAGTTTAAAACAGAAGCAAAAGTTTCCAAATTCCTCCTTGTAGCCACATCCAAGGCGGAGTAACAAATGAGCCCAAGACCTGTGGTGACCAGTTCTTGTAATTGCCAAGCATTGTGCCGCATTATGACCAAACAAGGCCACAGTGAATCTAAAGCCAGGCAAGATATGAACCCAGAATAAATGCCCAAGATTCCATCCATTGGACTACAATAATTTGAACCTGCTTCTTACCGATGTAGATTCCTTTGGTTTAGGGACTCCTAAAAGTTCACGTGCATAAAGGGATTCTTCCAATACCCTCTCGTAGCTGATACTGATTGGGACAAGGTAAATGTCAAACACTTCCCTTTTAAGGAAAGGATCCATCACAATATTGAGGAGACCTGTAAGAAGAAAATTATGTTATTTAGTATGAAAATAAATGCATAATATTCATGTAAAAATTAAATCAAGATTGTTTACAGAGAGCATGATAAGTTATAGCATGTCATTTGTGCTGAACACATGGCTCAATTCTGAACATAAATTGTCTAGTTCTGTGACAAAGGCTGGAATTCTATGACCAACATACCAAACTTTGGAGTCAAAGTCTTTGCTGTGCGGCTTCTTGTCCCCTCAAGATAAAATTCAACGGGAGCATATCCATTCTTTAGGACAAAAACGACAAAAACGTAATCATTAGCAAACACAAGGAAATCTATTAACTCATTTTTAAGTAAGTAATCTAAGTGGTGTTTATTTTGTTTATTTTTAAAAATGAATATTTTAGAAGCTACTTGGGTCAAACAAAGTATAACCAAATGTGGTATCAACCACAAATAAAGAAATAAAGTAAACCTGAGCAAGTATTAAAACTCAACATAAAATTGCAGTTATTTACCTTTAACATAGTTTTCACATATTCAGCAAACACAGCCCAGTAGAGTTTGTTACCACCAAATGTACGTCGCATAAAAAAGGCACCTGATTTTCGTAGCAGCTCACCAACCAGTTTCATTCCCAAGAAATCTAGCAGAGGCACAGAATAGAGTAGCAAAATCATTTGGCGTTTCAAAGTGGTACTCCATTCAGAAAGCAGAATGCAAAACACACAAGAGATTCAGCCAACCACTTATGTGGGTAGCGTTTCAGAAACAAAATTTCAAAAATATATTTAGAGGATATAATTTGGCAGCAAATTACATAGCGTTCATAGGGTGATAAGTCGTAGAATAAGAATAAGTCATAGAATAAGAATAAACACCTTAGGCTATATGCAAGGCTCCCTGCTAGTGCAAAGGACATAGACTAGTGGAATGGAACTTTCCCGTCTCTCTTTGCCTGTAGCCCCCTATGGGCCCCCAAAATCAGCTGCAGAGGATTGGAAGATGCTTTGGAGTTGATGGTGGGTTTGGGTGTGGGTGGAGCAGAGGAGAGAAAAGTTCTGCCAGTGCACATCCTTTGCACCACTGCAGGTCTGCTGGCACTCCTCTGGCTATGACCCAATGAATTCAATGGACTTGCTTTTGTAAGGGGTTTGTGTTATGGAAGCCTTGGTATTCTACCCTGGTTTTCTGCTGGTTGTGTCAATGTACACAAGTCTTTGATAAATGACATGCATAATTGCATCTTCTGTTTTAAATGCTTATAATTAAGCTTCAAGTGTATTAACACTCCTACTTGTAATAGAGAGCTATCTTGAAGATCCGAAAGGGTGATCTTCACACTGGCGATCTCATTGGCTCCCAGTACGTTTCCGAGCACAATTCAAAGTGTTGGTGTTGACCTTTAAAGCCATAAACGGCCTCGGCCCAGTATACCTGAAGGAGCGTCTCCACACCCATTGTTCTGCCCGGACGCTGAGGTCCAGCGCCGAGGGTTTTCTGGCGGTTCCCTCATTGTGAGAAGCAAAGCTACAGGGAACCAGGCAGAGGGCCTTCTCGGTAGTGGCGCCCTCCCTGTGGAATGCCTTCCCATCAGATGTCAAAGAGATAAACAACTACCTGACATTCAGAAGACATCTGAAGGCAGCCCTGTTCAGGGAAGTTTTTAATGTATGACATATTAGTGTATTTTTAGTCTTTGTGGAGGCCACCCAGAATTATTATTATTATTATTATTATTATTATTATTATTATTATTATTAACAGGTTTTCAAGAACAAAATCCACTACGATTTCCCTCGGGACGGGCTATTCTCCCTCCTACCGGGGGATCAGTTCCCTGCATTCATCAGTTCCCTTTTGGCCTGACCTTGTGCAGCCTCCTTGCTGTACAAATCCATGGGAGATTGCAAGCACAGTAAGACAACCAACACACACATTTATAGCAGTCTGATCCAAGCTCACGTTGGCCAATCCGGATTGTGCCATTACAAAATTCTGGCTATTTTAAGAATCTTTTGCTTAAAAGGAAATACTTGCCTATTCCTGCAGCAATGACAGGCAAAGCCAAGTCATAGGTGTACAGCACATAAGATAGTAAGAGAAAATCGATGTAGCTGCGATGACTGGGCAGCAGAACAACGGGATGCTCTTGTATTGCCTGTTGTAACTAATGAAGAACAAAATGCCATTTATCACTATGAAGGAATCTTGAGTTGTCTTTTTCTTTAATTTCAGCACATGGCCACAATATACTCTGCAACTCTTTCAGATTTTTCTTTAGAGAAGATGATTGAATAATAAACTAAAGCATCAACTTTGATGATGACTTAAACATAACAGAAGCAGGGAAGTCAGACCTCAGAAGTTCTACATCAGCATTTTAATTACTCTGGGTTGCATGCAGTCGTTGTGTGAATGAAATCAGCTTGGCCCACACAAGGTTCACCTAATTACTTCTATGTAAGGCTGCTGTCCTAAGTATCTCTCACAGATCACTTGGGATTGCATAAAAAGATGACATGCCTGCAGTAGCACAATCTTTTTATATTAAAAAGTTAAAAAAAGAAGGTAAAGGACCCCTGCATGGTTAAGCCCAGTCAAATTCGACTATGGGGTGCAGCACTCATCTCGCTTTTCAGTCCAAGGGAGCCAGTGTTTGTCCACAGACAGCTTTCCGGATCATGTGACCAGCATGCCTAAACTGCTTCTGGCGCATGGAACACCGTGACAAGTGCCAGAGCACATGGAAACGCCGTTCACCTTCCTGCTGCAACAGTATCTATTTATCTACTTGCGCTGGTATGCTTTCGAACTGCTAGGTTGGCAGGAGCTGGGACAGAGCAACAGGAGCTCACTTCGCTGCGCAGATTCGAAAAACAGCCTGTTGACTTGTAGAGTTATTGGGCCATTGATTCCAACCCCACATTAACATTGGCATGAAAATTCGTACAAACTCATGCTTGTTGATATTTGCATATCAAAAGCTGATACGAGAGAAAAAATGGAAAAGGCGCTTCTACAAATAAAGAACAATTTTCCTTAGTCGTTTTTTATACATCTGAAGGTAAAGATTTTGGATCCAAGGAGAATAAGGTTCCCAGTGGCTATTAGCTCGGATAGCTATGCTCCACCTCTAGGGTTGGAGGCAGTAAGCTTCTGAATACCACCAGCTGCTGGGCAGCATTGCAGCAGACATGTCCCTAGTGTGGGCTTTTATAGGCATCTGGTTGACCACTGGGAGAACAGGAAGCTGGCCTTGATAGGCTTTTTGGTCCACTTACACAGGGCCATGAACATGGTAATTCTTTAGTTATGGCTACAACCCAAGGGTTCTGAAAAGGCCACCTCGGGGACAATCAGTATGTCAAACTGTCACACTATAATGTGGTTACTACAGTCAGCATGGCCACACAGATTCATTCTGATTGTGATGGTGTCAAGAGTTCCAGCTGTTTCCATATGCCTTCATACACATACTTACTTTCTGCATGCCATCTTCATTCACACAGATGCTCTTGAAAAGGGATTTAAATATTTTGCTCAGTGTGAAAGCAAAAAACCGTATAGCACCCATATGCATGCTATGCGCCATCTCGTCCAGAATTTCTGCTGCTTCTTCTTGTATGATGTCAGGTGATTCACCTGTCTCTTTCGATAGCTATGCGAAAGATGAAGAGCAGTAGTCAATAAAAACCAAATGTCTCTGACATTTTGAAGATTGTTTGGCACACGGTGGCCTATAGTTGCTTTGTATGTGGCAAGTAAGAATTGTTGAAGAGGTTTACTCTCTTGCAGCAAGAACTACAAGTGCAGGTGCAAAGGAAATTATGCCTTGGGGGTTTAACAGCTGTGTGACTAGCACAAATAAAATAGGGTAATCCTTTTCTTTTATGAAATACAGTTATGGGGAAAGCCCCACCTGTTGATAAAGTTGTAAATCCCTGAAACACTCCATTTCAAAGCACATATGAATTACACAAATCATGCAAAGGCCGATCTAATAAAACTCTCTCAGCTGAAAAGACCACCTCCACCTGAGCAAGACACAGAAAACAGTATAGATGATTATGCAATTTGAGGAATTTCTACTACAAGGGAAAGAAAAGAAACAAAATTCTACCCTGAGAAAATCAAAGCAATAGCCTCATGGGTAGAAAAAAACCTGGCAGTAAACAAGGGTGCTGCTCAAAGAAGACCTACAAATACATTAACTTCTGAAGTAAGAACAATTTTTTACTCACGTGTTTGATGACATATTGAACTTGTTCAGATTGCAGAACAATAGTTTTAATGGCACTTGGCTTACAGGGAGAAAGTTCTTTATAAACAACAGGTGTGTAGCATTTCATTGCGTATCTGAGGTCACTGGATTGCCGCCTCTCTTCCAATATATCTTCAAAATCATCTTTTTTCTTTGATGTGAGGTTTTTCTGTTGGGAACATAATGAATGAAGAATCAGACAGAAACTTAATCCATGCACAGTGCAATCTCATGCATATCTACTCCGAAGTTAAGTCCTTATAAAGTCAATAGGACTTATTCCCTCATAACTGTGTATAGGACTAAATAGCTTTCTGAGGTTTGTCAGAGAAAATGGTGTCATGACAGCAAAATGTACCATTAGCAACATCTCTGCTATCATGAAATCCTTTATCTCTGCTGTTATGAAATCCAGTAACTTTACTTTCATGAAATCCCTTATCTCTGCTATCAAGAAACCATTTTGTAATATTTGCTTTTATTTAATTAGAGTTCGACCTACACAAATGAGCCACAAGACTTAATAGCTGAGTTTTACAATCAAGAAGCTGGCTGGCTGGTTTAAATTTGTTTGGCAAATTCAGTTCTTCACATGGTCTTTATTGTCCATAAGGGTTGTCATCTGGTAACAAATGCCGCCATGAAAATAGAAGGAACAATTGGCAACACTCCCCTTTTATACAAATATTAAAAGAGCATCAGAATCTAACTATAGTCTTAGCACCCCAGTGCTACCCACAGTCCCCAAGCTCTCCAAATCATCCTTTGCATATCCACTTCCTTCTTGTCAATAGCATACACAAATCCTTTGGCTTCTAGCTCCCTCAATGTTATGCATTGCCTCTGTCCTATTTTCTCCCTCAATTCCATCTCTCCATTGTCAATTGTTTCCTTGAGTACCTCTTTATCTGTCCATCAGTTTTGTTCCATGTCCATTTGGTAGTCCGTCTCCCTCCCCACCATAGCATACAGCCCTTACTGACCTTAAGTGGAGTTTTTTCAGAGCTTTTCTCCACCCTGAAAGCGTTGAGGCAGCATTGTCCCATGGGCAGTTTGGAACATTCACAAGTTGGAATGTCCACACCAATTCAGCCAATAACTGTCAGTGACCTCACTGCCACAAGTGTACTAAAAAAACAAATGCACTGATTTCTACAAACAGGAGAACTGTGCATTCCAAATTGTTGTGTGTGTCAATGAAAGAAAATTTACAGATTAACCTGCATCCCTTGGGAAGGCACAGTAGCTCAGTGGGAGAGTGCACATACTGGGTAGAGAAGATCCCTAAGTGCAAACAGTGGCATTCCCAGTTAAGAGGATCCCAGACAGCAGAGCTGGGAGAAGATCCTTGCCTAAAACCTTGGACAACCAGGCAGAATCGATAGTACCAGGCTAGATGCATCAGTGGTGTGACTATATAAGGATGCTTCAAATGTGACCATATATACATTATCCAATAGTGGCTTCTTCAACCCAGCATGAGATGCATACGTACTCACAAGTGCTGCTCACACTGTTAAGCCCCCAGTATCTTCAGGTCTGTGTTAATGAACTGAAGTATACCCAACATAGGTGTATGGCTCTGTTCTGCTTCTGTAGGAATTCTTACACTAGCACTTGGGGCACATGGTTAGGAAGGGGTAGCAGAGGACTAAGACTGCAATCTTCTGCAAGCTTCCATGGGAGCAAGTCCTACTGAACTCAGTCTGAGTAGACCTAAATAGGATTGCTCTGTCAGTCTTCCCGTTTCAGACAAGAACAACACTGCACAAGAGACATACTGGAGGCAAAACTTGCTACTGCTATAGAAAACCCCTCCTGATTTGCTTATTCAATCAGCATAGAATCATAGAATTGTAGAGTTGGGTCATCTAGTCCAAACCCCTGCAATGCAGGAATAAATAACTTTGTACGCATAACACATGTGCACACATCCCAATGCAATCTGAAAGAAATGGATTTGCGAAAGGCCAGCCTAGATGACTGGATCCATTAAAGCACCACCATACTGCCATCAACATAAAGACAGGACTAAGGCAAGGCAGTACAGAGGTGCTACATTAACAACTTTCCTGGCTTGCTGTAGTTTAAGCCTTTGACATTAAGCTCCCTATTCCAGGATGGCAGTAGTCACAAATACCACCCCACTCAGCTTCTTTATTGTGGGAATTTTCTTTGACGGAGCACTGAGAACAAGGAATTATAAATAAGTGGAGTTTGCAATTAAAAAACCCAAAGATACAGAACTAGCTGTAAGGAGTGCAAGTTTCTTTGGTTACTACAGATTTATCTGTTGCCAAACGGACAAACTATTCTCATGAGAATGCATCCTTCCCTATTCTCAATTGGTTCTGAGCAGTGTTTGAAACTCAGATATGAAAGCTAGGAGCTAAATGGCACCTTAAACCTCGGTTATGGGCGCAACAACAGAATATCTAGGTGCACTTTTTTATAACAAAAATACAAAGCCGAAAATGAATGAACTGCAGCTAAAATATTTTCACATGGTCTAGTCCTTCCCCTGCCTACCCCCCCCCCCCAATATTCTTAAGAGGGTCTCTTCTCCAGTCTTCATACAGTAGCTGGAAGTGGGGAGGCAGAAAAAAGCCCTCCTTTCCTTCCACTCTGCAGTTTTAATCTGAAATCGTAGGTGTAGTACTGCGCCCAGAGCTCAGAAACTGCTCACGTAAATGAAAAACAAAAGGCACCTAGAACAATGGGAGTTTCAAACTGCTTCTGAGATGTGGTTGGCAGTACTACATTACATGTTAGGATTTCTACCAATTATAAGCACTGGTCTGTACAGGTATCTCCTCCTACATTTCAAGGGAAGGGGAATTTTTAGCATCTTGATAAGCCAGCTATTTGAAGGACTGTTGCAAGAGTGCATACAAGTTCAAGTGTAACAAAACAGAGTGAAACATACTACCGCAAAATTCAGCAATACCTGCAGCACTAGTTTATGTTCTGCAGCAGGACAGGGACTGTAGGAAGAAAATGCACACACTTCCCTTTCAAGACAGTACTGTCCACCTTCTTTTGACGCAGTAAAAAAACCCCTTATGATCAAAGAAGCAGCCTGGATTCCCATTCCTGTGCAATCCCTGCTGTCTGGGATTGCTCAAATCAGTTGTGTCAACATAGCTCAGGTTTATTCCCTGCTCTTGGCGAAGGAAAAGAGGCTTACAGGCTCTACAGTAGATGAGGGAAGGCGGTGGGGCGCCAGCCAAAGTGACAGTTCAGTGGAGCTTCCTCCCAAGTTAAAAACACTTATTTACCCTAACAACCAAACTCACAGCCCTGCCACACACAGAGCCTGTCTTCAAGCGACCATGCCAAAAAGGCTTCAACATATTAATGTCTCTTGTCTAAACGGACGACGATTCTTTCTTTCGGGATATCAACGCCCATGCACAAAAGACCTTGCACTTCTGTGTTGTGACAGCCCAGTAAGCATGTCTGGCACATGAGCAGGCGGGCTCCACGTGAGAGCTGCCTGCTGTTTATGGCGTGGAGCGGTGGCCCCCGAAGAGCTGTCAGGTAGGCAGCAATGCAGCAGGTGCAGTTCCCCGCCTTCCTTTCCCCGTGTCCCAGCACTGAAAGAGCATGCACCCTGACGAACTGCAACCTGCCTGTCATCGCGCGGACCTTCTGCCCACGACCAAGAGACTCACGCGGAGAGGTCAGCGAGGGGCGGCCGCGCCTCCCTCCCAGCCCTGACGAGGAAGCAGGGCCCGGCCGCTCTCCTTTTCCCATGGGGCTTCCCAGCACACAATGCCGCCCCACCCTCCCCAGCCACGGAGCAGCAGAGGGGACAGGAGGCACTTACCGAGTACATGGGGGTCCCTCGCCGGACGGCGCCACCGACTGCAGCCGCCATGGCCAGCTTCTCCTGCCGGCAGCCGTTGCCTGGCTAAGCCCTCTCCTTCCCAGCTGGCTCCCTCCTCCGGGGGCCGGCAGAGCCCATGAACCCGCCCCTGCGCCCGTCCTCCTCGCCTCCCTGCCCGGCGGCTCTTCCAGCGCGGACTTCAGGAGGAGCGAGTAAGGAGAGAGGGGATGGGCGGAAGTGCTCTGTGGGCGCCGCCATCTTGCCGGGGTGGTGGCCGAGCGAGGACAAACCTCCTCCTACGGCGCGTTGCGGATGGACTAAGTGAGCCGGCGAGGAGGAGGAGGAGGACTCGAGCATGGCGGCGACCCCGGCGGCTGGATGCGAGCTGAAGCCGGGGGAGGACGACAGGGAGGAGAAGGGCTCCGCCTCGGTCAGCTGCCTGCTCGACGCCGTCTTGAGCTCCTTGTACGACTTCGGTGCGTGAATGGCCGCGTGCGGGGAGTTGGCGCTTTGCAAGTTGCTCCAGACTCACCACCCTCCTCACCCCCGGAAACTTCTTGCAAGCGTCTCTCTCAGACTCTGGCTGCTCTCGTTTGTTCGGCACATGCTGCTTTCAGACGTTACAAAATTCCCCGGCAGCGCTTCCCGGGCCACATGCACAGCATGCCTTTAGGAGCAGCGGTCCTGGCTTCCCACCAGCCAGGATTTTGGGAGCTGTAGTTTTAAGGGTGCTGAGAGTTGTTAGGACTCCCCTCTCTCCGAGCTCCCTAGGAAGACGAGGGACTGACTGTTAAACTACTAGGAGAATTGTAGCTCTGGGGCTTCCTGACCCTTCTCAGCACCCTTCACAAACTACAGCTCCCAGGATTGTTGAGGGGAAGCCATGACTTGAAAGTGGTCTCATGCATGGTGCTTTAAGCGTATGGTGTAATTGTGGACCCAGTATATAGGGAATCATGTGTGGTGCTTGGCTGGGGTTTGTTTTGCCATCCCTGCTATTAGGCAGATACATGGAGGATTAGCTTTTAATCTCCACTGTGAAAGGCAAGTATGCTTCTAAACAGTTGTTGTTTTGATCCGGTCCTGCTGTGTGCTTCCCATGAGAATCTGGTTGGCCACTGTGAGAACAGGATGCTGGACTATTTGGGCCATTGGCCAGATCCAGCTGAGTCATTCTTATGCTCTTACTTTGGTTTTACTTCTGGAAAACAGCTGAGTCTTCTTCAGCACTTTTGCAAAGGCATGCTGCTTCAATGGAACGTTAGAACTTCTTTTAGAAAGCAGGCAGCTTATGATACGGCTTAAACTAATTGGTTGCTACTAGAATTGTTAAAACAATAAAGTAGTAAAGCAGATACTAATTCAGCAAAGATGTTTGCAACTCCAAATCCAGCAGGCCAGAGTGGATCAAAACTGGTGCAGGAAAGTAATCAAAATTGCCACCTCAGGAACCTCTCTGAGGCTTTTTAGTTCAGTGTCACAATGTCAGAACACAGGGTGGTGGTTAAGGTCTCTCTTCCTTAACCACAATCTATATTCATTGGTTACAGGTCACTCCCTGATTTTATAGGTTCCAAAATAAATGGTCTTTTCATATTTTCCTCCAGGGCCCCATTCACTTATAGATTCCCTGCACTTAAAACTAAAACATTTTTTTAAATTAAAGCGGGAGAGATTTTGTGTGTGTTTCCTACATGGTTTGTGGATGTGATCTCTCTAAATAGTAAACATTCATTTTATATTTAAAAAATGATGTGGTATCCAAAATCATTCCAATGCCTTTGTTCCAGTGCCTCTGCTAACCATTGTTCACTTTTAAACCATAGGTGAATCATTACCGCATGGGGGTGGAAAGAAAAAGAGCAAAAAGAGAAATTCAAATGAGAAGTTAACATTGGCGGTCAGCAAAACTCAAGTGGAAAATAAAAGCATGATTCCTGAATCTGGTGCGGTACCTCTTGCTAAGAAGAATAGTGCTTCCAGTTTCTTTGAGAGTCTGAAAGATGAACTGGCTTATGACTGTATTCATCAGAAAAGCACTATCCCCAAATCCAGTTCCCCTGATGCTGATACATTTAAATCTGCTCAGTCGGGAAACACAGCAGAGATTGAAGTTGTGACATTTCATGGTCGACGTAGGAAGAAGAAAGCTAAACTTGAAATTGCTGAAGATGGTGGTTCTAAGGTAAAGTTAACCAGATTTCAGATCAGATCAGCTACAGGTTCTTATTCACTCCATTTGACTAAATGAGTGGCTGTTTACAAGCCTGTTTCCATCTACAGAACTCTAAACAAGTTGTCCTAAGCATGTTCACTTAGCAAATAAGACTTACTGGAAACATCTGGACAAACATATCTCAGCTTAAACCTTTTGCCCATGCATGCAGTTCCATTGTTTCTCCTTCATACAACTAGTCAAACCAAGAAGCCTCTAATTAACCACATTGTTCTGTTTTGTCAGGGGAGCTGTGTTTAGCAGCTTTGGAACAATCAAAGATATTAAGACAACTGTAAACCATAGTTTTATCTTCTGGCTTGTTCTGAAGCCAATGCAGTAACTATTGGTTCCCTGACTATTAACTATTGGTTAATCAGACCCCTCCTGGTTTGACTGCTTGCACTGTGAAGGGAGGGGCAAAGCAGCTGTATGAGCAGGCATAAGTCTCTTTGAAAAGGAGCAAGGCCACTGTGTTTAGTGGGACACATTTCATAATAAATGGGCTCAGGATTGCAGCGAAACAGAACTGAAAGTACTCTAGCATAAGCTGTAGATAAGACTGTAAATCTACATGGTTTGCTTTTATGTGTATATTTTAGAATTGTGATAAAATTTAAAACCTCGAGGATACTTGTTTTATAGAATAAAGGCGAATAACAGGTATAAGTACTGGCAGAACTCATGTATGTTTTATTAGTATATTTGTAAAATCCTGTGGATAAATAAGATAGTGGAATCGGTTATGAATCTCTTTATGGCCTCTGAAATGAAATTCTGCTCCTAATCTTATTTCTTTAGAAGGATGGCTTTTAAAAGTATGAAATCTGGGTTAAAAAACTCTGTTGCTTGGTATAGCAGTAGCCTTCATATAATGTTCTGGAATTATATGTTTAATGGTAATATTAGACACTCCCCAGGTCTTTTCTTTTTTTAAGAGGATAATAACAATTTTCTGTTTATATGCTGCCCATCTGACTGGGTTCCTCCAGCTACTCTGGGCAGCTTCCAACAAATTAAAACACAATACAACATCAAACAGGGTTGCCTTCAGATGTCTTCTAAAAGTCAGATAGTTTATTTCCTTGACATCTGACAGCAGGGTGTTACACAGGGCCGGCACAACTACCAAGAAAAGTCCTCTGCCTGGTAACCTTTCTGTTATCGTAGAATCCTAAAAGGCAATCATTTTAAGTGCAATACATTAAAAAGTACATTCAAGTACCACTGTAAATACATGCCTTCCAGCAATCTATCTCATAGTTTCTCCATTGCTTTAGTAAATGTCTGAGCTACAGATTATGAAAAAACATCTAAATCAACAAGGAGATAAGTATTCTGGGCCTCTGATAAACCCTTTATTATTTGATTCTTTCTTTCAGCAACCTTTCTCATGTCTTTATATAATGGGTAGTAGAGATAATAATAAAAGGGACGTGGGTGGTGCTGTGGGTTAAAATACAGAGACTAGGGCCTACCGATCAGGTCAGTGGTTCGAATCCCTGCAACGGGGTGAGCACCCATTGCTTGGTCCCTGCTCCTGCCAACCTAGTAGTTCGGAAGCATGACGTGCAAGTAGGTAAATAGCTCCAGCGGGAAGGTAAACGGCGTTTCCGTGCTTCTCTGGTTCGCCAGAAGCGGCTTAGTTATGCTGGCCACATGATCCAGAAGCTGTACGCCGGCTCCCTCGGCCAGTAAAGCAAGATGAGCGCCGCAACCCCAGAGTCATCCGCGACTGGACCTAACGGTCAGGGGTCCCTTCAGAAACAATAATAGACCAGATGTTTGGCTATATTACAGCCACATACATAGAGATCCTCATTTGAGGGAATATGATTGGGATTGTAGCCCAAAACATCTGGAGGTCAACTGATTGGGGAAGGTTGATCTATAGTTTCTTGCAAATAGGTTTGAAAAGTTCAGAGTTAAAAACCTTGCAGAGGCTTTATTAGGGCTGAGTGGAAGCGTCTTGATAGGATTTGGCCATTTAATAGCCAAGTTAGGTTGAACCAATTAAATGAGTACAATATGGCAATAAGAAAAGGAACTGCTGCTTTCATATATCAAAAGACAGCACCATAAAGGTCCATGTTAACATATTTAGACTTGCTACCTGAAATTGCACAGTGGAATTTTTAGGTTTATATCAGCTGTAAATGTGTTTTTTTGGTGTGTGTTTTGTTTTGCTTTTGCTGAGTCAGGATTTTGGTTTATCTACTTCTGTGTTAATTCTTCATGCAATACAGTACTATCTTATTTTACAGTGTTACCCACACTCAAGACTTCTGTGGTCCTATGTTAGATTCTGACCCATTTTTAGCAATGTTTAGACATTAGACATTCCAGTTCCACTCCACTTCTTTCTTGTATCTCACGCTGCTGGTACAGTAGCCTCCTACTGAAACTGGCTTCTGATTGGTGGTTCAACAAGATGTCATGATGGGTGCTGGATTGCCAAACACAAGCATTGTGTAGTAATTAAGTCTAAGCTGCATGGTTTCATTCCCAGAATTTTATCATCAGTTTTTGGGTGTATATACAGGTTCTATAGACAAGTGCTTAGGGCTCTTGCAGTACTGGTTTACGTCATGTGAATGTTGCAAGGAGCTTTGTAAAAGATAGAATGAGCATTGTAATTAAATTAGAACAACAGTTGAACTCCTGAAAGCATCTGTGTGCATGATGACTATTGTCTTCTAAAAAGAAAAATAATTGTGCCAGTTTTGACACTGCAGAATCTCTTTACATGTTTGAAAATTAATAGAGTATATATTTGGTAATGTCTCTATCTGTGAGCCATGTATCCTGACCCACATCATTGCTAACAGGGCATATTGATGAGAGAGCCCAGTGATGCTTTCATCATATTCATTCATTGTCTGTCTACTTCCTAAGGCTATGAGAAGGTAGCATGTTTTATTTAATATCATAAAAGCCTTGAAAGATATATTACCTTTATTCCCATTTTACAGATGACCTACTGAGGCCATGAGATCATGACTTGCCAGCAGTCTAAGGCACGGCAGATATTTAAATTAGACTCTAGGCCAAAGTGTTGTATTGTATTGATCTGGTGCATAGATAAACAAGCTATCATTCAAGTTATCATTACATGGCTGTCGTTCAAGTTGTAACATCACTTCTCTGTCTCTGGGCAAACAGAACAAAACTTCAGCATTCATGCACCTCCCACAAGCACATATAATCTCTAAAATAGACTGAATTCATAAAAGTGTGCTCATTTGACAGAAGAAATTTATTAGGACTCTGGTTATTGGGTTAAAGGTAAAGGTGAAGGTATCCCTGCCCGTACGGGCCAGTCTGGACAGACTCTGGGGTTGTGCGCCCATCTCACTTAAGAGGCCAGGGGCCAGCGCTGTCCGGAGACACTTCCGGGTCACGTGGCCAGCGTGACAAAGCTGCATCTGGCGAGCCAGAGCCGCACATGGAAACGCCGTTTACCTTCCCGCTGGTAAGCGGTCCCTATTTATCTACTTGCACCCGGAGGTGCTTTCGAACTGCTAGGTTGGCAGGCGCTGGGACCGAGCAGCGGGAGCGCACCCCGCCGCAGGGATTCGAACCGCCGACCTTTCGATCGGCAAGTCCTAGGCGCTGAGGCTTTAACCCACAGCGCCACCTGCGTCCCCCTGGTTATTGGGTTAGGGGTTTTTAATTTATCTCTCCCTTAATCTGAACAAATTCTAGGTTCAAAAAATGTGATGGGAAATTGCAGCAAGAATTCTTATTTTTGCAATCTATTTATTTTTGCAATTTATTAAAAAAAATAGATTTTACACAGTAAATACTACCCTCAAATTCCGAACAGAGTGAATGAAATGTTTACCAATATCCCACCAGAATGCCTCTTAAGTGCTTTCTAGCAGCTGCAAACCTGAGCTCAGGTAGATATCCGCTGGAAATATGTTACATAAAATTGATTCATCCCCTGCTGATCTTGCAGTGAAGGTACTCTAACCAAAGCAAATGAAACAAGGTGTTCTCTGACCTAAAAAATATAGGGCTGTAACACTTTGCAGTGGTTCAAGTCCTATTTGATGAGCATCCAAAGGTCTTTTAACAAGAGTTGCCATTATGTCTGGCCACCTCCTGATGTGAAGGTACAGGCTATTTGAAAACATTTGCAGATGCAGTTGAGATCTTAGCAACCCCAGCAACCAGGCTTTTATGTTTTGTCGAAAATAATAGCCATGGTAAAAAAAAAGATCTCAGGTCAGGTTTTGACTGGGGGGAAATGCTTAAACAGTTAAAGTTTGTAAACTGTTTTGTAACCACTGATGCTGTTTGTGGAGACATTGAGGGAATTGAGTGAACTGACTATTATGAGAAAAGGCAAAACACCTTCTGCTCTCCTTTCTTGCATAAAATGGACAGAACAGGTTCTGGGCTACATATCTGTAGACATAACAACAGCATTTTTGAATAGAACTGACTCCCAATGCAATGTGGGTAAAAAATGGACAGAGGGCTTCCCTGAAACCACATGGCACTGGTTGAGACATGGAATTGCGGAAGACTATTGTTGTTTAGTCATTTAGTCGTGTCCGACTCTTCCTGACCCCATGGACCAGAGCATGCCAGGCACTCCTGCCTTCCACTGCCTCCCGCAGTTTGGTCAGACTCATGCTGGTAGCTGCGAGAACACTGTCCAACCATCTCATCCTCTGTCGTCCCCTTCTCCTTGTGCCCTCCATCTTTCCCAACATCAGGGTCTTTTCCAGGGAGTCTTCTCTTCTCATGAGGTGGCCAAAGTATTGGAGCATCAGCTTCAGGATCTGTCCTTCCAGTGAGCACTCAGGGCTGATTTCCTTCAGAATGGATCAGTTTGATCTTCTTGCAGTCCATGGGACTCTCAAGAGTCTCCTCCAGCACCATAATTCAAAAGCATCAATTCTTCGGCGATCAGGCTTCTTTATGGTCCAGCTCTCACTTCCATACATCACTACTGGGAAAACCATAGCTTTAACTATACGGACCTTTGTTGGCAAGGTGATGTCTCTGCTTTTTAAGATGCTGTCTAGGTTTGTCATTGCTTTTCTCCCAAGAAGCAGGCATCTTTTAATTTCGTGACTGCTGTCACCATCTGCAGTGATCATGGAGCCCAAGACTATTACAAAGGTGCTATGTGATCTTTTCATTCCTTTTGGGGATGGGTGGGTGTGTTTGGTCTATCTTGTTGATAAGGTGAAATACTTCCACCCACAACGAACAGAGACTAGATTTCCTCCAGTGTAAGGCATACAAACAGAACATCCTGGGAGGGCAAACATTTTGCTGTTTGTATCCTGGAAAATGAGACCCACAGAGTAGGAAATGATGGTGGTGGCTCTGAATTACACAGTCCTTTAGTTTGAACAACATGCCAAATGGTATTTAACTTAAATTGGAAGTGGAAACTTTTGATCTCCTCGGAGGAAGCAGGAAGCGAGATGTCCCATTGTTTTATGTCCAAACCAGGCAAATATCTGTGTTCCTTTCCTGCTTATACATCTTAGTTAACAGCCATGCCCTCCATGGCACTGTTCTACTTTTTGATAAGGGGTGATAAAAGGTCTGACCACAATTCTTGCACTACAGGGAACTTTAGATTCTCTTTAGGCACTGACATGATTAATATGGAATGGTTGGCATCTGGATTGAGCCTTGTACAATGTCTTTGATGACTAAACATTGTGTGGTAATAGTGGTGTTGTTCTTCCACCCTCAATATACACTTCATGTTTTACTTTCATGTATGTTCTCCTTTTAGTTGTTTTCCTTTATTCTCACTGTACTGTTCAAACTGAATTCCTGTTAACGCGTTAACCTTTTTGGCCCTCATCTTAAAAATGCCATATGCAAAATATGTAAGCTTTTGTAGGCGTGATCAAGGGATAGTTAGAGTACAGTGGGCAGAGAGGCACTTTTGAGAGTCTTCATGTTTCAGTATACTAAGTTAACTTTTTAAAATCTCACTTGTTTGTCAAGGTTACAGATATCAAACAAAGGACGTAATTCAAGCAAATTTTAAGTGACATTTTGTGTTAAACTTCATATATTGGGTGAAGTAAAAGATTTTCTTTTTCTTTTGTTGGAGCTGTGCCAGCAGCATGCAAAACAATGTGCTGGAAATGCATATGCTATTTTAGATCTGCAGCACAATCCTACATGCCTTCTCAAAAGTAAGTCCCACTGAGCTCAACTCAGTTTAGTTCCAAGAAATTATCTGTAGGATTAAAGACTTAATATGTTTGCTTAAATAAAGAATCAGTTGTTCTCTTTTAGTAAGAGCTGTATTATAGCTCTTAATCAAGAGCTGTCCAAAATAAAAGTTTCCGCTTTTATGCCATAACCCTGGAATCATGTGACTGCAACCACTGCCATAATCTAGTTGTGTGGCAAAATGCACTTTGTTTCAAAATGCTGTTTTGTATTTTTTTTAATAGGCAGAATTGACTGTTCAAGAAAACCATGCCGCTGACCAAGAATTTAACTTGGAAAAAGTAAGTCTTTATTGTTTTTCTGTTTCAATGCATGCAGATGGCTGATGTCTCAAAGAGACTGCAGATAAATCTGTATTGGGTATTGAATTATGAAATGCTTTATCCCTAAATGATTGCTCTACCAGTGTTTAATGTGCACAGTATTTTGATGGTTGCTAGAAAAAGGTGGTTGTATACCTGTAGGGATCCTGGGTTGTCAGAATGCTATAGTGACAGTATCTATGTCAAAAAGAAAATCTACTGACCCTCCAAAATGAAACAGGGCACACATAAATGGGAGTTCCTTCTACAGGTATTAAGGTTCCCTGTGTTGCCCAAACTAATCTTGCAATTTTCTTTTAGGATTCTAGGGGATTTGTGTGGGATTTGGAAAAGGCATGCACAGAACTCTGAAAAAGAAAATCCATGAAAATGTGCTCTGGGAGTGGGGGATACAGAATTAGGCTGAGCTATGTTCAGTAGGCCCATTCCCAAATAAGTGGGCATAGATTTGCAGCCAAATGCAATTTATTTGATACTGGTAGCAAGTTGTCTTCCATCTTTGGTTATACTTGAGATCAAGAGATGTTTGTGATGAAAAATTGCTCTTGCAAACTCCAGAGGGAGAAATGCCCATAGAAGCGGATGGTGGATAATTCCATCAAATGCCTCATTCTCCTCATACTGTGTTTTGGTTTTGCCACATGTTGGTATCCTATACTGTTCCTCTGAAAACACGATTGCATCACGCCAATCATGCACTTTTAGTTCTTTTGAAGATGCTGTTAACCAATTTTGTAATGTGCTAGGCCCGTTTGGAAGTGCACCGGTTTGGAATCACCGGATTTGAGAAAAAAGAGCAGCGAGTTATGGAACAAGAACGTGCAATCATGTTGGGAGCAAAGGTATTGTGTCTCCTTCTCTGCTGAGCTATAAAAAGAGGACATAATTCTTCCCACCACAAGACTCTGGATAGATGGCAGTTGCACACCCAAGAGATCACTGCCAAACAGCTGGAAAGTAGTAGCATAAGGGATTTTCCAGAGGAGGCGAGAGCAGGAGAGTGAGTATTGAACTTTTCCTCTGCCTGCCACTACCTTCAGCCATTACCTGCCACCCCTGCTCCAGTTTTCCTTCCAGTCACTGAGCCTGCAGGCAAGGGGGAAATGGTAGGGCTCTCTGTTTTCTGCTGGAAACCACTCTTCACATCACCTCTACTGCTGTTAGGCAAGAACTCTAGAATAAAAAATTATTCTGGTATTGCAAGCTCAACACACCCAGAGCTGAGTTTGAACCAGGATTGTAAAGGGCTGAACTCTAGAATCAGTTTTTATTCTAGAGTTCAGTCCTTTACAGTCCCTGGTTAAAACTCAGATCTGGTTGTGTTGAGCTTGCAATACCGGCAATGCATTTGCTTCTGACTGGGAAAATAGTGGGTGGGGGTTCTTGGTTGCATTTCTGGCAAAACAGTCCCCAGTTCATTTTTTTAAAAAGTTTCAGTGATACGAGTCAGAAGGCTGGAACCCAAGCCAATCCGCACATCCCCAAAAGTCATACCTGTGTTAGTCTAGGGGGTCTGTTTTAATGGCATCCCCAAAGTAAATAATCAAATTCAGATGTTTTTAATATTTAAAGAAGCCAAGAATCCTCCTTTGGAGAAGGTTGCACCGTCTGTTAAGTTTCTGCTTCAGACTGCCTTTACCTTTTGTATTTATTTGCATGTTAGTGAAATGAGTCGTTTTTGAAATTGTTGCAGCCTCCTAAAAAGCAGTATTTGAACTACAAGATTCTGCAGCAGAAAATCAAAGAAATGAAAGCAGCAAAGAAGGAAGAAAACATGACGGTTTGTGTCAAATGTTTCCTATGAAAACAAAATGTAAAGTCCACCAGCCACTTGCTGGATAAAAGTTCAGGTTTCCGCAAGGATGAACACTGGAAAATCTAGTGTGGGGGTTTCTGATGAAGCCACACCAGTGCCCACAGTTGGATAATAACAATGTCATGTCCCTGGCATAGTGGCTGTTCTAATCAACACTTGTTGCATTTGGGAGCCATGTTTGATTGACTTCGGAGACTACTGGCTAGCTGCTAATGTATACTTACTGCTTTTCATTAACAGGAAAATAAAGCTAATTCTCTCAAGAGGCAGAAGAAAAAAGGGCCCGAAGAAAGGTGAGACAGTATTACATCAATGAGTAGTAAAAAAAACCTGGATCTGTTTTCAGCTTTGCTAATGAAGACACAGTAACCAAATGTCAGGCTAGGAACCATAAAAATGCTCAAGGCGTGTGCAAGGGCCTAGGCTTGCCCCGGAGGAATGACTTCTTTTGCACACAATGCTAATTCGTAACTATATGCTAAGGAAATGCACCCTGGTGAATCTTGGATTCACATATATCCCTGCCCCTCTTCTGCTCTGCCCCCTGGAGCTGCAAGGTCATAAGAAGGATATGCTTTTAAATTAACCGGTGTTCTTCATTATGCCTTTTCATGCCTCAGGGTTGCATACCCTTCTGGGCAGCTTGCTGGGGACCACATATCAGTGGCGAGTGGGCCCAGAAGTAAAAGTGGATGCAACAAAGACTGTCAATTCACCTTTGTACACTAGAGTAATTTCTATATGCACTCAACTCATCCCTCTCTATCCTCAATCCAGGGAGGCAATGGGCATTGCCCAAGTTCAAGGACACGTTCTAAGCAGGCAAAAATACTCAAGGAGGGTGTTTAGGGACAAGCGGGAGTGTGGCTGGGGAGGGAACATGACTTGAGGATGGTCCTGAGGGCCATACAGAGAGGCTTCAAGGGCCACATTCAGCCCCTGGCTAGAGGCTCTCAAACCCTGGTTTAAATGAAAATTGGTTCTGTCAGACCAGGCTCAAACCATTGTTTATGATCCTTGCTAATAAACCACAGTTTAAGCCAGGGGTCTGCAACCCGCGGCTCCGGAGCCACATGTGGCTCTTTTACACCTTTGCCGCGGCTCTGGGGCGGATACTAGCGAGGGGAGGAGGCGCATTGTGCGCCCCGACACTCCCCACTGTGTCAGGGGCTGTACTGGCTGTGATGTCGCATGGGGGCAGTGCGTGCGTTAGTCCCGACGTCACCTTCCCGCCCGCCCGCTACATTGTAAGGGGCATGTACGCTGGCTGGTCACTGCATTGAAAGGGGGCATGTACGCTGGTCACTGTTTTGAAGGGGAGTGAAGAACACACACACACACAAAAAGGTAACTTGTTAATTTAACGTTTATTTCTATGAGGAGGAGTAATTCTGAGGGGTCAAACAAAGAAATAATAAAAAAGTGACAAAAAAGTTATTTTTATAATGACGAGTTTTGCGGCTCCCAGTTTTTTTTCCCTTTGGAAACGGGTCCAAGTGGCTCTTTTTGTCTTAAAGGTTGCAGACCCCTGGTTTAAGCTAACCAGTGTTTCACAAGTCTAGACATAACAGGAAACTCTAGTTAGATAAAAAGTGGAACAACATACTTCCACTGTCCTCCACATGGCAACTTTAGGAGAGGGGGAGCATGTGAGCCTGGTGCTCTTTGCTTCTTATGCACCACGCCCTGAACTATGGATTAATATTGTGTGCAAAATGGGTCACTGACTGTTTCTTGGAACTGCAGTCTTCTATGCCATTTCACAATCTGCTTTTAGTCGTTTTAGTTTCAAAAGTGAATTTCCATGTTACATAGAGAGCTGTAACATGGGACATGTAGAACTAATTACAGGAATCTTTGGATCCTGAACTCAATTTTTTTCTTTAAGAAGAGAAGAATACAAAACAGGTTTGGTTTTGTTTTGAACACACTGCTGTGATCTCTTCACTATAAAACTCTGATAGTGTGTTTTCTGCCAATCTTTTCACATCCTAAACAGGTAGTAATTTTAGCTACATTGTTGTATTTGGATTTAAAGTATACCTATCTTAACACAATTCTTGTGAAACCTAAAAATGGTTAGTATTTTCGTTAGCATCTGATGATACTTTTCTTTTAAAAGCAGAAAATCGAAAAAGAAGAAAAAGCAGAGCATGTTACCAACGGGGCAGGTTGGAACTTTTAAAAACGGCACTCTCATACTTCGAAGTTCTGACATAAAGAAAATAAAGTCTTCTAAAGTCATTAAGTAACATCACTGCACTATGTTCAAATGGAAAATGAAATGGATAAACTTTGTAGCAAAATAAACTTTTTTAAAAAAGAAACTTTTCTTTAATCTTTTTATGATCTCTTATTGCTCACCACTCTGATGTCGCATTGAAGAAGGGTAGTTTAAAATCTTTGTAAAAAATAAAAATGTTCTTGTTCTGAAATTTTGATAAACAAATTTGATAAATTTTGATTGGAGTCCCAGTGAACTTAAAAAAAACAACAGCACCATTGTCTACTGTTTTGCAATATTAAAATGGAAAGGATATGTTGCTGTAAGGATTGTTGAGGAAATTGTTATACAGTTTAACAAACTAATTTAGAAATCTGTAATTAAGAAGAGAGTAAATTTTACAGCCTAACTGCCAATAACTCAGAGCTATGTCATCCTCTATATTTGTGTATTAGGTAGCAGAAAGAAATGCATTCACAATGAATGTCCTGTCTTGTCCAGAGTTAATCTCTCACCACAGTAGATGTTGGTGCTCCTCTGGAGTATCAGAGGAGTTGTGTGAACATGTTGTATGAATGTTTCTTGCACCTCTTTCATAGGAGGTTAGAAATTAAGGGTTCTAGCTAGCTGTGCCTGTGACCACTCCACTTCCTGGTATTGGCGTACAAAGACTGGGCACCAGTGTAATCTGTTTTCTGAATAGTAAAGGGTGTTGACTTCCTGCAGAAAAGATTCCAGTCTGAATCTATTCAAGGATTTCTGGATCAGTATTTCTGAAGTGTTAGCCAGTGCTGCTATTGTCTCTCACAATGGCAAAGTCGCAACCAAAATGTGGCATTCTCCTTGTGGACCAAGTTCCATACTGGGCTTCAGTGAACACAATTTCACAGCTTGAATAGCTATCTGTGTTTAACTCATAAAGAGCCCATGATTTCAGACTCATCTGCAATTTGATGAGCCAGTTTTAGGGAGCTCGTCTGCTTCTTAAACCTACATAATTGTTTGCATTTCTTGCCTGCCTAAGCCAATCAGAAACACTTAGCCTACAATTATGCTTTACTTTCCAAGCCAAGATCAACAGCAACCAACAATAAAACCACAACCTTTCTCCAGCTGTCTGCAAAGCAGCTCTGTTTTCAGTGGAACTCTGCCAGGTTCAAACATTTCCCCTCTTCCACGGTTGTCCCGTTTCAGACTTTTCCCTCAAGTATGCCTCATCTCTTTCCTATGGAGGAGAAAAGTGGTACAGTGGTGCCCCGCAAGACGAACGCCTCGCAAGACGGAAAACCCGCTAGACGAACGGTTTTTCCGTTTTGGAGGCGCTTCGCAAAACGAATTTTCCTATGGGGTTGCTTCGCAAGACGAAAAAATATTGCGTCCCCCCGCGGGGGGTTTTTTCGCTTTTTTCGCCCTTTTCCTAAGCCGCTAAGGCGCTTATCAGCTGTTCCGCTGATAAGCCGCTTAACAGCTGATCGCTAGAAGCCGCTAGACAGCTGTAGCGCTAATCTGCTAAGCTGTCAATGGGCTTGCTTCGCAAGACGAAAAAACCGCTAGACGAAGAGAATCGCGGAACGGATTCTTTTCGTCTAGCGAGGCACCACTGTAGTGGGGAGCTATGAACAATGGGCCTGACTCCATTAAAAAGCAAATCAAGAAAGCCAGTGCATTCACTAGCAGAAACTGACATAACAGGTATAGAAAGAAGCCAGTCTGAGGGCCAAACTAGAAGGGACCTGCATAGTTTGCCACTGAACGTGTTCTTTGCTTAATAAATAGCCGAAAAGAACATAAGGAAAGGTAAAGGCCCCTGGACGGTTAAGTCCAGTCAAAGGCGACTATGGGGTTGCAATGCTCATCTCACTTTCTGGCCAAGGGAGCCGGCGTTTGTCCACAGACAGCTTTTTGGCTTATGTGGCCAGCATGACTAAACAGCTTATGGCGCAATGGAATACAGTGACGGAAACCAGAGCGCATGGAAACACTGTTTACCTTCCTGCCACAATGCTAACTATCTACTTGCACTGGCGTGCTTTCAAACTGCTAGGTTGCAGGAGCTGGGACAGAGCAACAGGAGCTCACTCAGTTGTGGGGATTCGAGCTGCCGACCTTCCAATCAGCATGCCCAAGAGGCTCAGTGGTTTAGACAGGCCAATGGCCCATCGAGTGCAGCATCTTCTTCTCACAATGGCCAACCGAATGCCTGTGAAAAAATAGTGCAGAGGCTGAGACCGACTGGGACTATGGCCTGAGGAGGGGCTCACACTTGCTATCTGCAAAGGAAGGAAACTGAGGAAGTTATTGAAACTTAACGCCCAGCCAATACAAATTCTGTGCTAAGAAAAATCCTCTTGTTTACCTGGATGGCGTGATGTAGAAACGTCTGGCTTTCTATGTCGGTCAACAGAGGTAAGAGTCGCTTAGTCCAATTCCCCCCCCCCCCGGTCCCATCCACTTCTGGCATCTGGAAGGTTGTCCATGAGGGAATGTGGCACTCAGTCTTGGAAGAGGTTCCCCACCCTTGCTGTATATGCTGCTTTCAGCTTCTCTAAGAAAAGCTGGGATACAAATGAGGTCAAGTTTCCAATATCAGAGCTGTTGTTTTTATTAGGTTTTTTTTTTAAGAGTTTCAGCAAGTGAGGGAAATGTGACAATTTTATTGGCTGCAGGGAGCTGCTCACCAGGGTTTCAGACAGGTCTCTCCCAACCCTACCTGGGAATAGAACAGGGGACCTTCTGCTCCACCACTGAGCTACAACCCTTCACCCATGACAGTGTTTTGTTGCTAACTAAGCCTTGCTGGGAGATCACATGGATGCAATTGTATTTGAGCAGAAAATAAAGGAGACGGTGTCAATGGATTTGTTGGCAGTGTAATAAGAATTTATTTAAAATTTGTAAAACAGCATAAACTCATACTTTATGTTTTCCAAAAGGGGCAAATACACAAAAGTTTTGACTTGGAGACAATAAGACAAAAATTATTTTGTTTCCAATTGAAAAAATACAAACTTTGCTACAGGTAGAAAAATTAGAAAAAGTTAATTTTTTCCCCTTACGTGATCTGGTGACATATGTACATTCCACCAGATCTAAGGATATTAACTAGGCTACACGACAGAAACAAAAAGGTCATGATTAGGGAAGAAAACAAGAGTAAATACCGTAAATGTATTCTTTACTTAAGCAAACATGAACATAACATGTGACTTTCTTTCCAATTGTTTTTGCCAACATTTAAATTAACGTCTTCCATGCTTTTTTATAACAACTTGAGAAAAAACAGCAGTTCTACCTCATGCATTAATTCTATAACATTTTCATCATACCGTGTCTTCAGGCTGTGCTTCCATTCACTATTTTTAACAGCTTGGTATTTTTATTGACAGCATTTACCTAACACAGGGTTGTCAACTCCCATGAAACAGAGAAGGGCTTCTGGGTCCTTTAATACTGCATAGCAAAAAAGGAATTCTGCTGATTGGCTCTTCCTTGTGAGAGGGATGCAGTGAAAAGTATCTGTACCTATTGACTTTTTTCTGTCACGCAGGTATCAATGGCAAAGAATCGGCTTTGAATGCCAACTCTTGGCAAGCCTTCGGACTGTTTACTATTACTTTCCAAGGAGAAAGATCAAGCTGGTAGGAGTCTGAGGAGAATGGATGTTCCCTGCCTTCTCCTTCTGTTCATTGTGAAAGGAAAGTAAGGAGAATGCCAGGCTGCACTTTGTCTTTTGGGAACATGGTGTGTTTCTGAGCACCCAATCATCTCCTCTCATTCTTTCCTGTAACAGAGTGGGTGTCACAGGGTGGGGACAGAAAAGCTTGCACCAGTTTGAGGTTTCACTTTGGAAATTCACAAGTAAACAAGCTTATTGTCTTAAGACGATAAGTACTCTCAAAGGACAATTTAAATGTATGGTGATGAATACTGTTGTGCAATTTTAACAGATTATTGAAATCTTCCATGTGGGAGATTTTAATTTCATTTTAATTTCTTTCATTTTAATCATGGCATGCTCTTGGCCATTTCTAATAGAATGTTCAGTGTCACATCGATAGACTTTTCACAACAATGGTGTTTAAAAGCCCTTCTGCATGACAATAACACAGGTACATGAAGTTCCTGTGCAAAGACTTTCTGGAACTGATCATGTGATTGGTTTCAAGGTCACTGATCTGTTTATAATAGCTATTACAACACCTCCCAATTTGAAATTAAATGTTGCATCCAGTGAACTCAGACTTCTGACATATTTATTACAGTCTCTTTGCCTGCACTCACAGAAGAGCATGGAAGTCATCATACTTAAGAGTTTTAGGACAGTGGAAGAGCCCTGCTACATCAGGCCAAAAGCTCATCTATCCCTCCAGCCTGCCCTCACAGTGGGAAGTTCATAAGCAGGATTTGAGTGCAGCAGCACTGTCCCCACGTGTGATTCCCAGCAAGTGATATTCAGAGACAGACCACTGATAGCATTGGAGGTAGAACATAGCCATTTGCATGGCAACATTAAAGAGAGTGATAACAAGGCAAAGCCTTGATCATGCCATCAGCGGGGGCTTCCTCATTGGTGTTGACATGTGACAGGGCCTTTTCAGTAGTGGTCCCCCATATGTGGAATGCACTTCCTATTGGGGTAGATCTGTCCCCAGCATTATTTCTGGAGCAATTTCGAAACATGCCTGCATACCTGGACATTTGGAGGCTGAAGAACACTGTTCCTGGCACTCCTTGTATCACTGGACAAAACAATGTTTTCAATTTTAACCGTTTTTATAATGTTTTAACCGGTGCTATTTTTCTAGAAAAAGAGGTGCTGGAACTCACCATGAATACTTCCCTTGTTCTCTTACAATGGCAATGGTGCCCACCTGAGAAGTGCCGGAAATGAGTTTCGGTGAATTCCAGCCCAAATAAAGCTCTGATTGTAACTGTTCTATAATCCTTTCTTTAAGGAAAAGTATGGCTGTGTTTTTTACTCTGGGCTCCTTTGGGAGCCAGGGCAAGGTATAAATTAAATAAATAAAGCTAGTGCCACATTTAAAATCTGTTGCCGCTTGCTATATGCAAAATAAGATTCTCTCCCCAACTCCGCAGGGCAGGGCAGATTTTCAAGTACTCACAATTTCCCACAACAGGGAATACGTGCTGCGGCCAAAAGGAGTCCAGTACTGTATATGGAACGGAAGCTGGTCCATAGTCCTTAGATTACTACACCACTGTCTGGCTGAGAGTCTTCATTCAAGTGTTATCCATGCAGATGGAGACCAACAAAATTACCTACTTTGGATCTCTATGCAGCAGGTAACACTTGCAGTTCCCCATGGATGGCTTGCCTTGTGCAGAGAGCCTCTCTGCCAGAGTACTTAGCATGCTGGAATGAACAATTTGAGCCATACATGTAGATTGATGGGTCTGATCACGTTGGGTTTTTATTTCTCATCAAATTGCCACTCTCTTTCCTGACCAGGATATGTGAAAGGAACTACTGGGGGGTGGGTGGGGTTGTTGCTTTTAGAGAAATCTCCTGAATGCGGTAGATTTATCCAGCCCTAGGTTACAAACCCACTGAAATAATTAAATTAGACTGTGTGAGGATGTAGATATCATAGTGTTTGTGGAATTCTAGAGAAGCCTGGCTATTTCATTTTAAATCAATTTGTGCTTCATTTTGCTGCCCTGTTTGATTTTGAAATAAATATTGTCAATAAAAATAGGTAACTGCTCATTAAAAAAGAAAGAAAGAAAGAGGTTAAACATTAGCAATAACAAGCCACCTCCACTATATTCTTGTATTGATTTTGTTTGGTAATTTAAACTGTGGAAGGACTCACCGAGGTTACGAGGTGACTTTATGACTACACTCTACTGCACTTCCTACAATTAATGTTTCAATTTTTCTATTCAAGGATGCTGTAAAGGTAGCTCAAAACCCAGGGTTAGACTTTACAGAACTGTACCATAACTCTGCCTTATCATCCTTGCATGCAAGCTGTGGGTAGGGGAAAAAATACAGAAGAATCCAACTGAGATTTCTTGTGCATTTCTGCCTCTTGAAGTCTAAGGGCCAGGCTAGAGCTGACATTCATTGTGTGAATGTAATTAATATGTAAATAGCAGCTGCAGGGAAGCCTGAGCAGCTTCATTATTGCAGGAGTTGGGAAGGGAGAGTTCATCAAACATTGTCTCTCCAAAGCTGCTGCTTGCGTTTCAAGGGAAGCTTCCATGTACACCAATGGAGGGCTCCTCTAAGTTGCAAATTTCAGTTTCCATGTCTGTCTGTATGTATATGGAAGGACCATGACAGGAGAGAAAGAGAATCTCCTTCTCCCTAGCTCACGTGAACCCAAGGCTACACAGGCTTCCCAGCCCTCCCTGGGCTGCTAGTTGCACAACGATGTACACACTGATTACATTCATGCAATATATAGTGTGGTCCCCAGTTTCAATGTACACCTCTCCCCTGAAACACACCCATAACCGAAGAATCCCAGAAGCCTTGTGGAGGCTCAAGTTTTGTGATTTCAGCCACCTAAAAAAGAGGTGTGGGTGGGTGTGAAACAGGCTTCCATGCACATGTGACTCAGTCTGGAACACCTACCTCATATATTATGCTCTGAGTGTGGTGGAGGAGCGAGACATATTTCAGTTCCTCCTCCACCGCACAGAGAGGATTGCCGATCTGGTAGATGTACGGATCAGGCTCAAGCTGCAGGCAAAGCAGAGCTGGCATTGTGTACATCTAGAATATGGATTGCACCGGATAGCAAACTGCAGTGCCTTGCATTGTGGTGGGTGGCAGAGCCATAATCTCTTAAAAATTATTGTCCGTATTAAAAGAGGAGGATAAAAGTCAAAACAACACACTTTGTCTTTCTCTAAAACACCTAAAAAACTTGGAAACCAAGTGCGGTCCCCCCCCCCTTTTCGTTTTGCGGAACAAGTCTTTTAAAAAATCTACAGCACTACAATGGAATGTGACCACGAATCAATAACTGACTACGCCAGTACATTACAATGCATTATATACACTAAGATGGATTGGTATGTATACATAATACATTACATTACATATTAATATCTCCTCTTAAAACTCTGATATAGCTTATTTCACCTTCCCCCCTCCCCTCAGTCCAATATATTTTGGCTATAATCCAACGTAAATTAGACACTTTTAAGCCCATGGTGGCTTTAGGTATACTGTCGAACTGTGGCCTTTCTCTTTATACTTCGTTTTTTCATTAATACAGTCAAGACTCAGGAAGAACATGCTCTCTGGCCTGCCTTCTAAATCTGAAAAAAAATCCAGTTTGCAAGTCAGACCTGGATAGGTCAACTCAGGCGGTAACTCTACCCTCTTACCTGGAAGAAGCCCCACTGAACTTACTTCTGAGTAAACACCACTGTCCTTTCTGCAGTACATAGGAAGCTGCTTTAAACTGAGTCCATTCGCCAGCTCAGTATTGTCTACACCAAGTGACAGTGACTTTCCAGGGGAGATGGGGAATTATTCCCAGCCCTACCTGGAGATGCCAGCATTTGAACCTGGGACCTTCTGCATGCAAAGCAGATGCTCTACCACTGAGCTAAGGCCCTTCAGACAAAGATTTCTTTTTCCTAAAGAGAAAACAGTTTCCCGCAAGGCGGGGAGATGGAATGAATGATGTATAGAATGAAATCAGCAAAAGCAGGGTTTTTTATTTTAAAAATCTGTCAGTAGGAAGGAAACCATTGAGCAACTGCATATCATTTTTTTCTTCTAATTAATTGCAGCAGTATAAAATGGGGCCGTTTTGTCAGGGAAAGTTATGAAGGCGGAAGAATGACAATGGATAGTTCTCTACACTGCACAGTAAGTAAAAGGCTTTTCATCATTCCTGAAACATCTCTCTCTCTTCCTCCTCACCCCCACAATTGATAAAGACAACTGAATAGTGTGGATTCATCATTTGAGGTCTTCAAAGGGGATGGAGGAAAATTTGGGGGGCACTCCCTTTAAAGATTCAAAGTTATTACATAAAAAGAAACAGCTAGAGAAGCAGGAAGCTAATGGCCTGGCGTTCTCTGGTCCATGGGGTCACGAAGAGTCGGACACGACTAAACGACTAAACAACAACAACAACAATGGTGGGTTCGCAACGTCATAAAGTAGGGTTGCTAATTTTTTGGGGGGAAACACTGTAGCCAGTAGCAAAAGCTTTGTAGAGGTTGTCTGAAATAATTATATGAATAAAAGTCAGCAACAGCATTTTCCTTTAGTGTAAATGCACAAATTGTGTAGTCCGTGCTTGCATACTAATAATCAGATAGCTGGGCTGAGTTATTAGTGAATGTTTTCCTGCAGGGACCCTCTGTTGCAATTCATTCTAGCTTATATGATTTATCATTGCCTTTTTTGTCCTCCTGTTGTTCTTGCTCCCACAGCTGCATAGCTGGGAACTGAGGGAAGCCCAATTGCACTGAGGGAAGCAGAAGTCCTTGCACGTGGCTTCCGCTGACAGTGCTTCTTTGGTGAATCCAGCCTAACATATTTTTAACAGCTCTTTTTAGTACTTCCTATGTTACATGCTTTTTGTATGCACCAGAGATATTTAAAGTGTACACCTAAAAATGCAAAAGCTGCAAACTCATTCCTATGAAATGGCCCTTAGTTTTGATAAAAGGGAGGTGGAGATTCTGTCTAGTTTATTCTTCCCTTAGAATCCGAGAAAGAACAGAAATGGAGAGGATTATTCACTTCTCCACAGCAAGGAAGAATCCCCCTTCCAATTGCATGCATTGCCTTCAGTCTTCTAAACGTGGTACACCTTTTTTTTTAGTCACAATCTACAAGAAAAGTCTAGTGCAAGTGCACCACACCAATTTATGGTGCCATATCTCTATATACACAGAGAGAAATTATAAAAAAGAACTCTGCAACAGGTGTATAAAAATGATTTCAAATCCCTTTAAAAATTGGATTGCAAGAATTTAAATTGCAAGGGATCATTGAAAGTGAAGATAGAAGCTCAATCTAACACTAACAAGCAGTGCTGCTTTACTGCTAATAAGAAAAGCCCAATGTTTTCGGTATCAAGGTTGTATAACAAGGAATATATTACTGAAATGTGGCACTAACATTCAACTGTGATTCCGAAATATTTTACTAAATGGGACTAATACCAATGGGATTACTGGGTTTCCTGGGCCTATCTGTTGGCTTTAGTCTGGATCAGAAACAGAACTCTCTTAGTCTTTTGCATCACCTTATTCCCAACGCTCACCTCTGGCCCATAAAGCTGTTGTGATTCACAGGAGCAAAATGGCTGCCCAGCCATTTGGGAATCATGGCCGTATGATGTATTTCCAAAGAAGTACTGTATAATAAGTCATTACTATCTGTACAAGTTCTAAATTCAGACAAGGCTTAGGTCACAGTGAGCAGGGTCCATAAGATGTTAGGTGAGGTAGGCTTGATGCTGAACCCTTTGATAACTTTTAAACAAGAAATTCAATAAATAGAACAGCATTTGTCGCTACTGTCAATATATCACAGTCATATAGAAGTATCTTAAAATTAAAGTAGCATAATAAAAAGAGCTACATCTTAACAGAAAGCACCTTTGCTTGCAGGCTTAAGAGGGGAAATTACACATTTTCACGGTGTTGGTTGGATCCAAATGCTTCCTTCCTCCAATGGAAATAATTTCCTGTAATGGAATGAGTCCCCCTCCCCCCATCAGTGGAAGGACTCTTTCCAGACCATTCTGTCAGAGAAAGGGAACCTTTCTGTCCAACCCACTGGTATTCTTTCCTTGCCAGTCTTAGTGTCTGTTTGCTACTTGCAAGAGTGGAGGAAACAGGGATTGAAAGAAAAAGTTGGAATTGCATGGAAATGTTTAACTGGCGGTTCCCTCCATTTCTTTACCATGAGATTCCTAATTCTCCCACTTCTTAATCCTTCCCCAATAACTCTCCACTGTTATACTACTCTCTGCATACATGCATGGAAAGCTCATTTGAGTTGCGTATGAAGTTCCACAGCAGTATAAGCATGATAATCACAAATTCAGTTGATGCATTGAATTCAGTTTCCATGTCAAATGCACACCCCTGTGCACCACAGATTTCCATGTAATATACCTGTATGAATAATAAATGACTAGAACTCCATATGTACGATGAGTGGAGGATGCCTACCACGAGGTTCTGAACAGTAAATGTCTGCATGCAATGGCATACCTAGTCTCCATTGTTCTGAGGTGCTGATTTTCAGGGCCACATTTGATTTCTGCAGAAGTGTCACAGCAATGTATTTTTACAATGCAATGTATGAGCTAGAATGCCATAGGCAACTCCCATTATCTCTGATGTTCAGAAATGTATGCTGGAGATAATGTGTTTTGCTAATTATTATACCCATGGACTCACATACTACAGATGCAGATGCTGGGATGATTCCTGGCCCAATTTAACATCTGAAGTAGGCAAGGTTTTCTTTTAAAAAACAACAACAACAAATAAACCACATGCTACATATCAGTATGTCCCATATCTGAGGTGTCATTCAAGGCAGAAAGCTGGATTTGGAATGTATAAAATTCTTATACAGTCGTACCTTGGAAGTCGAACGGAATCCATTCAAGAAGTCCTTTCGGCTTCCAAAACATTCGAAAACCAAAGCGCGGCTTCTGATTGGCTGCTCGGAAGCTGTGGAAGCCCCGTCGGACATTCAGCTTCCAAAATTGGTTCACAAACCAGAACAGGTTTTCAACGTTTGGGAGCCAAAACGTTTGGGAACTGAGCTGTTTGATTTCCAAGGTACAACTGTGTTAACTAAGGGCACATAATTATATCGGTGTTATAGCAGATGAGCAGAATATTCTTGTGATATATCCATTTCTGATGTCCTTAATTTCAGACTGCCGGTCAGGGACTGGGTATCTTTCCTGCTTCCTGGCAAAACATATTCCCCATGCATATAAAACTAGCATATCAGGGAGATGGTTTTAGGTAAGAGGTGAGGAAGGGGTAGTTCATCATATATTGCTCAACTACATCTCCCATCACCCCTGACCATTGGCCATAGTAGAAAAGGCTAATGGGAGTCCAACAGCATTTAGAAGGTTACAGTTTCCCCACCCCTGTTCTAGGCTAGAGTTTTACCTGGCTCTTTCTGTGGAAGACCATTTCAGCATTCCTCCCCAACTCCTGCAACACCACCTGCATCACCTGGGACTTCTGTTGGCATGTGTTGCTTTTTAACAGGAGGAGAGCATGTGTATTAGCCTAGATGCACATCTAAATGTACAAAGAGTGAAAGCATCATTAGAAAGGTAAATAATTAGCAAAACAATACTCTGAAAGAACATATGGTGAAGTTACGTAAGAACTTGATTGATCAAGGCCTCATCTTCATCGAAACTAAAGTAATGGCTGCATGATGTTGATAATACTAACCATCTCATTACAGACTGGAACATTTGCTACCCTATGGCAGGATTTGAACAATATTTCCTTGCATCATAGATCATGGTTCATGAAACATGGAACAAGGACTGAGTGCTCCTTCTTCCACCTCTTAAAATCTGGCTTCAGTACTTAGTTCCTGGCTTGGTATTAAACCAGAGTCCTCTATTATGTCTGATCAGAGGAACTGTGACTTAGGACTACATAAGTTAAAAAAAGCATTATAAATGTGTTATAACACTGAGACACCAGATGGTGCTGTAGAGTTCGATTCTTTGGCAATGTGATTTCCCATTATGAGCTTTACAACACATTTTCTAGAAACGGTTTTTTTGATGTGTCTAGATCCAGCCTTAATCTCACAAACTAACCAGGTTTAGTATCCTAGTTAATTAATTCCCATTAACCCAGATCACCCTGGTTCAGACGTAATTGAGAACTCTGGCTTAATGTCAAACCAATAATTAAGTGCTGAAGCTGGCATAAGGAGAGGAGGGGTAAAGAAAGAAGGAGTAGTCCACTTTGACCATCGTTTATGAAGCCAAGAAAATTTGTCTGAACCTGTCCACTAGACCTCATACTAAATACATATTTGCATTTAAAGTACATCAGGGATAGGTAACTACTGGGATCACAGAAGCAGCCTGGAGAGATTCATCCTTACTAAAATCATTCCTTTGAAGCTGCTCTTTGAGCTGGGAGCAACCCATCCACCCTGGCTACCAGTGAATAGCACCACATCAGCTACCGGTAATTTTATTATTTTTTAAGTGTGCTAAATGCACAGACACAGTTAATGTCACATCTAGTTTGGCCCTAAAAACGAAGTTGTTGCTACGTGCTGAGAGATTGACTCAGCTGGCATCTCAGAAAGCCATGAAACAACTTCAAAAAGGGCTTTACTGCAATCCAACAAATACTTGTGGAAGAATATGTATGAGTGATAAGTTAAGCAATGTCCATTTTGCTAGACTGGAAGGAGGATATGAATGGTATATGGTTTAGCGGTTTTGTTAATTAAATCCTGTTGAATAATAGAATATTGACTAGAAAGGTGGAGTGGGGGACATAGGGAAAAGAAGATCTAAAATCACATAAAGATGTTAAATATTTATTATTATTTTACTGAGTAGATATGGGATCTGTGCTTTGTTGCTCCACATGTCCTTATCTGTGTTTTAATGAGTGAATCTCTTCCAGAGATCTGCTCTGTTTGCAAATCATTTGATTATATTCTCAACCACAAAGTCACAAATCATGAAGTTACATTAGTGCTGCATGAGCTTCAGTCAAGTGCTGCAAGCAGCTACACCACTGCAGAGGTCCGGTAGCACTACTCTGCAGCAATCAGTTTGAGGCCTGCAGCATATATTGCTTTAAAAATTAAGTCCTTGCTCACAGTGGAATCACTGAGAATTATGCTACTGACATCAGTGGGATCACAAACAATTTCATTCCTGTTTCATCATGCCCAAATCTGGAGGATGCCTCAGAGGTCATTTAGTCCAAATCCCACCAGTGGGACTGGGTCCTTTATACCCAAACAGTACCTACAGTATTTGTACTGTTATCATCCACATCAGTACATCACATTCAGAGACCAGAATGGAAAACAATAACAACAAAGAATTTAATCCCAGTCTAATCAATGGTGATAAAGTACTTTTCACTTTCTCTGGCACATGTCACATGAGTGGCTAAAGGGAAAATGGATGAAAAGGAAAATGAGGCATTTTTTGAAATTAAAAAAATATCTACTTATGTGATTGACTTTAGATGGGCAGACCAATCAGGTTTCACATACTGCTAATGCACAGGAAATTTGGTGATGCAAGCACTCTCAGAAGGCTGTAACATTTTGAAATGCATGTAGACAAAAAACAGCGTTAGGTTAGTTAACTCTAATAACCAATTCTGATTTTGATCTAAATGACGAATGCTTCGTATATATTTATGCCAAAATCTATTTAGAAAGATTATAAAATCCAGCTCAGATTTACGTAAGAGGAGCTCAGTTGCTCGGCAGCTTTGGTGGTCTGACAGTTTGAGGTACCTCGAGTCCTGTGTGCAGAGTCACCTGCGAGGAGAAAAAAAACGGAAAAAGACTTAGAACTGAAACTTGAAGATGAAGCAGGAAACCTTCAACTATAACATGAGTTTGATAGCATAGCAACCAATCAGTGTGGAAGGGCTTCTCATCAGTTTAAAAAGAGAGTTCTGACCACCTGAAGTTGCCCTTTTGACAAATTAGAACTCCCCCCCCCACACACACACAAGTAGACAAAGGGAGCCAACATAATGGTTGGACTCCCAAATCCCATCAGCTCCCATCAGCTCCAGACAGCACAGCCAATGTTCAGGGAAGATGACAGTTGTTAGCCTGCTATATGTGAAGAGAACCACTCTGGCTACTGCTGTTCCAAGCAATCGATAAGTAGAAACATTTTGTGGAATACTTTCACAGCCTTCGTTAGCTATGCAGTCTCCATGTATTGTGTGGAGAAACTCCATAACCTCAGCCAGACCTAGGCAAAAAGGTATTGACTAGAGGAGCTCCCTAGCCTCAGGCCTGAAAATGCTGTGTGGGTCAGAAGTTAGTCTAAAGCAGCCTTTCTCAACTGGGGTTCCATGGAAACCTGTGAGAGGTCGCTAGGAGTTACCTCCTCTCAACTCTTTCCTGACACAACAATGAATGTCATTGGACAACATTGCCACCCCCTCACCCTTTTTGCACATGCATGCTTCTTCTCTTCCCCCATGATTCACCCATGAAAATGGCAGGAAATATCTTCATGCAGGTATACAGCTCCACATTTCACTTTACTCCTGAGTTAATGGGGTTGCAAGCAGATTTTTTCCTGGAAGCAATTAACGTGGAATTGAGTGCTAAACTCTCATTATATTCCACTTGATTTCTGGAAGAGTCTTTTATATCAGGGGTTGGCAAGGTTTACCTTGCCTGGGCCGGTTCACTCCAGTAGAGATCCGTCTGTGGGCCAGATCACGGGCGGGGACTTGTCGAGCGGGCGGCTCGGTTCGGGGGTGGCTCATGGGCAGGTTAAACTACCCCCGAGGGCCGCTTGTGGCCCATGGGCCTTAGGTTGCTGACCCCTGTTTTATATCATGTGAAAGCTCAAATATAGTGTGGAAATTAGAAGATAGGGAAGTGTCAGAGAAACAGAATACACTGTTTGTGTGAATGCAGCCCAAAGGACTGCCTGCCCTGCCCACACCCAGAATCACCTCAGTTAAGGGGGAATTTATACAGGATATATAAAGAGTGTCTGGTAGACCTTTATCTACAGCGGTACCTTGGTTGTCAAACTCAATCCGTTCCGGGAGTCTGTTCAACTCCCAGAACTGTTCAAAAACCAAGGCACGGCTTCCAATTAGCTGCAGGAGCTTCCTGCATTCAATCAGAAGCTGTGGAAGCCACATCGGACATTTGGCTTCTAAGAATGTTTAAAAAACGGAACACTTACTTCTGTGTTTTCGGCGTTTTGGAGCCCAAACATACGCATACCAAGGCATTCGAGAACCAATGCACGACTGTGTTGCCTTTAACTAATTAGATTTTCTTCATCCAAAACTTCTGGCTTTTATGCGGTTTGTGCCAGTCCACCAACAAATAATACTGTACTACTTGATTGGGCTATTTGGATAAAGGAAATTGTACCACACATTCTCTGATTTTGATTCTGGTTACTCCCAGACAACATGGTGTGTTTTTTTAAATAGCTTTCATCCTGATTTGTTTGCACAAATTTGTGGGGAAGTTATATGACAGGGGCAGGTTTGCTGAAGAAAAGGATCAAATCTGCTTTAATTGTACAACCTAAGTTTGTCTATTTGCAGTTGAATGTGTCAGTAAGCAATTGAATTCCTACAGAAAAATGACCAGAGTTTGAAATGTCTCCAGCTTATACAGAAAGATGGATTTTGTCCTTGAAATGTACATGGTGTGGAGTGAGAACAGAACATGGGAGATCAGGACTCAAATCTCCACCCAGCCATGAAGCTCACTGGGTGACGGTGGGCCAGTCACAATCTCTTGGCCTAACCCACCTCAAAGAATTGTTATAGGGATAAAATGAGGAGGGGAAGAACTATGTATGCCACTAGGAGCTCCTCTGAGGAAAGGTGGGATACAAAAGCAAATAAATAAATCTGTGGGAAAATAATTTTACCTGCACGTTTCGGTTGAGGCTTAATGCAGGCATGAAGACGCCCTCCACATTTTCAAATGCTGGAGGTCCCTGCTGTTGCCCATTTATGTAAAAGGTCAGGGTGTGCTTGTTGAGGTCCAGAAGAACTCCTACAGTTGCACCTTTTGAAACACCCCCTTCTGTTCTAAGGATCAGAGACAAAAATGCCTATGTTAGCTACATTACGTTGATGTATTGTACTTAATGCAGGAATCTCTTACGAAACCACAGGAAAAGAATGAAATAATCATTACTATTTTGTAGAGTTGAACCCAAAAGAAATATTGGCCCACACTTACCAAATTTCCTAAATTTGAAATGGCTGAACTACAATTTTACAAGCAAATTTTACAAATGTTGATTTGACCCCACGTAATGCTATTTGGGTTTGAGGTTTGCAGGGCCGTCTTTAGCATATGTGCCACCGGGGTGTAAAGATCCGCCCAGCGCCCCCAAATTTAGTTTAGCCACCCCCAAATTAATTTTTATTGAGCTTTTTTGGGGAGGGGGAAAGCCAAAGTTGTTGACCTTTTAGGGGGTGAACTCAAAGTTGTTTAGCTTTTTGGGGGGGGGGGAATCGCTCACCTGTAACAGCAGTGCAGCGGAAAAAACTGCTTTTGTTTCCTGACTTGTTGGGAATATTTGACGCTACGGAGTAACGGAGCGACGGAGGAGGGGGCGGGGACTATCGCTCCATTGCTTTTCACTGTCGCCAATCAAAAGAGACCAGTATACAGTAGGTATACATTTGGTGCCCCCCCCCCGAATTTAGCACCCAGCTGCCCTGCACCCCTTGGACTCCCAGGTAAAGACGGCCCTGGTGGTTTGTAAAATACTTTTGGTGCTTTGATTTCAACCCTTCATTTAAATGCAATGCAATAAACTAATTTCAAATGCCAGGATTTTTAATTAAAGTTGATATATGTTTCCACGATCAACATTATCTGTATCAAGGGGGTAAAAAGTATAACGTTTTGTGAAAAGAAAATTCTATGCAATTAAGTCATATGTATGCTTTGTAAAATTTCAAATTTGTCTGAAAACGTATGTAAGCGGTAACGCTACAGAAATAGAAAAGGTCAATTTTAGGGCAACCACAGGGCACCATTCCCTAGAACAGCGTTCAAGCTGGGACAATCAACAGCTGCTCTTTGCTCAATCCCTGCTAGAAGAAGTTGTACCTGTGGCACATCTGCCTTCCTCAGAATTATTAAAAATGAACCAAGGCCCTGTTCCCTTCTAAAAAAAGATAACAATTTTGTGTTATATTAAACTAATAGAGGTATTTGTGTTGTTTCTGTTGTGCTTACTGTTATTATTATTAGTTTTTGATTGAAAGTAAACAGGGAAGAACTGCATGCATATGTTTCCAACTGACCTGGCCATCATGAAAAGATGTTGCTTAAATGAAATAGGAACTCAAAAGCTATGAGACTAGCTCCTAGTAAATCTGTGTTTGTTACTAACAACTCTTGATAAGGTGACAGGAACAGCTGCTTAAACGGCAGGATCAAACTATGCTTATGGATTCAGCCAACTACTACATGCAAGACTGATTTGACATTACGGTAATGTGTTTTTCCTCAGGGAAGGTAGGCTAGCCCAACACTATAGCGTATAGAACCACTGAGCCAGAAATTCCCTGAATATGTGCATTGACCACACACACTTATGCTTTGTTAATGTCACTGGAGTTTTGCAACAGAATTACATCCTGACATGCAAGGCATAATCTTAGCATCAGTTTCAAGCAAATCTACAGCTACAGTGGCAGCAGCTCTCCAGGATTTCAGACTGGGAATCTCTACCAGCCCTACCTGTAGATCAGGCATGGCCAAACTTGGCCCTCCAGATGTTTTGGGACTACAACTCCCATCATCCCTAGCTAATGGGACCGGTGGTCAGGTGGTGGGAATTGTACTCCAAAAACATCTGGAGGGCCAAGTTTGGTTAAGCCTGCTGTAGATCCAGGATCTTCAGCAGATGCTCTACTACTGAGGTATGGCTTTTCACTCTTCAGTGGATACAGGAGAGTGAAGAAAACAACACACTTAACTGTTGGAACAGTTATGCATAACATCATTATAAAAAGAGGAGAGGACCACAGTAAGAAACTAATTAAACAATGGGTTGGAAAGGCATAGTTAAAGGGTGAGTATTATGTCATTAGATCAGTTTAAACCAAACTATTGTGTAGTACTGAAGTCCTGCAAGGATGCACCTTAATTGTTTGACATTTTTTATTATTGTCTTCCTTGAACGAATAAAGAAATTAAGAGAGGTGGGGGGAGGGAAAAGTACCATTGAATAAGCAGGACTCCAGCCATGCTTCTCAGTCTCCAAACCCTTATTTATAACACTAAGTCTTAGGGGATTGTGTAATGTTTATGGTAAATTACTGTGATCACAAGGGAGGATGTTAAGATTACTTTCCATTAGCATAAGAGGGAATGTGAAGTAATAATTACATCAGGATTAAGAGATTGTGAAACAAGTATTGTAAACTACTATAATTAACATTTGTGCATTAATCAGTGCGTGGTTCTTTTGCGAAATATCATTGTAGTAATATTCTTTGGTTGAAATATCAGGTGATAAAGTTTACCAATGTGATGAATGGTGAAACAGTAATTTTAATGAGCACACATGTCAAATACATTTTGATCTTCAGTGGTTTCAATTTTTTTCAATTAAGTGACAATGGTTTGATCTTAAGTTTATTTAGTAAAGTTTACAGGGGTAGTTTTCTGCCCCCTCTTGCCACCTGATGCTGTGGAAAAGCAACTTGTGAGAGTCTGGAACCTCCCTCAACAACATGGGATAGGACAGGGAGGTCTACTGGAAAGGGGGCGGACAGAACCTTGTTGGACAGAACCTTGTTAAGGAAGTCAACAAGATAAAAAATCCTACAGTTTTGCCATTTGTATTTCTGTATGACATTGTACTTACAGTTCAGAATCCTTTGATAATAGATTTATTAATAGCAGTAAAAACTGTAAGTAACAAAAACTGATTAATACCAAATGCTCCCACCATAAAGTAGTGGCTGGCAAAGGTAAGACAAACCACTCAGCTGTCTAGAGTGGGTGAAACTGTCGGACTGAAAGATCGTAAATAATGGGGGGGGGTGCTAAGAGCATCCCATGGCTGCTAGAAGCAAAAATTATGGTCTTGACATTAATGTATTTAGTTACTTCTATCTGATCACAGTTTTGTGATATTCTGTAATTTATCTTGAGTAAAGGCAGTAGCACTTAATTTGTATATTTAATAATAATGTAATATAATATAATATAATATAATATAATATAATATAATATAATATAATATAATATAATATAATAATTTTAAAATGAATATAATATAATATAATTTTAAAATGAATAATAATCTGAAAAAGGTATTTCCCTTCTGTGTCCTCCACAGAATAGATTTTATTAAGCTTTGGTGATATTTCATAAAATAGATTGTGTGCCTATAATCCAGTATGCCTGAGAATACATTAATAAAGTAGGTTTCTAGGGCAATGAGTGAGTGCTGCCATTTTGTCGCAACACAACATGGCCTGAAAGCAACACAGTGTTCTAAATTTAGTAGAGATTAACATTATTTCCTCTTTAAATCTAATCAGGGTTTTAAAGGGGCAGATATCTGAGCCTTTGATGTGTATTGTTTTGGGGGAAATATTACTCTCGGCAGGTTTAAAATTATTCTGAGAAAAGAAATGGAAACATGCTCATTGTCTTTAGGAACTTTTGAGCAGATCTCAAGCCTATTTTTCCATCATATAAAGGGGTTGCAAACTGATTAGAAACCCTTCAAGCCACTCATCCTACTTTCTCTCCAGTATTTGTGACCCTGCTATGCCAGTGTAATATGCAGGTTGTCTAAAATAAATGCAATTAATCTATATGTTCCTGAGCTGTGGGGTCATAGGTCTTGGGCTCATGAAAGAAGGGACCAGGATGGCATTTCATTTCTACCTCACACGTTAAACATATGTTAAAGTTCTGGATCTAGTGGAATTCCATTCCTGAAATATAGAATCAGCATTCCAGGGCTAGTAGTGGGGGGGGGGGAAGGCTGGAGTTAATCATAGCTAAGGTGCTTGGCTCAACAATGAGGAAATGGATAATAGACAGGATTTTACAGAATGGTAAGGATCCTCAAGCAAGCTTTGTTGATTATTGTTTTTTGTGGGTACTGTGGGCAGAGAAGCTGGACAAGGGTTCGGGTTTGGTGAAATCAAAGTCAAGTCTTTTATCAGGCTGCTGGTGTAGCATAGTGCTCAGGAAAGTGAACTACAAGTCTAGGATACCCTGGCTTGATTCTCATCTCTGCCATAAATTCACTAGATGGCCTTAGAAAAACCAATGTCCCACAGTCTTAAGTACTATCATCTGCAATACAGGAGGTTAATAGTACTAACCTTACAGGGTTGTAGTAAGGACTGCTACTAGATAATCTATGTGATGGGCATAGAATACTTGAAATTGCCACATATAAATGTTAAATATGAGCTGTTGTCATTGTTGTTTAGCAGGGCTATCCTTATTTCCTACCTTTACATCAATTTTTCATTCTGTTCTAAGAAAATGTTAAGTGATTCACAGTTTCGCCATTCAAATCTTAGGTGTCACATTCTTTTCTCCACATTTTAAAATGGGCATAACGAAGATGGATAAAATCCCAGCATGCAGCAGGAAAGATTAAAAAAAAAACCTTATTGAGAAGAATGCCACAGGAAGTGTTTAAATTAGTGAAACCCTAATTCAGACACTGCGCTGAAAAGCTTCTCCTGTAGCAGGATCTCTGATCCATCTGTGGGTGGGATGTTTTTAATGGATTTCTCATTCTTCTTGGTTTTAATGTCTCTACTCTATGTGGGGTTTATTGACTATTTGTTTGGTTGTAGGTCACTTTGGGTTGCCCTGGGCAAGATAAAGCAACTGACCATTTTAATAAATAAACAAAGAAACAATGCCTGAATCTCGCTGCAGATTTTACCACCACTGAGAGCCTTTCTTTGATTCTTTAGCAGCACAAGCAAAATTGTACCTTGACCTCTGTGCCGATAGTCATTCCACACATGGATGTATGTGTGGTGTACGCATGTTCAGGAACACAGACACTGACCACACACCCCTTGCCATGCTCAGTCTCCATGCACTGGGTAACCACTAATCAGGGGGTGGTTATGTGCATCTATGCCAACATGTGCAGGCTCTGAATTTATAGTTCATGCCCTCAATTTGCCAAGGATACAAATTGTGTGTACATAGTACATATGCACTTTTATGCAAATGTCATCTCCAAATAAGAGAGTCAGGCGTATGAGGTGGGGAGGCCAACAGATATGTTTCCGTCACACACACACAAGGCCTCACTTGCCCAGCTGCTTTCCCTGCTTAGGTATAACATGCAAACCAACATTTCTTGTAAAGAGAATAATATATAGCCTTTATAATGATCTTCAAATATCTGAAAGTTTCCAGAACTAAGATGGAGACAGTTTTTCCACTGGCACAGAAATTAGCAGCCAATTTACACAACGCCTCTAAATATGGGTTGGCTCAGTCTATGTAGCAGTTCAGATTCTGAGGAAATCACCACCAGGTTGCTTCACCATGTGCCCTTTCCTCATAGGGGAGTTGCTCCATCCCATTGATCAACTGGATAGCCATCTTTTGAACCTTTTCCAACTTTACAATACTGTGGAACCTTGGTTCCCAAACTTAATCCATTCTGGGAGTCCGTTCAACTCCCAAAACGGTTCAGGAACCAAGGTGAGGCTTCTGATTGGCTGCAGGAGCTTCTTGTGGCCAATCGGAGGCCACGGAAGCCACATCGGACATTCAGCTTCCAAAGAATGTTCAAAAACCGGAACAATCATTTCCGGTTTTTGATCATCTGGGAGCCGAAATGTTTGGCTCCTAAGGGGTTCGGGAGCCAAGGTTCCACTGGATCTTTTTTGTAGTGAGCTGAGGTGAAGTGACCAGAAATGTATTCAGTATTCCAAATTTATAATGCAATTTTCACTATTATGCACATTTATACGTACATTTTACCCTGGTGTATGCATTTTTGTACTCATTGATTTGCTGGAGAACTGCACTGGAAAATCTAGAGGAGTGCAGATTTCAAAGGATGACCTTGTTTCAGTTCATGTATTCTTTCAGAAACTGTGAATTAGGCAAGTTTGTGTTTAAGGGAGAAATGAATCAGATTTCTGCCCCATCCACACTTCCAAAATTAGAGCTTGGTTGAAGAGAAAAATGATTGGAGTAGAGGCTGTCTTGAGGTGATATTTTGGTGGGGAAGTTTAGTACACGCCACTTGGGTGTCCTTATTGTCAGTCTCCTCTCCATTCGCTGATTTATATGTGATTGAAGCAGGCCCAGGTTTAAATTAAGTGGCTGCTCATATTGCATCTAGCTTGGTCCATAGATGCCATAAAAAATAATGAAGTTATAATGTCAAGAAATGTCAACAGAACTACACAGCAATAAGCTTCTGATTTATGGGGAAAGTTTGCAATGTCTAGAATTGATGAAGCATGCTCTTGAAATGCTGGAAGGGTTCCCAAAAGCCCTCTCTCTTGAGAAGTGACTTCTTGAGGGGGGAAAGTTCCACATGCACATGAGAAAATGTTCTTGGGTGCTTACCGATTGGTGTGAGAATTGCAGTGCATGAACCAGCTGCGGTTGTTGTCAACGTACATAGCCCATGCCTTGTCATCCTTTCCTAGCATCATGTCCTTGACGACGTTGATTCTGGCAATTCCAAAGGCTGGATCTGGGTGGTTATCATAACGGTCTACATGCAGTTCCCAATAGTGGATTCCCTTTGAGAAAGCTGCTGTGCCCAGGATGACACGGTCATCATAGCTACTGCAAGTAGCAGTCAGGTTGTCGTTTGAAAGGACTATGTCCCGATGGGCTGAAGAGGGATCAAATGTAAACCAGGCCACTATTGAGAAAGAAAGTGTAGACGGATTAGGAGGATGCCACAAAAGGCACTGGTTTGTTACACCCTATCTTGGAAGAGTAGCACCGGATCAGCAGGTGAAGAAAGATTGTGGCCTGGCTACCCTGAGTTCCATGATGGAAGACAGGTAGGATACAAATGTACTAAGTCCAAGCGACGCTTTTCCTTCTGGGAAACCTTCCAGGGCCACATGCCACTGGTAGTTTGAGCCAATGGCAAAAGAGGGCAGAGCAACAGAGCATACGCCTCAACTGTCCCACTTTAAGCGGTACACCCTGGTATTACAGAAACCATCCCAGCTTCTGACTGTATCCTGGGATGTCCCGTTTGACTCCCACGAAAGTGCAGCCCCCAAAGATGCCCATTCTGGGAAGCGGTGTTCTTGCACAAGTCACCTGGCTCCCGTTGAGAGTGCCCCCCCCAATATGTGTGTTTTGGGGGACTGCTGCCCCCAAAGTCATGTGTTTCAATTTTTCCTCTGTGGCACGTTGGACGGTATGACAAAGTTTACGTTTGCACTGGAGTCTAGTTCTTACACAGACCTCTTTTTATCCTCTATCCAGGCAAGTAAGAAGCAGGATCAAAATCCAATGACATTTTGCTGCTAGGCAAAAAGGAGGGGGTTCAAAGCAGGGGAGGGGAGGGGGTGGTCTGGGGAGAGGGGCTGCGGCTGGGGGTGTCTTTGGGAGAGTCCCAAAGGCCAGGTAGACAAGTCCAGGGGGCACCTTTGGCTCCTAGGCTTGAGGATCCCTATCCCTGCAGTAAATAAATAAATCACATTTAAGTTCCATTGATTTCAGTAACTGAGAGCTAAGGATGTTATGCTAAGTCCATACAGACAACCAATCTATGCAACTATATACTTCTTTACCTCAACATAACTTGGTCTCTTTTATCACCTTCGTCATGTGATAAGGAGAATTTTTATTACACATCAACTGCCAATGTATGTTAATATGTAGTGATCAGGTGAGATTGCTATGAGGAATTATAACAAATATAGAGTAAGCCATCTGTGTCAGCAATGAAAGCATTGCGTTGACTGGGTTTAAACTATTTTGATATGATTCTTGATCAATCCACACCTCTGCATCCCTGTTCCATTTCTCTTTCTTGACCAGTCACGTACACTGCCAGTTGCTTCGCCAGGCAGGCATCCTGGGTCATCAAAGACAGTGGGCAGTTTCTTTGATGTAGCTTTTCTGATATGTTAATCCCAGGATGTTAATCTTAGGGCCAGGAAACAGATCTCACATGAAGGTGATAATGATCGCTGTCCTCCTGGCAATCCTTCTTATCATGTATATTGCGAAAGATTTATATGATCTGAAGAGAAACCAGAGTATATCATTTGGCAACCCCGGAGGTGATAAGCAATATACATGATATATTATCCTGTATATTGCTTATCACCTCCGGGGTTGCCAAATGTACTCCTTTGTAGTTCTGTTCTTTGTTTACCACAGAAATATGTGTGCTTAATTAGTTTTGGTAGTTTAACTTTGTTCCCATGTGGGGTTTGTGGAAATGCTCAGAAGAAATCTGATTGGTTCTTACGAACACTTTGTAAAAAGCTCTTTTGTGAATAAAACGACCTGGGCCAGGGGCTGGAGAGAGAGGGAGAGGGATTATTATACGCACTCTTCCCAGAGTCTTGCTGGTTCAAGCCTCTGTGTGTATTCTTATTAATCAGAGTTCAATCCTTCCTTTGATTTGGGAACGCCTCAGTAATATGCATGATAATATGTACAACAAAATGGTTCCTTATGTTTATTAATTTATTGCGTTTATATCCCACCTCCCCCCCCCCCCCCGAGCAAATCTAGTGATGAAAATGTGTGGCATTACATGAGATCATTGTGTAATATTGCATGACATCATTGTGCTGCAGATTTCCCTATTCTTACTCTGATTTCATTGGCTGGTTCTTGTGAAGCCACAGAAATTCACAATGTGGTAGCTTCGTTCTGTATCACTACCAGAAAGAATTAAGAGTTAAGGCTTCTGTTTCTGACAGCAGCCACACATCTGCTAGAAGGTCTAATTCTAGCCTTAGCAACTAGATTTGTTGTATGACACTGAACATCCCAATTGAGCTACATAAATAACAAATAGGCAAATCTTCATCTTCTCACAATCCAAAATTGTTCATCTTGGGAATTTAGCTGCAACTTATCCCTTCACTCAGGCTTGCATATTTTGCTCTATCCGTGGCCAGGTTGATTACAAATTATGATCCTCTGAAGACTTTTTTAAAAAAGAAAAGAGATTCTTGGGAACAAAAATGGTTTTTCCTGACATAGTTTTCCAACATGAATATGAAGAGAGGAAGAGATTAACATGTGTTTTGTGATTCATGACAGTTCAGTATCATTAATCAATATTAATTTCTTCGGTTGCCCATATGGGTAGCAAGTGTAATTACAGAGAACTGAAGCCTGAATTAACATCCATATTTTATAAGACATTGCTAGGAAATTATTTCCACAGACAGAAAATGTAATTAAGCTCTGGAATTCATCATTTATATATAATTAGGGAAAGGGGACTGTAAAAGCAATGGACATCTCCATTTTCTACAGAAGTAACTTCTAGCTTTTAGGTGCCAATAGTTCAAGGGTCTACGTACAGTTTTCAGTTCCATAAACTTCATCATCTTTCTAGTTTCAAAGGACCACTTTTTCCCTCACCCTGTTTCAAATGTTGTTAAATATTGCGAGTTTAAAGGATTAGTTAATAAGGTAGTGAAATCAACTGATTTCCCACAATGAAACATGGATTTATTTGTTTTTGTTTTTTTTAAAAAAACCACACAATATTTTCTACAAACTATGTGTGTGCCACACAATTCTCCTTTTCTCACTAACCCTGAGTGGGCCACTTTGACAGGTGACACTTTGCCACCTATCAATCACATGGTGTCATATGACTTCACATGACAATTTCAAAAGAAGAATCAGCAACACGCTATGAAATTGAACAAAAATATTCATCTGTAGGTGCTGCTTGAACAAGCTGCATCTTGAAAACAAACAAAATGATGAAAAGAATAATCTACACTGTTCCTGATTTTTCCTTTCCAGCTCTAATTCAAAGCTTTTTGAATTCGATGCTTTTTCTGTTGTTTAATGATGGTTAAAAAGTTCAAAGATTTACTGAGATTTAGTTCAATCAATACAGTATTTTGGTCTGGCCCTAGACATATTCAAAGCATTAACTGTGGGATAAGCAACCTAATATACACAATACGCTTAAATCTAATTAACACATTGAAGGGGTTAATGCTATAGAGTAGTAATCTGCCCTGCCAGGCTTTGCTTGGTCACTCTACCTCTCCTTGGGAGGAAGGTAATCAAGCCTATTGTTGTATTTCATTCTACCAGAAAAACGCGTAAAGAGGTGTGAGCTGGTTGCTCCAAGCTCTGACTGCATTATTGTGTTCCTACTATAACTTGGCCAAGATTCACTGCCTGTGTTTTCTGAATGCTGTATGGAAAAGCAGATGAATTTGACCTTTAGAGAATTTGTAAGTAAACCATCTAAACTTATCAAACATGTGATCTTCTTCTATGCTGGGGAAGTGGGGAACTTTGGGAGAGGGGAGTTTTAGAACTCACGAGGATATATTTTAAATGTCTAACAGCCATTATTTCCATGCTTTCCTTTGCTGCATATTTTGTGATTTTAAATCCCTGCTGGGGTTCTTTCACCAAAGAGTACTGGGCATCCAGGGAATTCTCCTTTTATACCTATTTTTTCCTTGCCAACCAACATTAATAGGTCTATCAAATTGTGGGACATTCTCAGTCCATGTTAGAGCAAAGTACAAAGTGCGAAAGCACCTACATAAATGCAGTGATGCTTATGGAGGCTGAGCAAACCCAATCTTCATTAGGTTTCACTGTAACCAACTTTCCTGTCACCTAATTGCATGTCGTTGACCCACACAACACCCCAACAGTTTCTATTTACACACAGCAAGGCCCAGCAGTTCATCTGGACCTTATAACTGAGTTGGAAACAGTTGTTCCGAAAACTACCAGAATCTCAAAGTTTCCATAGATTTTAGACAAAGAGAAATCTTTAGAAGTAACTTTACATATCTTTAAAGTTACTCACCATCAGAAGTCTGTAAAACAACAGTCTTGCTATAAGGGCCCACTCCTGATGAATTAAAGGCTTTGACTCTTGCATTGTATGTACTGTTGAAATGAAGGCCATCAATAGTGCATAGGGTCTCCTTACCAACATACACTTCCTAGACAACGAGAAAGGCAGCAACTGAGTTCACCAAATTCTTTTTAACCTGGGCTCTTTCCTAATAAGACCCTTCAAAGTAGAATCATAGAATCATAGAATCATAGAATCATAGAGATGGAAAAGACCACAAGGGCCATCGAGTCCAACCCCCTGCCAAGCAAGAAACACCATCAGAGCACTCCTGACATATGGTTGTCAAGCCTCTGCTTAAAGACCTCCAAAGAAGGAGACTCCGCCACACTCCTTGGCAGCAAATTCCACTGTCGAACAGCTCTTACTGTCAGGAAGTTCTTCCTAATGTTTAGGTGGAATCTTCTTTCTTGTAGTTTGGATCCATTGCTCTGTGTCCGCTTCTCTAGAGCAGCAGAAAACAACCTTTCTCCCTCCTCTATGTGGCATCCTTTTATATATTTGAACATGGCTATCATATCACCCCTTAACCTCCTCTTCTCCAGGCTAAACATGCCCAGCTCCAAGTAACCCACATGTAATTTCTTGTTGCAAAACAATTAATCTCAGCAATGTTGCGACCATGCAAGGAGAATTTGCAGTACTAGGGGGCTTGCCCCTGCTTGCATTACTTGCCAGTCCAACCTCCCTCTCTCCCTAAGCCCCATCCCCTTAGATTAGGGAAGGGAATCTTTTATTTGGTTTCATGGACCCCATCATTATCTGGATTGGCTATCTGATTGGTGCCTATAAACAGATAATGATCGCACCCTGGCAAGACATTCCACAAACAGCAAGCCACCACTGAAAAACCTGATTCATATCATCACCCTCTGCTCTATATTTTGTTAAGGATGCTCTTTCAGGGGATCGCAGGATTGTTTGGAGGAAGCTGTGACCGTTAAAGTGGTATAATTGTCCTTTTAATATATGATGTGGATGTGACCTTATTCTTCTGTCATGGGGAAGGGAATGGTCCTCTTCAGGGCCAGGTTAAGACTGGATTGAAAACATTTTCAATTTGATACTAAACACCAGTAGGCAATACAAGCAGTTGTTTAAGGATGCCAAACATAAATCAACAAGGAACGAAGGTCTCACTCGGAATTGGCCACCGTCTCCGTCATCGAGTTCCAAGATGTAACCCTCCACTGGGTTATGGCTAAAAGGTGGCATCCTCCAGGCGAGGGTCACACTGTTGTTTCGAGTGCAGCACTTCTCCAGCTGCAGGAGTGGGACTGGCGGCACTGAAACAGAAACTAAGCACCGATTAGTGCAACTCTGCCCTTACCCGTGTGACAAGCAGCAAAATCCACACACATCGCAACTGGCATTGCAGATGCAGCTCTCTTGGCACTTAACACTCAGGGGAACATTTCTGGAGCAACAGTCCCGAGGATTGCATTTTTATGACCAATTAACACTGCCTTGTGTTTGTTTGTTTTTAACCATAAGGAATATCCATATCTGAGAAAGCGGTGAACGATGAATCTTTGGCAAAGTCACCATCTGTTTACTTCACTGCACATCCAGTTTGGATTTGATATCCCGCTTTATCGCTACCCGAAGGAGTCTCAACATTCTCCTTTCCCTTCCTCCCCCACAACAAACACGCTGTGAGGTGAGTGGGGCTGAGAGACTTCAGAGAAGTGTGACTGGCCCAAGGTCACCCAGCAGCTGCATGTGGAGGAGCGGGGAAGCGAATCTGGTTCACCAGATTCTACCGCTCTTAACCACTACACCACACTGGTTCAAGATCCCACCTCTCAACTCATCTCTTGGCTTTCTTCTCTTTTCTTTATTTGGAAGCAGAACGGTTATCCATAGCCTGAACACAGAATAATGCAATTGGGCATTGGTGTGCATTCGGCACTCACTATTCACCCAGAAACCCGCATCTCTATAATTGAACCATACATTCTTCTACTAAAGACAACTAATGTTCTTGTGTTATTAACTTTTATTTTACTTCTGCTCATAACTGTTGCAGCACTTTATCTCTGAAACCCTTGCTTTTACTGATTGGATGAAGGCAAAATGTCACCTTGGTTGATATTAACTAGGCTGGCATTTCAATTGGTATAAATAAATCTGATTTGTGTAACCCACAGGCCACATATGCCCCCTAACTTTCCACATGGTGATATAGTGGGGCATTCTTTCTGCCCCAAGGTAAAAGGTGCCACGTCAAATGTGTATCATATGCCTATTGACAAAATTCTCACTACAAGAGAGTTTAGGGATTTAATGTAAATACAGGTGACATTCCAATTAAGCTTGCCATCTACAGAGGACTCAGATATACAGCTGCAAATAAAACGTTTCAAGTGTGTTTTAAGTGCAATATACAATGAGACACTAAATGGAGGTGGTGAGCCTTACGGAAAATTCAATGTATTTTTAAAAAAACATCGTCGTTCCCCCCCCCCTTTTTTATTTTAAAAAAAGCATTTTCAGTGTGGTTTTGATATGTGTCTAGATTCCATCAGGCAAGGTTTCTATTCCTGCAAGAATTCTGTGGCTGAAATTTTGTAGTTTAACCTTTGAAGCAGAGCCAGCAGAGCACAATGCATGAGGCAACAGATGGGCAGGAAAGCATCTGGTGACATAACAGTAGAGCCAGTGAGTGGAGAGCAATGTTTGGAATAGGGTGTGGCCAGCACAGAAGTCGGCACTAGGTGGAGTGCCATCAAAACTCAGCCAGGATGGAGACAAGTTAGAAGTGATGCATTTGAGGATTTTGTAATACAGCAGAGGGAATCTGTGTGACAGATGGCTGTTTGGACACCAATACAAAACTATTACTAGAAAGCTAAGTATGGGTACAAACATTAAGAGTCCTAATTATAGAAGCTGATGGAAGTGCTGAATTTAAATGGTCTGAAAAGGATAGATATGGAATGTAGTTAATGTCATGTGTACTTCAAACACCAGCAGTGATAGCTCCTGGAGCTGGAGTAAACAGTAATATGTATACACCTTTAGACCACATCAGCAAGGCCGAGGGGGTGCATGTGTCTACATTGGCTCCCAGTACGTTTCCGGGCATAATTCAAAGTGTTGGTGCTGACCTTTAAAGCCTCGGCATAGTATACCTAAAGGAGCGTCTCCACCCCCATCGTTCAGCCCGGACACTGAGGTCCAACTCTGAGGACCTTCTGGCGGTTCCCTCACTGCGAGAAGCGAAATTACAGGGTACCAGGCAGAGGACCTTCTCGGTAGTGGGGCCAGCCCTGTGGAACGCCCTCCCATCAGATGTCAAAGAAATAAACAACTATCTGACTTTTAGAAGGCATCTGAAGGCAGCCCTATTTAGGGGAGCTTTTAATATTTGATGAATTCTTGTATTTTAATATTTTGTGGAAAGACACTCAGAATGACTGGGGAAACCCAGCCAGATGGTCGGGGTATAAATTATTATTATTATTATTATCATTATCATCATCATCATCATCATGAACAACAACAACAACATCTGGGTAGCCCAGGACCTCCATATACACTGCCCAGGCTTTCATCCAAGGGAAGCTCACTTCAGTACTGTTACACAGTGGTTTGACTTCATCCACAGAACTGTACTCCATCGTCTCGCGAGGAAGATGGATGACAACAGTATATAGGTTCAGTTTGAAGAGCAGGCCCAGAACATGAGACTTAATAAGGACAGGCAGAACTATGCTGGCTCCCCTGGCCACGTGACAAGGTATAAGTCAGCTGGTGGGGCACATAATGCTGTCTAGACATTTGGGTAAAAAAATTCAGCCTGCAAGCTCTTTAGCAGACATGCTGCCTTGAGAGGTGAATGAAGTTATGGGTGGTGTTCAACTAAAATTTACTCAAGAGTTAGACCCATTGAAATTAATGAACATAGAAGTCAAAGAATCATAGAGGTGGAAGGGATTCCAAGGGTCATCTAGTCCAACCCCCAGGAATCCTACCCACAGCCATCCCTGGGTGGGCTCGAACCACCAACTTTCTGGTTAACAGCCAGACACACTGAGCTATTGTGCCACCTGATGAACATGACCACGATAGAGCCATTAATGTCAGCTGGTTTACTCTGAGTAATTTTTTTTACTATCACCCAAGGTTTGGAAGCCTAGCCAGTAAGAGTCCCAGTTTTGAAATCTTTGGTGCCTTACAGCTAGTAAAATAGCTACTGCCAAGTCTATTGCTGAGAGGGTAGCAAATAGGCTGTGAATATCTAGCTGTTTTAAGAATTATGTTACTAATAGGTAATAATTCAAGATTTCTCTAACATAACATTACTAATTAATCTGTTCCTAGAGCAATGCTAAAGAAGCTCTTCTTTTCTGTATTATTGATGAAATTATACTTTTGGAGAGGAAGAGTTATTTCACCAATGGCAAGAAATGCACACACATTTTAATACAGTCTGATCCTCATTTTCCTTCTCCTTAGTAGAAAACATAGCATAGCTAAGGGCAGATATTCATCTCTCAGTAAGGTTGAATAAGGACAGAAGCTTGTTAAAAGCATTTCATGACTTCATTCTGCCATTTATAATAATCCACCATTTAAGTATATATTATTCATTTAAGCTTAAAGTTGTCCTAGTACAACATAGACATCCCTGGACAGCCTAACTACTAGAAAACCATCACAGAATATCTGCACCCATTTCTGTCCCCTGGTTTCTTCATTCTAACTTCCCAGACAACTCACATTCCACCCAAGCTTTTTGTACAAATTGCACGTGCAAAATTGCAACTGCCTTGCCATAGAAACCCACCTCACTGCACCCATGATTACCACTCTCACCCAGAGAGAGTGATGAGAAGAGGCAGACGTCTAAGACATCTTTACCCCACTCCCTATGGAGCCTATTTGTATACTTGGTGTGTCCTTTTCAGAAAGCATCCACTAAACTCAGAAACTGCACATATGGGTTTGCAAAAAAGGAAAACAGCCCATGTAGGCAATAGCTTATGAATCCAAAAGCTGGAAGTGGCAAATTTAACATCTCTGCTGCTTTGGCCCTTAGAGGCAGCCAGCTTCAGACTGAGAAGGCAGCAGCACTGGGAGAGAGATGGACACACATCCCAACATAATATGGGGCAAGTTGGATATAGATGGTTTGTCACTGAAGAAAGAAGAAGAAGAAGAAGAGTTTAGATTTGATATCCCGCCTTTCACTCCCTTTAAGGAGTCTCAAAGCGGCTACCATTCTCCTTTCCCTTCCTCCCCCACAACAAACACTCTGTGAGGTGAGTGGGGCCGAGAGACTTCAAAGTGTGACTGGCCCAAGGTCACCCAGCAGCTGCATGTGGAGGAGCGGGGAAGCGAATCTGGTTCACCAGATTACGAGACTACCGCTCTTAACCACTACACCACACTGGCTCTCCAAAGGAAGCACAGCATCCCTCCTTATGCCTGTTATCTGCCTAAACATACAAGAAGACACCTGTTATAATGGAAACATTACAGTCCAAATTCTTGCACTGGCAAATAAGGTAAAGGGACCCCTGACCATTAGGTCCAGTCGTAGCCGACTCTGGGATTGTGGCTTTATTGGCCGAGGGAGCCGGCGTACAGCTTCCGGGTCATGTGGCCAGCATGACTAAGCCGCTTCTGGCAAACCAGAGTAGCACACGGAAATGCCGTTTACCTTCCCGCTGGAGCGGTACCTATTTATCTACTTGCACTTTGAGGTGCTTTTGAACTGCTAGGTTGGCAGGAGCAGGGACTGAGCAACGGGAGCTCACCCCGTCACGGGGATTCGAACCACCGATCTTCTGATCGGCAAGTCCTAGGCTCTGTGTTTTAACCCACAGTGCCACCCACGTCCCTTACACTGGCAAATAGAAGCTATCAAATAATAATAAAATACATCCAAATTGAGACCAGGTTCTTTTGCAATTATACAATCTAAGAGAGACTTCACCTTAAATTCTCCTCATCTGCATATTCTTTTCTGGGTTTTTTAATTTTTGATGTTGCAATTTGCTGATGTTCTTTCAGTGGCTTCATTAATATAACCCATTTAGTTTAGGAAACAATATCCTTTTGGGGAGCATATTTTTGCCTTTAACTACTTTCCTAAATTCAAGCATTTTTCTGTTGTTCCTCAAGGATTTAGCTGTCAAATTAACTGACCTAATTGCTTTAGATTGAGCCTTTAGAGTTCAGAATTAAGCCAACTGAAATCAAATGAGCTTTGGATGAACAAGGATAAAAATTTACCAAGGATTCTTGTAAAGACGAATAGTGCTGGTAACATCATTTACCTATGAACCATGCAACTCCTTCCAGCAGAAATCTCCTAGCAGTCTTCTGTGTTGCATCAAAGGAAATTGACCCATTGTTGTCTTTCATTTGATTTCATTTTTGTTTGTCCCTCTTTGTTCCTGTGCTGATCTTTGGGCACTTGCAATATGCACATTCCCATAAAAAGCAGCTCAAAAGAATCATCAGGCTGGAGCAGCCACTCATGAGTAGCTTTCATCCTAAGTAGGGGCTCTAGCCTGCTCCTCCAAGCAGCAGAATTGCAAGAGCAATCTTTCTGTGAAATGTCTGTTCAGAATGCCAAAAGGGATACTGAAGAGAAGCTGGTAGGTTTTGCTGAGGCATTCACTCTCTTTGGACAAAATACAAATGGAGTATCATATAACTGAGGGAGATAATTTGCAGAAAGATGCAGGCTGCACCAGCTGATCCAATGTCCTCCTGGGGCATAGCCCCCAAGGGCCACAGTCCTTAGGGTTCTGAATTCACACCTTCATTGTTTTAGCATATGCAGGCTCAAATGGGATAGAATCAGGGACAAGTTTATGCAATAGAATTTACCTATCAAACGATACTCCAGCTTAAAAAGCTGTTATTATTTATTTATTTCATAATATTGGTACACCACTTGGTTATAAAGAAAATTGTTGTTGCATTACCCACCCTTCACCCTAAGGTCCCAGGGCGGGTTACAACATTGCTTATACAGCTATAATGTGTCTATGTGTCTTTGACAAAGGAAACGTTTCACCTGTGCCTCTGGAAATAGCTTAAAATGCCCTATGCTCATAATAAACGAGGCTGTGAGTTCACAAGGTTTCTCCCTTTCATATAGACTATCCTCAGAGCATTCATCATTTGCCATGTCCACATGACGCTCTCCTCTTTCTCAAAATTTTACGCTACAGCAGAAAGGAAATTTGAAATTAACGATTTCTACATCTGAATTTTGAATTCAAAATTTGAATGCATTATCGTTCACATATTCTCTCTGTGTGTATATTGCTAGGCTCAAATACCAAATGCAGTAAGCCATAGGCTATCAACTACTCTCAGAATTTAGAAACACAGGAAGCTGCTTGAGTCAGACTTTTAGTCCATCTAGCTCACTTTTGTCTAAACTGACTGGGTTTCAGACTGGGGACATGCCCAGTTCTATTTGGAAGTTCCAGGGACTGAATTTGGGACCTTCTGCAGGCAAAGCAGATGCTGAATCACCGAATTGCAGCATTTCCCCTGTTCTCAAATGTTAAACCTTAACAATTTTCAAACATCAAATCTTGTTGGATGACAGCTGCCAATTAAGGTGAAAAACCACAATATTATTTCACATCAGACAATACTATTGCATACAATTTCACATCAGCTATCAATACAAATACTTATACCGGCACATGATAACTGCCCAAACTGTCAAATGGTAATGATCACTGCATATCATGCAGCGAATACACGGAACTGCTTCACGATTCCATGTGAGCTATGAAATTCTGAACTCAGATACTAAAGCAAAATGGCAAATATTGAAATCAGATATTATTAGATTTAAAACGCAGACATCAAATATCAAAATGTACAAACAGAGCATACTGGAGAATATTTAGCCCACAGAAGAATTTTGGGGAACAAATTAATGTCAACTCTATATGAATATGGTTCTTTCACACATTTTAAGAATAATGCAGCCTATGAATGAGGGCAAGCATGATTGTATGGGTAATTGAAATGACTTCTGCTGTTGAACTGCAATGCTCCAAAATGGGGCAAGGCTACTTTTTTATAAAGTTACAGTTATGTCAGTAAACGTCTTCATTTAAGAAAAGAACAGATGGCCCAGTCTGAAGCTTTTCATATTCTCAGATGTCTAACATTATCTATTACTACTGTCTGAGCTTGTTAGGGTCACAGGAAGAGGAAAGGGTTTTCTCATCACACAAATGCTTGGGTACATCTGGATAAGAAATTCCCATCTTTGAGGCCCATCGGAGTGCCTCACTGTCACCCGCTGCTTTTTGAAATCCTGGTATAAAAGAGAGAGAGAGAGAGAGAGAGAGAGAGAGAGAGAGAGAGAGAGAGAGAGAGAGAAGCAATCTACAAAAGCTCACCCCTACATTTCATCTGAATGAAGTCCAGCTGATGAATTGACTGCAACAATGGCTCGCTATCCAGAGTGAGATCAAATTCAGCAGATACTTTGGGTTCCAGAGCTCCTTTGACCCACTGCTCCTGAGACACTTGAACACGTTTGATTAAAGCATCTGAAATCTGAAAGGGAAACATTTAATTCCCAAGCTATAGAATAATCATTTAAAACTGATCATGACTCAAGCAAATTGTGGGTACAGGTGCTCTATATAGGACACTCTAGGGCATCTCCCAGAATTGTGTCCTCAGCTTTTGTTGTAGCCACCAAGTCTTGAACAGTGCGTGGCAATTCTTTTTGCCTGTGTACTCTGGATGGAACAATCCATTATGAGAAAAACATGGGAGAGATTAAACTAATGCAAATGGACCAGTCTCAGAGGAGTCCACATATCCATGGCTTCTGCCATTGAAATGGATGGAGTATCCCATGTTTGAATGCACAAGATGTGTGCATGCATCAGAGGGCACTTCCAGATTCTCACTATCTTTGAGTGGGATTCAGTCACATATTGGAAAATTCCAGTTGCACAATTCCAGTTGATTGGGAGGTTTTGTGCAACAAACCTGCTTCTGCAAATTACAGAATTTTTGTGATAAGGAAAGTGGTTGGGGAAAATGCATTGGAAAGTTTGGGCTAACGCCTGATGCAACATTGTCGAACCTCTCTCTGAACAAATTAGGGTAAGTGCTCACTAAATTTTCAGCATCTTCTAACCTGCTTCCAAACAAATCAGGATGAATGCTTAATGAGCGAGCACACGTGGGGCTTCAGAAGTACAATACTTCATTATTATTTTCTCATAAATCACAACATTAAGAGGCAACATACCTGTAAAAACCCAGAAGGGTCATTTTCTTTGATTACTTCAAGACAATATTCCATAAGCCCTGTAGACTGGCGCAGTTTCAGAGTACAGTGGTTTATCTGGTCCCAAACAACCTGGGGAGGGGGAAATTCCATGTATAGCAGATAATCCTCTGGGCTTTCACTGAATTAAATAACTTATTTTGGAAGCAACAGCAGGAAAGCAAAGGCTCTTGCAGCCATATGGACACTACCTCATCTGCATCAGTGCCACTGAGTTGTCATTACTTAGCCCTAGTTCTTTATAAGAATTTCATCATAATTTTAATGGTGCTAAATAATATGGATAATTCATGCTTAAGACAATCCATTAAAGAAATTAAAAATAAAATACATTTAAAAAATGGAAGTTCTATGCTCAGAGACAATATACCTCTGCTTACCATAGACTGGAAACAAAGAGGGAGTGGCTATCTCTAGCATGCCCTAGTTGTAAGGTTTAAAGGGGCATTGACCAGCCACCATTGGATACAGATAGGCCAACTCAATATATCTTTTCTTTATCTATCCTGGTGTAAACCTGGTTGCAGTAGCAGTGGGGAATGACTAGGGAGCATTTTCAGGGAAGAATCAGCAGACACAGTAAGACACAGTTTTCTCCACAACCACCAACCTTCTCCTATAATGTCCTGTATGTCCTTGACTTTATGTTATCACATACCATAAATGTGGTTTGAGAGTTCATTTGCCATGATAACATACGGCCCTCATTCTAATGGGGCTTGATCTTGGGGCAGTACCCAGCAGATGGTATCTCAAATAAGCCTACGCATTTATGGGTGTTGTCAAATGAAATTTTCACTCACCTTTAACTTGTGTTCACGCTCTTTGGTAACTTTTGTGAGCAGTTTTGCCTTCTGACGAGTCAAAGCGTCAACCAAGGCATCACACTGAGCCACCAGACAGGCTTCATAGTCCAAGCCATTTTCCTTGAAGACAAAAAAACCCCACATTTCCTTCTACAACTGAAAGCCTGTTTTACTCAATGCATTGCCAGTGTTTCATCTTCCTGGGGATTTTTTTTTTAAATGAGGATTTGGCAGCATGCTGTTTGTGTGATTCATTACAAGTTGTGACGTTAATAGCAGCTTGTTGTAAAAGTTCTGTGGGGATGCTATCAAGACGGTTATGCTGGAACATTGAAAAAGTCTAAATCTTTAGCATATTTAATTTTTTGCAGTTCTGGGAAATGTTACTATAAAATGGTTCGGCATCATGGGGAGCATATGCACAACTCCCATTCATTTCAGTGGGACTTGCTTGCATAGAGAGTTTGTGGTGGACTGTCCCCACTGTCTCCAAATTTGTTTTCAAAGGTGTCATTGCAATCTGAAATTCATTTGTGGCTGCACAGTGTACAAGCGGAAAATAACTCAGTTTGAAACAAAACAGCTGACAATCAATGTATTGTTTCAGTACGTGGGCATGAGTATTGCTGTAAAGAAACACGTAGCTTCAATTCTACTGAGCCTGACTAAAGTCTTAGGGTATGCCTGAGTAAGTATGAACAACATTCCAGCTTTGTAAAATCAAAATAATAGTTTCTTCTCCAGAGCTCTTCATTAGTTTAGATGGTAAGCATAACAACTGGGTATGTGTTGGGTATGTGTCTCTGTGTGAACAGGATTTTAATTTTTTTATTTTGCTGGTGTTATTGGATTAACATTTTGCAATGTTGACCAAATAAGCAACTTCTAAAAAGCAAAGTGGGGCAGGATTGGAACCAAAGAAACTTTTATAAACCAAACTAACACCCAGATTCTACACACAGTTACCTGGAAGCAAATGCCCATTGGTTTCAAAAGTGTTTGCTTCTAAATAAGTGTGCATAGGAGTGCGCCCTAAAATAATGCAGTTTTCTTTCTTTATTCTTTTTGCAAAAAAATGCCTATACCTCCAACATTAATTAAAAAGATATATATGGCAATGAACAGCATAAAATGCACAATAAAATTACGTTCATAACTAAACACAAAATGCATCAATAATCAGTAGATCAGATTAATAGCTACATAGATATAGTTGGATCACCATTCAGGAACTGCCTGGGTAAACACATGAGTATTAAGCAGGTACCTAAATGCCAATACTATAGGTGCTGTAGGATTGTCAGTGCTGATGTTCATTGGAGGCTTGAATTGATTATCATTATAATCTGTTTAAATGGTGATCGCTATAATTTGTTCTATCAATGAACCTAGCACAGAGTTATTTGTTGTGCTGGATTGTGACATATAGCATCTGTTTCAAGTTAGCCATATAGTCCTATTAAAATAAAACAAAAACTACAAAACATGCTTAATATCTGCCTGTTTAGTTACTGCAGTTTGATATAAAATCCAAAACAGCTAGAATTCTGTAATTATTACCTGTATCTGCTGTAGTATATTTTTCAGCTGAACCAGAAATTCCTTTGCTTCCTTTGCTTTATCTGAAATGCCATTTAAAGCCTGAGACAGTTGTGCCTGTAAGGGGGAAAAAGCCCAGTGACGCCAAGTATAAAACAGATAATCTTTATTCTTATGCCTAAATATGCCTAAAATGGCTTAAAATATGCCTAAAATAGTTACTATATATCTTAACATTTTTTAGGTACATGGGTGGCGCTGTGGGTTAAACCACAGAGCCTAGGACCTGCCGATCAGAAGGTCGGCGGTTCGAATCCCCATGATGGGGTGAGCTCCCATTGCTTGGTCCCAGCTCCTGACAACCTAGCAGTTCGAAAGCACATCAAAGTGCAAGTAGATAAATAGGTACCACTCTGGCGGGAAGGTAAACTGCATTTCCATGCGCTGCTCTGGTTCGCCAGTTGTGCATGACTCTGGGGTTGTGGCGCTCATCTCGTTTTATTGGCCGAGGGAGCCGGCGTACAGCTTCCGGGTCATGTGGCCAGCATGACTAAGCCGCTTCTGGCGAACCAGAGCAGTGCACGGAAACACTGTTTACCTTCCCACCAGAGCAGTACCTATTTATCTACTGGCACTTTGACGTGCTTTCGAACTGCTACGTTGCCAGGAGCAGGGACTGAGCAACGGGGGCTCACCCCGTCATGGGGATTCGAACCGCCGACCTTCTGATCGGCAAGTCCTAGGCTCTGTGGTTTAACCCGCAGCGCCACCCGCGTCCCATCTCTTACTCCCCTCCTTACCCATCTCTAAAGACATCACTCCCACTCCCTATATGCCTTGCCAAAGCTAAGCCTCCCTTTACAACTTGCCAAAGCGATTCCATCTCTAGACCTTGCCAAACTTTCCACTTTCCACTTCTTGAACAGGGCCACCTGCCTGCATGCTTCAGTTGCCCAACCACTTTCTTGCATTTATCTCCAGGAAGAAACAAAGTTAACAACAGCAACATCATGTGCAAACATCAAATCAATTCAAATCCAGGAGAGATACAAACTAGAATAAAGATTTTAAAAGGCATGTTGCAAGAGGAAAACCTTTGGCAGGCTACAAAAATGCAATGGAGATGACACCCACCTGATGCATAGGGAGTTCCAAAGGGTAGATGCCTCCACACTCAAGGCTATCCAAACCCTTGTAAACTATCATGCAGCCCACAAGTTCCTTCACAGTAATGGAAAGAAGCTAAATTGCCCCATGTTGTAAATGCCATTGACCAAAGCCATTAAGAATTCCTGACTCTGGCTATTTTTCCAATATTTTTCTTAACCACTTGTCCCAGAATCTGTCAACAGCATAGCATACTAGGACAGGTTCCTTATTGATTTTACAAATAAGCATTAATCCTACTATTCCTTCTCAGATAAAAGTTCATTGTTTATTCTGTATGTAATAGCAGCAGCAGATTAATATTGATCTTCTCTCACCTGATCTGCTTGCTGACTGAAGCTTACAAATTGCAGAGAATGGGAAGTTTCAGGACTTTGGAGGCCCACATTCTAAAACAGAGAGATTAATTCCTAAACCCGCGGAGGGCTGGTTCACAAACGGAAATGGGTAGCCCCATCCAAATGCAATTCCTCCCATAAGAGCTGCTTTGGATCAGCCCAGCCTCCAACTAGTCCAGCATTCTGCTTCCAACAGATGATTAAACTCACAAGCAAGGCATGAAGACGTGACGTCCCATTGTCTGTCCTGAGCAAATCCTGCCAATAACCAGTAACTACTTATTTCTTTGACCCAGGCAATTCCTCCCCCCAGTTCTGTGCACATGCACTTCCCCTTAACCTGATAGCCCTGGACTGAATTCTGGGGAAATCTACTCCTCCATTAACACTATTCAATGACTGAATATGATTTACTGGGTTAAGTTGTGGGTATGCAGCCAATGATGCAGCATTAGAAGTTCGCCAGTTGCCAAGCACATTTTGCTCCTGGCTATCAGTCACCTGTGACAAAGTGAAGATGCCTGGGTGCCAGGATGGCGCCTGATGTCTCCACCATCTGGAGGTGTGTGCCTGGGGATCCTGGGATCTTGACTGTTTTCACACATTAGCAACACATCCTGTAGAATTCTGTTATATTTTAACTGCACAATCAGAATGAATTCCAGAAACTAAAAAGTTGTATTGATATAACTTTGGAGCCATCTGGCCCCAAAATTGGCAACTAGGTATTCCGTGTTGGTGACGGTAACCCTGGTTTAAGGAGACATTTGCCGCCTAGTTTATATATCTAATGTTCTAACACAGCTTACTTGTCTCAAACTACTACTCTCAAGAGCTCAAAAAGCATTGGGTTATAATTAAATTGGTATTTGCACTTTTATTAGACTTTTATTAGATCAACTTCATTTTTACTGGACCAGCTTCTTAACTTTTAATTAGATGCTGCCTTCTTGTTGTACAGTGGTACCTCTGGTTAAGAACTTAATTCATTCTGGAGGTCAAAACTGTTCTTAACCTGAGGTACCACTTTAGCTAATGGGGCTTCCTGCTGCCGCTGCACCGCTGCCACGTTATTTCTGTTCTCATCCTGAAGCAAAGTTCTTAACCCGAGGTACTATTTCTGGGTTAGCGGAGTCTGTAACCTAAAGTATCTGTAACCTGAAGCGTCTGTAACCCGAGGTACCACTGTATATATATATATATGTATGTGGGAAAACTGCACACACCCAGATGTGTTTGCTATTGTTTGGTATTTTCTGCTATACAGTGTACTGTATCCCCATCCTCATCCATTTTTCTAGGGATAACACTCCTTATTTCATGAAAGGAGGGGGGAAAGTCCTGGTTTCCCCAGGTCTAAAAAGGAACATGAACAAATGCATTTGTTCTCCACCAAACTGCACAAGTGACTGGAACAAAGAAAGGTGCCTTCTACTGTCTGTCCATCTAGTTCATTAATGTATGCTACACTGACCTGGAGATAGCAATAAACTTGAAACAACCAGCACAAAACCCCAAGGTGGAATTCAACATTGTGTTATTACAACCATTCAATCAGTGCAAGTATTTCTGCTTGCCCAACTAAACCATCTCCTCTTTCCCTTCCCTTGTGCAATGTACTGGGGGTTCTCTCGACCTTCCCATAACCAATTGGGGGGCACAAGGGAGCAGGTGGGAGAAGAGGGCAGAAAGCCCCAGTTGCCCTGGCTGGACTCCTTGCTTTGTGCAACTGCTGGGACGCGGGTGGCGCTGTGGGTTAAACCACAGAGCCTAGGACTTGCTGATCAGAAGGTCGGCGGTTCGAATCCCCGCGACGGGGTGAGCTCCCGTTGCTCCTGCCAACCTAGCAGTTCGAAAGCACGTCAAAGTGCAAGTAGATAAATAGGTACTGCTCCGGCGGGAAGGTAAACGGCGTTTCCGTGTGCTGCTCTGGTTTGTCAGAAGCGGCTTAGTCATGCTGGCCACATGACCCGGAAGCTGCATGCCGGCTCCCTCAGCCAATAAAGCGAGATGAGCGCCGCAATCCCAGAGTCGGTCACGACTGGACCTAATGGTCAGGGGTCCCTTTAACTTTACCTTTAGTGCAACTGCTTAGTTGTATCTGGTCCCTATTATCAAAACCAGCACAATAAAATACTATATACAACACAGAACTAAAACAACCATCAAACCGACTCATCAAAACTGCTAACCATAACACAGGAACTTAAAACCAAATCTTAAAAGGCCTGGATGAACAGACAAGTCTTAATCTGGCACCAAAAAGGCAGTGGTGTTGGTGTCTTGGCCAGCTGCAACATGGTACACACAATAAAAAAGAAGCATTTGGGAGGAGTCACCAACAACTTAAATTACACCTTGCATAACAATTGATAAGAACAGTATTTTCAAAGGTGTTGGATGAAATGCTTTATTGATCGATGCACCATTTCAAATAATCACTCAACTTAATTATAAAACTATGAGCACAAAGACAGTGTAACTTGTAACTTGTAGGTACAGTGTTTTTATTTCTCTTTGCATCAGGTTTCCCCTAATGCTGTTTCATCCTTTTGGTTGTAAATTCTGGAAAGAAAATAAGCACACAATTAACTAATTTTTGTGATAATAGTGATTATCTTGTGCTCCTATAAGTGTTAATTATCCTAGTGCAATATCCTTGGCAGGATGTAAATGTGACGTCAGGGAGCCAACATCCTCACTGACTGTTTTCTTCCAAGCGAATAGCATGTTAAAGCCACATATTTAAAACTGGCTGCAGCAGGATATTTGCATGCTGCAATTCTCTGTAATTTACAGCCTCCTGAGCCCCATAATAGTGGCTAAATCATAAATCAAAGTGCCATGGGCTGAATTGGACTGCACATTTCATCAGGTTTTATGAGTTCCTGCATGGATAAGGCTGTGGGAGGAGGTAGAGAGCGTTCACCCATCATGAGCATATGCTACTTGCAACTATTTTGCAAACTGATTCCTCCTCCTGCCCATATGTCTAGGAAGCCAGCCTTTTTGTCATGCTTAAATCATCTTTTGAATAATCTGGGGAGCCATTTAGCAAGCAGATCTAGTGCAATGTCTCCACATGGTGCAGTTCAAAATAGCTCCAGTTTACCTATGAAGATTTAAATAGGAGGTGGGCAGTCTAAATGATCAAGGGAAATTATTTTGACTGTTCCAATTTATTGAACAAATACCTTGCCCCACAGGCACCCTGGCTATGTAGCCTCCCATCCACTTTTACACACTGTAGTCTGAATAATGTAGACTATGCAGTTAAGAGTTTTGGGGTACAGTGGATTCTGACCAGGAAGACAAGTCAGAGAAGATCAGGGGTTCTTTAACTATGGCATGGCCCCAGTGCTTCCTGGTGATCCCCAAGATCATACTAAAAATAACAGGCAAATGTTGAAAGAGCCAGATAAGTCCTTCAGTTTCTGAAGAGGAATAGTTCCAGTCTTATAATATAAACTGAAAAGCAGCTGCCTCTGCTTCTTCAGCAGTGCAAGTGGTTGCTGTAAAGAAGTCAACCAACTGGGTAGAAAAAATAGTCAATGGTTGTTGTTGAGTACTGAGCTACATGAGCCAGAAATCTTCACTCACTACTGGAGTTCCTACTTAATTCATTTAAGAAATTGATTCAAACATTTGGGAAGGTCATATGCCACAATCCTCAGGGGACTGAATCACCTCAGAATATATGAAGCAGATGTATTTTTGAATGCAACTAAATAAAAATCTCCCTGCCCAATGTTACCACATGAGAGAAAAGAATAGAGTAGCAGCATTCAAGCCATCCCACAGGAACATAACTGTCACAGTTCCCTGAGAGCTCTGATGTATAAATGTATAATGTATGCATTATTTAATAACAGAAAGCGCTTCACCCAAGTGCAATGTGAATAATCAATAAATACTTTGTAGGCCTTTATTTTCAGCAAGGATGAATGGATATAATTGGCTTTCAGCTCAATCTCAAGAGCTTCATGTTCTACTCAAAAGTAAAGAAAATACAACTGTATTTAATAGAAATAATACAAATGCCATGCTCTTATCTATGAAATCTATGTCCTGTGATCTCAAAACTGAAATGAATTGGTTTAAACCCTAAAATTTTATTGAATGGCTAATAGTTGAATGCGTAGTAAATAGTAAATAAAAATAACAAAGCAGAAGGGAATACTTGATTACGCTTATTCACTTACCTAGGATTCTTTATTCCCATAATTTAAGAGCCAAGAAAATAACATTTTATCCTGCAACTTTAATACAGATTGGTTTTTCAACAGACTTGTAGAATGGAAATGAAATCCAGAGTAGTGATGTGTGAACAAAAATTGCATTAACTGTTGTTTTTTTTAAAAAAAATGTTGCCGGAAACCTACAAGGAAAATTTCCATATTCTCCTCCCCCACTCTGAATAAACACCTATTGCTTTTCTTAGCAAACATCCCCCAAAAACCAAATTACAATGAATACATTCCTACTATAACACTTAGTTGTTTCAGGATGGTCACTCTGAACTATTCTGCTGCTGCAAAGTGGTTTATAAAGCTGTTAGTAGAAGTTTCCCGAGGGTGGAAAGCACAGGCAAGTTGCACAGCAGATTAGTAAGAGGGGTCTAGTCAGGTATCTCTAATATAATGTTATTTGTCTCTCACCAAGGTGGCCTTGAGGAAGTCCCTATCCATTAGCCCCATCATAGGGAGGTGCTGGACTCCCATTCTCTTCAACCAGGCCTTTGGCTGATTAGATCTGATACCCTTTTAAATGTGTTGTGGGAGCGGGTGGGAAGGGGACAAGGGTTATTGGTTTATTCTTGTTCTTGTTTTTATTATGTATTTTGTGGGGTTTTGATTTTTTTCCCCTTGTTGTGAGTGATCCAAAAAAAGATGAAGGGTGGCATACAAATTTAGTGAATAAATAAATATAATAAACAATAATAACCATCCATGGCATTTTGCTATGCTGACCAGAGCTGATGGGAGTCCAACATCTGGACATCTACAAGTTTCCTACCTTTCTTTGCCCATTGTTCTTCATCTTTAGAATGGGAGAAAGGGTTGTTAGAATGGTAAATACAATGGCAATAGTACAGAACTGTGCAACTTTAAGAAAAAACTGTACTGTAATGCTTTGGGAAGAACCTTGGAGGAGATCTTGGGATGCACTCAAAGTTCACTTCATGTAGTTCAGCTGTCCCTCAATACACTTTAAGAGCTGGTTCATACAGCAATTAGGACCATTATACAGAACAGCAGCAAATTTCTAGAAGAAGAAATAGCAGAGCTATATATTCAGCCTGGACTCAAGACATGTTGTGCTGCAGTGACCCTGCTCCCTAGGGTTGGGTTTACTCAATGGTGTTGGGAAAGACGGGACCCTTTTGTTTAAAACCTGTACATGTACATTACTGGCATTCCAAAAAAAATTCCACCTAGGGGTGAAATAAATACCTGCTGAAAGTGATTTATAGGGTGGGCCTTCACCACTCTTTCAGGGCCAATTTATCTATAGCGTTGGGATTTTCATCTGCTGTAGCGATTGCTAGTTCAGTTCTAGAGGGCGGTAATGGCTCCTTACGAAAGAACCGGGAGTCAATGGCCGGTTGTGATCTGGCGTGACACGCTCCAGCCTTTGCCAGCAGGCGGTGCAGGCGAGCGAGCTGTAGAGCAAAGATCAGGACCTCTCCTTGCCTTACCTTGTGCTGCTTCCACATGGCCCCCAAGGCCTTCACCTCGTGCTTGGCGTGCTTGCCTTCTTCCAGGCACTGGTAGCAGACGGGAGTCCGGCAGGTCACGCAGTACATGCTGTAGTTCTCCAGCTCGTGATCCGCGCAGGTCGGGGGCTTGCGCGCAGCCCCGGGCGCTTTGCTACCCCCGCCGCCTCCACCAGCTGCTCCGCCGCTCGCTCCGCTCGGGGCTCCCTGCTGGCTGGGCGGAGGGACCAAGCGGTGCTTGGCAAAGGGCCCCCGGGACGGGTGGCACTTGACCTGGCAAGAGGCGCAGTAGAGCACCTCGCATTGCTCGCACATCACGGCGGCCGGCTCGGGGGGGCTGCGGTCGCACAGCTGGCACTTGGCGGCGGCCGAGGCGGCGGCCCGGCCCTGCTGGTAGCGCTGCACTATGGCCTCCAGGAGCCGGTTGCGCTGGAAGCCGCGTAGGCCGCGATGGTCCAGCGAGGCGCTGCGGTGGCATTGCGGGCAGGTCAGCGAGGAGCTGGTGCCTCCACCTCGAGGGGCTGCCGCCGCCGAGGAGCCTGGAGGAGGTGGCACCAGGGGCAGAACCCGCACCCCGTTGGGAGACTTAAGGCTCGGGGTGTAGGAGCCGTAGCCGCTGTCGGTCTCGCTGTGCAGGCTCAGCTTGTCCGCATGATCCACGCCGCCGCCGCCTCCGCCTGCTCCGCTGCCCCCTCCGGCCCCGCAGTCGTAGTCGAGAGAGGCTGGTCCGGAGGCTCCGGCCCCGGCTCCCGGCGCTGCCGCAGGGCCCCGGGGGTGCAGCATGGCGGGCAGGTGCTGCTCTGTCTCCGGCGTCTGCACGGCGATGGTTCGAGCGCAAGGCAGGCAGACATTGTGCGAGCAGGGCAAGATGATGGGCTCCCGGAACAGTGAGCCGCACACGGGACATTTCAGCTCCTCTTCCATGGCTGCGGGTGGCTTTGTGTCCAAACAGCGAGAGCGGGCTGGGATGGAACCGATCAGCGCAAATACAGCGGGGTACAGTCAGCCTTATTGCTGCTCTTCCGGGAGCCCTTTCCCTCCATGTTCCACAGTAGCCGCTGTCTCTTCCTGCTGCTGTTCTTGCAGCTGGAAAGATGTCGGAGAGGAGTCAGCTTTCAGCACCGCGACAGGATGGACAGCTCCTTGCTGAGCGGATGTTGCTGAGTTCAGCACCGCGGCGCGGATAGACTGCTTTCCCAGCTGTGTTGCTCTAGCTCGGTTCAGCACCACGATGGAGTTGGATAGCTCCTTTGGGTTGAGTTCAATAGCGCTGATGGGGTTGGCCGGCTCTTCCTGATGTACAGCTGCTGAGTTCTGCACGCATAGGGGAGCTGGAGGCGGGGGTCTTTTCCAGGCGCTGTAGCTGCTGCCGCAGCGGGACTGACCTTGCCTAGTTGCAGCCAAAGGGGTGGAAGACAGCTATTGTTTATTGCAAAGGAATTTCCTTGCCCTTGGTGTATGCAGTTAGCATAGTAGTCGGCTAGCTGGAATTCGTGTTGCATAGATTAAAGGAGAGACAGAAGGGGAAAGAACCGTAAAGGGGGCGGGAATAGCTTTTTCAGCAAATAGGTGATCGCTTGCTATGTGACTGAAAGGAGAGAACGAGTTTTATTTAAAGGGAGATGTCTTTATACGATAAAAATCCATTATTTATAGACAGGATTGAACATAGTGGGGGTTTCTTTATCTCTATTAGCGTGCTTTCCCCCTGAGGGAAGACGGGGATGTTCAAATGAGGAAGCTTGAAAGAAGAGAGCAAGCTGCAAATATGTTTTCCTTTCCACATCCTTTATCATGCTGGAACACAAATTCCAACCACATAATATTGCACACTGTTAACTAGAAGAATGAAATAGATTTTATTATTATTATTATTATTATTATTATTATAGATGGTACACAGGCTGAATTGTGATTGGATAGTGGCATTCCACACACATACAAAAGATTATGTTGGAAGTAGGAAAAAAAACCCTGCACCACTCCACTAGCAACCGAATCCAAATTTGCTTCAAAAATAAATCAGAGTTGACAGCTGAGTGTTTTGTGAGTTGGAAATAACCATCATTACAAGGATGCACTAGCAGTGGGAAATCCCATCTGTTTTTTCTTTGCTCTACATATGTTTAGGATAATAGAAAGATGGAATGCTAGAATAAAACAGAGATGATAAAAAGCCATTATTTTGTGACTTGGAAGAGATTATAATGGTTTGTAACCCAAGTAGCAATGGTATAGAAAATAAACTGGGTAGGTTGCTCCAAGACCCTTTTTAGTAATAAATAGTCTTACACTTTGCTTACTTAAGTGTGTATGGATGTTTTAAAATATACTTGAAACCAAGGGGAACAAAAGGTGAAAGATTACCAAGGATTACCAAGAAACTGTATAAAACCAGAATTGGCTGGAATGCTGTTTTAAATGCAACACATTTTATTTTCCCTTTAAATCTGTTCCTCTACTACCCAGATCTGAGCTAGTGGCATATATGGCTAAAGAGGAAGGGCCAAAAAAGAGTAAAGAAGCAATACGTATATGTTATAGAGGTGGGTTAATAATTAGTGCCTTGGAATGCAAAATAAATCATTTCAGTCCTGGAATCCAGCCAAAATACTAACTACAGCTAGTTAGCATGGCTTTCTCAATATTTGGCCATCTCTCCACTGTCTTATTGATATGTCAGCATGAATATGTCCATGAAAAAAAATGGGAGATTCTGAAGCATCTAAGATCCAAAGGTGGTTTGAAGGTGTTGAAGCACTTCAGAATGTCCCAGAGTTTTCTTACATATATGTATTATTAACTACAATCATCGCCATCACCATCACTCTAATTCAAAATGTTTCATTAGTTTAAGAAACAGCTTGTTGCATGGTGCAGGGGCTATGGTCAGAAGGGAATTTTGTAATGTCCACAGCTGTGGAGATCCTGTTCTATGGATCACGACTTCTGCCTGGGGTATATTTTGATAACTGATGGGCCGATTGCTGGTTGACACAGAAAATGAAAAACTGTCTCAACTCTGTTCATCCTACAACTTTAAGTACCAGTTTAAGAGACATTACAAACAGCAGGTGCCTGCACAATTACCTGAGCACTACACATTTAGCATATTCTCCTGTGCATGAGAGCACAGTATGAGATCTTGCACATTAATTTTGACATAGATAACATGATAGAATTTCCAGGTGAATTGTGCCTACCTTGGTTGCAGGAGGTGCCTATTTCAGTTAATTAGGGGTGTCTAGCAATGTGTGTCCCAAGCAGCTTACTAAACTGGAGCCACCACAGAGCAATTATTACTGTGTGTTTAACACTACTCACATTTTTAACCATTTCAGTCAAATCCTCAGATGGTTATTAGAGTGTTTTCCAATTGTTTCACAGTATAATCTTGCTTATATCATTGTATTAACGGACCTACAAGAAACATGCCATTATGCTTGTTCTTTGATCATATTCTCATACAGGATTTGATCTAAGGTGTAAACTCATTGTTACATATAAAAGTTCCTGCTGCAAAACAGAGTTTCTTTCTACCTACAATTGTATGGAAGAAGCAAGGTCTAATGTCTTATTCTGGAAGTAGCTATATTCTCTTACTTCCAGTGCAAACTTGCACTGGCAAATGAATGTAGAAAGATGGTGCAAGAGAGGCAGAGGTGAACTGCTCTGCCACATTTGCTTCTCATATGATGTTTCTGCCAATACCATAACTGCTATAGCAGGGAGCAATGGGACCATAAATATGGAAAAGTTACAGCTAATTGCACTTAGAAGAAAAAGGGGGTAGGAAAAAACCCCCAGAAATAATTTCTCTCTCAAAAGCAGACTACAAAAGCTTGGGCTGCAAGGAGAGCACTTCTCCTTGCATTGTCTGAAATAGCACCTTCCTCCTTGGAGTGAGCAATAGCCAATCTTCTGGGCCCTATCTTGCAACAAGATTCAGCCAACAACAACGGATTCTCCCATTTCACCAGTTCTTCTTCTGAGAAACTCCTCTGAACCAGTTAATAAATAAGCTCTCACTACAAATCCAAACTATGCTTGGCAGATCCCACGTAGATAGGATAGTGCCTAGGGCTAGGTTAATGCTAAAGGCAGATTGTGGGCCCTATAAATTAATATGGGACATGAGGAAGTTGCAAGGGATCAGATGGTCTCCCTAAATGCCCATTGGTCCTCTGGTGTTGAATTATGTTTGTTTGCTGGCTAATATGGGTTGTCTCAAACCTAGACAGCATCTCAAACCTAGACAGCATTCCAAACCTAGACAGCATCCTAAAAAGTAGAGACATCACCTTGCCAACAAAAGTCCGTATAGTAAAAGCTATGGTTTTCCCAGTAGTGATGTATGGAAGTGAATGCTGGACCATAAAGAAGGCTGATCGCTGAAGAATTGATGCTTTTGAATTATGGTGCTGGAGGAGACTCTTGAGAGTCCCATGGACTGCAAGAAGATCAAACTGATCCATTCTGAAGGAAATCAGCCCTGAGCGCTCACTGGAAGGACAGATCGTGAAGCTGAGGCTTCAATACTTTGGCCACCTCCTGAGAAGAGAAGACTCCCTGGGAAAGACCTTGATGTTGGGAAAGATGGAGGGCACAAGGAGAAGGGGTACGAGATGGTTGAATAGTGTTCTCAAAGCTACCAGCATGAATTTGACCAAACTGTGGGAGGCAGTGGAAGACAGAAGTGCCTGGCGTGCTCTGGTCCATGGGGTCACGAAGACTAAACTAAATGACTAAATAACAACAACATGGGTTGTCTAATTTGACAGAAGGTGGCCATCTTTGAAGAATACTTCTGTTTGATCTTAAACTTATAACCCACCTTTCTAACCTAGTATCAAGCATAGTCAGTCAGGCAGAGGGCCTTCTCGGTAGTGGCGCCCACCCTGTGGAACGCCCTCCCTTCAGATGTGAAGGAAATAAGCAGCTAACTTCTTTTTAAAAGACATCTGAAGGCAGCCCTGTTTAGGGAAGTTTTTAATATTTAATGCTGTATTGTTTTTAACACTTGATTGGAAGCTGCCCAGAGTGGCTAGGGAAACTCAGCCAGATGGGCGAGGTATAATTTATTATTATTATCATTATTATTATTATCATTATCTACAACTGATAAACATTTCAATACACAATAAATACAATAAAACTGTATTTCTCTAAGCCTCTGCTTTATCTAATGAGACACGTCACACCTGCCTTTTGGCAAGTAATATAACATTGCACACCACCCCAATCTCCAAGCAGTGAGAGATTCGAAGGGTTCCAAGCATTTAACCTGGGTTTGTGTTCTCTTTGGAATGAGGTAAAGTGGAGATGATGGTGTCTTTATGACATACGGTTTATTTACACACACACACATATGCAACCTGAGCCTGTGAGGAGGGGTTAACAGCATTAACGGCCCAAGAGGCTCTTGCTTCTTCCATAGAGACAGCCTTGGATTCAAACAGAAATCAAACATCACTCTTGTTCTATCCTCCCAGCTTGCTGATTTGCCTCTAGCTTACATCACTCCCAACTCTCAACTCTGGCTTTGTCTTCTAACTATCCCCTAGTTAAGGAAGGGGCCCCCAACCATTTGCTGTCTCACACAGAGCCCCTTCCTTTGTTCCCCTTAATGGCCCATCACCTCACTGGGAAGCTAGCTTGGCTATTCCAGGAATTAGAAGGGATACCCAAGCAATTGAAGAGTCCTGGCACACAGCCTACTTTTCCCCACCAAAACTCATATAACATATGTGAATGTTGTTAATGTACAATAGAATGCAAGGTAGCTATTTTCAGGTCAAATGTACTGTATATTCTAGTTAAAGCAGATGTTACATTCAAACCAGGGGAACTTCCAAATTTTTACTTCATCCTGCAGTGAATCTGACTATGTCTAACCATATCTGCTTGTAGTTTATGGCTCTAGAAAGAGAACGTATGGCATAATGATATATTTTAAATAAACCAATCTCTCATGCTGTCAAGATTATTTTTCTCTATTTTTTGGCTGTACCTCATTCAAGGTACTTTCCAGATTTTTAAAGGTCAGTTGTTATAGATTTAGGCCTTGGCATAATGACAGCTGGGGTGGAACAATTTAGTATGTTGAACATTTTTCTTGCTTTATTTATCTCTCTATAGCTTTTATTTCAAGGAATCCAAGAAACAACTACCTTCTCAGTCAGCAAAATGGGTTGGCAATGGAAGTGTCATGACAGACTGTGGAGCAAGAACTTCCCTGCACTTGGCAAGTAGATGCACAATTATCATTCCATTAGAAACACAGAGGTGAAGAATTACCATCCTGCTGTCATGTTTAATGCTCCAGGGGCCAGAAGTGAAATTAATGAAGCCAAGGAGAAGGAATGCCCTTCTAGCCTAAGAAAATGCTGCCTATAATCCCCAGAGAACCTCTCATACCCACTATGAGGCTTACAGTCATACTGAAGAGCCAGGAGTAGCTTTCTTGAAGCTAGGTTGCTTTGTAACCTAGATTGCTACCGTGGAGGCACAGGTTCATTAATTTCTTCTAACTACCCACACAAACCCAGAGAGAGCACTTAGGCAAGTCCAAATAATCAAATCTGGTGTCAGGAGGAGGGGATGCAGCCTGCAAAGAGGGTATTTCCTTTAGGAAAAGGGCATTTCCATGCCATGTTTGCAGCTCTACATTTTACAAATGGGAAAGCTGAGTGGGAATGGTTTATCTTAGGCCAAGCAGAGAATTCAGGACTGAGAAAGGACATAAAGGCAGACCTTCTTTGTTCTAATCCAATACTATCCACTCTCCAAAGAACTCACAGTGAAAAAATAAAAAGCATGTGTATGAATAATTTTAAAAGTGTTTAATACTTTCATTTCCAGTTCCTTATCTTAACCTTTCAGCTCCTTGCCTGATGTTTCTTTCTCTAATATCTTTTTCACATATGTGAAATGATTTTAGGTGATTTTATCAAATGAATGTTTCATAGCTCTGTTGGTTAGAGCATAGTGCTGGTGATGCCAAGGTTGCAAGTTCAATCCCTGCATGGGACAGTTGCATATTGCAAGGGGTTGGACTAGATGATCCTCAGGGTCCCTTCCAACTCTACAATTCTATGATTCAAAACTTAAGAACCTAAGAATAAATTTGATGGATCAGAGCAAAAGGCATAACAAGTCCAGCATCCTCTTTTCAGAATGCCCACCTTGATGTCTATGGGCAGCCTTTGTGAACACAACAGCATTCTCCCCATTTGTGGTACCCAGCAGCTGGTATTCAGAGGCATACTCTGATGCTGGAGGTATAACATATCCATCAAGGCGATTGTACAAAGAATGCACAGAAATCACTAAGTGATTTATTGTATTTATACCCCACCTTTTTTCCAAGGAGCTCAAGGTGCTGTACATGGTTCTCCCCCTCATTTAATCCCCATAATAACCCTATGAGGTAAGTTAGGCTGGTCCAAGATCCCTCAGTGAATTTCATGGCTGAGTGGGGATTTGAACCTTGGTATCCCAGATCCTAGCCTAACACCCTAAGCACTATGCCACACTGACTCTTGGTGACTACACCACACTGACTCTCAAGTTGTCAGTGAGTCTCCATACCTATTTATTTCAGTGAACACAATTCTTCTTTTCCACACAATTCGTGGCCACTGTGTTTAACACCAATAGAATTACTTTCACAGTTACAACCCGTATTACTTCTCATCTTTCCCCATCCATTCCCCCTCTGGTTTAGCATTGCATTTCCTTATAAAATATAAAGGGTATAAAAAGAAGAGAAATGCTTCACATTGGGTGTATTACTTTACTTATGAGAGTGTATATGTCTTCTTTCCTGTTTTAGAAAGGAACTTTGATCTGATACCTTGCCTGAAGTCCCCACTTCTGGTAGTCAAAGCTTTGAACCTGAATCTCTGCCTGAGAAATGCTTTTCTATTGTTAGATTACTGCCATCAGATGAAGTCATTCACACACACCAGGATAATGAAACTGAAGGAAAAGCCACAGGAAGGAGACAGAGATACAATTTGAACAAAAGATCAAGTATACAGCAGATAAGACACTTTCATACTCATGGTGCAACGACAGAATGACCCAAGGAACCCAGTTGTCTTACTCAATGAATTTTGTCCTTTATGTTCTTCTTTGAATCTGTCTCTTTTTCCTTCAGTCTTTTCCCATCATGTCTTGCAGTGTCTTCCTGACTTCTTCTTCTTGACTTTTTTTCTGATCCATTTCTCTTCACTTTGCCCCCTCCCCAACATGGATCAACATGAATTTAAATTATTAATTACTGCAATCTTTGACAAAATCGTGAGTTCCAATTTGCATGTCACTTTGCTTGGGTATGCTGGCTTAAATTTATCTAGGAAACTGATGAGCAAAGCAGCATTTTTAAGGGCAATTCATACAATCGGTTTACAGGAATAGGACTTAACAGCTTTTTGCACGAGCAGCTATCATTTAGGTGATGTCATGATCACAGATCCATTACCAAGGATTATTCTTATCATATCAACCCATCAAGTAAAGCATTAGACTAGGACAAGATGAGAAAGATGGTCCTCGATAGTGGGTTGTGATAATGTGTTTTCTTCAAGGGCTTTTCTTTCTGAGAGTCAGAACTCCAAGGGAGCACTGATAAAAAAGGAGAAAATTGAGAACTCTTGCCCTTGAAGAAGAAACACTGCAGATATATTTGGGGAAATCTTAATTTCTCCACTCAGAGACTGTGGGTTGCCTCTCTGTCTTTTCTCTGTTGTTGCCTTCCTTGACATTTTTGGTGCTGCCCCTCTCTTGCTGTACTGGGTGTGCTGACTTTGACTGCCTTATGCAGAACACACAATGTTACATTGATTGTGAATGGCTTGTACAATGCACATAACAGGGATTCAGGGAAGAAGAAGCAGTAGCTATATATACCATAACAGATGTGCCTGGCGTAGAACAGCTACAGAGATGTGAAGGCCCAGAAAAAGAAAAGAAAGAAGAAATTCTCCCCCCTCACCAGGGATTCGTGTCTCTAGGAAGATTGAATTTTTAAATATTTTGCTGCCTTAAGCAAGTGCTATTTTCAAGATCAGTCCTTTATAGGACATTGGGTACTTCCATTGAGCAAGTACCAATGAATCAGAGTCATGCAGGAGCACAAGGTGTGCTCCTTGTACAATCTGTGGCAAATGCTGGTACAGTGGTGCCTCGGGTCACAGACGCTTCAGGTTACAGACTCCGCTGACCCAGAAATAGTACCTTGGGTTAAGAACTTTGCTCCAGGATAAGAACAGAAATCCTGCTCCAGCAGCGTGGCGGCAGCTGGAGGCCCCGTTAGCTAAAGTGGTGCTTCAGGTTAAGAACAGTTTCAGGTTAAGAATGGACCTCCAGAAAGAATTAAGTACTTAACCTGAGGTACCACTGTATGTAGGGACGCGGGTAGCGCTGTGGGTTAAAGCACAGAGCCTAGGACTTGCTGATCAGAAGGTCAGCAGTTCAAATCCCCGCGAGGTAAGCTCCCATTGCTCGATCCCTGCTCCTGCCAACCTAGCAGTTTGAAAGCATGTCAAAGTGCAAGTAGATAAATAGGTACCGCTCCTGCGGGAAGGTAAACGGCGTTTCTGTGCACTGCTCTGGTTCACCAGAAGCGACTTAGTCATGCTGGCCACATGACCCAGAAGGTGTACGCCGGCTCCCTTGGCCAATAAAGTGAGATGAATGCCGCAACCCCAGAGTCGGTCACAACTGGACCTAATGCTCAGGGGTCCCTTTACCTTTACCTTTACCACTGTATTAGGGATAAGCAAATGTATACAGTTGGAGTAGGTACTGGACACAGGCTGCAAACACTCCATGAATTTAATGCACATGACGTCCACACCCACCCACAAGAATCCCAGAAACTTGCTCAGTAGACTGAAGCTACATCAATAACCCCCTGACAGCAGCACTGTTGTTGTTTATTGGCAGGGATGATGTGGTGAAGAGGTCAGGGCTGACTGGCTGAACCTGCAGGAATGCTGGATTGGCTCTGCCAGAAAACCCATGCAATCCCTGCTGTCCTGCTGCTTCTTGGTAAACAGCAGTGGCACTGCTAACAGAAAGGGATTGGTGTGACTTCAGCCCACTACTCCTGGACCAAACACTTTACCTTAGGTACAAATCAGAACTACACATATATGAGACTTCCTATCTCCCTATTGCTTGTGATGGATAAATATTGAACGGTCATAAATCCTTTACCTGTTCACATATTTGGATGAAATTTTAAAACACAGTCACCCCTCTTGAGTGTATACAACCTTCCTAATTTCAGACAAACAGGTTCAGGCATTTTTGCGTTGGGCACACATGTTTCATTTTTTTTAAGGCAGCAATCTATATTTTGTTTCTTTTATGGCTGAATTGGATGAAATATGTAGAAATTTGTGGAAGGCTCTTCTGAAGGGGTGAATACCATCAGTTTTATACAGTTTTTTTGGGGGGAGTTAGAAAAAAAGATTCCCCTTTTCCTCTTTTTTGTTTTGGGGAAAAACAGCATACATAACAGACATTATGAGGTACCCCTAGGTCAGAAACCTGCCCAATTTCAGAATGATAGGTAGTGGAGGTTTTATGCCAGATGCCTTTGAAATTGACCAAGGGGTGGGGGACTAAAAAGGGATTTACTTACCTCCCTGATTTTTGTGTGTGTGGGGGTGTATATTAAAATGCTAAACATCATAGAGTATTACAAGTCCTTAAACTGGTAATCTGTAAAATTTCAGAAGGATTTGGTACAGGGATTAAGGAGTTAAGATGAATAAGAAAGTTTGCAGGCTGTGGGGTTGGGTTTTTTTCCAGTTGACAACAGTTAAGTTTCTTCGTTCTACACCAAAGTACAGCAATCAAATGGAAAAAGGAGAGCCCTACAAAAAACTGTTAGTTGGTTGTAAGTTAGAGCTCTCAGTCAGAAATTTACACTCCCACCTTCCCCCCTATCCTTCTATAGTAGGAATAGACAACCTGTGGGCTTCCGGATGTTTTAAACTACAACACTAGTCATCCATAGGCACTGATCATGCTGGCCAGGGCTGATAGAAGTTGTAGTTTGGGGAAACGTAATGATTTTAAAGAGACAGACAGTCTGAGTCTGCCTGAGTTCCGTGGGTTTTCCAAAGCAGCCCCAATGGGGCTTCAGAGGCAGCCAAATTTAGCTTGGGACAGTTTGTGGGACGCCTGTTTCAGAAGAGTCTTGAGTCTCTCCAAATCTGCTGCTCAGGATTCATTTGAACCAAATATACGCCCCAGGTATATATAGACCAATGAAATATATTGTTAGGAGCCTTTGCTATTCATTTTGTTTTTCTGTCAAATATGTAGCAGTAGCAACTGTTGGATTGGGGGGGGGATCAAGTACTTGTGTATGAATTTGAGTCATGTTTTTAATATTTCTTTGTGGTTTGAGTGTTTGATAGAGGAACCTCCCTTTTCCCGTTTTTATACAGCTCTTGCGGCATCTGCTGTCCTTGCACAGGATGAAGCATGTAATCCTCAGAGTTGGCTCAGATTAAGTAGTTGTTAGGAGACAAATAAGGATTTAGCCCTCCTCTTACTTCATCATGCTCAAGTCCCTACCCTGATAGATGTGCATAACGTATCACAGTCACCAGGTACCTTATTTAAACATGCTTCATTATATATATATATATAAAGTTCAAGAGGTCAAGACACAAAGACTTTAGCAACTAATCCACACCTAATGACCCACCTAAGTGGTACTCAGGATATCACTCAAGAAATCACTCAAGATATCCCTCAAGTAATTAAGGAACAAAAGAAGAAAAGGCACACTAGCCTGGGAACTTCCTCTCTGCCCAGAACATTGGAGGCTATACACCACACCCCCTCAACAGTATTTATAGGAACTCAAACACTGAGATCCTGCTCTGTTCCAGTAACAAGAAGCCGAAAGCACCAGCCTGAAGATGACGAGTGAGACCTCGTCGAAACGTCGCCTAGACACCCCAACTTTTACACGGGAAGACACCCGAGGACACCAAAACCTGCATATATATATATATATATATATATATATATATGTAGAATTGTCATATATTAGGAAATGCTCATTTTTATGTCATGCTTATGTCTAATAGTAATATGAATTCATTCTTTTACTAATGAGTGCCCCAAAATGTTGTGCGTTCTTACCAAATCTCATAATATATGCAACATGCTGCAAAATATACAGGCATGAATATAGGAAAGCATTCATACAATTTAAATACTACAAATCTCATAATATTCAAGTGACCAGGAAATGTATAGTGTTGGCATCTGGAGGCTTTAATAATACAATGTAGAAGGAGTAGCAGTGCAGATACAGTGGAACAAATGTCAGAGAGATTATTTGCAGAAAACCGCTGTATGAGGCTCCTAAAATGGAGCTGGAAATGGGATTTCTCCTGCAGATTGAGCACTAGCCATGGTGCAATTGACAATTTTTGCACTGAATAAACTTTGATTCCCATGGTTATCCAAAAAGCAGCTCCTTGTCTCAGCCTCACTTACCATTGTGGGGGGTGGGGTGGGCACTAGACTACCAACCTTGGCCTTGGCCTGCTCTTTGCCTACAATGAGCACTTCCCTAGGCTTGCACCTGAATTCCTGATACTGCTCTCAAAAAGAAAGCACTAAAATTCAGATCTTCTCTGCTGACATCTTCCTCTGAGACACTGGATTTCTTACAATAACCCTCTGTCCCTTTAAACTGTTTTCGTATTTACTTTTTATGTCTGCCAGGAATTGGGGGGGGGGAGGGGGGAGAGAGAGAGAGAGAATGAAGAACTGCTGAAGGGACCAGATAAGAGATTTAATTGTCACCAGACACCGTTCTACCCCTAACTGTATTGGCTGGCAAGCTGCCCACAAATCCTTCAGACATCCCTGGGTGCATAATTTCACTGAATGGGAGCTGTATTTTCAGAAAGGGTGGGTAAGCTGAAGAAATCATGCTTTAAGTGTAGGAAATCCTGCCTGTGCAGGAGTTGGAATTAGATAAGTCAGCTTCCTTATACTCTCTAAGGAGTTTTTATTTCAGCTTTTAAAATCTTGGTGTTTATTCTATATGCAGCAATGACTAGCATAATGATCCAAGCCTTGAATGATACATACTGGAAGGGACAGAATACTAAACCTCCTTTGGGCTGATGGAGCACAACTCCAAATCAGTATCAACTCCATAGCAACTCTATAAAATGTAAAGAAATGGGATATCCAGTCACAGATCTCTGTTGTCTCATCCAGTCAGGCCTTTATATTATCTACTTTGACTCACAAGCCTCCTTTTGATCCTATGCAAGGCGAGTGACCCTATGATTTAATTGGATGTTGACGCTTTAGAGTTTTCTCAATATTTCTACCTACAACTTAACCTTTCTGGTCAGTCAGATGCTCATTTTCTCCTAATTTTCCTTCCCATTAGTCATCACTTTCATCCTTTTCTACATCTCGGCCCTTTGAACGTAGTCACCTATTTTTTCTGCTTGGAAAAGGCAGCAAATGCCTTTCCTGCTGGTCTGACTAAAGCAGACATGACTAGAGAACTAAATGGCTACTTCCAGCTTGCCCAGTTGCATAGAAAATCTTAACTACCCTAACAGAAAACGGTATGCTGAAATCCTGCATATACTTAGTGGGACTTGCATCAAAGTATGGATACTTAGTATTGGATTGTAAGTATTCTAACAGTGCAATCCTATGCGTGCCCACTCAGAAGAAAGCTATTGAATTTTGAGGCTTATAATGGCAGAACTCCATCCCACCCCACCTTACTTCCATGTCCATTTCATGTATAAAGCATTTGGCCTATTCATATTTACAGGATCATTTATTTAAATTTGTATATATTGTTATTGTTACTAGGATGGTCTTCAAAGCTTGCTATACTTTATTATGTAAACTTTCCTGAGGTTGCCATGAGCTGCTTTGAGCATGGTTAACTGTGAGAAAAGTGACACACAAATAAACTGATGGTGGTGGATGAAGCGGTTGAGCAACTGGTGCCCAGGGAGGTAAGCCTAGTGGGCGCTGTGTGATTAGAGGGCACTGGGGTACTGGATGGCTAGTACATAAGCAGTACTTCAGACCATGAGGAGAGGGAGTGTTTGAAGTGCTTTATATTCCTTATTTTAGTACTTCTCACAACAGTCAATGCAAGATCTGTGGCACTCACACAGTGCAGATAGCATGGGGACACAGGCTAAGTAGAGAATGGCTTGCTTAAGACTAGGTACTGAACTCATGGCAGAATCATTTCCCAAGCGCAATTAAATGGTCTGAACAGGATAGATATAGAATGTAGTTAATGTCATGTGTACATTACAGTACTTCAAACACCAAGAGTGATAGCTCCTGGAGCTGGAGTAAACAGTAATATGTATATACCTTTGGACCACACCAGCAAGGCCGATGGGGTGCATGTGTCTACATTGGCTCCCAGTACATTTCCGAGCACAATTCAGAGTGTTGGTGTTGACCTTTAAAGTCCTAAACGGCCTCGGCCCAGGATACCTGAAGGAGCATCTCCTCCCCCATTGTTCAGCCTGGATCCTGGGGCCCTCCTCTGAGGGTCTTCTGCTGGTTCCCTCACTGCAATAAGCAAGGATACAGGGAACCAGGCAAAGGGCCTTCTCCATAGTGGAACACCCTCCCTTCAGATGTCAAGGAAATAAACAACTATCTGACTTTTAGAAGACATCTGAAAGCAACCCTGTTTAGGGAAGTTTTTAATGTTTGATGTTTTATCGTGTTTTTAATATTCTGCTGGGTGCCACTCAGAGTGGCTGGGGAAACCCAGCCAGATTGGGTGGGGTATAAATAATAAAATTATTATTATTATTATTATTATTATTATTATTATTATTATTATTATTATTTCACATCTCACCTCACTCTATATCCAGCACACTCCCACTGTTTGTTTGGGAAGTGGTGTACACACATCCACAATCCACATCTATCCTGCTTTGTTTATGAAATATTGCATTTTGATGCTGTTTCCCCCCCCCCCAAACCAACTTTGATTCAAACTGAGAAAAAGAACAACCTAGTTTTGCTTTAACTCAGTGTGTACATAGCCTATGAATTAGCCCCAAGAGAAACTATTAATGACAAAATAGCATCTTGGGCTAAGAGCTAATAAAACATGAAATGGACTAAGTCTGAAATCCTATACATCAGGGGGTAAGCAAACTTTTTTAGCAGGGGGCCGGTCCACTGTCCCTCAGACCTTGGGGGGGGCAGACTATATTTTGGGGGGGGGGATGATGCAAGAGGACCATGAGCCCTGGTGGTTGCTTACATGTGTCTTGCGAGCAGCAGGGGCTGCCACCACCAGCGGGACAATGAGCAGCACGCAAAAGGGCTCCTGAGAGGGGCTGCTTAAAATGGTGGCCGCTCAAGAGCTGCTGCTGCTGGCACCAACATAGCCCAGCCCCCTTCCTTCTCTAGGCAGGGCGGGGAGAAGTCAGGAGGGGGGGAGGGAAGAGGCGTCGCTGGCGCCATGTGAGGGAGAGGGAAAGAACATGCGTGCTGGCAATCCACGCGGCGATTCCCAGACCATACGCGGGCCAGATCCAGAAGGCAATTGGGCGTGATAAGGCCTACCCATGCCATGCATACTTACTTGGGCGCAAGCACTTTTGAATTCAATGGCTTACATCTGAGTAGACATATATAGGATTGTGCTGTAAGTTACTTACTTAAACAATAGTGTGTGTGGTGGCAGGAGGTAGAGGTACTCAGGCGTTGGATTGTAAATTTATTTTTATTTTTAAAGACCTCTTCTTCCATGCCCCACACTCCTGCTTTCAGTTTCTGTTGCGATCTGATTCTTCCTCTCATCATCTCTATTGTGGTTGTCTGCACAGCATGCAGCATGCTGTTGGTGCTTATTAATGTTATATTACGACAGTCATTTCTGTATGCTGCTCTTCCAACCCCCAACCACCAGCTGTTGTGCCTTGGACAAAACTCCCCTTGTGCTAAGCTCTCTTCCCTCTCATCACTGCTATCTGTGCTAGTCTCTACTCTGATTTTCTAGCTGCTTGCCAGCTCTTTTTTACTGTCCATCTGTAGCTAGACTCTTTTCTTACCAGAGAGACAATAAAGGTAGGGGGCCAAACACATGTGAATAATGAAACAATGAAAACCCTCTCAGGCCTGCAGATGGGCTCCTGCCCCTTGGCTATAAATCCTTTTCACGGTGAATCTTAGAGCTGCAGAACAAGAGCAGAGAAACCTTCAGGGCCTGCCCTAGCCAAAAAAGCAGCCCTCCCTGTTCCTCATGTTAAAAAGAACCCACACATACACTATACAAAGGAATATAAGCCTCGCCACCCCATCCCTCCTCTCCCCCCTCTCCCAACCTGTACTCAACACTAATGTCACAACAAATGTAGCTGATTTGTAAGAATGACTGTACAACCTGAAAAAAGATACAAGGCATGTACTTTTGTAAACCAAGAAAATCTTTAATAAAAATAAAATTTAAAAAAAGAACAATGGCTATTTTAGAAATAGGAATCCAGCTTTCCTGTGTGATACAGGGAAGGAAGGAAGGTTTTGTGCAACAGTGGTGGTAGGTTGAGTGATTCATGAGATAGGAATTGATTTTGTAAAACTGATTGAGATGGGGATTGATCTACAGTGATGGCAATGTTATTTGCAAAGAGAAAATGGAATCTTTTATACATTAATGTATAGATACCTATAAAATGCTCAGTGTTGATTTTATTGAGCAAGGAGATTACTGCTTTGTGAATGTGATTGATTGAATAATGGTGGGGTGAAGATTGGAGGGGTGCAGAGATCTGAACAAGGAAAATATTTTGCTTAGTTGCAATAATTCCCCTACGTTCCTCTGGGATTTAGGATCAAGATGTTCATAGTAACTTTATTGAAAAGGATTTCATGGAGAGGGAGCTATATACTTTATTTAAAATTTTTCTATCCGCTTTTAGGTCTGTTGAGGGCCAACAGTAGAAATCAAAACAACCTTTTTAACAACAAACAAACAAACAAACAAACAAACAAAGTAGAGCCAGGAAATAAATAATTGAAAGTATCATTAGCAATAAAAAGTAGCATCTCCCAGCCCAGAAACTGGCTGTGGCCAGTGTCACAGCTGTTTAATGCACATCATGAGGACTGCTTTAACCTGAAGAAAAACGGTAAGGCTCAGCAACAGCCATACATGCATTATTCTTTGTCATTGTATTATACTTTGCTATTATTCTGTATATGGTTCTGTATTTATGGAATCCTTCTTGAGATGTTGGCTACCAAAAAGTCAGCAGATAAATATTTGGAAGGAAGGAAGGAAGGAAGGAAGGAAGGAAGGAAGGAAGGAAGGAAGGAAGGAAGGAAGGAAGGAAGGAAAAATACAATACAATACAATACAATACAATACAAAATACAATACCAGGGCCTTTTCCCTGGTGGTGCCCCATCTATGGCTTGGCCTCCCCAAGAAGGCTCACCTGGCACCTATGCTGTTTTCTTTTTTGTACCAAGTAAAGACATTTCTGTTCTCAGAGTCTTTTAACTACATTTTTTTGGATTTTGTACTAAAGCTGGCCCTTTCATCTTGTGTTTATACAAACCTTTAAGCTACTGTTCCATACTGTTTGAATATTTTTTATTGTTGGGGCTTTTATTATTATTTTATTGGTTTTAGTTTGTTGTGAACTTCCTAGAGAGACTCAATTGAATAGGCTGCATAAAAGCAGAAATGCTAAGGTTTAATTTATCTGTTTTAATTTTAGATTCTTACACATACAACACACACATATTATTCAGTTATGCTACAATATTTTAATTCTTTGTATGGTTTAGATTTTTTAAATAAAATCAAGCATTTACCAGAAATCTGTTGTGAAAAATAATTTGACTCTTAGCTGAAGTTTATAGCTACCACATTATTATACGTAATAAATATTATTTTTAGTGCACTCTTTCTCTCTTTAGATGCATTATTCCATGGACAAGATTACAACTTAGCACTCTTTCCTCTGCTTAATCATTTGTTTCTCACTTATTGTTTTTGACATCAATAACAAAAGGCACAAAACGCTTCATTCTTGCTGGGTGAGTTAACACATGGGGCCTGGTCTAAAGCAATCAGTCCATAACGCTACTGCAAATTGAGATGAGAGGAGCTGCCTAAAGGGAATTGAAATTAGCTAAGACATGCTGTTGTTGCCATCTATGAAGATCAGGGGAGGGAGGCAAGGGGAGAGGTGAACCAACACATTGGCAGAGATTCCAATCTGAACCAACACAGTCATTTGAAAAGGATTGCCAGAGGACTAAAGGCTTTTCTGGCCCAAGCTGTCAGACCTCATGTCACATTAATGCAGTTGGCTGAAAGAAAGTGAGTACTGGGAATGAAGAGGATATAAGAATAAAATCCTCCATTAGCAGGTATATTTTGCTTTACCTCCTTCAGTTGCCCTGTTACTACAGTGGCTGAGACATAAACTTCCTATTCTGGAAGAAGAAGAAGAAGAAGAAGAAGAAGAAGAAGAAGAAGAAGAAGAAGAAGAAGAAGAAGAGCTAAATCTGTGGGTGGGCAGCTCCCAAGCTCAGGAATCAGAGTGTGCCTGTTCTGGTTGGGGTTGTAGTCTCCCTAAAGGATCAGATGTGCAGTCTGGAGGTAGTCTTTTATTCATCACTGTTACTGGAAGCTCTGGTGAGCTTAGCAGCCAGGAATACCTTTTATCAGTTTTGGCTGTTCCTGGATAATGTTCCTGAACATTGTGGCTTATCACAATGATCCATGTATTGGTAGCCTCAAGACGGATTATTGCAATGTACTGTATGTAGGGGATTCCCTTAAGGTTGGCCCTGAAGCTGCAACTGGTGCAGAACTTGGTGGTTTGGTTGCTGACTGGGGTGGCCTGTGGACATTTACATTTTTGCTGTTCAAGGAGCTGCATTGGTAGCCAATTTGCTACTGAACCAGATTTAAGGTGTTGCCATTAACATATAAGGCCCAGTTACCTGAGAAAATACCTTCCTCCACATAGGCCTGACCTCTGCAGATCTAAACTTCCAGGCTCCTTCACCACCTGTGAAGGTATATATTGTAGCCACCAGGGGGCAGGCCTTTTCTACTGTGGTGCCCAGCCTTTAGATAGAAACACCTCCACCAGGAAGCAAGGCAGATGCCATCTGAGCATCATTACCCATGTCTTGGTTGAACTTTCATTAACAGACTTTTCGTGAATATTTTAATTGACTTGTTTATGCTACTAAGGGTGCTGTACTGTTGTAAATGGATTTTCAATGTACTGTAAAATTTGGGTTTTAATTTTTGTGTTTTTGTTTTGGTATTCTCGTTGCACACCGTCCTGAGCTGTTGTTTGTAATGAAGTATATAAATGCTTTTAATCATAAATAATTGTGACAGAGAAGTCATGGGCTGTTAAAATGATTTATCAGCTGGCTTTGTCCAAGGACAGTTGTGCTTAACACAGAAGGTCTTATAGTTACTGCTGGGACATAAATAAGCAGGTAATGTATCAATAAAAGATACATGTCTCTTGTCCCATAGAAGTTGTATCAGAAAGAATATTTCCACCAGCTGTATGCTTCTTCCATCATTCAAAGTTCTGGGGTAAATTCATAACCTGCACTGGGTGGAATTTTCTCTTCCAGCTATATTATACCAACAAGCATATATATGCACATTAAAAATGGGGCTGCTACAAGCCAGTGGTGCCACTGATGTCCTATGCATGCTTACTCAGAGTTGTTCAACTGTAAGTATACAAAAGATTGCAACCTAAGTACCACAATTTCAGAGAAGCTAGAGAATTTACCCTCATACCACCATTTCCAAAAGTGCCCTGGTGGGACAATCTTGCTTTAAAACATTTTGATAATCCATACTGTATCGTTTAACGATTGTGTGGAAACTGCAGAAGAATCCAGGATCAAGCTCATTATAATAAAAATAAACCTTGGACCTTTGCTGCAGCAGCTGCTAAATTGTAGAATCTTTCCCACATCCTCTGACCAGGGAAATTTGGCAAGCCCACTTTCCTTGTGCATTCAAGGTTATTAACCCGGATACATTCACATGATTTAAAGAATAATTTAAACTATGCTGTTATGCTGGGCTATTTTATTGTTACTGATGGGTTACTGATGGGTTGTTGTTGTTTTTTGCTTTATTATTTAATCGTAAAAGTTGGGATATACAGAAGATAGATAGATAGTTCACCCATCCTTGTTTTATGGAATCCAAGGGGGATTTTCCAGCCAGTATGACTAGCACTCCTGGTGAGCTCCTGGTCACATTGTGGAATAATGAGACAAGTAGAGACGTTGACACAATCACTCCTAAATGTGTGCTCTAAGTGCAAGGAGCCTGAGAGGCTCCTGGCTTTCTTAGGGACAATGAGCAATGAAATGGGCTTGTACTGTAGATGTCTAAAGATTGGGTTACCTACAACCAAATTGCACTCACTATATGGCAGTGGTGGAGGCAAAGAAGTGTACTTCTCCACCACAGTGAACTGTCCAGCAGAGCTTTCTTGAGTGGTGAGTGGACTACTCAAATCTAGCCTTCAAGTAGCAACAGTTCGCCACTCGGTGCTGTGATACATTTGTGAAGCACTTTGAGTTCAACGTAACTTGACACCATGGTTGTTGCAGAACTGAAGAGGTAATTAGACAACTGTCTGAATTAGATTTGTGGGATCAATTATTGCAGCATGAGGATGTAGACCAAATGTTTTCAGGGGTTAGGCAAACCACATGCTCTCTTGACCCTTGCCCAACATGGCTGGTAAGATCTAGCAAAGAGGAACTGAGTGGGTCCATAGAGTGATTAAAGCCTTGTTACAGGGGAGAATCATACCACTCTGTTCTTCAGAGCAGTCAGCATGACTCCTCCTGAAAAGGCCCTCCCTGGACCTTGAGTTATTAGACAACTAATGCCCAGTCAAACACCCTTGCCTAAGAAATGGATGTGGCAGGACATGTCTGGATGAAGAGGACTACATGGACTCCTTTCAGTCTGGCTTCAGGCCTGGGTATGCACTGAAACAGCCTTAGTGGCTTTAAATGATTACATTTATCTGGGAATGTTGCCCTGTTAATTCTTCTTTATATCTTGGAGGTATTTGCCAACAGTGTCCTTCTGGAGTGTTTCTGCAGATTGGACCTGTGTGTTACAGTGGTTCCACTCCTATCTGCAGAAAGTAGCATTTGGGGACACCTGCTGGTTTCCTTGGAGTTTATGCTGCAGGGTCCCACATAGTTTTAGTCTCCCCCCCTCTTGCTGTTCAACATCTATGTGAAGCTGCAGGGAACTGTCATCCAGAGATGTGGGGTGTCATCAGTATGTGGGTAACAACTAAGATCTCTTCATTCCATCTGAATCAGGGAAGTCTGTGCAAGTGTTTGACAGATGCCTGGAGGCAGTGGTGATCCAATAAACTGAGGCTGAATTCTGATAAGATAGAGACACTATGGATAGGAGACTCTTTGAGTTCAGGAATTAGGGAGATGGCCTGTTCTAGATGGGGCTGAAGGAACGACTAAATAGCTTAGGGCTATCCTCAATTCAAAGCTGTCGCTAGAGGCACAGGTGGCCTTGGTAGAAACAAGTTTGTTTGTCATCTGTGACTGTTCCTGGACAGGGATAGCCTACCCTCAGTTATCAATGCTGTAATAATGTTATGAATGGATTATTCAATGCACTCTATGTTGGGCCGCCCTTGAAGATGGTTCAGAGGCTGCAGCTTGTGCAGACTGTGGTTACCCAGCAGTTAAGCAGGGCAGCTAGATGAGATCACATAACACTGACAGCATTGCTGTGGCTGTCCTCTTCCCAACCCCCTTCCTCACTTCCTACTCTCCCAGTTACTCCCACTGCTCCACTTATTAGGCAGTAGCAAGAGTGTGTTCATTTTCTCTCTCTCTTTCTGGACAGCTGGGTGCTGTCTGCAAGTGTCCACTATGAAATACCTCTGAGCCCAAATGGGGCCAAGAGCATTCTGGAGATATTAGCATGCTGGTGGTTGGAGGTCAGCACTTTGCTTTGAAGTGAGCCCAACTCCAAGAGGTGCTTTTTTTACAAGGAGACACAGGGAGCCTCAGCTGGCATCTGTGGGCCCTAGGCTTACAGCAACTGCGCCAATTCCCCAGACATTTCTCCATAAAATATGACAAGGGGCAGTTAAACATCACCCTTGGAATCATTTACCTTGGGCCCTGAATCTATGATGCACAAGAGCTGCAGTAAATTTGAAAAGGAGGGAAAACCTTTTGTAAACTGTAACTCAAATTTATGATTTATTCCCCCCCCCCTAATATTTATAAGTGAGCTGTCTACTTCAGCTTTTGTTTTCTGTCTTGAGGCCAGGAAATTTGTGTAGACATGAAAGACTGCATTTGTTTGTTTGTTTGCCCGAGGGATTTATTTGACACAAGTTTGAATCCAACATTCTAATAACTGGTTCTAATAACTAATCCTAATAAAAGAATTACCTATTTTTCAAGAAAGGGCTGTATGCACAGGAAAGCTGCAACTGGGGCTTTGATGTTTTATTCACAGTCATGCACAAAGAGAAAAGTTTGGCTTGCTTTAAAAAGCAGCTTGTCTTTTCAGTGGTCAATGTCTTAGGACTACTTTTAATTTATTACTCAACAGTAACACTAAATGCACACGTGCAGCATGGAGCCATATCCATGCATGCCTTGAAATTTGTGTGTGCATAATAAAAGGCTCTATCTGAATCAGCTTCCATTAGATGCTACTTCTTATCTGAGACAAATGCAGCTACCAAGACAAGATAAATTAAGGGACTGTCTATGCAAATAATTTAGCTAGCTTCCTCTGTGAAGGGAAAAGCACAGCAGCTGTGACATGATTCCAAAGCCGGCACATTTCCAAAACACACAGAGAGAGCCCAATAACAGTAAACCAAGTCCACGTCAGAAGAAAAAAATACATAACCCAGAATGAACCGAGATGTCTGCATATAGAACTGATAGGACTGAGGATAGCCAACCTTTAATTATTAAAAGAACACTTTCCCCCTCAATGTATAATTTGGGAATATTAACTGATACTTAAATCTGACTATTAGCAATATAAATATATAGATAGCTGACAGTGATTAAAATAACGAAGTGAGTTTTGTTTCTTTTAAACAGATTTGTTCCTTTTTTATATTTTTAAAAATTGTTTTTAAGTTGCATTCATTTGATTTTTTCTCTCTCTTCTGTTTTTAATATTTTGTTGGGAGCCGTCCAGAGTAGCTGGTGCAGCCCAGACAGATGGGTGGCATATAAATATAATTGTTATTATTGCTCTTGTTGTTTCAATTGCAGCATTAAGCACTTGCTGAAATTTTACCTATTGAAATGAATAAGGCTTGAAACTGCTTAACTTCAGCTGGATCAAGATCATGAGTTTTAATGACAGGTACTGTAGAGCTGCATGGCTCTGTTCCACAATATACATGGTGTTGCTTCAGTTGAAACAGCACAAATCACTGTTTGTGCTGCTCCAGATGAAATAACTTCTCTGGATCACGCCATTAGTCCTAATGCACACAAACCAACTCAAATCAAGTGCTTCAGCATAACTGGACTTAGGATAACAGTCTCTGTTTTGGGGAACCAATCATCCTTCTACTCCTTTATGGGTCAGCAGTTACCTTGTTCTGTAAAATTTAATTTCTGGCATGTAATTTATCTACAGATTTAAGAGATTACGCTTCTACCTCAGATAACCTCTGCTCAGCATAGAAGCCTGGTCCTTGCTACAGACCTCCCTGAAGAGAAAAGTCTGCTCAGTGTCACTAGGATAATGAGACAAATACCTTTTTAAACCCTGCAGCTCTTATCTTTTTGCTCATCTACTTTCGGTAATCAGTGTGGGAAAATGATTGCTTGTACATGAGAGCATGAGCAAAGTTCTTATTGTTATAGGGTGATTTCATAGCTATGAAATCACCCTATAACAATAAGAACTTTGCTCATGCTCTCATGTACAAGCAATCATTTTCCCACAAATCAGATTCTCCAAGTCTGCTACTGTAAATCAACCTGTACTGTTGACAGCAAAGAAGCTTGTTGCTACATAGCTAGCAAACTAGGTCCTGCAATAGCTGTCATTTTGAAGAGGAAAATAGCTGGTTTCCACCAAAGGTTCTGGAAGGGGGAGACAATTCCAGGAAGATTTGAAACATCGCTTAGAGTTGTGTTCAGTTGAGTCTTGCTCAGACTCATTGAAATTGGTTAAGTTAAGTTAGTCATGTCCATTAACTTCAGTGGATCTGCTCTAGGCAGGACTAGCATTGTAGGACTAGCATCGATTACCACCCATAATGTTTGCATTTCCAAAATAGCAAAAGAGGCTTAGTTAGAACTGTTAAATGACCAATTCCTTTTTTTTTAATAGATATTTATTGGAGTTTTTAGAAAAGAAATACAATAATAATAAACAGTGTTGCTTTGTTTTTACAAAATTTCATAACATCCTTAGACTTCCTCACGTCTCCCGCTCCCACTTGCAGCATTAATAAATTTTTGTCAAGCAAATTATCATCTTATTTCCAAATTTATAACCACTTATTTAAATACAATAAAAAAATTCTCCTACAAATTTTGTTTCTCTTAATCTCTCTTATCATCAAATTCTGATCTATTTTAGTGATGGCCAATTATTTATAACCAAGCATCCTTCTTAACATTCCACTAAATCACAATGTTTCTGTAGATAAATCTTGAATTTCTTCCAATCTTCTTCAATCCTTTCTTCTCCCAGGTCTCGGATTCTGCCAGTCATCTCCGCCAATTGCATATAGTCCATCAGTTGCATCTGCCATTCTTCCAGTGTGGGTAGATCTTGAGTTTTCCAGTTCTTAGCGAGTAATATCCTTGCTGCTGTTGTTGCATACATGAAAAATGTTCTATCTTTCTTTAACACCTTCTGGTCGACAATGCCCAGAAGAAAGGCCTCTGGTTTCTTGGTGAAGGTATACTTAAATACCTTTTTCAACTAATTATATATCATTTCCCAGAAGGCCTTCACTTTAGGGCAGGTCCACCAGAGGTGGAAGAATGTTCCTTCATTTTCTTTACATTTCCAACATTTATTATCAGACAAATGGTATATTTTGGCAAGTTTAACTGGGGTCATGTACCATCTGTATATCATTTTCATTACATTTTCTTTCAAAGCATTACATGCAGTAAAGTTCAACCCAGTGGTCCACAACCTTTCCCAGTCCTCAAACATAATGTTATGCCCAATGTCCTGTGCCCATTTTATCATAGCCAACTTAACCATTTCGTCTTGTGTATTCCATTTCAGCAGCAAGTTATACATTCTTGAAAGTACCTTAGTCTTAGGTTCTAACAATTCTGTTTCCAACTTCGATTTCTCCACCTGGAACCCTAACTTCTTGTCACTTTAAAAAATTTCTTTAATCTGAGCGTAGTGTAACCAGTCTCGCACTTTATCCTTCATTTTCTCCATACTCTGCAATTTCCAATTATCTCCATCTTTTTCTAACAGTTCCCAATATTTTGGCCAGTAGGCTTCCATATTGGGTCTTTTCCAGGCCTTAGCTTCCAAAGGTGAGAGCCACCTTGGAGTTTTATTTTCCAGTAAGTCTTTATATTTTGTCCAGACATTAAACACTGCTTTTCTGACAATATGGTTCTTAAAGGCCTTATTGATCTTAGCCTTATCATACCACAGGTATGCATGCCAACCAAAAGCATTGTTATAACCTTCCAGGTCTAACACATCAGTGTCTTCGAGAAGTAGCCAATCTTTTAGCCAGCAGAAAGCTGCGGCTTCATAGTACAACCTTAAGTCTGGCAGGGCAAAGCCCCCTCTTTCCTTCGCATCTGTTAATATCTTAAACTTGATTCTGGGCTTTTTGCCCTGCCAGACAAATTTGGCAATATCTCTCTGCCACCTCCGGAAACACTCCGTTTTGTCCACAATTTGCAATGTTTGGAACAGAAACAACATCTTTGGCAATACATTCATCTTAATAGCAGCAATTCGGCCTAACAAAGAAAGCTTCAGTTTTGCCCAGCTATCCAAGTCTCTCTTAATTTCAGACCAACATTTTTCATAATTATCCTTAAATAGACTCAGATTTTTGGCTGTTATGTTAACCCCTAGGTACTTTACCTTTTTCACCAATGATAATTCTGTTTCTCTCTGAAACCGTTCTGACTCTGTATCTGTCATATTTTTCCCTAACACCTTCGTTTTTTGTTTATTTAGCTTAAATCCCGCCACCTGACCAAAATCATGTATCAGTTGTAATACTCTTTTCGTACTAGATTCTGGCTCCTGCAGTGTCAAAACTAAGTCATCTGCAAAAGCTTTAAGTTTATATTGTTTCGCTCCGACCTGAATCCCCTGCACCAACCGGTCACCTCTAATCAAGTTCAAGAGCACCTCCAAAACTGAAATAAATAACAGAGGGGAAATCGGGCAGCCTTGTCGTGTTCCTTTTTCGATTTTAAATTCTTCCGTTACCACATTGTTAACTATCAACTTAGCTTTTTGTTCTGAATATATTGCATCAATCCCATTTTCAAAATCCCGCCCCGCTCCCATTTCTTTTAAATTTCCCTTCATGAGTTTCCAAGAGATGTTGTCAAAGGCCTTCTCCGCGTCTATAAAAATCAGCACTGCTTTAGTGTTTATGTCTGTTTGCAAAAGTTCCAAGATGTCAATAATGTTCCTTGTATTTGCAAACATGTGTCTACCTGGGAGAAAGCTGGCCTGATCTTTATGAATTACTTCATTTAAAACTCTTTTAAGTCTGCCTGCTAAAACATCAGCAAATATTTTGTAATCCACATTTAAGAGGGAGATGGGGCGGTAGTTCTTAAGTTGTGTTTTTTCAGTTTCTGATTTTGGTATCAACGTGATAAAAGCTTCCTTCCACGATTCCGGCGCCTTCTTTCCCTCCAGAATTTCGTTGCTGACCTCCATCAAAGGTTGAATTGTCTTATAATACTCATTGTCTTATAATACTTGGAGGTCAAGCCATCTGGCCCTGGAGATTTGCCCAGTTTCATGTTCTGAATGGCATGTTCAATTTCTTGTCGTGTTATTTGGCTATTCAGGAGTAGTCTATTTTCTTGTGTAAATTTTTTAAGACTATTTTTCTTCAAAAATTGTTCAATCTCAACCTCATTTTGCGGCCCTTGAGTGTATAGTTTCTTGAAATATTTCTGGAAGGATTTTCTAATTTCCACGGGGTTCTGAATATTTCTTCCTTCAATTTCCAAATTTGTTACTGTATTCAACTTTTGTCTCTTCTTCAACTGCCAAGCCAGCAGTTTCCCACATTTATTTGCCGATTCAAACGTTTTTTGTTTCATTGATTTAATCTTCCATTCTATTTCCTGATTTATCAGTTTAGAATATTGTGCCTGGTGAAGTTTAATTTCTCTCAGAATCAGCTGTGACTTCGGATTTACTCTTAACTTCTTCTCTAATTCTTTTATTTTCTCCAAGATCTTGTCTTTCTTTTCATTTTGTTTCCTTTTCTTAATAGCATTCTGTTGTATTAAGAACCCTCTCATCACGGCTTTACTTGCGTCCCAAATTGTTCTTTTTTCCACCGTTGTGTTCAAATTTATTTCGAAATAGTCCTTCAAAACTTTTTGGGCCTTTTTAGTAATCTCCTGATCTCTGAGTAAGTTGTCATTCATCTTCCATCGAAAGGAACCGGTTGGTAACAATGTCAAATCCATTTTCAAAGCGTTATGATCGGAGCAGGTCTTTGGGCAGATTTCCACTTTCCTGACCTTAGGTGCCAGACCTCTAGTAATCCATATTTGGTCGATTCTTGTCCAAGTCAGATGGGCTTCAGAGAAGAATGTTCCTTCCTTTCCCAAGGGGTTTCTCATTCTCCAAATGTCAATCCAATCCATATTGTCTGTCATTTCAAAAAAGGTCTTTGGTAGTCTGCCATCTTTAGTAACTTTTTGACTTTGCGACTTATCCATGTTAGTTGATACAATCCCGTTCATATCTCCCATCATAATGATGTTGTCAAAGTCCAGATACTCCAGCATGCTCTCATGCAACTTCTTATAAAATTCCGATTTCCCTTCATCTGGTGCGTAGATTCCCAATAGAATAATTTTTTCTCCTTGATGTTGTATTTCGACTGCCAAAATTCTGCCATGTTCATCTTTAAATAATAATTTAGGTGAAAGGCTCTCCTTTACATATATCACCACCCCTCTCTTCTTTACTCTATCTGAAGATATAAATTCCTGGCCAAGTCTTTTATTTACCAAAACTTTTCTGTGGAGCCTAGTCACATGTGTTTCTTGCAAGCAAATAATGTCCAATTTTCCTTTTTTAATATATGAAAGATTTTCTTCCTTTTTTCCGGAATGTTGCAGCCATTTATGTTCCAACTCAGAAGTTGCAGAGACATCCTGTATAAATCTGGTTATTTTTCAGGGGGTGGTACCTTGTCTTCAGGATCCAAGGGTGCCAGTTCCTTTGGTGCTCCAGGCTCCGGCAATGATCCAAGTCCTTTATGAAGGTCTTCTCCGTACTGGTTCAGAAATTTATCTCTATCTTCCACTGTTCTAATTTTAATCTTCCTCCCTCTAAAGGTAAAAGATAGTCCTTGAGGGAAGTCCCACCTAAAGATGATTGAGTTGCTCCTCAATAGTTTTGCTAGTTCCAAATATTCATATCTCAAATCCAAAAGCTGTCTAGGAATATCCTTGTAAATTTCAATTCTTTTACCCAAAATGTCCAGTGATTTTCTGTAATGTAGGCCCAAAATCTTGTCCCTTTCCTCCTTTGATCTCACTGTTATCAAGCAATCTCTGGGCTTGTCTTTTCTTATCAATCTTCCAAGTCTAAAGGCTGATGTAATTTTAAAGTCTTTTTCCTCAAGTTTCCACTGCTCGGAAAATATTTTGGTCAAAAACTCAGCCAGGTTGTCTTCTTCTACTTCGGATACAGATCTTATCCTTAAGTTGGTCTCCCTATTTTTCAATTCAATCATCGAAAGATAGGTCTGATGTTCACCTACTTGTTTATTGAGTGGTCTCACCTCTTTTTCTAACTTTCCAAGTCTTTGGCTAGTGTCTTCAGCCAATTTCCTGTTCTCCCCTGTAGCCTCCTCCAATTTTGCAATCGTTTGAACGTTCTGTGCCACTTGCCCAGTTAATCTATTTAGACATTCTAAATGACCAATTCCTAATATTGTGTTTAGATTTTGTGCTGTCACTATGTAGTGGTGTGTCCTGTCCCCGCCCCTTTCCTTCTGAAAGTAGGGCAGGCATTTTTTATTAATATTTCTTGACTATTTTCTGGGGTTTTTTTATTAAAAAACAGGAAGTACAAATGATAAAAAGCCATGAAACAGAACATCATACAAACAGCAAGAAAAGCCCATCTGAACTCAGAATTTTAAAACCATTACAGTACATGGGTAACCCCCCCCCCAGTTCTGACCATAGGATGTTATCTATCTCCTCCCTTCCAACTCCATGCCTATGAGGTGTGTACAGGTTTGAAGCAGCAAAGAACACTGCCGCTGCAAAGCTATGCTATGCACACTTTCCTGGGAGTACGTTTTCTATGTACGTTTGCCCAGTAAGTCCTACTGTATTCCATTGAATACAGTAGGACTTACTGGGCAAACGTACATAGAACTGTACTGTATAAACAGTAAAGAGACTATTTAATGACTTTGATAGAACTGCCACCAGCTTCCTCTCAAAACAGGAAAGAGACCAAGTTTGAGTTGAAGTACCATATTTCCAATGAATAATATTAAGGCTCATTCCCCCCCCCCCCCGAAACCACCCAACTCTTCAAACCATACTTTTAAAGGCTACTGATAACATTGGTAATGTATGGCTCACAACATTTCTATGGTGTGAAAAATTCCATTTCCATTCAGAACAAGATAATCCTTCAATAAAAGAAATCTAGTTTAATACAATGAAACTGAATTTCTAACGCTGGCAGAGAATTAAGGTATTTAGAAAATAAAAGTGTGTGCAAGATGCCTAATAATTTATGTGGCAGAGTGTTATCAGGTCTTGAAAAAAAAGTAAAGGGGAACGTGGTATGGAGAGAATGTGTGTGTTCAGTTACTTTTCCCTGCTTCCTGATCTCCAATTTGTATGTCTTGAAACTATCCTAGTTGGTCATGATGCTGTAATTACTAGTTTGGCCCTTGAACTAAGTAAATATATATTATGCAAACAATGTCCTTATACTGTCTTAATCTAAGGAGATGGTGGGCCAAGATAGCATTGCAAGAAGGCAGGAAGGATACAGATATGCTAGCTGGGGTTTTTGATGTTTCGTTTGCCTCTATATTAACAAACTCACTTGAAATAAAGCTCTTTGTCTCACACTCTTGACTCAGCTCTAGTTAGCTATCAATAAAACTGGCTCCACAGACAAGAGATTTGGACAAAATTTGTTCGGACTAAATTAGTAGTAAAATGATGCCACCTGTTATCAAAACTTGGATAAAGACAGTGCTTGGCAGGTTCTTTAAAGTGAAATGCCCCATAATTCTTGTGCTACAACAGAATGCGATCTCATCTTACAGAAAGACTGCACTTGGAACATGCCCTACTTCTTGATCTTCAAGTTCATGAGGGATCAAGTGTGCGCAATCCCATGTTGCTTTGGTTCTATAGTTCACTTCTGCTAAAATTTCTGCAGTAACCCTGGATCTGAGGGTGACTTCCCAAGGGTGGGAGGAGACCAGCAACAACTCCTATTTGCCAAGAGGCTGAGGAGGAGGAGACAGATCTGGCTTCCAAGGCACGTGCAGGAGACAGATCTGGCTTCCAAGGCGTGTGCAGCATTGGCAGCAGCAGCAGCAGCAGGCAATGAATTATTTGGAGCCTGAATTTGCTGCCCCTGTGGATCTTGCCTTCTAAAGTGGTCCCCTCAACTTGTCTCATGGGTGGGCCGGTCCTGAACCCTACACAAAACAGAAGACATGATAACATGTCTAGGCATGACCGTCAAATTTTCAGACACCCTGGATTTTCCCAGTAATTCTCCTGGCTCCATGGAAATCAATATGATGCACCAATCTCAGGTATCGTATTGCACAGACTGGAAAAAGCTAATTAACTTTTGCCTTCAAAATCTTTACTGCATCATGTTTACTGTTACCAAAGAGTCAGACAAGGAGAAAGGTACAGTATATATCCCTTGCTATGCAAAACTACGAGCCCACTCATCTATTCCTACCCTATGCCTTCTCAGCGAATGCAAGCTATCTCAGGAAATGCATGTTTACTGCAGGGCTCAAATCTCCATTTATCAATGATGTTCACTGGGTGACCTTGGGCCAGTCACCATATCTCAGTCAACTCTACTCCATAGAGTTGTTGTGGTGATAAAATGGGGAGGGGGAGAACCATGTACGCCAGCTTAAGCTATTTGGAAGAAAAGTGGGGTATAAATGTAATAATAGAAATCATTCTTTATTATTATATTCATATCCCAACTTTTCTCCAAGGAGCTCAAGGTGCCATACATGGGTCTCCCCCCCGAGTATGTCAGGATAAAATTATTGGTTCTACAGGTATTTGTCTTCACACACCCACACAGGCAGTGTAAGGTTCCAGCAAAAACCCACTCACTTTTTCCAACTACAATCCAGAGGTGCACTGATTCACAATAGATCCACACAATCTGAATCATGCTTTTAGAGTCTGCACTGAATTAGTAGCACTGCCAACGCCGTGTTAGACCCACATCACATTGGGTATACCATTGGACTGGCAGGAGCCATTTATGATCATGATGATAAAGCCTTCATCTTTCACTCTAGTTCTTGGTTAGTGACATGCAGAAATAGGTATGTACCACCAAATTAAAAACCACTAAGAACTGTTGTGCTTGCATTGATAACATAAACACTCTTAGGGTAGAAATGCACCTTAGAAGCCGGGACTTCCTCAGAAAATGTGCTGAATTATCCTGCTCCTACTCTGTAAACAATGTCCTGTTTCCTGACAGTTATCTTGAGCACTTCCCTGCATCTGCCAGTGACTTTCATTTGTGTGAAGTGAGACTGCGGAAATGGAGAGGGTAATGATGTCTGGACAGAAATTATACTACATCATAGAATCATAGAACTGTAGAGTTGGAAGGGATCTGGAAAGTCATCTAGTCCAACCCCCTGCAATGCTAAAGCATCGATGACAGATGGCTATCCAACTTCTGCTTAAAAACCTGCAATGAATGTCCACCACCTTCCGAGGGAGTCCATTCTACTGTTGAACAGCTTTTACCATAAAAAAGTTCTTCCTGATGTTTAGTCGGAATCTCCTTTTATTTTAACTTGAAGTCATTGGTTGGGATCCTAGCCTCTGGAGCAGGAGAAAACAAGCTTGCTTCATCTTCCATGTGACAGCCCTTCAAATATTTGAAGATGGCTATCATATCTCCAGAGTACATAGCTGTCATGAGCCAGAGTCAGAGATCAGCAATAAAAAAACCACTGGTGTCAGTGAAGTTAACTCTTTATTGAAAGAAACTAAAACAGTGCAGGAGTAGTGATCACAGCAACTCTTCCCAGTAGGTCTTTCTAAGGTTCCTCCCCTGGTTCCTTACCCAGCAGCCTAAGGCTCTGGCATCTTGCCTCTCTTTGCTTTGCCCTCTTCATTTCTCTGTGTGTTTTGGGAGACGGGGGGGGGGGGTCACAGCAGGAAGAGGAGATACTCTGGCTTATTCAGCAGCCTGCCTCCAGTCAGCCTTTTGACCTCCCCTTTGCTTCTACATCAGAATTCATAACTGCACTCTGCCAGAGCCTCCTCCTGTTCACGAAACCCTGTTACCTCTTCAGCTTCTGACACTTCCTTCTCCCAGTCTTCTCTTCTCATTGTTGTCCAATCACCAATCCCCTGGCTCTGAGCTTTCTTTGCCTGGAGGTTCCCTTGGGAGTTCCCCAGCTAGTGCCTCCCATTACTTCTACTGCATCCACAGTAAGGCTAGTGTAGTTTCCTTCTCCTACAAATGTTACCCATACAAACACAATCTGCCTTCCATGCTCCAAGTCATGGATCTCTTCACAAGTGTACACATCCTTTACATATAATGCTACTCCTCCCCCCTTCCTGTTTGGTCTGTTTGTTCTGATATATACCTTACCATTTCTACATTCCAGTAATGCCTATTAGGTCATATTTGCCATACTTTATTGAGAGCTCAAATTTGTCCTGCTTGTTTCCCATACTCTGTGCATTGGTAGAAACTGAAACCATGAGTCATTCCCTCCAGCTGTTTCCTTCTTGTAGTTTCTTGCCATTTATCAGGTTTCTGTAGCACTGCCTCAGTTTCCTGTGCATCAATGAAGCTATTATCCCCAGTATCAGGTGCTTCCCTGTCATCTGTAATATCGTCATCTGTAAAATCACTCTCAGGATTTAGTTTAAAGCTCTGTAGGGAATGGGAGAACTCAGTTGCTTTGTGGGCAGTTGTTATTTTTCTGCTCTGAAGCAGTAGGAGTTGTAGGAATGAACACAACACATAGAATTACCGTACATAGGTTGCATCAAGGTTATGTCTTGGACAAAAATGGTAATACAAATGTATTTATATTAACAGCCAATCCACATGCTCATTTGATGCACTATGGATGCAGTCCTATACTTGTTGCACTAGATGAGAGGTAATGTGATATATTGGAAGCCCCACTATGCCTGCACAACACTAGATGACAGATACAGCTGCACAAAGCCTCAGATATAATGGTGGGGCACTCTGTCAATGCAGATGTAGCATTGATGAATATAGTTAAAGATGGAATAGATAAAATAGGCTAGAGTCATGCTTAGAACAGTGGTGGCACAGGGAAGGAACTATTTGGAAATGGTTTGCATAAAGCATTTTGCCTCCAGAAAATCTGAGGAAATTGCTAACATATCTCACCTTGGGATGAGACACAAACATCAAACAATAAACTTGGCTTCACCTTCACTTTTTTCTATTATCTTGCATATTCTTTCCATTTTCTTCACTATTTCTTTCACAATACCCATTCAATCTAGCTGCTCATTTAGGTACACTGAAATGCCCAGTTATGAAAGTACTATGCTGCTGCATGCATATTTTACTTAGCCTAGAAAACAGTTTCCTGAACTTTTATCTATTTCATGCGCCAAAACATCTGGGCTCCAAATGTGTCATTGAAATCCTGTTTCCTTTGTTTCCTGTGACCGAACATTGACACTGTTGTCTCTGGGATTGCTTTCAGTGACCTAATCCAAAATTATTTGTTGTAAGATAAAGTAAAATGTATTTTTGATTTTTATATTACAGTTTACATTTAAAATTAAAAAATAATGAGTAAATACAGCAGATTTTAAAGCAACACAGCAAATTAAAAACAATTTCAGCTAACAATTTAAAAAGCTTTTTCAGTGGTGATGCCAAAATAATGGAAAGCCTTCATAAAGATTTACTACCTCCCTTTCATTTTCTGTTTAGATCTTTTCTTAATACCTTTTTATTTCAGAAAAGTTTCCCATGTTTAGTAATTTGCTGCTTTCAAACAGGCTGGGGAATCTCAAGTAGCAAAACAGGGCCCAACGTTAACAATTTAAACTTGGATGACATGGTACCATATTCAACTACTTTAAATAATACAGTATACAGATATTTTCACTTGCTTTACCTTGGATAGCTGCTGCCAAATTAGGCAGTCCTTGGATAGTAGAACAATGGCATGGCTCAGTCTAATTTATCAGGAAGTTTCTCACATCCTAATTGTGGGATTAGTCAGCAAATGTGACAGTGTCCATGTGGTAGAAAGATGATGCAACATGGTATCTTTAAAAGAAAAGAAAGTTGGGTCCTACTTCACATACTTACAACTGAATGCTAAACGTGCATAAAAAGATTCAGAGTCACACTTGCCCTTTTATTTCCCTGAAGCAGATGTAATTGCTTCTCTTCTACAATTTTAGTTGGAGCATTGCATGTTGCTTTGTCAAAGGCAACATACTTTAATTTCTTACCCACAGCATGCCCTGCTTCAAACACTCCCTTCTAATGGAATAGTCAACTTGGAATAATCCCCTTTCTCCCAGCACCATTCATTCATTTATTTAGCATTATTTGTTTGCTTTGTTTGATTATTTATATTAGTTGTTAATGTATTGTTTATTTATTCACACATCAATACTCAAGGCATAATGCATATATAACATTACCCATATGCACACAGGCAACACCTGTTTTGTTTTATTTCTTCCCCCCTCCTCCCCCAATCCCAACTTCTAAAGGAATCCTTGCTAAAGGAAAGTAGCTACTCACTTATCACCTTCATGTGTTTTTGGTACCATTACATCTAATTTATATTCCTCCCCACCTCATCCCCTTTTGATTTACCTCAGATATGCCCAGCTGAATAATTTTTTTATCAGTATTGCATACCCCTCCGCTGAAGAGAAAGAGCTGCTATCCCTGCGCAGGATAACACCTTAGAGATTAATCTTCCCCAACCTGATGCCCTGCAGATGTAGCTGGATGAGATGAGTGTTTCTAGTCCAAATTATCTTGAGGGTGCGAAGGTTGCCTTAGATATTTCAAACCCCCCCCCCTTTCCCTCATCTTTTACTTCGGACCTGCCTGGCCTATATTTTATTTTGTCCTTACCGTGGTGTTTTTTTTTCAAGCAATAAAAAACAACACGTGAGCCACCTTGTTGAAACGTAACAAATAATAATAAGAAAACGTTTCACATTCACATTCCCCGCCCTCACAGCTCTTAATTTACCTCAGACCCTGGTTCCCAACGTAGGGCACACGCCCCACAGGGGTGCAATTTGATTTTTTAGGGGGGCAATTCGAGAATGAGTTATTAACAGTTAATGGCCTTTTAGCCTTCCTCCACGTGAATAGAAGTTCACTTTTTGAATAATAAGAATTATATGTCGCGGGGAGGATCAGGATTTTAGAGATGCTTAGGTGGGGCATGGCCAAAAAAAGGTTTGGAACCACTGCCTTAGACCAAACTGCCTTCTTAATTTATTTACGACAGCTCTTAATTTACCTTGGACCAAACTGCCTTTCCCCCCTTCTTTTTTAAAACTGCACTCTCTTGCTAAGCTATTCCTTCTCAACAGCTCCGAATAACCCCCCTTCTTCCTCTCTCTTCCGCTTTATGACTAGCTGAAGAAAGCGAACCCCTCCCTGCCGCCGCCGCGCACTCCCCGAAGTGTTTCGGGTACCATTTTGCGTCTATTGTGCCTTCTTCCCTCCTTCTCGGGCCCGCCCTGAGCCCGCCTCTTTCTCCCTTTCACGGCCTGTCCCTGTTGCGAGGGCGGGCCGAGCGGGGCCGGCAGAAGGGAGGCGGGCCCCGAGCGGAGCCGAACAGAAGAGAGCCTTTCTCTGCGAGGGAAGGAGGCGGAGGCGGCTCTTGTTTTCTTTCGCGGCAGACTTAGCTCAGCTGGGCTGAGGGGACCGGCTGGCCGCCTTGCCCCGCCGGGTGCCATGAGTGGGTCGGGGCTGCCCGGAGGCGGCGGCGGCGGGTCTGGGTTGCCTCCCTTGCCCAAGAGCCTGAGCGGCTTGTTGAATTCTTCTTCGAGCGGGGTCGGCCCGGGCGGAGCAGGCGGGCGCTGGCGGGACCTGGAGCGGCTCTACGCGCAAAAGTCCCGCATCCAGGACGAGCTGAGCCGCAGCGGAGGCGGCGGAGGGGGAAGGGGATCCCCGCGGCCGCCCAAGCCTCCCAACCTGGACGCCGCTTTGGCCTTGCTGCGGAAAGAGATGGTGAGCACCCGCCAGTTTTTGCTCTCTTTTTTTTTGCGTGTTTGTGCTTGGTGCAAGTCTTCCGCCCCACCCCCTTTTTAAAACTGCTCAGTTTTCAGTCCCGGGACCTGGCTCGAGAACGGCGCCTCTGAGCGCGTGCAGAGTTCAATTCTGCAGAGTTCAATGCCGGTACGATGCACACGGTGGAAAGGAAACCTTTTGTTTGTGGCAGGCAGGGTTCGAGTTTTCATCCCAGCTCCTTGCGCAAAAAAAGGCAAATGCTCTTCTCCACTGCGATAGCAAGAGGTGGCAGCACCCCAGTTGCTGGATCTGCTTCCCAAAGGAAGTGAGATTGGCCTCTTTTAGGTGGGCTGCTGAGGGGGCAAGTCCTAAGTCCCCTTGCCTGTGAGTAAGCACATGGGTGTGGCCAGTGCCTTTTTTTCCTGGGGGTACGCAGGGGTATACATACCCCTAAACATTTTGTGAATCTAAGTTTGGCCTCATTGAGGGGCAGTATTTCAATATGAGTAGGAAAATGAGAGTACAGTACCCCTAAACATTTTTTTAGAAAAAAGTACTGGGTGTGGCTGGGGGGGCAGCTGCCCCCAGTCAACGAAAGAACTGAGGTTCTGCCTCCCCCCCAACGAAAGTCCTGCCCCCCCCAAATCCTGGCTATGCCCCTCAGTAAGCACCATTCAGTTCTGGGGAGATATGGTTAGAAATGTGCAGTAAGACCATTTTCCACCAAGCCCTTAGTGTTTACCTGTTGCAGACTCATTTTTTTGCTCTCTTCTTCTTACTTTAATACTGTTTTTAGTTGTAGAGTTTTTAATTCTTGTTAATTGCATTTGGGGCTCCCTCTTGGGTCCAAAAGGCTGTATATACACATTTTTTAGGGATAAAGATATAAAATCTATTTTTAGATAGATTTAAAAGCGATAAAGGTGGAAACTGGAAGCTGTTTTGCTTATTAATCACTATGGCTACCTTAGCTGTGCTGAAGACCTTGGGCAGACCCTGTGGAATTTTTATACTTATTTATTTACCCTTTGAACAGTTGTGAAACTGAGGAGTTCAAATGGAGAATTGCCAGGAGGTAAAGGGGGTGGGGTGGGGGCTGCCATTCTAGAATGACAAACCCAAAGGATGCATAGAGGTAGTTGTGCAATTCTTTGGGCCTAAGCCTGTGGTGGTTACCCAAGTTGCAGTTAATGGATGCAAGAACTATCTAGGGATTGTGACTGAAACATTCCACATGTGAGAGAGAGAAAGAAAAAGAAACTCAAAAGATTGGCAAAATAAAAAACAAAACCTCAATAGCATCTGAAGTATGTCACTATTATCTTTCCTTTTAAAACTCTTTTCTCCTTCTGTCCTTCTCTTTATTTCCTTCTAAAATAAAGTACTTAAAAGCTATTTCCTCTCAAAATGATCTTGTTCACTCTTTCAGTTCCCCTACAAATTCTCTTTAATTAGAATTCATTCTGTGCTCTAGTCATAGTTGCATATTGTACAAGCACACACCTGTTCTTTATATTCACTCTTTGGATCAGAAGTGTTCTGTTCTGTTTCAGAAACTGGAATGTGACTTCTAGTAAGCAGGCTGCTTCTTTCCCACCTTTGACTTGTCTTCTGAAATGTAGGTTAATTGGCTTAATGGGCTTTTACTTTGCACAGGATGGGTACTTGGGCTGTGCACCAGATTGCTTACAGCAGCAGATTCACATTGGTTTTTAAATGCGACTACAAACTGAAGTGCTTCAAATATTGTTACACTAGTAGATCATGTAAGCAAACAAAGTATGGGCTATATTCATTTTGAATATCAAGCATGGCTTTTTGTCTTATAAACCTATAAATCAAGTTAAGAATGAATCCTTTCATTGTTCCAGAAAAGCTTTTGCAAAACCCACAATCTAAAAGGTTTTCCCATTTTAAGTGGTACACATATGCCTTTCATGAGACAAAAGCTTCAGGTTAAACAAACAACATTGCTCTTAGTGAAACATGACTGAATTATTAGGTATGCAGAACTTTTCCTTTGGATCAGTAACATGAAACTTCCAAAGGCAGCAGAGATCTATGCCTGTCTGGCACACCCCTGATTAAGTAATCTGGAGCTATCTTTTTTCCTGCTGTAGGAAGGAAGTTGCAATGGTTGACAAGTTTTCGTAGAATTAGGATGTCAGCTCATGAATACGCACAGCATGTGATCACTCTAAATCTGGCTATTTTAAGATGTGATTAAAAGGTATTTTCTCTTTGCAGTATTTGTGGGATACTGCTGTCAATCTGCACATGGTCCTTGGAAATAGAACATGAAAGCATCATAGCATTGTCTAGCTCGGGCCATATGTGGTGTACGTATGGCGCACTGTATGTTAGGATCCTGTAAACTCCCTTCAGAAAACAGCAAAGTATCACTTTAAAATACAGAGTATTAGAGTCAGACACCTTCTCTTACACATGTCCTCTGTGCATTCATGACAGTGCCCACCAATCACAATGTGGCATGCTGATGACACCCTCAGCTTCGCTGCACAAGGAAGAAATTATGTGAGGTGATGGTGAAACATCAACATCACCTTGCCCAACCACACAGATAAGATGCAGCGCTGCAAACACATACTAGAGTGCCCTTATCACTGTGAACCACTCTGGTGCATCCAGTCCAAATCCCATAACTGGGATCCCTGCAGGTGCCCTTGCACATGGGCTGGAGATCAGCCTTTGGACAGGAAAACATACAGGAAGGATGGGCATTCCTGGCATATCACCCAGCCTCACTTTGGCATGGTGAACCTTTGGCCTCCCGTAGGCAACCATTCAGCCCCTGATGGGGAAAGAGTGCCTTTGTGAGAAAGAAAAGAGATCTTTTGCATGGTAGGAGGAATGGAGATAACCAGGTGGCGGGTGTGTAAACAGAGTAAGAAGAGCTGGGGCAGTGGATTTTAGCTCTCCATTAGCTTCAGTAGGAATGTTTTTAATTTACACACAGCCAAGCTTCGGGAAGCTTTGAAAACCTGTTGTTCCTCCTCCTGACACACTGCCCATTTTTTATCACTCTGCTGGTGGAATTGCACCTCGTAAGCCTGGTGCTATGCCAGTGTTAATCCCCATCACCACTGTTTATCATCAGCTAGTGCAAAGAGACCGACTGGCATTTTGACACCCCTCTCATCCGCAGTACATGGTGCACAGCTTATTACTGTAAGTTTGTCTACTACAATTTGAAACTGTAGATATTCCTGACTTCACTAATGCCATTGCTAGTCAGAAGGTGTATTTATGGAATCTGGAGCCTGGCTGTGTGGTTTCTATTTAATGTTGAGATTATATCTCAAAGGTAAAAAACAAACAAACCCTAATTAGATGGTATCACACCCTCCACTATAAATCTTACTTGTATCTTTTGGATAGAAAATGAAATTGTATGTTCTGGTAAGAGATATAAACCCAATTGTTTAGATTGCTTTTCTGATGATACCTAGCCTGCATATTTCTCTTGCTCATCCTTCGTCCACTTTTATTTATAATTCTTAATCTTGCCACCCCCACAAATACCTGCAGTTGTTGTTTACCTATGATTCATTTCTGTTTTCCTTATGAATAACTAGTTGAACTGTAACACTGCTAGCCTTGCAAGTTAGTTTTGCCCATTAGTGGGAGGTGAGTGTTTTGCTTTGAAGGGCAAATGAGAAGTCATCACTAGATGTGTGGGGTCCACCTTAAGGGGAGAAAAGCAAGCTTAATTTCTGGTCGTAATATCATTTTTGAAAGGCAGAATAAAATAATGTGCTATGATCTTGGACACTGCAATGCCTATGCTATTTTTCTTTCTCTACTTTGGGGCCAGGCGGGGAGCCTGGCATGAGTTGTGTGAAAGGCAAGAATGAATGATGTGAGGTGTTTGATTATATTCATATTATTTTCCTAAATGTCCTTGTGAAAAGCTGCCTGTATAAGCTGAAGGTAGTTGCATATGGCTAAAAAACAGAAGTCCTATGGACCAAAAAGTTAAATACATTAAAGAGAACGTTTATGGCATAGTGCAGATAATACAAAGTACTCTTGTCTTCCACATTCATTCAATTCTCCATTACTGTGTAGGAAGGAAGGAGGCAGGTAATATATGATGAAGTAAGCCCTGAAAGAAGTTCTGTAAAATGCTCAAAGACTCTTGTTATACCTTGGGCAGTTTCTGTATTTAATTCAAGAATTTAAGCGTTCAGAACAACCTGGCTTTGTACTTCATTCCTGTCCTTACTTTAAGCTACCCAGCTTCTGATGGAGTAGAATGCTCTCTTTTAAAATGCTTGTGTGAAAAGCTGGGAGTAAATACGATGGAATTGTTGTAGTAGCTGGCTGCCATCCACAAGTGCTACAGCAAGCAAGCATCAAACTGAGTGTTCTTCAAGGGGCAGACACGCCCACTCAGGATTTTCTGGGCCCATGTGGATTATGTATTTTGCCTTACTTGCAAAAGAGGGCATACATTTGCATACGCTTTGTGTCATACACAAATTTGTATTCTCTTTTGTGGGGTGGAGGACCATAAAATAAATCGGGGGCCATACAGTAATAACATGTCTGTCCAACAGAATGGATGGTATCCAGCTGACTGCTTCTATTAATGCAAATATTTCTCCTTTTCTTTTCCCCCTCCACACTTCCCAAATTTGCTTTGGGAACCCCCAGAACAGATATGGGGGGTGTAAGGAAAGGAGATGGGGAAGTTCTGGATTTCTATATAAGGAAAGGCATAACCTGTTAAATTACTGCTTGCCACATAGCTGTTAAAGGCACAAAAGCTCAGTTCTCCCTCAATGCTAACCCTAAACCATGCAAAGAACTCATGTTCCATGATTTGTAAACCACTTATGTTACTGTATATCTGTCATCAATTAATCTTAGGCTAGCAATACCTCATTCAGTACAAGACCAGATATGGTGTTTCAGCTGGCTGGCGGTGGGGGTCACAAGAGATTTTAAATTTACAGTTATTTTGGTTCAGATGCCTATTCTTGAGTAAAGATTACCTTACATTGTTTTAAAGGAGGAGTGTCTTTTAGGAGCATATGTTACAGCTATTTAGTTATACCTAGTAAAAACTACAACAATATTACCAGCCAAGGTGAAACAGCTATCTTTTCTTCTTTTTAAGCAAAAAGAAGTAGTTGATCCTTTGACATGAATATATTCATTTAAGTGCTCTCAAGAATCCCCGTTTCCTTCCCCCCCCCCAAGAGTGGAAAAGCAATCACCTTCCATATTGCTGCTATACCTCTCCAGCTTCATTTCTGTAAAAACAGAGGCACACACTTTTACGAGACTAGAATACACTGAACTACACTGCAGGGTTGTCACGCGGTATTATCTTCCGCCTCCCCGCTATCCAAGCAATATCAGCACAGCAACACAACTTTTTTGCAAGGATGCTATAACCCACACTTTCCCAACCTCACCACACCCTCCCCCTGAAGCAATATGGATAAGGTAATGATGGGTTGTATTTATATTTGCATTGGTAGGATTTTTTTTAAGTTTGCATACTCAGGGGAAAAATAAGCTAGAGTTCAAAAGAGAATGGACTCCTTTCTTTGCTGGTGCTTTTTGCTTTGGGGTAGACATGTTGTTGCCTAATCACAGCTGTGCTAAAATCCTGGATTTCTCAATTATTTTCTTTGTGCAACAACCACTTATTTACCAAGGAAGATGAACAGGCACCCTCAGAATGAACTAGACAGTCTCTGGAGAACAGCTGAGTCATACAAGTACTAGAGAAGACCCCAACATGGCTTCAAAATGAATGTTGAAGTCTTTCCCCATTGACCCTTAATTTCTCAAGAGCACTTGTCAATCAGAGCTCTGTTTCACACACTGGGTTAAAAACAAAAACAAAAACACTGAAAGGCAGGAATAGTATTATATCTCACAAAGCGATTGCTTTGAATGGTACCTATACACTTTGCTTCATCATTTTCATTCTACAAGGGCTAGAGACAACCCCTCCCCCCAACCAATCAAATGAGTGTGGAGCTGGGCCTGATACAGCAGTCATCCCTGCACCAGTTTGCCAGAATTGGGTTCTGTTGATTTCCTATGAAGTAGAATTCAAAGCATATCGAGGGAGGGGGGAGAGAACGCTGAATGTTTCCTCAATTCATTCTTTCGTTCCCATGAAGCTGCTTTTCTCCCATAGGGACACACTGACTAGAACCTTCCACCAGGGGAGTAAAAAACAAAAAGGATGGAGTTTCAGTCCCCCTTCTCCCACCAGCCCAAAGTGCACCTTAAGCTACATTTATTTCCCCACTTTATAAGAAATTGGCAGTGACCCACTTCTGACACAGGTCTGTGCTGATCACATCTGGTTTCTCCTTAATGCAGCATCAGCCTATGGTTACAGATCCTCTGCTATTAAACAGGGCATGGTAGCATTACTTAAGCATCAGGAATGTTTTGCCACGCTGCTTCCTGCATACTCCAGCTTCCCCCACAGCTGTTTCTTCCTTACTTCGGCAGGGTGGAATCTCCCACGTAATTTAATTATCCTGCTCATGTTGTGTAATTGTCAGGTACAACACTGATCTTCTGAGTGAAGTCATTGTGGGGAGCAAAATGTGCAAGCACCAGCATTTTAGAAGTAAAATTAAGCCATAAATACTAATATGTGTGTATGTGTTCTCTTCTACAAGGTTGGTCTCCGGCAGCTAGATATGTCATTATTATGTCAACTATACTCCCTTTATGAGTCAATTCAAGAATATAAAGGTGCCTGCCAAGCTGTATCAAGTGCAGACTGTGCATATGCTCTGGAAAATGGCTTTTTTGATGAAGAGGAGGAATATTTCTAAGAACACAACCGTTCCCTGGAGTAGAGCTGAGATCATCGGCGTCTAATTGGAACTTAAAGTGCATTCCTGCCTTGTGCTGAAGAAAAGACGCTCTGCTACTTTGCAGCCCATTTATTTCTGGCATGCTGTCAACCCGAGTTACACATTGTGTGAATCCTCCTTTAAGGAAAGCCATGTGCGACAAATTTTAAGGTGTCCTCAAGCATGTTTGACAGGCCATGTCAGTATAATTTGTGAACTGGGTGTTTCCAGTTTGCACATGTTGGAAAATAACTTTCTATTAACTGTTGCTTGGGACCATGCAAGGAAGAAATGACATCTGGAGTGTTCTGACATGTAAAACATTATTAGTAATAATTATATATGTATTTTGTAAACATTTGAATAGTCTTTGAACTGATGTTTTGACTTTTTAAAGAAAGTCTTGTTAAAAACTCAGAGCATTGAGGACCAACATGTACCTTCTCCAGTACTGTATTAGATAGACTTTTTAAAATCTCAGATACACTTCTAAAAGCCTCTTACCATATTCTTTTCCATCCCAAAGTTTACAAATGTTAGGAATCTTACCCTCTTTCCCCAGTGATCAGTTCACTCTTTCACTCACATAAGTTTTAGCTATTTTAATCCAATCAATTTAAAGTTTTGTAACACTTGGTATATTTTTACACAAATACAGTGAAAGCAAATGGGTCTTCCTTTTTGTGAGCTTATATAAGTGTAATTAGATTGCTTATTCAGTGAATAGTAATATAAATTTCACACAAACTGAGACCAACAGCAGTATTTTATACTCCTTAATGCTTGGAAGAGAGCTGTGAACTTTGTATCTTATAAATCCAAAGGATGTGTACAAATTATTTGTATGTTATTCTATGCAGCTTTGTTTTTTATACTATTGTAACAGAAAACTCAAGCTTGACCTGTAATTTATTAAACTTTATACCAAACATGGTGTGTGTATGTAAATAAGTAAAATTATCTAAGTACAGCCAAGCCTGCCTCCTTCACAAATAAAACACAAACTGCCACCACAGTCATGTTGTCCGGTTTTGCACAGAGGGTGCTTCCATAAAGGAATTTTCAGGAAACCAGTACATTCGTACCTTGGATCTCAAGCGCCTTGGCTCCCGAACAAATTGGCTCTCAAACAATCAAAACTCAGCAGTGAGTATTCTGGTTTTTGAACGATTTTCGTAAGTCAAATGTCCAGTGTGGCTTCCGCAGCTTCTGATTGGCTGCAAGATGCTCCTGAAGCCAACTGGAAGCTGCACTTTGGTTTTCGAATGGTTCCGGGAGTCAAATGGACTCCCGGAAAGCATCCTGTTTGAGAACCAAGGTACAACCATACCAGGATGGTCACCTGTGAGACTCGATACAGAGTAAGTCAGTTGCAATGGGACTTAAGTGTAGCTATTTTAATCTGGCTGTAACTTAGAAATTCTTACTATGTGTAAAGGTGGTGTAATTTGCTTGGCTTTGGCTTTCCACCATGTACACAAAATATATAGCAGCATGAACACTTGAATAGCTAGTTTAACTAGTGACCCTGCAATTGCAACCAAGTAGGGCCTTTGTTGGTGACAGTGCCTACATACGGATGCAACCAATGAATTTGTAATGAGTGCACAGCCCTAGTAGATTCTTGTATTGCAGACACCACAGTGTCCCCAATCCATCAGTAACTTGGGTAGCAACATGTCCCCACGGCTACCTGCAGACAGTGGTCTGAATCTCCTTCATGCTTCACACAAGCATTGTTTTGGAGCACAATTCACACAAGCTACAACGCACTTATGTAGCCTCTGGAGCAGTGCACAATCTACCTGGGACAAAGCCTTAAGCTCTATCCAGGGAGAGAAAGATTCGTCAAGTAACCAGAGAGAGGTGCAATAGCAGCTGTAGACAGTGATAGTAACAACCTCTAGTGGCTTTGTTGCTTGTTGGAAAGTAAGGGATATGCACACATAGCTGAGCCAATTGGGAAGATTGCTGCATAGACCAATAGCCTATCTGCTGCATTTGGCCCATTCCAACCACATGTCAACCCATGTGATGAATCTCCCCACCACCCTTGATATTTTGCCTGATAGGTGAGCCTTGCTGGATAGCAGTCCACATTTCTGCATACTTCATTCCTCCCTCCCTCCCACTGCAATTGCTTCCTGCATTCCAACAGCAGCATACACCTTACACATTCGGAGAGAAATGCCCCTTCACAGGGAATCTGCATGTTGTTGCAAGACTGGGTTTGGACCCAAGCTAGCTAAGTTTTCTGGATAGCCAAAGGCCATTGCGGGATTTAATCATAGAAGTGTAGAGTTGGAAGGGTCTCCCAAGGGTCATCTAGTCCAACCCCCTGCAATGCAGGAATCTCAACTAAAGCATCCATGACAGATGTTTTCCATTCACTTACAGGTATTTATACCCCCCTCTTCAACTCTAAAAAGCCTTACACTTGGGAAAGAAAGCTCTTTCCAGAGTTGATGGTGGGGAATTTGGCAATCTGATGTACTTTACATATGTATATTCAACCAAGCTGCAGGGGGATATAGTCTTTTAACAAGATAGTCTTTTTAGCTAGACTATGTGCCAAGATACACACTTGTTTACTCAGGAAAGCCTTGAACTTATGCAGGCTTTTGCATTACTAAAGAAAGGGAACTGTTCTCTTTCATGACATATCTGCAAAACGTAAATCCTGCTATTGAGATTCCTATGAAACTACACAAAGTTTAGATTGCTCAACTTCGTTGTTTTGGTCTGTTTCCACATATATTGAGCATTCTTTGGAGATTCACAAAAACAGCAGGATCTCAGGAAAGCAACGAAATGGCTTCCTGCTGTGGGCTTCCCTCTGTTGCCCCCCAAAAGAAGTCAATATCTCTTGTGTCAATATTTTGAAATGTAGTTACATTTATTTTGGGCGAGCTACAGAGAATTCATTGGGATAAGCTACATTTAATGACCTTATTAATGTCTTCAGCAGTTAAAAGACTTATGAAGATCTTTTCAATTTAAAAAGATGTAAAGACTCCAGTTTTTCTCATGAAGCAAAAATACTACAGGGAAAATGTATCATACAATGCCAGTTTAATGTTCAATGTCACCCAGAAGCCTGCCCCTCCCACCCCCAAAATATTGCTTTTAAGGCTACAATATTATGCACATTTTTCTGACAGGCAATCCCCTTTAAATACAGTGGGGCTTACTTCTGAGTAAGATGCATAGATCAGTAGCAGGACAGCAAAGAGGAAGAAACAGCTATGGCTGATGCCAGAGGCCAGTCAAACACCAAGACTTGGAAACCAGTAAACTGCTCACTGAGCTGGCTATGCTACCATTTTAATTTTGCATGGGATTCCTGGCAAAGCCAGATGTTGTGTATGTCTTTCTCTTATTCTGGCCTTCCCAGGAGCCCAGCTGAGAGAGAAGAACCTGTCTGTTTTCTCCTCCATGTCTGCAGTGCACAGATGAGTTGTCATGGAATGGCTGAATGCAGAGGAGTTGTGGGGGAACCCCTCTAGGGAACCCCCAAGGGAAGAAAGCTCTGAGCCAGGGGATTGGTGGTGGGAAGACAATGTGTGGTCAGATGGATGAGAAGACTGGGAGGAGGAGGTGTCAGTGGCAGAAGAGGTGACAAGGTTTAGTGAACTCAGGATTTAGAAGCTTTGGCAGAAAGCAGCTCCAACTGACTCTGAAGTGGAGGCTGGAGGGCAGAGTGGTCAAGAGGGAGAGTAGAGGTTGCTGATGAATCCAGGGAGTCTCCCCCTCCTGCTGCAACCTCTCCCTCCTGGTCTACCAGAACACGCAGAGAAATCAAAAGAGCAGAGATTGATTGTGCACAGACACAGTCTCAGATTGCTTGGGAAATAACGTGGAGAGGAGTGAACTCAGTCCTCACAACTTCCTCATTGGGGCAAGACTTGCTGGGAAGAGTTGCTGGGATCACTAGGCTTGCTCTGTTTTGGTTTCTTTGAATTAAGCGTTAACTTACCTGACATTGTGTTTTTTATCGCTGACCTACATCTGACTCCGGCTCCTGACAGCATGTGAATTTTACCTTTATAGTAGGCTAGTTTCTATACACATCCATCTCAATCTTCAATCTAAGACAGCAAGAAACATCTAAGACAGCAAGAAACATCATCCCAGGCGGGAAAAATACTGGAGGTACAAAGCAGGGCTGTTGAGGGGTGTGGCTTGGGGAGAGTCCCAAGGACCTAACAGCCCTGGAAGGCCCCATTTTCTTCTGCAAGGCCACCGGATGTTAGTGGACTACAGCTCTCATCACTGCCTACCGCTGGTCATGCTGCTTGGGGCTGATAGTTCAGCAACATCAGGAGGCCCACAGGTTCCCCACTCCTGGTTTAGAGTTTCATGCAAAACAGGCCGGTGTTAACTATAGTACAAATTAATGTACTAAGGCTGAATTCCTATACTTGGGAGTAAATCCTTATAAACTCAGCAGGATTATTTCTCAGCAGTCATGCATAGTATTTCACTGCACTTCCCCTTATTTGGAAGTAAGTTTCATTGCACTCAGCAAACATTTTGGAAGGAGAAAGTATTTTGACACTAAATGCTATCTTGTCCCTTTCTGCAAAGTCAAATTTTCAAGATTTAATAATTCATGTTTTATTGTGTTATGACCTCTTGTTTGTATATAACATGTCTGCTCTTAAGTCTGTGAGGTTTTATTTTGGGCAGGATCCCTCCCTCACCTCACAAAAATGTTTATTTATCTCATCAGCCCGGTGTCCAAGCACACAGTGCTACCCCTCAAGGGTCAAAGAAACCATTCAGTGGAGTTGAGAGGACTGGCCCATGTGCAGTAATTCATGGGTTCATTTTAGACTTCCGGAGCTAGGCTCTGCCACAAACAATAATTATGCCTGTCTGAATTGTGCCAGCTATCGCTTAAACTGTTTCGACTGGTTAAACACAAGAGCCTTTTGAATCATTTAGAATCCGGCAGAGCCAGAATGGCTGTATCAAGATTCCAAGAGGAGAAATATATATTTTTAACTCCGTCTATGGCTCTTTTTGTTCAAATTCATTCAGCCTAGTCACTTCTGATTTAAAATGTACTTAGTGGGAATCAAGCTGAAGATTTTAAATTAATCCAGTGAAACTTTGCTAGATTGGTAATTAAAATGACATGTTAGGATATATTAAAGAATGTAAGATTAATACACTTACACTTGGAATTTCTGGTATGGTACTAAAGGCTACCCTTTCAAGAAGCTGAAATGCAGCATAATTGATACAACACCTTTTATTGAACCAGCTAGTCTATAAACCTGGAAGAAAGCATTTGAACTTCATATTTTGAATTAAGTTTAGGTGTCCAAAGGGGTGGTGATAGGGAATGATATAATGTTTTATGCCAACAGCAATGTTCTGTCCTTGTTGGAGGAAATTAGGTCACAAGCTCATCCACAATTTGGCATGCTGGGGGGGGGGGGAATCAGCAAACTGATAATTAAACTTTGTTTTGCTTCCTGTGCAGTTTGGTTTGAGGTGCAATCCTAGGCACACATACATGAAATAAGTTCACCTGAAGTGTGACTTTGGAGTAAACATGGGTAGGATCAGGCTGTAGGGATCCAGGTAATTTGTAATTCATTTATCATGTAGCTTTAGATCTTTGGTAGGCAGTGCTGCTTTCAAATGGCAAGTGGTGGGATATTTTATTGAAAGCTCCTCCACTTGCAGATCCAATACAGAAATGTAGAATGTCAGAGAGGCGGCTAGTAGGCCTGGGCGATATATCGGTATGAGGAGCAGAATGTGATGTCGGCTTCATTCAGCGGTATATCACTGCTGAAACAGCCACCACTCCCGAGTCTCTCTGCTAGCAGCATCCATTAGAATTCCTTCCCCCAGCTGCTAGCAGAGGGACTCGGGAGCGGTGGCTGTTTCACCAGCAATATATCGCTGAGTGAAACCGCCATAGCATTCTGCCCTCATCCGATGCAGAGGGAGAAACAAGCTGTATTGGTGAGGCGCCGATACAGCTTGTTCCTCCCTCTCCATCTTTCGGTGGGGGCTTCATGAAGCTGCTCAGCTGAGGGGCGCGCGGTTGGCTCTGCCCACTCGCCCGTGAGTGGGGGAGCACTGGAGCTGTCTCAGCTGGGGAGGGGGAACCTTCCTGATCCCCAGCTGAGCTGCGCAAACAAGCTGTGTTGCCCCAGCCTGTGAGTGCCTGGGTGAAACCAGTTCCCAAGGTGGGAGCTGGGGCCATTTCACCAGGTGCCTGGTGCAGGCCAATGCAGCTTGCTTTTTCAGTGCCGTGGTATATCGACAAACAGATGTTTGGCTGGCGATATTGCTGAAAAGCTGATATTGCCCAGCCCTAGTGGCTAGATTATAACCTTCTTCCTGGCATCTACTTAGAGGGGATTTTTCAAGATGGGGGCTTTCAACTCCCCCTCCCACTTAAACAGCAAACCTGCCCACCTCTGTATCACTGAGAAACAGCTTTTGAAACTGAACAAAGCTTCAAAAGCAGTTTGAACAGCACATCAGGTCAGGTTAGAATATCTGAAGGTTAAAGATTATACAGGGTCATCACAAGTCCCTTGAAGGATACCAACCGTTTCTTAGATCCCAGCAAAAGCTTTTACAGTTACGTGCAGAAGAGAGAGATGACTGGTTGTGATCTTTTACTGTTTGCTTTTTTTACGGCTTTGTTGTCATCACTGTGTTATTTAATTTCTTTAAAAGAAGTAGTGCTGTGTATTGTTTTATATATTCTGTTTTGTTCTCTCAAAGATGTAGGCCATGGAAAGTTTCCAGCCCAGCATGGGGCTGACCGAGTTCTGTCCTCAAAGCTGCTGAAGATGGAACAACAGATGGGCGGTTGGGAAGAAGCATTTTGTTAGCACAGGCTAGAAGTGGCAGCTTATCATTGGTTTAAAAATATTTTTGACATTTTAAAATAGTTGTTTTTAGCTATTTTAAAGTGATCATTTCATTATTTTATTCCTTTTGTAAATCACTCTTTTTTACAATCAAGTGGAATATAAATGTTATGAAATTAAAAAAAATAAAAAATTAATGGCATGGACACAGATGATTGTAGTATGGGCTGTGGATATCCTGTCTACAGAAAAATTCCCTTAAGTTCAGTGGTAAAAAGAGGATTCCTGTGCCACTCTAGATACAGGGACCACCAGGAACACTTAGTCCTTAGCCTAGTTGTTGCCTTTAAGCATAATAGAGAACAGCTGACATTCTTGTCTATGTGAGAAGATCATAGACTCATAGAAGTGTAGAGCTGGGAGTGCTGCACTTGAGAACAACACTGCAATGGGGCAAAACTTATGTGATGAACCTGCCTCTGACCAGGTATTGGCTTTCCATTTTTTTCTTCTGCTTTCTGATTTGGTTTTAATAACTAAATTTTATTATATTACCTTTTATATGTAACTACTTGATAGTTCATCACAGAAATGACAAGTGACATATAAATTCTCAAAATAAAATATTACTTGAAATGAAAGGCAGTACAGAAATGTTACCCAAAAAAACAAGGGTAAGGAAGGATATTAAACATCAACACAGATTCCTAATACCTCTAGTTGTGAGTCATCGAGTTCACTGCAACACCAAAATTCACCTAGACCACCTTCATGTCTGAACCTTATAATTAAGTATAAATAAATCAGATGCCTCAGCTTCTATGAACACAATTCCATGTAACAGAACTGCAAAGCCATTGGGTAGGGAGCTCCTGAAGCCATCCTACCTAACCAACTTGGTTTGGGGTAAAAAAACCAAAAAACTAATAGCATATAACTTTCCAAGAACAAGCTATTGTTTCCCAATGTGGCAGTTAATTACAATTAATTTAACAATTATCAGATATTCAGACAATTATCTGTTCCAGCTACCTCCTGTTAAAGGTAAAGGTAAAGGTACCCCTGCCCGTACGGTCCAGTCTTGACAGACTCTAGGGTTGTGCGCTCATCTCACTCTATAGGCCGGGAGCCAGCGCTGTCCACAGACACTTCCGGGTCACGTGGCCAGCGTGACAAGCTGTATCTGGTGAGCCAGCGCAGCACACGGAAACGCCGTTTACCTTCCCGCTGGTAAGCGGTCCCTATTTATCTACTTGCACCTGGGGGTGCTTTCGAACTGCTAGGTTGGCAGGCGCTGGGACCGGATGACGGGAGCGCACGCCGCCGCGGGGATTCGAACTGCCGACCATGCGATCAGCAAGTCCTAGGTGCTGAGGTTTTACCCACAGCGCCACCCGCGTCCCTAACCTCCTGTTACCATTGCCCTAATTAAATATGCTATCGTCCACAGAATGAAGTTTTACTGTACATTCCAAATACACTTAAATCATACATAGGCGTCACTCATATGTACCCAGGTAGAGCTTACTTTTGAGTAAACATGTAATAAGGCTGTCAAGTTCATTTTCAGGGAAGCATAAGAACAGTACAATTCTTTATGCACTTACTCAGAATTAAGTTCCATCACATTTCTCTCAGGTAAGTGGGTATAGGATAGCTGCTTAAATCTTTTCAAAAATAACTTTAAATATGCCTCTTGCATAAACATCAATATCAAGAGATTTAGAAATGAAGCCCACAAAGCATCTTTATTATTTGAGTATGTATCAACATCAAATTTAAAATGTGAATATCCCTCAAATAAGTAGCGCAGCTGCCAGCAATATCAAAGTAATGCCCTTGCAAAGGAAGCAAGTGCTCCAGGCTTATACTTGTCTACTCAGAAGTTAGCCCCACCAAATTTAATGGGGCTTACTCATAGGTAAGTAGAGGATTTCAGCCTTAACTTTACTGCAATCTGTATGCCAAGTCATAAGCACTGGTTTGTTGTTCATTCTGATGTAATAGCTTTCAGAAGGTGGTCAGACTAGGTGTCATAGGATATCGTTTTGTCTCCACTTCCATATATGCTCCCCCCCCCAATAATGAAACTACTATACTAATCAGGCTTTTTAAAAATACAAAACACTAAATAGTGTAGTAGAAAAAATGGACCACAACTGGATCCATAAATATCTAGGACAGCAGCACCACCAGTCCAATACATTTTTGACAAATAAAAATACTGAAGTATGTTATAGAACTAACTACATTCCATCAGTGCATCATTACACTCTTCATATTACTATCTCCTCTTCAGCGTGGAACGTTTTCTTTATGTTCATTGTCTCTTTACCACTGCATTTATAACAAACAGGTAGTAAACAGTGGCAAAATAAATGACTCAAAAAACATCATTTCCTTTATATCTTCAAGTAATTCTACCTAAAACAAACTAAATCAAAATTGCTTCAAACATTCCATCCTATCCTCTGGAACAAGCTGATGATAGCATTTTCAAAAATTAATCCACTCACAATAGCCACCAGACACAGTTTTCGGCTTGTATTCAAGGTAACTGCAAAAGAAAGGGAAAATGGGGTGGGTTCAATTCCTAGTGGTTTTCCAACTGTGGTTATGAATGAATTAGTCTGGACAAAATCACATTTCTAGTTAATATGTGATGGCTATGTGAATAAAATATGCAGGACTGGGAACAGGTAAGTTGTGTTAAACATTATCACAGTTGCAAACTAATCATTTAAGCAGGAGTGGGCAACCTTTGTTCCATCAAGGGCTGAATTCTTTTGGAGCTAATTTCTCAAGGCTGCATGCTGTGGGGGTCAGGACTTATCACCCACCCCCATCTGTTAATACTATCACCACCCCAAAACCTCCCTCCCTCACATTATCCCTCCCCCTCCAATCTCTTTCTTTCTTTTTCTCTCTCTTTCTTTCTTTCTTTCTTTCTTTCTTTCTTTCTTTCTTTCTTTCTTTCTTTCTTTCTTTCTTTTTCTCCCTCTCCCCCCCCCCGTGCCACCTCACTTTTGCCTTCCAAGGGACCACAACCGCACTAAGGAAAAGTGGCACAATTTTGGCCCAGCATTCCTTTCTAGTAATCTAGTAATTTCTGTGAGATCTTTTGCAACCCAGTTCCTTCTCAGTGATCCACCATTCCTTCTCACCATTATTGCCAGGAAAATGAGAAAGAGCCAGTCCAGGCTGACCACAAAGCACAGTAGAAAGAGTGTCTTTCCAAAGGACACTCTACTACTCTACCTACCATGCTCTGTGGTTTGGCGCCTGCCTCTCTTTTGTTCTTTTTTAGATGTTTATGAAAGAACTGCATTACTTGGAGGGGAGGGTGAAGAAGCAACACTGTCCTTGTGCCACCAGCTGGATCATTGGGAAGGAACCCACTTTTCCTGAAATACTGCATCAGTGATACAGAACACCTCTATACTTGCGAGAACAGACAAGGGCAAACAGACTGGTTTACCCAAGTATGGGATGTAACGCATATGAACAAACTAACATAATAGTACATGTTCAAGGCAAAATGAAAAACTGTTATTCCTTTGGATTATTGTGAAACTATTGTTGTAATGACAGCCTTGCTAGAGTCAAAGATTAAGCTTTCAGTCTTTGCTATCTTTTGCACACTGTACAGATTTCACATTTATTCAAGTCTGCTGTCAAGCACTCCAATCTCTCTTTCTAGTTTCCACTCTCTGAATAAAGTTTCCTTCTTTGAAGTTTTACATCTTAATGCTGAATGCCTGCCTCATGCAGTCAAAACCATGAAGATGGGGTGGCACCTCTATGTCTGGGCTGAACAAATGTCCCAATCCTGACTTGCTTTACAACTTACTATGCTACAAGAGTAAAATTAGGAATACCTCTAATTGCTTGCGAGTTTGAGGTCAAGACGAACACTTTAATGAGCAAGAGGCACAAATGAGTATAGTCATGTTCCCAAATAACAGCTGGAATCAACAGAAGTTTTCCATAGCTGGATAGCAGCAATGCTTTCAGAAGAAAGGTGAAATCTGCCTTGGTTGTCAGGACTACAGCTCTTGATAGCCACAAAGCAGTGAAGATGCCAATCAAAAAGGCAGTTTGTTCTGAGAGAGAGAGAGAGAGAGAGAGAGAGAGAGAGAGAGAGAGAGAGAGAGAGAGAGAGAGATATTAAGGCATTTATTAAACAGTTAGTCATTAGAAGGTATACCAGACATTGTACTACATAAATTCACTAGGTGCCTTTAAGTAGTTTTCTGTGGAAAAGAGTACATTTTGGATTAGATTAGATGTAGCAAGATGTATATATGACATTTGTTAGTTACTTTACCTTGCCCAAGGCAACTCAAAGCAACTTACAAACAAATGAACACCCCCCCCCCGCATAGATACATTAAAACCAGTTGCGGAGGGGAGGGGGAAACCCCAACAACTTCAGAGAACGAGCAGAGTCATGGGGAAGGAGGCAGTCCCTAGGCATCATGCTTTGTGGAAGTTTAAGATGTGATAACCAACACTTTGCACTGTGCTTAGAAATGGGGAGCTAGGCACGACTAAAATCAGAAATGGCCAGAAACAGGCACAATTGACACACCAGCTGAAGCTGAGCAAAATTACTCCTGGCCACACAGTCATTGAATATCCAGGAGCAAAGCTGGGCCCATGAGCACTCCCAAACTATGAACCTCATCTTTCAAAGGGAGCACAGCCCCATAGCACCTCTGTCATGTCCAAACTGAGTTTCAGCTTGTTTGCCTGTATGTATGTAGCTTATCAGTAACCTCAAGGAATGGTTCAAAGCCTCCACACCCTCCCTGTGAAATGTTAAGCTGATAGAGAGCTGCATACCATTCACACACTAGTGACAACCAACTTCAAACTTCTGGGTAACCTCTCCTTTGAGTTTTAAGGTGGATATTAAAGAGCATAAGGCACAGCCTTGAACCCTGTTAGACACCACCAGTCACCCCAGTGCATGTCAACCCACTACTGAACCACCGCCTAGTTCTGCTCCCCATCACAATTTTGCAACTGGCTTCAAATAGTGGATCCTGGGATTCTAGTGGGAAAACAGTAGAAATGGAAGCCTGAGACCTGCCCAGGTCGCTATTGTTCCAATTTGAAAAGAGTCAGAGAAAAAAGTAATTTTCACAAGGCTAATCAAGGGGCTTTGGGCTTCAAAATGGATTTGGGCTCTGTCTCCCAGACCCAACCCCAACATTCTCTGCTGTAAAATACTTGCACTCACAAGTGCCCTGCAATACTTTTTCATACATAACTACCCATTCAGATTGGTGGAATACTGTCAACTCTTGATTGTTGAGCATCCTCCAAGCAGATTATGTGAAGTCAAGTGAGACATTATGGAAAAATAAACTAACAATACAACACATCCATTGTACACTAATAATTACAATGCATTCAAACCAGTTTAAAATGTTTAAATATAAAGAACCTAGAAATAATATTTGGAGCAATGACAAATTATACTGGATCTTACCCAGAGACGCTATCCCAAACATTCGATAAAAATCCCATTCCTTGGCATATCTAATTAAATCATCAGGTTCAGTGCTTTGGCTTGAATCCTGTAACTGCAACCATCTGATATAAGCCTCACAAAGCAAACAGAATATGCAAAGCTTCCCATGAATCTGAAATATGAAATAGCATTAGTTTCAGAGGCCCATGGACATCAGGCATTTAACACTATTGTTTACCATTACAAACTATGTTGATTTTTGCAAGTTTTATTGGTGTTAGATGCATAAGTCATCATAGAAGTCAGCTGTCTCATACTAGAAGACGCAGAATGGAAAAAGGAAAGACTGAAGAAGCCTAACTGAGGGCTGCCTCCACAGAGATGTGATGGTGCACACATCTTTCCCATCCAGGGACTTGCAACATACAAGAATAAATGTTACTTGGCTCATAATCAGACTTCTGAATAACAGAACATCTTCCAGAGCACTGCTACACACTGTGCTGCCCAAGGAGCTCAATTATTATTCATTCAGTTAATATGCTATATGGGCTTTAGAGTGACTTTCAAGAGTTCTAATTATTTTTTGCCGTGGTGGGGAACAGGATAAGACAAAACTTCCAGAAAAGGATGCAAGCTGAAGTTAATATAAGTACTACATGGAAAGGAAGAAAGAAAGACCAGTTTCACACCAAATATTTTCATTATGCCTCTCATAACTTTCTAACAAGAACCGCCTATCTTACACTAAATTAAGATAAGAAGGGAAAGCCCCAGGAACTTACATTTATCTTCGTATTGAACAGTATATGTCTATAAGCCTGTGCTTTGCATAAGATAGCATTAATTAAGATGATAACAGGATCATATTCTATATACTTGTCCACTGGTTTCTGACAGGATTTCTGAAAGTAACAGAGCAAGAACAAGTTAAAACATCACACAGTAATATTGCAGTGATATAGATACCATTACAGCTCTTGGTAATTCCATGTAGCCTCATTTTCAGTCTAATACAACAAAAAACATTCATCTGAAAATGCTGCCTTGATAGCAAAATATTTATACCTTCACAATTCATCCAACCATAGTGTTGGCTATGGTGCATGTTTTTGACTCAGCACACCAAGTTGCAGTGAATTGCCATACATAGAAAAATGCATAGAAGCTCATAAAATATTACCACCAAGGCTGTCTATTTTTATCCACGTGAACAGTAATTTACATTTCAATATTTCATCATACACTGTTGAAAGACAGATATTTTAGGCTTAATTCTATACTACTTATTAGATCGAAACAGAGCCATGTGACATACAAGATGATCTGCAAGGACCATAAAAATATCTGCAAGCTTCTTTGAGTCCTTGTCAAGGGAAAAAATTGGGCATAATTTGATGATGATGATGATGTCCTTCAATGCTTGGCACAGATGCATTCCAGAATTGCAGTATAGTGGTACCTCAGGTTACGTACTTAATTCGTTCCGGAGGTCCGTTCTTAACCTGAAACTGTTCTTAACCTGAAGCATCACTTTAGCTAATGGGGCCTCCCACTGCCGCCGTGCCACCAGAGCACGATTTCTGTTCTCATCCTGAAGCAAAGTTCTTAACCCGAGGCACTATTTCTGGGTTAGCGGAGTCTGCAACCTGAAGCGTATGTAACCCGAGGTACCACTGTAGTCATAGCCCATGGGGTGATGGTGTGTTGTAGCAGCAGCAGCAGCAGCAGCACTAAAGACAAGCTTAATGTTAATAATTATTAGAAAGGCACTAAAAAATAAAATACCAAATGTCAAATTAATATTATATGCCTGTGGTGCAGTATGTCCACATACAGTTAATCTGTTCCTGATACCATCATCTCAAAAGTATTGCTGAGCTGGAAAAGACTAGTAAAGGCAGACTGATAGAGGCTCATAAAATTATGGATGATGGAGAGAGAATGTGTAGAAACAAATTATTTTCCCTCCCAAAACAAAAGTCTGTGTTCTTCAGTGAAATTGGCTGGGGTGCACAAACACCATCACCAAGTTGCTAGCAGTGAAAACTATAACTAGTGACAGATTATACTACCATGTATACACTATGACTGGAGTATCTACATTTTCAAAAAACCTTGAGCAACAAAGCATAGCAGACAGTAATTTCCCCCCAAAAATAGCAATAGAGTGCTCTTGTACTGGAATTTTTTATTAGTGTTATGTGCTGGAGGAGAAGGGTTGTTACAAACCCCAAATGTGTATATACTGCCCAACGTTCTAAAAACTCCTTGCCAGGCAATGATAATACAGAAACATTATATTTGCCTCCTTGCATCAGGAAGCAAGGGTGCCTCACCAGTCACTAGAAATAATGGTTGGCTGCTGTATTGTAGGATAAACTCATGGCCATATCACAATGTACACTGATAGGAATAATTTCTCTCTTGTGGTATTGCTACTTACTAAAATTTTCTTTGACAAAGATGTTAAATTGTACCCAGCAAAATAGAAAGAGACACTTGTTACCTGAAAATGAAAAGTATGTGCCAACAGCAAGAACAATCAGTCATATCAAAGCAATCATGTTCATGCAAAATTTATAAAATCTGGCAACTTCTTTTATGCAAGCAAATACTGGATTTTATATACTTTCTGCTGAAGGAATTGCTTTTGTCCAGAAGACAGATAACATGTAGCAAAGACTATAAAATAGCACCGCCATTTTAGTTTTTATGTGAGGAAAATACATTTTCCTAGTGGTTAAATGATAATAAAATGCTGCCAAAGGACAGTTTGACATTGAAAAGATGTGACAGTAGTTAAAACGTGTTTTATTACCATCTTTCAGTGCAGCTTCTTTTATCTAGCTTTCCCATCAACTATCTAGCTTGCCAGTTATTATTAATAAAAAAGCGAGCTTTACATCATGCTGTAAGCCTTAAGGACATATCCAGTTTGCAATTTATATTATGGTATGTACTCAGCAGGACCTCAGCTATCTAGGTTCCACCCTGTTCCCCATCCAAATAAGAGCTTATCAGCCTCAACTTGGTGTCCACACTATTCCCCATTTTCAGAATGGTGGATCACTGTTGGGGAGATGCTTAAGTGGTTTTAAACTTGTGCTCTGAAGATTCTTCAGTGATTAGTTAGCAATGGCTAACTAATCATTTTGCACATCTGGAATTTTCCGCTATCAGAATGTTGGTCGTGTTCTAGGCCAAAACCTCATTCCATGCAAAAAATCAGCAAATGCCAGCAGACCAGGACAGCACCTACGTTTCTGCCTCCTCTGCCAATGTTTCCCTTCCCACTGTAGACAAATAAGAAAGGATATGAGGGGAAAGCCCCTCCTATAAAAACTCCTATTTTTATTACTATTTTGCAACCCATTCTTATGTTGTCTGAGCTTGTTTCCCTGTTATTTTTTTATTCCACACCACATACTGGGACTTAGAACACTTCATAATGGTCATCATGACAAGTATATAAATATATTTAAATGCCATCATAACTCTAGCCATACAATATTCTTAAAAACATTCTATTTCAAATTATATTATTGCTTGGTGTTTTTAGACCATAAGCTGCACTGAAGTTGACGATGAGATGGGAAAGTCATTTGTTAAACATCATACAATACAGGGAAAGCAGGGTGTTTGGGTGAGGAAGATCCAGAAATAAAGGAATGTACAGGAAACAGCCACGGCAGCAGGAATACAAGACAGAGGAAATACAAGAAAGAGCAGAGGCAAGAGGCAAGATCAAGAGAAATAAACTGATACCCTATTTGCACCATACATTTACAGCTCTATTATACCACTTTAAGTAGTCATAAAAAAGGTAAAGGTACCCCTGCCCGTACGGGCCAGTCTTGACAGACTCTGGGGTTGTGCGCCCACCTCACTCAAGAGGCCAGGGGCCAGCGCTGTCCGAAGACACTTCCGGGTCACATGGCCAGCGTGACAAAGCTGCATCTGGTGAGCCAGAGCCGCACACGGAAACGCCGTTTACCTTCCCGCTGGTAAGCGGTCCCTATTTATCTACTTGCACCCGGAGGTGCTTTCGAACTGCTAGGTTGGCAGGCGCTGGGACCGAGCAGTGGGAGCGCACCCCGCCACAGGGATTCGAACCGCCGACCTTTCGATCGGCAAGTCCTAGGTGCTGAGGCTTTAACCCACAGCGCCACCTGCGTCCCATTTAAGTAGTCATACCTTTCCTCAAATAATCCTAGAAGTTGTAGTTTGTTAAGTGTTTGGAGAGGCAACCCCCATTTTCCTTAAAAAGGTAAAGGTAAAGGGACCCCTGACCATTCGGTCCAGTCGCAAACGACTCTGGGGTTGCGGTGCTCATCTCGCTCTATAGGCCAAGGGAGCCGGTGTTTGTCCGCAGACAGTTTCCAGGTCATGTGGCCAGTATGACTAAGCTGCTTCTGGTGAACCAGAGAAGTGCATGGAAGCGCCGTTTACCTTCCTGCCGGAGCGGTACCTATTTATCTACTTGCACTTGGGACGTGCTTTTACAGAGCTACAATTCCCAGAGTGCTTAAACAATCCAACCATCTTCCCTGGGAACTCTGGGAACTGTAGCTCTGTGAGGGGAACAGTATGTCCCAACAGCACTCTGAACACTTAAAGTGCAGTTCCCAGGATTCTTTGGGGGAAGCTATTACTGTTTAAGGGGGTATGAAACTACTGTATTTTTAAATGTGCTGTACAGATGGGGAATATATAAGGATACATAAAGGTAGGAGCTTTAATTTTAACTTTCTGCACAAATAGTTTATCAAGAGTAAGACAATATTTTCAGAGCCCAAGAGGCAGATATTTGTTTAGACAGCTCTTAACTACAACTAGGTTCATAGAGAAAATGTGCACAAGTTGCATAGGTTTCTTTTTTTCTTTTTTCTACAAAGTTTTGATAAAGAGGCTCTCTATGTTCATGGCATGTGCCTTCAAGCTCTACATAAGAAAAAGCCAGTGTCAACTCTACCTTAGAACCTTGGCTGCTGTCAAGCAACACAACAAAATTCCTAAAGTAACAGGGAGAAAATGGCAGCATCAGATACAATGAGAAGTACAAGAGGTAAGTGAAAGGAAAGCACAAGGCATAGGCATCCTGAAGCCCCACAGATCTAACTAGAAAGATGTCCATAGATGAGTAGCACAGCAAGGGACAAGACAATTTGAAGATCCTTTGCTTTGCTAGAAAAAATGACCTGCAGTTTATATTAAATTTTATTTTTAAAAATGTTTGTAGTCAAGACAGATAATGAAGAATACTTGGATAAAAATCCATTGCAACACTCAGCCTTTGGGAGGTAGAAACAGGAAAGAGTTAAAAGAAAATAAAAAGAGAAAGCCAATTAGCCAGGCGCTTGATGAGCCTGAAACAAGTCAGAGAGATGGACTAAGGACATGTTTAATTAAATATAGCATGAACTCTATTAAGGAACAGATTATAACTATAATTAAATGAAGTCATGCTGGTTTTTCAAAACAGGAAATCAGAAAGTGTGTTCTAAGAACAACAGATTAAAAACAGGTACAGGATGCAAAACTGAAGAAGTCCTTCATCCTTATTCAGCTGCAGATCCTTTATTTGCATTGTATGTTAAATATCTGAAACTGAATAAGCAAAAATTCAAATATATTTTGATAACTGAAGTTTAACTGTTTGGTTATCAAAAAATTATCCTATGCGAACTGCCCTGAGATTAATAATAATAATAATAATAATAATAATAATTCAGATGCTTTCAGAATACGCAGGCATAAAGCTTACTTAAGTACATACACAAAGTTACATGGTTTTTCACAAGCCTTACAAGTTGAAGGAGCCCCCTCTCCCCCACCCCTTTCAACACACAATAGGGTATTCTCTAAATAACAGTGCATTAAGCACATTCCACAGTTTATGGAGACATATATTACACTTGAGTCTCCGTTTTGTGTATAAAATCAACAAAGCAAAATTCATGCTATAAGCCTGTCAGAGATGTATTCTATCAGTCTTTGATAAAGAACTGCACTCAAGTAATTGTGTAACAAGTATGTCTAGATGAACCAATACTCCAATTTCTTTTTCTGAACTGCAATCATGAACAATAAAGGTTGTTCAGGCAGTGATTTGATTACAAAGGCAAACCACATTGAAGTTTTATTATAATCAAGTGGTATATGAATCTAGTTAGTGAGTTAAAGGTAAAGGGACCCCTGACTGTTAGGTCCAGTCACAGATGACTCTAGGGTTGCGGCGCTCATCTCGCTCTATAGACCGAGTAGCCGGTGTTTGTCCACAGATCGCTTCTGGGTCATGTGGTCTGGCGAACCAGAACAGCGCACGGAAACGCCGTTTACCTTCCCGCCGGAGTGGTACCTATTTATCTACTTGCACTTGACGTGCTTTCGAACTGCTAGGTTGGCAGGAGATGGGAACGAGCAACGGGAGCTCACCCAATCGCAGGGATTCAAACCACCGACCTTCTGATCAGAAAGCCCTAGGCTCTGTGGTTTAGACCACAGCACCTAGTTAGTTAGTTAGTTAGTTAGTTAGTTAGTTAGTTGAATGAATGAATGATTTTTAGAAGATACAAAAAGGACGAGGGGGAGAGAGACCAGTTATATCTGAGCCTTCCATCAGCAGAAAGGCTCCTGAAGCTTATGGAATAAATTTGGGGGGCACACACAGCAGGTTGCAGGGAAGTGGAATAGGCAAAAACTGCTTCTCTCCTCATTACACTGTACAAAAGAGTTATTCATAAGCACAAAGAATGTCATTGGATACAACCCATTGTAACTGCAATACAGTGGAGCTGTACCCTCAAGTCAGCATAATGAAGGAATTGCCAATTTTTGGATGCCTATGGACATATCTGCAAACTGGAAAAAAACCTGTTGTTAGTGCCATATACACTACTATCTATATTACTGGTTACAATACAATGTTTCCTCCAAGTCTAATTTCAACTGGGACACACACACAGTGGGCATCTGGGAAAGCCTCTGTGCATGTGTAACTGTGGGCACCAAATTCCTGGCATAATGGAAAGCAGCGGATCTAGCTCAAGGCCAGTGGATCATCTTTTACCATTTATACAGTGTTTTTATTTAAAAAAATAAAACAAAAAATACAGCCACTGCCCAAAAGGTTACAAACCAGTAAGATGAAAACATAAATCAGGATATGGCCAGAAATAGGAAATAATTTGGTTGCTTTCAGCCCTGCCCCCACATGCACTGTTTTATTCTTCGGCCACTGACATTTCTAGTGCCTCAAGTTCTGTCTTCTCCCTCATGCTTATCAACATTTATATGCAATACATAGGCTTGGGGTGATAGGCTATCAGAGGAAGCAGAACTACCTCTCTTCCCCACCGCCTAATATGACAGTTTCAACCCTAAACAAGTGTCTTGGGTTGATAGTAGGCTGCATGAGAGCTAACAAGATGAAGCTTCACCCACATAGAAAGTTATGGCTTAGGAAACATGCTAATTTTGATGAAGGCTGAGATCTGACTTTGGCCTCAGTACTATCTATTGAGGCACTGGTGGTGCTGGTTGCTAGGAGTGCTTTTTTAGCAGTTTAGTCTGGTTCAGCAACTATGGCCCTACCTAGAGAAAGCTAACTTTGTGGCCTAGCTGACCCAGCCACATTGATGCATGCCTTGACTGCATACATGTTGGATTACTATAATGCACTGTATGTTGTTCCCTCCCTTGATGACTGTTCAGAAATGACAACTGGTACAGAATGCAGCAGCTAGAACACTTGTGAAAGCTGAGTGTGCAGATTATAGAACAACAAAAACAACAATTTATTTGTACCCTGCCCATCTGACTGTGTTGGCCCAGTAACTCCAGCATATATAAAAACATAGTCAAACATTAAACCTTAAAAAGTTTCCCTATACAGGGCTGCCTTCAGATGTCTCCTATATATATATATATATATATATATATATATATATATATGCAGGTTTTGGTGTCCTCGGGTGTCTTCCCGTGTAAAAGTTGGGGTGTCTAGGCGACGTTTCGACGAGGTCTCACTCGTCATCTTCAGGCTGGTGCTTTCGGCTTCTTGTTACTGGAACAGAGCAGGATCTCAGTGTTTGAGTTCCTATAAATACTGTTGAGGGGGTGTGGTGTATAGCCTCCAACGTTCTGGGCAGAGAGGAAGTTCCCAGGCTAGTGTGCCTTTTCTTCTTTTGTTCCTTAATTACTTGAGGGATATCTTGAGTGATTTCTTGAGTGATATCCTGAGTACCACTTAGGTGGGTCATTAGGTGTGGATTAGTTGCTAAAGTCTTTGTGTCTTGACCTCTTGAACTTTGTGAAGAGTTTTTCTGAGAAGATGGCTGTACTGCACTTAGTTGTCCATAAACACAATATCAAAACAGCCTTTTGCACCAACCAAAAAATAGCCAATATCCTCAGAAACCCCAAGGATAAAATCCAGTTGGAAAACCAAGGGGTCTATGAAATACCCTGCAAAGTCTGCCCAGCCACGTACATTGGACAAACAAACAGACGAATAAATGCACGTATCGCAGAACACAAGAATGCCGTCAAAAAAGAAGAAAAAACTTCCTCTCTTTTCCAACACATGAAAGAAACAGGACACGAAATTAATTTTGCAGATTCCAAATTGCTCTTTAACATGGAACATCACCACAAGAGAATAATCATGGAAGCCATCGAGATAGAGAAACACCCTCACAACATGAACAAGCGTGACGACACATCCCGCTTGCCAGACATCTGGAAATTAGCCCTCCCCACAAAAACTGACACCAGATCCAGAGGCACACAGAACGCCATCACCAATCAACCACACCAGACCCAAACCCAGACCCTCTCCACAGATAAATTACAGACACCATCCAGTAGCCAAACCATGGTGGCACCTCCGGATGCTGCACCCCCCTGCAATCCCTACACAGATCTGGCTGACACAGGCCACAAAACCACAGCTCGCCCCTATACACGAAGCCAAGCCAGAGCACAACTAAGTGCAGTACAGCCATCTTCTCAGAAAAACTCTTCACAAAGTTCAAGAGGTCAAGACACAAAGACTTTAGCAACTAATCCACACCTAATGACCCACCTAAGTGGTACTCAGGATATCACTCAAGAAATCACTCAAGATATCCCTCAAGTAATTAAGGAACAAAAGAAGAAAAGGCACACTAGCCTGGGAACTTCCTCTCTGCCCAGAACATTGGAGGCTATACACCACACCCCCTCAACAGTATTTATAGGAACTCAAACACTGAGATCCTGCTCTGTTCCAGTAACAAGAAGCCGAAAGCACCAGCCTGAAGATGACGAGTGAGACCTCGTCGAAACGTCGCCTAGACACCCCAACTTTTACACGGGAAGACACCCGAGGACACCAAAACCTGCATATATATATATATATATATATACACAGTGGTACCTCGGTTTACAAACTTAATCAGTTCCGGAAGTCCGTTCTTAAACCGAAACCATTCTTAAACCAAGGCGCGCTTTTCCTAATAAGGCCTCCTGCCGCCAGTGCCCTTCCACAGTTCGAATTCTGTTCTTAGACCGAGGTAAAGTTCGCAAACCGGGACACTACTTCCGGTTTTGTGGAGTTTGTAAACCAAATCATTCGTAAACAGGACTGTTCTTAAACTGAGGTACCACTGTAATTACTCATCTGCTTGACATCTGATGGGATGGTATTCCACAGAGTCGGCACCACTATCGAGAATGCCCTCTGCCATGTAAACACAGTAGCAACCATCCAAATTATACTGGAGTTTGAATGACCAAGTTCTACTAAATGTCTAGGTGAATAAGATACATTTTTACATGGAAGGCTGAACAACCCTGAGAACACCTGTGCCTTGAAGGGGAGAGAATTCCACTGTCAGGTGAGAGACAGGGAAGGCTGACTTCCATAAAAAAACACACTATGAACTCTGCTTGCTGGTGAGACTAAAGGACTCCCTCCACTCATCTCTGTCTAAGGGCTTGCCCTGCCACACTTATGCAAAGTCTAAACACCTCACTTCAGTTCCACGCACGTGGACAGCCACGTGCAACCCCCCCACGTGGACCGCCATAGTACAACCCACATGCCTTTTCCTACTTGCAGAATTAGCAATCCTAATACGTACCCATAACAGTACGTTATTGTTGTTGTTATTACTGAAGTGCAGCCAATCCATATTCTAGTTACTGAAGAGTTCGGAAAACTTTTCGCATACTTTGTAATCTATTACTAACCCCACCCCCGTCTCCCTTCCATGGGCAAGTATCTCTACCGCCCCGATACATTCCTTTTGGTCAGTCAGCCCCCTTCTACTTCCTTCCGATCTCCTCGCTCGGCCCGCTACTTCTCTCTCAAAACATGACTCACGCAGATAGAAATACGCAGCACGCCACGCTGGTAATCCTTGTACAGCTCAGGGGCCTTCCTACTGCACTCAATGCACCTATAAGCTCCGGGTTCTTCCATCTCCCTCGGGAGCCCTGGAGCCGCAAGATCCCGTTGCCACAGAAACGGCCGTCCCCTCTCCTCGGCCTCGTTCACTTCCGGGTTCCGCGAGCAGAGGCGGGGAACCAGGAGCAGCCGCAGAGCATCTTGGTCTTCGTAGTTCACGAGCCTCTCGAAGCTCCGCGGAGACCCGGCGGCTACAAACTACAATTCCCAGAAAGCAACCCGGTCCACCCGTTCCTCGCCGGGCCCCAGAGCAAAAGAGGGAAACGCAAAAAAGTTAAGTTGCTGTGCGCAGGCGCGCTGGGAAGATGGCACCTGCCGCTGCGTTCGGGGGCCGTTGGCCAAGTGTCAGTGCGCCGTGGGGGCTGCTCTCGATGCTGCTGTGGCTGCTGGCGGCGACTCAGCCGGCGCTCGCCCTGACGGAGCAGTACCCGTCGTTATCGCTTCTTAGGCAGGAGCCGCGCCGTCAGCAGGGCCAAGGGAGCAGAGGCTGCCCGGAGTTCCTGGCGGCTGAGTGGGGAGGGGAGCAGTACGCCGGCGACTGTGGTGAGTGGCGGGAGGGAGGGAGGAAAGAGCCAGCTCGGCTTTCTGGCAGGGGGGGGGGGAGCCACGCCGCCGCCGCCGCCCTCCTTCCTCATCGGGTCCTGCCTGAGGCGGCGGGATCCTGAGGTGGCTGAGTGGGCTGTACCATTTGAGGGCACAGGTGGGGGGGGGAGATAAGAAGCTCTCTCAGCCCAGCAGTCAGCGGAATCTCTGCTAGACCCTTCCATGCTTTGCTTTGGCTCTTATCTACCTAGAGGACCACCCTACCTCCCAGCAATTTCATATTCCGCGCCTGCATTTTGAAGTGGTACAGCCCGGCTCTCCGCCTCCTTATGACTTGACGCTTCATTCCGCTGCATGTGTGGACTGGGCCTGAGGGGAGGAAGGGCAGGGCGCGCCCTTCGCTTCTCTTTCCGAAGTGTGCTCCGCTCCGCTTGCTTCAGGGAGAGGCGGCAAGTCTCGGCTGGCTAGAAAGCGGCTGTGTTGAGTGATGAGCTGCTGCTGCTGCTCCTGCTGCTGCTGCCGCCGCCTCCTCTCCCAAGGGGCCAAGCCGGCTCGTGCAAATTCACCTGTCAAGTTCTTTTGAGGAGCGGCGGAGAAGCGGAAAGCTCTTCCTGACTCTTCGCTTGCCGCGCTCTGCAGAGTGTCATAAACCGAAGCCCTGAGGCGCTTTCAATGGAGCGAAATCCAAGTACGAAGGTGCACTTTAATTTGCCCTTGCCTTCCCCTTCTGATGTTTCATTGCGGGGACTAGTTTACAGTTAAGCAGCAGCAGAAGAAGAAGGGGAAGGCAAATTAAAATGCACATTAAAATGCATTTCGTTCCATTCAAGAGCAAGGAACTAAAGTTTCCTTGCACATTTTACCTCGTCTAGGTGCACACCTAAACATGTAGAGTGAATGCAGCGTGAGTGTTCTTTATTTACTGCATTTTCCCGTGTATGACACCCCCCCTATTTTTTGGGACTCCAAATAAAGAAATCCCCCATATGCACTATCCGTGTTAAACTTGGAAAAAAGTCTTATACATGAAAAAAGGTACGTTTAGCAGTTGTATGCAGTGGTGTAGCGTGGGTTGTCAGCACCCAGGGCAAGGCAAGTAATTTGCGCCCCCTAACCCGCGAATTTGCGCCCCCTAACCCCCAGATGTTGCGCCCGGTGCGGCCGGCCCCCCCTGCACCCCCCCATGCTACGCCACTGGTTGTATGGCATCCCATAACACAAGGTGCAATATTTGAACATGTGAACTGTTGTATAATTAGCACTGCCTTCCTTAGTGTCCAAATTCTGTAGCCGTTTTAAGCTGAGCATACCAATTAACAGTGAAAATGTTTCCATTTTAGATTCTTCTTTTTTGAACTTTCATGACTCAGACTGTGAACTACAAAGGTCTCCCTCTTGTGAATCCCTGCTTTCCCTCAATACTGAAAAACTTTTGGTATGTTTATTTGTTCACTGTGTATAGCAAGGAGACTGCTGATGAATTTTTGCTGAAGTGACATATCTATTACAATGATCATAATACTTAAGAAATGTATTTATCAATCCAAAGGAAAGGAAATCAAATTTATTAGATTACATACACTGTTTGAAGACTGCAGATGTTAAGATGCTAACAGTATTTGAACTATGAATATCACTGAAACTATAAATATTTTAACTTGTTTTAAAGAATACATGTTATTTTCCAGATCCATTAGAACCAACTGTTCTTGCTTTATCTGGTGTTAAATTTTGATGTGATAAGCACTTTGGACCCAATCTAGCTAAGCATTTTTAAGTCACATGATTTCCGTGGTAGAATTAAGCCTTTGCTTGACACTGTTGCAGGGAAGTCATTAAGACTTAATTTAACTTTGTTTGTTCATGCCCTCAATTTTTATTTTGGCGGTGTTAGTTTAATTTGGTAAATGTTTTGCAGAGTCAAGCAAAGTCACTTGCAGAACAAAAAAGATTTCCATTTGCCACAGATGATGACAATACCAATGAAGAATTAGGTAAGAGGTTCTGTGTGTGATTGGTGATCAGTAGTGGCTATATAAGTTGAATTATATCACTTATGAGTGCTGCAAAATGTTTTGAAGATAGTGGTACTGAGATCTAATAATCCTTATTCATTTTTAAATACTTGACCATGACTGTCCACAGAATAAAATTAAGATGAAGAGCATTAAGTTGTATTCAGTCCTGTTTGTGTGTGAGTGGACCGGACTATTACTTATGCAGTGGGACTTCATGGTCCCCTCATCCCTCTTTACCCTGCCTTCCTGGTGGCCCTCCACATGCCTGAAAAATCTGCTCTAGAAGGTTGGTGTGCTGGAGGACAGATTTTGGAGGATGGTGAAATTCCTGGTTTGGAAGGCTGCTTATGTAACATTGGATTCTGCCCATTGACACTTATAAAATAATTCATTTTTGCATTCTATCCTCTTAACCTGAATTTTGTTTATTGGGAAACCACATTAAAGACTTTTAGACACAGTCTTTAAGATGGAGTGACTTTCCAGTCTTTCTCAGTCCTATGTGGAGAAGCCAGGTTAATAGCTTTATTGAATATTTCAATGGCTTTATTCAGATTGCCTGTTTGCACTTCAGTTACCCCCATAAATGCCAGAGATTAAATCTGGGACCATTTACATGGGTGGGATTGGAATGTTTTTCTTTGTTACTTATTGCCGCCAAGTGGAAATTTTAAATTACCTAAAAGTGTACAGTGATGAGAGTGTGGTTTCAAGCCTTGGGCTACTCTTTACAGGAAAAAATCATTGAATATTTTAAACGTTGATACTTTAATGAAACTATTTCCTGATTATTATGTTGTAGTATTTGATAGCTTATGAAATAACTTCTTTTCGAAACTCTGTTTTCAGAAATCATACCCCTCAATTAAACTCCTTGGCAGGTATTCAGCAATTCTTATATGCATGGCAAATGTGGAATTCATAACACTAACCCGTAACACTATTTTGACAGCTTTCGCTTATGTATTGATTGGCAGTGGCCTTTATGATGAAGCTGTGCGGCACTTCTCCACAATGCTCCAGGTGATTTTTCACTCCTATTACATTGTAGTTTTAGACTTAGATAATAGAACTCCCCGGTAGAATACCTGCCTTCCTAGAGAAGAGTGACAGATGGCAGAAACTGCTTAGCCTATGGGTAGGTAAACTAAGGCCCGGGGGCTGGATCCGGCCCAATCACCTTCTAAATCCGGCCCACGGACAGTCCAGGAATCAGCGTATTTTTACATGAGTAGAATGTGTCCTTTTATTTAAAATGCATCTCTGGATTATTTGTGGGGCATAGGAATTCGTTCATATTTTTTTCCAAAATATAGTCTGGCCCCCCACAAGGTCTGAAAAAGTTTGCTGACCCCTGGCTTAGCCTATATACTGTAACATAATTGAAGATGGATGGATGAAATGGAAACTTGAATCTATAAAAGGGAAATGGGCCTGAGGCAGAACTCCTTGAAGGTAACAGAGTTAAAAATGTAAACAGAAGGCTATAGGTTGATGTGAAGAGGGATATGACTGTTATGGAAATGTTACATGGCGAGGCAACTTAGCTTAACTTGACATGCAGCTTCTTGGGGTCTTGATAGGAAAATTTCACAAATTATAATTGAGCAGGCATGTCTACTCTGAATCACAGCCCAATATGATTGCACTATTGTAAGGGTTCAGGCTGGAAGATTTTGGTAGGAGGGCAGTGTTAAATTCCTTGGTCCATAACTGCTGCAAGTCCCAAACTAGATATGACATGTGTGTCCATGTATGATTTTGAGTGGGGAAAATGGCTGGCAGAGAAAGAGTTCAATAGTGCTACTATTCTTCTACTCAAATTCACAGCCACCTAAAGCTGATTTTGGTGGCAGTGGGAAATGTCAGCAGAACTTGGCACATCACATATAAGTTCAATTCCTTCAGGCTCAAACTATATGACTTTGAAAAGCAGCTCTGCTGCCCTAATCACCAGAACACTTTTCACTTCTCCAGTTGTATTATGGAAATTTTGTGTAGCTGTAATTTATGCATTCATGTACTAGAATGTATTATTTAATATATGAATATGAAATGAGATTTGTAACTACAGTATAGCAAAGAAGAGGCCTGAAATGAGCAATGGTCTTTAAAGTAATAGAAATGCAGAGGTTAATAAGGAGTTTGCAGAGACAGTGCAAAGACTAAAGGAGCACACACACTCCACTCCTATAGTAGTTTCCCCTTTTAAGCATCTTCTGTGTAAAACTGCCCACCAAGCTGCTCTTTAATTGTATGCATAAGCCCAAAGTAACTCCTTAGAAATGCAAATGAATGTGGATGCAATGCATGAATTTTGGCTTTGGTTATGTATGATGGAATGTAGCATTCACTATTAGGACAAGTGGAACCTTCTAAAGATTATTTTATTTTGCTTCAAACAGGAGCAACCAGAGCTTGTTAGTGCAATTTATGGACGAGGGATAGCATATGGAAAGAAAGGGCTGCATGTGAGTATAACATTTTTAAAGCCGCACATGATAATGAATTCCATAATATATATGTATTAGCCAGGGCTGGCCTAAGACGTTTTGGTGCTTGTGGTGAACAAAAAAAAATGTCACCTCACCTGGTACTCAGAGATAGACTGCTCCTGAACCTGGGGGCTCTATTTGTTTCTTACAGTAAGCGGTTAGAATTGCAACTTTGCCTAAGACAGAAGATTTGCAATAATGAGGTGGGGGTTGGTATTGGTTGGTTCTAGACAGCCGTGTGAAGGATTCTCTTTTCCTTCAGGATTGTTGGGATCAGACACTGCTGTCACTCTCTGCACATTTTTAATGGACAACATCAGTTGTGTGACGTTGCCTTCTATTCCACTCCATGACTCCATACTCTCCACTTCCAGGGAAGCAGTTTCCCCAGCAGCGGTCATGGCACTCTAGCCCAGGGTAGTCAACCTTTTTATACCTACCACCCACTAATGCATCTTTCTTGATGTTAAAATTTCCTTACCGCCCACCAGTGCTCGATGGAAGGAGGATTCAGCTTGTGCTGTAGAACCCCCTACCGCCTACCTAGAATCCTGTAACGCCCACTAGTCGGCGGTAGGGACCAGGTTGACAACCCGTGCTCTAGCCAATGATTTTTGCTCAAGAGGAATGTACTTATTCCAAACCCAGAAGTTATTTGTACAGTCCCTTCACTTCCGATTGCTTTTTAGGATACATATTATTTTTGCAACTACAATAATGATAAAGTATAAATGATGAAGATTTTTATTTCCCTTCCACCATCTGAGGCAGTTGCCTCATTGTGCTTCATGGGCAGGCCAGCCCTGGCAGTAGCAGATTCCATAGTAAATGGAATACTTAGCCTTGTTTGTCTGATGTTGCATATATGTGACTCTTAGCACACATCAAAATATTCCATGATGAAACCAAGCATTTTGATTCGCTGAGTGTTGTACCATTTAAAAATTGTCACTATAACCTCCCTATGACTAAGCATACATTGTTACTTATGTATTTCCCCCTCCCATTTTTAAGGATATAAAAAATGCAGAGCTAGCATTGTTTGAGCTGAGCAGAGTCATTAGTCTGGTCCCAGATCAAGCTGAAGTGTTTGAGCAGCGAGCAGAGGTACTTCCTTCACTTTTAAAAGACTTTCTGATGTCTATACCTTATCTAGTTGTTATTTTGTTTATACAGTTATTTTCTGTATGTTTTTATATGTTTATTGTTGAAAGTTCTTGGTCATATTCCTAATAATATAATATATGAATTAAGATTTGATATTCATCAATATACAGCTATCAATACATTAAGACAAAAATAAAATAGAATAAAAATACTAAAGCTACTCACAAAACCTATTCAATTATGAACATGAATACACAAACTGAAAAGCATAATTACACTAGTGTTTGTAGCTGTCAGCCTTCAGAGGGTCTGTGAATGTCATTAACACTTCATTTTCTTGTTAATGTATAGAAGGATGCTTGTAATAATAAATGCAACAATTTTTTTATAAGCTATACAGATGGGCTTAGAAAAATTTTAGTAGGAAGAAATATGTCATTTCAGTAGAACCCAAATCCACTTTTTCTCTTTCGGCCCCTTAATACCTGACAAAATGAATAGGTCTTAGTCTGCTTTTTAAAGTTAAATATATGTAATGTAATATATTCATGTGCTCCAATCAATTTTAATATACAACTTTTTTTTACGTAAATAATGCACTTGTTTAATTACTCAATGCAAAATTAATTTTTTGTGCATAGTTATTACATATTGCAACCCAAAATCATTTTGAAAATGAAGGATTATTTGTACAATCTTGCTCAAAGTATTATCTTGGTTTTACAGATACTGTCACCTCTGGGTCAAATGAGTGAAGCGCTGGCTGACCTCACTAAAGCTATTCAGCTAAAACCCTCCGCACGACTTTACCGACACAGAGGTACTCTTTACTTCATATCTGAGGTTAGTTTTCAGTTGAGCACCTGCAGAGAATAAGCTGGGATAGGTGCTTAGTCTCAAGGGTCATATTTGCAGTGTATATATGATATACCTACAAGCTATTCTATCTATCTCCTTTAAAGAGAACTGAGTTTGGGAGGCAGGGGGAGATCTCCTACTCTCTTGCCCGATCTCTTGCAACAAGATAGCCTTACAGAATCTGTCTGAGGAAACAGATTCAAGTATTTTAGACTGGGAGAAACTGCTGATACATATTTTTTAAATTGTTTAAAAGCATTTAATTTGTTTATTTAAGGCACGTATACACTACTACTTCTTTAAATAGTTCAAGGCAGAACACAATTTTGTTAAAAAACATTTTTTTTCATTCTTTTAGAGCACCAACTTAGTTACAAAGATTGCTGCTTCAAAAGTAGAAGGAATAGCTGATATCTGTAGAGATTGTGGCAGCAGATTATTTCTGGGGACTTTTCTTGACTTATTATCACTCCATTTTCTTCAGTTACCATAATTTAGGTTTTCCTTGGAACCATTATAAAAATAGAGGAAACATATTTTTTTTGTAAACTACTGAATTCAGTGAAGCTGCCAAGTAATAGGTCTAGGATTGTAGCCCAAGACCTCCATAAACTGTTCTTTTCATTTTAAGAGTTGATAATATTGTGATATGGAAGGCTTGGTATCCTGTAACTATAACATTATTTGTGTTGCCTTTGTGTTAGATCTAGCAGTTTTCTGTCTGATGGAAGTTGTTTTTCTGTCACAGGACTATTCAAGTGCCCATGAAGACTTTCAGAACTCCCTTGAACTAAACAAAAACCAACCTATAGCTATGCTTTACAAAGGTTTAACATTTTTTCACAGAGGACTTCTAAAGGTAATTATTTTGAATAACTGTGCAATTTCTACTATATGTGTGATGAATGCATATGTTTATTTATTATTGAATTTATATACCACCCTTTGGCTGGAGGTATGTTACCATTAAAGGTAAAGGTACCCCTGCCCGTACGGGCCAGTCTTGACAGACTCTGGGGTTGTGCGCCCATCTCACTTAAGAGGCCAGGGGCCAGCGCTGTCCGGAGACACTTCCGGGTCACATGGCCAGTGTGACATCGCTGCTCTGGCGAGCCAGAGCTGCACACGGAAACGCCGTTTACCTTCCCGCTGGTAAGCGGTCCCTATTTATCTACTTGCACCCAGAGGTGCTTTCGAACTGCTAGGTTGGCAGGCGCTGGGACCGAGCAGCGGGAGCGCACCCCGCAGCAGGGATTCAAACCGCCAACCTTTCGATCAGCAAGTCCTAGGCGCTGAGGCTTTAACCCACAGCGCCACCTGTGTCCCCATTACCATTAGCCATTAACAAAGTCTGCTTTATGAATGTACCAATCCAGAGTGCTTAGCCTTATCTATTCTGAGTGTCTTTCCAAAGGTCCAGACAGGGGCCTTTACACAGCTTTTCACAGCTGATTAGTTGTAACCGAGTTGTTTAAGGAGAATGGAACACTTTTAAAATATTTCAGCAATAACTACCTTAATTTGTATCTAAGAGACTTCACAGTAACATACCGTAATTGTATCAAATAATTATATGTATCTAATTTATCAGTTGGCATTACCTCTATTTGAGTGTTTGGGTTGGCGCTTAAAATATCTGATAGATAAATATAGAACAATCTAGAGAGATTTTAAAGTTGTTTAAAATCCTGTCCCTGATGTTAGTTATTTGTTGAGTTTATCATTTGGTTGATAGACCTTAGGCAAATTTGTGATAACACAAATGTATATTAGTAGATTGATTGTGTGATGCTAAGAGAGACTAAGCTTTTTGGACATTTCATATTTCAGTTTCTGAGGACATTTTTGCACATGCAGTTATAAATATATTGTCCAATGTATTGCCTTGTGTTTGCCTGTACAGATCTTCCACAAAGTATTTCCATAATTATTCAAAAATCCCAATAGGAATTATTAATCTTAATAGCACAATATTTTAATTAACAAGAATAAATGGTTGTGTTTTACCCAGGAAGCTATTGAATCATTCAAAGAAGCCCTTAAGCAGAAAGCAGATTTCATTGATGCATATAAAAGTCTGGGGCAGGCCTATCGGTAAGCAAAATGCCTTTACATTTCACTCTTTGACCCTCAAATGTGAATTGTGTAAGGAACATATTAGAAGGGAGGTTTTCATCCAGACTGTGTTATGCTGGTTTGTTAAAATGTTCGGATATCACTTTAGTGATATAATATGAGACTGAAACGTAACTCCAATAATTTAATGGGGGGCAAGTTATTTTAAGATTAAAGGTAAAGGTACCCCTGCCCTTACGGGCCAGTCGTGTCCGACTCTAGGGTTGTGCGCCCATCTCACTTAAGAGGCCGGGGGCCAGCGCTGTCCGGAGACACCTCCGGGTCACGTGGCCAGCGTGACGAAGCTGCTCTGGCGAGCCAGCACCAGCACAGCACACGGAAACGACGTTTACCTTCCCACTATAAAGCGGTAGCTATTTATCTACTTGCACTTAAGGGTGCTTTCGAACTGCTAGGTGGGCAGGAGCTGGGACCGAAAAAAAGGGAGCTCACCCCGCTGCGGGGATTCGAACCGCCGACCATGCGATCGGCAAGCCCTAGGCACTGAGGTTTTACCCACAGCGCCACCCGCGTCCCGCATATTTTAAGATTACTTTGGAGTAAAAAGACTTCCTTTGCCTAAAATAATATATACTTTCAAAGTCATTTTCCTGACTGGTCTTTTATATCTTAAACAGATTAAATTAGATATACTGTCAGACACATACCTACTAAGGAGTAGGAACAATTGTGTCCCAATCTTCAGTACATGCATGTAGGATTGCTGCTTGAAAAAATCACAGATTTATTGTTGAACTTATTTTTGATATGATACTGATTTTTAGAGCCTACGTTGGTTAATTTCAGTAAATAGCAACTTTACTAAATAAACATTTTAATTGCTGCTTTTTGCTATTTATTTATTACTTTAGAGAGCTTGGTAACTTTGAAGCTGCTACAGAAAACTTTCAAAAGGCACTGATGCTAAATCAAAATCATGTTCAGACAATACAACTTGGGGGAATGATGCTTTATCATCATGGTAGCCTGAATGAAGCTCTGAAAAACTTTAAGGTAAGGAATTGTGACGAGTTACAGCACTTCCATCATATATATTAATTATATATAATTTCTGTGCTGTGTGTGGTTATTATATAAGCAAACAAACATACATAAATCAGACACCTTTAGGCTATTAAGCTCTCAAATGTGCATACAACCACAAAGACTTGCATGTTCCCTGTCATATATAAGAAAAGTTGCAGCCTTCTTGAGGGCTTCCCTTAGATTGAAGACTGTATTGATATTTCTGTCCAGTGGATAACAGTAGGAATGGGCTGAACAAAAGCCTTTCCCCTGTGGAAGATTTCTGCTTGTTTGTTTGAAAAACTGGTGCATTGCTTCTCCTTTTCTTCTAACTTCCACATAGACTCGAGATGGCTGTGACAAATTACTTTTCTACTGTTATGGATGTGTGGATAAAGAGTAAATAAAGATCTGTGGTTTGTTTATCTGCAGTCTCACAAATGTATTGATTATTCTCTTTTCAATTTTCTAGAGGTGTCTGCAACTAGAACCATATAATGAAGTGTGCCAGTATATGAAAGGTCTTAGTCACGTTGCTATGGGGCAATTTTATGAAGGAATAAAAGCTCAAACTAAAGTTATGTTAAATGATCCTTTGCCTGGTCAGAAAGCTAGTACAGAGTACCTGAAAGTGAAATACCTCAGAGGTAAGTTGCTGCTAATGAAATATTCATTGTTTCATACCCAGATCCAGGATATTTTTTCAGCCCTCTTGGGTGGGCACCATTGCCATTATAAGAGAATAAGGTTCATGGTGTGTTCCAGCACCTCTTTTTCTAGAAAAATAGCACTGCTCAAACCTATGTTAACTTAAGTATCAAATTTGTGCACATTTTTAAAAAAATTGCTGTACATACTGTATTGTGAAATTCTTTACAGCTTTCTTACCTCAAAGAAGTACACAGCAGAAAGTTTTTTTCAGGTTTACATACGGTGGTAAAAAGTACTTATTTAGGCTTGTACATCAATCCTAGCTATCCATGAAATTTATTGCTAATTGGCATGCCCTTTCTGTAGATTTGTTTTTAAGTGAAAATATAAAGTTATGTATATGACTACTTACGTAACTATTGGCTCAGGATATTTATTCCTTAATAAAGATTGAATTTGTGCAGTTGTCCATATGTACCCTGATCAATTGGATACAGTTTGCCAAAGGGGAAAGTATGTATTTCAAGGAAAGGGAGACATATTATTTTAATTATTTAGAAAACTTATCAAAAGTCAAAAAAATTCTTCAAGTGGTGTACATTGAAATGGCATTGTGAAGTTGTAAGGTTTAATGGTTGCAGTGATAAAAGTTCTTCACTTAAAGAATCTCTGCTAATGGAAGAAATATTAGGGAAATCATCCACAAGTTTATACTACTTTAAGGAAGTACAGTGCTTTTGTATGGAAAGGTCCCCAGATACAGCATGTGAACAGTGAACAGTGACATGGTTGTAGTTTGTGTGTGGATTTGGGGAAGGGCCATTGATCAGTGGTAGAGCATGTGCAGAAGGTCCCAGTTCAATCCCTGGTATCTCCAGGTCGGACTGGGAGAAATGCCTTTCTGAAACCCTGAAGAGCCACTGCCACTTAGTGTAGACAAGACCAAGCTAGATGAATCCAGCTCAGTATAAAGCAACTTCATATGAGCTCCTTATGTGTTTTTCTTCAGCACTGCAGATTGCTTGAAAAGCATTTCGCCTAGAGATCTTTGTAAGTTGACTTGCAGGAAACGGGGCTAAATGATATTTACTTCCTTCACAGAATATTCTCGCTATCTGCATGCCCACCTTGATACCCCACTTACAGAATACAATATAGATATGGATCTTCCTGGGAAGTTTAAAGATCACTGGGCCAAAAATCTTCCTTTTCTCATAGAAGACTATGAAGAGCAGCCGGGACTACAACCACATATAAAGTAAGTAACTAAATTTACCAGTTCCTGGGCTCTGCTGGAAATGTTTGCTAATGGCAGTTCAACTTTAATCGCATGGCTTCAAATATAGGCTATGGTTTTATAGTATGTGTTTGTAACAGGTACAAGTTGATTTCTAACCTGCACCAACTCCAAAAATGTGTTCTGCTCAAAATGGACCTATTGAAACAAATGGACTAATCTGAGTATGACTTAGTCATAACCCTTTGTGTTTTTTGTTGTATTTCAGATCTCTAGCACCAATTTCCCAATACTAGTTTGTTGCTGTTCTGTGCTACTTTTATACTGGTTTTGTGCTGGTGTTGGGTTTTATGTTGGTTTTACTGAGTTAGTTTATGATGTTTAATATACGTTGTTTGGTTGATCCATAACTTTTTAACCTGCCAAGGGGACTTAGTTGGTGGACAGCATAATAAGTAATATTAATTTATGGTCCATTTTGTTCTTGAAACTGAGGAAAACCAAATACCTCAACAATCCTAGAGGTCCAAAATAATGAAAAGCTAGTGCAGAAAGTGGCTTCATTGTTCTACAGTATGCCCTTTAGTCTGTACTATAAAGAACAGTTTCTGCAAATGTTTCTATTTATTTTTCTTCTTTTTCACAACAATTCAAATTTTATGGTGTGTTGTGGCTCTGGAGCTGTCATTTCACTTAAGAAAGGCAACTCTGAATTATTCTTTTTTCCCCCAGTTGTATTTCCTCAGAAGCTGAGGACTCTGTATAGTATGTGACATTTCTGCAAATGAAAGAATTCTGGAAAGCAACTCGATGATCTCTGAAACAGCATTTGTTAGATTATTTGTTAGAGGCTGCTTAACTATTGTTTGTTCAGAGGGCACTTGGAAGTTGTGATCTTGGTAATCTTGCTGGCAGGATAAGCAGCAGTTAAGACTCATTTAGATGGATGTGAACACGCGGTCCTTGACCTTTCAATATGTCTGTTGGACTCCATCAGATTCCATGACTTCTATGGTTTAAATACAACAGATAACAGGGACACTTATATTACAAAATTAATAATTCCAGTCCAACACAGAGCCTTTATGTTACCCCGACTGAACATTTCCCCCTCAGCTTTCATCAAGGGCAGATATTTAAACATCCCCAGAAATGATAGACATTGCAGATGTTTTTCGAATGTGCTGGGCACTGTAGAACGTATTCTTTTCTACTGTCCATTGTACAACCAGCTATGTAAGTGCTTGCTATCCCCCATTTTTTGGGTAGTCTAACATCATGGCACAATGAAAATATCAGATTCTATTGGTCTGACATTAACCCAGAAGTAACTGCCAGGGTGGCTGAGTTTTCTCTTAGAGTGGTGAATGGCACTACTTAGCGGGAAGAAACTCCACTGAAAATCCTCATTACATATTTTATATGCCTGTTTATTTGTGTGTGTGTGTGTGTGTGTGTGTGTGTGTGTATACAGTGGTACCTCGCAAGACGAATGCCTCGCAAGACAAAAAACTCGCTAGACGAAAGGTTTTTCCGTTTTCGATTTGCCTCGCAAGACGAATTTCCCCTATGGGCTTGCTTCGCAAGACGAAAACGTCTCGCGACGTCTAAAAACAAAGACATGTTTTGTTTATAAAGTTAATTTATTTTCCCTTCAGTTTTTGAACTGCTCTTTACAGTATGTGTGACTTTAAAGAGCAGTTAATAAACTGTTGTTGTACCAAATTTGGCTTTGTTTAGACTTTTTTTGACCATAGGAACGCATTAATTGATTTTCAATGCATTCCTATGGGATTTCGTGCTTCGCAAGACGAAAAATTCGCTAGACGACAAAAATTGCGGAACGAATTAATTTCGTCTTGCGGGGCACCACTGTATATATATATATATATATATATTTGCTTTCGTAGATTTTCACGGGTACAGGAATGCAGGTTTTGGTGTCCTCGGGTGTCTTCCCGTGTAAAAGTTGGGGTGTCTAGGCGACGTTTCGACGAGGTCTCACTCGTCATCTTCAGGCTGGTGCTTTCGGCTTCTTGTTACTGGAACAGAGCAGGATCTCAGTGTTTGAGTTCCTATAAATACTGTTGAGGGGGTGTGGTGTATAGCCTCCAATGTTCTGGGCAGAGAGGAAGTTCCCAGGCTAGTGTGCCTTTTCTTCTTTTGTTCCTTAATTACTTGAGGGATATCTTGAGTGATTTCTTGAGTGATATCCTGAGTACCACTTAGGTGGGTCATTAGGTGTGGATTAGTTGCTAAAGTCTTTGTGTCTTGACCTCTTGAACTTTGTGAAGAGTTTTTCTGAGAAGACGGCTGTACTGCACTTAGTTGTGCTCTGGCTTGGCTTCGTGTATAGGGGCGAGCTGTGGTTTTGTGGCCTGTGTCAGCCAGATCTGTGTAGGGATTGCAGGGGGGTGCAGCATCCGGAGGTGCCACCATGGTTTGGCTACTGGATGGTGTCTGTAATTTATCTGTGGAGAGGGTCTGGGTTTGGGTCTGGTGTGGTTGATTGGTGATAGCGTTCTGTGTGCCTCTGGATCTGGTGTCAGTTTTTGTGGGGAGGGCTAATTTCCAGATGTCTGGCAAGCGGGATGTGTCGTCACGCTTGTTCATGTTGTGAGGGTGTTTCTCTATCTCGATGGCTTCCATGATTATTCTCTTGTGGTGATGTTCCATGTTAAAGAGCAATTTGGAATCTGCAAAATTAATTTCGTGTCCTGTTTCTTTCATGTGTTGGAAAAGAGAGGAAGTTTTTTCTTCTTTTTTGACGGCATTCTTGTGTTCTGCGATACGTGCATTTATTCGTCTGTTTGTTTGTCCAATGTATGTGGCTGGGCAGACTTTGCAGGGTATTTCATAGACCCCTTGGTTTTCCAACTGGATTTTATCCTTGGGGTTTCTGAGGATATTGGCTATTTTTTGGTTGGTGCAAAAGGCTGTTTTGATATTGTGTTTATGGAGGATTTTGCTAATTTTATCTGTAGAAGGAGCACCTATGGGATCACCCCTCTCACCGGTCATCGCAAACCTGTACATGGAACACTTTGAAACCAATGCTTTAGACAAGTCAGAACACAAACCCAAACTTTGGCTCAGATATGTTGACGACACCTTTGTAATTTGGCCACACGGGAAGGAAAAACTGGATAGCTTCCTCACACATCTCAACAGCCTACACCCCAAAATACAATTCACTATGGAAATAGAAGCCAACAACCAACTTCCCTTCCTTGACGTCCTAATCTACAAAAAACCTGATGGCTCCCTAGGACACACTATCTACCGGAAAAAAACACACACCAACCGCTACTTACATGCACAATCACACCACCACCCTGCACAAATAAACTCCGTAGCCAAGACTCTCATCTCCAGAACCAAACGCCTGGCTGACAAAGACCACTTGACAACTGAGTTACAGAATCTCTCAAATGTGTTAATTGCCAATGGATACCAGCAAAACAGGGTTACGAAGCTAATCCAAAAAGAAACACCCCCCAAAAACCAAGACACAGAAGAAAACAATGGCATGGCCCTCCTTCCTTATATCAAGGGCACTACAGATAAAATTAGCAAAATCCTCCATAAACACAATATCAAAACAGCCTTTTGCACCAACCAAAAAATAGCCAATATCCTCAGAAACCCCAAGGATAAAATCCAGTTGGAAAACCAAGGGGTCTATGAAATACCCTGCAAAGTCTGCCCAGCCACATACATTGGACAAACAAACAGACGAATAAATGCACGTATCGCAGAACACAAGAATGCCGTCAAAAAAGAAGAAAAAACTTCCTCTCTTTTCCAACACATGAAAGAAACAGGACACGAAATTAATTTTGCAGATTCCAAATTGCTCTTTAACATGGAACATCACCACAAGAGAATAATCATGGAAGCCATCGAGATAGAGAAACACCCTCACAACATGAACAAGCGTGACGACACATCCCGCTTGCCAGACATCTGGAAATTAGCCCTCCCCACAAAAACTGACACCAGATCCAGAGGCACACAGAACGCCATCACCAATCAACCACACCAGACCCAAACCCAGACCCTCTCCACAGATAAATTACAGACACCATCCAGTAGCCAAACCATGGTGGCACCTCCGGATGCTGCACCCCCCTGCAATCCCTACACAGATCTGGCTGACACAGGCCACAAAACCACAGCTCGCCCCTATACACGAAGCCAAGCCAGAGCACAACTAAGTGCAGTACAGCCATCTTCTCAGAAAAACTCTTCACAAAGTTCAAGAGGTCAAGACACAAAGACTTTAGCAACTAATCCACACCTAATGACCCACCTAAGTGGTACTCAGGATATCACTCAAGAAATCACTCAAGATATCCCTCAAGTAATTAAGGAACAAAAGAAGAAAAGGCACACTAGCCTGGGAACTTCCTCTCTGCCCAGAACATTGGAGGCTATACACCACACCCCCTCAACAGTATTTATAGGAACTCAAACACTGAGATCCTGCTCTGTTCCAGTAACAAGAAGCCGAAAGCACCAGCCTGAAGATGACGAGTGAGACCTCGTCGAAACGTCGCCTAGACACCCCAACTTTTACACGGGAAGACACCCGAGGACACCAAAACCTGCATATATATATATATATATATATATATATATATATATATATATATATGGATGTTTTATGATGGCCTATATATGCCATGCCTAATAAAGGTTTGGCGAAGTAAGTAAGACTCGATCAGAAAAGAAATAGCACAGTAGCTTTCCTGCAGGACTAATTGCAATCGTTAACAGTCAACAGGTTTACCATATCCATTGGGTCAATCACCCTTCTCCTTACTACCCTTATGAGAAAAACCCCATCCCACCCTCCCACTATATATAAGGGTCTGGTGACTTCTATTTCAGTGTATCTGAAGAAGTGTGCATGCACACAAAAGCTTATATCCAGAACAAACTTATTTGGTCTCTAAGGTGTTAGTGGACAAATTTATTTATTTATTTATGCCCAAATAGCGTTCTAAAAAGGAAAGCTGCAATAAACCTTGGCAGGGGTTGGTAATCTTAAACCATATTTCTAATGCTTGTCTATCTCACTGGCTGCTACTAATATATAATCTATGTAAGAAATCATCTTGATATTTAATCCTGGCTTTATTTGTGATTTTAAGGGATGTACTACTTCAGAAATTTGAAAACTATAAACCCGAAATGCAAGAGATTATATGTGTTGCTGATCAGTTGGGTTCCCTAATGCAATATGAGACCCCTGGATTTCTTCCAAACAAGAGAGTACATAGAGGTACACTGGAAAAACTTTATTGGAATATGGAATTAAAAGTATAATGGTGCTTGCTGTGATTAGCATTGGATATTCTGCAATAAAACATGCTCTATTCATATGGTAGTTCAGCTTATTCATACATAAAAGAAAACTACTAATAATTATTACGGTCCATTATGTACTGTAAAGTGTAAATACTTAATGAGGCAGCAACCTCCAGTGATATTAAATATTAGATCCTATGCAGTCATCCAGTTGCATCTCTTAGACTGCAATTCTATGCCCACTTACTTAGAGAGTAAGCCTTACTGAACATAGTAAGGGCATGCATAGAATTGCACTATTTTGATGCTTCAGCTTCTGCCTCATGTTTAGATGTCAAGTATAAATGTGAGTGGGCTTCACTGGTAACCTACTTCTGTTTGTTGTTCAGCAATGGGGCTAGCTGTGATAGAAGTAATGCAAGCTGTACAGAGAACGTGGGTGAACTCGAAAGTACGAATTAATGGAAAAACCAGGCTGATGCAGTGGAGAGATATGTTTGACATTGCTGTGAAATGGCGAAGGTAATAAAGAAAGAAAACTAGTTTGTGAATTATTATTAAGAGTACTAAACTGTAGGCTAAGCAAGTATTGACTTTATAAAGGCAGAGGCAAAGTGAACTGAGGAAGTATTTATAGATTTTTGTGGTTCCTACATCATTACTTCTGCTGTTGATTACATGATTTATAGCCCTGTCTGTGTGACTACTTCACAAAACCTATTTAATTCTTCTAATAAGGGCCATCCCTGGAGGCTGGAGGCCACAGGGCAAATCATAGTGTTTGGACCTTCCCATACTGCTTGACCCAGGCATGTTGGCTTTTTCTTTTCTCTCTTTCACAATGCTTTCCTCCCCCTACTTCACCCCTCATTCAAATTCTAACTTTACATTTCATAGTACTATGCACATTGTGTATCATATAGGGCAGTGTATAACTTGAATCTTTAATCCAACTTCTTAGATCAAGAAACAAAAGTTCTTTCTCCTTGCAAACTAAAGTAAATAAAGTTGAGTCCATTATTTCATTCCTCTTAACATTTCAGATTTGGTTATAGCAATAGTTGTACAGAACATCACCAAGATTAACCTTGATTTCCTGAAGAGCTAACCAATCTTGTAAGATGTAAAGGCTCAGCAATTCTCCATTCTCTCTGTCCTTCCCATTTTCTTCCTTGGCAGTGTTGCCAGCTGCCTTATGAATGCAGACGTGTTGCAGTCGGGCCCCAATCCTCCTCCTATGCTTATGTTTTCGCAGCTGTAAGAGGGCTTCCAAGTCAGCATTTGGGATGCATTCCCAGGCAGTGCTGCTGGCCATGGGTGTCATTATTGCTGCTGTGTTATGGTGAGGTGCCCCCCCCCCCAAAGTCCAGATTGGTTGCCCAGATTCCCACCACCACCACCCCACATCCCTTAGGAATTAGTTAATTTCCTCTAACTCTTGAGGTTAGCACATTATTGTAGGTGGAAGAAAGCAATAAACTTTTTTCTTTAAAAATAGATTCAAAAAATTAAACCTGAATTAATACAACTACCAAATCTGTAAGCAGTGTTGATGCTGTGTCTCTTTACAGGATAGCTGACCCAGACCAGCCTGTACTATGGTTAGACCAAATGCCAGCTCGAAGTCTTAGCAGAGGCTTTAATAATCACATCAATCTAATCAGGTATGATGCTTTAGTGAAACCTTGTTTGCATCAGAAATTGTGCCAGAATCACACATTTTGCACAGAGGAGTTCTCGGAGTTGGAATTTCTGAATTTGTATTCTAACATTTTTCCCCTTTAAATTTAGAGTATGTAGTGTATTGCATGTTTTATAGCCCCCTTTAGATATTTCTTTTCCTTTTCCTGAGGAACTGGAATTGTACATTGTTTTGGAGTCCAACAAATAAATCCAATATATTTCAGTACTGCCTTTGGTTAGGTATTTTGTATTTTTCCTACACAGAAACCCACAGCTACTCTTAAAATCTTGCCAGGCATTTCTGAAAGATAATATATGCAGCACAACTGATTCATTATTGCATTATGCTTCATCACAAGCCCACTTCTCTTCAAAGCATACCTTAGCAATTGTTGTATGTTCCCGCTTCTCCTACACTACAAAACAAGATATCTGGTATTAGAGCAGCCACAAAGAAGGAAAGGCAGAGAACACAACAAAAATATTGTCAATCACAGGGGTTTAGACTAAGGAGCATATATTTAAGCTGCCAAAGTTTGTAAGTTTCCTAGTAAGAACTTGTTGCATTTTTGCTTTGACCAATTACTTCAATTTCTTTGTCCAATCTTTACCAATAGCATCAACCTTTCACTGTACAAGCTGGATATTTTACACTCAGTTTGGGTACTTCTGATTTGTATTTCCTTGACTTCATTTATATTTCTTAACTAGATTCATATCAAGCTTTTCTGAAAATCTAAAGTCAAGTTCTAAAATCTGCTTGGCATAGATATATGCTGACTGCATAACTACAAGGCCTAACATGAAAGTGTGGTAACTTCTAATTCACCTGTAGACTCACTGCATTCTTACTAGATCCATCATAGCTTATTTTGTAGCGTGAAATGTCTTGTCGTCAGCATAGAAAGTGTTTGACAGGCAGCAGTGGGTTGTGCTAGAAGTGGAAAGTTTGAATAAATAATTTGGAACTATGATTTCTCTGCTCCTTTTAGAAAAAAAAACATCTTCTGCTAATATGATTCTTGCCTTTTCATATACTGCATTGATGAATCTGCCTTAAGCTGCCACTTTTTTCCAGGCTTCTTTTCATCGCTATTATTATGCAGTTCTTGTTTAGTCATAGCAGGTTTAATTAAACTAATTAAGCACAACTGGCTCAGGTAAGTGAAATTAAAGACAAGTGGCCTAATTAACCCCTGTGATTGACAAGTAGCTTTGTCTCTTGGTATTTGCGGCTATAAAGCTTGCTCTATGAAATCTTGTTTTGTAGACTTGGAAACGAGAAGGGACTTCAACAAGTGCAATAATGGTATGTAGTTTTGCCTTCGGTATATGTGTTTGTGTGGCTAGCTGCACCCTAGACATATCTTTTTACTGTTCATGAATGTTTGGGCAATTAGACCAACAACATTATAGATGGAAAACAGAAATTTGTGTTTGCAAGCATTGCTCAGAATGAAAATTTAGCTGGAGAGTTTAAATAGATATAAGCAAACATAATCCAGTGGGCATACATCTTGAAATGAATGATCAATACATGAGTTTTCATTCATTTCATTTCAATGGCTCTGGTTTGGGGGAAAATATTGATGAATTATGGACAGTCTGTGTAACCGTATCCTGAGCAGGACTGAAAACTTGTATTAGGTGAAATATTCCCATGCCTAAAATGATTACAGCTTCCCGGTGCATGCATAATGTTGAGTAGCTCAATAGGTTCAGAGGGCTCAAGTTTAAGACTTCAATATTATAAATAATCTTTTATAGATGTAGGACCTAATAACTATTGCTCCCAGTTTCCTTAAGTCTGCTTGCCTGTAAAGACAACCTCAGTACAGAAACAAAATAAAACTCAAATTAATTTTAATTTTATATAGTTACATCCTTTTTCATCTAAATGCTAACAATGACTCTTGTCAGTTTAATATTTTTAAAGAGAATACACAAATTATCAAAGATTAAAACTGTGTGGTACAATCTGCTATTAGTCAAAGTTGCCTTGTAAATATCACTTGAAAAATGTTCAGTTAACAGTGCAATCTATGCAAATTTACTCAGCAGTAAGTTCCATTATTTCAAAGTCTCATTGAACGCAATGAGTCTCATGGAACTCTTCTAAGTAGAAACACACAGATTTTTGCTATAACATGTCCATAATGCTTTGCAATGCACAAAAGTTCTCTGGCAGGTAGAGTCCCTTGAACAAAGTTTGAACTCCAGTGTTTTACCACATAGAAATCATATATGTACTTTCACAAATGGTATCTAAATGCTTGCTATCTGTTTAATGTCCCGTTTTTAAAATGTTCTTCTCTGCAGGGGACAAGTTATTAACATAAGATATCTGGAATATTTTGAAAAGATGCTTCATTTTATCAAAGACAGGATCCTTGTTTATCATAGGTAAATAAATTCTTCCTTTTCCTGCATTAATACGGCAAATTTTTATATAGTGTTCAAGAATTAGGTGCTGCACAGTAATGTTTAAAACATCCTGCCTGCAGGCTTACAATCTAAACAAGATGAGATCATGGGGAGGGAAAGAAGAGATTAGGAACCAAAAATTTAGGAAATGGTTTGAAACATTCCATAAACAATTGAAAAGACAGAAGGGTGCAGATTTCAGGTGTCAGTGAGGTTCAGAGAAAAGAGACAGCAAGAGAGTGAGGATGGAAATGTGAAATAGAAATGACTTGAGATTTTTCAAAGAAGAAAGCATTGGCTGAGCAAAGATAATAATGCAGTGGGAGAGAAAGAAAAAGGGTGACAGATAAGGAGGGGCCAAAAGGTAAAAGCATAGTAACTAATAATTTCTGATAAGGAGATGAATTTCAATAAATGCCTGTAACACAGGGAAAAGATGGGCAAATTGAGATACAGAATAAACGGGCAACAGAGTTAAGAACAGAGAGGAGAGGGTGAAGCTGAAAAACTGGCAAACCAAAAAGAAGCATGAGAGAATAAGCAAATGCCTTTCCAGTAGCAGGAGACAAAACTATCAAAATTTAGCAAGGTTGAAAACTTGGACGTTGGCAGTTCTGACTGTCAGATTGACTGTATGCAGCCAGGAGGCTGAGGCAAGTTTGAAGATGATGAAGGAAAGGTGTGAACTATGGTCAGGGAAAGCCAGGCCAATGAGAATGCTGAAGAAGAAGATTTTAAAAGATCTATTTTTGTTGTCAACATAGAAGATAATGGAGTAGCAGCAGAACTGGGGAAAGAAGACTAAAAAAGAGCCAAGAGAAGAAAACTAATCTGTATTTATTGAGATAATTGTTTTTTAAAAGTCTTAACAGGAGGGAAGATGATGAAGAGTAAAGAAATGGAAGCATGAATGTGTAAGGAGTAAAAGTTGAAGAGCAGCTGGAGTGTCAAGTTGAATATGGGAAATGCCCCTGCTCAGTGGTGAAGCTCACTCAGTGACCATGAAGATGTCACTGTATTTCACCCTAGTAGTCAGTCACTGTTCCAGAATCCTTTAAGGGTGGGGTAAAACATACATATATAATAAGATTACAAATGAAAATGGAAAGATGGAACAACTGGTCAACAAATATATTTTTAAGTCTAAATACAGGACAATATCAGGAAGGGAAAGGTATAGTAATAACAGTATGTACTGTACTGTATATAGCGGGTTTCAAACTGCTTGTCTGCCTTGTTCAACATAACTCTAAACTATATTTTAGTTATTGCTATGAAAATAATCATGGATGAGCCTCAAGTTCCCATGCTCCTCCTCTGGAGCAGCTCTGATGAGATCAGATGTGTTTGTCCCAGTTTGGACATAATGGTAGACTGTGGTTAGGTTTAGCGATGGTTAAGGTTGCCTTAATCAGATAAACTGTAGGTAAAACTAAGGGCAATTTAGCCCTTTCATACATACTGACAACCATGATTAGTTGAAAATGGAAGCAAATGCTTTCAGTCTCCTTGCAGTCACATCAGAGAAGGGGACACGGGCTCATTATATCATTAAACTATAAAGAGTGGTGAGAAACAGGGCTGTGTTCTCGCCCAACTCTCTTTAGCATATTCTTCTCCCTGTTGCTTTCATATGCATTCAGCTTGCCTGAAGACGGTGTGTTCATCCATTCAAAGAGCAATGGGGGTCTGTTCAACCTGGCACGTCCCTGCACCAAGAAAAATGCAGTGGATCCTTATCCGAGAGACGTTGCTTGCAGATGACACAGCCTTGACAGTGCACTCTGAGGAAGCTCTACTGAGACTCATCAACCATTCTGCCCAAGCAGGGAGTTCGGCCTTACCTGACAAAGACCAACATCCTGGGTTAGGCGGTTGCGAATACCAAGATGAAGGTCTACCAGACTTGCATGTTGAGCATGCTGCTTTATGGAAGTATGTTGTGGGCAACTTACAACCATCAGGAGTGATGCATCAATGCCTTCCATATCCACTGCATCAGGAAGATTTTGGATACCACATAGCAGGACAGATTTTCAAACAAAGATGTGCTTTCCTAAACCCGCTTTCCTAGCATGTTTACACTCCTGTATCAGCAGTGTCTATGCTGACTTGGTCATGTCCACAGAATGGAAGATGGCAAGATCTCCACGGGCATGCTCTAAAGGGAGCCCGCTTCAGGCACTAGGCCCATTGGCAGACCATCTGTGCCAACGATGTCTACAAAAGTGACAAGACTGGCAACATCAACCCTGCCATGTGGGAATCCCTTGCAGATGACAGCAGTGCCTGGAGACAGACAGACAGGTCAGTATCCATAATGATGATTGGTGGAGGAATGACCATTGGGAAGAGCGCAAAGAGAAGAAATCCCGTGGCGCATCTGCATCAGCACAACCAGACACCTTCATCTGCCCCAGCTTCATTGAAACATGTCTCTCCTGTATCTCTCTCTACGCCCACAGCACACTTTTCCATCGTCACCCAAGACACATGGATGCCAACCAGGTTTATTTTGTATAGGTTATTTTCTCAGTAACATAACCTAGGTATGCTAAAAAGCTATTGTATTATCATGTTAGAATATTTTCATATTAATATAAAAACTAGAACAAAATATTTAATTGAAATTCTATTTAAACCCTTTTGTCTAACCATTTAGTGCTAATAACCACAAAGAACTAGTAGACGTTCGAGAAGCTCTGGAGCAAGTGCAAAAAGTAGAAGACCTTCTCCCAATAATGAAGGTAGTCTTTCTATCTCTCTCCCCCCCCCCCAATTCCTTTCCCATCCCGCAAGACAACTGTATTTTTGGTAATATTAGAAATAAGATCATGCAAATAACAATAGTTAGTGATGATCCTTCAAATTTCATGTGAAAGTGGAAATGGACTTAAAGCTACCATTTTAAACTTGGATATGATTTTTTTTTCTAGTATGCAATGAGGGTTTGCTGAGGAAGGTCATTTTACAAGTGAAAGCTCACTAAACTCCAAGCTAGTTTTCTGTGTATTAGAGTGTTTTGTAACAAATTGTGGGTGTGCGTGTTTATTAGTGTCTCTTAGAATGATGAAGGGGTTTTTAATTGCAAAATTGTCCATAGTAAAGAAAATAAGCTCAATGGATCTTACTGCATTTTAAGTACTCATTACAAGGAAGACTTAACAAATACCGCATAAATGAAAAGATACAAATAGCATGAAATGGAAGAGGTGAATACGGTAACTTCGAGTAGGAGGCCAACACTTCATTTTGTCAGAGTGGGTCATGTGTTACTTATTCATAGGGTCAAACTGGCAGAATTTCACAATTTAGCAACCGTTTTAGCTAAAAATAATCCCCTCTGAGATTGAATGTATAACCTTGAGGGTGCTGTTTTCTATTAGTTGAAAGCAGTTAGCTGAATAATTCAATAATTCTCTAAAGACTGTTGACAAAATGGTTTTCCTGTGCAGGTCCTGACTTCCATGTCGGAAGAAGAATGTCAACATGCATCTGATATTTGAACAGGAAAATATGAAATAGCCCAAGTATCAACAATTAGGGAAAACTATTATCTCTTCTATGTTTTTAGCACATCTCTGTTGTGTGGTATGCCTAAAAAGAGCTCTAACATATTTGCATATGTTTAGCGAGGCCATAGTCGACAAATAGCAAACCTTCCTTACTTTTAAGAGCCCCCCTGAGTGCGATAGGTGAAATTCTTTTAGCAGTGAGAGAGAAAAATGCATGTTAGATGTAAACTTTAATGGGAAAGAAACCTTGCCATATTTTTGGCCACATGATCCAGAAGCTGTGCGCCGGCTCCCTCGGCCAATAAAGCGAGATGAGCGCCGCAACCCCAGAGTTGTCTTCGACTGGACCTAATGATCAGGGGTCCCTTTACCCTTTACCTAGTTATGTAGTATAAAGGAAAGCTGAAATTGTCTTAATTGTCATATAGAACAAACAAACAAAATTCACTTTTTGATATTTGTTTGAAAGCAGCTCCACAGTAAAACAAGAGATGGATTCACGGTCAACACCAAAGTCCCAAGCCTCAAAGATCCAGGAAAAGAGTATGATGGATTTACTATCACCATAACAGGAGATAAGTAAGCTAAGTTTCTATTTTATATCATGTAAGCTACAGGCAAAAGCTTACTGGTCTTTATTTTAATTATTTTTTAAAAAATAAATTGAAGACAGTGTTATAGCAGTCAAAGGTTAGGCAGATTTCAAATATGCTTGGTTTTCCTTCTGTAGTAAACTTTGTCAGCAAAGCTGCATTTTATGTGCTTTAATGTGGTATTAAATTAATATATTTACACCCATATAATCCATGCAAACATGTCCTAACACTTAACCAAAATCTGACTTTACTAACAGCTTGTAAGTTGTATACACTTATTATAGTTTTATCCTTATCCATATTGGAAGCTTCTCAGGTATACAGTTTGGATGGCACATGTTACCCACCCTTGTTCTTGCTGCTTATGCTCCCCAATTAGTAATATACTAGTATAACAACTCTTCTTCTGTGAAAAAGGGAGGGGGAATCAAAGCAATATTCTGTATTTTTCCTTTTCAGGGATACTCACTAAATTTTTATATGGGCAATGTAGTAGCTAAAGGCTACATTCCACCAGGTCCTGCTTCTGCCCATTCCTAATCATCTCGCCATATTTGTGCGAGTGTGTGTTTAAAAAAAGATTAAAAATATTACCAAGTAGTTAACAAAAAATCTGCTTTGTCTTTTTAGATTGCTTTTTCAGTTTTGATATTTGGTCTCTGAAGCCAAAGTAACATTGCACTCATTTCTTTATTCAACTGGAAATTATTGAAATACGTTTTGGAGCAACTTAACCAATCGTATATAATCTGTATGCATTTGTATGTGTTTGTTTATGTATGTGTTGTTGAATGTATGTGTTTATTTTAAAACATGCCTCTGATGCAGACATATATTTTCAGGATTGGGAACATACTATTTTCAGTTGAAACGCAGACAACAGAAGAAAGAACACAACTGTATCATGCAGAAATAGATGCTCTTTATAAAGACTTAACTACCAAAGGAAAACTACTTGTTTCATCTGCAGAATCTGGGGTAAGATCTTCCATTATGTAATTAGTTTTTAGTATCACGAGCCCAAAAGGTCTAAGAGCACAGGCAGGCTGATACACAGAGAGATGTTTCTTCAGATATTTGCATCCCAAGGCATTTGTGAACCACCCTGTGATCACTGGTTGAAGGTTGGTATGCAAATTGTCATCATTACCATCACCATAGGCTTGGCATGTCAACATCAGCACCTTGAATTTTGTCTCAGAAGCATATAGGCAGCTTTTCAAAATGTGTCAACAAACCGTACCAGTTCACATTCTGTCAGCCACATTCTACTCCAATTATAGCTTTTGTATCCCCTTCAAGGACAACATCATGTAAGATGTTGGCCTTGATTTTCACATGTCAGTGTTTTTTAGACCAACATTCTTAGGGCCAAACTGGACACAATGGGTGGGTGGGAGGTTGTTGCTGTTACTGTTGTTAATTTTTTGTATCTTTATTTTAGATGTTGTTATGGATGTTGATGTGGAAATTGTTTCAATTTGGTTGTTTACTTTTTATTTTATTTTTTGTTTATGACTACTTTTGTTATGTACATCATTATGTATTTTTTCATGTTGTAAGCCACATTTAGCATGGTTTTAACTCTGGGAAGATGGCAGTCAAATAAAATTTTGTATATATGTTAGTCCAAGCACACCACTGAAGTCACCTGAGCCTCAAGTGACAGCGCTGGGTCAAGCACAACCCCAGATTATGCATCTAAAGCTGCATGTCCAGCCAATTCTCAGACCTGAGAACCAACCTACCCATAGGACCTGTGTCTTGTCAGGATTCAGCCTCAGTTTATTGGCCCTCATCCAGCCCATTACTGCTTCCAGGCACTAGTCCAACACAAAGTATTAGTTAAAACGCATGCCATCACTATAAAATATTTAAGAGATTACTTCTATTTATGGTTAAATGCAATGCATTGTTTAAACATTTTAAAATTTATTTTTGTTGGGCTGGATCCAGAGTGTCCTTTCTGTGAACAAACTTTTTCCATTTGTGGAACGCACTGAAATACAACAGAAGCTCCCTCGGAAGGAAAGGGAAGGCTCTCTTCTCTCATTCCCCCCAAATGCCACCTCCCACACAAGGGTGCCTTGTCCCCCCAAGAGCAGCTATTGGCTAAAATCTGATCCCCACCCCATCTTCTTCCAGCAGGAATTCTGCTCACAGGAGTTCTGGATCCAACCCATTTTTAAAATCTCTTATCTGTCCTTTCTGTTCCATTACTATTCAAGGTAACTCACAATCTGACACCCCCCCAAAAAAATTAACATGGCAGATAAAAAAATGTTTTTAGCACGGCTTGAGAAACAACCACATTATATACAAAGCTTAGAAGGCCTTAGCAAATGAAACATGTCTATATGGCTTACTGTCCTATATACACCTTTTCCTGCTTGAATGCTGCTTCTTGTCATGCTACAACTACCAACTTAATAAATAATTATACAGATAATAAAATACTGCATATTGCAGAATGAAAACAGTTTATTTCCACAAATTCCATTCATTTAATTTAATTTGCTTGGTACATGCAGTTTTCTATTGCTATTTTGATTTTTCATGTTAAATACATGGTTTTATTTTTCTTAGGAGTCGGATGCTGTGTGCAGTCTAATCCTGTCTCTCGTATATTATTTCTATAACTTAATGCCTCTGTCCAGAGGGTCCAGGTTAGTATCTTTCTTCATATGTAATAACTGAATCTGCAAAGATTACATTGTGCACAGTGATATGAGATCTTACCTTACCAGTTCTTCTTTCTCCTGCCCCAAGTCCTAAACACTTTTGCATAAATGTTGGCAGTCGTATTATTCTTGTGTGCATCTTTAATGAGAGAACATTTTCTCCATTTTATAGCAGATTTATTTCTCATTTTGTATTTGGCCTGTTAAAACTTGTCTTATGCTCTGCAGTTTTTAAAAAATACACTTGAAAGTAAGTCCTGTTGCACTCAATGCAGCTTACTTCTGTACAGGATTGCACTATTAAGCTCAATATAGCAATATTGAAATTAATACAGCCAGGTCACGAGTACATTGCATTGATTTTAAATATTTATGAAAATGGAGAATCTCTTAACCTTTAAAAGCAGTAAAATATGTTCTTGTGTTTCCATGGAATGCTTTGTGAGCATTTTATTTCTTGTTTTTGTTTGTTTCTCAGTGTGGTGGCTTATTCAATAGTCATGGGAGCCCTGATGGCAAGTGGAAAAGAAGTATCAGGAAAAATTCCAAAGGGAAAGGTACAATAAAATAAAATAAAAAGAATAAAATGCCCTGAAATTTAGAAAAGAGCAGCTTGTGACACCCATTTTTTTCCTGCAGTTCACACCTGTGTCCAAAAAGTTATTTAAAGTGTAATGTGGGGCTGGGTATGAATTAAGTAATGCAGATATTTAGGAAGCAGCTTGTGAATACTTGCAGCTTCTCAAAAAATAAAGACACGTTACAGTATTTTGAAAAAGAAGTGAGATGTATGAGAGAGCATTCTTGTTTCAATGTGAGAAGTAGCCCTATGGATTGGAAACTGTTGGTGTAGCAAAATAATGAAATAAAGCAGCAATCCTAATCTCAGAAGGTGATGTCCAGTGTTGTCTACCTGCAAATGGAATGGGCACCATTTGCAGAAGTTCTTCACCCTACCCTTTCCCCCTGACCTGCTCTGGAGGGTTAGGGTACCATCTAGAACTAACTGGAAATTTGCATTTGGCAGTGAGGTGGGGAATAGGAAAAGAACTTCCACTGCATGAGTGAACTTCCTCTTGTGCAATGTTGGATATATCACCCAGTGGAACTTGCTTCCTCATAAATCTATTTCCTAGATTTAACTATCATTAGGTAATGTTCCTGTTATTGTTCTTGGCAGATGCTAGAAGTGATGGAGTGCGTTGTAAATGAGATGAAAGTTTTTATGTGATTAGGACAATAGTAACTTCTCTTTATGATCAAATGAAGTCTGGAACTTTGGGTCTTGCAACAGGAATCATCACCATCAATAATAATAACACTTTATTATTTATACCACACTCAACTAGTCTCTTGTGATGGTGGTTTTCTTTAAATTTTAAATCTCCCCCCCCCCTTGAAATCATACTAGCAACTTCAGCCTTTCATTGTTGTACCATAACTGCTAAAATAGCATATTTAAAGCAAACAAATTCAAAGCATACAGTCCAGCTCTTCTTGTCTTCCAACTTCCATTACAAATACCTTTTGGATGGTGCTAAACGTGAGAGTATATTCTGACAGTGCACTTATTTTTGCATTTAGTTGTTTATATTTAATGTGTGTTCCAGCTGATTGATTTTGAAGCTATGACAGCAGCTGGATCAGAGGCCTTCAGTAAAGTGGCAAAAGATTGGCTGAATCTGAAAAGGTAAAATTGTTAATGTTGGCTCAAGGTTTTGCATGTCCTAAAAAAAAAAAAAAAAAAAGTCCCAGCTTTCCTCAGAAAGGCAGTCTTTGTTACTTTGAAAAGTTGAGTTAACAGAAGAGTGCTTTCACAAATTCCCACTTATGGCAGCTATTGCATTTCACCCTCTGCCCATATATCTATGCCTGCTGCTTGTGACACTACTCAAATATAGTTTGTGATAACAATGTAGTTCTTGTTAAACTTAAACCACCACATCTAAAAGGCCTGGTTCCTATTATAAATTTAAGTAGTACTAAAGTTACATGAAGCAATAGCCCCAAACTAGAAAGAACTGTTTGAATTTGGCACACCATAGAGGTCTGCATGTGTGGCATTTTACTCTCTAGCGGAAGGGAAAAATAACCTAATACATTAAATTTCTTTGTGGTTTTCTGGATTAGAACCATGGTGATAATTAGCTTCCTTCATTGATAGTTATCATTGCAATCTACTTAACAGTTCTTCTACAATATATGGTGTTAAATGTCTGAAATAATGAACCATACTATTGTGAAACTTGGTATTTTAATGCTAGAACATTTTGAAGACAAAATGCATAGGTAGTCACTTGCCCCAAAACTTGAGCAATAAAGTTCCAGTTGAGTTAAATTAGCATTTTTGGATTAGCAAAAATACAAAATATCAGGTTTATTTCAAACTTAAGTCATGGACTATGTTTCTATTAATATATGCATTTTCCTTTTCCAGCATTTCGCCTTCTTACAAGAGTCTCCCACTGGTATCAGAATACTTTCCAACATTAAGAACCATGATTGAAGCATTAAGTACAGATTCAGCTCATTGCCTGAAAAGGCTTTAGTTGCTGTGTTAACTTACCTCAATAAAGAGCAGTGACCACTTTTTTGTATGTTGTTGATGGTGCAAGTCCTTTGTTCCCGATTATTTTTGTGGATTCTAAATAATTGAATCACTTCCTTTTAGGAACCCAACAGAAAACAAAATCCTGTTCTGTAACTGAGAATTATTGGATATATCCAGAAGAAATATAGCTGATTTCAGTGAAGAACCAGTTGCCAGAAGGCAAAAGTGCCAACACAGGGTGCTGCTCAACTAAGATTTACTCAGAGTAGACCCCAATTACTGAACATGACTTGTTTATTTCATTTGGTCTACTCTGAGTAAAATTTAGTTGAATATCACACATACATCTGCCACACATTGTATGCACTGTAGCGTAATTTTAGCCTGTTCCCTGCACTGGTTTAAATTTCACACAGTCACCCAAAGGAATGATTTAATAGGTTGGCACAAAAGCCCATTTTATTACTTGGATGTATAGTCTAAATTCTGACCAAACTGCAGTGGAAGACAGAAGTGCCGGGCGTGCTCTGGTCCTACGGGGTCATGAAGAGTCGGACACGACTAAACAACAACAACAAAAAGTCTAAATCTCTATAAAAGGCAGACATGACTTATTAGCCCTCATTCTGTCAATTACTGCATACAGGCACTGATCCACTTCCTCTCCTGTATTTGATGAAAGTGCTGAATGTCACCTGCATATTAGTGACACCTCCTCTCCTAGTGATTTCATGTAGATGTTAAATAGCATGGAGATGAAACCCTGTGTGACAAAAGTATAACCCCTCCCCCTTTTTTTGGAAGTGGCCTCTAGGTAAGAAAGGAAACATTGCAAAACAGTACCTCCAACACCCAGCTTGGACATCCTATCCAGAAGGATACTATGGTTGGTATCAAAAGATCCAAGAGCATCATCAGGATTACACTCCCTATCTTTCTCACAGCAAAGCTGTGTATTCCAAAACCAGGCTTAAAACCCAACTGAGATGGAGCCAGGCAATCAGATTCAGGCTGCAGAAGGATCTTCGGCAAGTAATTAGTTTTTTCCAAGTCTCCTGACACCATTTCATTTGTCATAATATACCCAGTTTGCTTTGTTAGACCAGTTTGGTTGGTTCTCTCTACCCATTAGTCAGCAGGTGTAGTAATAAAGGTCTGGTAATAAAGAAGTCTTAGTATACTGTTATACTAAGATTTATGTACAGTGGTACCTCAGGTTAAGTACTTAATTTGTTCCGGAGGTCCGTTCTTAACCTGAAACTGTTCTTAACCTGAAGTACTACTTTAGCTAATGGGGCCTCCCGCTGCCGCTGTGCCACCAGAGCACGATTTCTGTTCTCATCCTGAAGCAAAGTTCTTAACCCGAGGTTCTATTTCTGAGTTAGCAGAGTCTGTAACCTGAAGCATATGTAACCCAAGGTACCACTGTACTGGTACAAAATACTTGGCATTTGCTCAGAATGAGCACAAACATTTTAGCATAATTCTCGGACTAGCTCAGGAAGAAGATGCAAATGCCTTGCTGGGCAATTTGACCACAATCCTTGGCCTTTCAAACTCTGGTTTGGTTTACAAACAAATTATTTTGGATTACGACAGGAGTTTTTGGGAGGCCCTATTGGTGAAAGCGCACCTTGGGTTGCGACCTGTTCTGGTTTACGAACGGACCTCCAGAATGGATTATGGTCGTAAACCAAGGTACCACTGTATGAGGGAACAAACAGTACAGTGTTTGTACTGTATAAGATATAAGTATAAGATATAACGGAAAATGGAGCATCTTTTCTATCATGTCCAAATCTAGAGTCCTTGGGAAAAGTTTTAGCCACAAACTCCTTCAGGGATTATATCCAGTTTCATCAAATGCAGCACTCACTGATGAATCTTTTACCTGCTGCTTTCTTGTTGAAGGTGCTCATAACTTTTCTACAACCACACCCTTAGCAACTCCCAGACTGTTTAAAGTGGTATGATACTGCTTTAAATGTATCGTTCAGGTGGGGCCTGATGGTTGCTTGAGTGTCACATGACGTCTCTCCCTCACAAACATATAGGATGAATATATTAAATTACTAAATTAGTATAGACTATAGGATTACTTGGTAATTTATTCATAAAGCATCTGGTTACTTATATTGCCTGACAATACAATAATTTCAAATATGCTCGACTAAAGTTTTGGTTCAGATACCAAAAACCCACCAGAGTTAAGTCCATTCAAGGCCCACAAAACTGTGAAACCTTAACCCCTATGCCCCAAGATCAGCAATGCTGCTGTACACTGTCATCAATTACACTTGCTTCCATCTTACCCTCCACACGCACACCCTCTCCCTTGGTCTTTCAGGCCCAAACGCAGAAGGGAGGATAGAGTGTCTGGGACCACCAAAGGTGCCCTATTTCTTCCTGGTCCTGCCTTGCCTTGCCTTATGGAGCATCCTAACACAACTATGAATCCTCCCCATCTGTCACAGAGCTACCCGGACAGTAAATTACACAGTTCAAAGTTGGTGTTAACTCTTTATTAGCAAAAACACTATAGTAACAGACTTGGCTGTCAGACTGAATGAGCACAGCAGCTCATTTCCTGTGTGTCTTACCATGAAAGTTGTCAAGAGTAAAGATCGTCGCCTCCCTACAGCCATCTATGTCTCCTCCTCTCCAGGGCTTTTTCCAAGCAATCGGAGATTAAGCCTGTATGTTTGTCTTGGCTGCTCCCATCTCATACATCTTCTGGTTCTGGGAACAGTGATGGTGGCAGGGAGACACCTATGCTTCTTCAGCAGTCTGACTCATCTCTGCCTCTTGGCCTCCCTCATTTCACTCTCCTGCCCCTGCTTCTGGACTTTTCTCTCCCAACTTCCCACACCTCCTCTTCCCAGTCTTTCTGATTACACACCATTCCACCTCCACTCCCAGGGCCAGGTTTAGGTTTGATGAGGCCCTTTATTTGTCCAGCTGTCCTCTGTCAACAAAAAATTGTCACTGTTTTTTGTGTTGAATGTATGCTATATGGTAATTTATGGACCTAATAGGTCCATACACAACACAAAACACTGTTGCTCAGTGGCATAGCGTGGGGGGGTGCAGGGGGGCCCGGCCGCAACATCTGGGGGTTAGGGGGCGCAAATCCACGGGTTAGGGGGTGCAAATTACCTGCCTTGCCCCGGGTGCTGACAACCCACGCTACACCACTGCATATAACTGCTAAACCCATGCTACGCCACTGCTGTTGCTGTATGTAGGTTTTACTTTATTTGTTTTTTAATCTTATATTTTGGAAATGTACATCCTGGGGTTTTTTCCCCTTTAAGTTTTTTGGGGGGCCCCAAAAGAGTGGGGCCCTAAGCTATAGCTTTAGCTTATACCTAAATCCGGCTTCCACCTCCACTCCCCAGACTTGAGCTTTCATCTTTTCGTGGTTCCCCAGCTCTCGCCATTCCTCGCCTTCCAAGCAGTCCGTAACACCATCCCTCTTGGGCGAGGTGGATCCAGACTAAATCCGGCAGGGTGTTAGATGCAATCCGTCCACTACACTCGCTTAGTTCGTCTGACTGGAGCACCGCCCCCCGTATACGCGTAGTTTTGTGCTGTGAATGGCAAAGCGCGCTGCTTTGGAAAGGCCTCCTGGATCTTTACGCGGCACAACACCCACGCGCCCCGCGTTGGCACCTGCATCCATGCCTCGTCCTGGGCTCGTGTGCATGTGTGTGTGTCTTTTGTGTGTTTGTTTTTAAGGGGAGGACGCCCGAGAGGCGGTCCTAAGAGCAGGGGCGGAGCCAAAGGCTTCCGGGAGGCGGAAAGCGGAGCTGTGCGCGGAGCCGAGGAGAAGGAGGGCGCGGCGGCGGCGGAGGGCGACCGAGTTGTTTTGTGCTCCCGGCTCGGCTGCGCTCCACGCCGGCGCCAGGGCCCCGGGGGGCGGCGGCGGCGATGGCTTCGATGGCGGCGGCGATCGCCGCTTCCCGCACGGCGGCCCTGAACGGCAACCGGCCGCTGGACGAGCGGGAGCGCAAGCGCTTCAGCTACTTCTCGTCGCTCAACCCCATGGCGCGCAAGATCATGGCGGAGAAGGAGCGCATCCGCCAGCGCTACGGGCCCGAGTGGGAGCGCCTGCCGCCCCGCCAGCAGGACGAGATCATCGACCAGACCCTGGTGGAGCCCCACATCCAGGCCCGCTACGCGGCGCACCGAGGGGTCGCCCGGGGACCCCCGCCGCCGGTCTGCTACCCGAACCTGCGCCTCAACACCGGCCAGAAGGTGGTGCACTTCGGCGACGAGGTGAGATCCTGCCCCGAGCGAAAGGAGATTCTGCACATGCTCAGGAGCACGGTTTGTTGTCGGATCCGGGCCTGCACTGCAGGGATCTATCTGCTTGGCGTCCAGTGTTACGCCCCCTTGCGATGGTGTCGAGGGAGGGTAGCCTCTGGGGGAAAAAAGATTTGCAGGAGAAAGAATATAAAGCAGAGGAATGATTTTTTTCCTTTTAAAAAAGCATATTTGTTTATTCAAGGCAGGGGTTTGAAGAATTCCTCTCTAGAAGTAGTTTTCGGTGCTAGTGGAACATGTGTTGCAGGGAGAGATTTCATTTAGACATGTACAGAGTGCAGATTCCACTCCTTACTGAGCATAGCCAGATCCCCCAAGTATTGAGATTTGCAGTGACATGGCAGAGAAGCATGTATCACTCACTCCTTGGCAGGCTTGTGGGTTGGGTATCTCATGCTGTCCAAGTACTAAAGGACTTCTACCTAGGGCTGTGGAGCTTTTGGCACTCCAGATGTTTCTGAAGTCTGAACTCGCAGCATTTTGAACTGTTGGCTGTGCTGGTTGGTCTGATGGGAATGGAGTTTAACAACACCTGGATGACCGAAGGTTCCCAGTTCTCCAACCTAGGCTGTGCTCACACTGCCATTTACTCTGCATCAAGCAAACTCCCACTGCTGGTTTGGGAAGCAGTGTAAACACACACACACAGAGAGAGAGAGAGAGAGAGAGAGAGAGAGAGAGAGAGAGAGAGAGAGAGAGAATCGATATAAGCCACAATTCTTTATCCTGTTGTTTCTTAGGAAATTCCACGTTTTGATGCATTTCCCTCCAAGACTAGCTTCGATCTGAATTGAGAAAAACCCAGTAATGTGTACACAGTGCTAGAGTGTAATCCTAGGCATGCTTACTTGGAAGTAAATACTACTGCGTTCAGTCGGATTGACTCTGATGAAAGGGCTGCTTAGGATTCCAACATAAGACATTGCAGTGGTTTCTTCTTCAACTTAACAGGGTGGCTTTTACAGCAGAAATTAAACTACTGCATTTTCAGTAGCTGATGAGTGGGGTAACTGAAGAGTGTTGTTCTTTTAACCACTTAAAACTGGTGCGGCTTTTGTTGTTAAGCTTTCTGCTGCTGTTATTTGGAGTTGTGTTTTCTCAAAAAGAATTGCGTGTGCAAAAGTGTATTATTATAATGTTAGCTATATGCTTTAAGTTACTTGGAGACCTTATGTAACAAGTGACCAACTCATCTAGTATTTTTGTTATTGCTGCTGCTTTTTATTGTTGGAAAGTACTTAGCAATGGAACTGTTCCTTTTATTGTCAGTGGTGTAGGTGATGTGCTTTTACTTTTGGCTGTAGAGTCTCTTTCTCATGCATCACAGCTGCAGCTGTCAAAGCTAATAGCAGTAAGACCAGCACCAATGCCTGGAAAGTCCAGGAGGCTGGGGAGAGTATTCTGTATTCATTGCCCTTCCCAGCATTTCCCTTTTGCTGCTTTTGGGCTTCCCTGCAGGAGAGGTGCGGGAGCCAGCTGCAAATCACCTAACCTGGAGAGAAGACCTCTTCCCCTCTGAACTATATTGAAACTGGGCTGCTGAAGAGACCAGCACCAAGAACTTTGTCTACTGTTGACTTTTTCTGTTTTGTATATGGGTCTAGATTATTTTTTTCATAATAGTGAATTCATTCCATGTACGCTGAATTGTTTATTTTTGTCCAGTTAGAATTATAGAGTCGGAACAGACCCTGAGGGTCGGGATCCTGCCCACAGCTGCCCTTGGGTGGGCTCAAACCATCAACCTTCTCGTTAACAGCCAGATGCACTGACCCACTGCGCCACAATGCTCCCCCTAACCTGTTTTGTATTTGGGTAACAGCTGCATGCTTGTAAGCCGTTTGGAAAGGCAGCACATAAATAAATGAAACCAGTCAATAATTTGTGCAACATGCCGTTACATCACTGTACAAAGGCAGTTCATGAGGTCATAATGAGATCATTGGAAGCAGTAGTGAAACAGGATGTCATTTGTTCTTCATGGTTGCTACCTCATCCTGAGCAGGCGAAGGCAAACTTGCATATGTTCAAGCATGGACAATATTTTCTCAAAGTAGCATTGTCTAGGCTGCCACTGTTTTAACGGTAGCTTTTAAAAAAGTGCTGATTTGGACTAGTTAACTTTGACCTGAACTTTCAGAGGCATAGGCAAGACATGAACTGGGCTGAGAAGGTGGTAGGTGTATTTACCCCATGTTTAAAATTTGCCTGTTTGTAGAGATGGAAAAACCAAAACATTAGGTGGCAAACCTAACTTGTGTCAGGAGAGCCAAACACAGCTCAATAGAAGTTTCAAATAAAAATATAAACATGTCTGTTGATTCTTTAATAGTAGTCACCCAATACACTCAATTCTCTGGATGGTGTAAATATTTGTTTAAAAACGCCACTTAAAATCATACATTGATTTAAAAAATACAATTCAGTAAAGTAGTGCAGTACAGAAACAATGTAACTGACAGAAAGGAAACCTAAAACTAGAATAAAATAAATCATACCAAGCCACACATAATACAACCGGATGATAAAACGACGACTGTACAACACCAAATAACTTATCCATTAAAAACGTTTGTGAGAATAAATAGGGCTTTGCCTGATTTGAAAAATACATTAAAGTAGGCACACTTTGTCAGTATAGTAACTCAGTTCATACAGACCCCCCCCCCCGCCAGAAAAAATATTGGGGAGTCAACCAACCACCTCGCCAGGAGACTGCGCAGGGCTAAAGAAGCCATAGCCCCGTGCAGCCTCTCCCTGCCAGAGGGGTTGCGCGCGGCTATGGCACAAGCCTGCATTCGCTCCATAGGACGCACACACATTTCCCCTCAATTTTTGGAGGGGAAAAACTGCGTCCAATGGAGTGAAAAATACGGTAATAAAAGCAAGAAGGAAAACGTGGTGGTTGTTAGTGGAGAGCCTTAGTTTCACTTGTGCTTGTGCCACCATCTCAAGCCACTTGGAAGCTGCCTTGAGTAAAAAGGCGGGGTATAAATTAATAATAATAACCCTAAGTCTTGGCCTATTGCCAGTTTTGCCACCTTTCCCTGTTGTACTTCCATCCATGTGCATTTATAACCCAAACTCTTTATTTAATGTTTTTGCAGACAGAGAGAATGTACATTACTTTTCACGGTGCCACAGAACTCTTTATCTTTTCTTTTCCATTTTTTGGACTGCAATAAGCTAACATGACTGACTGTCCACAGTAAATATATTCTGAGGTATTAGATTATTTACCTTGAGTTTCAATGCAGGATTACTATTTACTTCCTTTGGTCCCCAGTGGTTTTTACCTGTGCAAATCTGGATTGGGACTGAATAGTCAAGATGAGATGTACTGCTATGTATAGCCCCTAACACTGATGTCAGAAAGTCCTTAAACAACAATACAGTGGTACCTCGGGTTACATACACTTCAGGTTACATATGCTTCAGGTTACAGACTCCGCTAACCCAGAAATAGTACCTCGGGTTAAGAACTTTGCCTCAGGATGAGAACAGAAATTGTGCTGCGGTGGCAGCAGGAGGCCCCATTAGCTAAAGTGGTGCTTCAGGTTAAGAACAGTTTCAGGTTAAGAACAGACCTCCAGAACGAATTAAGTTCTTAACCCGAGGTACCATTGTAGTCTTGAATAGTCAGGGTCAAGCTATTTTATTTATATTTATAAAAGCCCTGGTTCATTAAACAATAACAAGGCAGTGTACAGATATATATAGGATAGGAAACAATATTAACTCCATGACACTTTTCCTTGGGTGGAAAGTTATTCCGACACTCCCCTCTTCAGTGTGTTTTAATTTGTTGGAAGTTGCTCAGAGTGGCTGGGGTAACCCAGTCATATGGGTGGCAAATAAATACGGTAATAAATTATTATAATTGTATTTTTTTGTATAAAATATGTACAAGAGATGCAGGACACATATAGCCCGAACATGCGTACACACACGCGCGCACACACACACACACTGTAGCATGGACTTCATTCAAGTATTCCTAAATCAATACTGGGGCAGTGGGGTAATCTCATAGAAATTCCTCAAAGTACCACCCATACCTGTGGTTCAAGGGTTTTCAGATGTCATGAGCAAGAAACCTTTTCACAGAAACTTGTCCACTGGCATTGGCCTCATCACTGAAGGACCCCCTGAGATTCCAAGTAATCTTATGGCTTCCCAAATCACAGTTTGAAAGTAACTGTCTTCTCAGTAGGGTGTTCTTTATGTAGATATGTTTGGATGTTGGAAAAAAAGATTTACGAATAATGGTCCATCAAAACAGTCTCATGATTAGCTGTTAGAGAATTGGCCATCATCTTATGGTTGTTGAGTGGCAGATAAACTAAGCCAGCGGTTTTCAATTAGGTGAAATACTGAAGAGAAAACAAACAGTATAACCAGGAAACAATGGAAGGAATGCAAAGGAACCAGTGGAAATACTTTAGTAGGCCTGTCCTAAAAGTTCATTCATAAAAATGACCTATCTTATTTTAGAAGGGTATGTGTGTGTCTTTACTAACAGCTAATAAGTTTAGCAAAAGGCAGTAGGAAGTTACTGCTAAAATAAGAATTAGAGCTGAGGAAATGTTTACATTCAACGCACGGAATCTGGCAAGCCGTTCCACATATCTTGAGGGAAGTCTGGTGGTATAATAACTGTGGCTATTCCGAGAGTTGATGTTTTTAAGACACCTTCTAAAAAGATTAAATCAGGTTTTCCACTGCTGCTGTTGAGCCAGGAAAAACAAGAGTGTGGAAAAATAAAATTTAATGGTCGTAATTATAACTGTTTTTAGGTTTTGCTAATCTCTTGGTGGTTGATACACGCGGCAAAGCAGCTGGAAAATGGAGCAGATGCTTAATAGTACTAGTAGTAATAATAAAAAAGGTAAAGGACCCCTGGATGGCTAAGTCCAGTCAAAGGCGACTATGGGGTTGCGGCGCTCATATTGCTTTCAGGCTGAGGGAGCCGGCGTTTGTCCATAGACAGCTTTCCAGGTCATGTGGCCAGCAGGACTAACCTACTTCTGGTAAACCAGAGCAGCGCATGGAAACACTGTTTACCTTTCCGCCGGACCATTACCTATTTCTCTACTTGCACTTTGACATTCTTTCGAGCTGTTAGGTGGGCAGGAGCAGGGACCAGACAACGGGAGCTCACCCTGTCACGGGGATTCGAACCGCCGACCTTCGGATTGGCAAGCCCTAGGCTCTGTGGTCTAGACCACAGCGCCACCATTTAGTAGTTGTAGTAGCGTAATAGTAATCTGGATACAACCCCTACCAAAAATGCACCAGCATAATTCCTTCTATGACTGTCACTGCGCCCAAGTGCATCCTAAATATGTAATTGATAGTGCAAGTCTATGATTTTGGCTTGATTTTCCTTAGAGCTATAGGTTGGGAGGGGAAGTCATCCCCCTACTTGACACAGGTTTAGGTGATTGAAGATGGGTATGTGAATTGGGTTGAGCTCTAAGGCACCGTGGCCTCTCTCCTTTGATAGGCTGCCTTAAATTAGATGACAAACTACAAGGCGGCTTGGCTGTTGATTGCGTAAAGTCAACTGAATTGTGGAGGGAGGGAAGGGGAATTTGAATGGAATCTAAAGATGTACGTTAGACATACTGGGGAATTTTGGACATGTGTGCTTTATTTTTCAGTTGATTTGTCAATCTTTTGTCATTGAGTAGAAGACCCTGTGTCTTATCATAAGCTGCTTGGGAAAATCTCCAGTCCAATAAATGATTTCCCATGTCGTGTTGGAGTTAGGGAGTGGTTGTTTGGGAAACACAAGCCCAAAACACACCAAATGGGCTGCATGGCTTTCTGAATCCCAGCTCTGCCTTTTTAGAATTTTTCTGCTATGTTGCCTGCGGGCAACTTTTTAAATGCCTCAGGCAACTAGGAGGATGCTAATTTGGAAGTCCAGTATAAAGACTAATTGTAGCAAAGTTTCTTGGCCTTGCTAATCAAAGTGATAAAAATGGACTCTGAAAATCTGCATGGCGGTAGTATCATAAACCAGAAAATGGTATGTCAGAGAATTTTTGCTTTTGGATTTTAAAAAAAGGCAAACAGGTTTCCAGATCTTGGGAATGGGTGGCTCAGTTGGTCCCTTCCAACTCTACAAGTCTATGAGTCTAGGCTCATCCATGTGGTAAAACGAGCTTATGTGCTGAGAAGTTGTAATAATGCAACACTTACCGGTACTTGCCGTTTCCCATTCAAGGTTCCTTTGGCAAGCAGGGACTTTCATAATCGCACATGATGATAGACACAGCTTCCTACTCCCTCCAGTGTTTGTAGTGAAACCTGTGTGTGTAACAACCAATTGAGCACCAGGAAAGTAAATTATGGAATAAATTGCTTTTTTGAAAAAGAAGCGGCAGAAGAACCCTTGGCTTTCACATTTTCTGAAAATTATTTTTAAAAATGCTCCTTCTTATTTATTAAATTTGTTCTTTATTATGTTATGAACTGCTGCTGTAAGGCATTTATAGGCCATAAGCAAATTGCTGGCTTAAAGCACAGCTTAGTCGTTCTTTTTCTTAATTCAGATTGAAGCTGGTTGGGAGGGCGGGAGGAACATTTCAAAATGCAAGATTTCGTAAGAAACAACAGGATGGATATGGAGTGTGACTAAAGTAACACGTAGACTCCTTCCAAAAACAGTGGCAGGGGTGCACTGGATGCCGAGTAAACTGGCGTCTGTGCACAGCCTCAGTTGCCAACAGAGTAATCTTTTGTGCTGACTTGGATAACAGAGCAGTCATTTGGCTCTTCAGTGCTGATAAATGGTCAGATCCCTGCTTATGTCATTCACCATCGGGAACGAACGATACCAGTGTCTCTCGCATCTTAGAATTCCAATGTCTTTTTCAAAACAAGCTGCTTGGAAGAAGTCTCTGTTAGTTGCATACTTTTCTGCATTTGATGCTTTGCAGCTGGCGGCTGAGGTTAGCTCTGTGACCGAATTCTTGTTTGTGGATGGCATTTTTGTCATGAATTCAGATGAACAGATGCCAACAAAGACTCCAGCTCCTTAAATGTGCTGCCGGGTGAACGAAAGCCTAAATCCTTGGCATCTCTTTAGAGAAAGTGCTCCATTTCCTGAGCACGGCGGGGGAGGTGGGGAAAGGGATTCAATTTTGATGGCTTATACTCCTCCCAAGAGACTTACTCTAAGCTGTGCTGGAACATTAATCAAAACATTTATATATTCCCCTTTCTCTTATTCTGCTAATCATCTTCGTGCCGTGTTGGATCTCAACGCATTTCCAACAAATAAATAAATAGCATGGAGCTAGCACACCCAACCCAAGAGACTACATCTGTGTTTAAGCATGACCTCTAAAATAGCCAGGAATACAATTTTTAAGATTATTGTGAGTGTACAAAGGTGCAGAGAGGTGTTCCCATAATGTTGGCATTCCTTTTCCCTGGAGACATACCAAAACCTGAATAATCTTTCGAAGGCTATGTTCTGTCAGGGCCTAGGGTCTGAGCCCATGATGGTGAAGTCAGCACAAGTGTTCTAATCCAGAATAAAGATCGCCTCTGGTTAGAATTCCCAAATGTGGGCAGGTCTACGCAGAAGTTTGGTTACTCTCAAACATAAATATTATTTTTTTCCAGTATGAAAGTCCAATACAAAACACACACATGAACACATGGCAGAAGCCTACCCCTTTGTTCGTGTGAAGAGAAACTATTTTTGCCCAACACATACAACTTGGGGATGGGGGGCAACATTTTTTAAAACCAAACATAACAATTTCCCCATCCTGTTTTGAAACGTAATACACTACAATGCAAAAATGGGGCTCCAAAACGCTGTTTCTCCTGTGGATAGCTGCCCTTATTCAGCAGTTGTACACATTCTCACAGACATACACTGTACTGTTGTGCGTAACAGTCAAAAGACTTCACTAAGCTAATGCAATATTGAGAGTATGCTAGATCCAGGCCAAAATAACATTTCCTGTCAGTGCAGTTGAGCTAGAGAAGAATTCTGTTCTGTTTTGTATATCAGCAGCAGAAGTTCTGGCTTCCAGCTTTTTATTTTGAGTTCACATGAAGGGTGACATGTGAGCCAGAAATAACTCAGATGGGCTCTGCATAGAGAGGCTAAAAGCAAGGGGAATAATGTTTGCTTCTTAATAATCGAGTCAGTTTTGAAGGGAGCATCTGAGGCAGTAAACATGGAATGCCGGCTGCATCAACATCCTTCCACAATTTCAAATCCCACAATTCTTTGAGTGTATAAAGTTTTTTTTGATGTAAGATGAACCAGCAAGTGTCTCTTTAGAGCTCCACTTTAGAGCAAAGTGAATATTCTGTCATAAAAGCACATTCAGATATTTGAGCATGTGATGTTGTGGATTTATTCTACAAATCAGCATACGAAGTGAGAGCCCGTCCCGTTCAGACTTTTCATCAAGAGAGTGCCTCTTATTTTACTTCTTGTCCTTCCTTATCTGTTAGCTGATTAAAGCAGACATTTTGTAAAACCCTTCAACTGTATTACATATTATTAAGGTCTACTATAAAATGTCATCTGTTTGGCGTTTAAAAGTCTACATGCTTACTTGTGCATAATTATTCTTCCATTGTGTTCCAGGATATCACCTGGCAAGATGAACACTCTGCTCCTTTCTCCTGGGAAACCAAGGTAATTTTGCTAATTTATGTTATTCTCCTGTTGTTTCACCTTGGAAGTTTTACTAAGCCTAATTGACACTCCTGTCATGGTTAGGGTTATACCATACTAATGGTAGTTTAAAAGAAGAGTAGGTTTTTTCCCTTCCAGTTAGTGTGCAAGCCATTTAATATTGTGTGAGCTCAATGGATATCACTTCTTGCAACGCTATACAAAAATGGCTATTGATTTCTTAATAATACTGCATTGCAGCCAACCCAGTCAGAGTTAGACACGCGGACGTAAACATAATCCCCTGCTTTATCCTCGCAAGAACCCTTCAGGGTAGATTAGGTGTGGGGCTAACCAGCCCAAGGCCGAGGAATTTCATGCTCTGGCAAAGATTTGATCCCAGATCTCAAAGGGCAAAGTCTAACACTCTCTAAAGCTGTTATCTACAGTGTCTAGCTCTCAAAACTGGATGCCATTGTGTTCAGTGTGACTAGTTATAGCTCTTAGAACAGGCTTCCTCAACCTCGGCCCTCCAGATGTTTTTGGCCTGCAACTCCCATGATCCTTAGCTAGCAGGACCAATGATCAGGGATGATGGGAATTGTAGTCTCAAAACATCTGGAGGGCCGAGGTTGAGGAAGCCTGTCTTAGAATGTGCTCTTTGAAATGTAAGTAGTTCAGCTATGGTTTAGAAAAAAATGTGTTTGGCATAACAGGCAACCTGCTCGCAAACTGGTGCAGCGTGGTGGTTAAACTGGCAAGTTGTGAACAAGCAGGGTTCACAAATTGTACCTTGGGCAAGCCTCTCCCTCCCTCTGCTCAGCGGTCACAGTAATACTTGCTGCGCTTTACCAGGCTATAAGGATCACGATGAGAGAATAAATATGGAGAGCTTTGGGCATTAAGGAGCAGCATCTAAATGGCGAGTATATTATTATTCCATGGAAAGACTGACCTGGAAAATGACTGCATAATGTTGAGGATGTGGGAGGATAGAATTCATCTTGTTTAAAGGTCCCTTTAATGGGATTCTTTAAAATGGAAAAATAATATAGCTCTAGTTGTAGGCTCCTTTTTGCTGTCCTTCCTATGACGCTTCCCCCACTAACCAAATGGAATAAATTTCTGGTGTCACTTTATAAATTTGATGTAGCTGGCATTCCAGGTAGCTGGAATGCCAGGGAATAAATAGTCTTTATGAGAAGGAACTGACTTCAGTGGGGGTGGCATTCAACTGAGTTTTGTGCAGAGTAGACCCACTGAAATTCATGAACATGACTACATTAGGTCCATTAATTTCTGACTAAAATTTATTTGAGTGCCACCCTGGGTTTAGTTCTCAAAGCAACTTACACCTTGAGTGAAAAGATCACCTGTTTGAGCTTCCACATGTTGTTTGCAGGTTGCCACCAGCAGAATGTAATTGCTTAAAATTGCCTGATATAGCTGGAAAGAGGCAGCCACAATTCTTCCCAATTCGCCTGTTAGTCCTGTTCTGCACTTTGCAAGAGCAGATCACCACCAGAAGGGTGTGGATGGGTGGTCACAAGGCATGGGGAAGCAAAGGGTGGAAAAGGCCATGCCTGCCTTGTTTTGCTCCATCAAATTGGGGCATTTGAACCCGGCATGCATATTCTCCAGGTTGCAATCTGCCAGCCCACCTTTGAACATTTGTTATATACCACTGTTGTAGTTGTAGTGGTGGGGGCGGATGGAGGACCCCGAAAAGCCACTGAGTGTGAAAAGTTCTGCTCTACCTTTCTTACCTTTTTAGGTGGTACTTTCCATTTATACACCAAGAGTTCTTTTTTGACATTTCTACAGAATGCATAGTGTAAGAGCAGGCAGAAGGAGCGCCAGTATGTCCTATTCCATTTTTGTTTCACTCCCTTCCTTTGCCTTTTATAAGCAGCGATATATATGTAGCTCTGTGGCTGATGCAGTTACTGTTTTTATTTTTATATAAATGTAGAGTTGGAAGGGACCATGAGGAATCTCAACCAAAGCATCCATGACAGGTGGCCATCTAATCTCTGCTTAAAAACCTCCAAAGAGGGAGAGTCCATGGGAGTCGGTTCCACTGTTGAACAGCTCTTGCTGTCAGAAAGTTCTTCCTGACGTTTAGTCAGAATCTCCTTTCTTGTAACTTGATTCCATTGGTTTGGATTCCATTGGTTTCTCCCTCCAGAGCAGGAGAAAACAAGCTTGCTCCATCCTCCATCTGGAAGCCCTTTAGATAATTGAAACTAAACATAAACATACACAGGCTAAACATACACAGCTCCTTCAAGCGTTCCTCATAAGGCTTGGTTTCCAGTCCCTTGATCATCTTGGTTCCAGCTTATCAATATTATTACTTAGATTTCTTACCTGCCCTTCACAGTTAAACCAAATCACAATCAAGAGAATAGGTTAGATCCTAAAATATATTTTCTGTATACAGTGGAGACTACATAATGCAGTGTTTCCCAACCTTTGGTCTCCAGCTGTTTTTGGATTACAACTCCCATCATCCCTAGGTAGCAAGACCAGTGGTCAGGGATGATGGGAATTGTAGTCCAAAAACAGCTGGAGACCAAAGGTTGGGAAACACTGACATAATGGAAGGTACCAGAAATTCCACAGAGAATGGCCTCCCTCGAGCTCCCTGCTTGAATTGAATCCATTTTGCTTGGGGGAAGATGATGGCACAAAAGATCTCCAGTTTTGGAGCCAAGCGTCACATTATAAGCAGTTTCATACTTCCCCCCTCCCTCGAGAAGCAGCCTTGGAGAGTGCAGCCAGGAGCAGAAAAGCAGTGAGCGGGGAGGGTCTCCTGAACCCCTTTCCCCCTTCATGCCAGCCTGGGTCCTCCAGAGCATGCCAGCTGTGTAGTTCTAACACAGCAGGGCTTGGGCTGCAGCAAGTCATGACCCCAAAGCCACAATTTCCTACAGCTGTCCATATTTTGGGAGCTTGATCATGTTACTAAATCAACACGTTCAAAAGAGAGCTGGCCAAAGATAGAGCCGTTTCTTTGTTTTGAGAAATGTTGGAATTTTTAATTTATTTCTTTGCTTCTTTTACTGCAAATATGTTTTTGTCACTCCTGCTTTCAAAACATAATGCTTGGCCTACCTGGTTGTTAGCTGTGGTTATGCGTGTTCAAAAATACGAGCAGCAACGTCCCACAGTTTGGGTAGATTGGTGTAGACTAGAGGTTTCTAAAAAAGATGAATGACACTGTGGGGGTGAAATGGAAACATTGGTTTTGGCAGTAATTCGGGCCCATAGCTCTGTGGTAGAGCATGTGCTTGGAATGAGGGTTCAGGATTCAGTTGCTGCCACTTCCAGTTAAGTAGCAGGACCGGGAAATCGGCTTAAAACTCTGCCTGAGAGCTGCTGCCAATCAGAGCGCACTCTCCTGGGTTAGATGGATGAATGATTTGATTTGGTAAAGAGCACCAGTGTATTTAAATCTCTTCCTTCTTTCAAGTTACCATTTCTCTGTGGGATGTAAGCTTTTCTCTGGAATCTGTTTGAATTCCCACATGTGCAAAGCGACTTAGCATCCCCAATATTATTGCCCGTTTTTCCTGGCAGCAACTTGCCTCGATATGGCAACAAGCCACGCAGGCAGTGGTATCCAGTCTGTGTGGCGAACATTAGACCAGTTCACAGCATGTGGAGGCAGGGAGGCAGTCTCAGCCTGGCAGAAACGACCCTTAGATTCACATGAAAGAACATCAATAGCTGCACATCTCCATCCTAGTATCACCTCAGTGCTTATCCGCTGTGCTCACATTCACACAAGGAGACAGCATGGGACGGGGGAGACTCCCAACGCCCAGTTAAATTTCTGGATCTGAAGGCAAACAGCCTAAGGAGCTGCAGTATCATCTTATTTGTAGTTTGAGTCGGTGGCTCAAACTGTCTGATGGTCTTAAGTTCCCTGAGTGGCCTGCATATAAATGCCTGAAGTGATTGACGAAGGGGTTCTTCATTGTTGCGGCAACTATTTGAGGGACATTGTGGTGTAGTGGTTAAAGTGCTGTACTAAGAACTGGGAGAACAGAGGTCAAGTCCCCACTCGATCATGAACATCAGTGAGTGATCTTGAGCCAGTCACAGTCTTTCAGGTTAACCTACCTCACCGAATTGTTATATAAGCATAACAGGCAGGAGACAGAACCATGTCTGTCACCTTGAGCTCCTGGGGGAAAAGGTGACATAAAATTATAATAATAAATGTAATGAAATACAGTCATATCTTGGTTTTCAGACAGCTTAGTTCTCGAACATTTTGGCTCCCAAACACTGCAAACCCGGAAGTGACTGTTCCAATTTGAGAACTATTTTTGGAAGCCGAACGTCCGACAGGGCTTCCGATAGGCTGCAGGAACTTCCTACAGCCAATCGGAAGCCACACTTTGGTTTCCGAATGTTTTGGAAGTCGAACGGACTTCCGGAATGCATTCCCTTCGACTTCCAAGGTGAGACTGTATGAAGCTAGCAGCAGGTCAGAGGCTATTTTGTGTACCGTTTCAGTGATGCATTGTAATCTTGGTTTTGTTGAAGTTCTAAGGTGCAGGGCATTGTGTTCTTTGCAGGAGATCCTCATACTTTAGTGGTTGTCCAATCAGCTGAGACTTAGGCCGCAATCCTAGACACAGCTACTTGGAGTAGGTCCCACTGGACTCTGTTAGGCTTACTTCGGAGTAGACACGTATATGATTGTACTGCAGGCGTACTCTTGTCAGTCAGCCAACTTTAGGTTCCTCTCTTCCGTCTCAGCAATTTTGTTTCTTGAAATGCTACAGGTTGTGCTTAAAGGAGTTTTTAGTGGGTGTGGTAAGCTCTTATCCTACAGGGTTTGTTTCAGTATTTGCTGGTGGGTTTTTTCCTTTTTCTATTTTGAGGTTGCCAAGCCAAACAGCTTGTTTTGGCTGTGCGCGCTATCTGCTTAACGAAATACTGCACATTCCCAACCAGTGAATAAACTATAAAAATAACTCTGTGAATTCTTGTGGCCTTCTCTGTTTTTAGTGCATAGTTGAGAGCTGGTTAGCAGAGATCCAGTTTTCATTCAGTTTGATGGGGAGCCAGCCTTATAATTCAACACGCGCCTGGTTGCCTAGGGCATTTGCCACCATTTTGCAGTTAGGGCGAAAGAAGCTGGCCACAGAAACCTCTCTTGAGAACCCTGGCACAGCCTCCACAGCCTCCTTTCTAGCCATTAGAACAAAGAAAGCAGACTCTGTGGCACTCCATGTTGCTGGACTACAACTCCCATCATTCCTGGTCAGTGGCTGTGCTGGCTGGATCCAGTGGGAATTGGTCCCAGCAACATCTGGCATGCCACAGGTTGCCCAATCCCACGTTAGAGTTAGCGGGTGTAAAATACCCTGAGAGTTTTATTAAAAGGTGGTATAAAAATAATTATAAAATCAGTAAACAATTATTAAGTGGTACATAAATGCCTTAAATAAATGAATACAGTAATAAATGGTTGTAGATAGACAATACTGGAATAAACCTTTCATTAATGTACAATGAAGTGCAAGACCAACAGGTCAGTTATTCAAATCCTGTTCTTCTCCCCTCTGTCCACAGAACCTGAATTGCCAGAGCTTTAGAAATATTGGCAATTCTTCATTGCCAGCAGTGGCAACTGAAGCCCGTTGTGCCTTTCCATTTGCACTGAGTCACTCATTGCCAACTTGGTGCCCTCTGGCTGTTTTGGACTGCGGATCTAAATCAGCTGCCTTGGGAATAGGCCAGAAATATGAGAGGGAAACATGAGAGGAAGGGATAAAGTTGTGGATGAAATCAGTGTTTAGGCAGATTATTTTGAAGAAGACCAGAACCGTGACCTTGAATTTTGTAATTTCAGAACTCAGCAATATAAAGCTTTTGGTCTGCCAGAGCTTCCCTACCCCATAGTGTGCAGAACCCCAGACTGCCACTGCATGGAAGTGCTCCTGCTGGCCAGTTATTCTAGTGGAAAAAATCTTGCCAGGCCGGAAACTTCATCGCCCAAGCCATACATTACCTCCTGCTGCTTGAGCACATGGCCAGAAACAGGACATGTGGTTTGTGTGCTTTCAGTTTGGAATATTTGGAAGCTGTTGAAACTCATTCTACCAGGGAACTAACTCATCCACTCCTTCTCCCTCTCTGTATGCTTTGTTTCACTTTTTAATTTTCTTTCTTTCTTTCTTTGGTCGCTGTTTATGAATCGCTTCCCATAAAATATCTCAAAGTGATTTCAGAGTAAGAACATCAACGAGAAAAACAATTTCTAATCTGGTATGAGATAAAGATACCCACTTAAGAGGTTTCCTGAAGAAGGAAGGTCTAAATAACAACAACAACAACAACAACAACAACAACAACAACACTTATTATACCCCACCCATCTGGCTGGGTCCCAACAGAATATTAAAAACACTTTAAAACATTGAACATCAAAAACTTCCCTAAACATGTCTTCAGATGTCTTCTAAAAGTCAGATATTTGTTTATTTCCCTGACATCTGATGGGTGGACATTCCACAGGGCGGGCGCCACTGCTGAGAAGGCCCTCTGCCTGGTTCCCTATTCTATGTTGTGAACCGCCCTGAGATCTACGGTGGTATACAAAAGGTGGTATACAAATTCAATAAATGAAATAAAAATAATTCAATAGGGGTCAGAAAGACAATAGAAATGGAACTCTGGGAGGAAGTTCCAAAGCGTCGGTGCCACCACACTAAAGACCCAACTCCTATTTCTTACATTAAAGGCCTGAAAACTGAACGAGCTGTTATGTACTATGAAGGAACATTAGTGAAACATAATAATGCTGGTGGGATAGGGAGCTGGTTTTGCAAGGGATAAGATGATGGGCAGCGAAAAGGTCCAGCGTTCTCCATCAGGTAAACCTAAACTCCAAAAGCAAAAGTGAGCCTGGTTGGAGTAAAAGTGGAGTTGGAATGGGTGTGTCTCCTCTCCTGCCTCCTCTCATTCTTCCTTGAAGGCCATCTTAGAATTTCCCCATTAGCCGAGCAAAAGCTGGGCTTGAATTGTCTCTTTGCCAAGAAAACACATCATTTGGCCTCTAATGTTGCAAGCCACTGGCACAAGTTTTCTCAAGTTACTTTAAACTGGGGATGACTATCCCATGGTCCTCCAGATGTTGTTGGGCTCCAACACTCATCATTCCAACCAGTATGGCGAGTGGCCAGGGATGATGGGCATTGTAGTACTACAGCATCTCAGGAATCACACGTCAGTCACCCTATGCTTTAAGCTATATCTGTTTGTTCCTGCATGTTCTCAACTAGGGGTTGAGCAATTGTGGAGCCAGTCAATTCAAGCATGATGGAGAGTGTCCTGATGTTCAGACTAGATTTGAAAACTGAATTGCGTAGTAATGCGCATGGCCAACCTTGCGTAGGAGTGAAATTGATTACCATCCAAATATGTTTTCTCTGTTATGTGTGGTGTGTTTTTGTTTGTTTGTTTCATGCCCCTTTGTGATAGTTCCTTTAATGCTGTGTACTTCTTAGATAATTGTGGGCCATTCATCAGAGGACGCTAAATCTGTAGTATCTGGTATCCCATCTCTAACAGCTGCTTGGCTCTTCGTTGGGCCTAATGGATTGCATCTTATAAGCAAGTGCATGGCAAATCTGTATTATTTGCACAGTTTCTAGAGGTTGCAGAGTCCCCCTTTACTTGGCACAAAACCTAGGCTGTGTTTGTGCTAACCGTCAAAATTGTGTGCCCGTCCCAGATTCTGCCCACAGCTTACCTGCAGCAGGCAATAAGTACAGTGGTACCTCGGGTTAAGAACTTAATTCATTCCAGAGGTCCGTTCTTAACCTGAAACTGTTCTTAACCTGAAGCACCACTTTAGCTAATGGGGCCTGCCACTGCTGCTTGATTTCTGTTCTCATCCTGAAGCAAAGTTCTTAACCCAAGGTAATATTTCTGGGTTAGCAGAGTCTGTAACCTGAAGCGTCTGTAACCTGAAGTGTATGTAACCCGAGGTACCACTGTACCAGGTAGCTGTGGCACAGTCTGCCAGATCCTCACCCATAACCTCTAAAACAGCCACTACCATTCCTCTCTAAACTTCTCCACTGCGTGCGTTTTCTCATGCAAAGAGAGTTGACATTAATTCTTTCTAATCCCCAACAGAGTCAGATGGAGTTCAGCATTGCTTCTCTGTCCATACAAGAGCCAAGTGCAGTGGCATTGCAGAGCGAGCCAAAGCAGACCACCAAAACCGCTCCAGGGCCCCCAGCCCCCAAGCCCGCACAAGGTGCTAAAACGCCTAACTCAGAGGGGCTTCTGCCAGCTAGGAAAGAGGAGGAGTCGTCATTCTGGAAGATCAATGCTGAGCGCTCGAAGTGTGACGGAGAACAGTCTGAGTTCTGTTCTCTGACTCCAAGCCAGATCAAGTCCATGGAGAAAGGAGAGAAGACCCTCCAGCCTTACTACAGGCAAGAATCTGGTCCAAAAGAGGCAACCAAAGCAGAGAAGCCTAGTGCTAGCAAACCTGAAAAATTGACCACCCCTGTTCTTGCTGCAACTTCAATAGAATGGGAAAAACCTCAGCCTGGCCAGCCGAGTCCTCCTGATGTTTGTCCTGAGCCAGTGGAAAAACTCTCATCAACTGGGACCAAAAGTGAGGAGGCTGATAGTGGTTTCCTTTCAGAAGTGCAGGTAAAAGCTGGTCTTTAATGCCTTGCTTTGCCTATTTGAGTGCTTTGCAAAACAAAACAAAAGTCCACCCTTCTGCAAATGCTGCTTGAGAAGATTAGCAGTTCATATAAGCTTGTTTCTTTTTCTTCTGCCAATTAAATCCAGCTCCAACATAAATGCTAATGCATTTTCAATATGTTTTTAATATACAGTCGTACCTTGGTTGTCGAACGCCCTGGAACTCGGATGTTTTGGCTCCCAAACAATCGAAACCCGGAAGTGACTGTTCTGCTTTTTTAACGTTCTTTCGGAAGCCAAACATCCGACGCGGCTTCCACAGCTTCTGAGTGGCTGCAGGAGCCACGATTTGGTTTTTGAATATTTTGGAAGTCGAACAGACTTCCAGAATGAATTCCGTTCTACTTCCAAGGTTCAAATGTAAACCATATTTTTCGCTCCATAGGGCGCACCTAGTTTTCAGAGGGGGAAATCAAGGGAAAAAATATGACCCCCCCCCCAGCTCTGGGAGCAGCGGACAGGCTGTGCACAGCCTGTGCGCTTCTCCCAGACCTTCTTCCTGCTTTTGCGGGGAATTCCCCCACCTCTCACAAAAGCCCACAGTTTGGAGAGAAGCGGACAGAAGTGCACAGCCTGTGCGCTTCTCCCAGACCTTCTCCCTGCTATTGTGGGAGGTGGGGGAATTCCCGCACCTCCCACAAAAGCTCACAGGAGCCACGCACCCTTTAAGGAGCATGTGGCTCCTGTGGGCTTTTCGACCAGGAGGGAGATGTCACTGACACTGCCAGTCAGTCCCTTCTCCCTCCTCGGGGAAAAGCCTCAAAGACCAGGTCGGGGAGCAGCGCAAAGGTGGCGCGTCGCCTTCCCGCTGCCCCCCGAGCTTGTGGGGCTGTCGGTGGGGGGAAGCGCCAGCCTCAAAGACCAGACTCTCCTGGTTTCAGCAAAAGGAACCTGAAGCCTCTGGAATGCAGCAGGAACTCGCGCTGCACTCCAAAGGCTTCAGGCGGCTATCCCTGAAGCCAAGGAGCCTGCATTTGCTCCATAGGACGCACACACATTTCCCCTTAATTTTTGGAGGGGAAAAAGTGCGTCCTATAGAGCGAAAAATACGGTGTATATAGTAGCGACATTTGCCATTTGAATCGCCTGAAATCCTGTATGAGTCCCCACATGACTTGGTTTAGAGCAGGGGAGTGGAACCTTTGGCCCATCAGATGGCTAAACTACAACTCCCAGGAGACCCAGCAAGCATAGCCAGTGGCCAAGGATGATGGGAGTTGTAGTTCAGCAGCATCTGGTAGGCCTAATGTTCCCAGCACCTGGTTTTGAGGTTAGGTTTTTCTGCTAGCACGCACACACGCAACCAGAGATTGAAATCTTCCTCCCCCAAATCCAGCCTTGTGAGATTTTCGATGCGAATTTCGAATTCCATAGCACTACTTGCGGTGACAGGGGACTCTGATGCTCACATGTAATTTTGGGTGCTTTTATGGGGTTTGGGTTTTTTGTTCTTGTTTTACAGTGTCCATATAATGCTATTAAAATGCCAGCTACCCCAATTTAATCTAAATCTATCCTTTCTGGGGGAAATCAAAAAATGAGGGGGGGGGATCTGTTTCCCAACAACCTGCTTGCAATATTAAACTTGTGCCAGGAAGCACCTTTTATTGTGTATATGTGTATGTTACTGATTAGGGTTAACTTAGTTTCAATGATTTAAGTATTCACTTTGTCTAATTTTTGTGTCTCTGCAGAGCAATGCAAATAACGTTATCTTGAAGACCGGATTTGATTTTCTAGACAACTGGTAAAGGACCAAAATAGCTTCAGCTCAGTTTTGGAGGAAGAGAAAAGGAACATCTCTCTTCCACTCTACTTTATTTTATTTTATTGGTATTGGCTTCTATTTGATCTTTCAAACTAATATTTTTTCCAACTGTTTTAAATGTTGCCTTTGTATTTACACTTTTTTGTAAAACCATATGGATATTTGTATTTTTGAATTGTCCAGTGTTAGAAGTATGTTTTTTTTCCCCTTTATGATTCTATAGGGTGAATTGTTATATTGGAGATGGGACAGGATACATTTCCTAATTAGTGTTATGTGTTTTAAGGACAAGGTGGAGGGATCTGACCTAGAGAGAGAGAGAGAGAGAAGTTGAAGCCACCCGACGGAGGCACCTATTTTCATTTCATATACAAAACTACCCCTTATGGGCTGCAACATGACTTAAAGAAAGCAATTTACGTGGAGATGGTGCAGCGGCAAAACACCGTAGGCCTAGTTTCTGCTGAAGCACAAAGCTCAAAAACCAAAATTAATCTTATCTGTTTCAAATAAACTACACAGAAAATTAAGGCTACAGATTTTTACACTTTTATTTTTGTATAGGTATGTTTAGTTTGACCAACTTATTTCTAATGCTGATATTGGTAATGTGGTATGAAATATTTTTGAAATGGAAAAGGAGGCTGTTCAAACCAGCACCATAGCTGTACTTGGGAGAATAATTTGCCTAAATGCAAAATCAATGCGGAGAGGGACATGGCAAGAGAGAAGACAAAACCCCACAAATACATTTCAATGAAGCTTCTCTTTTATCTTTGAAAAATAACTCAGTAAGAATATTTTGGGTGAATACAACCTTGCAAAACAACCGATTCTCTTGAGACCTCTTAGCATTCCACTTAAGAGTGGCATTGCACACCAATCTGTAGGAGTGTCAATTGCCTCTTCCCTGCCCCTCCCACAAAAGAAAACTCTACAGTAATCCACCATGTTTGAAAATTGTAGGGTGGTCAAATTCAAAAGAAGACAGACGTCCTACATCCTTTATTAGTTGTGTAGAAGAGGGGATTTCATCAGGTGTACCTTGTATGACAAGGTGGTTAAAGGTGTTGGCATTCTGTCCTCTTGAATCCAGCCACCTTATCCGAGAGGATTTTTTTTAATTGTTTCAGTAATAATAATAATGGTAGTAGTAATAAGCTTCTCTTGAAGGTATCTTGACTAATTTCTGGTGCTGCATCCCTTAGCAAGGCTAGAATTCCCAACATGTCACACCCGCACACATGTTTTTGTTAGTTGCTTTTTTTAAAACTTGCAGAGAGCTATTTATATGGTCATTCAAAAATGACAGCCCTCCGCTATAGCTTGACATTTTACAGTCCAATCCACCACCTCAGGATTCTAGCACCTCCTCCTTTCTGCTGCATATGTAGACCAGGCCTCATTGTTGTCAGCTGTTTAAAATGTACGTGTGTGAGTAGAACTGCCGTCTGACAATGCGTCGCGGTTTTCCATCTTGCTTCAATGCTATACCTATCACCTTCGAGCCTTAATTTCCCTTTACGCACAACTAGTGATCTGTCCAATCCAAAGCCAAAGGGGACTGACGTTCTGATTTTAAATTTTTGCGATTTAAAATCCCAATAACTGAATTTCTGGAGTATTGACCCAAGGCAGTGGCTCTTTGTGCCAACTCATGGAGATCCCACAAAGTTTGCATCGGACTACTTCTGTAGGACAAAAAAAGCAAACCTTACATCCTCTCTTTATTTTCAGTGCTTTTTGTAACAGCACTTGCTAGTAGCCTCCTCCAGGTAGCTTATCGCAACCTTGAGATTTCTGTTTGCTTGACCTCACACTAGTGTATAAGCTAAAACCTGAAAATTCCTCTTCATCTACATAAGCTCTACTTCAGTCCACTTTCTGTACATCCAATCTCCTGTTCTCTGAATGTGCTCTGCAGGAAACATAGATTGCAACAATTAATCAAACCAAATTAAGAGACTTCTTCTAAGTATCTGTTCCAAAGACACGTCCATCTGTGTTGCTATGGAAAATAAGAAAATATGGGGAACACTAAAGGAAATGCTGCTTCTGTGTCGCCATCTCTCTCTCACATGGGTGTTTGTGGTAAAACAGCGATGTAGGCAGGTTAAATATGTGCATCTCTAAACACTCAGATGCACACTCCAGAGCTCAGGATAACTTGTGGGTCCCTGTGGCATCTTTGGCTATGCATCTCTCCATCACATGGTGTTTACCGTAGCAGCACCTGTCATGCTGCGTCGCTGTGCTGCCATGTTCCATGTGAATTGACTCTTGAGTAACAAGCAGCTTCCTGACACTGCTAGTTATTCAACTTGGGATACTGACAGTTCAAAATGGCAAGAGGCTGAAGAAAGCCTCTTGAAGTTCTGGTAACGGTTTGTGAGCGATCTATTTATGGCTACGTTTACAAGTTTTTTGAGTCACTTTAATATTTGTAAAATAAATTCAGAGTGGTTTTTTAAATTAGAAAAAACATTCGGTATTTAAAAAGCAACAAAACGCTATGATTGAGCACAAGTTCTACATGCATGAAGGCATTTCTGATTCACATTTTGGCATTTGAAAGGAAATATTTGCAATCTTATAAAAGCTGAATACTGTGAAGTGTGACCTTTTTTTAGTTCAGGTCCTCTTCTCTGTGTTGACAACTTCAAGAAGCAGATATTTTCAGTTTAACAGACAAGTAATGTCACTTTCCATATTTTTTTGGCCCATGAAAGAGAATGCCCTAAGGCCTAGAGAAGCATCTTTTTAAAATCTCTGCTTTCATGCACTGACAATGGATAAACGGATAGGATCTGTGTTATTTTCTTCTTCTGTTCTCTTGTTTTGGAGTCTTTGATCTTATACACTTAGGGTTTACTTCCTCTAAAGTGTTTGTACACAGCCTATTCCCTGCAGTGAGGCTAACTCAGAAGATGTTGATAGATTGTACTCAGTGCAACCAGCCAGCAAATGTCTACTGCAGAAACCTTTACTCTCCCTTTCCCTTTACTGTGCTTTGATGGCTAAATCGGATGCTTCTCCCTTTTCTTAGATATGTTTTTATTGAAGTTCGTATTCAAAATACTTGGTCACATTTTGTATAAAATTACTTCTTAATTAAAGGCACCTGACATAAACCAGTTTCATTGCCTTTATTGTTTCGATGTACTTGCCTCTTCCTCCTTGACATGGTTCTGACATTTTGATATGGGCTTCATCTGCAATATAGGTTTACTTTTATTATTTTTCATAAAAATTATTCCCAGCTGATTTTTTAAAACAAAAACAAAACCTCAAAGCAATTCACAAAAAAGAATTTAAAGCAGTATCATACCACTTGGCTTCCCCCAGAGAATCATGAGAACTGTAGTTTGTTAAGGTTGCTGAGAAAATTAAACATTACTATGTTGGTTATTTGCTGCAAATCTTTGCACAAAATTGGCTCTCATGGGGGGTGAAAGCTGGTTTTTACCATGTCAGACAAAAAAAATTAGATCTAGAATTGTTTCTACATCTTGAGCTTAGAGTGCTAAAGACTATTCCAAACTCCCAAAACTAGAATCAAACTTGTGCCCATCTTGTGAAAATTGAGTATCCATCTATCAAACTTGTCTAATGCCTATTATTATAAATCACCCCCTTCTCTTCCTGAAAGGCATTTCATCACTACTTGTTTGGGCCAAGTCTCAGCATAAGGGAGCTCTACATTTGTAGAGGTGTGTGTGTTTTATAATACTGTATTTTTACATGCATAAGACGCCCCATATTTTTTTACCCAAAATTGAGAAATTAAGTTGCTTAGCTTTTGGGGGGGTGGGGAAGGTCACTTCCACCAAACGCTCACCCCCCTGCCGGCCGCTGCTGATCGCACACCTCGACGCAGCCGCCTTATCTGCCCACTCATCGCCACCAAAGCCCACTTGCCGCAGCCACCAATTGCCTGCCCACCTCGCCACAGCTGCCAATTGCCTTCCTAGTTGCCACAGCCAATCGCCAGCAGGCCTTGGGGCAGCCACCAATCACCCGCCCAATCGTCACTGCCAATCTCCTGCTTGCTGCTGCCATTAATTGCACGTCCCCCCTCTGCATTCACTACCCGTGTATAAGACAACACCCAATTTTTGCCAAAATTTTTTTAGCAAAAAAGCATCATCTTATACACGGAAAAATACAGTAATTCTCCATTTGTATCTTGCTTGGAGCCCATAGGAGATTCTATCATGATCTCCCTTTTGGGTTAGCAGCTGTATCACTTAGCTACAGCATGGAATAACATCATCTGCCTCCAAACTACTATCCTGTAGTTCCAACTTTTGAGTCATGGTAAAATCAAGAGGGTAAGTCTTGTTGCTTTATAAGATCACGAGAAAGGAAACAGGCTTGTCTTCACTTACTTTCCCTCTGCTCATTCCAAGCCCGGCCCGCTCTTTGAAGCTCAGTCGGAGCAAACAGCAATCCACAGAAAACCCGAATTGACGTTTGCTCCGATTGAGCGCTAAAGACCGAGATTTTGAAGGGAAAGCTCCAGGGCAAAAATCCCCCACAAAAATGCTCTGACACAGACCTGTGCCTGGAAAGAACAGGGCAAAATGTAAGTATGGATGAGCCCAAAGCTGTGCAAAGCAATTCAGGTTGAAAGTATTCAATGACCTTGAATGGTGCCCAAATAATAATATCCAGGCACAGAGTGGTTTGATGCAATCTTACAGCATTTTCAGAGGATCACTATTTTGTGAGTGGGATTCAATCACATACTGGCAGATTTAAGTTGCTCGATTGATTAAAGCTGATTTGGAACTGTTCTCCCAAATACTGGACTTCTGGGATAAGGAAAATGATGGGGAAATGCACTGGGAAAGTGATAACACTTGCTTTGAGATGTCATCTAGCCTCCCCACAGATAAATCGGAATGAAGGCTCTTTAAGCAGGCAATGTTGTCTAATCTCCCTGCAAGCAAATCAGAATGGAAACCTAATATGTCTTCTGGAAGCATCCTAGATGACAAAATCCCTTTAGATCATATGATCCCCCTCAAGGTTCTACACTACATTCTATGACCAGTTTTAATCCACACTAGTTGCACTAGCTTACCATGCTCTGTTTGACAGATTGGCCCATCCATCTGAGCTTATAAGAAATAAGAAAAAAAGAGGTAAAAAAAGTTTATAAGAGAGGCCTGCTGCAATTAGTGGAGTTGGCAAGGCTAACTTTAAAACATGTAGGATTCTCTTTTATTGCCTATAAATAGAACTGGCTAATTCTTTACTTGAATTATTCTGCATAAATACGCATCCATGAATCCGTATCTCTGGAATCTAATGAAAATAACTTCCTTGGTCAAACTGATCAAATCACTCTATAAATTTCCATGATGAAACCCAGACAGTGCACTGTTTACATCAGGAGGAGACACAGCTTAAATTTGTTGGGACTTTATAGTGTGGTGATTTTAAGGACAGGTTCTCCAAAGCCCTTAGATATGAGTCAGTTGCATTATGAGTCAGGGTTCTCTGTAGATAGGGCTGGTAGGGGTTTGAGAAGGGAGATGAGCCAAAAGATGAGATGAGAAGGGGGTTTGAGAAGGGAGATGGTGGAGCAACACTTCTTCCAATCACTGGCATCGCCAGTTAAAAGGATCAGTAAACAACTGATGGAAAATACTTCTGCCCATCAGAATGGACAATACTGGACAAACGTTCTGACCTGGTATAAGACATCATCCTATGGCCCTTTCTAAAGTCTGGTTCATTTCTACTCATCAAGGTTCGTCAAGTCTTTGACAACTCCTGAGAGACACGCAGCAGTTTTTGCTTTGGATGCAGAGAAACAAGGCTATAGCAAGATGAGGCATGAGAAGTGTCAGGGAACTGCCATCGGAACCAAGAGGAGAGGTAAGGCTCCCCAATGATGCCGGAGAGGGAATTAGCAAGGAGAGAGGGAGAGCTTCCGCTGGGGAAGGAAATCAAGGTGACACCAGGAAGAAAGGGGAGGCTGAAAGCACTTCGGAGGGAAGGCTCCGAGACTCTTCCAGTGAGATCAGCGGGGAGAGCACGGGACCTCCACTTGGGACGCCCACTCTGCGCAGAAAGCTTCCGCGCAGAGAAGCTAGGCGGAGACTTGGAGTCAAGGAATTTTTATGTTGGAAAAAGTTCAGGAAACGCCCACTGATGGATTCTGCCAGTGACTGAGACAGCCGAGTTTTAAGGGCTGTCAAGCCAGGGAAAGGTTTAGCCATACAACCAGCGTGGAGCAGTTTGTGGCTTACGCAGAAGCAACCCCAACTCCCATTACAAGAAGGTATCAACCAGGAATGAGGGAGAACTTTGATTCAGTTCACATATAAAGGTGAATCTATCCGAGTTGCACTTTCTGAAGCAGTATGTGAATCAAGAACAGCTGCCCTTCAAAATTTGGACTTAACCAAATTTTGTGGGGCAGTTCTGCAGCCAAACAATGTCTGTCAATGTGCACATATTAGGCAAAAGTGGACTAAAATGAATATATTAGTGAACATAGCATGCAAAAATGTAGTCCTCCAGATATTAGCGGACTTCCATTGGCTCCAGCCAGCATGGGCAGTGGGTCAACTATGATGGAAGTTGTAATCTAGCAGTGTAAGGAGGGCCCTGGGTTCTCCACCCATAGATGTGTGACCATTTGGGTGGTAGCTGTGTTTACAATTTATATCAATTTTGTGATTCAGAAGCATCTTCACTCTTAAACTGAAGATACCGTACCTTGGTCTATATTTCAAGCCTGTGATGAACACCTGGGGGAGGGGGGAGGACTGTTTCCAAAAATATGGCCTTCTCCAAAAAAAATTATTTCTTTGCCTTTCTTAAAAACGGTACCACTGGTTGAATCACTCTGCTAAAAAAGAGTGCCACACATTTCTACTATCCAATAAGGCTGAAATTACATACTGAAATTAAATATTAAGGACAACATAATACAGTGGAGAAGAGATTTGAATAATCTCAATGCTTCTGAATAGCCAACTGAGAACAAAACCACTTTTCTTCCAAGCTATTAAATGGATTGTGGTCATAGGATTGAAATAATAGTTTATAGGTTTATTTAATTTCCCCTTTTCTTCCTGCTCAGCAATTTTTGAAAGCTTTTTCCATTTCTGGATCATTTTGTAAATCAAACAAAAACACATTTACAGCAGGGACGCCAAGTGTCAACCAGATGCGAACTGAAACTTCTTACAAAAGATGGGGCATGGGGTCAAGAGAATCCAGGAAAGCTGTTTTTAGAATGGGGAAAAAGCCATTTATTCTACATAATACAATGAAATCCCCTAATACAATGTCAATCTGCTGTTGCTTCCACTTTTAGAAAGACTTGAAAATATGTGTAACTCCCCATCTGGCAACCACTTATCCAAAAAAATAGCTTTGCATGTTATGGTCTGTGTGTGTGTGTGTGTGTGTGTGTGTGTGAGAGAGAGAGAGAGAGAGAGAGAGAGAGAGAGAGAGAGAGAGAGAGAGAGATGTACTTCTGCAATGTATCTCCTAGCACCAAATATCGTAGCCTTCCTCATATGTAGTCATATTTAGCTGTTCCAAGCAAAGACAGTTTTCTATGGGGCTTAAAGACAATTCCACCCAAAAGAAATCCTGGTCACGACAAATTAATTTAGTTGGGAAGCCTTCTTTCTGCAGGTTTGTTTATATTCACTGGCAAAAGTTCAAATAGCAATGCCAAGAAAACTAAATTTCCCCAATAAGCCTCAGTAGCAAAAAGGTATTATTAGCATCTGTAATAAAATTGTATAACTGTGCTGATTTTGCATAAGCATGCTGGCTTGAATTTTTTATTCAGTGACCCTGACATTTGATAAAGTTTATTGTCAGTTTTTTTAAAAAAAAATAAAGAACAATTAACATGACTGTTCACTTGGAGTCAAATGGATATTGACTCCCACTTTACCACTTAAAGAAACAGCAAAGAGATATTGAGAGGTTGCTGGAACATGAGGAAACAACAACTACTACCCAATTTATATTTAATAGAAGCTCACTTGCAGTGCTTCTGAAATGTATTAGGCTCCTTTAATGTTTTCAGCCGTGGCACCCAAGCTTTGGAAGTCTGCCCGGCTTCGTCACTGTCCATTTTGATTCTCTCCATTTCTCATTTTGCCCACCTTAATTTCAGTTCTCTGCATTTCTGCAGCAATTTATGTTTGTTTGTTTTAAAAAACAATCCTCACGAAAATTAATCAGCATTCCAGTGCAATTTTTCCCCCTAATAACATGTTCTTATGTAGTTTTAATTAATGTGGGCATGTCTGCAAGCCATTTCCCCTAATACAATGTATTTGTATATGTTATTTTCATGCATAGATTTGTTTCTATGCACTTTCCCCTATTATATGTATATATTTTTTGTTAAGCAATGTTTGTTTGGAGAACTACCTGGCAACATTATTTTGTTTTAATGTTTTGTACTATCTGGCTTTCCCCAGATAATAATAGATCCTTGACAGTTGTGTTAGATGAGCGCAAACAAAAATAGAATAATAAGGTCTATCGATTACTAGATTCTTCTGAGTTGTTATGAATCCAGACATTAAAGGCCCATTTAAAACAAAAACAAGGAAGAAGATATTCTGTACGCTAATATTACAAAGAATATGCAAATTGATGTTTTTCAGCATAGGATTGGACCTGGTGAAAGCTATCTCTGTTAGGGTGAAAACAGTTTGCATCTTCCCCAAAGGATCCCCTGTGCTCCCTTTCAGTGATGTTTTTATTTCTTCCAGATACTGGAAATTTTAAGCACATAAAAGCTTCTTTTCTGAGCCAAGGGAAGCAGAGTTTCAAATGTTTGATCAAAAACAGGTGCAAGCCTGCTTGCCTTAACAAAAGGCTTTCAATCCACTGTGGATAAACCCTTGGCGGGGGTGAGGTGAGTAGAAGTTCAGTGCAAAAAAAGAAAGAAAGAAAAAGGAATGCAACGTTAAATTTCGCATGTCCAAAGAGAGAATCAGGATTTCAGCAGCTAATTTGAGTAGTGCTTGACATGACTATTTTTAAAAAGTGTTTTAACTTAGGAGCAGCGTGTGTTTTGGAACACATAAATCCTCTCGTTTCCTGCAGACTCAGCCAAACGCTCACAGCTGAAGCAGACAACTGTCCTTTTTGCAGCAGCGGGTTGGTTTATGCAGCCCTCATTGTGGCAAATAGATCATCCAACTCATTAATCATGAGCAGCAGAACCGGCAGCTTTTCAGAATGGAGCTCCAAGCCTCCCCAATGTAGCACACATCCACCACGTACAACATTGGTTTCTAAGATGTACTGGTGGTGGCCCCAGACCCCTTTGCATTGTGATGGAGCCATGGGGTGGAGGTTGCACCTCTGAATTTCATCTTGATGTAGCCATGCTAGAAGTAGAGCCCAGATTTCCACACTATTTGTGGCATGGAAGATTCAATGTGCAACAACTGGAATCTGGTAGTGGTGCCCGTTAAATAGTCACACAAATACCACGTCTGATGCTATGCCAAGTAAATCAGGAATGAAGAATCCGTGACCCAGATCTTATCTGACTCCAGTTTCCATCTGCCACATCTGTCATGGCCCATGGTCAGGGCTGATAGGTTTTGTAATCCAATGACAGATGGAGGGCCATAGGTTCCCCATCCCTGAAGCAAATTGTACATTACAATTTTGCTTCCAAATTAAGTTTGTGCTATGTTCCAAGTCTGGTTTGTTTTTTCCGTTTTTTCTGCATAACCTGCTGCCAAATGTTCATTTGTTCTGTACAAGCTTTTGAAATTTGCCCACTAGTACTTTTCATTTATTTTTACCCTAGGATAAGCACACAGTTCTTCCATACAGCAATATCAACATATAGAGGATATTATTCTGACAGGTCACTCTTAATCTGACCTCCTTTCTATTTCAGTTACACTTGTCCTCTAGGAAATGAATCAGATCAGTATTACGAAATGGAAATTCACTTCTCTCTGGCACCAGGCAATCTGTTTTCAAGCTAAAATGGTCTCAGGCAATACAGCTATTATCTGTCTGCAATCTGTGATTCAGAGGTCAGTTAATCAAGGTGTAAAGGCATGGTGAGGTATTCATAACTTTGATATTTCATCCTTTGGACCTGGGCCTCATGAAAGCATGATGGATAATGATGACAAAAATTGTGGGGTTCACATCTCCATCTACTGTGAAGCCCAAAATAAAGAGGCAGCTTTTAATGGCCTAGCAGAATGATGGACTTTTGCTTTCCTGTAAACAAATTAGAAGGAAATCCTTCCATCATACATCTCCCTGTCTTTGTGGAACTGGTAAAAGGAGTCAGTTGAGTGATATAATCAAGATACTGTCAGGGCTAGTGTTACCATTAGGCAGTCTGAAATGGTTGTGTAATGGTTCTGGGGTTGCTCATGCGTAAGTTGCTGCCACTCCTGGCTAAGTTACCTGGTTGAACCCTTTCTGTCTGGACAGCCCTTCACTTCGTGGCTGTCTCAGTCGCTGGCAGAATCCGTCAGTGGGCATTTCTTGAACTTCTTCCAGCAAATAAGTTCTTTGACGCCAAGTCTCCTCCTACTCTCCCTGCGCGGAAGTCTTCTGCGCAGGGAGGGTGTGGGCAGCGGAGGACCCGTGCTCTCCCCACTGGTCTCCGGTGAAGAGTCCTGGAGCCTCCTCTCCGATTCCCCCATCTGCCCCCCTTCTCCACTGGTGTTACGCTGATTTCCTTCCCCAGCAGATGGGCTGCCTCTCTCCCTACTGGGACCCTCTCCGGCATCCCTCTGGAGGCTTCCCTCCGCCTCTAGCTCCGATGGCAGTTCCCTGACAGGTTGCCTCAGGCGGTGGAATCCTGGAAGGATCCAGGAGTGGTAGATTCTGCTGCTGCGCCTGCTGTTTCTGAAGCCTGCAGCCTTGGTGCCAGTTTTAGAGGCGGCCACGACAGCTATTTCTCCAGTTCCCTCTGGTGTTGAAGTGGCCACTGTCTCCAAAATGGCACCGGTGCTTAGGCCTGGGACTTCTGCTCCAGCTGTGGCCATTCTCTGCCCCCAGCGGCAGCGCTGAGGATGGAGAACAGCAGCAGCTGGAGCAGAAGCAACGCAAAGACCAAGCCACAGCTTCTTCAGTGGTCTTCCAGCTTCCAGCTCACTTGATTGGTTCGCCTCTTGCTTTTGGCTCTTCTGATTGGGTCTGTTTTCCCAAGATTCCACCTATTTTGTGTTTGCTGCTGCCAGGAGCAACAAGGAATTACTTTTGTCTTTCCATTGTCATGCTGCCATGCTGCTCTCCTGCAGCCATTTTGTTCCATTAATGTAAATTTTGCTGTCTTCTGGTTCTCAGCCAGCAGCACATGAGTTCAGTCTCCATATGAGACAAACTCACAATTTCTTCATGTAACTACCAAGTAAAGCCTGCCTTTCAGGGATCATATCGTGAACTGAAATGTGAGTAAACGTTTTGTTACTTTACTCAGAAAGACTTTTGTGCCTTTATTCTCTTAAGAGGGATCAAAGGGGACACCAGGAAATAATTTAACTAAGAGATTCAAACGAATCTGCAAACTAGCTTCCAGCTATATTAAGGGGAATTTGCTCTGCTACATCACTCACTAGCATGTGTGAAGGAAGGATAATATTTATTCAATATATCCTTTCCTACTATCCTTCACATTCCCACATGTCTCACCCCTGGTTCCAACACAGAGAGAGAATTACCTGGACTTCTTATTCTTGTGGTTCAGGGTGCAGTGTGTGGGTGCTCAGTTCTGTTGAAATGACAAAAAACATTTATTTTTCCTCGGTTAATGTATTCCACAGCCAGAGCCACTGAACTTGGTGGGGACAATTTAGCACCTGTTAAGTATTCAGTGTCCTCAGGTCAGGTTACATGATTTTTGTCAGCTTTCTTTGGGGGGAGGGGTGGCGAGCTACAGAGTAGTGTATATTGGAGTTGTTTTTTAGGAGTCTGATTTTGTGCTTTTTGCAGATAAAGCCATTTTTCTTCCGCACCATCACCTCCATCTCACTAAATTGGCAGGGGTGCGCCATTGTGTGGTTTGCCTTAGGTCCCGAAATGTCTTCAGCCAGCCCTGGATGCTGTTATGGGGCTCTTTGGTTGCAAGGATAACAGAATGCCAAGAAGGAGAAAGAGTTGGGATGAAGAAGAAAAAACCACGGGAGATCATTTATTCCCTCTGTTACTTTAAGATGAACTTTTACCACCAATCTTGATGAATGCAGCAGAAATCTGCTTGACTTTCAGTCCTCTGGTATTATAGACCTGGAGTTAGGAAGGTTGCATTTGGCCGCTTTGTTATGTTTTCTCTGCCAAGAAAGCACAATGCGTCTTGCAAAGCTGGGTGATAGCTCCTGATGCACAGCACTCCTGTCCTGATTTGTTTAGAAACAGGAACAGCCAAGCCCCAGGGGCCTGCAAAGAGGAGTTAAGTGCAGATGAGCTAAGGAGCTCCAGCAGAGTACAATGACATATTTAAGGTTCTGATACTATTCCAGTTCTTGCTTGAGGAAACCAAAACTACATTTGTAATGCCTATCTCCTTGAGGAACTTAAGAATGTGAGCCATGCAAACGAGAGGGTCACAGAACAATGAAGAAAGCCAGAATCAGTGTCCCTCCAGCCATCCTCTTCATTGTGCATTCATGATTATTTGTGCTCAGGATGGTCTTGGAGAGGTCACACGCGATCCTGCTTTCAACATGGTTTGTACTTGCAAATATTTGGGGGCAGTCACACTCCTTTATTTCCAATCAGTAGGTATCCCAAAACTTCCTGCTGAAATCTTGGAACTTTTTTTAAAAAAACAACAGCAACCACCACCCCACAAACGTTCTGGTTTGTTTTTGTGCTCTGCTTTTGCTGCACTATATAGCCCCTCCAGAAGGGAAAGAAAGCAAACAGAAGAGAGAGCAGGAAGAGAAGTGAAGACTGCTAATTGAAAGACCAAAGACAGAAGCGGCTACATTGGTATCAACAGTTAATGGACACAGTTGACTCATTTATCCATGAAGTTCACCGTTGCCAAGTGATGTGGGGTTGGGTCATTGTGGGGTGGTTTAAGTGTTCTTTAGTTGGTTGGGTTAAGGTTGTTAGTTTTATGAGATAACGAAAGATTTCTGTGTCCTTTGACCCCTGAGGGATTGTCAGCCCCCCCTCATGCCAGCTGCAGTACTCTGAAGCATTACTCATTTTTTGGGTTGTTGTGGAAGGAGAACAACTACAGCAGTGGTTTTCAACCAGTGTACTGTGGCACCCTGGGGTGCCTTGAATGGTGGTCAAGGATGCCGCAGGCAACCCTGGCCTCTGTCCCTCTTTCCTTCCCTCCCTCCTCTGATGCCCTCTTGCGTCTCTGCCTCCCAAAGGCTTGCACAGCTGTTTGTTGCAGCAGCCACAGCTACAAGCTCCACAGGCAAATGGTGCCTCTGGGGCTGGCCAGGGGGTGCTGGTTGCCAGGAACTGAGGTGGCCTCGGAGTAAGCAAGCAAGCGGGCAAGGGAGCCCAGCCAGCCAGCTCACCAGCCCTTGCTGTTGGGAATGGGCAGATAAGTGGGAAGCCAGGCAAGCAGGCAGACAGGCGATGCCCTGGCTTTTCTTGGGCTTGCTGCATGGAAGGCCTGCCTGGGAGCTGAGTGCCTGGTGCTAAGGGGAGCATTTCCACCATGCAGGCCCGCTGCTGCCACTGCTGCCACCCAAGGTAAGGTACTGGGCTTTTGCTCACCTCTGGCCAGTCTTTGTTGTGCCACTAAGACTGGGGGAATCCTCTTCCCAAGCCCCTGTAGGGCAGTGTGAGGAGGCACCTCTCTTTGGAGCAGGGGGAGCAGCTCAGAGACCAGGGGTAGCAATAGCAACTGCCCAGAGGACTCTCAAGGAGAGGGGAGGAGGCTGAGGGAACACTCCACAAGGGAGGGTGCTCAAAAATGGGTGCCAGCTCTGCAAGCAAGGAGTGTGGTCCTGAGCGCCACAGGGGTGCCGCAGAAAGAATGTTGTTGGTCAAGGGAGCCGTGGACTCAAAAAGGGTGCAATCCTCTGAACTACAGGTTTGACTTATTGTGAGCAGTCTTTTTACAATCCACCAGCATCAAATGTCACCAGCCATCAGTGACATGGGCATTGTTAGGATGATTTGTGAGATTCTTTTTTCTTATGCATATTTGAAGAAATTTAGGCAAAACAAAATTAGGACACTTAATGGGAGCAGTTCAGCCATGTGGCAAGTTCATTGGAAACTGACATGATCATGTGTCATAAAAAAAACCAATGATTGCTTGGAGCCAGTCATTCCATTTGATGTGAATTGCACTCAATTTCAAAACATATCCATATTTACTGTGATACACACACCACACAAGTTAAATACTTATCTATATTTGTTGTTTTCTTTTAAACAGGTACTTTATTACACCCCTTTTATGCCAAAATGGCTTCAAAGCAGTTCTGGTAGTGTTGAGGGCCAATATAAGAAAGGGTAGAAGATGCAGGAAGTCTGTGATGTTTTCAACCATGGGAGGAACATTCCAAACTTATTTTGAGAGGCACTTAGAACATTGGCTGAAACCCAGATTGGATGTCTTCAGATGTTCATTGTCAAGTTGATAAACTAATAGGAGAAAGAAAGACCAAACATTGCCGTTGAAATATCCAATATGTCAAAACTCTAGGGCCATAAATCTAATCAGCTTCTTCATATTCTGAATTTGTGACTACCAAAGTATGTATGTCTTGTGGAGGAGACACTGTGGTCAAACAGGATGATAAAGGAGATCCTAAAGTAACATGTGTAAGATGAGAACTTCCCAGAATGGCAGAAATACAGGACCCTCTGAAACAGAGGTGTGGCTCTAAAATCTGATGGTTATCTTAGCTTAAGAGAAATGGGAGCCCTCCCCATATTCTATCACTTATTTGGTTTTAAACTATTTAAATGTTGAGGGCCATAGGCTTGGAGAGACATCCTCAAGTCAAATAATTACCCAGTGGAGGCCCTTCATTGGGTTTTCATTTGCTTATGCCAGTAGTAAAATGTGCCCATAAAAAAGTGGAAGAAGTAGGGAATCCTGCACTCAAATAGTTACTCTCTACACTTTTTACTTAAGGACATGTGAGCTTTAGGATTTTGGGTACTTACATCACTTATATTCAGGTTAATGAAGTCTCTGTTTTTCACACTTAGTGCCTGGAACACTCCTGGAAAAAAAATCAACACGTGATGTTGATCTGATTCATACAAATATGTGGGGACAATGCAAGGTAAATGACCTGAGGCATTTAGTGGTACTCATACTTAAGAGTAAACCCACTAAAATTAATAAATATGACTAAGCTAGATCCTTTAATTTCAAAGGGCCTACTGTGCAAAACTTAATTGGATGCAAGCTTTGGGGCCAAGATGCAAATCTGCATAAATTAGCACATGCACATTTTGTATGTATAAATGCCATAACTTTCAGAGGGGAAAACCAACCTCCGGCTGTTAGGGCTTAATATGAGCTATCAAGAGAATTTACTGGGCTCAGTTCACTGTATGTGGATTGGGCCTCCTATCTCCCCATCCCATGACTTATTAGCAAGAGCTGCTCTTTTGTATATATTAAAACAAAAAGAAGTCCTTGGGCAAATTAAGATGACAGGTGGGTGTAGTCTCACTGGCAATGTGCTTTGTAGTGTATTATGTGAGCACAGTTAAATACTAATACAGTGGTACCTCAGGTTAAGTACTTAATTCGTTCTGGAGGTCCGTACTTAACCTGAAACTGTTCTTAACCTGAAGCACAACTTTAGCTAATGGGGCCTCCTGCTGCTGCTGCACCACTGGAGCACGATTTCTGTTCTCATCCTGAAGCAAAGTTCTTAACCCGAGGTACTATTTCTGGGTTAGAGGAGTCTGTAACCTGACGCGTATGTAACCTGACGCGTATGTAACCTGAGGTAGCACTGTAACAATAACTGAAAATCCCCCACTAATGTTAAATATATGAAAGGGGGAAAGGGGCTATAGACTGGAAGCCAAGTAAAAAATATATGGGGCTGAGACCCCCTGGGCCATCCCCCGAAAATACCTTGCCAATATGATCAGTGTCTTACATAAAAGCTCTGTTGCAGTAAATGTCAGAAACATGGTGAATGCTGACATTTACAGGTTAGTTTTAGGAGGCCCAATGAGTAATGACAGAAATATTAACATCACTGTGGCTTCCCCTCACCTCACATTTGTACCAATGACATGATAAAGTGTCGTTTACTAATAAGTGACAGAAATAAAGGTGACATTCAAGCATTTACTGAAAGTACTAATTTGACCTTGAGCTTTACTGGGAAAAGTCAGAATTTTCTGTCATTTACCCTGCAACTCTTCAGATCTTAAGAATGACTGGTCATTGTTGGCATTCATCAAATGACTCTCGCTTACTGCAGCAGTGCCAAACATGGCTGCTTAGCAGAGCACTTGCCCTTTCAGCTCATTATGGCACCGAGACACAAGATAAATGTGCTTTCAAACTCATAGTGTCGTAATTATGAAGCAGAATAGCAAATCCAATAATTGTAGAACACTTGTAGGAAATGAACTGCTGCAAAACCGAATGATGAACAAAAACTGTGAAAGCAGTTAGGTGTTGGAAACCCACCTATTGTGTCTATCACATGTCAATGGGAATTAAAAAGCTTTCAAAGAGAACAAATAAAGATAAAAGAAGAAGATACTCACGGCTTGCATTTTCCAGGCGAATGAGGCAGTTTAAGAAGTCATCAAATTCAATCTGGTATTGATCATCAGAGTACCTCAGAACCATCAACTGCAGTAGATAATTATTGAGCTGAAACCCTTCAGGAAAGAGAAATTTGAGCTTCTTTAATAACTCACCGCAACTGCCACTCTTCCAGCAAGCCATTTGAAAGCATCCAAGACAAAGTATAGGACGCAGGATCTATGCATCCTGAGAACTGTGGTTTTAGTTTTTATATAAGCTTCCAGCCCTCGTGATTGTAAAGAATTGATTGGGTGAAACGGGTGTGTGTGTGTGTAAATCTAGAGTTCTGAAAATGTAGATTTTAATGCCTTTTATGATTCACTGTAGTTCCATATATAACTAACTGTTACTTTAACCAGTCATCATAATCATTTCTTTTAATCTTTGATCTCAGCCAGCCAGTTCTGGTCAGAATTTCCATTGGAATCTTGAGTCTTTAAAGTACATTCTGCAGCCACCTCAATCTTATTGACTTGATTTATTCTGAGCAAGGAACTTGTTCAAAGGAAGGGTACAAAAAATCCTGAATATCCTGTCTTGTGAGCCTACAGCCCTATATTCATTTTCCTGGGAGTAAGCCCCACTGAATTCATGGGACTTAACTCTCTTCCTAAGTGCCACTTTGGGCCTGTATGCCTGCTTTTAATAGATTATCTAATAAGGATTCTTTCATGTCACATCTAGTGATGATGATCTTGAAAGGCTGCTGCTCACTCACTGTCTGGGCTCCCTGCCAGCAACACAGTTGCTCCTGCTCTCCAAGCCTCTCCTGCCACCTCTGCCACCTAAGTTCACCTACTGCCAAGGCCAGCCTTTGAGAAAAAAAATGGTACCTGCTGCTTTTAAAGCAAGACGAAGTTCATAGGAAGACATGGTGCCAGAGTGGTCAGAATCAAAATGAAGGAAAATACCCTAAACAAACAAACAAAAAGAGAAAACTATTTGTAACCCCACTGAGAAAGGAAGAGTTGATGGGTCACTTAATTGTTTCAAGACATCCAAATGCTCCTTTATATTTGGGCTTCATCAGCCTGTGTGCTCTGACTGGCTATTTAAAAATTCATTTCTTGCCGATTGTGTATTGTCCAACTTTTTCAGATCCAAAACTGGGACATGCGGCTTCTGGGACATGCTCCTGGGCACATCATGTAACCTGCACCATGCTCTAGCCTCAAAAAAGCACTTTTGGGGGGCTGGAGTGTGGCCTGAGATGACACGAGATGACAGCACCCAAAATGACCACTGAGATTTTGCAGGAAAAATGGGATGACCCTTTTTTCCCAGCGTACCTGGCAGGTCACCAGTGTTTTCTCCTCATCATGAATCAGCACTTTCATCTTCCATGTTCCAACAGCAATATATTATATTCAAGCAATGTCTTTTGCTAAAGATTTATTTTGCTTGGCCTCCTTCTGAGGAACATTTGTTCTGACATTTATTACCTTTAAAAAATCCTTTTTTTTGCTCAAGTTTTTAAAAAATATTGCTAATGTTTCCTGTAAACTTTTTGCGGTTTGGCACAAAAGCAAACAAAGAATGTTTCCTAGAAACAGCTTTTTTATTTTTAAGAGCACTGATTTAATATGAAAGTTTTATGGGTCTTTAAAATTGCTTTGTAGTTACTTCAAAAATGCCTAACCAAACAACCAAGAAAACTATGACTCTATATTAACTTACAATCCACTTCTTCAGTTTGTCCCAGAAAATTTTGAACTCGTTGAATTCAAGTTTCCCATTTCCACTGGCCTGATGCAGTCCACATTAAGGAAAACAATACTAGTTGTGTAAAATACCAAAACCAGCCTACATTTATTACTTTATTCATGCAGTTAAACATTTTGAACTAACAGCCTTGTCCTATCAGCATTAACTGCTGCAGAGCACTATTACTGCATCAAGGACATGCTGCAGAAAACACATGCACAAAACCACCAGCCTGGACAGGCCCTGTTGCTAACATATTGTTATGTGTTGGGGTAAGGTGTAGGCTGTATGCTTTAGCCCCCTTCTAATTCCAGGATCCAGCCTAGATTCAATTCCTGGAATAGCTAGGCTAGCTTCCTGGTGAGGTCATGGACCATTAAAGTAATAAAGGAAGTAGCTCTGTACTAGAGCTGGTAGTTAGAAAGCAAAGGGCAGAGTTGAGAGTTGCTTTATGTGAGCTAGAAGTGGGCAGGCTGCAGGCTGGGCAGCTGAGAGACAGAGCTACACCTGACTTCTGTTGGAATCCAAGGCTGTGGCTATGGAAGAAGCAATACTTTAGTGGTGTGTTGCTGCCGTGAGCCCCTCCATCGTAGGCTCAGGTTGTACATATGTGTAAATAAACCATAGATCATAAAGACACCACAGTCTCCGCTGTCCCTCATTCCAAAGGAGACACGAATCCTGGGTAAGCACCTAGAACCCCTGGGATCTCACACGGCTTGGAGATTGAGGTGGTGTGCAACAATATAATGCAATACAGTGTCACCAATGCCCTCTCTAAGTCTTCAAATAATTCAGTGAATGAAAACACACAACAGAACCCTGCATCCCCTTGTCCTGAGTTATTTAAATAAGCAACCAATTCTACTTGTAAATGATATTATGGTAGAATGGAATTGTTTGGAGATGCCAAACAATAAAAAAAAAAACCTGGGCTGGTTCTGAATCACAAATATTCCAGTGCTCTTGAAGATGCTTTCGTGAATACAGTTTTGTTAAAATTCATTTCTATAATTTTTATAAGAAAATCTGCAAAGTCATTAGGACTTCCAAAGACATGCCCTGCTTAAGTTTTCCTCCGATGCACACCAACATATTTTTATATATTTGAAAAAGCAAAATCTTGTAGAGATTATTCTAAAACTTTGTAACAGCTTCACCGAAGGGAATTCCCACACTCGATTTTAAAGGATACATCCATTAGGGAAATGATGTTTCTACACGAGAGGAGAGTTACTTTCTTGAATTTGACGTTATTTGCTGCAAGAGAACAATCACTATCATAAAATCAAATTCACTGTTGTACAGCCCTTCTCTGCCACCCAAGGCTAAAAGAGCGCAGATCCATACCGTACATGGAAAGCACATTCAACGCACATGGCTTCCCCCAAACAATCCCATGGACCATATTTTTTTAAGGGTGTTGGGAATTGTAGCTCTACGAGGGTGAAACTACAGTTTCCAGGATTCTTGGGGAGAAGTCATGTGATTTAAATGTATGGTTACTAAGCAGAAAGGTGAACGTATGGAGTTTCCTTATGTAGAGCTGCAGTTTGGTGGTACTGTAACCTAGCTTTCTATACTGATTGGCAGATGCTTTCCAGGATTTCTTAAATATTTCATTTTTCAATTCTTAACAGTATTCTTATACATTTCATTTTTCAATTTTTAACAGTATTCTTATACATTTAAATCATTTTCAATTTTTTACATCTGAGTTTACTTGAATCCACAGACTTCCCCCCAACCCCTACCTGTGGTTTCCAATATTTATCTATTTCCCCCCCCCCCCATTTCATCTAATTACATTTTTCAAATTAATTTTATATCCTTTTTTAACTTTAGTCTTATTACATTATAAGTGTTATAACAATCCTACTAACATTTTTAAATATATGCAGTGCTCTTTAAGGTACTCTATAAATTCCCCCCACTCTTTGCTACATTTCTTGTCATCTTGGTGTCTGATCTTCACGGTCATTTTCACTATTTTGGCATAGTCCATCGTCTTGGTTATCCATCCTTCCTTAGTTGGGATCTTCTTTTCCTTCCATTTCTTAAGGACTTAAGATGCTCTCCAGGATTTGAGACGGGTTTATCTCTTAGCCCTAATTAGAGATGCCGGGGATTAAACTTGGCACATTGTGCATGCAAAGCAGATATCGTACCGACTGAACGATGCTCCTTTCCTTTCGCCTAATATTGTGCACACTGTACGGGATTTCCCATCACTATGCGGCATAAGAAATCATTTGCCAATTGGGCTTTGACAGCACTTACTTTTTTTCAGCACGGCGTTCAAAACATATTCAAGTTCCTCGGCGCTGATCTCCATGTCCTACAGTGGAAGAAATGAAGGCAGTTGGCAAGTTTGCGGGTTTAAAATGCAATCTACCCGTAATGTGCATTCATGGAAATCTGCTCTGAATCAGGACAATGTAGTCCAAATTAGGAACGCAGAAATTTATGCCAAATTAGCCCATTAGGGGATCTAGCTGAGCACTGTCTATACACACAGCAGATCTGCAGGGTTCTAGACAAGGGTCTTTCTCAGCCCTACCTAGAAACATTAGGGATTGAGCCTGGAGCCTTTGCATACAAAATGTGGTGTTCTGCCACTGAAGTGAGCCCTCCTGATCATCCAGAGTTCTGCTTGAATATGATTTTTTTTGTTTGGATGTTGTTACCTGTCCTGCAATCTGTTGGAACAATGTCCGGAATTGCTTCTCTTCTTCTGTTTCTTCTTGGGGTGGAGATGGTTCAGGAAGCTAAAACAACCCAAAGATTATTATTGGAGAAAAACAACAATGGCCGTATTTTAATGCTTCTGCTTACTGTCTTTGGGGTTGCACCTTGGAAAAAGAGGCATGTTGTTAACATTGGGTTTGATGGACTCAGTTTTTCTTTATTTTCACCTGGTGTTGCCATAATCTCGGATGCAACAAAACAATCACGAGTAACCTTAGTACAAAGTAATGCCTTTGAGTATGGTGATTGCCCAATTATTAATTGAAATGTGGTGACATACCTCTGGCAGATCAATGTCAACATTTCCATCCATCTCCCTGTGAGAAACAAATGCAAATCCAAGTTTTTCTATGATTTTCTATTTGGAACATTATAAAAAACAACAACCAGAGACAGTGTACTGGGTACAATGTAAATGTACCTCATGCTCGGTTCTTACATTATGGGGAAAGAGTGGTTGTAGGTCCTTATACCTCCATTACACACTGTTTCAGTAATGTAAGAATGTAGAAAGCTGGGAGTGATGCAATGGGAATTACCGCTCACCCCCTCCAAGAGGTGGGCGGGGTTTGTGACCCAGCATGGGGCTTCCTGGGACCAGGGTGCCACCCACCTTGGTCACAGGGTGGTTGATGCCCCACCCCCATCCCAGCGAGCCAATGGGCTGCAGGCTGCGGGTGAGGCAAGGGCAGGAGTAAGGGCCCATGCTCCTCGGTCCAGGCTCACAATTTTCTTTCTGAATGCACTGAAGTGCCTCCAGAGGAAGCGATCATCTGCACACATTGGTTCATGTCCCAGGTTCTACAATTGCTAGCAACTTACTCTTTTAAAAAAGGAAGCTGGGGATTATAGAGCTGGTTGCAAATGTAAACTTGAACTTGGAATTTTTCCATCAGATGGATGCAATACAGTGGTACCTCAAGTTAAGTACTTAATTCGTTCCGGAGGTCCGTTCTTAACCTGAAACTGTTCTTAACCTGAAGACCACTTTAGCTAATGGGGCCTCCAGCTGTCACTGCGCCGCCGGAGCACGATTTCTGTTCTCATCCTGAAGCAAAGTTCTTAACCTGAGGTACTATTTCTGGGTTAGCGGAGTCTGTAACCTGAAGCGTATGTAACCTGAGGTACCACTGTACTTGGCGGTCGTACGTACTTCGCGACAGCTTTCTTCTCAGAAAAAATCCTCAGGCAGAAATCCGCCTCCTGGTGTGGCTCAAACGTGGTAGGGACAACAACGTAATCCCCAGGCGGCAGCGCAAATCGGTCAGAGACTTCCCTTAAGTTGATGTAGGTTTTGCTCCTGGCCTTGGATGCGTGGTAGCGGAAAAAATCCTTCGTCAACTGTTCGTCGTTACTGGGGCTCTGTGATTGGATTTCAGATTGACCCCATTATTCATCTGTTAGCTTGGCAGATATAACAGCATAAGAACATAAGGAGAGCCTGTTGGATCAGGCCAATGGACCATCGAGGTCAGCATCCTGTTCTCCCTGTGGCCAACCAGATGCCTGTGGAGAAGCCTGTCAGCAGGGCCTGAGTGCCAGAGCACTCTCCCCTCCAATGTTTGGAGCCCAAAGTCACACCCATTAGAATGCAAACTCCAGATTCTGAAGCTGGTCTACTGCCCTTTCATTTCAGCCTCTGCCTTTGTGTATTGCCATGCATTTATACAGCAAAACGAATATCAAGTGTGGGTCTTCAGTGTGTTGTACTAAGTGGATATATGCATGGGGAACAAGGTCAGCTTGTGTAAAGAGTTTCCCCCTCTTCTCTCCCTTAAGAACCCTCTAAACATGTTCTGGGGGTTCCCCCAACTCTCTAGGGCAGACTTGGGGGGAGGGAGTGAGGAGAGGCATGGAAAGACCCACTGCAAGAGCATATCTCATTCCATGCACATGACAACTTAGCTGAATCCTGAACTATACAGTTCAAAGTTAAATAGGAGACGGCTACATATTGTATTATTATTATCTGTTGCACCTATACCCTGCCTTTCCTCCAGAGAGGAGCTCAAGGGGGCAAAAAGGCAGATCCCCCCCCAATTTATTTCTGCCCTTCTTTTTGCAACAGCTGAAGTGTGCGGCTCTTAATGACCCAAAGGGATATGAACTTAACCTTCATACTATGAATTAACTTCATGCCGCATGAATCATCTTCTTCTGAATGGCCACTATATGTCATTCTTTTTCACAACCGGGAAAATTAAAGAAGGGAATGCTTTTCCTGTACCAGGGCAAAGAGCATTCACACAGCCAGAGTTTTTTGGAAAGCTCCCCACCCACATTTCTGAGCAGTTTCCTATCTCGGTAGTGCAGTGCCAGTGCAGCAAGGAAGACAGTGAGCACCTGCAGCTATCAAACACACAGGACTGACAGGGACTCAAGTTTAGCTTGCAGATAAAAATAAGAACCACTAAAAACAAGGAAAAAGCAATCATTAAAAAACAATGAAACATTGATAAAATTAAGAAACAAACACACAACATATAGTGATGAAGTGACTCAGCTGCAAGTCACATCAAAAGGTGAGGGGAAAGGCTCAGGGACTATCACCACATCAAAGATGTGTCTTGTGTCAGGTGTTCACCTTGGCCCTGCCCAGAGCGAACCATCACATTGCTGGAGAGGAAAATACCTCATAGATGGCATAACCTATGGTTAGCATTTCAGCTCCCTGCTTCCTGAGTTTACGGCGGTCTTTTTGCATTAGAGCGGCTATAAATGTGCATTCATTTTGACCATCATCTTTTTCTGTCAGCTGGAGCTTGATCTGTGGATTTGTCCAAAACGTTTCTGGAAATTAGAGAGAAAAAGAATGGAAAAACAAACTGAGTGAGAGAAAATGCATGTTCCCATTTTTCTGGTATGGAGAGGGAGAGGGAGAGGGAGAGGGAGAGGGAGAGGGAGAGGGAGAGGGAGAGGGAGAGGGAGAGAGAGAGAGAGAGAGAGAGAGAGAGAGAGAGAGAGAGAGAGAGAGAGAACATTCAAAGCTATGGCTCTTTATTAAAATCAGTATGTTTATGTTTAGTCACAAAAGCATATTTCAACATTGCCATGTCTGCTTCAAGCACATTGTTATAAAATATGCTGGAAATATGCATAGCAATGTTAATCTGGAAAATGCCATTAATTTTTCACAATACCCTCCTCTGAGAGAACCTAATGATAAAATATCTTCCCTTGATAAAACAGATCAGTTATTTTCACTACCACTAGGGCATCACTTGGACTATTAAGAAGAACTCATCCCTCCTGCCTTTCATGAAGACCAGCAGTGGAGCCTGCAGACACTGCCTGTGTACTGTGGACTACCATATTTCTTTCCAAACAATCTACAAAGGCTTGGAACTGACAGCTCCCCTCTGAGTTGAGTCAAAAGTTGTGAGTCTGAAAATCAATGAGTCATCAATGGGCAGAAGTGGCAGTTGTGGTAGGGCAGAGCTGCCCTCTCAACACCACCATTGCTGCTACTTACCTGTGTGCTGTGGGTTGGTGGCAAGGCCAGGGTTGTGCACCAGTAAGATCACCATTGCCCAGTCAAACAGTCCCACAAGTGCACCCAGCCTCACTACTGCCCTGTCACATGCCCTGCTGCTGTCAACAGGGGAATTACAAGGAAGGAAATGCAGACCATTGGCTCAGCTTAGCTTTGACAAGCTGTAGCCTCTTAATAATGATGATGATACTCTGAAGTTCCCAATGTCAAATAGAAACAGTGGCATCAAAAGCCATCAAAAGTATTTATGGAGCTGAGCAGTTATTTAAGCTCATGAGGAGTTGGGCCTCACTGTTTGAACAATGATGAAGAAGGATGGGTAAGAAGCAAGGTCTTCCCACGGAGAACAAAAACGTGGCAAGAAATTTCAGATGCACACCTATGAAGTTTCTGCAGCCTCCAGCAGTGGCCCCCCTGACCCAGCTGCCTTGGTGAACTATCACCTCCCATTTATGTGCTGCATTATCCTCAAGGGCATCAGGCGTCAGGTTGCAGATCTCAACTTTGTCGAAATGAGACTGGAAATCATCAAACTTCATCCTGTATAAGAGAAGAAAGAGAGATCACACTATGAAGGACCGTGAAGGATATCAACATGCTGAAGATTACATGCTCAGGGCAGGGGCTTGTAAGCATGTCTCTGCTTCCCCTCATGTGTTTGTTGAGATGTGAGGAGGGCCAAGTAACCACGAAAAAGGCACCCTGGTTTGCTCTTGCTTTAATGCAGCTATTTTAATCAGCATATTCACTTACCAGAACTCTCCATCATCTAGGGCTGTCTGATACAAACGTTTTTTCTCAGATGGGCTGACGGAACGCCATTCAGGAGAACTTGAAGAGAAAGAGATAGCCGTCAGCCTGCTGGCACTCACAGAGTACTGCGCATGCCAAACTCTTGGGCATGTTTACACCATACATTCAAGGTGCATGAAACACACATTTCAAGCGCATGACTTCCCCCAAAGGATCCTGGGAACTGTAGTCCCCCCCCCACAGAGCAACAGTTCCCAGCAACCTTAAACTACACTAAATGTGCCTTGAATGTAGCACATGCAGCAAGGGGCATCTTTAGGGTGGGTGGCTCCAGCTTGGCTAGACAGATCCACTGAGTAGGTTGAGCTTTCAGAGAAGGACCTGATCCTTAGCTTCTGCTCTGGCTGGCAGGGGCTTGGATGCAGCAGTGAATCTGTCACTCCGCACCTCTCAGCCCTTACTTAGGATTGCTTTGTCCATCAGTATTAATGCTGAAGCTATTTCCTGACCTTGGCCATTCATTCGTGGATATTTTATCACACCAGTGATGTTTAGCCATTGCGTATTCCGCTTCAGTGCCTGTACTTTACTGCGTCATCCAAAATGTCAGGTGCTAAATAATGGGTGATATCAATGAAATCAATTGAATTAGGTAAATGCACTCCATTTATTCCAGTGGGTGTTCTGAGAATGGCTTATCATCCCATGAGCGCGTTGCGTTTTCAATACCTGTTCCCCCACACCATTTGCAGAACTTGTGTATGTTAAAAGTTCTTGGAACAGTGAATATACTAACTTGTCACTCCAAGGGCCATTCCATTCCACTTGACCCCATGGGTTCCTCACTCGAATGAGCTTCACCTTCCGGCCTTGGTAGTCCACCTAGTGAGAACGGAAGCAAGAAAGAGAAAGAATACAGAACAGCTTTCCAGTGCAAAAAGACAAGAAAAAGACTCACATGCGTAATCCAAGGACAGCCAGGATGATGCCCTGCACATATGGTTAGACTACAACTCCCATCATCCATTGGCCATGCTGGCTCAGGCTGATGGGAACTGTAGTCCGAAAACATTCTAGAGCATTCCTTGGCTACCTTGACTTAATATAACAACAACAACAACAACAACAAATTTCTTGTACCCCTCCCATCTGACTGGGTTGCCCCAGCCACTTTGGGCAGCTTCCAACAAAATATAAAGGAACACAACAAAACTTCAAACATTAAAAAGTTGAACTAAGACGTTCAACTGAATTTAGTAGGATTATAAAGCAGAGTGGGAAACCCCAAGCTGGATGGCTGAATGCAGCCTTCAAGGCCCTCATTTCTGGCAGCCAGAACTATCCTCAGACTACATCCCTGTCCTCAGAGCACACTGCTTACTAGTTCAGCTTTGTACACAGAGTGTTTTTTATTCAGCTAGAATATGTACTTGAACTCTAATTATTACTTTTGCTTATCTGGATGTAAGACAGAGATGGATTTGTGTATGTGTAAAAATCAGCCTACTGTACAAAGGCGAAATGTGCATCTGTTATTCTGTCAACCATTGCCTCTGCCCTGCTCATCATTGGCAACTGGCCCCTGGAAGGGAATGTGGCCTCCAGGATGAAAAAGGTTCCCCAGCATCTATTATACAGCATCTATTTTGAGAATTTTAGCCTATGGAGAATCTAATCATCCACATTCATCCTGACATCTTAAACTATGAAGCAGTTTTTCTTTATAATGCTGAGTAACTCAATTAATCTGGATGACATTCTCTTCACAAAGCAAATCACCAAGCCCCTGGTACTTTAGACCTGAACATAAAGTTGGGTCTCTTTTTTTGGCGAGATTCCCAATAATGGGCATGAATTGCCCACGCTGTGTGAAGCCAACTAAAACAGTACCCCAGCAATTCAAAAGCATATTATATTACAACTATCTCTGAGCATAGGATAAACAGGCTTGGTTTCCGAAGCCAACCACTCCTCCCCTTTAAATAAAAATAGGTTCCGTCCTCTTCACAGCAAGACAAACCACAACAGAAAAGCCACTTACCTCATCAATACCAGTTACTGAATAGGCATGACCTTTTATAAGTCCGTAGGGTGTACGAGCTTCTGACTCAGCTGCACTGCTGGTCTAAGGCATGGAAATATAGGTTTAAAATACTAGTCTTATTGAAGTAACATCATGTATTTATTCACATGTATATGTAAGAGTGAGAAGAGTGAGTGACCACATTTAGAAGCAAGGGGTTGTATCCAAAGAAAACATTTTGTATGTGGAACATATTCAGCAAGCAGAATGAAAATTCCCCTCCCTTTCCCCCTCTCCGTGCCCCTAATCTGTTCCATAGCTTTGGGGGGAACCCCAGAGCAGATTTGGGGAAGGAGAAGGGAGGATGTTCTGTCGTGCTTGCAGAAATCGTTCTGCGTATGCAGTGATTTAGTTGGAAACAGCTACAGGTAAGGAATGTGAAATACAAAATCCTACAATATAATGTACAGTGATAACATATAAAATATTTAAAAAGCTGGTTAATCGACAATGCAAGTAAGACCTCAAATCATTTCCCAAACACTTGGGGGCGTTGATAGATCCCCAGAAGAGGTCTCTGGTGTGGTGTAGGGGCTAGCATGTTGGGCTGGGCTGTGGGAGATCTAAATCCCTGTTCCGCTATGAACCAATCTTGCCCAGGTTGCTAGCTCTCACCTAACTTTTCTTACAGGATTCATGTGAGGCCAAAGTAGTCCTCTGAGCTCCTTCAGAGCAGAATCCAAATTCAGCACATTGCGGATGATTACTGTGAATGGCTTCAAATATAGATGGGGTTAAGAAGATGGACTAGCATAGAAGAATTAGCTATGAATGGTGTATGGGGCTTAGGCAGCAACTGTGTGGATGCTTACTTGGAAGAAAGTCTCACTGAAATCTGCAGGGTTTCTGAGCAGACACTGGTTACTGCTGCTCTTTCTCAAATTTAGATTTTAGTAAGTGCAATTAATTAATTAATTAATTAATTAACATATGAGATAGCCATCTTCAGATATCTTAAGGGTTGTGGAAATTTGAGCAAGCTTATTTTCTGCTGCTCCAGAGGCTAGGACCTGAACCAATGGATCCAGTTCCAACTAAACAATAGGAAGAACTTTCTGGCAGTCAGAGCTGTTCGACAGTGGAACGGACTCTCTCGGGATGTGGTGGACTCTCCTTCCTTGGAGGTTTTTAAGCAGAGATTGGATGCCCATCTGTCATGGGTGATTAATTTGAGATTCCTGCATTGCAAGGGGTTGGACTAGATGACCCTCAGAGTCCCTTCCAGCTCTACAATTCTATTATTCTGTGTATCATGGCAGCATCCAGCAGATGATATGATATACCAACAGCATATTCCATCCCTATTATGCATCAGGGAACTCAGTACTTTGGAGAAATTGTTCATTCAGAGCAACGAAACAGATCTATACAGATAAAACCCCTGAAACTCAGCTTTATCATTTTACTTACATCAATAGAACAGCCCACCATTGAACCTCTATTCAGAGCTTTTTTTAAGATGTCATAGAAATTTTCTGGAGCTTTTTTAACTTCAAACATTTCTCCAACTCCTCCTGTGAAATCTTCCATTGCTTCAATTGTGCTTCCGCCTTTTAAAGCTTCATAACTTCCATTCAACCTGACAGCGGCCAAAACACACACACACACACACACATATATATACAAAACTTATCATCATCATCATTATTTATTAAATTGGTTAGTTGCTTTATCTTGTCCAGGCCAACCCAAAGTGACTTACAACCAAAGAAACGGACAAACAACCCCCGCCCCATATATATACATTAAAACCAAGAGGGAAAAGAAATACATTTAAAACATCCCACCAACTTCTAAAATGCCACCTATAGCTAAAGGCCAAAGACCTGGTTGTAGAGAAAAGGTTTTGTCTGGTGCCTAAAGATATGTAATGAAGGTGCAGGCAAACCTCCCTGGGGAGATAACTCCACAAACCGGGAGCCACTGCAGAAAAGGCCCATTTTCGTGTTGCCACCCCCTGGATTTCTCTTGGAGGAAGCCCATGAAGAAGGGCCTCAGATGATGAATGTTTGACCAAGAACTTGTCCAAGTCTCTTGGACAATAGGGGTGGAATTCATACTGTATACCACTTCAATTGCTGCATTGCTGATTGGGATAATCCAGTGCTTTTTTCTGGGGGATACGCAGGGGTACATATACCCCTAAACATTTTGTGAATCTTTGTACTTTTGTCCATTTACTGTACTGTATTTATTTTTCCCAATTCGAACTTTAAAATGGTGATTTTCTTGAGTCAAAATGAGAGTACCCCAAACATTTTTAAGGGGGGGGGGGAAAGCACTGGGATAATCTACTAGGAAAGTCTCTTAGACAAGCCTTACAGAAATCAAAGTTCTTGTACATGCCCAATATATTTTGAAAGGTTTCTACAGCAGAGGTTCCTAGCATATTGTGCCTTGATGCAATTGTTGGTTTCTGCTTTCTTCTCTGTGCAGCGAAAGTGCTTGTCACGAGACAGGTGTTTACATTCCACAGAGTCTGTACTGTTGGGTTTCTCACGGGAACGGGAGACTGGATATGACGTAACACTGGTTTCCTGTTTTTCACTGCTCTTTGCAGTTTCAGTTTGAGATTCTCTCCGTGCTTTAGAGGAGAGATGACGCTTTCTCTGCTCCGGCAGAGGGAAGATGTTTTTTTGTAACTTACCAGCTTTGAACCGTAAATAAAGTAGTATAGAGCATGTTGGCACATACTTCTCATCATTCCGCTGTGCACTGGACACTGCTTATCCCCAACATTTGGTTATGGGCCCAGAAAAACGCAGTGTTTTGAGAATGGACTCCAGAAGTCGGGCTCCTGGCAAAGGAACAAAGGAGCAAAGAAACGGAGAGCCGGCAAAGGATCGGAACAGCGGCAGAGACACGGATCGCAAGGTATCTGCTCTGCGCGTCAAAATGATTGATGAAGGTATGTGCTACTGCTCCGGGCAGCCTGCCAGCTTCTAATTAATGGCTTTATGGCTGGACTTTGAACTTTTAATAGCCGGTTTTTGCCGTGGCACAGGCAAAAGGCTAAAAGGGCAAGATTTCCTATGCTGGGGGAAATCGAAAGTAACTTTTACAAATGCTGTTGAAGTAAAGCAAATAAACAGAAGAGTGGCACAGGCTCATAGGCAGAGGCTGTTTAGAATTTGCTTTTGGATTGAAGCAGCTGTACACAGAAGCAGCTTGTATAAAGCAGCAGAGATGATGCAGGAGGCAAATGCCAGAGTCATGATGGCTAGCTGCAGAAGGCTGGATGAGGCAAGTGGGGAATTTCATACCACTGATCAGCCAAATGCTCAACTCACAGTAGCCTGTGATACTGCCATGATTTAGAATGAAGCAGATCGGCGGGGTGATAGCTGCATGGGAAATGGGGAGACTTCACAGACGTCATCCCGCAGTGCAGTGGAACCACCAGATGGCGCCAAAGCTTTGAAGGCAGTGAAATGCTACTCGTGTGGACGTCTAGGCCATATGAAGAGGGAATGCAAATATCCCAGGGCCAAGACAGAGCAGCGCAGTGGAAGCTCATCGCGTGGAAAAGGCCAGGGCAAAGGCAAAGGTCCGGTGTCCAGGACAACGCAGCACAAGGCAATGGTCTCACGCTTCGCTCCAAAGGTTACAAAGGTTGCAGAGGTTGCAGAGGTCCAGAAGACGTCTAGATCTTTCTTCGTTGTTGATTCAGCTGCAACGCATCGCATGTGCAACGATAAGAGACTGTTCGTGTCTTTTACACCGCAGGAAGGTGCAATTCACCAAGCGGATGACCACACAATCCCCAGTAAAGGCTACGGAACTGTTGTTCTTCACAGTTTGGACTTATCGATACAGGATGTTCTTTATGTGCCGGATGCGAAACATAATCTGCTCAGCGTTGGACAGCTGATTGAGAAGAAGATTGACGTTTCCTTTAAAAACAATAGATGCATCATCACCAAGAAAAATGATTATCAATTGTATGCTGAATTTGTTGGTCGTTTGTTTGTTTTGTATTATGATGATGTTGTGCAGGATGACACTTGTTGCATTGCAGGTTCTAACAAAAGTTTGCATGCAGAATGTATTCATGATTTTCACAGGAAATTTGGTCATTTGCATTTTGAGGCAGTATCTAAAATGCCTGCCTTGGTTGAAGGTATGACTATTAAACCCTGCAGGTACCACATGAAGTGCAAGGCATGCGCAGCAAACAAGGTGAAAATGGCTGCGAAAGGTAAGGTGTCTAGTAGGCAAGCTACAGAACCATACCAAATTATTCATGCTGATTTGGTTGGACCACTAGCGCCCTCTTTGGGTGGAAATAGGTACTTCATGGTTCTCCTTGATGCATTTTCCAGGTATATTTTTGTGTACAATCTCAAGCAGAAATCAGAGGCTTTTCCTAGGTTCAAGGAATTCTGTGCTTGGTTGGGAAATGTGCATGGTAAGAAGATAAAGATTCTTTTCACTGACCGGGGGGGAGAATTCACTTCTCAGCAGTTTGAAGCTTTTCTGGCTGAGAAAGGAATTCAACACGATTTGTCTAGTCCTCGCTCGCCATGGCAGAATGGACTTGCGGAACGAGCAAATCAAACATTGCTTCAAGGGTTAAAAACCTTGCTGCATGATGCAAATCTTCCAGAGAGTTATTGGGCCGAAGCTCTCTCATGTTTCACTTACAGTTATAATCGCAGGTTATCTTCAGCGATTGGTTGTACCCCCTATGAGAAGATGTTTGGCAAGAAGCCATACATCAAACACATGAAAATTTTTGGTTCTGACATGTGGATTCACTCACCACAAAACTCCAAGTTAGACAAGCGTGGATTGCATGGTATCTTTCTAGGTTATCAGAAAGGGTCTTACAGAATAATGATGACTGACTCTAAGGAGATTAAGCTCACAAGAAGTGTTGAGTACAATGCCAAGTGGGGGGAGAATGTGGGAATTTTCCAATGTTATCCTGATGACAGTGATGAGACTGAGGATAGTCAAAAGCAACCGCAACAACCCACACCCACTGATGAAGGTTCTGATTCTGAGTCTGAAACTGAATCGGATGATTCAGAGGATTTCAAGAGTGCGAAAGCCTCTATGCGACCCTCTGAAAGCTCTGATCAAGAACTGGAGGAACCATTGTTCACAATAGGTCGTTTTTCTCCTAAGAAGGAAGAGGAGAGTGTTGAAGACTTAAGGCTAATTCGTAGGTCACAGAGAGCCACAAAAGGCAGACCTCCAAAGAGATTTGCTGATGAGTTTGCTAACATAGCAGTAACAGCTGTTAAAAGCTCCAAGAAGGTTTTTGAACCTTCAAGTTTCCAAGAAATCCAGGATTTGGATTCAAAGGAAGCTGAGCCATGGTTAAATGCCATGAAGGCTGAGCTTGATTCCTTGGAAAGGAACAAAACATGGGACCTAGTTCCAGTAGTTCCAGGAATGAAATTGCTTGGAAGCAAATGGGTCTTCAAAGCGAAGACTGATCAAAATGGCAAGATAGTCAGACACAAAGCCAGATTGGTAGCCAGAGGTTTTGCTCAGGTACCAGGTGAAGACTATCACGAGACCTACTCACCTACAGTGAGGTATGAGAGCATTAGGCTTATGCTCAAGCTAGCTGCAGAAGAAAATCTACACATTAGTCACCATGATGTGAATACAGCTTTTCTGTACGGATCTCTAAATGAATCACTTTATATGCTTCCACCTGATGGCGTACAGGTAAAACAGGGATTTGTTTGTGCTCTGAAAAAGTCCCTTTATGGTCTCAAACAAAGTGCACGGTGTTGGCACACAAAACTCACTGAAGTATTGTTTTCTCTAGGTTTTCAGCAAGGGAAAGCTGATCCATGTGTATTTGTCAAAGAGGAGGGGCAAAAGAAACTATATTGTTTGTTTTATGTTGATGATCTTTTATTCTTTTGGAAAGATGTCACAATGTACAATAACGCCCTAGCTCAACTGAAAGAGCACTTTGACATGAAAGATCTTGGTGAGGTAAACAACTACCTATCTCTGGAAATAGAGAGAGATCAAGATGGTAACATTCTAGTACACCAGTCAAGGAAAATTGCTGATGTGTTAAGCAAACTAAACCTGATGGATGCTAACCCTGTAGACACACCGATGATAACAGGTTATCAGGTAGATGACACTGAAGAAGCATTTTCTGACACTACACTGTACAGAAGTGTGCTAGGCAAGCTAAACTTCATTGCCAGATGTTCAAGACCAGACATTGCTGTTAGCTGTAATTTGCTAAGCAGACAAGTCAACAATCCTACTGTTAAGGATTGGAAAGCTCTGAAACGCATAGCGCGGTATTTGAAAGGCACTATGCATTACAGACTGAGATTTAACAATCAGAAGTCTGGTGGTCTTGAGATATTTGCAGATGCAAGTTTTGGAAGTGACACTACAGACAGGAAAAGTACGTCTGGAGTTTGCTATAAGTACAATCAGGGTCTATTTGATTGGTCATGCAAGAAGCAAACAACAGTTAGCTTAAGTACTTGTGAAGCTGAACTGAATGCACTGTCTTATTCACTTAAAGATTGTGAATGGTTGTTACAATTGTGCAAAGACATGAAAATTCCTGTCAAATGTCCAATCCAGGTTTACCAGGACAACAAAGCATGTTTGGCTTTGCTGAATTCTGAAGGTTGTAAGCAAAGCACGAAGCACTTGCAATTGAAGTTGCAACATGCTAGGGAACGTATTCAGAAGGGACTCGTAACGGTGTCCTATATGCCAGGTAATGAAATTCCTGCTGATGTATTGTCCAAGATTGTATCAAGGGATCAACACTGTACCTATGTGCAGAAGTTGGGTTTGTACTGATATTGTACGAACACGCTGCCCAGAGATGTTCATAGAAAGGGGGAGGATGTTGGTTTCTGCTTTCTTCTCTGTGCAGCGAAAGTGCTTGTCACGAGACAGGTGTTTACATTCCACAGAGTCTGTACTGTTGGGTTTCTCACGGGAACGGGAGACTGGATATGACGTACACTGGTTTCCTGTTTTTCACTGCTCTTTGCAGTTTCAGTTTGAGATTCTCTCCGTGCTTTAGAGGAGAGATGACGCTTTCTCTGCTCCGGCAGAGGGAAGATGTTTTTCTGTAACTTACCAGCTTTGAACTGTAAATAAAGTAGTATAGAGCATGTTGGCACATACTTCTCATCATTCCGCTGTGCACTGGACACTGCTTATCCCCAACAGCAATCACCCATTAGCTAGGACAGCATGGTGTGCTGGCTGGAGTTGATGGAAGTTGTAGTCCGAAACAATATCTGGAAAGCCCAATGTTGGCCATTTCTGAACTAGGTGAATAAACTATGGCTGGAGTATAAACCAAAAGGCACACCACTGCAGCTACTTATAGTACAGCTGTTACATACCACACATTTAAGGACATTACCTTTCTTCAAAGAACCTTGGGAACTATGGTTTAATTAAGGATGCTGAAAACTGTAGTGTTATCGGAGGAAAACTATGATTCCCTGGGTTATTTGGAGGTGAAGTTATTGCATACTCCCCATTTTAAGGTTATTACCATGATTCTGTTATTAGCATTCTTTAGATCCTTAGCAGTGGTAGCAGACACAGAGAGCTAAAATAGCAGGCCTCAATATCTGATTTCACAATCAAATTTCACAGACCACACAGATGACAGTGTGAGAGAAGAGTGCAGATAGCAATGAGGTGCAGGTGGTGAAAGCCAAGGAAACCATGAACAGTACCTAGATCACATAACCCACAAGGCTTACTTGGCATAAGCTTTTTCCAACAATGCACTCCAGAATTCATTGTGATCAGCTGAGTGTAGAAAAACCAGCCGGTCTTTGAAAGTGGGCAATCGGTCATCAACGACAATATCCAGCCACTCATTGTGTTGCCAAAACTGTTTGGTAAAGGTAAACAGAATAATTTGATAAGGTGAAATAATATGCAGCACGGTAATTTGTACTTCTTTCAGTAGCAAAAAAACCAAAACCCACTTAATTTTCTTGGAGCATTCAAATGGCAAGTCTTGACTAACGGAGCAATCAAAACTCTCCCCCTCAGTCCAGTGGGGCTACACAGAGTGGTGGGGGCACTGTTGCACATGGCGGTCTGGGTGGAAGGTGGAAGTTGGGCAAAGAGCAGGAGCTGGTACAGTGATTGGCCCAAACCGGGCTCGATGCCATCGCACAGAGGTAGTGGGGGTGGCTTGGACATTTGGACATGTATGACAAGAGTTCTCTTACCTGAAAATGAAATATTCCAGCATAGCCTGGTCCAAAATCCTGATCGAGTGGCACTACTCTGGCTAATGTGCTTTCATTAAGAGTAAGAGATGCTATAGCTGCCAGTAGCCAACAGTCACCTGGAAATAAAATAGAACAAAGCACTGATTCCTCTTGTCATCTGCTTCCAATTAACAGGAATTCTTTAGAATTCACATCTACAAAGTGGAGGTCAAAGTTCCCCGTTAAATTATTCCCATTAAACCTTTATTGCTTAGCTATTAAATTTTCCAATGCTTTTTCTTATGGTTGCACATCAGTGTGGCATTATTTTGAACAGCGCTCCAGTTTATCTAGATATTTTCTTTTAAAATTGGTTGTATGGTATATAGGCAGTGGTTTTTTCCCCCTAGAGGTACTCAAGGGTACTCAGTGCCAGCACCTTTTTTACTAAAAGAAAAGCACTGGGTATAGGGAATCAAATATGTAAGGTGAGCTGTCCTACCCAGGAATCATATTTGATGCATGGTAGAGGTTTTGTGGTGTACATACAAATGCATGATGGACGTTGGGTGAAAAAGGGCAGGCCTGAAATCTACTCTCTGTATTTACCAATAATCATTGGATGAGACTGTACACAAGTGAAGCGAAGAACCCACACAAATGAGAAAGTAGAGCCAATGAACTTTAGCTGCGTGACCGTATGCACGTCAACACTCGCGTTTCCATGCACAAGGCAGCTACAATTTCAGTGGCAAAGAACACTCACCAAGTTCCCCTTGACAAATGTCCGTTCTTGTGGCGCCTCCAAGAATAAACTGTGGGTCTTTAACGATTTCCTTGAAGAATATTGGAAAAAAAGGTAAGTGCTCTGAATGGAATATATTCTGCTGTGCATTGCTGCAACTGTGTGTCTATTCGGCCCAATGACAGACCTGGAGCCTTGGGCAAACAGCAGACATTAAGATCTGCCAAGTCCTGTCCTTTATTAAATTGTGCATTGGAAGATTTATGGCTCCATAATGATATTATAGCATCGTTGTCAATATATGAAGATCCTGTGCTGCTGGTGTCCGACCCAAAAGAAAATGGAAAATTACTGCCGTTGATTTCCTGAATTATGAGACTTCACTAGGAATACCACAGGGCATATTAGCACTCGTGCGTAGGCACAGCAAGTGATTAAAGACTTTTATACTACATTTGGATATTTAATAGCTTTTAACAAAATATTTTTAGGCTCCTTTCAAGCCCAGACAGGCTCCCAGGGCAGCTTTCAAATCAATCCAGAGCAGATTCTTTTAGGAGGGCTTCTGTCTGATATCTCCTCTCTTCTTCTCTCTGCTTACTCACCAGCCATGCACAGCCTGGAGTGGCTAGGATAGTGATGATGATGATGATAATGATGATGATGATGATAATAATAATAATAATAATAATAATAATAATAATAATAATAATTTATTATTTGTACCCCACCCATCTTGCTGGGTTTCCCCAGCCACTCTGGGCGGCTTCCACAAAGACCAAAAATACACTAATATGTCATACATTAAAAACTTCCCTGAACAGGGCTGCCTTAAGATGTCTTCTGAATGTCAGGTAGTTGTTTATCTCTTTGACATCTGATGGGAGGGTGGGCGCCACTACCAAGAAGGCCCTCTGCCTGGTTCCCAGAAGGCCCTCAGCGCTGGACCTCAGTGTCTGGGCAGAACAATGGGGGTGGAGACGCTCCTTCAGGTAGTGGTGTGCTTTGAATAGTAGAGTAAGGTGCCCAGTGGCCTACAAGACTGGAGGATTTTCCATTGCTCTCAGAGGGAATTTCACAGAAAAATACAACTGCCTACAGTGTTTATGTGATGTATCCAGTGGTCTGTGTTTACCTGAGCTTGAGTCTGGACTAAGGATTCTGAGCCCTTGTGTTCTGATTCGATACATGATATCCAATCACAGAGCATTTCAGGATTTGGGCCTCTGCCATTGGCCCATGAACTCTGAGTCGTGATTCGCAGCTTGGAAATTGAGACAGCCAATCACTTTGGGAGTGGCCCAGGCCTTCAGGAATGTATATAAGCAGTTGCTTTGCCCCTGTTTCCCAGTTACAGTATGTAGTTCAACAAAGGTTCTTCCTGTTGTTGCTGTGTCTTGCCTCATGGGAACCCACCTACACTTCAGTTTACTTCGGAGGACTGGGCTTTTTGGGTCTATTCATCCATCCTCCTCATCAATCACACCACTCTTAGCATCAACTGCTTTCAAGGCAAGCAGTTACCCTGGGTTGCCAATATCTGTTTTAAAAAATAAGCTAAAAAGCAAGGAAGGCATACTTGTCTATCTAAAAGCGACCATACATGCTGATGATAAATACACATGCAGGTCACAATGAATGCTGAGAGATTCTGGAGTCCAGGGCTCAAATTAAGCCTCAGACAAACAGAGGCTTTGTGGGAAGGGAGCCAATGCAGGAACGTGCTTGTGGAGCAGAACCTTCCTTCCCCAGCGGAGGAGACAAAGGTCGACCATGTCTACACAGTGGGCAAGATGGATAAAGGTGGCAGCCAAGGCAATTAACGGAGGCTGCAAGCTTTACACAGGCTACTGGTAGTTTAAAAATTGAATGGAGCCAGAGGCTGGCATTTTTTCTCCCCCAGAGCATTTCCCTGCTTCAAAGGAAATGTCAGAGAGCAGGTGACCTGGCTGGCTGCATTCCTGCTGCTCAATGCCCAACTGGGGGAGAACATTACTTAGGCCGGTGTGTCATGATTAAAGAGAACAAAAGGCAAGTCAAACCAGCCCAGTCATCACTGGCACCACCTGCTTGTTCAACACACTGGGTCGTGCAGAGCTTGCAATTGAACCATGCAGCACAAAGGAACAGGCTTGCCCTTAGAGAATACTGTAGTGCCGGGAGACTGGGATAAGAAAGGGATTCCTCTAGACCTGCTCTACAGGCACAACTCGCTTCATTGCACTGCGCAGACATGCTCCTTAGGAGGATGAGGGTGCAGCTGCAGGCAGATTGGCGGCTTCCAGGGGAAGGAAGCCCTCTCCCACTGCTGCCGCTCCCCTTCTGGCCACAAGAGTGGAGGGAGCCTGGCTTAATAGATTACAATATAGTGTAAACATAACTTTTATATGCACTGGGAAACATTTAAAAATAAATAAATATGTGACCCGCTTTATTGCAATATTCACTTTATTGCAGTGGTCTGGTAAGCCTGTATGCATTTCTGAAGCCTGACACAAAATTTGAGGTAGCCGCATGTAACCCATGGAGTAAGGTAAAGGTAAAGGGACCCCTGACCATTAGGTCCAGTCGTGGCTGACTCTGGGGTTGTGGCGCTCATCTCGCTTTACTGGCCAAGGGAGCCAGTGTACAGCTTCCGGGTGATGTGGCCAGCATGACTAAGCTGCTTCTGGCGAACCAGAGCAGCGCACGGAAATGCCGTTTACCTTCCCGCCGGAGCGGTACCTATTTATCTATTTGCATTTTGATGTGCTTTCGAACTGCTAGGTTGGCAGGAGCAGGGACCGAGCAACGGGAGCTCACCCCGTCGCAGGGATTCGAACCGCCGACGTTCTGATCGGCAAGTCCTAGGCTCTGTGGTTTAACCCACAGCGCCACCCGCGTCACAACCCATGGAGTGGTCCACCTAAAATATAATGCACAAAAGAGGGAGGGGAACCAATTTGTGCATACGAAAAATCCAGAATCTGAACCAGGAAAAGCTGATTTTTTTCAATCCAATTATGCAAAGAAACACATTTGCATTTATTTGCTGAGAAATAATATATCTTGCTTCCATTAATTATGAGGAGGGGCAAAGAGCTATATAGGTGTCTGAACCCCCACCTCCTGTTCACAGGCAGAAAGCATACTGTCTGAAATTTTGTTACGCATCCATTGGCAGTCTGGTTTAAAAATTAAAAACCCTAAGGCAGGCTTCCTCAAACTCAGCCCTCCAGATGTTTTTGGCCTACAACTCCCATGATCCCTAGCTAGCAGGACCAGTGGTCAGGGATGATGGGAACTGTAGTCTGAAAACATCTGGAGGGCCGAGTTTGAGGAAGCCTGGTCTAAGGAGTAAGAACAGGAGAGGCCTTGAAGGTGATTAACGTCTGTTGTCACCACTAAGCAGCCACACTTGGCCACACTCTTCCCCACACTGATGATCCATAGGATTCATTTCTAAATTAGCATCTCCAAATTTTATGCTGAACTGCCTTTTGGGGGGTCTTTGCTCTGGTGAGGCGCACATGGGCCATCCTATCTAAAGGAGATCAGCTGTGGATTAGATGAGGACACAGATGGGATGGGGAAAGAGTGGTGATTGTTCCCCTGTTTAGTTTTGAGTTTGTTGTTTTGAGCCTGCTACTCACTAAGGCTCAGGTGGGAATAGGAGATTTCTGAGGTAACCTGCTACTGAGGTAACTTACTGCTACAAAGGTCCCATCTCCTGTGGCAGAAATACGGGGCAATTACACTCACCAGTTTATTACCTGGAGATTTGTAGTGCACTTTTAATTTCCCTGATGCAGCAAGAAATGAGGTGGATTATGGCTTTTCCTGCTATTTTTCTCCTCAGTCCTATAGCCTACCTTCCTCCCACTTTGGAAGGCATCCTGTTTATTACCACATGATTGGATGGTGGAGGCAAAGAGAACAGGGCGGGGAAGCAAGAAGCCCGAGAAGCCACACCTGCCTTTTCTGAAGGGTTTCAACCTGACAGTCAAGCAATAGAAATGTCATCATAAATCTTAGCCTGTAGAATGTTTACCTTTGTGCCTAATTTTCTGCACCCTTGGGGTATAATCCATTTTTCCCTTGCCGTAATACAATAAAATAAAAACAGTAATATACATTGGCCCTAAATCTTAAAGGAGAGAATTATTCCAACTGTGCAATCGAAGATCTCCACAAAGTGCATTCCTAAAAGCTTATTCTCTATTCTAAAGAAGGAAAAGAGAGTTTCTATCTGTTATACTTTCTCGAATCAAGTCATGAAATTCTACAAGGGGGACTCTGCTAAAACAGCACTCCACATCATGCATTTGTGATGTTTGTTTATCCCTGTTAAACAGCAAATCAAAGTTTGTTGACTTTTTCTTTCTATGGGAAGGAAGAATAACAGGATGTAGGTTACAAGTTATTTATCCACTCAACGGAGCTTAGATTTCCCCATGGGAGGTGTGGAATGTGAAATATATTTGTTTTGATTTGAAATACATGTTTGCTGTCCGAAGGTACAGTATAGACGCAGGCATTTCCATGTTATACACCACGCTGGGACTAAGTCATGCACATGTGCTATACATTCTGAGAAGGAGAAAACATAAACATGTTTCCAAATATACTCTGGCTTAACTTGCATGGTTATCTCTGTCTATTTTTATCCATTTATTATTATTATTTTATTCCATTCGCCTTCAAGGAGCCCAATATATGACACACCATTATCACCTCCTGTTTTATCCTCTCTACAACTCTTTGAAGTAGGTTAGGCTGAGAGGTGATGGTTGCTTCAAGATTACCCAGTGAGCTCCAGGGCAGGCTGACTGGGGATTTGAACACTGCAAAGGCGGGCTAGTATGAAGGCCTGAGATTTTAGGGCTTTAAAAGGGCAAAACCAACACTTTAAAATTGTGCTGAGATATAGTCTGGTGATTGGTTCAGTTGCCAAAGCTCAGGTCAAATCCACTAGTCTCACTTGATAGTTTTGTGGCCGTTTTCCAGACCAACTGAAATTTGGGGGTCATTTTTAAAGGCAGTCCTCTAGGCTACATGTTAAAGACCTAATTAAAAAGTTGCGTTGGTCAAGAGCTGGTGGATGCAATGGAAGCTGAGAAGTAAAACTTATTTGCAGCTTTCACTGCCATCTCATAGGCTTTCATAAGCATCCTATAAGTTATCAGTGCTTTGGTAATAGCGGCCAAGATACCTCCATTTAGGTAAGGTTGCAGCTGACATGTCAGCTAAAACAGGAAAAAAAAACTGAGCTTAGGGGGAGTGTAACCTCATCTTCAATGAACTTCAACTTCATCCATCCAGATGCATGAACCATCAATCACAACAGGACCTCCATCTTTTCTGAACTGAGTCTCAGTTTGACCCAGTCTATTACTGTGCCCAAACATATGTTTATTTCATTTATTTATTCCCCAAAATCTATATACCACTTGGCTGTAAAAAACCATCAGAGCATAAAACAAGAAATTATCAGTAAAAACAGAAGAGTAAAAAGCAGATATTGAAAACATTAAAAATAATTAGAATCAACAATAAGCTGAAAACCAGATTAAAACACATGTCAGCATGCTATATGTCTGTATAGGCTTGCCTGGATAAAAATGTTTCTAGCAATTGCCCAAAAGGTGCCTGATGTCAGGGATTTCCAAGCTTAGCTGCTGCCACACTACAATATTGATTTCTTACAATGTTGGGCCATTATATCTATATTTAGAACCTTGAGGGAGAGAAACTTGTCTTTTGTAAATAGAAGTTTAGCTGTCTCATTTTGCACAAGATTCTACACAATGGGAGAGGGACTGACAAAAAGAGAAATCGCACTCACCCCAGGCCTCTTCCACACAAAGGGGACGGGAGGCTTCTCACTGTAGAAAAGGGAAGCGTCGTTGGCTGGGAAGTCACAATCCTCAAAGAGTGTCCCCCTCTGCTGGCATTCAAGCTTCAGCTCCTTGTAGGTCTGGCCAGTGGAGTGAGTGGCAGAAGCACTTTGGGGGGCGGGGGGAGCCCGTGGACTCGAGTTCCGGAAAGTGTAAGGCATTGTTCTTAATCCACCTGTAGCAGGTATAACTGAGGTAGAGGGGCTGAAGAGTTGAGAGGACAGCTCCTGGAAAATGCCAGCCCTGCAAAACAACAACAAGGAGTGATTATAGGATCCAATTGCACCTTGTGGCACGCAAGAAGATCCAGACCTTTAGGGAAGTGGGCGAAAGAAAGAGAAAACCTTCTTCTGTGCAAGCAGCCCCTCCTTTTTTGCACCTGTTTGAATGGCAGGTTGACAGTCACATTCACCAGAAACAATAAAAGAAAGGAACACCCTGAGAGCAAACAGAAAAGGGAACTTGTTTGGCTTCTTCAGGTGTTCCGGTTTGCTGGATCCTTTCCCTCAGGTATGTTAACTCAGAAACCGCAAAGGGTGGCACAGAGATAACTCTGGTGTTTGGCCATGTATCATGAATCTGCTACACCCAGAAGGAAAAGTCAGGGCAGTTTCTCCATGTTTGAGTGATAAGCGGAGGGTGTGGAGGTACTGCCTTCGCTGACTCAGAGAAATGTAATTGGCACAAAAATCTATCTGCCTATAATTTCACAGCTCCCTATGATAGAGTGAACCAGATTCTTATAGATTAAACCAGGGGTAGCCAATATCTCCAGATGTTATGGACTACAATTCCCATCATTCATGCTGGCAGGTGCTGATGGGAAGTGTAGTCCAAAATGCTGAATACTCCTGGGTTAAAGGCTGCCCACAATGCAGACACACAATCATTTTATTTGTATGCCAGTTTTCCAAACCATGCTCAAGGTGGCTTACAATATGTAAATATATATATATACATAATTACATACGTAACAAAAGCATTCATAAACTATAAATAAAACATCAAGTACACATTGAACAATTTCCACATATATCATAACATCTAAAATAAAGATACAAAAAATAATATCAATAACAGCAACAACCCCCCAATCCCAACAAAACCTCCAAGACAATATCACAGCCTAAGCCACATACAGTTAGCTACGTGCACATAGTCCAGTTCACTTGACAACAATACAAAAATAAAAGTATGGTGTTGAGCTGATTCTTAGCTCCCACTCGAATCACATCCTCCCCTCTAGCGACAGTGAGCAGTTCAGTATGATCTTGCAGCAGGCAGATGCACTGCAGGCAGCGGCGGAGGAAGCAGCCCAGGTGCCTGGGGTGGGGCACACCATAGGGGCAGGGCACACCGTGGGGCCTCCGAGGAGTCCGCCTGCCTCCTCTCACTCAGCAGCCCTGCAGCTGGGGGTGGGGAGGCAGCAGGAGGACCATTTCGGCAGCGTGGAGCCTGTGCGTGCCCAAGACACCGCGTCTCTCCCAGGAGAGACGTGTGGCTCAGGCACGCTGCAGGCCCCACAGTGAGTGCTGCCCGGCATTTTGTCACCCCCCTCAGTGGTGACACCCGGGGTGGCTCGCATCCACCGCACCCCCCTTCCTCTGCCCCTGACTGCAGGCCAATGGTTGATGCTCATATGAGGTTGAATCCTGACAAGACAGAAGTACTGTTTTTGGGGGACAGGAGGCGGGCAGGTGTGGAGGATTCCCTGGTCCTGAATGGGGTAACTGTGCCCCTGAAGGACCAGGTGCGCAGCCTGGGAGTCATTTTGGACTCACAGCTGTCCATGGAGGCGCAGGTTAACTCTGTGTCCAGGGCAGCTGTCTACCAGCTCCACCTGGTACGCAGGCTAAGACCCTACCTCCCCGCGGACTGTCTCGCCAGAGTGGTGCATGCTCTAGTTATCTCACGCTTGGACTACTGCAACGCGCTCTACGTGGGGCTACCTTTGAAGGTGACCCGGAAACTGCAATTAATCCAGAATGCGGCAGCTAGACTGGTGACTGGGAGTGGCCGCCGGGACCACATAACACCGGTTCTGAGAGATCTGCACTGGCTCCCAGTACGTTTCCGAGCACGATTCAAAGTGTTGGTGCTGACCTTTAAAGCCCTAAACGGCCTCGGTCCTGTATACCTGAAGGAGCGTCTCCACCCCCATCGTTCAGCCCGGACACTGAGATCCAGTGCCGAGGGCCTTCTGGCGGTTCCGTCATTGCGAGAAGTGAGGCTACAGGGAACCAGACAGAGGGCCTTCTCGGTAGTGGCGCCCGCCCTGTGGAACGCCCTCCCATCAGATGTCAAAGAGATAAAGAATTACCTGACGTTCAGAAGACATCTTAAGGCAGCCCTGTTTAGGGATGTTTTTAATATGTAATGCTGTATTGTTTTTAATACTGATTGGGAGCCGCCCAGAGTGGCTGGGGAAACTCAGCCAGATGGGCGGGGTATAAATAATAAATTATTATTATTATTATTATTATTATTATTATTATTATTATTATTATTATTATTATATTATGTGCACAAATAGATTGACCAAAAGCAGCAAAGGGCTTCACTGTGATATGCTAGGTCAGGGGTCGGACTGGCACAGTGCGACACCAGAAATCGCATCTGCACATGTCTGCAGCACTGGAAAGCGCTTCTGCGCATGCCCAGACAATGAAAATTGCGCTTGCGCAGAAGTGATTTTCGGCATCTGGACATGCGCAGACGCGATTTCTGGTATCTGCGCATGCACAGACGTGATTTCCAGCGCCGCTCGGCAAGTCCCCACACTGCGCTACACCAATTTAGCGCAGTGCATGGGGGACTTGCCAAATGGGTGACTCAGTTCGGAGGCTGCTCGGGGGCTGCTAAAACGGTCTTTGTGGGCCGCATCTGGCCCATGGGCTGCACGTTGCTGACCCCTGGGCTAGGTCTTACCAATCACAGAAACAAGGGGGTGGTGGTGGGAAGAGAGTTGGGTACCAACTCCCTACCTGAGACTATACATAGGAAAAGCTGGAATGAAGACACTCTGCACTCCTGAGTGATGAGCAGAGATGGGCATCTTGATAATTTCATTCATTCTTGATTTTTAGAAGAGTACAAAGGGTCTTGTACCTTATATGGAAGCCCTATATTCTTGTACATGCTATATAATTTCCACCTGCCTGGCAATACTAGATCCCAAGCCGGAAACTTACTTGTGAGGTCAAAGTAATGAAAGGTGTGGGGGTGGGGTGGAGAGACCTTTCAGGTCACAAGAAATCTTGGCCTCCTACAAGCAGGGTCAGCTAGATTTGAAAGAGTCACCATTAGCCCTTAATACCTTCCAGGTGTATCTCTGATTCAGGTAAATGCACATTAACACCCCTTAGATATTTTTTTTAAAAAAAATATTAGGTGCCCTACAATGCTTTTAAATAAGTAATAGACTTGTGGATGGAGGGAGGAGAAGGCAAATTCTCAATAGGCATTGTCTGCTAGCCAGGAATATAATAACCCAGCCCTAAAGACCACTTACGAAAAAGAGACATTGTTGTCTCTCGGGCAAAAGCTCAACCAGTTTATCCAGCTCTTGCATAATTCTGTACAGGAAGAAAACAAAAGAAAGCCTTTCTTACGTTTTTAAATAGACAAGACAAACCCCTAAACAAATGAATAATTGACACCGCAAGTATAGCTACATAAATACTATAACAAAAAGACTTAGTGTCAGCTTAAAACTGTGGAATGGAAAAGGTGATGGTGGTAAAGTCGTGACACGCCGTGTAATGTTATTCACATAACAGTCAAATCACCCCTGGGTATTTTCATACCTGAGGTGAAAAGTTAAAATGCCACACCCGCCTCGTATATGTTTTATGACACACAGACCAAGACGTCAGAGGCAAGAAAATGGCACTTCTTTTTATATGTGCTGCTCAAAGCTACTAATATAGGTTGTTTCATGGTACATGGTAAGGCTCATGCAAATAGTCTTCAGAGCTTCTCTTAATACTCCTATCCATGTTTCTTTGTATGTTTGAGTAGCAACCCCTTGATGTTAGAATTAATGGTTTGTGCACCTAATTGGCTATACTGTATTAATTTCAGAATGTGTAGAGTGAGATAGATTTCTCTACATATGTGGCTTCTATGCTCATAATATGCAGTCATACAGGTCAGTTTTTATAGGGTTGATTTCAAAGGCGAAGTGATGTCTGGGGGGTTTCTGGAAGGTGACTGTCCTGGATTATCAGCAAGTAAACCCAAAAATTACATGGTTTTTTGTTTGTTTGCATTTTCAACAATTTTGGTGGTTTCCTAAAAAAAACCCTCAACAGCTTTCGGGGAGTTCTGGTTTTTAGTTTTTTGAAATATGGCAACCCTAGCTTTTATTATTCTATATTGCAATATATTTATTTATATCCTGCCTTTCCCCCAGTGGGACTCAAGGCAGCTTACAGATAAAATCAAGAATCACTAAAAACATAGAAAAAATATTTAAAAATAATTAAACATTAATAGAATTAAAACTATATAAAACTATATAAAATGTGTTTAAAACAGACAAATAATTACAATTAAAACAGAATGGCACCATCCCATGGTCAGCTAATTATGTCCCTTTCCCCCCTTTATTATAAGTGCAATAATAAACTGTGAAGCAGAGAGTATTAACTCTGTAATCAATGACATTTCCTCAATGCAGGAATATGCAGCTGTCCCTTATGGGGATCAAACCTGCAGCCTTGGCGTTATCAGCACCAACTGAACTATCTGGCTGCTGATGTGCATCGAGCATTTATACCTGCTTATGTTTTTTGGCCAGTTTCTTCCGACTCTTAGTCAGCAAGTTTCTCAAGTGTGAAGTCCCTAGTCAGCAGTTCCATTTAGCAACCCACAACCTGTACCTTGAATACAATCTCAATGTATGAATCTCCGTTTCAAAGCCTTGAAATAAAAATTCATATTAGTAGCAAGATACTACATGCTGCGGAACGCGGGTGGCACTGTGGGTTAAACCACAGAGCCTAGGACTTGCCAATCAGAAGGTTGGCGGTTTGAATACCCACGACGGGGTGAGCTCCCGTTGCTCGGTCCCTGCTCCTGCCAACCTAGCAGTTCGAAAGCACGTCAAAGTGCAAGTAGATAAATAGGTACCGCTCCGGTGGGAAGGTAAAAGGCGTTTCCGTGTGCTGCTCTGGTTCGCCAGAAGCGGCTTAGTCATGCTGGCCACATGACCTGGAAGCTGTACGCCGGCTCCCTCGGCCAATAAAGCAAGATGAGCGCTGCAACCCCAGAGTCGGCCACGACTGGACCTAATGGTCAGGACTCCCTTTACCTTACATGCTGCATATCACATAGTTTTCGGAATAATATACTACATTGTATAAATGTTCAAAGATGCTAATACAATAAGCAACATGCTCTCGAATGGCAGTGTTATCAGCCACACTTGCCAATTTCACACAAGGAAGAATATGGAGAAAACCACCTGCAGTATTTGCAGTTCATGTTCACAAGGGGGCAGACTCGTCTAAAGAATAAAAATCTATTGTGGCTCCCAATCAGAGCCTTAAAAAAACCTGTTTCATCCATGAGTATACTTGGTGTCTGGGTGTGGTTCATCTACAATTGTGTTTGTATGTGAGGGGTTGTGATTGTGTATGATGTTGTGACAGTTAACTCTTCATGGGAACTGTTATTAAGCATAACTTTACATCTGCAGAAAAATTCCATTTTATTCTTTGTGTGTGCAACGAGCCACATTTATGCTGTTGTTTCTTCACTGGGTATAATGTGCAAACTGGAATTGCAGATCTGAAGTTGGAGAACACTTTTCTCTGGTCAGAGGTTATTAGACTAGGAAGGGTGATTGATCTGATCTTTCCAAGGCAAGTGTTCAAACAGGATCTTGTAGGATAAGTTTGAGCAGGTAATGAGTTGCGTATCTCACCCCCTTGCAGTGCACATTCCCTAATCTGATCCTGCAGCTTGCTGTGGTATCTAGTTCTGAATCTAATCCTGTCTTCTGTCCCTGGAAGTGTCCAACAAAAAGCATTATATCAGCTGAAAAGAAGAAAAGCCATTAAGCCTACTAAGAGAAAGATTTTTCATTCGCTCTTAAAAGGCGCAAACTCCTGCGCCTTATCTGCAATAAAAAAAGCAAGCCACTTGAACACCGCTATGAAACAAATCACAAAAGCTTTTCATCTGAATGGCCTCCTTGATTAGAATTAAGGTTTTGTTTAAAAAAGGGGAAAAAAAGAAATCAACCCATATTGCTTTTGCCATTTTCTGGAGCTGAAACAGCAAATTGAACAAAGGTTGTATGTGCCTTCTGCATGGCTCTCAGATTTTAGGAACTTTGAAACTCTGACTACTCTTGCTTTTGATCACTACGTGAGCTCTGAAGATAAAATGTAAGCATTCCCTGATCTTCTCTGAATGGACTATCGAATCATAGAATTGGAAGGGACTCCAAGGGTCATCTAGTCCAACCCACTGCAATGCAGGAATCCAGCCCTGCAGGGTAGGCTCGAACCACCAACCTTCTGGTTAACAGTCAGACGCACTGGCTCACAGTGCCAACTCTGTACACTCAAAGTTATGTGTATTTAGAACACTCAAAGAACCCTGCTGGATCCGATCAAATGTCAGCAAACTGGTCAGCAAACTTTTTCAGCAGGGGGCCAGTCCACTGTCCCTCGGACCTTGTGGGGGGCTGGACTATATTTTTTTTTGGGGGGGGATGAACGAATTCCTATGCCCCACAAATAACCCAGAGATGCTTTTGAAATAAAACCACACATTCTACTCATGTAAAAACACCAGACAGGCCGCACACATAACCCAGAGGTGCATTTTAAATAAAAGGACACATTCTACTCATATAAAAACACGCTGATTCCCAGACCGTCTGTGGGCCGGATTTAGAAGGTGATTGGGCCAGATCCAGCCCCCGGGCCTTTGTTTGCCTACCCATGATCTACTTGCTCCAGCATTTCGATACTCTGCTTCCTTATGCTATAATAAATCTGATAGCTTTTGAGATATCGGTAGAGATGGGGGAGAAATTCAATTCAGTTTACATTTAAAGGTGAACCAACTTAATCTGCTCTTTCCAAAACAATATACAAGCCAAAACACAGCCATCCTGTGAAGGAGCGTCTCCACCCCCTTGTTCTGCCTGGACTCTGAGGTCCAGCTCCAAGGGCCTTCTGGCGGTTCCCTTGCTGTGAGAAGTGAGGTTGCAGGGAACCAGACAGAGGCCTTCTCAGTAGTGGCACCTGCCCTGTGGAACGCCCTCCCATCAGATGTCAAGGCAATAAGCAACTATCTTACTTTTAAAAGACATCTGAAGACAGCCCTGTTTAGGGAAGTTTTCAATGTTTGATGCTGTATTGTGTTTTTAATATTCAGTTGGAAGCCACCCAGAGTGGCTGGGGAAACCCAGCCAGATGGGCGGGGTATAAATTATTATTATTATTCAAGAGTCACATTTTTCTGAATTTTGCAATGCCATTCTCCAGCCAAGGATTGCATACAAAATGCATATATTACAATAAAGCGTGCATAAAAAATGCATTTTACTAAGAAAAATTGCAATGGAAAAATCCACATGTGCAAGATGTGCTTAGTGGGAGAAATTTGCACTAAAGGGCTGAATAATTTTCAGGAGGACTTTTAAAAATGCAGATTGGTGTAGAAATGTGGAGAATACTGCTGAAGACTGGAAAACGGAGAAACAGAAATTGACAGATGGGCCTTTGCATAGATACCACAAGCCTCTCTGCTATTTATTTTCTGCAACAGACTAAGTTGACTTTGATTGTTGTTACAGAATTTGGGAGGGAATTTCCTCTTCTCCACTCTGTTGACTTGTGTTCTTTAAGTCCCTTTATGCAAGCTGAAAGCAGAGCCACTCCAATATTTTATTTTAATCAAGTACCTTGGAGCAACAGACAAACCATTTGCAATAAAACCAAGTTGCCCTTTCTATGTATCTTTGGCAGTTTTTGTAAGTGCAACACCAGAAGAGATATTTCTTCTTTCCCACTGACAAATTGCTAGTTGTGCGAAATCCAGACGTCTTTGTCTAAGGCTGCACTTCTGATGTGAAGAAACCACATTTGTCCCAGCGCTCAGAACATCTGTGTTTTGGGAAATGCAATGTTTGTTTCCAAGTGAGGGCATGCATTGTGGTCATAAGTGCAGAGTGGATTGCGAAATGGGCTTGTCCCAGTGTCGTGTCGCCTGCCGCACAGAGCCCATGACATCATGGCTGATGAATTAGAACACTCCCCAGCCCCCATGCAGGTGTCATTTAAATGATACATTAAACACAGCAGCAAGAAGAAACATGAAACATGAATGGACAAAACTAAAAGAGCTTAAAGCCAAATATCACGAGTTAATAGAATCTGTTGTTTCACAGGTGATCGTAAGAATCAGTCTCCAGGTCCTGTTGCATGCATACCAGCCGGAGCTTGAAAATAATAATAGCACCATGCGGATTCCTACAGGAGAGTGTATCATTTTGTGACTGGGAAATGTTCTGTTTTGCAAATGCTATTGTGTGTGTGTGTGCACGTGTGTGCATGCACACACACAAACACACAGAGTGCTTTTTTCTGGGGGTACACAGGGGTATGCATACCCCTAAACACTTTGTCAATCTATGTTTGGCCTCATTGAGGGGTAGTATTTCAATATGAGTAGGAAAATGAGAGTACCCCTAAACATTTTTTTAAAAGAAAAAAGCACTGTGTGTGTGTAGTGTCATAGAGTGTATTATTTTTAATAAGCTTCTATTATTATTACAGTGGTACCTTGGGTTACATACACTTCAGGTTACATACGCTTCAGGTTACAGACTCCACTAACCCAGAGATAGTACCTCGGGTTAAGTACTTTGCTTCAGGATGAGAACAGAAATTGTGCTCTGGCGGCATGGCGGCAGCAGGAGGCCCCATTAGCTTAAGTGGTGCTTCAGGTTAAGAACAGTTTCAGGTTAAGAACGGACCTCCGGAATGAATTAAGTACTTAACCCGAGGTACCACTGTATTATTATTATTATTATTATTATTATTATTATTATTAGTCACTTGTTACCTAACACAATTCATTTAAAAACATAATACTGTAGAGGGGGGAATCATATAATTTTAAACAGTTCATTTAATTTTTAGTAAATGAAGGTTTTTTTCCAACAAAAGTTTATATAATTATGCTGAAGGTCCTAATTTTTAAGGGCTGGATTCAACTAAATGGTTGCACTTGCAATGAATCCTATTGCTGCAAAAGGGCATTTCTCCCTCTTCTCCCTGTGCACTGAACTCCAATGAGCTCTGGGGGATTGAGAAAAACCCCAGAGTATCGTGTGGTGGGAAGAGTGGGGAAATAATTCCATATTAGAAACATAAATGCTTGCGCCGGTAGAACGGTGGCCTTAGCATGACATTGAGTTCTACTCTTAAGGCCTGAGCTTTTCCCTGAAGAGCACCGTCCCTGTTTAGAATATACAAAAGCTGTGCTAGAGACTATTTACACAACTTCCTGCTATGTCCCATTGTTTCCCCTGCAGGATGAGGTCCTCATTTGAGTTCCTTCTCTTTTAGGGGACAGAGAACAGATGAGGAAAAATACTGTGAGGAGACAGCAAACTCGGAACTGATGAAGCGGCCTCCTCAGCCAATGTTTGCTCTTCTCACGAAGAAAAGGAAAGAGCAATGATTACCAATACATGGAAAAACACATATCTCAGGACACTGTGCATTGGAGTCAGAGAGCAGAAGGGGCAGCTAATGTGTAACTTAGGTTAGGCAACCAGGGGGATAAAATAGGAGCACAAATTGTCACTTGGAGTCAGATCCTGAGCGCAGCAAACGGCAGGAGATCCACTTCACAAGACAGTGAGTGTGAGAGAGGTGTGTATACTCATTTGCAGACCTTATAATTGTTGAGGGGGAAATGATGCAAAAGGGAGTATCTAAATAGCACTGTTATTCATATTATTATTTCACCCTGTTGGTAGGAAATAAGTGTCTATCCTTTTCACAAATTCACATGTGTTACAGTTTGACGCCCCCCCCCCAACAGAGGTTCCTTAATAATGCATTTATACAAATGTTGGGACGCAGGTGGCGCTGTGGGTTAAAGCCTCAGCGCCTAGGACTTGCCGATCGAAAGGTCGGCGGTTCGAATCCCTGCGGCGGGGTGCGCTCCCGCTGCTCGGTCCCAGCGCCTGCCAACCTAGCAGTTCGAAAGCACCTCCGGGTGCAAGTAGATAAATAGGGACCGCTTACCAGCGGGAAGGTAAACGGCGTTTCCGTGTGCAGCTCTGGCTCGCCAGAGCAGCGATGTCACGCTGGCCATGTGACCGGAAGTGTCTCCGGACAGCGCTGGCCCCTGGCCTCTTAAGTGAGATGGGCGCACAACCCCAGAGTCTGTCAAGACTGGCCCGTACGGGCAGGGGTACCTTTACCTTTACTATGTTGAGACCACACATGGAATACTGTGCACAGCTCTGGCTGCTGGACCTCAACAAGGGATGTAGCCATGGCTGCAACTTGGATAGCTTAAAAAAGAGATTTAGACAGGCTCATGGAATATAAGGCTATAAATAGTTGTGATGGCAGCCTGCCTTGGAATTTCACTTGCTGGGGATCATGAGTAGGAGGTGCTGTTCTGCTCATGTCCTGACTGTGGCGCTATGGGCTTCCCAGCAGAATCTGAATGGCAGGAGTCATAAGAGAATGCTGGACCAGTGAGACCTTGGAGCTGATCCACTAGGATTCTTCTTATATGCTCTAAAATAATCTGTGTGCCTTATTTTATGTCCTAAAGCTAACAAGGTTAATTATTATTTTTCTCTAAGATGGCAAGAAACAGGTTAGCTTAGTGCAGTACATTAATTTGCAACATATACCTTTGCAGCCGTAAGGTAGAATCAACATTTTGCAGAAGTCAAGGGCTAAATCCCCTAATAATAATAATTTATTTATACCCCACACATCTGACTGGGTTTCCTCAATGGCCCTTGAGATGTACAGATTGCAAATAAATGTAAAGAGAGGTAGTAAAAATGGAAAGGAATTAAATATTTTAACACCTATGTGAAGTTAGATGAAATAGCCAAGAAGCTGATTGAAATTTTTTTATTTACTGTGGATGTTCAGTACAGTCATGGGAAGAGAGAAAAGGATGGTGTCAGAAGAGGTGAAAAGGCTGTGGTCTTCAGTTAGGAAGAGTCTTGCGATGAAGTGTGCGATGTTCTGAGAGGGAAATTGTTGTGGTGCTCTTGGCCTTTATGCTATCAGTCTGAGAAAGATAACCAAACCTTACTCAAAAGCTGAGACCTGTGCAAGAAAAAGGAGGAAAACATCCTGGTTATCTGCATAACGAAAGATTCTCAGCCGAGAAAAGTAACTAGGCTGCTTCATGCATTTAAAAATAAATAAATGGCATCTTGGATAGAAAAGGGCTGCAGAGTCATAATTCTGACCTTACCTCAGAGGTCTGACAGATTCTCTACCCTGCCTTAGTGGCCACAGAAGGGGCTCTGAGGATCATCTAGTTCAAGGCAAGGAATATGCAGCTGTCCCATATGGGGATCAAACCTGCAACCTTGGTGTTATCAGCACCACACTTTAACCAACTGAGCTATTAGGCATGGATGTCTGCAGGAGAAGCCCTGTGTATATGGGCCTCTGCCCACAATGATCAGTGTTCCAGAGCGTGTAGATGGAGTGGCTCCTTATACACTGCAAAAAAAAAAGTGTTGCAACAAGGGTAGGGGAATGAAGACTCAGATTTGCATAAACCATTGTACAAGCTAATGTAGAGATGCAAGTTTAGAAATAGTTCTTCTAATTAAAATAGAAATGTGGCACATCTCATCATAGGAGGAAGACTACGACCACAGCTGACCCTGCTGTGCAACTTCAGGGTCCCTCCTCTGTGCTCAGATTTGTTTATTTTTTTAATCTTTAAACCAGACTTGGCCTGGACAAGTCTTCAAACAAAGGACCATATTCAGGTTCTAGCTGGTACTAACTGGCCCAACCATCTCTGTTGGATGATGCAAGGACATAGCACTAACAGAGATATTTTGGAAAGGGTCTTCTCTTTTCAAAGGTCATATTAAACTACTGCCAGATGGGACAACACAAAGCAGGATGTTTTTATATGTACTGTAAGCCTCCCAGAGGGGCTGGGAAAATAATTAATAAATATTATTATTATTATTATTATCAAGGATTGTGAACCAGCTGCAGCTGCCAAGTGGTTTGAGGAAATAATAGAAATAGTATTAACCAAACAGTATTACCATTGAATCTCTTGGGAAATTTCTGAGAATACTGAATTTCAGAATATCAGGATTTTTGTACATAATGTCCACATAATGTGGAATATATTTGTTCTAGGCATTTTGCATCTCCAGGAACAGTCAGTAATTTCTGGTTTTTGTTTTTAGTCTAAGTGGTGCCATATACCAGTGAGTAATTTATAAAAATGTTCTTAAAAATTCATGCATAAATTAAAAGGGGGAATTTAAAAAAGCAAAGAGATGCAGCTCTTACCCATTGCGTAGGTGACCAGGTTTCACTATTGCTTTGAGTACAGAAAGTCACAAGTTCATTCTTGTACATCCTACGTAAATAAGGATAATAGAATCATAGAGTTGGAAGGATTCCCAAGGGTCATCTAGTCCAGCCCCCTGGATTTCAGGTCATAGGGTAATAATAATAATAGTATTCATCATCATCACCATCATCATCCCTATTTGAGATCTTTAGGACTTGCTGCCAAATAGCCAGTTATGAGCTAAATAGACCCATGGCGTGATTCTTTATAAGACAGCTTCACATTTTCACATGATTCCTGGTTGAGCAGGAAAAGGAAGAAAGCTTACAGCATCTAGTAGCTGTGATATAGAAAGCAGCCAGATTCCCAGGTTCTAAAGCAGAGGTTCCTCTTGTTTTTCAGGCCACTATCTCCTTGGTTTCATAAACTCATCCCCAGTGCTCCCTACCCTACCCTACCATATAAAAAGCATTATTCAGAATAGCAGCCTGCACTGGGGAAGTTAATAACACAATGAAAGTCAAGGCAGTTAACAATTAATTGCACATTTCTTCATAATCCAATTAAAACTATTTGGTTTGATTATTTCAATAAAACTGATGAGCTTGATCCAATGATAGTCTTTTGCACCTCCAGTGCCCCCTTTGGGAACCACTGATCTAAAACGTGACTCAAATATACGATGTGATCAGTCAGTTACAGCTTTTTTTGCATAGTAACCCTTAGATTTGATCGTGGTTTTGTTAACTGATACGGGTGAGCACAGGCCTTTTAATCTCAGAGTCTGGGCCAATAAGCCTAGCAAGCCATAGACTAGAAGCATTTCCACCCAGGGCAGAAGATGGGAGGTACAAAGTACCTCCCGTTAACTGGTTGTGGCTTGAGTAGCCATTTTACCTGGCAGAAATAAATGCTTGGCAAACTCACAAAACTTCCCTTTGTTGCTTTTTTCCTTCTTCAACAGACATCGCTGAAGTTGCAGTCAAACATGAACCCCAGAGTGAGTTTTTTGTGCTTCCTTCTCTGCATTACCATTGTGGGCGCTGACCGGGTCTACGTTCACCCATTCTATCTGTTCGACGTAGGAAACCTAACTGGTTGCAAGAAAGTGGAAGACAGGGAACAGCAGGTGAATAATTTTGTCCCCGTCTCAAATTTAACCCACATCAGTTCTGCCCATGAGGAGGGTGTCAGAAACAAGAGCGAGGGAAGAAGTCATTTACGGAGAGAGCTGAGAGACCCAATTTATATTATTGGTGCACGTTTCTATGAACAACTGAGGAAAATGCACAAGGAAGACAATATTCTTCTGTCCCCCACGTTCAGCTACGAGTCCTTGCTAGCCTTCTATATAGGGGCCTCTGGTGAAACAGCAAAGGAATTGCAGATTTTTTTAGGATTTGACTCCTCATCCGTTAATCCAAACTGCACCTACAGAATTGATGGGCATAAAGTATTCTCTGTTCTGAGCAGCATTGCTAAAAGTCCATTTCACTCAAAAGAAGATGATCAGCTGTTCTTCTCGAAGTTCTCCTGGCTTTTCTCTGCCCCCGAAATCCGTTTATCCGAGTCCTTTGTCAATGATTTGGTCTTTCCAAACATGAATCTCTTCGTACGAGCTGTGGACTTTACAAACCCCACAAAGGCAGCAGAAGAAATGAATGCTTTTGTCAAAGGCACCCACCAAAGTAAGAGTTTGCTGGCAGACATTGATCCAGAAACTAACCTCCTGTTAGCAACTTACACTCATTTCAAAGGTAAGCGAGCAGGGAGAATTCCAACTTGTTGAAACCAGTAACAATTCTATAGGGAATCAAATTTTCATCAGGTGAACTGATTTTATGTACCCCATAATGCCACGCTGTTCACTTTTTGAGTATTAAATCTTCTATTCTAACGTGGGAAATCCTCTAACGCGTGTCTGGAAATTTATATCTGTACACTTACAGGTAAGTCCATGTCTTTGATGGCTTGCACATGCTTCCCTAAGACTGTGCTAATGTAAGAATTGCCCAGCTAGGTTTTATACCAGCTGTTTTCAAAGATGGACAGCTAAATGTCATAGGCAATATCACATGCAGTAGCTACTGCCACAGTTTGTCTCTGGCACAGGAAGTCAAAGCCTTGTAGTATACTGCTCTGCAGATTGAATTTCTGTTCCCACCTACCACAGGAAATAGATATTGAGGGAGCAAGAATTGATTTCATCTGGTTTAAAGGACAGAAGCAATTCCCATAAAAATTATTTCAGTCAATATCTTGCGGCAATGAAATCAGCCTGTCTGCTGTGTTATATGGACATGTGTGCAAGCACATTGATATTTTCATGAGAAGCCTTCAGTGGGCCTCTCTCTCTACCTTTCCCCCATCTTTCAAAGCAACGATAGCTAATCAGCAGTAGGGATGTGCAAATAGGTGAGGAATCTGTAGTGTGCTCCTATAACAATACGCCTTGGCTCACACAACAGCCACTGGAAATTCTTGGAGCATCTAACAGGGCTTCAAAGTCTACTGAAAAAGAAAAAAAGCTTCTAAACAGTCCAAGTGCATGCTTAAAGTTTCTAGTAGGTTTGCAGTGTCAATGGGGTTTTTTTTTGTTTCTTTTTACACAGCACTAGGTGTATAGAAGGGACACGGGTGGCACTGTGGTCTAAACCACTGAGCCTCTTGGGGTTGCCGATTGGAAGATCAGCGGTTCGAATCCCCGCGACGGGGTGAGCTCCCGTTGCTCGGTCCCAGCTCCTGCCCACCTAGCAGTTCAAAAGGACGTCAAAGTGCAAGTAGATAAATTGGTACTGCTCCGGTGGGAAGATAAATGGCGTTTCCATGTGCTACTCTGGTTTTGCCAGATGCGGCTTAGTCATGCTGACCACATGACCTGGAAAAACTGTCTGTGGACAAACATCAGCTCCCTCAGCCAGTAAAGCGAGATGAGCTCGCAACCCCAGAGTTGGTCGTGACTGGACTTAACTGTTAGGGGTCCTTTACCTTTTTCAGGTGTATAGAATAAGAGGGTCCTCAAGATTCCTTAACTAAAAATAATAGAATCATAGAATTGTAGAGTTGGAAGAGAACCCGAGGGTCATCTAGTCCAACCCCCTGCAATGCAGAAATCTCAACTAAAGCATTAAAAGCAATAAGCCCAATTCATTGAAGTAGCCTTAGTGTGTAACTGACTTTTGCATCAATTAATTGTTCCACCCATTAGTGGTTTCTTCTAGAATAACCTCAAGGAATTATGGATTTTCTCTTTCACCACTCTGCCAAAAAATGGGAGGAGGGTTTAATTGAATTTAACAGTCAATTTTACTGTTTTTATTTTGCTGTTCTTCATTTTTTAAAAAAGTCATATTAAATTGCTGTTGTTAGTCATCTGAATTCTGTTAAAGAAACAGAGTGGGGAGTAAATGTTTTAAGTAATGAATTAAAAGAAATTTCCGCCAGTGTGGCACTTTGTGAACCAACCAAATGGATTAAAAAACCGACTCATTTCTCCCTATAACCATATTCCCATTTTTGTTTTCAGTCTCTGTGAAGGGAGCCTCCCTACTGAAAGAACCTCAGGAATTCTGGCTCAGTTCACGCAAAACAATCCCTGTACCAATGATGAGACTAACCGGAACCTTTCAGCATAAATGTGATCCCAGCCAGAACATTTCTTCCATCAAAATTCCTCTCAACCAGGATTTATTTCTGCTGCTTTTGCAGCCCACCAATAACAGTGACCTGGCCAGTGTTGAAAATCAATATTCCATGAAGGTTCTTTCCAACGAATGGCTGGTGGGACTGTCCCCAAGGTATACTTTGTTTATGCAACATTACATATTTGTGGGACCAGCAACAGTCAGGTGGGATAGCTGTCTCTTTTCACTTAGATCCAGTTGCCAGAGAACTGGTAAGGACAGAGTTTCTCCAAGTTAAACTCAGCCACCTCAGTCCAAATAGTAATACCTGTCATTGACAACAACATTTAAATCTTGATCAACAGGTATTTAGAAATGCCAGCAAAGAGTATTTGCACCCTCTGCCTTTAAAATAAATGAATAACAGGGCTGTCTAATTTTCTCCTTTCTACTCCTAAATCTGTTTTATAATCTCACTTATTATCTCTGTATGCTCTGTAGCTCCCTTTTTCTTTACTTTGTTAAAAGAAAGAGGGGAAAGGGACCAATGCATGCCCTCCCTTATTTTGTGCTGGGCATCTGTGAGGGATTAAGTATCCTCACAGGGGCCCAGAACAAAATAAGATCTATTTCCCCTGATACTTAGGTGGATGTTATGAGCATACTATGAGAGAGGGCAGACATAGGAATCATCTCTGTTCTGCCTCTTACTCAAATTTCAAAGGATTTCCATGAGAGTGTTTTGCCCAAGAGCAGGGTGTTGCTAGAAATAGATGCATGGGCCCCAAATCATTTTCTAAAGTGCCCTGAATGGGTAGATTTTGACCTTGGAAGAAAATGGATTGGGGGTGATCTGAGTTGTTGGGTGGAATATTTATCTGGGGAAGTAAGGTGATTTTTTTTTAAATTCACCATATTTCTCTCCATCTTATACCCAAAGTTCTCAGGGTGCCTTACATAGTAAACACATATTAAAAAATATATAAGGGCAATAACCAAAACGTGATCACACCAAACTTTCCCCCAAGAAGACATATTTTTTATTGCTTGTCATAATTCTATTACATTATTTTGTCTAAAGATGATTTGGGAGGTAATGACTAGGGTAATTAAATTGATGGAAATTAATTAGAAGTACAGTAAATGGATTGGAGAGGAGCTGATTTAGGACCCAGCTATATTAGTCAAGAAAAAGTGTTTTATGTGTTATAACACTGTGACACCAGAAGGCGCTGTGGAGTCCTGTCTTTCGCCAATGTGATTTCCCATAATGAGGTTTACAACACGTTTTCCTGAAACACTTTTTTGATGCGTCTAGATCCAGCCTTGTGCTCACTTGGGGTGTGGTGCAAATTGAAGACTTGACCTGGGGGGATTTAGCTGGCTTGCCTTGTCACCTTTGACATTTCTAAATTTGCACATCCATCGGGGCAGCCTGTCCTATTTCGCCTAGTCAAAACAGGAAGTTCCTCCCCCCTCCCCGCCCCCCCAGGCAAAGTCTGGCTCACTGGGGTTGCCTGGTGGTGCCAGCAGCTTCCAGTAAGATCTTTGACATCTCACAGAACTCTCAAGACAGCTTGTGCCAGCTCTGCAAGATCTCACTGGAAGCTTCTGCGAGTCCTTCTCTGGTGTCAGGGGTGGGCAAGGCACCTACAGGGACACTGCCCTGTGAGATTCTGCCGCCTGAGGCTGGTGCCTCAGTCTGCCTCATGGGCAGGCCGGCCCTGATCTCCACATATAAATCAGCATACACAAATTTGCTAATATATTTTCCTCTCTTTCTCCCTTCTTGTATCTTCTTCAGACAAATCCAGCTGACTTTGCCAAAGGTGTGCTTGGAAAGCACATATGATATACAGGAACTCCTTGGCAAAATGCCCCTGTCTTACCTGCTTGGAAATAAAGCCAACCTCACACGACTAAGTGACAACAACATAACTGTTGGGAAGGTACGGTCTATTTTCTACGCAAAAGCGCAGGCGCTTTCCATCTTCCACACAGAGACAAAGTCCATGTAAACAACAGAATAGAGAGCAGGCTAGTTGTTGTAGAGAGCAAAATCTGTAGTGGGCGAAAGATGAACATTTGGAGCAGATGCCAGGAAGGCATGGGACCAAAGACAATGCTATGAGAGGACAAGGGCTCGAGGAATCAGAGCACAAAGGGGGAGATAAGACGTTACATACAGATGAATGATTTTAAAAATGAAAAGAAGCCTCAAAAGACTGCAGTGTTGAGTGAAAGGGAGGACGAAGAGAGGAGAAAAAAGGGTTCTTAGCCTTTTTCCAGCAAGAAATTGTGTTTACTGTTAGGCAATTTTAGACTCTGGACTCACTGAGCAGTTGACTTTTTAGATAGTAATGTGTTATTACTGCTCTTAAAAATATGTTAAGCCAGTACAGCTGCATTTTGGGCCATCCAGATAATACTGCTGAATGGAGCCCTCTGTGTTGTCTCAAACTGTAGCCTAACAGCACTACTGCCCACCAGACATTTTGGAGAAGGATGATGATGATTTATACCCCACCCATCTGGTTGGGTCTCCCCAGCCACTCTGGGCATCTTAAAACATATCTAAAAACATAATAAATACATCAATCTTAAAACTTCGCTAAACACTGTTGCCTTCAGGTGTCTTCTAAAAGTCAGATAGTTTATTTCCTTGACATCTGAAGGGAGGGCGTTCCACAGGGAGGGCACCACCACCAAGAAGGCCCAGAACCAGCCCCTTCCCATTTGCTTCTTCCCTTTAGGTTTCCAAATATGTATTTACATGTAGAAGCAGACATTTTAGTCTCTGCTGGGGAAAACACTACTAGACCAAGGAACACTTTTAATAGGAAATTAGTTGCAGGGAACATATTGAGCATGCCTGCAACTCCATTCAAAATGTCAGCCTGCCAAGCATGCTTTTCACCTTCAAAAACTGTCATGTCATCACCACATATATTTATCCCCGTGTTCAGCCTGTTCCACTTATAACACTCTCGCCAAATAAGTTGCTAAGGAGGCTTATAATCAGTCATTTACCCCTCAAAGCAACACTTTAAGATACTTTAAGTTGTCAAATATGGCAGAGTGTTGTTTATCTACATATTTTGAAATGGAAGGAAAGGAAAAGGCACGTCTGAAATTCCTTTTCAGGTCCTTCAGCAGAATGACACCTGCCTTGTAGAGCACAAAGGCCACTGAAGTTGGACACCCTCCAATATTATGCCCGTTTTGTCAGATGCTACAAACACTATTTTAAAAGGCTTCTCCAGAAGATTGTGTTGACTCCCAGGCAGTATCTGAATTCTTCTGAGAAAACTGCTTCAATTAGTTGCATGTAGCCATACCACACCATGGTGATATTTGGCCATGTTTAGTGGTCTGTAAATACTTCAAGGAAATAATATCAGGAAGAACAGTTGTGGATTCTATGTTAGCTATGTGAATATGAAGCAATGACCTAGTCTGGCATTCTACTGCCTCTTAATATAAACCAGGGATGGGGAACTTATGACTCCAGATGTCATTGGAATCCAGCGCCCATCGGAATCAGCCAGCCTGGCCAATGGTCAGGGATTATTATCTAAATGTATGGAGTGATCACTGATCAGTATGGAAATTTCAGCCAAGATGGATTGCTAATGTGAAGCATATTTCTAATACAGGACCATACTGTACTGCCCTAGAAAGTCTTTGGGCAAAGCTGATTCAACAAGTCTTCTGTAAACATCATGGGTTGCTTCTTGTTGCATCCCATGTCCTTTTGTTTAGCACTTTTCATACCTTTTTATTTATGGGGATTGCCATTTGTCATCTCTGTCTGTCATACTCCGCTGAGCCAGACTCTCAAATTCACTAGGCTCCTTTCTGCTTCCAGATCATAAACCAGCAGCTTTTGGAGCTCACTCCCAGGACAGCAGATGAAGCAACAGACCCCACAACAGGAAGTCAAGACATCGAGGCGCTCAAAATAACACTGGACAAGCCATTTTTGCTAGCAGTGTATGAAATGTCAGGCGCACAGCTATATTTTGGCAGAATAACAAATCCCCTGAAAGGAACATAAACTTCCACAAGGGGGGGAGGGAGGGAATGGCTTCCCAGACTTCATTTGATCTTTTCCTTGCTTAGCAACTGTTTCTATAATCCCACTGAGTCCTAATTAGAGATTTTGAAATGGCAAAACTGATGTATCTTTCGATTATAATATTGATAAAATTATCAATAGTGTTTAGCAAATCTTTATTCCATTAAGGGGATAGCGTGAGGGTAGATCTGTTTACACCAACATCTAGGGTGCCACACAAATGCCATAATATTGTACTTTGCCTGTTGCATCTAACTGCTCAGTAAGCCAGTCATCTGTACTGTTCTGCCAAGAAAAGTTCAACATACTTTTGTACCTGATTATCACTTGGTCAGTGGTTGGATATTCATTAATTGGATTATTTACTTGAATTAATAATGCTATTCTAATAGATGTGCCGTTTAAGCAACCCCAGTGAAAATATAGTCTTAGGTCAGTTTCTATCAAATAAGAATTGTTGTTTGGATTTTTTTTTAAAGGGAGCATAAAGAATAGTTTTCTATTCTTTGCAGCACTTTTCTTTTTCATAATTTCCTGTTCACTTATCAAGATTCATCCCCTACTGTAGATGCTATTTAATCTCAACATTTAGTAAGCCAGGTTTTCCTTTTTTATTAGATTCACCCCCCCTCCCTAAATCCTCTAGGTTCTCACCATAATTATATTAGGTGTGTATCATATTGCAGGTTTAATTTGCATGCTGGCTTCTCACCTGAGACACCAAAGCAGCTCCAGAGCAAAAATAAATAAATATTCTGATTATCAAGCAATATTGAATCAAAAGGTTGGAAAAGAAGATACTGCTAGAAGGTAACACAGATAAGGAATGAAAATAAAAGTACTGGTTGATATCAGTATATTTTGCCAGTGCTTCATCACCTGTACTAGTTTCCAGCCCATTTTGTAGCTGAATTGGTTGTGACCTATAAAGCCTTACATATATTGAGGATAGCAAACCTGAAGAATTATTTCTTCCCCTATAACCTGCCCACATCTTCACCAGAGACCCTTTTTAGTTTTCCCATTTTGTGAGGTAAGAGAGATGGGCAATGCCCCTCTTTACCCTGGACTTTGATAACTGTCATGACCCACTCTGTTTCTGTGTTCAATTTTCTTTAAACTGTTTTTAATATTGAAAGGGTGGGGAATAAATTGAATATATAATACATAATAATGGCCACAAGAGTCTTTTTTTGGGGGATTAATTCTCTTCAACCTTTCAGTTGCTTTCGATACGATCACCCTTGCTATCCTTTTGAAGTGACTTACGAAGTAAGGGGTAGGTGGCGCTGCTTTGTGGTGGCCCTGGTCATATTTGGATGTTAGTTTCCCGAAGGTGATGCCTGGGGAGTGTTTTTTGGTCTCGTGGAGCATTCAATGGGGAGTTCCTCAGAGTTCCTCAATTTTATCCCCTGTGCTATTTAACATGTACATGAAACATCTGAGGGGGGTCATCCGGGGTTCTGGTGTACGTCGTCAGCAATATGCTGCTGACACTCAGCTCTACTTCTCCTTTACAGCTGCAGGTGTGGCAGTGGATGTGTTGAAACATTGTCTTGCCTCAGTAAAGGGTGGATGAGAGCCAACAAATGGAAGCTCAATCCAGAAAAAGCTGAGACACTGCTAGTGGGCAGTTCCTGAGGCCCTTCTTTGTGTGCCCCCTCCAAGGAGAGGTCTGGAGGATGGCAACACGGGAACAAGCATTTTCTGTGGTGGCTCCCCACTTGGGGAACACTCTCCCCAGGGAGGCTTACCTGGCGCTCTCATTATATAGATTTAGGCATGTTTCTCTTCAACCAGGTGTTCAGCTAGTTAGCATTCTAAGGTTTTAAAAATATGTTGGGGGAGCGGTTATTGGTTTGTTTGTTTTTGTTTTACTATGTATTTTGTATTCTCATTTTTTATTTTTCTGTTGTAAACTGCCCTGGGATCTTTGGATGAAGGACGCTATACTACTACTACTAATTTTTGCACCTGACATCATCCATCCCTCAGAAGCACCTGCAACCTCAGCTCTTACTATCTACAACAGTTATTATTCCTTCTCTTTGGGTGAAACAGGGCAAGAGACAGACCGGATCATTTTATTTCTGTTGATATATTTATAGCCCCATTTTTACTATAAAATACTCAAAGCAGCAGCAATCTCATTTAAATATCATTAAAAATTTAAAATCATTAAACCTCAAAACATCAATGTGATAATCAGTTTAAATGAAGCAATGAGAAGCCTGTTGAAATAAGCAGACCAACTGAAAAGAAATTAAATATGTAGCCTAGCCCCTTGGGAGAATGTCCCACAAGTGGCTCTGCTTCTTGTGGCTGTTTGTCAAACCTCAAACGGCAATACGAAGAGCCCCCCAACATCAGTCTTAATAGGTTTGGGACAAGGTGTTTCTTAAGGTACTGTGGTCTGGGGTCATTTAAGATATTAAAGGTTACAACTTGCACTATGAATAGAGCACTCCAGAAGATAACTAATGGAGGTGCCGTATCATCAGTGTTTGGATTAACGGCTAGAGCTATATAAAGGGGATACCCAAAATTATGGAAATGTCTAATATTATATTATCCTACCTTTAAGGTGCTGTTGTACAGGTTACTGAGATAATAATCTCACTGAATACTCAGAAAGGACTTCATAAATGTTAAAAGGTTAAACGTAAAGGACCCCTGGAGGTTAAGCCCAGTCAAAGGCGACATTGGGGTTGCGGCGCTCATCTTGCTTTCAGGCCGAGGGAGCCGGCGTTTATCCACAGACAGCTTTCTGGTTATGTGGCCAGCATGACTAAACCGCTTCTGGCGCAACAGAATACGGTGACAGAAACCAGAGCACACAGAAACACCATTTACCTTTCCGCCGCAGCAGTACCTATTTATCTGTTTGCACTGGCATGCTTTCAAACTGCTAGGTTGGCAGAAGCTGGGACAGAGCAACGGGAGTTCACCCCGTTGTACGGATTCAAACTGCCGACCTTCCAATTGGCAAACCCAAGAGGCTTCTTAGTAACAGTGCATCAATACTGAAGGAAATGCAAATAAAAGCAGAAAACACACCCAACATTTAGCATGATTGGGGAAGTCGTATTTTGATCCCAAGGAGGTGGCTTCAATATTATGCTATCAGCAAACCTCCAGTCAATCATCCCCAGTCTCACCAGAAGTATTTAAATACTAGCTATACCGATTCCCCAAACAAAAGAAGTGGACAAAATTGCAAAGGCTTGATGTTACTCTAACATACCATGAATAAGCAGGGTGCTTTCTTTCCAAATTCACATTTATTTGGTTCCTTCTTTATGATGGGCCCCAAAGGAAAAATCACATGGCATGCTGTGCCATTTGAAAACAACAACAACAATAAAAAAATCCTTGTATTCCTCCAACAAGCAGACATGATAATCTACCATTTTGTGAAAATAGTTGGAAATAAACATCTTTATAACTCTTTAAAGTATTTAAATAATTCTATATCCCACCGTATTCAAAAAGCTCAGAAGTTAACAATACATTTTTGCTTAGCCATGTAATAAATGTAGGTAAGTCAGACTACATCAAGCTTTGAAACCAGACAGGTTTTTAAACCAGGAACGCCTTGGATGGTGTAAAACAAATACGCCAAACCATGTACATTAGATTTCAAATGACCTCAGAGAAGTATATACTTCCTTCAGGAATGCATAAGGTCAGTTGACTATCTTATGAGCTTTTTCTGAATGTGGATGTTAGCAGCAACAGGAACAGGTAGTGTGTTTTAAGGAGTTTGCATGTAACTTATGATGGTTTTAAAGAGGTGCAAATGAAAACTCCAAACCCAAAAGTAATCCTGAGTTTTTCATGAAACAGACAGACAGACTTTTAGGTGATTTAAGACCCTTCCAAGACTCAAGACAACCACCTCAACAAATGTTTCTTTTTCTTCTTAAAAAAAAGTAAGTGTAACCTCTCTGAAGACAAAGCTCAGGAGAATGCTTTCTTGTTTGTTTTAAAATTCAAGAATAGCAAAGCTTATTTTAATCTCTTCTACACAACCCAACGTTCTAACGTAAAAGGTATGCTTAAAGGTAAAGGTAAAGGGACCTCTGACCATGAGGTCTAGTCATGGATGACTCTGGGGTTGTGGTGGTCATCTCGCTTTACTGGCCAAGGGAGCCGGCATACAGCTTCCGGGTCATGTGGCCAGCGAACCAGAGCAGTGCACGGAAATGCTGTTTACCTTCCTGCTGGAGCGGTACCTATTTATCTATTTGCACTACGTGCTTTCAAACTCCTAGGTTGGCAGGAAAAGGTATGCTTAGAGGTCAGTAAATTACTATTCTTACATTGTGTGAAGATTAATACTACAAAGCCACTTGAACTTACATATTTAATACATCTCCTCTCCAGTGATAAAATGTTACAAAGGAAGACAATGCTTTTCTTGTTTATTTTAATCATGTTAAATCAGTTTTCCTGCATGATAAGATTTACAATAATAATAAAAATAATAAAAATAATAATAACCTTTCATAGCTTTGTAGTAGATTGCTTAGAAATATATAAACTTTCTTCCATACAATGGAAAATGAGAGTAAATGCTCTTCTATAAGGTTCTCTCCTTTTTGGTGAAACAAGTTTTTATGTCTCTTGAGACACACTTAACTTGCTGCTGAAGCTGAATTAGGAAGCACTTCCTTGCTACATAGTACTTGACGAGAGAAAATAAAAAGAAACCCTCTTCTTTTCAGAAGCCAGGCCTGCTCTCTCTTCTCAGCTGAAAATCATGTTTGTTCTGCTGCTATCTGATCCTTGGCAGATTGAACAAGCTCTGAAAGAGCTGAGAAGCTTTTGATGTTGCTCAGCTGCAATCCCATCTTCTGTATCTAAAACAAAATATTACAGTTCATTTATTATTTTTGCAGGCAAAAGCAGAAATTTCTTACTTAATCATTGCATGATCAGAAGCTCTATAAGACACGCACAGAGAAACTTGTCTTGTGTTGACAGCCACTTCTTTTATTTAGCATGCATTTGACAAAGTTATTTTTAGGTAGCTGGAATAAGTATCATTTGACTTGGCTAACATTCCAGTTACTTTTGCTGGTTGGGACGTTTTGATGTTTGCCAAGCATGTGTGTGGGCAACTGCTGTTGGTACCTGATGAAGTGCACAACTTGAATACTTGTTAACGGATCTCAGTTTTGCTGCCTGGGGTGCAGCGTAATACAAAATAGCTACTCCCACCAAAAGAGCAGTAAAGAGACGGGAACACAATGGTTCAAATATGGAAATCTATTCCATTTTGATTGTTCACAGAATGCCTTCAGATGACACCTGAAGGCCAACACTAAAGGTGAAAGATGTACCTCTAAGAGGAGACCATTTGAGGGACAGGGGTCTGCAAAGGAGAAAGTCCTTCTACTTATTTCCCGCCCGAAATTTTAGTAGGGACAACAAGCAGAGTCCTACCCACGTGAGTGCCAATTATAAAGACTGAGTTTGCTAACAGTGGAGGAGGCCCTCTTGCAGTTATTTGGGTCATGCGCCAAGACAACGAAACACCATTGCACAGCCTGAAATAAATGCTTACTTCCCTTTCAAAGGAATGAAATATCTGCTTCCAGTTATTTCTGATCCATCTGTATTTACTCAGGCTTTCGTTGTATGGTGACTTTTATCCTCAGCAACAATACCTGAATAAGTGTTTCAATGAACTGTTGGTATTTTTCTCTTGGTATTGTGCTTTTATTGTTATTCTGCTGATGATTTTAAGATGAATTATATATCACCCTGAACCGCTCCCCTATCATTTTATTTCACTTTTAATTTGTATACCGCCTTCCTATGTTGATATACACAAGGCGGTTTTCAGTGGTTTACAAGCTTTGGAAGGAGGCAGATTTATATACCCCAGATAAAGAAAATTGTTATCCCGCAAAAACACACATACATTTGTGTCTGCATCCAACTTACCTGAATTCCAAAGTGCTCCACATCCAAGGCCAGCTGCAGGCGGATTTTGTTATCATCACTCATGCCTCCATTTGGAGCGGTGCTATTTGCCATCACGGTTTTTCTTGCCTGCTTCAGCCTTTTCAAACTCTCTTCCATTTTCTTTACAGAATTCAGAATATCTGATATTGTCTCAAAGTACCTGAATAAAGAGATTCATTAATGCATTAGACTGTGAGCCCCTTACGGACAGAGTGATTAGCATTCAGAAAAAGAACTCTAATCTGCTTTGAGCCCACAGGGCACAGCCAGATAGAAACAAACAAAATGTGTGTTTGTCGCTCTCACTAAACTCAACAGGACTTAAAAGTTTGGCTGGAACATCTCATAGCTGTTAATACCAGCAAGTTGTGTATACAATATCAGACCCCCAAAATCGACTATTATAAGTGCATATTTAGCATCCGGGACCAAAAATGCCATGTGGGACATGGGTAGCAGTTTTTGCAGGGCCAACTCCAAGTTTCTATAGGCTCTGGGCAATATAAAGGCAGTGGGCTCTGCAACACCCAGTCACATGCTGTTGCCAGTCCTGCTGCTGCATTCCATCACTGCAGAGATGGGCTGTGTAGAAGGAGAAGGGAAGCAGCAGCAACAGGGAAAGTGGAGACTGATACAGGCCAGAAGACCAGGGTAGCATCAGTGTGGCTGGCCTAAACAATGGAGGAAAAGGGTCAAGGAAGGAGGAGTTGGCTTGCTTGCCCACGTGCACTGCTGGAATTAGTGCAGGAATTGGTACAGGCCTCATGAATGGAGGAAGGGAAATGCATTCCATCACTGCAGAAGGCTTGGCTGATGCAGCAGGGGCTGCATGATGACAACAATAGGAGTTAGGCAATCAAGCATGTCCAGTGGGTTCATTGTCTGTAAATGCCTTTGCACACAAAACAGTAAGATTCTAAAAAAACACAAAAACAATTCCACACCAAAGTTTCCTGGGAACTACTGTTAACTGAAGACAACCTGGATTGTTTGAAGAGAAGAAGAAGAGTTTGGATTTGATATCCTACTTTATCACTCCCCTTCCAGGAGTCTCAAAGCGGCTAACAATCTCCTTTCCCTTCCTCCCCCACAACAAACACTCTGTGAGGTGAGTGGGGCTGAGAGACTTCAGAGAAGTGTGACTGGCCCAAGGTCACCCAGCAGCTGCAGGTGGAGGAGCGGGGAAGCGAACCTGGTTCACCAGATTACGAGTCCACTGCTCTTAACCACTACACCACTGCTGGCTTCTACTACGAAGGGAGGAGCAAAGGGGTTATGCGCGCAGCCAAAGTGCTCACTCACATCTTATTTTATCTAGCCCAAGATATGATTGTCTTAGCCCACAGTGGCTTGAGAAAAGTTGAGTTTTTAATGCTGAAATACCCTTGTGAAGTTGCAGTAAATTTTCACTTACTTTTGTGTGCTTTTGCCAAGGGCTCCTTCAAGCCACTGCTCAATTACAGTTGGTTTTAGTGTATCTTTGTAGTCATTCTTCAGTTGGTGGAAAGGTTTAAGAGCAGTGTCAACATAGGGCAATGCTTTGGTTGGCACCTCCTGGTTAATGTTACACAAATTGACAAGAAAATGAGTAAAAAGCTCGTTATTTTAGAGTTCAAAACAAGCAAAGCTCAACATGCTCATACATAAGCAGTACATGAGAATTCAATACTAGGTAGTTAATCAAATGGTTTTTTAATACATATACATATCACCTAAACCTCAATTAGGTTCCTTTTTGAGCCTACACATTTGACTTTTTCAGGAAAAAAATGTATTTTCATTGGATTCCCATCATACCAAGACATAAACATGCACAGAAAGGGTTGGGGTAAGAAACTGCTTGCCTGATAGTGTTGAAGTGTGTTAAGTAGTAGTTTGTCTGAATTAAATGAATATGACAAAAAGCAATGGACCTGTTATCAAAGGTCCTGGGGGGAAATGGGAAACTAGAGATCTCAAAGTTTGTGTAAAGAGTAGGTCTGTTCCCATCACATATAAAGTGGGGGAAGGTTTTGGTTTGAGGAAGTCTGCTGATGCCAATCTGCAGTAATGCTATACACTAGGATTCAAACATACAGTATTCCTACTACCTTGGCTTAGGTGGGCATGGCAGGCTCAATTGAGACCCATAAAGTGTAAATTAAACTAGGAGAAGTTGAAAACTGCATGTAACACAGATCATCATTAATCAGCATAACACTGTGCTCTTCCATCTCATACAGCTCATTGATGATATCTCAGGTAAGAAATTATATGCCAAAGCTACTGTGTTTCATGGGGTTGGGGGCCATCAGCTGCAGGTAAGTGGTCAAAACATTCTACGCTGCTGACACAAGCCTTTATTGTTTAAATACGAAGTATGTTACCTTATTGGTTCTTCTATATAGCCTTGGAATCTCAACAGCACTTTTCAGGCAACTGAAGCAAGAATCACTTAACTCCTGAATAAGCTTACTGTTCAAGGTTGGCCAGCAACCCAGTAAAGAGTCCTTTGAGTCTTCCAGGGCTCCTGTTAAGAAAAAAAACAAACTCTGGTAAAAATCTGAGCTCCCCTGATTTATCCCAGATGAACACACACTTTTCGAGTATTTCTTAAAACATGTGTATACTGCCCTTCGTCAGAAATCCCAGGGCTATTACAGTGGTACCTCTAGTTGCGGACTTAATCCATTTCGGGGTGCTGTTTGCACCCTGAAAATTCCACAACTAGAGTGCCTCTTCCGTGCATGTGTGTGGCATGATTGAACACTTTTGCACATGCGCGCAGATCACATCTGCGCATGGCGAACCCGGAAGTAAACACTTCCAGGTTTGCCGCGTTTGTAAGCTGAAAGTCTGTAACAAGAGCGGAACACAACTAGAGGCACCACTGCACAACAGTCTTTTTCAACTCCCTTGTTTCCCCCTCGCAAGACATATACTATTTATTATGCTGTTTTATGCTGACAATTCACAGCATGGTCTTCAGCAAGGTTTGGATGGGCGTGAAATGACTGGTTGTCTGCCACACCCAAAGCCCTGCTAGCTTGCTCCAGCCAGAGCAAGAGGCATGGAGGGGTTGCCCCTCTTCCTTCCTGTGTGGATCTTCTTTTTCTTTATCATCCTCCACCACCACCATTGGTTCTAGAAGGGGGATTAATTAGGCCAATCCTGTGGCTTCTCAGATGAACAAAGCGCCTGGAATCTAACAAATCCAAGGCTGTCTCCTCCCCCCCTGCCCCACAACTGGAGCAGCCTTTCAAGGGGTCTAACATTAAGTAACAAAAAACTAGCAGTAACTCAACGTTCACAGGGCTATCCACAGACATATCAAGGGCCTCCACAGTGGACGTCCCACTCTGCCAGGCTCTTTTCCGCTGGTAGATAAGACACCACTGGTTCTTCCTATCCCCCTCTACTCAGCAAATCTGTGCTTGAGGATCTTTCTGCCCGGATGCATTAATATTCCAATATATCTCATTCATACACATACAAAAGGCTTGGGGGCAGTTGCTAAAACACTGCCTGATTAAAGTTAGGCCATCAAGCAAGTCCTGTGGGTTCATGATTATTCTATGTTCCTTCTTCATATGCAAACATCTTCTCCTTTCCCTTTCATTTGTAAAGCTAATCAATAATAATAATAATAATAATAATAATAATAATAATAATAATAATAATTTTATTTGTACCCCACCCACCTGGGCAACTCCCAAAAGAACACGAAAAACAGAATAAAACTTCAAGCATTAAAAACTTCCCTAAACAGGTCTGCCTTCAGATGTCTTTTAAAAGTAAGATAGTTGCTTATTTCCTTGACATCTGGTGGGAGGGTGTTCCACAGGGCAGTAGCCACTACCAAGAAGGCCCTCTGCCTGGTTCCCTGTAACCTCACTTCTTGCAGTGAGGGAACCACCAGAAGTTAAATATGTATTATACTTGCACTGGCATTTTTGCTACCACAGTTAGATCTAAATCACAGTTGCAATCACAGTAAAAAGTAAATTTGCAAACTGCGGCAGTGAAAAATATCAGTGCAGCTGTAATGCCACTTGATAGCTCACTCCAAAAATGAAGGCAAAGAAGATTTCTGAACAAGCAAAAAGAAGGGGAGAGAGGACCCAGCAAGCCACAGGCAATTTCCTAACCATAGCCTGCCAAATAAGGGTAGGCTTATGTATAAAAGGGTAGGCGCATGTATAAAATACTGTGCAATTTAGAAATTTCCTCAAATGATGGTGAATCTTCTTGAATCAAAAATAGTCTCTCTCATTAAACAATTTATCTCCATTAGGCATTTGCCGATATACTTCCCAGCAGAGTATGTTCATTATATCATATCATGAATATGTAACAAAAAATATAAGCAGATACCTGAACTCACATTTACCTGAGATGCAGGCTATGTTCTTGAAACCAGTGGTTTCAAGTTTTGGTTTGATAATTTCCAACAATTCAGGAAACTGAAAGAAAAGTAATATTCAAACAATTACAGCTACGTTTGAATATGTTTTCTCGATATATTCAAATTCCCCATGCACAGAAGTGTTTCTTGTGTGCAACTACAGAATATAAATTTTACTCCAACATCACAAAACATAACATTTTGAAAATCAGCTATGCAAATGTCAGACGCAACAGCAAGAGATTCTGAATTCAATGCAGCACACTATGAAAGCCTCAAGGCAAAACATCTAGAATTCATGAAACAGTTTTATTCAAAATAGCAGATTTGCTCCTTGAAGCATTTAATTAATCTTGAACAGAAAAAGTGATCAAAAAGTCACACTCAAACAGACTTCACAGCACCCCAGTGAGCTACAAGGCTTGTGTTGCAAAATGAGAGCTTGACAGTTAAATCTTGCAGAGGGCTGAGAGGCTAATCAATGAAAATTTACACTGCAAAAACAGGCACATGGCTCACATCCCAAAGATACACAAAACCACAGAGCTGCTTTCTATAGAGAATTGTGAAAAACTGAAGCAGCAGCAGCAGCCATGAATGTTACAAATTGATGGCAAGTTAGGCTGCAGGAGATGAAATAATTCTCTTTATGACATAATGTACTGCATTATATCTTCCCTGCAGAGAGACATACTTTAAAGTAAACAGATAAACCTTGATATATCTAAACTCCATGGAACCAAAGGCACAAAGATTAAGGAATATTTTCTGCATCTGCAACCATTATTCATACAACAGTCACAGAGATAGTATCAGCACCCTTTATGTGAGCATCCATTCTAATGCTTAAGGTTCTGGAAATTATAGCTATTACTGAACTGAAGCCTGCCATTTAAATATTTCAAAAGTTCGGTGTCAGGGTGGGGTTAATGGCAGGACAACAAAAGTGGACTTTGTGAACTCTTACGGTGCCTAAGAGACAGAAATTATATGTGTGTGTGTAAGCAACAACCATTAGCTCAAATTGAGGATACAGTAACCATAAGTACACTCAACTTAATTAAACACATTAGTTAATATAAGCCCTCCAGATGTCCAAATAAGTATCAACACAAGATTGACACTTTAAAAAATATGTTCAAATGCAGCCAGGGCAGTGAGGTCCTTAGACCACTGCATAATACAGTTGTACCTTGGACCTCAAATGCCTTGTGACTTGAACGTTTTGGCTCCCGAACGCTGCAAACTCGGAAGTGAGTGTTCCAGTCTGCGAACGTTTTTTTGGAAGCCAAATGTCTGACGCAGCTTCCGATTGAGTGCAGGAAGCTCCTGTAAGCCAATCAGAAGCCACAACTTGGTTTTCGAACGTTTCCAGAAGTCGAATGGATTCCGTTCAAGAACCAAGGTATGACTGTAGATGGCGGATGTTTATCCTTCTAGGCTTGAAGTATAATTTCCTTTTCCTGATTTTTCTTTTTTCCTTCTTTGTTAAATTTGCTAAAAAAAATTGACAAGAATAAGCATTAAGAAAAAAGTTCAGTATCAGAGTCAGCCAGGCTCAGAGAACCTGAGGCCTGATTTGATACTTGACATGCAAACCAATGAAGTATACTAACCCATTCCTGAAGCTTATCCAGATCTGAAGCAACAAGCACCAGCTGAGTGGTGGATATGGAAGCTAAAGGCTGAGACTCTGGACAAGAGTCATTTCCTTGGTCTTCAACAGGGCTTGGGTTCAGTGGGCTCTCCTTGCTACTGCTTGCCAATGATTTTTTATCCTTTGTACTTTCGTTAGAGATGGGCCTGAGTAAAAGCTGCGATACGAAAAACGAAAATGGCAAAGAGGTTATTGCAGACATACTATACACCAAACAATACACATATCAGCACAATGTCCATTCATAAGTAAGTTCCACTGATTTCAATGGGAATTGCTCCCTGTACAGGTGTACAGAAGACTGTAGCCTCAGGTTATCAACATATTGCCCTAATTTGATAAAGCTACAGTGAAACAGCATTTTGGCTTGTCATACAGGGTTTAGACAACCTCCTAAAAATAACAACTATAAGAGTTGAAAGGAGAATCATAGAACTTTGAGAGAAGCCTGTAGTTTTCCTCACCTCACTAATAAAAAACGAATAGCGCGCTACAATCTGCAGTGAAAGCTTCCAAAGGCGATGTGTGAGCAATGGTAGAAATATCTGATCTGACCAACACTTCTGCAGACTTGCACATGCAACATGTGTCGCCAAGAGGCTGTACGAACTTTGAGCTGAAAAGAAAACACAGGAATAGTTAAATTATCAGTCACAATCCAGAACTGTAGCCCTTTGCGATTTTCAAAATTATCCCAATTAGACCAGCTATATTATGAATGTTTATGAATACATTTTTGCTTTTATTCTCTTATTTCCAATCCTGTGCCCATACCTGCCCCATAACTTCTGTACAGCACCAATGTTTGGGGGATCACTGACACATCTTGTGTAAAGACAGATAAGCCAAAGTGACAATAAATAATCCCGAGTCAAATATTTAGCTAACTTAAGGCCCCCCCACCCCTCACTTAATTCTGAGGAAAAGCAACTAACAGCCACCCAAGATTATTATTATTATTATTAATAATAATAATAATAATAATAATAATAATAATTTTATTATTTGTATTCTACCCATCTGACTGGGTCACATCTGACTGGGAGTCACTCTGGGTGGCTCCCAACAGATATTAAAAACATGATAGCTGGAGGTCAGAGGTAGACACATCTTATGGATTCTGGGTAGCAAAGCCATAGTTGCGGAGGAAAGGGAAAGGAAGGCTGCTACTGTTTCCTTAATAATCTATTAGCTTTTTAAAGGAGGGTTACCTCTCATTACAGAACTATGGATGGAGATACAAAAGCAAAATAATGCTATGCTGTGATGGTGCACATTTTATTTCAGTGCTACACAGAGGTTGTAGAACTACCTCTTTGTCAACTGTCCCTCCAGTCATACACCATTAAATGACACAACATTTAGGGCTGTAAGCGAAAGAACTTTTGTCTTCTTTCCAGTGCAATTCATTCTTCATTCCTAGCCACTATGTCTAGCCATCACTGCTACCCAACTTTTAGGCAGTGCAGCAGACAAGATTTCTGCCATAGTTGATGTCATTGGCTAAAAGCAGAAATCATTCTTGATAATTATTTCCTTGAGTTCCTCCTTAGACACTATACTATTTTTCTTAAAGCATAGCTGAAGTTCCCATCAGTATAACCATGACAGATATAATTGTGAAGGGCTTTATGGTAGTGAAAAATGATTATTTGTCATTCATTCTCAAATCCTCATTGCACATGCTAATTACAGTGAAGATGTAATTTACCTGGAGCAGCTTCTAAGTCATCAGAAAAGGCTGTTTCTAAGGCCCCCGCTATTTCTCTAAACCTAAAAAATAAAAATAAAATCCTAATTAAAATTAATATTTGGCAGCTTACTGCTGCACGCTGTAGTCCAATTCCCCCAAATGTATTTCAAACCCAAATACCATAAGAATCTGTATAACACAGCAGAATGACAGCAGGAGAATGAGAGGCAATATCAGAATGAGTGTTAGGTATGGAGTAGAAACAGAAGAGCGTTCGAAGAAGAGTCTGAGAGACAGAGCAGTTAGTTAATGTTGTCATCTCTAAAGAGACTGCCCCATCCTCTGCAAGGCCAGTATACATTCATTCAATTCAACCCCTGGGTGTGCACTGTAGTTTCCTATGTTAGTTCTTGCTGTTATGATGAGTAAGAAAGCTGGTAAATTTCAGGAATAAAGGCCATCCCCAAATGGATAAGGCTGGTAGAGAAATGCTGGACCTTGCGAGGCCCCGAGAGGTTTCCCCAGCCTCTAGTTATCACCACTATTTTAGCATCTCTTTAAAACAAAAACTTGTGAATTTTGCAAGCTGGGACCAAATTTAAAGTTGCACTAGCCTTTCTCAACCTGTGGGTCCCCAGACGTTGTTGAACTACAACTCCCATCACCCCTAGCTAGCAAGACCAGAGCTCAGGGATGATGGGAGTTGTAGTCCAACAACATCTGGGGACCCACAGGTTGAGAACCGCTGCGGCTAGAGGGAAGTGCAGATTGGTTAAGAAGCTTAAAGGGAAAAGTTTTACATTGAAAGAGGGAGGGGGAAGGGGAGCAGGGATGTGCCTTAGTTCTTAGAGTTGCTTCTGATGACCTCTGGCTGGCTAGGCCTTATGACCGTGGCACCGATGGCTGCCTTTTATTTGCTAATGGACACTGCCACAAGGTTCTGCAAACAGTTCTAGGGGATGGAAATCAATAGTTCTTTCTGATACCCTGAACATTTTTGTTTTTTAAAAAAGAAAAGTACTATCACAACCAAGTTTTCAGAAATATAAGCAGAAGCAGCTTGTAAGCTTATCTGTGTTTCAAAAGAACATGTGGCAATTGCTATCGGTCTATCTGGAGGAAGGCCACAGAGTGCAAAGGGTCCAGGGAACACCACAGCCAAGTCAAATGTTTCAGTCCAATTAAGCAGGAAGGTTTGGTTACCTTACTCTGGGTTTGCTGCTAACATTTAATTATTTATTCAATAAACAAGTCTAATTCTTTTAGGTACAGCTTTGTTTCACTTCACTTCACTTTTAAATCAAGCTGTTACAATAAAAAAAACCACTTAGTTTATTAACCACATGAGTTGTAGTCAATCAACTGAATTTGCATATGAGTAAAAATAGCAATTCTGAAATACGAAGCATAATTTGTAGATGATGGATTCCTGTTGTAGGTTACATTATCTTCTATTTGAAAACGCATGACATCACAAAAAGGTAAAATCAGACGGAATGTAATTGTTAAATTTCCAAACACCTAATAGGATAAACTGTTCCTGTTCAATCCACATTCTACCTCATAGTAGGAAAGCTGACAGAATAGACAGCTGCAAACCACAGATAATGTGTAAGATTAGAAAAACTGTTCTATTTCAGTACTTGTTGCACAAAAAATGGAGATATATTTGGATGCTGTTCTGACAAACAGCATGTTATGAGACCAAAGGACATTTATTCCACTTTTCAACATTTTTGCCTTTGTAGGTTTCAGCAGGCAGCAAGGGACTGTGTCTTTCAAAACATGAAAAATATTTTTATCTAAATGAAGTAATTTCATGTCCCCTAAAAATAAAACTCAAATACCAACCTTATTTGGAAATAAACAGGCAAATTCCATTTATCATTAAAGCTGTGGTAGGAAGGATGTGACCGTAGTCTTTTAACGCTGGCTTGTGAGCCACACTGCCGTTCAAATTTTCTCACAAAATCCATGCTTATAGTGTATTTCTGAAGAAGGAATATTTAAGGTATATCTTTAACATATACATATTGAAATAACATAGTGCTATTTATCAAGCTCTCTGAAATCCAGAATACCAGATATATAATTAGCAACAGAACTGGAAAACTAACTAATTTTTATTCGATATATTTTGTTTTGTTGCAGCTCCCTGAGGGTATCTTTTGATGAGCGTGATGAGCAGAGATAACACAACTTCCAATTAATCAGAATTGAGATTTTTAGTCAATTGAGCAGGTTAAAAGGCCTAGTACTAAGGCACATCAAATGATGCTTGCTTGTATCAAATTATACTTCATGTTGACATTCTTTACATCAATATTATTGTTAATCTCTGTATAGAAAATTCAATACATGACACTGCTCTTAGTTGTTGAATTTGAGCATTCTGTATTTCAAAAATCATTTTCTAGTTTTCATATTAAACTAAAGGCCCACATTCCTTGGTTCATTGTGTTAAAGAGAAGGTTAATATGCATATTTTAAATTACCTCATGAAATGCATCTGGGTTCCCAGGATTAAACAGTGATGGCAGCTTAACTTCTAAACCACGAACTATTTCTGGCCACACAGAATTTACCAGAAAATCATATCCAGGAACAACATTCCCCTTTTCGCTGCAAAATTAAATAAACATTTTTCTTAGAAATACTTACAATATAAGCATTATCAATAATTATACAAAAATGTACATTAGTAGGTTTGTAGCAAATCATTTGAATATTTCTACTAGCTTAATGTCAACATCTTCTTGGTTTCTTATCATTTTAACATCTTGTCTTTTTGATACTACAATCAAATCCAAATTAATTAACAGATACTTCTATGAAACATATAAATCTGCTTATACAAATCTGTGGGGATATACTCAGTCTGGGAAAACTTTATAGATATAAAAAGTTCTGCTCAGCACAGAGTTGGTATTCTGGGCAGAGGGCATTTAGGAAGAAAATTTATAGCACAGCAGCAGCTAGTTCATATTTAATGCAAATACAGGAGAATGTGTTAGTCAGTGACTTGTTCCCAACAACTCAAGCAGTCAGCAGGAGAGCTAGCCAATAGTGCCCATGAACCTGCACAACCGGTAGGTGAATATCGCTACCCAGAATTGAGTTTAAGGGTGCTTCCAAATGGGCATATCCTATCCAGTTGTTGCTCTTCTGCTACAAGCTGCACATGAAACTGCAGCCAACTTTCCACATCACTCAGAACATGTTGCACTGCATGCTTGTAACATCTCTCCATTATTAATTATTATTATTATTATTATTATTATTATTATTATTATTATTATTTATACCCCGCCCATCTGGCTGGGTTTCCCCAGCCACTCTGGGCGGCTTCCAACAGGAGATTAGAAATTTATTAAAACACCAGTCATTAAAAAACTTCCCTAAACAGATCTCCAGATCTCCACTCTTCAGATTTCCACTCTTCCCTAAACAGATATCCAGATCGGCACTCTCGAGGACTTAATTCATTTCTGACTCTATAGCACAAAGATGTTGTTCAAATGGGTGTGTGGTTGATTCAGGGTAGGATCTTGCGATAAAGAGGGCAGGCAAAGATAAGGAGAATCATTCTTTTCTCCCAAGTCTCTTGAACAAAGCTAAGCATGAGGTGCTGGGCATTAAAGGTTAGGGAAATGGGTTCTGCAAATATCAAAACCACACCTCTTTCGAAAGGCGGGTGAGTCTTTCTAAAGCTGTCAATAGTTGTGAGGCTTGTGCCACGCGTTCATAGTTTTTGAAGTTGTATTTTCTGAGGCATAAGAATACATGGAAGCATCATGGAAGAAACATACTAGGAAGTCCATGATGTAACAACTTTGTGCCGAGTAGCAATTTCAGTGTAAATGCCTCATTTGAAAGAAACCTAAGCTCAGGACAAGGAACTGGGTATGCAGAAAGCCCTACTGTGCACTTGATAATTACACTATTGGACACTCCAGCAAATGCATGTATCAGTGAGGAAAACACTAAAAGGCAACAAACATGGCTTACTTCCTCAACAGCTACTGATAGATAGTTAAGTACATCCTGAGCCTGTGCATAGACGTGATATGGGCTGGACACATTCGGTGTTCATCCATATAGTGGGCCATGTATGTGTCTGATTTTAACATCAAAAGGTCATGTGTTTCAAAGGAACTGAACCCTCCCTGTGGTCTGTTGACCGTAGCATTTTTATTCTAGTCCAGCTCATTCTGGAGCTTAACTATGTGAAAAGAGGTAAGGAGGTAACGTTGAAAATGAAGCAGGACTCAGTTTCCCTCAAGAACACATACTAATATAGACATGAATGGGAAACACACTTGAATATTATTGTGGGTGCCCCAGGGAGAAAGAATAAACTTTGTTTTCTTCTTCCCTGAGTTCCAATTTCTAAATGTAACCAGCATCACATACAGATTAGGATTTATACCCCATTTGATAGTTCGGAAACTTGGGAGGCAGAGTGAGGGAATTAAATGTTTTATAGTTCTCGTCCATCACAAACAAAATATTAATGATTTTCTCTTATGAAAGAAGATTAAACCTATTCAGGGATTAAGAGAATTGAAATGTTAGCAAAATGTTAAGTCATAGGAAGAGCACCACAATGCCTGGATAATTAGGAAAGTATTTCTGCAGTCTCGAGAGCTAAATCCTAAGCACCAATAATTGCAGGCTACTGTGTTAACTGGAACAAAATAAATGGATTCAATTTAGGTGGCCTGAATTTAATTGCAATATGAATTAGGCACTTATTTAAGGAGATAGCAATCCGAAATAATAGGCAAAGTGCTCAGTCATGTAGTTCCACTAGTCAGATTTACAATCTCTTTTTCTTTTTTAATTTTATATAGACAAATTAGCAAACTACATTTTCCAACAATTAGCTGTTACATGCTGTAACACAATGACCCATTATATGAGATAGCACCAACCTAGTACACACACATTCCAGAACTTAGACCAACAGTAGAGTTACTACAGTAGATACACAACACCCTATGTCTTGATGGAGTATTGCCCTGAATCTATTGACTGTAACCCTAATTCTGCACCACAGTCAAGCTCATAGACTTTACACTCCAGCCCACAGCTTCCTGTTGCTTGTGATTCTTCTTGCTGAATGGTGGACATCCATTCTGTTATAACAGTTTTCTAGTTCCCCAAACCACTACAAACATCAAATACATGCAGGTGATTTGAAATTAGCTGTTGAAATCATGCCTAGCACATATTTGGAAACACCTGAATATACTAGATGTGCTAGCCTGGTTTAAGAAATTAAAGGTCCTGGCAATGAAAAGAAAAATATTTCATTAATGAAGTGACAATAAAATCAGACACTTTCAGAATGAGTTGAGGTTATTCTATTGAACACCCCCCCCCCCCCGAGACCACAGACAGGAATGTGGTTCTGATAACGGTTTACTGAGTATGAAAAGAATATTTAGGCTTTTAATCATTTTCTTTGTGGAAAACAGTTGCATTTTCAATAATATTCTCAGCAGGTTACAGCATCTCTATTCTCTACTGTAAGATATTGATTTTCTGCAGATGAGGATCAAGAATTCTGCTTGCATCATTTAAAATCAGACTAAATTACACTCAAGAGTAGCCCCACTGAAACTGATGCACCTGAGTTACAACCAACTCAATTCCACTGACTTCAGAAGGTCTACTCATCAGATACAGTCATACCTTGTTTTGCGACCAGGATCTGTTCCGGAGCCCTGGCTGCTAGCCGAAAAGGACACAGGACAAAGCGCCACGTCTGCGCACGGAGTGGTTTGTGCTAATGCGCATGCGCGAAGCGCAATTTAGCGCTTCTGCACATGCGCGAGTGACAAACCTGGAAATAACCTGTTCCAGTACTTCCGGGTTTGCCACGGACGTTCACTGAAGCGGACACTAGACAAGGCGGACGTTCGCGGAGGTATTATTATATTGTCCATAGTTATAAGTGAAACCGAAACAACAATTGTTCATGCCATTTAACAAAAAAAAGGTTTGTGTTACCTTGAAATACCTCCCCCTGTTACTTCACGCAAGAGCCGGCAATGGAGAGGAACAAACTCCAGCAATTTGTTGTACATGGTCTGGAGGCCATTAGGACGAGATTGAACAAACTGCTCCACAATCACCTGTTAAAAACATTTAGTATCAAATTAAAGATGCCAGACAAGAATTCCAGTGCAAAAAAGATTAAAATATCTTCCATCTACAGCCCAAAGTCAATAATTACTGCATTATCATAGCAATGCTCAAAATGCTGTTTAATAGGAGATATAAAAGTTAAATTAGCTTTCAGTTCCTACATGCAACAGCCTCCCGATGTTGTAACACACTGACACCATATTTTTTTTAGCACCTGAACATATTCAAGGTCTAGTGGCAAATATGATTAATTAAATTTGTAGATCTTAGGGCAGTTCACAACATAAAAATGCAAGATAAAAATACAAATGTTCAAATAACCTGCTTTCTGCTCTAACTTTCTTTCTGCTGAGTTCTTTTTCATAAGTCAGGAAGAGCCCCAGAAGTACTAGACATATATACAAAACACAATGTATTCTCCTGAGTCAGTTGCCTCCAGCTTCACTTACCTCATCTACATATGGTTTCACAAGCACTTCACCAACTAATGCTTCAGCATCTCGTGTTTTGTCTATTGTTGCATAGGTTCTCAAGCAATGACGGATTATGTCAATGTTAGAAGTTTGAAGACCTTCTAAAAGCAGCCCTTCCAGGGACTGCTGCAGCATTGCTGTTATCCCAACTATTCGCTATGATTTTCAAAAAAAGAATGAAAAGAATTGTTATTGCTGTGCCAGAAAAATTAGAAATATCCACTAGTTTTATTTAGTCATTTAAGAACTGCATCATAGCCTCAAAAACCACCAATCACCAATATACTGTATTTTTCCAAGACGATGCTTTTTGCTAAAAAAAAAATCAGGCAAAAATTGGGAGTCATCTTATACACAGATAGTGAATGCAGAAGGGGGACGTGCGATTAATGGCAGCAGCAAGCAGGAGATTGGCAGTGGCGATTGGGCGGGTGATTGGTGGCTGTGGCGAGACGGGCAGGCGATTGGTGGCTGCAGCAAGTAGGCGGGTGGGCTGTTGGTGGTGGGGAGCGGGCAGACAATTGGCGGCTGTAGCGGCGTGTGTGATCGGCAGTGGCAGGCAGGCAGGTGAGCGATTGGTGGCAGTGACCTCCCCTACCCCCCCAAAAAAAGCTAAACAACTTAATTTCTTAATTTTGGGTAAAAAAAATAGGGGTTGTCTTATACATGGGGGAGCCTTATACATGAAAAAATACAGTAGGTTAAAATTCTAATCTGAAGTTTACCAGAAATCCAACCCTTAATGATTTTCATAGATTATTATTGAATGGCTGTTTAAAATTAAATTGTTTTAAACAACATGCTTGAATATTTGGGAATAATAACATTGGTTGAGGTATAATTTGAGTTAATATTACATTTATTATGTGTGTTTGCTACTAACAGTAGGAAAACTACTACTCCTACAAAGTTGTAATTATTGAAGAGTGCTGATCATTGTACTCACAACAAAACTGACATACTGTATTTGTTAGAGGTCTGGATGGTAAACACTGCTGAGCATGTGGGTTAAAAGTGTAAAAATATAAAACAATTTGTTGAAAGGATGACATGTTCTTTACATACTGGAGCAGTAAATATCAGAACAATGTACTGCTATACATACAGTTTTAATTGATAGGCATGATTTGCTTATTTTTATAAATATATTTTTAAAGCTTTAGAAGAAGAAGAAGAGTTTGGATTTGATATCCCGCTTTATCACTACCCTAGAGAGTCTCAAAGCGGCTAACATTCTCCTTTCCCTTCCTCCCCCACAACAAACACTCTGTGAGGTGAGTGGGCTGAGAGACTTCAGAGAAGTGTGACTAGCCCAAGGTCATCCAGCAGCTGCATGTGGAGGAGCGGAGACGCGAACCCGGTTCCCCAGATTACGAGCCTATCGCTCTTAACCACTACACCACACTGGCTCTCTTTAGCTGAGATAATCGGTGATTCAGCTGCCAGAAGGTAAACAGAAACGCAAGCATTTCAGTCTCCAACAAACAAGATTTTAGGGACTTTAAAGAGAAGAGAACACATTGGCTGACTAACTGTTTGGGAACAGATACAATTTTTGCATTCTTCTTGTTCATCACAACTACAGTCCAAGATAAATGCATGAACTTTCATAATGATAGCACCACTGGAAGTCCACAATATTATTATGATTTAATTGTGACAACTTTTTTTTTTGTAAAACAAGGCAACATACTTACTGGTTTCAGCTTGTCTAGGAGTGGCATTCCTTTGCTCTGTACTGCATGAAACTGTAACTGGTTGAATTCTGTGGCAATTCTTTCTAAAATCTGTCCGGTCAGAAGGGGACTTGCAAAGGAATTGGCACACATCAGGATACGATTTTGATAAAATAATGGCAGTAGATAATCATAATCCCTCTCCCCCCACCTTCACACAAACACACAGTCTCTTCCTATATATGTATGCGTGTATATATACGCAAGTTCATGTGATTTCCTCCCAGCTCCCAACAATCCCTTTGCATTTAGTGTGACCAAGAAGATCCCGCAAGAGGGCTATGCAGTTAGGAACAGGCTTGACTCTTAATGGCGGAAGCTTTCAGAGGCCTCAGGGCAAGGGACAGGTAATTCTGTGTCCCTAATCCACCCCCTTCTTGTCTTATGCCTGGGCAAAACCTACCCAGTACCTCCAACACAATAGAGGCCACATGGGATAATGCAACATGTCTACTCAAACCAGCTTCAAAGCAACTGAAAAGTGCCAGAACATAGGAAGCTGTGCCAGGCCCTGTCTCCTCTGTCAATTCCAAGGAGTGTCAGAATCCCAGGTGGATGATCTCCTATCTTCAGAGACCAGCTAGTGAACCCTTGCAAAGCCTAGAGATATGCTAGGAGATTTGTGAAAACAGGCAAGACAAATGGGCATTTGCATTTTAAAAAGATGTACTGAATGCAAAGACCAAGAAGATTTCAGAGGCTATGAAAATGGGACACTGGGAGTGTTATGTCTTCATATGTGATATTTTTCTTATGGTACAACATATGTGATATTTTTCTTATGGTACTTACAACACGTAAGTACAGTGCATGCTCTGTTCATCATACATGAAGAATGCATACATGACTGTTTCACTAAGCAAGGGATCAATCATAGGTTTCTATCACATATACAGGTCATGAAACAGGCACTGTGTCTTACACAGGTTTGTGTGCACGCACCTTCCATACACGGAAACAAGATTTAAGCAGGGAAAACATGACCATAACTCCCTTTTGTTGCTGGCACAAGATAAACAACAACAACCATAGAGCCATAGGGAAAATCTACAAATAATTTACTCCAGAACAGCCCTATGAAAGTCAACAGATTGCTCCACAAAAGGGTGCACAGGTGGCAGGACAGGTGCTCTGCTAACTGTAAAATAGCATTTGCTATTTTGGCATGTTATTATGACAGAAGCAATTGGTGTATCACGAACTAACTTCTTTAAATAGTTGCTTCCTCCCACTTTGGAGTTTCAAGATGCTGGTGTATAGATTTCAAAGACAGACAGAACTAAGCAAACGCAACTTGCTGGTCCCATACCTGCTTCCTTCTAGTGATGACATTTCTTTAGAATTTTGGGAGTGCAGAATTTTCTCAATTTTCTCAACTGCTTTAATAACTTGAATAAGTCTCAGGACACACATCTGGTTGGTGAGGGGAGAGACAAAGAAAAAAAACTTCTCATATTGAATCTGAGATATTTTCTTCTCAACAAATTTGCAGGTATTTTGGGGAAATGATTTGACTCAATAGGTAAGGAGCTGGAAGTAATAAACCTATTACAATGTGATTTCTGAAGCACATCACTATGCCAAAGGGACCCCCACTTCTCCACTGCTGGGGTTAATAACTGTATGGAGCTCCCAGTTAAACCTGGTGCTTCTTTGCATAAAGGGGGGGGGAGGTGTGTTGTGTCAGAACTGGAACACGTATTAAAGACAGTGCCTTCTGTTACTACATTTAATAGAATGCATAAGAAAAAACAAGGAACCCAAACAACAAAAACTCCCTATGATGGCCTTTGTCCATGTTTACTGTCATTTAAATGCATGCTGTTCAGTGCAAGTGAGAAACAGTTTAAACAGTGCAATCCTGCACATGGCTATTCAGAAATAAGTTCCACTGAGTTCAATGGGACTCACTCCCAGGTAGGTGTGTATAGGACTGCAGCTGGCAGAGCAATTCAAAAGAGGAAGGGAGAAAGAATCAAAGGCAAAGAAGCTACGAAATCCAAAGCTCTGTCAGGTTCATGTAGACTTGTTTTACCTCCCTTGGCATTAGCTCTGAAGTCCTGTCCATCAGTTTCCCTCCCATAGGTTTCTGTGCTTCCTGCTCTGGGTCTTGTGCAGTTTTCTCCTTAGCTTGGTAACATGCTAGAGGCATGAGAGCACTTTAGATTCAAGGCCTCCTTCGATACATCCTGACACACCTCTTTTTTTCTCACTTGCATTTGAGTACTGAAAGGACAGGGAGGATGTCCACAAAGGTTCTTACAGCCACAACAAGGTAGCCTCCAATGAAGGATCTCCCTTTCTACGGCCAAAGGGAAAAGTGTATTCTATCCTATAACTTCTAGAACATTCTTCAAGAGGACATAGGTCATGCCTTGAGAAAGTGTGTTAGAAAAAGTAAGGCTCTGATCTTCTAGTAAGGCAAATCTGCCTCTACTAGTTCCTTTTCATTTTGCCATGTCAGAAGATTGCATGAAGTGCTCTCAAACTAACGATTAAATTTCCATATGGTGGTATATATGTTCATTTTGCCCTTTTGCCATAAAAATGCAATAAATGGATCTGCCTGTTGTACCTTTTTCGCCCTGATATCTTCTTGTTTAGACACACGTTCATCAATTGCTCGAATTCCTTCACTGACACATGACTTAAGACTCTGGAAATAAAAAACATATATACACACACTCCATATTTCCTCCCAATTAAAACAAGCAGTTCTGTGCACATATGAGTTAACATCTCTCACACAGATTAATCACATCTTTTGTGCCTTTCTAAAATGCATAAGCAAGTTATGAACGAGGCCAAAATATTTATTCAAAGCCAAATCTCAGGTGCTGGACACCTCCTATTATGTGCTCAGCTGGAGCTCCTTTCCCTGGAGAAATATCACTTATTCCAGCTTGCGCTATAGTGATTGCAAACCCATCTATCTTTTGCAACAAGATTTTCCTATGCTGAGCTACATTTGAAAAGAAAGGTGGACATGACAGGAGACTGCAGCGCTTGTTGGCCATAGGCAATTTCCAATTGAGCATGATCAGGGACACCTTGCAATCCAACTGGCACCATCCCACTGTTGATATAACTTCTGTTTGTTTCTGATAATTCCTAAGGTCCCTTTCCAATACTATCTTAGCAGCATGGGAGCCAACGCTGTATTTTTCCAGTGCTACTTCAGTAAAATGGGATGTCTGATGTAACAGGCAACGCAATGCTGTTCATCTTGGAAGCTTAGTCAATATTGACGTAGTCTCCCATGTACCTGGGGCTTTCATCATTCCTATGTCAGAATAAGAAGGAAACATCCTTCCCTGATCTAAGGTAAAGTGTACCTTACAAGTTCTGGATGGCAGCTCCCCTACTGCTTTCTGTGTGGGAGCATCATTTCTGAAGAACATAACCCTTTACAAATTTCATTTTCAGAGCCTTATTAGATTTCAGTAGAGCCACTTATAATCATGAGTTTCCAGGCAGTGACAAGACAAAAGGAGTGTAGCTCCTGGTTCATTAGGTAGATTAGTAATGAAATGGTTATGGAGAGTGAGGAGTGGTGGTAAAAGAACTCAGGGAAATTAAATATGAGGAAATTCAGCCCAAACAGAAGCAACACTTTATGTCTTGCTTTCAATTTAATCTAACTGCGGTCCTGTAGAAAAAGAAATGTCTCAGTATCTAGAAATTATTCTAGTTATCTTCTCAATCAAGTGGTTCAGAGACATTCCATCCCGTTTCTATTATTTCAGTTCATGAGGTCACCTAGATAATCTTGCATGTGTTGCTGGTTATTAATATTACTTCCTATTTTAATGCCACCTGCATATTTAATCAACACAGCCCTACTTTCCTTTCCAACACATAATACATTTAACTTTTAGGGGGGGAAAGAGGTGAATGAAATAATTTGTTTTTTAGAAACAAGTATTTGCTGTTCTGGGCGGTGGGGGGGGATTGTTTGGCTAAATATACTTTATGCATATTAAAGGTAAAGGGACCCCTGACCGTTAAGCCCAGTCGCATACGACTCTGGGGTTGTGGCGCTCATCTCGCTTTACTGGCCAAGGGAGCGCAGACAGCTTCCGGGTCATGTGGCCAGCATGACTAAGCTGCTTCTGGTGAACCAGAGAAGTACATGGAAATGCCATTTACTTTATGCATAGGTTAACATAAATGTATGCCTGTGGTGTTCTTGTCTCTATTCTTACCACACAGTTAGGGCTCCTAAAATGGTTTCTAAATGTTCAGACAAAATGCATTTTGCTGCTTCATGAAATCCCCTATGTCAGCCCCATACAGAATTTATTTGGTTTGTCAATATTTTCAAAATCAGTCAAATGATATGAGAAGTTATTACAGAACATACCATAACTTCCTCTCGCAGTTGTCCTAAAGGCACTGAAAGCTGATTAAGGGCTTTGTCCATGCCAACCTAAATAAATTGTCCAAACATATTACATATTACGATTAATGAGCAGTTGAAACTGTGTATGTGAAGATATATATTTTGTAACAAATTACATTTCTATTGAAAACAAATGTAAAAAATGTTTACAATCAGTACTTCAGAAGACATCCCAACTAGCAAGTAATCCTGACTATTATATTTTCCTAATGGCTGGCTGTCATTGGTACAACAGAAATGGCACTTGTACATTGCTAACTTGCAATCTCTGGCAAGCTGGCTCCAATCCTGCACAGAATTATCTGTGAATGACTGCTGAAATCAAAACAACATAAACTGGACAAAAATGGAAGACTGTGTGTCCACATACTCTATATGTGCAGAGCGTTCAATAGGTACCTTATCTTTAGCGCCGTTATCAGCACCTCATGTCAACTAAGAAGACAGAACAAGGATCTGGACCAAAGGGACCCATTTCAAATCTACACTCAGCCAGGATACTCATTTAGTGGTATGGAACAAGTCATCCTAATGCACATTAGAAGACTTTTCAAGAATTCTATCTATTTTCAAAAGTATCAAATGCTATAAAAAACAAAATCTTATCTATCCATTCATACTCCTTGAAGGAAAAGTGGGATGCAAATATGATGTAAGAAAGAGCTTTTTATATATATATTTACCTCTGGACTATTTAACCTCTCTTTTCTAGCATGCAATTGCAATTGCACACACTTTTTCATATTACAGCTAAGAGATTTTAATTCAAAGGTGCTTTTTATTTACCAGTTGTCTTCCTTCTGTATATTGAAGTATCCTATGACATCCTGCACACCCACCTCAAACAGCCTATTCACATACCAAACCCTTGTCTAGAAGCTTCCAGTACCTCCTTAAAATGTAAGTCCCTCCAAATGTTGCTGGACTACAACTCCCATCATCACTGACCATTGGCACAGTGACTGGGGCTGACAAGGGATGCAATCCAACAACGTATGTAGAGCCACAGGACCCTGCTTTTGGAAGTATGTTGAATATTAGCATCATCAAATATATATTAGTATACTTAAACGCTAAGATTCGTACATATAAAACATCCAGTTTGAAACTTACTAGATTGGTGGAAAGATTAACAAAGTCTGCATAATCCTTGTTTATGAGCTCTATCATGGCAGTTTTAAGAAGTTTGTAGTAGAGCTCAAGATCATCCCGAAGCTCTTCCAACTGAACACGTTTCCTGCACTCCGACACAAAGTGATCGACATCAAAATCCGGCTATATATAAAACAGGTAAATAATAATAATCAGGATTTAAGAAATGGCCCATAACAGAAAATGCAATTCCTTGTAAAAGCAGTTTGTGTTTATCTAACTTCCAAGCATGCTTAAAGTGAAGGGATAAAAATGCGGCCCATGGACTAGGAAATCTTTTTGTTCTAAATGAAACACTAAAATATAAGATGTGTAAACACATTTTTATTGGTTTGTTAAAGTGTTTTCTGTCTGTAAAGCCTAGCTAATTGGTACTATTCAAAGTAATATTAATAATGATAATAATGATAATAATGATAATAATGATAATAATGATAATAATAATAATAATAATAATAATAATAATAATAATAATAATAATAATTTATTACTTCTACCACCCATCTGACTGGGTTGCCCCAGCCACTCTGGGCACCTTATAATAGAGTATAAAAGAACACATGATACACCAGACATTTAAAGCTTCCTGATACAACGCTGCCTTCAGATGTCTATGGAAGGTCATATAATTGTTTATCTCTTTGACATCTGATGGGAGGGCGATCCACAGGATGGGCACCACTACCAAAAAGGCCTTCTGCCTGGTTAATAATAATAATGGGTCTGACAGCATAAGACCATAAGAGCCCTCATGAATTAGACCAAAGGCCCATCTAGTCCAACATCCTGTTCACACTGTGCCCAACAAGATCCCTATGGGAAACCTAAACGTAGGACATGAGTGCAACAACAAAGAATGTTTTAAAGTTGTATAATTGCTTACATCCAGGAATCCCCTTTATTTTATTTTTTTTAGATATTCCGAACAACAGTTTTTTCAAGAAGACAGTTATGTGTCCAGAATTAGAATCACTGAATTGTAGAGTTGGAAAGGACCTTGGATCATCCAACCCGAATTCCTGCAATGCAGGAATAGGCAGCTATTGAACCCATAATCTTATCAGCACCATGCTCTAACCAATGGAGCAGCAGATTCTGAAAGAGCCAGTCTCCGTGTATGATGGGCAGTAGTAGTACTATGACAGGTGAAATACAAAGAGCTGTCTGGCAGGCCGCAACACAGGGATGCCTCACAGGATCAGAGGACCCAAATCCAACACGGGTGTGAGTTCTCCATAGGAAACGTCCTGGCTGGGGCATCTAGATTTTAAACGGGTTCAGACTGAAAAATGTGTGTGTGCAACATACAAGAAACATAACAAACCTACACAAGAGGGTTCTGAATGCACAGGCAGCATGGACTTCCTTGTGGTTAATTGAATAATGTGCGAACGGGGCCAGCAATAGGAAGTGCACATATTCATCTATTAAAAAGAGGTGCATATACCCCTATCTCCCCCAAATGGAGAACAACAACCTATAAATCTCCTCTGACAGCCCTACTAGGAGAAAAATGAGCTACTTGGAAGGGCTTTCCGGGGGCGGGGGCAGGACTAGAGCTTCCCTGGGGTGGCGAGGCCTGCGAGTCACTCCAGCCCAGCCAGGGTCTCCCACAGACACGCATCTCCCCCTGCCATCTCCCCACACCTGCCAAGTTGCCCCTCCTCTCCCTTCAGCCCCGGCTTCGGCCCAGCCAGGCGCCCTCCTGCCCAGGGGCCTCCGCCTCCTCACCTTCATAAACTCGTCCTTGTCGAAGCACAGGTTTTCGGGTCCCCGGGGTAGGTTCATATTCCACGTCTCCATGGCCGGCTGGGCTCCGCTCCCTCCCTCCCGGCGACCCGGGGCCGCCACGTCTCTTTCCCGGATCTCCGCTCGGCTTCGGCTTCGCAGTCGACACAAAATGTACGCGCGCGCGCCACACTTCCGCCAGCACCGCGGCGCCGAGACCGGGCACCGCCGGCCGCCTCCTGCGCTCGGGAGGGCGGCCTCCAGCGGCCTGCGGCCTCACTGCAGGCGCGCACGAGGCCTCCGGGGCGGGGGGTCCCGTCTTCTCATTCTCGCCCTGGGAGGAAAAGGGTCTGACCTCGGCCCCAGAATTTATGTTCCAGGCCCAAGATCGACGCCAGCCTATGTGGAAGGGGAGTCTTGGAAGAACATCGGGGCCGCATGGCTGCAGACTAGGGTGGGAAAGCAGGCGGGGCAGGTGCTGCGCAGGGAGACTTTCCTGCCTCGCAGTTTCCTTACGCGAAGCCACTTGCTTTAGTATACAAAAATACGGCAAGGATTAAAAATTAAGCATGGCCATGGGTGCCCGGAACGTCCTAAACTAGGGAAACAGCCCTCCGCCGCCAGGGAATAGGAGAAAAAGAATATAGAGTACCATGAACGTAGCCAGGATTTTTGTTAGGCCCCCCCCCCCCCAAAAAAGTTGTTGGGAGATCTTGAGTAAAAATCACCACTTCAAAAGGGGCAGGCTTTTGTGGGGTGGGGTGGGGAGCAAAACTCAATTAATTGAGTAATGCTTTTCAATAATTTTTGGCTACACTCGTGCAGGGTACCATGTTTGTAAAAGTTTGCAGATTTTGGATATGTGTGTGTGGTAGCGTTGGGTTGTTTTAATAAGGAACATGACAAGATTACTGCTTCACAATGTAAATCTAGTACAGTACAGCCCTAAATTCCATACGGCTATAAATGGAGGGACAAGCAATTAAAAGTACTGTCATCATTATCATTGCTGCTAGAAGTGGGTGGGTGGGGATTTCTAGCGAGCATCTTTGTAGATGGATTTCTGCTGGGCCTGTGAAGAGATGCTGCCTGAAAGAACATGTAGGATCAAAGTAGGCCAGGTAAGGTTACGCAGTTCAGGTAGCAGATTGCGGCATGCTAATTAAAAGACAGAAAATTGCAATTTATTTCAGATACATTTTCATGACCATGGGGAAGTGTGTTGCTCTGACCCTCTCTTCAGCTTGCTGCTTTGCTTCTAGCTCACATCACCGTAAACTCTACCCTCAACTCTGCCTCTGTCTTTTGAACTATCCCACCCACCTTGCACAGAGCCCCTTTCCTTTGTTTCCCTTAATGGCCCATCACCAGGCAATCGCCCCAAAGCAGGAAGCTAGCCTGGCTTATATTTCAACATTTGCTGGGGTTAGAAGGGTCTTGTCATACAGCCTACAAGCTCGTCCCCCAAATTCATAACAGTATCACTTGGAACTCTGAAGTCCAGAGGAAGCAGGAAACATACTGAAAACAGTATGGCTTGCTATTGTGTAAAGATGCATAGAATCACACTGTGAGTGATGTACCGAGTAAAGGTACACACAATACCTTTAAAGCACATTTGAAGTGCATTCTTTCCCTCTGGACAGTGTGCTGTTTACTGGCATTTCTTGTTTCCCTCTAAACATAGTTTGTGGTACATAGTCAAGGATGCTCCCCAGCCAAAGGAATGCACACGGCAGATAACTCTTTATTGTCAAAGATAACACAGTAGTTTCTATGGCTCCGAATACCCATGCACACCAGTCTAGCATCTAGGCAGCTGTTCCCAGGTCCACACCCTTAAGGAGTAGTAACAGGGAGCCACTCCTCCACCAGTTTATGTACCTCCCCACAACAAGCTGCACTCACAGCTGGAGACTACATCTGCATGGAAGCTTTCTCTGCTCATCCCTCTTCATTCCCCTCCTGGTTCTGGGAAACAGTGGTGCAGGAGAGGGTGGGGAAGCACCCAGCTCCGTCACTTGCCTGACCTGTCTCTTCTTCCAGCGCATCCTGTGCTCCACCCTCCAACTCTGTAGCTTCCCCGTCTCTGGTTCTTGCCTCCTGTCTGGTACAGTTCCCACAAATCACTGTCCCCCTCTCCTGAGTCAGACTCCAGCCCCCTTCCCCCAATGCACACTTGTCAGCATCCTGCCAGTCCCCGACATACATCCAAATTGGACAAACTGACCTCCAAATCAAGATTTAAGACCGTGGCTTGGAGATTAGAGCTAACCAACTGCCTGATTCAAACATCACAGCAAACTATGGTTAAATCAACCAGAAAATGGAGGAGACAATCAGTGTGCAAGAGTGGAGAAGATGATGTGAGTCTCTGGCACATTCCCATGGTTTGAAGGGCCATCAGAACTGAGCCAAGCAAATACAATTGGAGGATGGAGATAAAGTAACATGCTAGTAGTTTATGGTTGGATTAAATTTTCCCCAAAAGTTGAAGGTTACCAACCATGAGGAATTGGCCTAGGTACTCTGTCTCCTAGTTCTTTGTTGTCACAATTAATGTACTTTCAGCCACATTTGTTGTGTCGCAGGAAGGTTGGCAGATGGGATATCCAATCTGTATCTACCTAATCTATGTCCATTCTTTTATGCCCTCTTGTTACTTGGTGTGTTTGCATCTAGTCCCACACAATGAATTAGATACTTCTTTCACTAATTTTATACTCTGGACTGATAATTTTTCCCAATCACATTTTATTTCTGATTTTCCGTTACAGGCAAGTCCTGTATGCCCTGAGCATTACAGTTGTTTATTCTGTCTTCTGCTGGCTCAGCTGCACTCTGTGGAGAGATCTCTTTCACACAATCCCTTCAAACTGTGGGAAAATTGTGCTTTTAATTACCTCTTAGGGGACCTTCCAAGTACTTAATCTGCAGTCCTTGGTTGACACCGGATTAATAGATACCTGTCCTTCTGCAAGCCCTTGGGAAGGCCACAGGTGGAAGATCTGAAAGTCATTAGAAATGATTTTCTGGTTGCGGAACCAATACCAAATTAGTGTGAAAATGAGGAGAGATTGATAAACAATCTGCAGAATACTAGTTTTTAAAGACCGAAATTGTTCTTAGACCCACCTTCATGTAATAAAGTTGTCCTTATCTTGAAGACTCCCTGTGACTAATTCCCTATCTTGGAAAAGCTCTGAGTCCAAAGACATTAGTTAAATCAGACTGCAAAGAACTATCTTTTGCCTCTGGCCTCACAGTTTCCCCTGAATATTTTTCTCCCTAAAGAAAATGTTTTGAATTTAGCAGCACACCAAAAATACAACAACTGGAGCATTCAAAGTCATAGCTATTATCATAACTAAAAAGGACGACTTAAGCCAATAAAAGTAACTTGAAACATGCCATGTACCCACTAGTGTGAAAACTCCACATGATTGCGCTGATACATATTATAAGCATCTCATAAATGTTATGGTTCCTGCAGTTAGCTGTACTGGTGGTGTTTTTAAAAAAATTGAGACTGATTTCCCCTCTATCCATTATTTTCAGTTGTACTGTCAACAAAACAGATAAATAGTTGAAATGCTGTTTCCAAAATGTAGGACGTCATGGTCAAAAATATTTTTAATTGAAATCCCAGATTTTGACTTGATTTTCAACAGTTGCAAATCTTTTGTCTCACTTTTATCCCTTTCTTACTTATAGGTAGGTCTGCTGCTCACTCCTATGTAGTTTTCAGGTACAAATCCAGAACATACTGAAAATCCTTGTCATTAAATTTATTGCTTTCTGTACCGTAAGAACTTACTGGATAGCTAGCTACCATTACATGGCAGTAATTCACATTAATTTCAGTGACATTGCTTTTCAATGGAAATTGAGACCAGCATTCCTGCTTGTCATTAAGTATGTCTTGCCCACTTATTTATTTATGAACGTATGTGTTTGCCACTTTTGGTGTTAGGATGATGCACATGTCTCTAGTGGTCATCAGCCAAAGCAAACCGACTGGAGATCTCATGAGCGAGGCTTCCAAAGCACATCTCAGTCTCCAGACAACCAGGCTCATATATATGCAGCTGGTGCTTCAAATAACTCAGTCCCAAATCATTTAGGACTTTAATGATTAAATTGGTGCAGAATTCCCCAATAACAGATGACCAGAAACATTATGCACCAGTTTTCAAACTGTCTTCAAAGGCGGCCCTACAAAACAGCATTTTACAGTAGTTTCACCTGGATCTGACTTGGGCATGGATTACTGAGGTTTGACCTCTCTAAATAAGTGCACAGCCAGCACACATACACACACACCCTGCAAACCCCATAGTATCAAATTTAAATTCATAGAAAGGTGGAAGAGATTTAGGGTTATCTGTAACTCCAAAGTGGAAACATCATGAACAAATATGTTCGAATCCAGGTGACAACTGGATTTAATTGAATGACTTTGGAAACAATGGAATGGAAAACATCACTTTCAACCAATTAGATCAGGGCATTTTGTCTAGGGTTACCTTTAAACTGGGATAGCCCATGGAGTTTTTGTCAAGAATAGACTCTTCTCACTGATAAAGTAATAGGAGAAAAAGAGTGGGTTGTAGTCAACTAAGTCAGAGTAGTCAGAGTAGACCCATTGAAATGAATGAATGAATCCTAACTTTGATGAGTCTACTCTGAGTACGACTAGCATTGAGCACTATCTAATGCCTTTATAACAAATCAGTTTTGCTGGTATCTTTGTTGGTAAGAAAGGAACAGAGGCAGCAATATGATACCTGCAAGCTACCTTTATTGCAACTACACTGTCACAATCGGCTCGTGCAAAAGTAGGTCAGATCCGTAAGGCTCAGGTTTCTGACGAAATTCAGCTGGGCTGATTAGATAAATGAATATAAACTTGCATCTGTGCACAAAGCCAGATGTCTAGTAAACACTAGTGCCTAAATTGAGTTGGTGATTGTCCTTTGGCTTGCTGAAGAGGGCAGTAAGAAGATTTTTCTCCTCTCATGTGTGCTGCTTTTTTTCCTTCTTTTTTTTAAGGATTTGGCTGCTGCCTACTTACATTACTACCCACCTTACTGCATAGTTGTATATTTCATATGGCAGTGAGCAGAACATCATTGAGATAAAGGAGAATGTTAAAGAACAACTTCACACAAAGTCTACAAAGCTTGTGGTTTTAGGCCTGCCAAGTGCTGCTTGCACAAGCACAAAAACTTGCTTAACATTCTGAGCCATACTGGCGTTGGTGCCCAATCTTGGGTTTTAAAAATGTGTGTGTTATGTTTGATTTCCTATACAGCTCAGTCTTGTGTGCTGGAGAAATTGATATATTAAGCCAGGCAAGCTGCTTTGCCACCATCCGTCATAGTAGCAGAAGGGCTGTGAACAACATCGGCAGAGAGCTTTCACAGTGGGTTGCTATAACCAGTAGGGATCAAGGTCCTGTTTACTGGAAGAGCTCCCAAGTCCCCTTTTTACTGTTATAATTAAAGAAACATGAATATGCACTCCAGTAAATGTGTAACAGTCAATATGGAAATCTGAAAATTAATTCACGCCTCACAATTCCATTCCGAATGTTGGCAATGTCAATCAACATGAATGACAGTTATCCAGCTGCTGCTATGAAGGTGATTCCAGATAGACGCTTATTGTCAGATGTTTTGCAGCATCCACACAGTGTTGTTGGCATCAAAATGCCAGTCAGTTCTCTCCCCGCCCCCGCCCTTTTTATTCAGATTTACTCTTTTTGGGGGAAATCCGATAAGTTAAAAAAAGGGGGCGGGAGTCCCTACAGCCAATGACTCATTTGCAATTTTTGTAGAGCACATTAACAATATTAAGCCCTCATCTTAGAGGACCATAAGACGGCTTGGTTTTCTATCAAAGCCTCTTTAAAAAAAAAACTTGTTCATGATGTAAAATAGGAATTACTTTGTGTCAGGGACATTTTTCAGCATACTGGGATATGAATAGTCATCCTTGCAGGAGCCATACCTGATCAGAAGAGCAGGGAAGTTCAAGCCCTGGAGGGGCCTGAGAGATTGTCACAGCTCACCAGGACGTGGGAGTTCATCCTATCGTTAATATTTATCCTTGCACAGGAAAACACGAGCATACATAGGATATTGGTGAGTACCAACACCCCCCCCCCCAAGGTAGTCAAGTGTAGGAACAAGATTATGGAGGCTACAGATTCCTAGTAAGCAAAAACTGAAACAATTTGAAATTACAGCTTTATGAACAGAAGAGCTTTCCTATTTCCCAAGCAACCTCTTAAGTATGGGCCATTAAGGTAACAAAGGAAGTGGCTCCGTGCTAGGTAACAAATGGGTGGACCTTCCCAGAACTCCCTGGTAGAAAGATGACGGTTAGTTAGAAGCTGGAAGTCAAGCTGCAGGCTGGGCAGAAATCCAGAGCTATGCTTAATTTCTGTTGGAACTCAAGGCTGTGGCTATGGGAGAAGCAAGACCCTCTTGGGGTACTAATGTTGTGAACCCCTCCACTGCAGGCTCAGGTTGTAAGGTAAAGGTAAAGGTACCCCTGCCCGTACGGGCCAGTCTAGCCAGACTCTAGGGTTGTGCGCCCATCTCACTCTACAGGCCGGGGGCCAGCGCTGTCTGCAGACACTTCCAGGTCACGTGGCCAGCATGACAAGCTGCATCTGGCGAGCCAGCGCAGCACACGGAAACGCCGTTTACCTTCCCGCTAGTAAGCAATCCCTATTTATCTACTTGCACTTGGGGTGCTTTCGAACTGCTAGGTTGGCAGGCACTGGGACCAAACGACAGGAGCGCATCCCGCCGCGGGGATTCGAACCTGCCGACCATGCGATCGGCAAGTCCTAGGTGCTGAGGTTTAACCCACAGCGCCAGGTTGTATGTATGTGTAAATAAACCATATATCATAATGACACCACAGTCTCTGCCGTTCCTCATTCTGAAGAAAACATGAAGCCTTTGGGTCAACTTTTTATTTGGACCCTGCAATAAGAAATGTAGATTTGGGTCAGGCAGCCTAAATCACCCCACCAATTCTAACAGCAAAATGTGTCAATCTCCCATTTAAAATAAGTCCTAGTTTGACACTTCAAAACCATTGTGGAATGGACGTTGTAAAATAATTTGCTAGCTGTAATTGGTTTCCCCCGGCTTCTCTTATTTGCTCTTTTGAGGAAAGCTAGATACCTTAGCTCCTAAGAGATGTGATTAGCTTTTCTTGCGCTAAGGCCAAGGAGAGGGCCATTCCATCATTACTTTAATAATAATCTCTCTTCCTCTCTCTCTTTCTCCCCCCCCCCCCTTATTCCAGACATTTATTCCAGAATCTTTTATTCTGACATAAAAGGAAATGTATATACAGCCTGACTTTTGAGAGCTTTGACCTAGTTGTGCTGGCCTCTCTGGTAGCTTAAATGAGATGACACTAAAACAAATGCAGGAATATGTGTGACAGTGTATATTGGGAAATTAGTTAAGAAACTGATTTTGAATTAGATTTTTTTTTAATCCTTGTAATTTCTTTTGGGAACTTGGATGAATTTTTACCTGTTAAGGAAGTGATGTCAGGCTTTGGTGCCCTTTGCCTCTCTGTAACTACAGCTTCGAAAGCTACCAAGTAGCATTTATTTATTTACTATCTTTCATAGAATTACATAGAATCGTAGCGTTGGAAGGTACCGCGAGGGTCATCTAGTCCAGCCCCCTGCAATGAAGGAATATTTGACCCAATGTGGGGCTTGAACCCAGAGCCCTGAGATTAAGAGTCTCATGCTCATCAGGCTTACAAAGAAAAGGGGAGATCAGTTGTTTTTTTTTAAAGGGCAGTGTTGTCAGCTGAATAGCAGCTGGCGACTCTTGTTCCTTTGGCCCATGGATGGGAACTCTCAGGACTGAGGGCCCAATGTGGTCCTCCAGGCATCTCTGTCTGGTGCCCAACACTCTCCAGAGGCCACAGCCCACACCAACCTTGCTTCACCCCCTCCTTGAGTGTTCCTGCCAGGTTGGGATGTATCTTTGAACTCTGGTTGTGACCTTTGCTTGCCTAGATGGAGGATAGAGAGGGGTGTGTGAGAGTGCAGGAACTAGCCAACTGTGCAAAGGTGATATTTTCCTCCATCGTCCGGGCAAAACCTCTAAAACAGGTGCACTCTTCATTTGTAGAGACTCCTCTCTAGTGCTCTAATTACACAAGGTTCTAAATCACAGGGCGCACGGAAAAGGCTCCCCTTTGCATTCAGAGGCTTCCTGGACACGTAGACAGTGTGGGAGCAGATGTGCCTTCCCTGCTCTGTGCAATTGATTATTTATTGTGGGAACTGAATGCCCAAGAATAGAGAGTGTGATATCCATGCCGGAATCTGCAGACAGCAGCATGAATCTCCAGGGGAGATGCAAGCTGACAGTGTTCAAATGACCAAAGGATATTTATTACATTGATTAATTAAAATATTTTATTTCTTTTACAAAATTAAAACCACAACGTTACCAAGCAATGAAACAGCAACACTCCAGAAAAGCCAACTTTCCTGAACTCTCCTGAGTGGAGCTACCAAAATGGCTTCATTTGGTATGACATTCATTTCATAGGACACAGTTGTCTGAACCTGACATACGTCTTCAGACAGCAGTGCTGACTATCAAGACAGAAACTGGCAAGTGGGTCCATATGGGCAAAGAAACCTGGTTGAATCCTCACATTAGCTCCTCTCCCAGAGACTAGTTAAGATGCACAGGAAAAAATACATAACATGCTTCTTCACGGAACTGGATCAAGACACTTCAGTAGAATTTTTCAGCTCATAAAAGCTAAAGTGGTTTCTCCTGCTTTTGATAGAAACTCACTTATAACATTTTTATTTGCTTGGCATAACAGTGGTACATCATTTTATCTTCCCCCCTGAGCCTGAGCCCCATCAGGTGTGTGGATGATTCAGACATCTCATCCCATCCATCCATCCATGCAGCAGCAACAGCAGCAGATTTTATGTAAGTCTACCCAGTGAGCGGGTGCATCTTATGTCATGCCTCATCCTGGTGCAAGAAGTGTGTGCATGTTCAACACTGCACAGAAAAAGCCAGGACTCTGATGCCTTGGGGCCTGGCATTGGAGAAGTCAAAAAGATGTCCTGTCTGCTTAGCAAAAACATGCTTAGCTCCAGCATGTCTCTGGCAATGTGCCCATGGCTGACAAAACCCCAGACTGCTGCTGCACATCACTGACATTTCTACCAGAATGTTCTTTTTCTTTCTTTTTAAAATCTAGGGTAGTTTACAGTTACCCAGGGGCTAGTGCACACACCTATTTATTGTGAGTTGCCATGGCAGTTTGGCACATGAGCGCCTTAAGCGTGACTGATTAAAATGATTCAGTATTGTCTCCTCGCTCCTTAATTTTTCATAAAGTGGCTGAGAAAAGTTCTCGCAATTAAGTGGTATCTATTTTTATCTCTACAGAAGCTTAACTATTATTTGCCCCTACAGTGTCCTTACATTAAAGACAAGCATAAATCATCGGTGATGTAGTCTTGCATTGAAAAGCTATCCTTCAAAGCCCGAAGGGGAAGCCAATTATTATAGGAATGATTATGGGAAGTCAAGGGAAGCCAGCTTCGCATGGCAACTTTGGGTTTCCTGACAAGTGATTAATTTTACCATAGCAAAACCATTGCTTTCCTCCCCTTTTGAATTTCTTTTTTCAAAAAAAATGAGGGTGGCACATTGATTTTTGCAAAACAGTTCCTTCTCTGATATGAACAGCTTCAGAAGCAAGAGCTCAAGTAGCATGAAAGAAATTTTATAAAGAAATTTTATAAAGAAATTTTATAAAGAAAAGCACAACCGTGCTCGTATTAAATATAAAAGCCAGTTCACCTTTCCTCCTTGCTGCTTCCAAAGGAAACCCTTCTGTTTGTTTAAATACACTCTGAGCAACAAGTGAACCTAAGCATTAAAGGCCTAGTACTTTGTGAAGTATTAAATATGGGTCTGGACTATGCTCCAGACAGGGCGGGAGGAACTTGCACCACCACTCTGATTCCTGAACAGGGTAAAATTGGTTTTGCGTATCATGAAAAGCAAAGGAGAAGGTGATTTTGAAGAAGAAAAGAAGAAAGCGTGAAGCAGCTGAATGCTCCCTCAAGAGATGATTGGAAGGTGGTGACAAAAGAAAGGGCCTTTTTGGTAGTGGCTCCTGGGCAGTGGTTTATAGACTTCTCTTTTCCTTCAAGTCTGTCTTGCACCAACGTTAACATCTTTTCATACTCCCAGGCATTTCACAGTATTTGATGGTAGCTATTGGGTTTTTAAAATTACTTTTTCTGTTGGACATTGTAATAATAATAATAATAATAATAATAATAATAATAATAATAATAATAATAATAATAATATATTTCTACCCCACCCATCCCATCTGGCTGGGTTTCCCCAGCCACTCTGGGTGAATTTCGACAGAACATTAAAAACAGAATAAAATTTCAAACATTAAAAACTTCCCTAAACAGCCTTCAGATGTCTTCTAAAATAATAATTATTATTCTAAAAGTCAGATAGATAGTTGTTTATTTCCTTGACATCTGATGGGTGGGTGTTCCACAGGCCGGGCGCCACTACCTCTGCATGGTTCTCTGTAACCTCACTTCTCATGGGGCAAGAACTACGAGAAGGCCCTCAGAGCTGGACCTCAGTGTCTGGGCTGAACAATGGGGGTGAAGATGCTCCTTCAGGTATACTGGGCTGAGACTGAGATGAGCTGTTGTCTTGAGATATAAGTATTTGTGGGGTAAGATGCTTTTTAATGTTGCATTGTTCCTGTTTTGAATTCAGTTTGCTTATTTTCTATAAGTTACCTTGAGGTTTGTCTTGGTATAAGGCATTTAAGAATAAATAAATAACCACAGTAGCATTAGTAGTAATAGTAAAAAAAAAAAACCAACCCTACTATTTATCTCTCCACACTCTACCTCTACTCCCAGCTGAGTGAGATTATTTTGTGTAAATCTCTGGAGGAAAGTTACACCAAACTGTGATTAGCGTGTAGTTTGAGCCTCAGGGTGAGGATGATAAAAGAAAAGTACATAAAAACAAAGAGCAGTATAAAACAACATTTTTGCAGCCTAAGTTTGATCTTTTTTTTATTTTAAAAAAGAGACTTCAGAATTCTGAGCCCAGAATAAACTACACAAAACAAGAATTCTTGCATATAGTGACATATCATGCATAATGTAATTTGTGCAACCTTCAGATCATTTGTCAAGGAACATAACAGCAAAGGGATATGGAATAATATGAGAAGAACGTGGAGATTATATTAGACTAAGCTTGGGGTTGCCCGTGTGGTACCCATGGGCACAATGGCACCCTGGAGGATTTCTTCAGGCACCCACAAAGCCTCTCAGCTACCCCTGCCCCCCTCATCCTGTGCTGATGAAGGAAGTTAACTTTCCCCCCATGGGAAGTACAGTGGTACCTCAGGTTAAGAACTTAATTCATTCCGCAGGTCCGTTCTTAACCTGAAACCGTTCTTAACCTGAGGTAACACTTTAGCTAATGGGGCCTCCCACTGCCGCTGTGCCGCTGCCACACAATTTCTGTTCTTATCCTGAAGTAAAGTTCTTAACCTGAGGTACTATTTCTGGGTTAGTGGAGTCTGTAACCTGAAGCATATGTAACCCGAGGTACCACTGTACAGACCCTCCAAGTGTCCCTGTTTATGAGGGACATCCCTGATTTAGAGAATCTGTCCCAGTTTCTGTTTTAACCCCGGAATGTCCCGCTTTTTCCTTAGGATGTCCCTATTTTCTTTTTTTTCAAATTAATTTTTATTAATTTTAACATATAAATTATAATACATACCACAAAACTTCACAACTTATACAATCTATTTTTTATTTTTTTTGGACTTCCATCAGCACCTCTGATGATCCACCATTCTTGTCACTTCTTATGCATTTCTTAAATTCATATTGCCTTTAATTATCTTAACTAACCATCCTCCCTTTTATCCATTTTTGCAATAGTTCAAATAGGACATCCCTATTTTCACTGGAGAAATGTTGGAGGATATGGAATTATCCAACCCCTGAACTGTCTGAAGGCAATCCTGTACAGGGAAGCTTTTTTTTAAATGTCCAATGTTTTATTATGTTTTTATATATGTTGGAAGCTGCCAGGAGTGGCTGGGGCAACCCAGTAAGATGTGTGGGGTATAAATAGTAAAATTATGATTGTGGAATGGGACGAGACTATTTTAATCGGAGAGATGTTGGATGGTATGGAAGTACACAGAGCTGAAGCTGAGAAAGCAGCACCATTTCCCGATTCTCCTTTTGGTTTTAGGTGCTGTTCAAGGCTTCCTTTGGCACCTGAACTGCTAACATGAGCCTCAGAAAGCACATAAGGTAGAAGATGAAAACCACTGTCTTTCTCTTTCTCTTTTAGCTTTATCTGCTTTTCAAGGCTCAGATGGGAGGACAGAATGTTGGATACAACAGGAGAAAGAGAGAGAGAGAGAACATGTAAATGAGTAGCAGCCAATCAATCCTGTCAAAACTGCATATGTTTTTCATAGAGCCCTCTTCCCATATCTCCTCAACTGGCATCAAATCACAGATCACATCTGTCTTCCTTGCCTTAATTGTAAATCTCTCTCTCTCTCTCTCTCTCTCTCTCTCTCTCTCTCTCTCTCTCTCTCTCTCTCTCTCTCTCTCTCTCTCTCCAGCATTTCCACAGCACAAAAACATGAACCCGAAGCACGAGTCCTTAAGAGTCCTAATAACTTTACAAAGGATCCCCTCAAAACCAGAATCACTTGTATTCTGTGGTTTTGTTGTCATCCAATGTAAATAAATAAATGAGGAAGATCCATGAGAATCTGTGCCTTCTGCCATTTTTTTTAAAGTTCTAGCAAGCACTGACTTTATGATTTCTGTTATGCAGTCTACCAGTGCAGCTTTAATTTGATGCTGGTTTGGGAGGGGGGAGCCCTGTGTAAAATCATGCAAATTCAAGAAGAGCCATTTTAATTTTACAGGGTTTAACTTTCATCTAGAGACCCACAGAAAAACAGCTTGCACACACGTGTGTGTTTTCTCTCTTTCTGCCCGGGGTTGGCAGGGACCCAGGGGAAGAGCAGCGAAGATCCAGCAGAATGTCTAGGACTAAAATAAGATTAGGGACTAGATCTCCCAGGCCCAACACTCTTATTCATACAAAAATTTTTTTTAAAAATTGGGAATGGTGGATTGTTTGGGAGGAAATTTGGAAGCTCTGTCACCCTTCAGTTTTGAGCTTAGTTCTCATTGACACAGCACACATTTCCTCTTTCATATTTCTCAAGTTCAGTTGATGCCAGCAGTTCCCCTCCCTCCATGCACACACATAATAGCCAGCCTCAGTCACAACCATGTGATGTTGTGTATTTAAAGTGCTTCAGTTTTATTTATAGCTCTTCTGAAACCAGCATCAGCTCATCATTTCAGCATGGAATAGAATATATGATTTGATCACCAAAGCTAGTTAAAAAATTCCACTGTTTCTATCTTGCACAAGAATATGAAAAACCCCACATGGTTTTTGTGCCCCTGCCTACAGACACACACACCTTTTGTCTGTCTGTCTACATGTGCATGCCCACGCACACACAATTCCACGTCATGTTTTCCCCCCTTGCTCTTGACCTCACTGGATGGAGATTTCCATATTTTAGACTCCCCACCTCACGCCTTTCACATTTAGAAGCTAAGGAGACAGGTTGTGACTAAGTAACTCACAAAGCTGTGCAAATCTGCCCACGGGAGGAGGTTCTCCAAAATCAGTTTTAAAAAGAGCCCCTCCAGGATCCAATTCCAAATCTGTCATGTCATGATTGGACAGATCATTGGTGCGTACTTAATGGGAACAATTTTATTAGGTTTTTTAAAATACTTCGTAGCATACACTACTCCTGCCCATGCTCAGTAGCGATGTACAGTATGGGTACACAGTGACATGGTTTTTCATGCTGGATTACACAATGTTATGGAATTGGATTCAAGTTGCAAAGAAGGAGCTTCCGACTAAACATCAAAAGGAACTGTCTGATGCAGTGGCGTAGCGTGGGGGGTGCAGGGGGGGCCCGGCTGCACCGGGCGCAACATCTGGGGGTTAGGGTTAGGAGGCGCAAATTACTTGCCTTGCCCCGGGTGCTGACAACCCACGCTATGCCACTGGTCTGATGGTAAGAGCAGTTTTGACAGTAGAACAGACTCCCTAGGGAGGTTGTGGACTCTCCTTCATTCAAGGTTCATAGCCATCCGTCTGGGATGCATTGTAGGGTGTTGGACTAGATGACCCCTGGTGTCTCTTCCAACACTACAGTGCTGCGGTTCTAAAATATTCCCCCAAATGCCATCATTCTCCAGTGTTTTTTCTTCCAAAGGAAACCCAACCCAGCTCATGCTGACTTTGCCTGAACTGAAATTTCTCATTGTTTGGAAAAAAATGGGACGTGAGCAAACATATTTGGCAAACAACAAGGGAGAAACGGTCCAGATTGTTTACATGTGTCCTCTCTTAATCTATTTTCCTAGTAAGAACAAAACAAAGCCCAGCTGTTCTTCCAGATTGCAAATAAATATAGGCCCAGATCCAAAGCTATTTACATTCAGGGGGCTTTGAGCTTCCCAGTGATGTAGGTATCTTCTAAAATGTCATAGTATGGGAGCAAAGGTGGTTTTATGGGTGTGGCGGCACTGGCATCCATGCTGCAGGGGATGCCAAATTTTAGCATTGCACAGGGTGCTGCTAAAATTTGAGAGTCCAAAGTCTGCCACCACAGGGGGGTCACTTCAGCTGTGGTGCATCCCACAGCATAGCAATTAACACTGAAAGGCTTGCAAGGATCAGAGTGTGGCTAATTCAAAAGCCCTGTTTGGGAAATCGGTTTTTGCATGTGATGACATGAAAGAAGGCTGTGTGTGTGGTGCCAACCCCTGCCATCTTCACTGTGTCATCTTCTCATATTTCATCCTCATCCCTCCATGAGTTGGAGGGTCACCTTCTGGAGCAGAGAGCAGCTAGAACTCATGGAGACTCCCTGTGTGTGGAACCCGGGAAAGATCAGGGTGTGATATTGCATGGGGATCCTTTGAGAGTGGAAGAATCCCTCTGCTTCAGAACTTTGGCTTCCATCTCATGGAGGTCTCAGAAATATGAGAAAATGACATGCTGGAGAGTTTGGTCCCTGGGAGTGAACCTGAAGTTCTTCCTCACAGACACCCAGATACAGCTGAAATCACTGGCAATTTCACGCTAACGTTTTGTGTACAGTCATACCTTGGGTTGAATGTGCTTCGAGATGAGCGCATTTGAGCTGCGCTCTGCGGCAACCTGGAAGTAATGGAGTGTGTTACTTCTGAGTTTCGCCGCTTGCGTCAAAATGACGTCACGAGCATGTGCAGAAGCGCTGAAACGTGACCCATGCAGATGCGCATACATGGGTTACGTTTGCTTCTAGATGCGAATGGGGCTCCAGAATGGATCCCATTCGCATCTAGAGGTACCACTATAGTTGGTTTTACGCACATTGTTGTGGGTGTAGTGTGGCATATATCCGCCGTAGCTGCTGCTGACCTGTTCAGGGGTGGGCAGGGACAAGGTGCATCCATGGTGCCAATCCAGCAGTTCCACCAACTCTCCTCCCATGTCCCATCTCGGTAAGCAGCAGTGAAGCTGGTGCTGGAACAGAGCACTCTAGTTCTGTCCTGACACATGTACCACTAGTGGTCTTTAAACATTACACAGCCATGCCACAGAATGAACCAGTAGCAGATGGTGTTTCCGAGCACAATTCAAAGTCTTGGTGCTGACCTTTAAAGCCCTAAACGGCCTCGGTCCAGTATATCTGAAGGAGCGTCTCCACCCCCATCGTTCAACTCGGACACTGAAGTCCAGCGCCGAGGGCTTTCTGGCGGTTCCCTCACTGCAAGAAGTGAGGTTACAGGGCACCAGGCAGAGGGCCTTCTTGGTAGTGGCGCCCGCTCTGTGGAGCACCCTCCCACCAGATGTCAAAGAGAAAAACAACTACCAGACTTTTAGAAGACATCTGAAGGCAGCCCTGTTTAGGGAAGCTTTTAATGTTTGATGAATATTAAAATGTATTTTAATATTTTGTTGGAAGCTGCCCAGAGTAGGGGTATGGGTGGGGTATAAATAAATAAATTGTAAAATAAATTGTTGTTGTTGTTGTTGTTGTTCTTATTATTATTATTTATGGAAGGGCCTGTACTCACTTGACCTCTGGTCGGTGCAAAAGCACAGCCAGGAACACCCTAAAGTGGTGCATTTGCACTGCATCAGCCTCACCAGGACCTAACTCCTCTCCTTCGATCTCCCTGTAAGCAGCTGCAGCAACATGACTGGGAAGTAGCACTGCCCCATCATGCCATCTGCTGCCGGAACAAATTCATAGAAAAGCGTCACCTGCTCCTAAAACATCAAAAACTTACCAAACCACTTTTTAAATTGAAGGGATTTTCAAAACTGATTTGTTGCGTTGACAAAGGAAAATGTTCAAAGGAAAATTTGATTTGAGTCCTATCTGGAGGAAAACAGCTTACAACATTGTCCCTATTCAGCCTGTCGTTATAATATATAAAGGGGAAGGGAACAATTTTGCATCTTCAAGGCGCTGGATAGGACGTCTTCAAAAGAATTTATTCAGCTCATAAAAGCTAAAGTAATTTGTCATGTTTATGATATAAACCAACTTACCATTCTTACTTGCTTGGCACCAGATCAGGATACAATATTTTATTTCTTTCTCTGACTTTGACCTCTGGGTGTGGCAATGATTCAGTCAGCCCGTCAATGCAGCAGATTTTATGCTATTATTTTCCTACTGTGAGAAGACATATCTCATCTCATGCTTCATTTGCCACAATGTTTTCCTGCCACCGAGCAGAAAGGGTGTGGTTGGTTGGAGACAGAGCACTTATAAGCCCACAATACATTTATATTTAAATCCTATTGTTTCCTTGCATTTTCAACAGCAATTAGGCCACTTGATCCATTCGGCCAGCTGCAAGCAGAAATAACAACCCCAATAAACCTGTTCTTCCAGGTAGCAAGTACAATATTGAGAGCCAGAGTGTTGTAGTGGTTACGGTGTTGGAGTAAGACCTGGGACCAGTCACTTCCTCTCAACCTAATCTACCTCTTAGGGTTGTTGTGCCACTCTACTCCCTGCTAGCACCTGCTATCTGAGGCAGCCACCTCATCTTGCCTATTGTTAGGGCTGGCCCTATTCTACATTCCAATTCTTGGTGACACTAGAATGTGTCCGAGAGACAGAAATCAAAAACTGGGCTTTAAGTGTATGATGATGACACATAATAGCAGCTACTGCATGGCACATCTGCAGCAACATCACATTAGTAGAAGAATGCACATTGTTTTATTTATTTGTAGACTATGACTGGGAATTTTTCAAGGGTCATGTGTGAAGCAGCCCCCACAGCAGGCATATTATTCAAGGCTTCACCGCTTGCAGGTAGATGCAAGTGACTGCTTCTATGTTGTATTACAGTTAAGTGTTTTAAATTTGTTGTTAGCCACCCTGAGCCAGGTTTTCTGAACCGGGAAGGGTGGAGTATAAATAAAAATGTATTATTATTATTTATTATTACATACCTTCCTTGAGAATTGGATTGGGTGTGGTGTGGTTCCCTGCCCCCCTTTATAGTTAATTGCCTATTATTTAGTTTCCATTGTCTCCATCAGCTTGTGAGTTGCATCATGCTGAAGAGAGAAGATTTTTCCATTCCACCTTGCATGACAGCAGAAGCATGTAACAGTGCTGAGCAAAGTTCCCCAAGGAAGACACACAGGCAGTTGTTGAAGGTAGGACAGTTTATTGAACTCTTTATTGGTAACTGATGATAAAAGAAAAGTAACAAACTGGACAGTCTCTGGTCTGATTAATAGGTCTGAATAACCTGCCTCTCTTGGCTTCCTTTAAGCCCCATAGCAAACTCTATCATATCTATCTATCATCTATATCTATCTATCTATCATCTATCTATCTATCTATCTATCTATCTATCTATCATCTATCTATCTATCTATCTATCTATCTATCTATCTATCTATCTATCTATCATCTATCTATCTATCTATCTATCATCTATCTATCTATCATCTATCTATCTATCTATCTATCATCTATCTATCTATCTATCTATCATCTATCTATCTATCTATCTATCTATCTATCTATCTATCTATCTATCTATCATCTATCTATCATCTATCTATCTATCTATCATCTATCTATCTATCATCTATCTATCTATCTATCTATCTATCTATCTATCTATCTATCATCTATCTATCTATCTATCTATCTATCATCTATCTATCTATCATCTATCTCTATCTATCTATCTATCATCTATCTATCTATCTATCTATCTATCTATCTATCTATCTATCTATCTATCTATCATCTATCTATCTATCTATCTATCATCTATCTATCTATCTATCTATCTATCTATCTATCTATCTATCTATCTATCTATCTATCATCTATCTATCTATCATCTATCTATCATCTATCTATCTATCTATCATCTATCTATCTATCTATCTATCTATCTATCATCTATCTATCTATCTATCTATCATCATCTATCTATCTATCATCTATCTATCTATCTATCATCTATCTATCTATCTATCTATCTATCTATCTATCTATCATCTATCTATCATCTATCTATCTATCATCTATCTATCTATCTATCTATCTATCTATCTATCTATCTATCTATCTATCATCTATCTATCTATCTATCTATCATCTATCTATCTATCTATCTATCTATCTATCTATCTATCTATCTATCATCTATCTATCTATCTATCTATCTATCTATCTATCTATCATCATCATCTTCCTTCCTTCCTTTGTTCCTTCCTATTTACATTTATGACCTATGCCTTCATGTATATAGATGCCAGAGTGGGCTACAGCACATAATATGAGCAAGGAGTGCAATTAAATAAACAAAACAATAAAATCCTATGTCAGAAGCATCTGGGGCAGCAGGTGATCAAAACAAACTGGGCAGGGTGGCCTCACCAGAGAAGGGGAGACACTTAGCCAATCAGAGGATAAAGGTGTGGTGGCCGGCAGAGAAGGACCAAGGAATGAGAAATAGTAAGAAACAAAAGACGAGTAAAGAGCTAGGCCATGGGAAAAGCTTGTCACAGTGACGTCGGGGAAGGAAAAAGCAGCAGTTCTGTTGCCAGCCACTCTAGTGGCAAGTAGGGGAAGGTTAACTGGAGGAAGGAAGAGGCAGCTTGCACTCCAGATGACAGAGAAATTAACAGGGAAGCAAGGCTGCTTAAATAAGCAGGTCTCCAAAGAGTTCACCCGGTGTTTTCTGAAGGCAGGAGAGTCCCTGGTGCTCTGGAGAGTGAGAGGATGGAAGCTTCCACATCAGACTTATTAAGATTATTATTGATATGGTTGTTTGTCTTGTTAGAAATAGCAGCAGTTAAGCTAACTTGACACATGGGCGGTAAATGCAAAAATGTTCTAGATAGATCTAGAATACCTGGCCGGCTTTTGCACCTCGTCCTTCTGCTCAGGTGGGCCAACCTTGTGCCCGGCCCCTTGAAATGAGCTTGAAGGAAGGAGGGTGAGGGCACAAACACTTCCCACTTCTGTTTGCTTCCTACAGGGATTAAAAGAGGACAGGACATGGCCATGGACCATCATCTCCCAGAAAGTTTCTATCCCATTCATCTTAATAACTATTGATTCTTCTTCTGCTGTCACCTATTTAATTTCCACTAGATCAGGGGGAAAACATCCCTCTCCCCAAAGTAGCCTTGTACTTATTCCTTGTATGTGGGAAGGGCTGCATTTCACAAGAGAGCATTTGCTTTGCATCCAGGTGGTCTTTGGTCCAGTCCCTGGCATCTTCAGGTAGGGGTGGGGAAAGGTTCCTGCCTGAACCCCTGGAGTGCAGCTGCCAATCAGAGTAGACAGTACTGCAGTTGATGGACCAAGAGTCTGGCTCAGTATAAGGTGTCTTCCTATGTTCCTGAAAAAGACCAGCTGGAGCAGGCATCCCCAACCTGCGGCCCTCCAGCTGTTCTGGCCTACAACTCCCATGATCCCTAGCTAACAGGACCAGTGGCCAGGGGTGATGGGAATTGTCGTCCAAAGCATCTAGAGGGCTGAAGGTTGGGGATGCCTGGACTAGAGCATCTCACTGTTTTTCCATACTCTCATCAACAGTTAAATGGGGATTGTTGGCAGAAGAGGCAGCATGCAGTGGGAGGAAAAAGCCCTCCTTCCCTTTTCTTTAGTATAATTTGCTTCTGTCCTTGGCTACTTAGTATTGCATTTTGTAGCTAAAGCTGCTTCATTCCAGTTTTAATAATGCAGCCAAGCTGCTTTCTGCCATAATCTCAATATAATCACCATAATTCCTTCAGCTTCCAATATAGGTCATGTTATGCTTGATTCAATAAAATTTTGCTCTAAAGCTTTATTAATCTGATAGTACATTAGGCTGCGTCGATTTGATAACAGTCTGCTGTTATTTTGTTTGCTTTTATACCGTTGTTGCTTCTATTATTGAATTTGATTAAATAAATAAATGTGCCATTGCTTCTGTGTAAGTCTGCCAGCTCTGTCTCCATTCTTTGGGCATACAATGATCATATGTGCTTTCAGATCCACAAAGCCTTGCTAGGTCAGAGCAATGGTCTAACTTAGCCTTGGGAGCCTTGGGAGCTACAGAGGAAGAACAAAGGAGCCGGCATTAATAAAGGATTCCTTTTTTCCTCTTTTTTAAAAATAGCTTTTATTTATCTGCAAAAAAGAAAAAAGATGTTGGAGTAAAGAATACAGGAAAGGTTTATGATGCCCCCAGTGACCCATGCAAGTTTTCACTTTATGCTGCCGTCATCACCAACCAACCCTTATCTGAAAGAAAGTTCTGTTGAAGTCAGTGAGATTTAGGACTGCTTCACAGTTGTTTGCTTATTCCTACACATGTGTAGATGCAGGTGGTGCTATGGTCTAAACCACTGAGCCTCTTGGGCTTGCCAATCAGAAGGTTGGCAGTTTGAATCCGTGTGACAGGGTGAGCTCCCATTGCTCTGTCCCAGCTCCTGCCAACCTAGCAATTCGAAAGCATGCCACCGCAAGTAGATAAATAGGTACCACAGGAAGGTAAATGGTGTTTCTGCATACTCTGCTTTCCATCACGGTGTTCCGTTGCGCCAGAAGCAGTTTAGTCATGCTGGCCACATGATCCAGAAAACTGTCTGTGGACAAATGCCGGCTCCCTTGGCCCAAAAGCGAGATGAGCACCACAACCCCATAGTCGCCTTTGACTGGACTTAACAGTTCAGGGGTCCGTTACCTTTGTACATATATACACTTTATATTTGACAACTAAGTTCTACAGAGAGATCTTCTGTGTTACCTCACATCACTTTGGGCTTTCCAGTAGGCTGAGTTCATGCACTCAGTTGCCAGTTGTCAAGTGTACATTAAACACCCACAGTGATGCACAACCCTTACAGACAGGTCTACCACTAAGAATGCTACTACTCACGTCTGTGCTATTCTAGCATGCAGCTGAGAACCTGCACCGTTGCTCACTTGCACTAAGCCATAGTTTGGCTTAGCATTTCAGTTGTACTGTGTCACTGGCTCTCACACTGGTGTATGATCACCACAAATCCAGCCAAACCCATCTATCTCTACATGCCAGGCAGGGACTCAGGTGATGCTGTGGTCTAAACCATTGAGCCACTTGGGCCTGCTGATCAGAAGGTCAGCGGTTCAAACCCCTGTGACTGGGTGAGCTCCCGTTGCTCTGTCCCAGCTCCTGCCAACCTAGCAGTTTGAGCACGCCAGTGCAAGTAGATAAATAGGTACTTCTGCGGCAGAACGTAAACGGCATTTCCATGCGCTCTGGTTTCTGTCATGGTGTTCCGTTGTGGCAGAAGCGGTTTAGTCATGCTGGCCACATGACCCAGAAAGCTGCCTGTGGACAAACACCGGCTCCCTCGGCCTGAAAGTGAGATGAGCACCGCAATCCCATAGTTGCTTTTGACTGGACTTAACAATCCAGGGGTCCTTTACCATACCTTTACATGCCAGATGTTATGAGTAAACTCTGTCTGCTAGGCAACATGGATAGGCTAACATACCCTACATAACCTGTGGCTTTATTTAAGATGATGGTGCAACCGTAAGCAAAGTCCTTACTTGGAAGTAAGTCCCACCAGGGATGAATTTCAAGTAAAAAATTTTAGGCCTTGAGTATATGTGGCTTAGCTTAATCTTATCTATGAAGCTGTTCATATAGAGCAAAAGAGAAGCTGTGCTTTTGCAGAAAGAGAGAGTGGGAGGAAAGGAGAGAGAGAGAAAATGAAATATAGAATTATATATATATATATATATAAAAGACTTTTGCATCCTTTGGCCAAGAAACTATGTGCACCAGCATTTGTTAGTATAATTGCATATGTTGAAAGCTTCATTACAAAAGAACAGTGAGTACTCAGCAATGGGAACATTTCAGGAAAGTGCTAATTTTCAGATGGCTGCCTGTCAGCGTCTTTATTTGTCTCACATGGCCAGAGTGTCTGGGAGCAGTTTCTACCAGATTTGGACCTTTAAATAACTCTTGGCCACTGAGGATTGTATCACTCCAAATGCACAAGGCAGAGGGGAGAAAGCATCTTAATCCTGTCGATGAATGTGGTTTAATAGTGTTGCTCATGTTTTAAGCTGCAGTGCAGAAAGGATGGATCTTGAGTATCATAACATCAGAATTGAACGGTGTGTTTTTTCTTCCACCCAGTTCCAAGAAACATCTTTGGAAAGCTGAAGTATATGTCAGTGATAGAAGCAGTCGCGGCAATCAGTTTGTGTGCACAAGTATTTGCAGGTCATGGAAACAGAACCTCGGCTCATTATAAAAAGGGGACACAGTTTTGCATAAAATTTCCATAGGCAAATTTATAGCTGTAGATGAATAACGAGGAATGATTACTAGAATATAAAAAGAAACCAAGTAAGAGTCATCCTAATGAGGAAGACTATGGCCAGGTGACTGCTGTGTCTGCTCAGTCTGCAACCTATGTGCTAACTGATGAAGGGCAACTTCAAGGCCCCTCCTCCTTGCCTTTTGGAAAGAGCAATCCAAACCCCAAATCTATCAGGCTGGAGGGGGTTTGCATGAGGCAGAAGTGCCCCTCTGCCCAGCTCCACTGGACTCCAATGGCAGGTGTGCTCTACCATCAAGGGGTATCAAAAAATTGTCACCATTGTCACAATAGCCAGTGGACCCTCCCGGAAGAGGTGTGTTTTGGGATGGGGAATGGAGTTATGCCAGCACAAGATCTTCTGGATCCTAAGCTGGGTTTGTGCTCTCACATGTTGGCAATGGGCCCAGTTCAGTCAAGCAAACAGGCATGGCATGAGTGGCTTCATTAAGCCCTGACACAGCTGGCCAGAGGCTTCAATTGCAATCCCAGGGTTCTTTATTTTTAAACTAGACTTGGACCAAATAGCCCTTCAAATTGACAACACCTTCAAATAGTGGGCTGTCCTCTGTAAGGTAGGACACACGGCCACCCTCATACACAATTTAACTGTGAAGAAGCATTCTGAAGAGTTCTAGAGGAATCAACTGCCATCCCCAATGCTGCAGTTAACCAGATTTGGGGAAATAAGTAAGTCTGACTGAATCCATCACTCACCAACCCCAAAATAATTTGCCACCTCATTCATAGATGGGAGTTTGGTGGGCATTTTTGTGGCTCTGGAATGCCCAGATGTTTTAGCATTCTGTTAAAGAAAAAAAAACTCCTAAAAATATACAGGGGTGGTTCAGAAGGTAGATGGGGATCTACTGGCCATTCAGAGTCACTGGCAAGAGTTTTTAAAATTAGAAAATAAGATTATTCTTGGAAAACGTTTATCCAGCTTAAATGGGGGAAATGTGGGCTGGCATTCTGATATGTGGACTCTGTGAAAAACCTGCATGCATGAGCAGCACCTAGCCCAAAATAAACACCCATATGGAGGTATTATAATTTAGTTAAATTAATTGAGCATCCAATAACCAGAGTTCTCTGGTTATTGAAAGCCAAGTGAAATCACATGTCAGCAAAACAGATGTCAATAACAGCCCAATTATTTGCAACTGAGACATAAGGGTGCATTTAAAATTGGGGTGGTTAACCATTGATCCTTCAGATGTTGCTGAACTACAATCCCAACTATCTGGCCATTGGCCCTGCTGACTGAGGCGCAGGGGTATCATCTTCCCCAGGCTCTGATAAAATGTCTCATTTATACGCAAACATTTTCAATCTCCTAATACTAAGTTCCTATCGATGAAAGATCATTCTGGGCAATCCAGGAACCTCCCTAACAAAGGAGTGCTGGGCCAGCTAGCTGAGCACCTTGTTAGAAGCCCAAAACAGTGACTCTTGCAAGGAAAAAAGCAGGGAAGAAAGGGAAGAAGAAGAAGAAGAAGAAGAAGAAGAAGAAGAAGAAGAAGAAGAAGAAGAAGAAGAAGAAGAAGAAGAAGAAGAAGAAATGTAAATAGGAACTCTAAAAACAGTTCAATGAAGAAAGGGAATAGGATGGAGTATTGGGGAGACCAGCATACTTGACTGACTGGAACACTAAGCAGGATCACTGCACACTGCAACATTTTGCTGCAGATCCCAATTGTTCTTTTTCTTTTAAAGAGTGCAAACTTCCATGCACAGAGAAGGGCAGTGCCATGCACAAATCACACACATGAATAGAAAAGAAAGAGAAGAACTTGCACACAGGCCTTACACTGACCCACTTAAGTTCTTTAATGGTACACTATTGACTTTTCTGTTTTTGTTGTGGGCAGAGAGTTATTACATATTGCGCTTCCTGTACTGCCCATGACATTGGTGGTATATTAGTCTATTCCTGATAAAGCATCTGGCTGGGGTATTTTTTTCAAGTTCAACAGTTATATAAGGTACTTTTTTCCAGGCTATCCTTATTTACGGATAGGCACTAGCACAATGTCTTTTAATTTATTTGCTGCCTTTAGCTATTCTTCTCCACGGTGGAATCAATGACTCTTTATTTAAACTCCACAGATGTCAGGTTCTCTGTGCCAGGCAGAACAGGCTAAGAAGCTTTTCCACATAAATCCTGCAAGAAATATATCTGGAAAGACATTTCGGAGACAGATAAACAGTCAGGATTTGTTTCCCCGTTTGGCTTTCTCTCTACCTTTGTGTGGATTTCAAGATCAGAAAGATTTATGGGATTTGAGATCCCTGAATTGGCAAAAAGGAACATTATTACAGTCAACAGAGAAGGATCTGGACTCTATTCACTCTCTGATCATAATAGTTCAGAAAATTGGGTTGAAATGTTCTGAGACTTACTTTAGAACATGTCTCTGATAAAATGTGTCTCATTTGGTGGCTCAGAAATGGTTGGAAATATAACAAAAAAGTCAAGAAACGGTCCTTATAGAACAATGCTATCAAATTATTAATCGGCAGAAAAGAAATTGGTTTGCTGTTGATGTAGTTAATTACTATCTTGCTAGGACATTAACTTTTCCAGGGAAATGTAATTGGCACAACGATCTTTAAATAGAGGCAAGTGTGAATCTATTTGAAAGATGGGTGTGCAGGAAACTGCTTATGTTTTTCAGGGGGAGGGGACCCACACTTTTTTAACTAAAGAAAAAAACCAGACACTGTGCATGATGTTCTTGTTGCAAAAGGCCAGGACACAGGAAAGGTACATAAGTGGTGCTAAATATATGTTTTTGTCCCACTTCCTAACACTTTTTTAAAACCCTGGCAAATATGGCTAGTGGAGCACATGACGCAGTCGTGGGATATTTTTAATGGTACTTTGCCTATTAAACTTGAACAATTTTGATAAGCACTTGCTACTATTCTATTTGTATAGAAATCCATCTATACCAGATATGGTCATCTAGGAAGGTGTTTGACAACGTTCCCATGATAGTCCTGTAAAGAAAATGGCAAAATGTGGGCTGGATGAGGTAAATATAAGGTGGATTTGTAGCTGGTTGATTGACAGACCCCAAAGAGTATTCACTAATGGTTCCTCATCATCCAGGAAAAAAGTGACAAGTGGGATTCTGTCCTGGACTTGTTGTTCAGTGCCTTTATAAATGACTTGGATGAAGGAATTGAGGGGATGCTCATCAAATTTGCAGATGATACCAAACTGGGAGGGGTACCTGATGCAACAGAAGACAGAATTGGGATTCAAGATGACCTTAACAGATTGGAGAACTGGGCCAAGATTAACAAAATGAACTTCAACAGGGACAAAACTAAGGTTTTACACTTAGGCAAGAAGAACCAGCTGCAAAAATACAAGATGGGGGACACCTGGCTCACCAGTAGTAGATGTGAAAAGGATCTAGGCGCCTTAATAGACCACAAGCTTCATGAGCTTAACATGAGTCAACAGTGTGATGCAGCAACAACAAAAAAGCTATAGTGTCTTGATAAAGGGAAGTCATAGTACCACTCTATTCTGACTTGGTCAGACCCCACCTAGAGTGCTGTGCCCGGTTCTGAGCACCACAATTTAAGAAGGCTATTGACAAGCTGGAATGTGTGCAGAAGAGAGCAACCAACATGATCCAGAGTCTGGAAAACAAGCCATATGAAGAAGAGTTGAGGAAATTGGGTATGTTTAGTCTGGCAAAGAGGAGACTGAGAGGAGATAGGATAGCCATCTTCAAATATCTAAAGGACCATCACATGGAGCTGGAGCAAACTTGTTTTTTCCTACTCTGAAACAAGTGGCTTCAAGTTCTAAGAAGGAAATTCTGACTAAACATCAGGAGGAACTTTCTGATGTTAAGAGAGCCAGTGTGGTTTAGTGGTTAAGAGCGGTAGACTCGTAATCTGGTGAACCAGGTTCGCGTCTCCGCTCCTCCACATGCAGCTGCTGGGTGACCTTGGGCCAGTCACACTTTTCTGAAGTCTCTCAGCCCCACTCACCTCACAGAGTGTTTGTTGTGGGGGAGGAAGGGAAAGGAGAATGTAAGCCGCTTTGAGACTCCTTCGGGTAGTGATAAAGCGGGATATCAAATCCAAACTCTTCTAAGAGCAGCTTGACAGTGGAACAGACTCCCTTGGAAGGTGGTGGACTCTTCTTTGTTGGAGTTTTTTAATCCAGCAGTGGAGAGTTGAAAATGCTTTTCCATCACCAGCTCTGGAGCCAACTGACGATTCATTCCCAGGTAAGATCCTTCCCCTATTGTGTGGGCAGGTAGTCCCTCCCCTTACCTGGCCTGATCACCTTGGCAACGCCTACCCAGGTGGGATTGGGCAACTGACTGGGGTAGGTGGAGACCTCCAGGTATTCCACCTGGGGGGAGGTGAAGTCAAGCCTGTGCTAATGGTGCAGCATAGGGTACAGGGGGCTGCGCGCGACCATGCAAAGGGCTCCCCCCTTTTAATGTGGGGAGTGGTCATTACCAGCACATTAAAGTGTAGAAGATGAAAAACAAAACTCAGTCCACGAGAAAAAGAAGGTCATTGTGAAGCTACAAAGTTTGATTTTTTAAATGTACAAGCAAGAATAGATACCACCTGACCGACTCTTAATTATTTTAAGGTGAGAAAGAGATAAATCCCCACTCCTCTGTAAGGGAATGTGGAGGATTTCCTTCATTCTCCTAGAAAATGTTCCTGTACCTATATGTTCGAAATTTGGGAGAATTAATCCACTCTGGAGGGGCTTCTGTGTCTGTAAATTTCATCCACTGTAAATTTCATCCCCAAAGCGAAAGGTTATTGCTGTGGATTACCTGTGATAGTGAATGGGAATATACAGAGCTTTGGCTCAGAACCTGAAACAAGAGAGAGCATACAGTATCTCAGAAACAGATCAGATTTTTTTTTTAATGCACAGAATCATAGGGAATGTGCACACTCCTGTATAAAATGCTTAACAGCAGGCTAACAGCTGCACAGATTAACATGCTACGTTAACATTAATTACTGCTTTAATTTCCCCACTTTTTGTCACCACCAAAATCAGTGGTGTCTTGGGAACCCACCAATTGGGGGTTGGGGTGGAATAGATCAAAGACCCAGTTCAGGGCTTAACCACTCCTGCTCGAATGACTGGTATGTTGCAGAATTATATATTTACCCATTTCTCAAACCGATTCTTTGGATGAAAAATGAATTGCTCCATTACTGCTTGTTTTAAGCTATGCACCACAAATGATTGTCATGAACCAAGCATGCTGTTCTTTGTAAAATGTGGATTTAGTAACACATATCTTTTTTTTTAAAGTGCACATCTTTGAAATATTTTTGGAATACTGCATTTGTACATGAATGAATGGCTTATTTTCATCTCAGCTTAAGTACCATTGGGCAAGTAATCATTCACTCATATATGAGCACATGACATCTCATGAGGACAATAGCAAAAACAGACGACTAAAACATGCAGCCAATTTCCCAAGTCTTAACAATGGTTAAAATAGACTCCACTTCTGTTTCTTTCTGAATCATCTGGGGCTTAGATGTACTTCTCTACAAACCTGCATTTAAAACCTTGAAAATTAATTATAAATGCACACTTTATGATTTATGCTGCAAACGTATTCCTGTCTCGGTCCTAATTTTAGCTCCCGCTTTAGCAAAGGTAGCTGGCACCTTAATTACTTGTGACTTTTCTGGTTTTTTTTAAATCCAACTTTTGTTCCAGGTAAATAGAAACCTTGTTTTTCAAAAGAAACAAGATCTATGTTTCCCTATTTCTTGTTGCATTTATATCTCGCCCTTCTGTCAAGGAATCTATACATGGCTCTTTCCTGTCCTCATTTTATCCTTGCAACCAGATAGACTACACTGGTACCTCGGGTTACATATGCTTCAGGTTACAGACTCCGCTAACCCAGAAATAGTACCGCGGGTTAAGAACTTTGCTTCAGGATGAGAACAGAAATCGTGCAGCAGCGGCGCAGCGGCAGAAGGAGGCCCCATTAGCTAAAGTGGTGCTTCAGGTTAAGAACACTTTCAGGTTAAGAACGGACCTCCAGAACGAATTAAGTACATAATCAGAGGTACCACTGTATACTTAGAGAAGAGGACATGGTTTGCATGCAGAAGGTCCCAAACAGAATCATTGGCATCTTCAGCACCGATCTCCAAGACCTCTGCCTCTTAGGAGGCCCTGGGCCATAAAACTGCTGCCAGTCAACATAGGTAGCTAGATGACCTGACCTGATATAGTTATGTTCCTATACAAATAGAATATAGAAGCAAGAACCCATCAAATTGTTCACGTTTAATAGACAAAGTGTATATGTTCCCTTTGAGATGAACTTGGAAATAAACCAATTATTCCAATAATATTACTCAAACCTATACCAGTCAAAGGAACATTTACAGATTGATACCCCTTCAAAGTGAGGGCAATGTGTTTGGTTTGATTTGCCCTTGCTCTCTGACATCACATAGCCAAATCTGATTAGCTCCATGATGCCAAAGCATCCTTAAGTTCATTACAGGATCCCTGATTGGATGGGATCACATAGTGAAGCAGAAAGAAGATCCCAAATACTGTATTGAAACAGCAAATACACCTGGGCTGTGAGGAGCATGTCAAATATGAGTTGTCACAAAGTAAGGTTTGGGCGGCAACTTTAAGCTCACTCCAGAAGCAGTCCTAATCAAGCCATTAGAAAAATGACTGGGGGGGGGGGGGAATAGAGCCTTTGGTATCAAAACAACCTGGCAACATTAAACACAATAATATTGTGTTGCACCTTTTAGTACTCATACAACAACATCATCATCATTCATTTAGCATCAGCAGCAGGAGTACGAAGGGGCACTTGCTCACTCCTTCATGTAAATGAAGTGTCTGAATCAGACCATAGTAATTCATTCTTACCAGGACCGGGTGGGGAGGCTGTGACCTCAGCTGTTATGGGTCTACAGCTCCCATTATCCCTAATCATTTGTCATGTTGGCTGAGGCTGATGGATTCCAATTTGTTGTTTAGTCGTTTAGTCGTGTCCGACTCTTCATGACCCCAGAGCACGCCAGGCACTCCTGTCTTCCACTGCCTCCCGCAGTTTGGTCAAACTCATGCTGGTAGCTTTGAGAACACTGTCCAACCATCTCGTCCTCTGTCATCCCCTTCTCCTTGTGCCCTCCATCTTTCCCAACATCAGGGTCTTTTCCAGAGAGTTTTCTCTTCTCATGAGGTGGCCAAAGTATTGGAGCCTCAGCTTCAGGATCTGTCCTTCCAGTGAGCACTCAGGGAACTGACAGTTCCCCTGCAGGGAACTGACAAATGGAGGGTCCTCACTGAAGCATTAGAACTGGGAAATTTTCTTATACCTTTTAGTCCTATAATGCTACTCTGTTTTAGACAACAGACTTTCTGTTAATGATGTGTAATCCCATTGAATGATGGTGGAACACGATTTTGAGTTCTAACTTGATACATAAAATGTGTGTGGTCTGTCTGGTTTAATCACATCCTGTCCCTGCTGTTCCTCTTTCTTGTTTTGATATAGAAATTTTAAGAATGTGTTTTGTTTTTACTTTTAGAGGGTTTTATTATTATTTTTAAAAAACCTGATAACATATCACAGGGAGATCATTGGCTGTTTATTGCAGGAATTGGAAATTGTGGGCCGACATGCCATTTGATCAAGGAACTCCACCCTGAATCTTTGCTGACCCAAAATGGAAGAATATAAAAGTGGGAAGAGCTTTATATTTGGGAGAAATTAAAAGCTCTACTTCAGGTTGCCATGGCTACAATATTCTATTCACTGTTTCAACTCTTGTCTGACTATCCAAACATAGGTAAAGTAATTATCATGAAAGCAGGATGTGATATGTAATCATCCATTAGATTAAGACAGATTTAGGTTTAGCTGAATTGCAGTGCTGTGATTACTTGCCTTTGGAGTACTGACTTCAGTAATAATGTTGCTCAATAAATTGTATACATACTTTGCAAATTCATAGATACTAGGTTTCCTTTTCTTTCTTTCTTTCTTTCTTTCTTTCTTTCTTTCTTTCTTTCTTTCTTTCTTTCTTTCTTTCTTTTAAAATCCAGCCACATAATTTGCTTGAGAGCTGAAGCTAAGCTACCATTTTGCTTACGGATTTGAACATCACTCTGCAATACACTTACAACCCTATCCTAAATGAATTAAGTTGTCACCCCCTCATTCTGTATAGCCTTCATGCCAGAGTAGGGAATGTAAACACGAGCAGAAGATGTCAGAGGCATGTTCTACACTCAGAAGCACCCTTCACCTGAATTGGAATATTAATAATTTTCTCCCGTACAAAGAAAAACATGGACAGAATGGACAGAATTAGACTGTACCCCCACACCCATTTACTTTAATGTAAGCTCCCTCGAACTGAATGGGAGTTACTCCTGAGTAGACATGAATGCGATTGCATGGTTAATCTCTTAAATCTAAGTACCCTAATTATAGGGGTAAGTAGTCTGCATTAAGGATTGTTGGCTAAAGGGCAGATCCACAACACATTTAAGCACATCCATGCACATTTAAAGCATGTGGCTTTTCCAAAAGATGCTGGGAACCGTAGTTTAAAAGTGCTGGAAATTGTATCTCTGTGAGGGAGACACAGTTTCCATGGTTCTTTAGGAAAGTCATGTGCTGTAAGTGTGCACTGAATGCATTGTGTGGATCTGCCCTTTAAGTTGTAGGTTGTGACTATAACTGCAGACCGTCATCACCTAACTCCATTGCTCTACTAAAAGGAGTCAATTGTCCTATTTATTCCGGCACTAGGGATGGGTGTATTTTACTGGTTTCAAGCTGGAAAAATTCCAGTACAATTGGGTTATTTTTCTGGAGCATAAGTGGAAATAGAAATACTTTAGTTACCTTCTCTGAATCTGCTGGACCTTTAAATGTAGAGATGTTTTTGTTTGTTTGTTTGTTTGTTTGTTTGTTTGTTACATTTGTAAATCACTCCTCACCCCCAGGATTTCAGGGTGGTGAACACACATAACAAAACCATTAAACAGTTAATTCAACCAATGAAACAAGTTCATAAGTAGCATAAAAATAGCCATACCCAAATGCTTTTTTGTGTTTTCAACTGCCTTTTTTTAAAAAGGAAAAACTAGTCAGAGTGGCAGCTTTACATCTATAGGTACGGAATTTCACAAATGGGGACCAACACAGAGAAATTCTTATCCCCTTTCCATGCATAGAAAACTATGCTTATTGATGGAGACATGAAACAGGACTCCCCTGCAGATCACATGGGGAGCCAGCCTAGGAAGAGGCATTCTCTCAGGTAGCTGGGCTTTAAGCCATTTCAGACTTTACGCATTAAAGTCAGCACCCTGAGCTGGGTCCAGTCACAAATGAATGGCCAGTGCAGTTAGTGCAAAATTGATACTATGTGATTCCTTCTTGCTGCATCACTCAGAGCTTGAGATCTTGCACTTTTATTTTATACTTAAGTGGTACATGATGGTGCCTAGAGGCATCTGGGCAGGCCATGAGTTGCACTTCACAGATAAGGGCCTCCCTGCTCTGGGAAATGACCTTGGGAGGTAGCAGCCTGCCCTGCCCTGAGGTGCAGAGGCCCCAAATACTGGCTTCCCTGTGTACACATAGTGCAGCTGTGGGCATGTGGCATCATGGCAAATCCAGGTCTTGGGAGGCCTATAAATCCCAGGAGGCAAACTGACATTGCAGCAGATTCCAGTAAGTTGTTTGTTTTATCTTTGGGCCGGACGTGCTTTTAGTATTTCTGGTTTTATCAATGTCGTGAGTTTTATGGGAGGTTTCATATTCTATCCTGTTTTGTTATAGTCAACATTGTTTTTTTTAATTAGTAATTGTGCAAATACTTTAAATAAAACAAGTCTCAAGACCATACCAGGGTGGCTTCGCCATGCACCTTTAGTAATGTTAGAAATCTGAGGTCAGCAAAACAAGGGTCAGCTACTGGGCTAGGTATGTCCAGAGAACCAACATTCTCCTTTCCAGTTGCTGAAGCAATGCTGGCATGGGAACGATCGAGATCATTGTATGTCTCAGCTATTTCGAAAACAAGTCTGACTTCCCAATACTTCGGTCCCCACCTTCCAGAGCTGCAGATGAGCAGCGACTCTTCCCCTCTTTGCAGTCTTTCCCAGATGCTCTAAAGTGCGCTCTTAGGATGTATTAGTGCCACTCCAATTTTCTCCGACATGAAAGCGACTCGAAGACCTTCATCACAGTTGAGTGCAACAAGCGTGCTTGCAGATGCTATTTGCGATGAAGGGTATGTGACAGGATGCTTATTATGGCCAGCCGATTGTCATGTCCCAGGTTTGTGCAGAAAGGCGTGCAATTCCCACCCTCCCCACTTTCCCCAATTCTTTTCCGGCTCCGGTCAGCCGACCAGTCCTGCTGGGTCCTGCTGCTTGCCGACTTTCCTTTCAGACCATGTGCCACATCTGTTGCGAGTGGAGAGGCGGCTTGATCTCGCTCGCCCTGCCTTGAACTCACTCATTCCAGACTTCTGGGGGACGGAGTCCAGAGGCTGGTGGGGTTTCAGCACCAGCGCCGCTGGACAGCTCCACAAGCCGGAGCTGCGCAGAGGGGCTCGGCGAGGCGCTTGGCGTCTCGTCCGGCTGGGCGGTTGCTCTGTGCGCAGCAGCCGCTCTCTCGCCTTCCTCCCAGGCAAGCCTGTGGTTTTAAGCGGCGGAGACCGTCCCCTTTCGGGGGCGGGGAAGGGGCGGGCTCCGGGCGTCCGGAGCGCGCATAAAACCCCACCTCCCGCTTCAGGACTGCAGCTACAATTGGCTCGATGAGGCACAGGGAGAGATGTTGAGCTGGCTGCTTCCACCCATGGCTCTGCACACACACAGGGGCGGGTTGTGCCGGGGAGAACGGGAGGCTGGGCTCCGAGGCGGCGGAGGCGGTGGAGGAGGAGAAAGCGGCTGTGCTGCTGCTCCCGCAGCCTGCCTGCCTCCCTCGGTGACCGAGCCGCTGCTGTTGCTGGGCTGCTGCCTGCGGCCGGACGACCCGGCCGAGCGGGGGCTGCTGCTGGCGCCGGCGGGCGAGATGATGGCGGAGGGCGGCGGCGGCGGCGGCCAGAGGCTGAAGGCGCTCTCGCTGCTGGAGGCGGCCCGCTGCCGCTACGAGAGCCTGCAGATCTCCGACGACGTCTTCGGCGAGTCGGGCCAGGACAGCAGCGGCGGCAACCCTTTCTACAGCACCACGGCCGAGTCGCGCTCCGCCTCCGACGAGGACGCCGACGAGGAGCGCGAAGCCCCGGACGGAGGACGCAGCCAGCGGGGAAGGACGGCGGCGAGACGCGGAGCCAAGCCAGCGGCCGAGCAGAAGCAGCAGCAAGTGCCCGGTGGCTCGGAGGCGGCTTGCCCGGCTTCCCTGGAGCAGCAGCAGGAGGAAGAAGAGAAGGTGGAAGAGGAGGAGGTGGAGGATGAGAAGAGGGGCTGGAGCCAGAGCCTGAGAAACACCGCGACCCCTTCCTTCAAAGATAGCAGCGGTAAATCGGCTCGGGTGTGTGTGTGAGAGAGAGACGGTGGGGGAGCTTAGGTGACTCGAAATGCGTGGGTCTCTAAGTATGCGCGTGGGGGGAGTAGCAACCCTTCGCTCCTCGTTCCGAGGATTCTGTAAAGTGCGGTGGGGAGAAGTGGGGAGTTACTGGGTGGTGCGGGGAAAGCGCAGCCCCTGGAAAGGGAAAGACCCGCGAACTTAGGGAAGAGCACGTCTGGACGGGCTCCCGGGTAGGTGCATGACTTCCTCCTCGCCCTGTTGGCCGGTTCTTCTTGCGAGGAGCGCCCCGCTTAATTCCCAAAGACGGCGGCACAGTCGAAAGTGTGCCTCGATCTGTAATGGGATGGTCCCCTGTTGCATCCGTGCTGCTGCTGTGCCTAGCCAGGAAAGTGTCAAGAGATTTGTGCGTTTTATAAATGAATAACAGCGATGCTCTTCTATCGAGTGACTCTTCCACACTGTGGGGTGGTGGGGAAAGAACTCCCTTTTGAAGCGGGGCGACCCTGCCTGAGCAGAGCCATCTTCTGTGCGAGCTCGAAGGAGAGGAGGAAGGAAGCTGATCTCGCCAGTGCCAGACTGCAGTCACCGCTGCTGCCTAGATCTGCCCAGAGGAGAGGAGATGCGGAAAAGGCGCATCGCTCTCCGGGAAGCACAGGAAGCTGCCTTAGAGCAGGTCAGAGCTAGTTGATCCAGCTAGTTCAGTGCTGTCCACACAGACTGGCAGCGGCTGCTGGGGGTTTCAAACAGTGGCTTTCTCAGCTCTACCTGGGGCATTCTGCATGCAAGGCGAATGCTCTACCACTCAGCTGAGGTCCCTCCCCATTATTGTTCTCTTTAATAAAATATAAATAATAAATATAAATTAAAAATAAAATATAAAAGGGGAGTGGGAAACTGGTTTTTATGGTGCTGTATTTTGACATTGTTGTAACCTGCCCTGGGACCTTGTATCGAGAGGAAATAATAATGACTACTAATAAAAATAAGGGAACTAAGCCAGGCTCCATCCCACTCCATCTGTTTAGAGGGCAAAGCCTCAAAAAGTCTCAGATCCATTACATTTTCCAGTTTCTGAACTGGCCGTGTGGTCTGATCTGTAGAGTTTGAGGGAGCTGAGGAGCATTCAAAAACAAAGCACCTTGGAAGTGTGTTCCTGAAAAGGGGACCACCCTGTGCAGTAAAATGGTCATCCTTTCAAATAACAGAGCATTTTGGAAATTTCTGCTTGAGAGAATTCCTCTCTAACCTGACTGGCAACAAGGAAGCCTTGGGTGTTCAACTGCTGAGCCAAGCCGTCTCAATGCATCTTGTAAGGAGTGGGTCAGCAGACATAAATGAGCTGCAAGATCCCCAGAGCTAGTGCGACAGCCCAGCCCTGAATGTCTGGCTGCATCCTGGCCTCATTAAAAGACGAGCTTGTAGGGCAGACTCCTCTTCATCATGCCTGTTAGTCATGAGGGGAACAAGCTTTTCTTAGGCTGGGGCCTGGGAAACCAGCTGCGCAGGAGGAGAAAGGAGTGAGGTGGCTTTCAGGAATGGATGCACAGAGGTTCCTAAGTTTTCTTTGGATATCACTTTAACTAAGTGTAGATCTACATGCCAGTCAGAAACTTTGAAAGCTTAGTCATTGGCAGGCAGGGCTTGGCTACTTTTGGAAAATGACAACTGCCTCTTGTTTATGATTGATTATTTATGAGAATGGATTATATCCCACCTTTTAGGATACAAATCCTTTCAAGTTGGCTTACAAGTAGCATTTAAATTACATTTTTAAAAGCAATAATCAATATCAACACATTAAACATGTTAATATGTTTTTGGAATTCATCTTCTGGGGCAGTTGGTGGCAGGTGGAGGTAAGTCTAGCTGGAGGTGGTCTTTTGAGATGTTCTGGCTGGAGGTGGTCTTCTGAGATGGTCTTTGCCTTGTCCCTTTCTCTCCTGAGATCCCAGGAGGGGTAGGAATTGGATTAGCAGGATCATAAGCCCTTCTCCTTGGATGATTCCAGGAGAGTTCACAAATGAATGTTCACCGCTCAGTGACTGCAACAGCAAGTGATGACTTGACTGTAAAAAATGGTAATACATTGTGCATGTGAGAATCTGCATTTGTGTTGCTCAAATACAGTAATTTTTGCCCATAGAGACGGTTCTACCAAGAGCCAGTGGGTGACAAGTTCTAAGTGATAAAGGTGCAAGTGTGAATCGGCCCTAAGGGTACTTCTGAACAACAAAGCACATGATGCAGGGCTCTCTGACATTCTGCAGTGAGTGGGAGGGGTGCGTTTCTCATGAAGCACATACTGTATCTACTTGCTGTCATCTAGTCTGCAGAATCATAGAATCAATGTCCAGACTGTGACACTCCTGAAGTTGATGGTCTTTAGCGCCCACCATCTTTGGCCATTGGCTGGGGCTCATGAAAGATGGAATCCAACAACATCTGAAGGGCCACAGGTTCTTAATCCTTGGTCTAGGTAGACATTTATGAGTTGTGGATTAATGACTGTGTCAGATGGGACTCCTAATGAGTCTGACTAGGAAATTCAAAGTTGGTGAATGTTGGATGTAACCTGGTTAAAATTATATTGTAGCATTTAGCATTTTCTTAATGAAGAATCCCACCACTATACTGGATGCATTCACTGCACTGAATTGTAAGAACTGGACAATGTGAGCAGAAGTTGACAACAGCTGTTTAGCAAGTAGGAGTGGGTGTTGCTCCAGTTGGGATTGTTTTGGAATTATTTATCTGTGTATGTGTGGTGGGGGAGTTCGTTTGTTTTCAGAGACTTCTTGTCTAGCTCGTAATTTCTTCAATTGGTTCTCAAAATTGTATGTTGGTTTCTCAGTTCGTTTAAGCCCTGGATACTATATTTACACCCCCAACACATGTGAACATCCCCTCCAACGTAACACCAAATATGCCTTATTTATTTGATTTAATCTGACTGGTGTAAATACCTTTTATAACTATTTTCTTCTTTACCTCCCCTTTTTATAATTTTTTTTTCATATTTTGTATATTCTTGGCAGTTCTTGTTTTCCCTTAACCACTTCTTTGTCCATTGCTCCAGTTGTATATATTTAAACCAAGTTATTTTACTTCTTGTTAGAGTTTCTCTTATGTGTTTATTGCTTCTTATTTTCTCCACCCAATCCTTTATGTATTTTCTTCTCTTTCGCTTTTTCAGTTTCCTTTTTTTTAATTTACTGGCCCTGGATACTATAGATAGAAATGTGTAAAAAACAACAACAAAGCAAATAAAAGAAACAAAAAAGACCACCCCAAAGGATGATTATTTTATTTTTAGAGGCTCCAAGGATTTGCATAATACCTGAGCTACTGGCACAAGGTGTAGCTCTGGAAAGGCTGTGGTCCCTGAGCTTGTTTGACTATAGGGATGGAGGGAGAATTTTGATTCAGTTTGCATTTGAAGTGAACTTGCCTAATTCATTCTTTCCATAACTACCCAAACCAAAAAACATAGCTATCCTTCAAAATTTGCACTCTGCTGAATTTGGAGGGCAACTTTCCAGCCAGGTTATGTGTACAAAAAACAGTGGTACCTCAGGTTAAGAACTTAATTTGTTCCGGAGGTCCGTTCTTAACCTGAAACTGTTCTTTCTCCCCCCCCCGAATAATTTTTATTAATTAATTTTTAGTAAACATACATACATTCATATATTACATATATAAGTTACATATGTAACCTGAAACTGTTCTTAACCTGAGGTACCACTTTAGCTAATGGGGCCTCCTGCTGCCACTGCGCCGCCGCCACGTGATTTCTGTTCCCATCCTGAAGCAAGTTCTTAACCCGAGGTACTATTTCTGGGTTAGTAGAGTCTGTAATCTGAAGCGTCTGTAGCTTGAAGCATCTGTAACCTGAAGTACCACTGTATGCATATACTAAGTTGGCACATGCATAAAAATAAATACATTAGTGAAAATAACAAATGCATTATACTTGGGTGAAAAAATGAGAAACCAAAATTGACAAACTATTGGATCAAGCTCAGGGAATATTCTTGAGCCACATGAGCTGAAAGGGAAACAAGACTAGCTTGATATACTTTGTACACTTCTTGTATTTAGCCCATGTGTTTGGTAAGACCTCTGCCCTAGTTGTGCTCCCAGGTCTACAGTGACTTGAGCTATCGCAGGGGAGAGGGAAGATTTACAAAGCCAGTATAGATGGAACCTAAAGTCCCAGGCTTTAACTCACTCTGGTTGGGGAGCTTCCCTGTGATACATCAGGCACTTTCAGAGATTGAACAGCTCATTTTCTCCCAAGACAATAGGCCAATAACTCAGGGATCCCAGAGCTCTAAAATCCACCCCTTAGTGGCTCCACTGATGCTATGATTTAGTGTCCTAGTCTTGAATAAAAAAAGATGAACGTTTTCAATTTTTGTACATTTAGCTGTAAGACAGTCTGGCCCCTAGTCGTACATTTAACTCTTTTCACATCCTGAGCTGGAGAAGAATTTTGCAGGGAAGAGACACTGACTTTGCAATACATCTGAGCTCTAGAAGTCAGACAAATATATACTCTGGACCACGTGACTACAAACTTCAGCAATCTAATAGTTGCCAAGATCTATTTTGTCTCGATATTTTGTATAGCCATCTTAGATTGCTGATCTCAAAACACTCACTTAAGAATAAATCCATTTAAGAACATGAGACTGCTTCATAGAGTAGGGTTGGGAAAACCACAGTCTACCTTGTGTGATACTTTCGTTCCATAATCCATTAGCTTGTGAGTTAAAAATAAAGAGTGGACTTCAACGTAGCACCAAGGAGATTGTTCTATCAGATCTCATCTTTTCTCCCCCCCTGCAATTACTGATATGGGGGTCTTGCAATCCTACAGCAGATTTGGAGGAGGTGGAGGGAAGCACAGTAAGATGAGAGACTCCTGCCCAATCTAAGGTATGTGTTGCCTCTGCCAGATCAGTTTTTATGTTGGAGTGAATATTATTATCCTTCCTGTTAATAAAAGTTGGTTGCTGGCATATGGAGGTGCTGGGCAGCAAAATGGCTGGAGCCAGAAGGTCCCTGATGATGCTGATGGGAGGGAAATTTCCAAACATTCAGTAAAGCTTGGCTTTTGGAATAAGGCCCTTGCCCCCGCCACTCCATTGCAGGGGGACTGACAAGGGAGAGCAACAAATGGGTTTGAGCTTATCCTTTCCATGCAGAAGGTCCCAGATTTAATTCCTAGCATCTCTAGTTAAAAGGACCAGGTAGCAAGTAACAGGAAAAACCAGTGCTGAAGACCCTGGAGAGCCTCTGCCAATCAGAATAGACAGTCCTGGGCCAGATGGATGGAGTAAGAGGCTGACCTGCTTGCTACAACACAGTGCCCTAAATTGAAAATGCTTGGCAGGTGACTCTAGGACAGACAAGATCAAGTGCTACTTTGTACCACGTGTGTTTTAATTGATGGAATTCTCTGCCATATGATGTGGTGATGGAACTATGGCCGGGTTTTAAGATGGGCTTAGGCAAATTTAATGGAGGATAAGGCTATCGGCAGCTTCTAGTTAACTGGAACCTCCAGGCCTGGGGATAGTTTTTGGCTGAATATCAGCGGGAGAGGGGAGAGGGACTGTTGCCTCCTAACAGGCTTGTGGGCTTTGTGGAGGTGTCTGGCTGGCCACTGTGGGAAGAAGGATGCTGGACTAGATCAGGAGCAAAAGACCCTTTTCAGCCTGAGAGCTGCTTTCCCTCTTGGGAAACCTTCTGGGCTGCCATATGCTAGTGGTAGCAAACTGCTGGTTTGAATCTAGAACCTAAACAAAATGCAGACCTTTGTTCTGCAAAGGATGAATGTCTCTTTTTAAAAATGGCATGGAAGCTGGAATCAAGATAAGAAGACATATTCTTGCTATTTCTGCCTTTAAGCAGTTGTAGGTTTGAAGTCTTATTTTCTGGAAATGCAAAGCTAAAGATGAATATTCCTAAGGAAAAGCCAACAGGAGCTGGGAAGCATCCTGTTCGTGACAATTTATCTAATATGGGGGATGATGCAAATGTTTCAGAAACTTAAAAGTAAGAGAGAGGGAAGCTGTGGGTAACACGTACAGAGAACCAATTTTGTCACGGGGGAAAATTACATGTGAAAAGGACATTTGAGAGGAACACCAGGGACTGCATCCAGCATTCATCAAACTCAAAGTCTGAATGTAACTAACTTGGGTCCATTGACTGTGAGTCTTAGGTAGATCAAACCCTATGTATTTTAAAACTAGAAAGTTCAAAAGCAAATGGGGGACAAGGTGTGTGAAAAGAAAAGGGCTTTTTGGATGTGGGGACACTTCCCCCTCACCCATCAGACAGAGGGCAGGGAGTGCAATAAATATGGGAAGGAGCTCTGAGTTGGGGAGCAAATGCTTTGTGTGTCAAAAGTCGCAGGTTCAATCCCCTACTTCTACAGATAGGTCAGTGAAAAGGACTCGTATTTGAAACATTGGAGAGCCACAGCTATACAGCGTAGTAAATAATTCTGAGGTAGATGGTTTGGCATGGTATAAGGCGTCCTATATTCCTGTGCCAGAAAATGTAAAAGGAAAGGTAAAATGGATGCTTTAGTTGAGTTTCCTGCATTGCAGGGGGTTAGACCAGATGCGGTCCCTTCCAACTCTATGGTTGTATGAAAGAGCATTCTTGCAGAATCACCGTGAATACAAATATCTGCCCCACCCCCACTGGAAATAATATTTATTAATATTTACTAATACATTGCTTCCTCACTTGTCAGCCCCGCTCGGTCCCTAAAGTGGCTGCTAATGTTAGAAGGGGGGGGGGGAGCATATCATGATAACAAAGCAATAATAAAAACAAGCAGAGCTAAAAATAAGAAGGAGCCTGAAAGTACAGCAGCAGCAGGACAGCAAAAACTCCAAGCAAAGCAACAGCTTGGCAAAAGAAAAAACATATTTCCAGTTTGCTGAAATTGCAGAAAGGGGGGGTGGTCAAACAGGATTCCGGAGGAAGTGAGCTCCACAGTCTAGAGCCAGTCTGTGTTGTGTGTCAGTCAGCCACAGCATTTAGGAAGCTGCCTGATCTCAAACACATCGGACCACTGGTCCAGCTAGTTCAGTACTGTTGACTCTCTAGGGTCTTAGTGTCCTTCCCCAGTGCCAGGGATTGAAGCTGGAGCCCTCTGTCGGCAAAGCAGACTGAGCTATCACCTCCAAAGGCAATGGGACTTGGAAGAAGCACAGTACTGGGGCCATGTTACCTTCCTGACCAGACCTCTGTGGGTTATCTCAAGAAGGACAACGGAGGTGGGATGGGAGCCAAATGTTGCAATGCTAACATCAGGCGAAGTTGTCTATTTTTTACATAGGCCCAGGAAATGTACATTGAGATCTCAGCAAAAAGAAAAAAAAAACCTTAGGAGAGTTAGTCACAGAGCCAGTCTCTTGATGCAAATGGCATTAGTCATTCCTTTTCCAGAGAAGTGCCTTTAAAAAAGGATAATTTTTCTTTCAGAGAAGAAAATCTCGTGGATCTTACAGCTGGGCTCAGTGAATCTGTCAATCTTTTTCCAGTGTTGGAGGCATTGCAATGAAGCAGAGAGATCATATAAATAATATAAATTCTAGACTATCTCTATTATATAAAGCTTTTCAAAAGTGTGACAGAACATGTCCCCCCCCCACACTTTTCTGCTTATTTAACGCTTGTGATTTTTCAACATTATAACTCTTCTTACCTTTTTCTTTTAAAAAATGTTCTAGTTATGCATGATATCTGTCTTGCAGAATAGAGATTGCAAAATTTTAAGTACTACCAGTTTTTCTTAAGGGATGGCATGTATTATTTCAATTGAGATATGAAGGAATTTAGCATAAAATCAGTACACAGACCCCCCCCCCCTCGGTTTATTTTTTGGCCAGGCAGTTCTTTCCTTTGCAGCTATAAAATTCTTCAAGAGGAAGTTAGTTAAGAAATATTTATCAAGAATATTATAATTTTTCTAAAAGGTAGTTAGTATCTTTGAGTATCAACAAACCTGCAGAGAGGAATAACTAGTAGATATTTCACACTGGGCTTTCAAAAAGCTTAGTCTCTCACCAAAGGCTCTTGGGTGAAATTGGCAGTCATCGTATAAGAGGACAGGCTCTCTTGGGGATCTGTAATTGGTTAAAGAACAGAAACCAGATGCTGGGAATAAATGACAGCTTTCACACTGAAAGGAAGTAAGCAGTGGGGATCGTCAAGTATCGGGATCTGTTCTGTTTAACTTATTCAGAAATGCTTTGCCGTTACAGGTAAGCAATAAGACTGTGCATGGACCTCCAACCAAATCTGATTTGTAAGTGCTGCTGAGGCCCGGTCTGTTTCAGACTAATCTGGACCTAGTTTGACCTAATCTGCACCTGAGTTTTACACAACTCTAAAAATCCCATTGACTTGCATTGCAACATGTAAATGGCTATAACATTCTTGGTTTCTGACATAGTGGCATGAACTTTGTGGTTATGGTAGCCACTATAGAGGGGGTTAGCCCTGCCAACATTTCAGGTGTGTTGTTCCAGGGCTTTATATGTTAGCTACCTTTAAAGTTTGCTTTTTAAAAAAGCAGGCTGTGAGTGCTCAGTTCTCAGGCTGCTGTATTTGTCCTGCTGCTTATAGCAGGATTTTGAAAACATTAGACTTTTTAAAATTAAGCTTGAGATATCAGACATGGGCATCTAGCAGACAATGGTGAGAAGCAGCATGAGGATATCTGCACAGTGCCAGGGGATATAATACAGGAGTCTTTTCAGGGTTGTCTTTTTCAGTGAGAAAAAGTAGTATATACATTGGAGTCACAGAACAGATCCTATCATATTGGGGTAGATTTGCAGCAGGAGGAGGAAGTGAGGGGAGAATAAAAAGATCTAATTTTAATAATGTTCATTGTGGTTAACACCTGACGATGGTGGTGATACTGAATTCAGAAGGTTGTGGCTAAATAATATGCCCACAAAGTTTGGCTGTTAACAAGAGCATGTTGTCTTTCCTCCTACAGAGCAAGCTTGTTTCCCCCTGCCTTTGTAATGGTTCTAAAAGACATAATGATCATAAATTGAATGCTGCTGGAGTCGTCTGTCTTGCATCTCCCCCCACGCTTTAGGTGGGCTGTCTTCTCTTTCTCCTTAGTACACAGCCCCACTTGCAAGTTTGCTCTTTACAAGTTCAAACATCTCTTTTTCTTTGATGCCACCAATCAGGTTTCCCCTGCCTGGCAAGCCCTCTGCTCCTCGGTTGGCTGCCTCGCAGGTGTGCATGATGGTTGCATTATGTGATTATAATAATCCATGCAGTGAGGCTTCTACACAGGTTTGTAAGGGGTAGAACGGTCAGTACTTCATTTTTCTGGAATAGCTTTGGAGAAGCACGAGCACAGATCTGCTCAACACAGAGGTATGAGCTATGTTCCTGTCACCCAGGCTCTTGCTGATAACTGCAAAGTGATGCTCTCTCCCTTCTTATTTCTGTGCTTCCTGTCCCCTTGCCCTCAGCTCAGTCACTGAAGCACTCAGAACCAAACTGGAACCAAAATGGAAGCCCAACTTCCATTCAACGTAGCAAAAGCCACATGCAGTACTAACAGTACAATCCTATATATCGATGTCAGCCTCATTTGAAGCCCCTGGGAGTTGGACTTACTCTCAGGTAAGTGTGTGTAGCTGGGAGGGAGAGAAAGACAGTGTGCATTCTGATTTATCCAGGATTAAACTGGGACCCATTGCTGTATAAGTGGATATAAAGATAATACAGTAGGAGGAAGGAAAGGGCTGCAACCCTATTAATGCTGGAGAGGATCATGGCCTTATTCTCCCTTCATTATTTGTATATGCACTTACACAGGCATGAATCATTTGAGTGATGCTCTTATAGATACTTCCCAAGTTTAATCCAGGATGAGTCTGAATGAGCACACTCTGCTTTTCCCTTGCGGATAATCCATTCAATCATTTCAGCATCTAGAATAGCTCTGTGGGACTAAATGCAGAACAATGGAGAGATCCAGTCCTTAAAACCTTAGCAAGGGGTTGCTACTGATGTAAACCTGGGAATTCTGGGTATGGGAGGAATTAATGGATTTGTAATTAAGAATAGGGGAAGAGGTTGATGCAGTTCAAGTTGAATCTACATGATTTGCACTTAATAATAATAATAATAATAATAATAATGCATTAAAACAGCCATCCTTCAGAATTTGCACTTTTCAGAATTTTGCAGTGCAGTTCTCTATTCAATTAATGTCTTAAAATGCACATACTAGTGTGTATATAAATGCATGCGTTATTGAAAAGAGAATACAAGAATGCATTATTGATTTGCAAAAATCCGTATATTAGGAGAAATTGCATATAAAAATGTGTATTTTAGGAGAAATTTGCACTAGCATGCTGAATTTTCTTGAGGACTTTTTTTTTTCCAAACCGATGTGGAAATGTGAAGAACCAAAACAGGAACAATGAGAAACTAAGAGAAACCAAAGTTGACAGATTAGCCTATCCTTGGTTGTGACCAATTGATCGGGAGTTCTAACAAAGGCTGCGGTTACGTGACCACTTCCCTTTGCTTTTAATTAGGGCTGCAAGCTTTTGTTAGCTTACAGGGAACAAAGTGTATCCTAAGTATGTCTGTGTAGAAGTCCCATGGAGTTCAGTGGGGCTTATTCGCAGGTACGTGGGTATAGGATTCCAGTCTTAGTTGATTAACCCACTATGGCTGCATTCCTCTTCCCACTTACCTAGGAGTTATCCCTATTGAATCCATTTGGCCTTACTTCTGAGTAGACATGTATGTGATTGCACTGCAAAACATTGGTTGATTAATAATTACATTAAGCATGCAAGTTAAGAGTATACTTGTTTACTTTTGAGGCTATTTCGGTAATAGTGTACAGTGGTACCTTGGGTTACATACGCTTTAGGTTACATACGCTTCAGGTTACATATGCTTCAGGTTACAGACTCCGCTAACCCAAAAATAGTGCTTGAGGTTAAGAACTTTGCTTCAGGATGAGAACAGAAATCGTGCTCCGGCGGCGCGGCAGCAACAGGAGGCCCCATTAGCTAAAGTGGTGCTTCAGGTTAAGAACAGTTTCAAGTTAAGAACGGACCTCCGGAACGAATTAAGTACTAAACCGGAGGTACCACTGTATTACTGAAATAGGGAATGAAAAATAAAATGGCATTTCCATGGTAGCCTGTGTTAAGTTTATCTCGTGCATCCTTGCTAAAAATGAAATAAAAACCACCATTTATAACCAGTGCTGCTGTCAAAACCACATCAAATCTTAGGTTACCTCTGTGTCCACTTCTAGCCCTGGTCTGAAATGACAGCCCAAGTTTCTTAAAGACCTCTGAAGACCCCAGAGCACATCTGTCTTCACTGGAAGGTGTTTTCGACCTACATTTCTAGGAAACGTCACCTGCAAACTGCTAGATTACTGAAAACCTTTTGCGTACAGCTCACTGGGAAATCCTATGTGCTAAGCCTCCTTTGAAAAGGATGGGAACCGTCCCAGAAAACGATACAACCCCCCTTTACTAAGAGAATGTCACTGTGCCCCCATCTGCCAAAAAATCCCTCTCAGCTGGAGAGATTTTAACCAGGCCCACATGCCCTGCTATAGCACAATCTAGACATTTATGCCAGGAAACCAAGGAGATAACTTGATTAATGCAGAGAGCTGGACCTGCCTTTTGGGAGCTGGCCATGTTTGCAAGATCTGCAGTGCACTGCTGAGCAGAGTGTGGAGCGTCAACAGTTTTAGCTTTAAAAATGCTGTTATTTTCCTAAATGATGGCCAAAGAGAAGAAAAACATAGCAAACGCAAGGACAGGTTATTTCCCCCTCGTGCCATAGAACCACTTTGTTTTATTTTAACTCCAATGCTCATTTGGGCCATGTTTTCTTTGCAGTTAAAATATTCTGAGTGGCAGTAGAAATGCACTGAGCAAGCACAGAGGACGTGCGCCTTGTGTCCTTGATTATGCAGGGAACTTTTGGCTTTCATTCATCAAATGTTTCCCTGGGGAAATGTTAAGAAGTTTAGAATGGATGGCTTGCAAAGAAGAGCTGAAGCAGAACTTTAGCGCAATGCTGTTGTACCACTACCTGATATGGGGTGAGCCTGTTGACCCTTGACCTGCCTTCCCATCCTGTATAATATCGGATCAGCCTGTAGTTCAATGTAAGATGCTATGTCCTCTATTGATTCAATACAGGATACAGTTTGTCCTGTATTTCCACTCCTCCCTCTCCCTCTGCCAAGTTAGGGATTCTCTCCAGATGTGTTTGTGAGAAAGGGTGTGGAAAAGGTCATGTATGTAAGCTCTGGGTAGCAAAGCACAAACAGATTTACACGTGTGTGTGTGTGTGTGTGTGTGTGTGTGTGTGTGTATAAAATTCCAGAGGGGGCATTTAGGCTGCAATAGATTATAATGGATTTCTCTGAATTCATTTCAGCACTAGATGGGAGAAAAATAGCCCCCCAACCCCTGCCCCACCCTGTCCTGTATTTTGCCAGAACAAAGGCGGCAATCCTATTTTCCACTCATATGCATGTGTATATATCCTAAAGAGACATGGTGGCTGCAATCTGAGCAGTTGAGACCGCTACATACATCACAGAAAAGTACACTGGAATTAAGTGGATGCAATAATTAATCAGTTAGATGAATTGATTTTAAAATCTTGGGTCAATTTTAAAATATCAGTTTCTTAGAAACCAGGGTGTTGGTTTTTTTTTTTAAAAAATAAATCTGAAAATGGGAAGGGGCTGATTAGAAGAGGCATTCCCCATTCTCTCACACAGAATGTCTCTACAAAGATGGTCACAGCTGTCAACCTTTCCCTTTTCTTGCGAGGAATCCTATTTGGAATAAGGGAATTTCCCTTTTAAAAAGGGAAAAGTTGACAGCTATGAAGATAGTGCATGCTAATATGTGCACCCATCATCTTTAAAAGCCAGCTGTTTCCTTCAGGGTGAATGTGTTGAGGCATCTGCAATGTTTTATAGATTTACTAGGCCATTCTAAGCACAGGCTTAAGTTAAACCAGCATAAAGCAGGACAGATCCAGAGCTAGTTTAGGAGGTTCAGGGAGGGGGGGAATGTTGGCTGGGCCAGCCTGAGACCAGTGGGGTGGAAATAAACCAGCAAAACACAAAGAACCGGCTCAGCTGGTATCAGTATGGGAACTGTGCCCACCTGTTGACATGCGGGGACGAGTTCCCAGGTGCCCTGATCAGATTTGTAGGAACGACAAGGCCGCACAGAGAGGGCTCCTGGGAAGCAGCAAGCACTTGATAGCATGGGAAAGCAAACAACCAGGGGATGGAATGCACATGCGAAGCACCCACCCACAGGCAACAACAGCAAGACTGGGTAGTGAAAGGCATTTGGAGTGCTGCAGTGCCCCAGCAACCCATATCACACACACATAAACCTTGCAAAAACACCAGGCATGCACACAGGATGCTAGTGGCACCCCCACACCCCAACAGAAGGGAGGTGCTAAAGGGTGGCAAAGCAAAGACCTGGTGAAGAGAGCACAGCAGAGGTTATATTTTCTGAGAATCCTCCGGAAAAATAATCTCTCATGATGGCATTTTACCATTGTACTGTTGAGAGTGTATTAACTTATGGTCTGTGTGTGTGGTTTGGGAGCTGCACGGTCAGGGAAAAAACAATGCTGTCCAAGGTTGTAAAGACTGCGGAGAGAATAATTGGGGGCACTCTTCCCACCTTGGATCAAATCTATGCTTCCAGATGCCATAAGAAAGCTACAGAATTAGTGCAGGATAGTGCGCACCCTGGAAATTATCTCTTTCAGCTTATGCCTTCTGGTAGAAGGTACAGGGTTATAAAGACTAGGACTAGCCGTCTGAGAAACAGTTTCTATCCAAATGTGATTTTGTTTTTAAATGCAGTGTAAGGTAGTCTCTATGTGAGTATATTGCATTCAATAATGGGGTATCAGATTTTTTAGGGGCTATCCAGGCTGGGATAGTTGGGATAGCAGGCTTGTTGGTTTTTGAATGTCTGATGTAGATTTTTTTCAATTTCATTGTTCTGCATGGGACAATGACAATAAAGATTTGTATTGTATTGTATTGTATTGTATTGTATTGTATTGTATTGTATCATATTGTATCATATCGTTGAAAGTTCTGTATGAGATACACATGGTTGAAGGCACAAGCGCAGACAGTGAGCGAACAGGAAATATGCATGTGACCCTCTTCAAAAACTCCAGAGCAAGCCCTTGGGTGGCTGCAGCAGACACGAGCCTGGTGGTGGACAGCTGGCATCATGGTTGCCATGGTGGCAGCAGCACAAGTGTGCACACCTAGCGGTGCCCCCCTGTGCCTCAGCCACCACGGCCTCTGTGCCCACCCCAACATATTGAGAGACATCGCTATCACCATTTCTAAGACGTATCCTCTGTGCTGTCATTTCAGAATGACTTAGTTGAAGTTCCTTATCATTTTGTGAAATCAGAACATGCACCTCAGATCTGACCACTTCCTCGTGGCTACCCAGCTGCTTTCCAAATAATAATGTGCAGTTTATTTAACAGTTTGGTTTCTCTTTGCAAACTCTGCATTATTCACTTAGCTCAAATTCGGTGACAAAAGGCAGAGCCTGGAGACTAAGCTAGCATGGAAACCTGATTTTCCGGTTTGAGAATGAGAGTCCATGTTACTTTGGAAAGGAAAGCAAAGGTCAACAAACACTGCAGTTTAATCTCTCCGACATATAAGCTATATTCAGAACAGTAATAGAAAGAGTGCTGATAGATTTTGACGAGATGACTATCCCTTAATTAATGCTGGGGTCCTTTAAAAGACAGTCAGTAGATCTGGAAAAACAAGTTACGTGAACCTAAGGCAGGCACAGTTCATAGAGCCCATGCTTCTGTAAGAAATGGCCATTTCTCCTTACCATTCTACACTTTGGAGGATCCTTTTATGGATGTATTCTGCAACATATTGCTGATTCAATAATAGTGTAGTAGTGGTGAATTTATGCTGGCCCATCTATCTAATCAGTTGTTATGCAATGTTTCCCCAATGTTGCGGCACTATCGCTGTCTGGAGGGGTGCACTCTGGCAACAGAGCACAACAAAAGTAGACAACCCAGCCCAGGACCATTTAAGAGTTACAGGATTTCAGCAGGGAGAGATGGGACACGCACTGATTGGAAACAAAGCAGTTCATGTGCCCCGAAATGATTGCAGGAACGAAGAGTACTGAAAATAGGGGTTGCACATAACCACCCTGACACCATCATGAGCACAAATCAGCATAGATGCAAAATAAGAAAGATGTCTAGTGGGGGCCTTTGTCACGAAAGACAGCAATATCATGAGCCATTAACTGAAATCATGCTCCTTTCAGTCCCATCTTCTGCATCTTCACTCAAAAGTTACTCAAGTTCAATGGGACTTAACTCAAAATAGGTGCACCACCTATGAAGATGTAGGGCACTCCGGCAACCTGGTGTCCTTCAGATGTTTTGAAGTACAACTTCCATCATTGTTTTATTCCTTATTATTTCATAAAATTTAGACACCACTAGTTCGTTAACCCCTTCTCAAAGGTTTCCTTTAATGTGCAGGATGTCCTCCTGCTACCCAGAGCAGATTTTTTGAGGGGCAGATGGGGCTGCAGTGGAAAAAGGATGTTAACAATCTATGGCCTTTTAAAATGGGGCATGGTTGCTTTTAATGTATCCCTCCCCCCACCGGTTTTAATGAATTTATTATTTTGTTTGCTTGTTTTTCTGTAAAGTCACTTTAAATTGCCTGTGGTATGAAAAAGTGTCCAATAAATTTAATAATAATAAAGGGACATAATCAAACATGATATCCCCCTTCTTACCCAGTTAGTGGAGTTCCATTCTCAGCAGGTATAGTCTGTAGAAATTCAGCTTCTTCCACTATTGTTTTCGTCAGATGGTTCCTTTCATCTTCTCATAAATCACAAAAAAAGACTGACTTGCAGCACTGAGGTCTTAAGAGTAAATCTCATTGATTTCTGTGGGACCCTGGCCTTTGTTCTATAGCATATGACCAGACATTTCCACTGTGGTTCTTTTAAAAAGGAGGAGCACTGTGCTAGGTAGTAACTGCGACTCTTCTTGGCTCTCCGGTAAAAGAAGATATGTGAGTCACAACAGCCACTTGGGGTTCTGTCTGAGTGCAACATAAATAAAAAATGGTGTTTTCAAAAGGAGAATTGCCACTCATTTTCTCTGGGCACTGACTCAGCAACAATCTGAAATATTGGAATGCCAGTCTTCCTCCTGTGATCCCACCTTTGCTAACAATTTGAATGGAAGATTGAAATGTGCTAATGACTGCAGCTAGAAACCTGACTTTATTCATCAATGCTGCTTCATATTTACTGCTCCTGGAGAGGAAATTCTTACCCCTTCAGGAAATGTGTAGCTGGGGCAGTTCAACCACAGTAGGGAAACTGGGATGACCGCCTGTCAAAGATTTCTCAGTTTTCCTTGATGGTGGCCAGTTCCCTTACTCTTCCTGTGCTACATCCTTCCACTGAGCAACTTCAACTCAGCCCATGTTTACTCAAAAGTTGTTGCTGGTATCCATATGTCTTGAGAGACAATGGAGTGTGCCTCCAGGGGTGAGGTCAAACCGCTGTGTTAGCAGCATGGAAGTGACTTCTCTGGGGCGCAAGTCTGGGCAGTGTGTATGGAGGTCCTGGGCTGCCCAAACAACAAGACCTCTTTCCAAGCCTCACTGATGTTTCCCAAAGGAAAGCAGAGCAATATGTTTGGCACCAGCTTGCCTACAGGAGTTGCCAGAAGGAGGCATATATGGCACCATCCAACCACCTTAGCAACTTCACTCTGGATTTGTGTAGGGTTTCTTCTGCCAAAGATACCCCACAAGGCAGCTGAGGTTTAGGATCAGAGTTTCCTTGTCCTAGATGGGCTACCTTCCCAGGTTGATGAGCCCCATCTGCCCCTCATTTTCCTCTACAGCATTTTGCAGAAACTGCCTCCCAAGCACCACTGTCCCAAGCAGAACCATAAAGGGGACGAGTGGTGGAAGAGATGCAGAATCCTGCTTCTTGGGAACCAACTATCCAATTACCCCTGCTTCCAAAATAAAAAAGCAGCTGCTTTCTGAGAAAGACCTGCTTGGAGAGCAGGACATAGGCGCACCTGTTCCCCAAAAGAGAACACAGTTGGCCTACCGCAAAGCGGATTTCAGTGAAAAACAGCATGGCTCATTAGGCTTGTTTGCTGGACCTCTGCCAAACTGCTGCACAGGATGCTATTCTGACAACAGCAAAACAAACCAGCCCAGAACAAAACCCACACATGAGAATTAAGGCTATATGGGTGAAACCCTTGCTTCACCCTTTCTCGTCTCTCTTTGCTCCCCTGGTGCCTTCAACATTTAGAAGGGAAGCTTCTCCGAGCAAGGCCCTCTAATATGTACATGGATGGTACTAATAGTATCAAATTGCTCTCTTGATCCAAATGCTAATGTTATTTTACAACCTAATCGTTTTTCCCAACACAGCTTGCATACCTTAGCTTCCTTCCTTGCTTGAGTGTTCTGGAACTATTGATCTTCAGGAGGGTACTTTGCTGCTCTCTGTGTCGTCACTGTAACCTGGATTTACACACAACTCTAAGTTCTCTCTAGAACTGTGTCCAGTTCTTTTGGACCAGTTGATACAGATGGCAGCACCACTAAATTTCCTATTGGGTTTGTAGGAGACCTGCGCTCTGTCCAAAGTCTGGATCCTGAACCAAATTGGGCTGATAGGGGGTAGGCTTTGGCTGTATCAAGTTGAGACAGTGCTATTTCACCCCAGATGGTTGGGAACAGGGTTGAATTCTCCATTCACCAGCAAAATCAAAGTCCTTAGTCCCTTGGTTCTGGGGAAGAATCCAAAGCAAAACAACATCACAGGCCACAAATCTCCTTTCCTGGCTTCTTATACTTCTGTAGGATGACACCGCCATTTTCTTAGGAAAGGTAAGGTTTCCACTTGCCCCAATTCCTTTACTTTTTGCTGTGGGAATATCTAGCCCATGACATTCTTCTGTCCTAAAGTCTGCATGTTGCCTATGAACTTTGGGTCATGTGTATCATTTTCCAGGAATGTGAGGTCATTTGGGGCACCTTTGTAGAATTGCTGCTCTTTAAAAATTGAGGAGCACTGAGGAAGAACATTCTCTTTTCGCTGCAGGTGTTGTTTTGTGCACAAATAACTGCTGATGACTGAGCATGTTCCACTTCATTCTTAGCATCAGCTGTGAAGCCTAAACCAAAACAGTCTTTGCTGTATTCTTTGGTAGCTGCACAGTAACTTGTACAGTATTTTTCCGTCACAGGCTCCAATTCAGCTCTGAAGATGAATGTGAATCTCCATATGTGGAGATTTTAAATATCAGCCTGGGATCTCATGTATGTAGGAGCCTGGGGTCATCTAATCCTAGGCATATACCTCTCAGGAGTCTTAATGAAGCTGTTTGGCAGTTTTAGGACAAGGTTAGAAGAATTAATTAATATTTTCAGGACTAGATTGATAGCTCTTAATGCCCTAAAATGAAGCAGGTTAATATTTTGCTTGTACTGAAGCTGGAAGGCCTCGTTTTTATGTGCACAAATTTGCTCTGCACACCAGAGATCCTATTTATACCAAGAGTCACAAGGAAATGGCAGAAGAATTGTAGGCAAAGTGTTATGATTTATGCATTTTAGGGCAACATATATACCTGCATGTAAGCTTATTCAATTTTGCACCTGAGTGGAAAATTTCCAGGCCATAAAAAGAGCATTTTCTTGAAGATTCTAAGTGTCAGTTTTCTGTATCAGAAGAAATGAGAAAACGTTCTGTGGTTACCAAGGGAGTTTACACCAGATTCAAGTGGCCCTGTGGTTAAGAAAACAGGAATGTAATAATGAAAACCTTCTGCTGAAACAATCTTCTGTCATACCAGAAGTTGGTTGTAGATTGTGACCTGGATATTGGATTAGATGAGATCATGTTGTTATTAGTAAATATAATTTTGGGAAATCTATCATCTCAAAAAAGAGAATTCAGTTAATCAGGCATGGGAAAATAATGAGATATTGTTTTGTTTGTGCAAGCTTATTGTTTCACTTGCCCCCCTGTTCCCTCTTGAGCACCTCTCATGATGAGGAAAGACTACTGACCTACTCGGAGTGACATCTGTCATTTACCATCTCATTGCCCTCCATTTTAGAATAGTGCTTCCTTCTTCAAGCTTATTTAGAATTGCTTCATGGAAGAGAGTACCTCTAATTCCCTCCATCAGTACAGTAATCCCAAACCATATTTGTAAACTTTATTTTTTGTGAAAGTAGTTAAAAAATTGACAAACACAAATCTGAACAGTTGCTACACCATCATCATATGAAAAAAATATATATCCTAGGTGGAGCTGCCAACTGAGCACAAGAATCCTCCCCGCCCCCCTGGTTTTATGATGTCCAATTTTCTTCTCTCTCTCTCTCTCTTAAATCCATATATGTGTCTCACAGATCTCCTTGGAGCCATGCTCCAAATATGTGTGTTCAAATATGGAACAACAGAAAGTAAACAAAGAACAAAGACCCCATAGAGATGTGGATGATGGAAGAAGTCAGTGGGGGTGGGGGCTGAGGGTGGGAGGCAGATTCATTGTACAAAATGAAAGGAAGATACTATATAATCTGCAGTGTGTGTGTGTGTGTTGGAAGTAGTCCATTTAGAGCCATTGACATGAAGTGTGATTTAATTCTGCAGAATGCACATACACAATGGGTTAGATCCAGACCACACCTTCAGCAAATGGAAAGGCAGAAGGGACTGAGAACCAGCACTTGTTGGAGGAAGTGTGGAAGCGGAAGAAGACAATTTCCATCCCTCCCCCTTCCCCTTGCATCTTCCATGCTGTCCCAGAGGGTTCCTCAGCTCTTCAGAGCAGCTTTCCAAGAAGCTGTAAGAGGAAGGCAGAATTGGCAGAGACCATCTCCTTCCACTTCTTTGGCAGGAGCATCCTGTGAGCAGATGCTCACATTTGTGTCAGTGGCCATCTTACCTTGGAAATGAATTATGAGTAAAAAGAAACAAACATCTAACACTTCAAGAGAAATCCACCGATCTCTACCACTCCATAGCCTTCTGTGGCAAAAAGGGCCTTGATCACTGATATATGTGCTCATTGTGATTTTTGCATAGCGTACACACACACCATGATTTGCAATATATTGCCAGGTGAAAAATAATGAAACAGACATAACGATATGGACTTCAAACTGGTTTTGGACGATATGTTTATATATCTTCCAGTGCTAGTCCTGAGCATTCTTCCTTCTCCACGACCAACACTGCAGCTTGAGGCAGCAGCGGAGGAAGCCACTCGGACGCTTGGGGCAGCGCGCGGCTCCCATAGGGGTGGGGCATGGCACACCGCGGGGCCTCTGGAGTCTGCCTGCCTCCTGCCACTCAGCCACTCTACAGCTGGGGGGGGGGAGGCAGCAGGCGGACCATTTGGGCAGCGCAGAGCCTGCACGCACGCAAACCGCCGTGGGGACACCCAGGGTGGATTGCACCCACCGCACCCCCCTTCCTCCACCACTGGCTTGAGGAACCGGTGTGGTAACCAAGGAGTTTCCAAATGATGCAAGTCCAAACCGTAGAAGAGAGACTTCTGCAGCCATTCCCCAGCTTGAAAGAAACAGCATTGCTCATTCAGGCCATTTCATTGTAAGGAAGCGGAAAGCTCCCTCAAAGCTGGGGCTGGTGAATGGAGACAGCAGGTGCTGCTTGTTAGTTTATTCTGGGGAGATAATGGTCAGCAATATATATATATATATATATATATAACTATAAAAGGCTTAGTTGAGAAAATTATTGCTTAACCAAGAAATTTCTTTTGAGCATCATACTGAAAAGCTCAAGAAAAAAAAGAGAAAATACACAAAAGCAATAAAAAAGGTCAATAATATAAAAAGAGGCACCCAAAACCCCTGTGGAGCTCTGGCTTGTTTCTTCTCTTTACCTTTGATGATTTTCTTGCAATGCTGTTCCTATAAAGATTGCCTTCGGCTGGGGGAAGGCTAGCAGATGCAGCCTGGGATCTTTGCTGTCTTCTCCTTTGTTCAAAAGGTATTTTAAACTAACTCATTTGAAGGAAGGAAGTTCAAAAGAAGAAGAAAAACAACCTAAAGGAGCAGCAAAAGCAGATATGGCATTGTGCAGGCTCATCCAGACTTCCAGTTGTGATTTCTAAGGCACAGAGTCCAAGAGGTTTTCCTTTTTGTCCCACCACTTTCCCTGACAAAACCTATGGCTGACGGCTGAATCAGAACAAGCATCAGTTGGGTATTCTGTGGACTGATGTTTGTTCTGATTCAGCAGTGAACCATGGGTTTGCCCAGAGAAAGTGGCAGGACGAAAGAAAAACTTCTCGAACCCGTGCCTAGAAACTGTGTGACAAGCAGAAGAAATCACAGGAGAAAGGGAAGTTTTGGTGAGCCCTCAGCCTTGTAGCAGTCTCAGTTGCTTACGGACACATCCACACAATACACTGAAAGCACACAACCCCACGCCCTTAATTCTGGGAACTCTAGTCTGTTCAGGTTCCCAGGTTAAGAACCTAGGTGAAGAACTATGGTTCCCAGGTTAAGAATCCTGGGAAGAATCCTAGTGGAAGTTATATGCTTTAAATGTATGGTGTGAATGTGACCTTTGCTTGAAAAGCCGTGAAGCAGATCTAGGGCCGATTTAGTTCCTCTTCAGGCATTCCCCAGCTTCCTGCTTCAAAGTTAATTTATTGGTTTTTTACAAAATGAAAACATAAACATTAATTTGTTGTCCACTATATCAACTTAATTTGCATATTTTCCGTCACTCAACGGTACAAGGCTGCCCTTCAGGATGCCACTGCCCCCGGAGCAGATAATATAATCATCTAATTACATTATATAATTATCTGTGGATTATCTGTGGTGTGGAAAATTCAAATTTCCTTACTTCTGCTGGGTCACATCACAGCCTGGTACTTGAATTATGAAGGAAGAGGTAAGGAGGGTCCTAAATGAAACTCACAAGTCCTATCCATTCAATTTAAACCAAAGTTTTCCATATCTGGAGCTTTTTAAAAACAAACAAACAAACAGGACTTTGGGGACTCACCTCAAAAGGAGGGGGGTACCATCTGACCTCCCTGTGATTTGAGCACTGCAGGTGTGCAGTCTATATGCAGACACCTCAGAATGAGGTAGTAGAATCCCGAGAAGTATAGTGGCCGAGGGGTCTGAACCAATTTAGACAGAAAATAGGTGGTGCCACTTTTGAATGGTCTTCTGTGTGCTCTACTAGCAATGATAATGAGTGCACTACATTCTCATGACTATGTGTGTGTCTCTCTCTTTGAATGTTGGCCCGTCTCACTTCTCAAAGATAATGAAATATTACCTTTATTATCTTCGGCATTAACACAACATCCTGAAGATACCCGCGGACAACGTCAAAGAGATTGAAGACAGTCTATTCCCAGAGATTTGTAAGGTATTATAAATAGCCAGATCTGAAATAGCATTTATCTTCTCTCCAGATCATAAATAATATTGACCTGACTGATGAATGTGATCATTCAGTTAAAATCTGGCAGACAGAACACTTTATTTAATGCTGCTCCTCTGACTCGGCACAAAATCTGTGGAATCAGCTGTGCCTCCTTTGAAATGCCCTTTCCTCCCTTTTATCTCTAGGAGTCCATTTGAAGACATCAGGGTCTTCATTAGGGATTAGGGGGCCCTGAATTGGAATTGGCCTGTTTCGAGAAATAGGGCAAATGTGGAGAAGAGAACAGATGGGCAGGGAAGATGTGGGAGGGAAGGCATTGCAAACAGAATCCAATAAAGATGCAGATGAAATGAGAATCAGAATAGGAGGTGAGAGAACAGGGACATGAGGAAGGTGGGTGGTTCAAAGAAACACAAAAGCTGAATGGGATTTCACGATTCTTTTCCTTTCCTTTTCAATTCCAATCCTTCCTGAAAACAACACAAGACACTTTACATGGCTTTTCCAACCCACTAGTCCATTTTATGACAACCCTCTAACATGTATCTGTCAGGGCATTAATAGGCCTCCAGGTCTCATTTATTTCATGTTTGCTCAAGCAGAGGAGTATTTAGGAGCTAAAGGGAATTGAAAATGAGTGAAAGAGCTCCTGAGAAATTAGTGGCTGGACTTACTTCTTATATCACCATCTTGAGACTGAGCAGAGATGGTTGGTGTTTAGTATTGCAGGTGGACATGTGAGTGACTTTTAGATAAAACACTGTTCTTTGCTAGAATACATAGAATGTGTTTTCTTCAGCATAGCAACCTCAAGTTAAAAACTTCAGGGATCCCTTATAGCAAACATTCTACACAAAAGGGGTGTGGAGCTTATTATAATTTTAATGTGCCATTTTTAAGTGGCATTGCATAAATCAGAAGCTCATTATACACCTGGCATGTTTTGCATTTTAACTTCTCTGCTACAATGAGATTCACTTTCTTACCCTTGGGATTGCTGCGTGATGACAGCATCAGAGATGGAAGGAAGACAGTTTTGGTTCAGCATCCTTCTGTGTCACTTGAAAGGAAAGACCTTCCGCTGCACACAGTGTCAGCTCCAGGTTGGGGGATGGGGTGGGCTCAGGCAGGATACCTAGAATGGGTTCCCCCCTCATCCCTTGTACTTGATCTCCCGTTGCGCCAGAAGAGGTTTAGTCATGCTGGCCACATGACCCAGAAAGCTGTCTGCAGACAAACACCGGCTCCCTCGGCCTGAAAGTGAGATGAGTTCTGCAACCCCATAACCGCCTTTGACTGGACTTAACCGTCCAGGGGTCCTTTACCTTTTACCTCACCACCTAGAGCACTGGTCTTCAGCTGGTTGGTCAGGACTCACCACCAGGTCATGGCCTGATGAAAGGTGTGTTTCAACAGCAGCACTATATGGTAAGAAGAAGAAGAAGATTCCCAAATTAGGGCTGCCATACGTCCGGGGTTTCCCAGACATGTCCTCTTTTGGGGGGCCCATCCAGGACCCCCATCCAGGCGGATGTTTGCATTTTGGATTAAATGTCCAGATTTTAGGGGTTCTTATTTTTGTGTGTTTGTGGGGCACCTGCATGCTCAGAAGGCGTTGTGCCTCGGAACAGATAGTGCTCATCGGGTGGCCTGGAGCAGCCTGCTGGGGGTCACACCTTGTGTCTGGTCGCCCCATGTTGGTTGCCAGGCCTCGCGCAACCTTCCCATCATGAGCAGGAGGCCAAAGACAGCAGAGGTAAGAGAGGGAGGGGAAGAAGAGGAAAGCCTGTGGGTGAGGAAGGGGTTACTGGCAGATAGGGGGCGAGTGAGGGAGATGCAGAATGGTGGGGTGTGTGTCCAGATGGTGGTGTGTCTGGGTTTATGATCCCCAGAATATGGCAACCCTATCCCAAATGAATGTTTGGGTTAAAAGTAGAGGAGGCTAGTCCATCAGGTTAAGTGGGGCACTGCTTCATCAACCTCAGTCTATCTTCAGGCAGCCCCTACCTATCTATCTGGGGGCTGGCACTGGCTGTCAGCCTCCTCCTCCTCATTATTATTATTTATTAAATTTACATAATACCCTATACCTGCAGGTCTCAGGATGGTTCACAGACTAAAATTACAATATAAAAACGCAGAATGCATAAGCAAAATAAAAAAGAAACAACCAAATAACCCCCCCCCCCATTTTTTTTTAAAGGGCATCCTTAGTCTTTGTTGCCCTTACAGACTTCAGTAGGGAGAAGTAGGGGGACAAAACCTGAATTAGTTCTCTTCCTATCTTTGGCTCTTGCTCCACTGGGCGTTTGATCTCCCCTGTCACTTACAGCATTGGTTTTCAGTTGGTGAGTTAATTTTGGCGCCACCTACTGTTGGCCTCCCTGACTCCCACCCTACCAGTCTCTAGAGGCAGCAGCCCTCTACTGGTTATTGGTGTGCTCTGGATCAGACAAGGATCTAGAGGAAAAGGGGAGGTAAGCAAGTAGGCAATGGCAACTTCTGCTCCTTCTATTTGGACCTAGTGTTTGTTTATGCTTTCCTCCATGCCCAGAGGGAGAGAGCAGGCCAGTGTAGAGATGAAAAATTGGGTTCCCCTCCCCACTTCCCCCCAACCAAGTTTTTGGAAAACAGGGAAAATAATATGGAAAAGTCTCCAAACAAAATGTTTTCCATCCATCCCCCATGCATTCTCGTTTCAAGGCCCGTAAGGAGGAGAAGCAAGACCAGGAAGTCTGATTAATCGGCAATAGGTCTCCTCCTTATGTGGGGTGCCCCAGAATGCTGAAACCCGATGCTTGATCTTGCCTGCCGGCACAGTATAGGGACATTTTCCTACCATTTGTTCTCACAAATGGACTAGTCTCCAGGTCTGTCCCCGTCCTCTTTCATTCCTGCACTGCAGGGTTGAGTCCTTAATAGGTGCTACTCCATTATGCCTCCTGCATGCAGTTGTTGGAGAGCAGTTAGCAGAGGCGGTGTTCTGACGCTGAGGGACTCTAATGCTATTTCTGGAGTCTATTCTGACTCCATCAGGTTGTTAGTTGCTGGAGTTTGCTGCTGCCTTTTTTTTTGCAGATGCCTAAATGCTTCTTCCCCAAAATCCAGCTTTTCAAACATCTGTGCATTGCCCTAAATGCTTTCTAACAAAAATCTGTTTAGCTATCTATATATAACAGCTTTTCAAGTGTGTGTATGTGGGGGGACATTTTTCAACCTGAGCCAAGAATTATCAGATAAAACTGCCCCCTCCCCTGTCCAGTCCCTGGTTCCCATTTTACCCCTTCTGGCCAGTACAGTTATGATATTGGAGGACTCCTTTAAAATACCCCACAGGCGAATAATCCCATAATTGGTAACTCATACTCTCAGCCAGATGGGCAGGGTAGAATTATTATTGTTATTACTACTACTACTACTACTACTACTACTACTACTACGGTTCACAGTCTTGTCTTAAGTGGAAATGCTGTGCTTACCATGGGAGTTTGCTGAGTCTCTTTGCAATGGTGCAATGGCACATCTTTAGTGATGAGACCAGAGTCCAGTCTTCTGCCTCTCCCTTTGCCTCTAACTCAGCCAGATCTGCTTTATTAACCTGACACTCTTCCACTACTCTGGGAGCTTCTCTTTCAGGAGGCAGAGTCAGAACTGACTCAGCTAAGACCTTTAGCGAAGCGTTGGGCAGCAGAAGTTCGAGACCTTCTCCATTTCTGCCTGAACTTTCCCACCCTCAACCTCCTTCCCTCAGACGGATCCTGTCATTCCCACCACATCCTAACTGGCACTACAAGACCCATGGCACATCTGGAGGAAAGCATTAGGTTGGGGAAGGTTGGGCAGTGGGGCAGAGAAAACCAATGGGGTGCCCTACGGATGTTGCTGGATTCCAACTCCCATCATCTCCGTCCATTGACAATGCTGGCTGAACTGATGGAAGCAAGTCCAACAACAAGCAGAGGGCACCACATTTACTTCTTCCAGGGCACAGGTAAGTAAGTGCTGTGCCCCAGGAACTTCTCACCAGGAACTTCTCACCATTCAGGGAAGTGGTGTATCGTGTGAGAGGGGTGGGGAGAGCACACACATAAATCCGCTCCACTTCCCAGTGGGGAGGAGTTGTGGTGGACCGTGTGGCCACCCACTCCCCACCGGGGGCAGGGGACTTTGTCCCCCATTGCCTGGGGGATCCCAGCCATGTCAGAGCCCGGCCAGCCAATCCGCTGGCTGGGGGGGCGTGGCCGGGGCCGTTTAAACTGAGGAGCAAGCCAGAGGACCTCCTCATCACAACTTTGTTAGGGTTGTGATTAGGCATTGTTTGACCTTGTGGGGGGGGGAGGTGTGGCCATCACATGCCCCTCCATGCTTAAGGGTATTCCGTTAAAGGAATCCGGGGGTGTTGATCTAGTCTGAAGCCCAGTTGGGGGGCTAAGACCTTGACACGACCCCGTTCCCGAGTGGAACACCAGGGGGAGCTTGAGTTGGTTCGCATCGACAGGGCTCCCCCTACCGGTGGCTTACTTCCTGCACAATGGGCAGGAGTCAGATATAGTTGGGTCCAATCAATGCCTAAGCCAATACCGCTCACATTCTGTAATTTCAATAAAGTTGTGGCCAAAATTTGCCCAATAACATAAACCTAATATCTGTGTCCTTGTGTGAGTTATTTCCAAAGAGGGGGGTGGCTGCGGGATCTCGACACGCAAATGTGTTTTGGGGTGTTTCATTCTCCTGTCCCGAGTTCCTTTGAGAAGGGGCAGGATGGAAATCTGATGGAACAGCAATTCCTCTGTTTTGGTTAGTTGTTCCTTCCTCCACTTGGCTGTTTGTCTAGAGCTGTTCAGCACGGAGCAATTGACAAACATTGGCTCCATCACTAAGCAATCAGGAAGTTGTGAGAGCAGAAAGAAACATTTCTTGCTGTAGCATTTCTCTGATGAAGACACAAGTCACACAGGTGTGAAATGTGTTAGATCACTGTGGAGGTTTTGTTAAAGAGTTTGCATTGCTCCTTCTGTTTTCTTAGACAGTCGGGAACATTGGCTTGCAGTTAATGTGCTTCCGACTATCTGCATCTCCTCTCTCCCAATGCTTAAAAAAAAAAAATTAAAACCCCTTTGCATGAATTAACAATCAGTTGTTGAACAAAGCCCCTCACACAGGTCTCTCTTGAGATTCACTAACAAAGCCCATTTTCCTCTGCCCTATGCTTTGCATACAAAGTACACATTAACCTTAGTGCTTTCAGTGCTGTTATGCAGGTCAGTCAGCTGATAACTTCAATTTCATGAATTGCTTTTATTTCAGCATCTTGACCCTTAGTACTGCTGCTACTGTTTCTTTGTATAACAATGTCTGACAATGGTTGAAGGAGCATATTCTTTTGAAAAAGTCATTGTGGGAAATAATATGTTATACTTGCAAATGTCTCTGACTTAATAGCAAAGGAAATGTTAACCCATTGATTCGTATTATCTCCTGCTCTGTACCTTGGTTGTGTATGAAGCCCTTTTCTTGTTTTACTATGGTATATGATTTCCAGTTCGCACTAGGGGTGGAGGAGAAAATCAATTTCATATGCATTTAAGGCCAAATCTATCAATTTTGCACTTTCCAGAGCAGTATGCGAACCCAAGCACAACTAACTTTCTAAATTCGCTCTTATCTGAATATTGTGATACAGTTCTCCAATCAAATCAGTGTTTACTAAAATGCATACATTGGGGGAAAGTGTGCATAAAAACGAAAATATTAGTGAAAATTAGTTTGGCTTACAAACAGGTGTACATTAGTCAAAGCATGTGTTTATTAGGAGAACTTTGAACTAAAACACTGATGAATTCTTTTGAATATTCTTTTTTTTAAAAAAAACAAACAACCAAACACAAATGGCTGCAAAATATCAAGAACGGAATTTCAAATAGGAAAAAATGAGAAACAGAGAACCAAAACTGACAGATCCTTCCATCCCTAGTTCACATCAGTGTAAAGAGACATATGTAAAGGTTATTGCTACTCTAATGAGATAGTAGTCCTGTCCAAATGTCATAAGCGTTTTGAATAAATATCTGGACATTCTACTTTTACCTTTTAGGAAGGGATTATTAATCACTCACTTAAACTAAAGGGCAGCCAGTCAAAACAGAACATGTAATTGATTGTTTTAATGGTACTGGGATTTATTGAATTGTAGAATTCATTTGAATGTTTATGATTTATCTTTGTTGTTATGACTTACGGGCCTGATAAATAAATTATTTGAGTTGAATATGTTGTGGTTTGTCAGGGTCCTCTGACACATATTTTGAGGCTTTATTTTAAATGTTGAATTTCAGAAGGAATATGGTTACAGTCAAATCAAATCTGCCCTACTCCAGGATATGCCATTCCTCACCCCCAATCTTCCTTCCATCTAACAGTTAGCTTTCTGTGGTCACACACCTTACTAGGCTGTTGTGGGTTTTTTTTGCCGGGGTGGGAGCTCTTAGGCTTTCCCCCTTAAGGTTTGCTGTATTTTTAAAAAATCTTGGTGTTCGCCAAGCCTTCTGATATCACCTCTGGATTGTGATGTCATCATGATTCCATAAGGAATGGCACTCATACCTGAATGTCAGAAACAGAGGGAATGATAAGCAGAAAACACAGTGGCAAAAAGTTGAGACTAAAATCTGATGAAGATACCCCCCTCCATTTCCCAATTATCTCAACCAGATAATTGTGCAAGTTGTGGAACTTTATTTTTTTGTTTGTTTTGAGCAATGCTATGCTATCTCCAGCTTTACACTACTATCCATAATGCACCAGCACAAAATGTGGGCAGCTTAGTGGCTGTTTGGGTGTCGATAATACTGATTGGCAGAACTTGCAACAGAAGCCAGCTGCACATATAATTAATGCCCGAAATGTGCTCAATTGTGTGCCTTCCACACATCCCACCTCAATTCACTGGTCACAGCATGAAATCTTAAGTTTATCACAAGGCTATAAACAAGGAAATACAGTGAAATTCAGTTTCGTGTTTAAATCCATAAATATATATATAATGAGAGCATGCCTTCATATGAGGAAAAGATGAGCTTAGTGAAGAAGCAGACTTATCCTGTATATGTTCTCATATCTCGGTCTGCAGTGCTGTTTTTATGACATCAGGGAGATAAGAATTGAAACGTTTCGCCTGTGGAAGACAACTACAGGTCATGATACAGTGCCGGGTATCAGATTCTGAGCATGCATTTTTGCAATCAGACTTCGCCTGTGCAAGATGACTGTAAATGTTCATTAATGGATAGTCCCCGAGGTGCCATGTGTGGACCGCTTTACTGCCAGCACTGTAAAAGATATGATCTGGTTTGATGTTCGTTGGCAAAATAGAACCAATTCACGGAGATATTCTCTGAACGCTCTTTTCGGTGGAATGTACATGAGGAAATTGGAAGTGCTGTGTCTTCTGTTTGCAAACCTGTAGCAGGTACAGACTGTCGAGTCATTAGATCCTCAACAGTAGCATGAGAATATTTTTTTAAACTGTGGCATGACTGTTTGCAGCGGTGCTTTGACATTTTTCAGCATATTTTTGTGATGAATTCAATTGTTTTATGTACTTTTGGCAGTTTATGATTTGTATTGTGCTAGATTGTCCATGTGTATGGGAAAAAGACACACACTGTTTTACAAAAATATTTAGTTAATGGACATTAAACTTCCTAAATGAAGGCTCCATTTAAATACAAACAGCAACATGGGGTTATTATTCTTGTTGTAACTTCCATGTTTTCCTTCCTATATTTTTCTAGCTCTAACTTCTCTTTCTTATGAACTTTCTCATTTTTGCCCCTCCCCCCCTTTGTCATATCTCTCCAGCATTTTCCAGATACAACTGGAAAAAGGCTCTTATCTGAAACCCAAGAAAGCCACTGTAGACCTGCATTTGCCAATCTGAAACGGTCAAGATGTTTTGGACAATTTCCATCACCCCTAGCCAACTGTGCTGGCTGGCGCAGATGGGAGTTGTAGTTGAAACATCTGCAACAGCTGGCATAGTCACAGTTCTAAGCTAGATGAATCAAAGGTCTGACTCAGTATCAGTCAGCTTCCTGTGCCATTCTTTCTGCTACCTATTCCTTCTCCTTGCCCAAAAAGATGGTTGATATAACAGCTGCGTAATTACACATCCATACTGCTAAGGCAACCCACTGGTTGAAGACCAATGCAAACATTTGGGGTCCTTCCAAATTGCCAGCTATTCTATGCTAGGGGCATCTGACAGCGACTGCATAAATAGAAATGTAGGCTAGAGTGGCATTTTTTATTGCTCTTTCCTTTCCCCTGCCGAAGCCTTTACCTCGGGGACTATGAATTCATGCTAGACTGCAGGTGAATTGCAGCTACTGAGCCGTGCTCTTCCGCTTGGGTGTCTCTGATTCTCTGCTGAGAATGCACCCATTAGAAAAATACCACTTACACCTTAAGAATCTATGAGGTTTAAACTATATTCTAGTACATATTTTCTACTATGCTACATAGCAGACCCATAGGGAAATCCCAATTAAAGGAACATTGTTTTGGTCCACCTTGTACTGTACTGCCCATTCACCTGCCACTTAGGATCTTTCATAGCTTCTAATATATTTCCAGCTGCTGTAAACACATTAACCAATTGCTTCTGTAGCTTCACTGCTGTATTAAAAGGTAAAGGTAAAGGTACCCCTGCCCGTACGGGCCAGTCTTGACAGACTCTGGGGTTGTGTGCCCATCTCACTTAAGAGGCCAGGGGCCAGCGCTGTCCGGAGACACTTCCGGGTCACGTGGCCAGCGTGACATCGCTGCTCTGGTGAGCCAGAGCTGCACACGGAAACGCCATTTACCTTCCCGCTGGTATGTGGTCCCTATTTATCTACTTGCACCCGGAGGTGCTTTCGAACTGCTAGGTTGGCAGGCGCTGGGACCGAGCAGCGGGAGCGCACCCCGCCGCAGGGATTCGAACCGCCGACCTTTCGATCGGCAAGTCCTAGGCGCTGAGGCTTTAACCCACAGCGCCACCTGCGTCCTGCTGTATTAAGCCGCCCCAAAGTTGAAGGATATGTATTGTGTAGGGTTGCTTTTAATTGCTAGCTGTTGGGACTGTTACTGAAGGGAACCATCTGATGGACCATCAAATCACTGTGAGGCTTTTAAATGGAGGAAATAAAACCATAGGCAGTTGCCAGGAAATTCTCTGTGGCTTATAGCCTTCCACTCCCACCCAGTTCTTATTGGACAAAGAGATTTGAGTATGGTCTAACAGAAAATATTTCTTAGAAATATAGACTGGGTTTTATTTCTTTATTTTATGGCACAAAGGGACAGGATGTCACTTGCATTTTACCCATAAACTCCTAGTCACCATGCAACAGATTTAGCTTTAGCTAAGCATATTTTCACAGCTGATGCTATGAAGGTCTTTTAGCATCCCTTCCACCTATGAGCAATTGTGACTGGTTGAAATATGATTCATCATGTATCACAGAGCCCTGCTGGAAAATTAATGTGTGGACTTGAAGCACTATTTTCTTACCTGCATACAATGGTCTTCAGCAAGGTATAAACCCATAATTGTGAATGAAACGTCTAGCTCTGTCAATTTCAGGTAGCAGGGCAGATGATAGCTTTTCCAGATTGTTGAAGGTGGGGTGAGAAAAGACATCACAGCATGTGATATAGATACTCACTTCTGGCAAACAGGTTTTTGCCATGTTTGAAAAAACCTGTTTGACAAGAGATCACAGTAGGGATTAGGGGGCTGTAATGTGTGAGTATGTGATCCTGCCACATTTTTTTCAACCATCACTTGTCAGCTTCAAGAACATGAGCAGACATAGAGAAGCAAAAATAGAAGGAACTAGGCACAGCTGAAAGACAAGAGGGAATAGGAATTCTCAAATGTACCTGAGTTAAGGCTTAGTCACATGTTGCACTGAACACAGGGGCAAGCTGACTTCTTTCTACACATGTGTAAGTATTTGTGTGAGAAAGTGTACACTGGATTTGTAAAACTCTTCTATTATGTACACACAGGTCCACAGAGTATATACACTCACTGAATGTAATGTGTGGACACCTCTTTTGTTAAAGCCAAACACATCTCAGAAATACAATCTGCATAGGTTTTGCTTGTGGTCAATCTGCATAAGCACCCCCAGATCAAACTGGGATGTCCTGTAGCCCAGAAGCCTTACTTAGATTGCTTTTGAAGAAGGAAATTTGTGTCGTGTTTCCAAAATAAGAGCATAAGAGGCTGCTGCTTCAGGCCAAGTCCAGCATCTTGTTTTCACAGTGGCTTCCTAGAAATAGAAATGGGAAATAGTCAAATGGGAAAATTCAAATAAGGGGTGGTTTCGGTCTTGCCAGAGATGAAAATAAAAATGTTTTCTTTATTATTGGCCTTTTACAACACTGTGTATCTCGGCACACTCTAGAAATACTATGCTGTGTCTAAATGCTACTGAAATCATTGGGATTTTTTAAAGCATGCCCACCTTATTATTCTTTTATGGAAGCTGTGACCTGACTCTGTCTTTCTTCAGGGTAAGCCCAGTAAATGGAAAGTTTGACACTCTTCACCAGTTCTGAAATTTCAATTCTGAAATTGTTCCCTTCTGATCTGGGAAATGTGATTTGGTGCGTTTCCATCCCATTTCCAAGCTCATCATTGCAAAAAACACATGTATTTAAAAATCTGAGAATTTGTGGTACTCTTAAAATCCAATGAGAACCTGGAGGCTAAGCAAAAGTTCTTTGCTTTCGGTCTTGTTTTTAAGCAAATAGTGATCGGCCAAAGCAATATAATAGCGCAAAATAACTAACAGCTTGCAGGACCTTAATTTGCAGGACAAAGTTGTTGCAGCATTTGATTGACTCTGATGATTTGTGAATGTGCATCCTTCTAAGCTCCCTATGACGCACTGGCTTCTTTTTTTTAACTGTAATGCTGTTTGGCAGATTGGATGTGTGGTTTCCTCTCGTGTTCTCTGTTTCTGGATGCTGGAGACTCCTGCAGTAAGCAGTCGTGCTTATCAGAGCTGGAACACAGTGTGCCGAGTACAGGCATACCAGACTCCTGCCATGTCTATTCCAGAATTTAAATCACCAGAGATTTCAATAGCAAGTGACTTAATGCTGACCACAGCTGGGTGGATTTTGCATGGAGGAGGGCTGGAGAGGACTCAAACATCTGTTGGATAGCATGAAAGAAGCATTGCTTCATTTGCAAGTTCAAAATACCTACACACACACACACACACACACAGAGTAACCTGAACAGGTTCAGCAATACTGTATATGAAGCAACAGAATACAATTTTTCAGTCTTCCCCAACCTGATCATCTCTGATCATACTGCCTGGGCCTGGTGGAAGATTGTTGTCCAAAACATTTGAAAGGCATGTAAAAACATATATGGAGACACACAAGCTGTAGCGCACTGGCCAGAACTCAGGCACACCTTTTGTCTTGCCTGTTTCCTTTCTTTTTCAGAGCCCCAGCCAAACAAGTTGCTTGTAGAATAACTTGCAGGCCAGGGTCCCATGGCTGGTGGGTCGCTATGTGTTTCTTGCTGCTTCTATCTGTTCAAGACTGAAGAAGGGGGAAGAGATAAGGCCTGTGTTGATTGCCCACAATGGGTTAAGCTTTACCTGTGCTGGGGTGGATCATGCCCTTATATTACATTAGGAGGAAAAATATTTTTGAGCATTAATGCAGATACATAGAAATAACTGCACTCAGGAAATGCGTCTGTTGAATAAATGAGTACCACTTTAACATAATCACTTCTCAGAAAAATTGCACTTTAAAGAGTGCTAGCTGCTGAAAATATAATTGTGTGAAAAATCATAATAATGGAATATTCTATACCAACCTGGTTTTCTGAAAGTTCTAGCATGTACTTTTTTATATTTATTTCATTTCTTTGGCCTTTGGTGCTGTGCATTATGAATGAAAATTTGCTGTTTTGGGAAACTTCATTATCTGTATCTTCAAAGCAAAGTAAATTGATTTTACATATAGATGCAACCCAAAATGATAAATGCCGAAGGGCCAGATACCATCTCCCTGTATCACTGCTGTATTCGTAATAGGGATGTGGGTGGTGCTGTGGTCTAAACCACTGAGCCTCTTGAGCTTGCCAATCAGAAGGTTGGCGGTTCAAATCCCCATGACCGGGTGAGCTCCCATTGCTCTGTCCCAGCTCCTGCCAACCTAGCAATTCGAAAGTACACCAGTGCAAGTAGAAAAATAGGTACTACTGTAGCGGGAAAGTAAACAGTGTTTGCATGTGCTCTGGTTTCCGTCACGGTGTCCCGTTGCACCAGAAGCGGTTTAGTCATGCTGGCACATGGCCCGGGAAGCTGTCTGTGGATAAACGCCAGCTTCCTTGACCTGAAAGCAAGATGAGCGCCGCAACCCCATAGTCCCCTTTGACTGGACTTAACCATCCAGAGGTCCTTTACCTTTTTTTAAAAAAAAACCTTTATCTGTATTCCTAATGCTGATGGATGTGTGATAACACCCTGAATTGCTGGGCAAATATGGTATAAACATCTATCCGAGACCATGACAGAGTTTTCAGATGATTTGCCCTGGTGACTCAAGTCTGGAAGAGGAAATGCTGGTGTTAACACTCAACTGTTATGTGAATCAAGTTCAGCCCTTAGATATGGCATAACTTTGCATGGTCTGAGGAATGGTCCAGCTCCGCAGACCCTGGGGGCCCTTTCTTAATCTCTTCAACAGCTGGCTGGGGTGAGGAGGAACAGGAAATGAAGAGAACGACAACCATAGAGACTAATATAGATCACCACACCGAGAAAAAGAGTGAAGAGAATGTAGGGATGATGTGAGCTTGGAAAGAAGAAGTGGGGTCTCTCTGGAGGGGCAGGAGACTTACTGTACTCTGAAAGGGTCAGACTCCTCTTGAGGAGAAGGAGAGTCCACAGGGCATTATGATTTACAGTGTTGAAGGCCTTGGTCAGGTCAATAAATGCCATATACAGGGGTTGGCTTTGGTCTCTACATTTTTCTTGAAGCTGTCGAGCAGTGAAAATCATGTCCACTGTCCCCCTAGAAGGTCAAAAACCATTTTGAGATTCAGGAAGGGTAGCCTTGAATATAGTTAGGAGGTGGTTTGTTAAGATCCTTGCAAGAATTTTGCTGGCCGCAGCTAATAAAAAGATCCCTTGATAGTTTCCACAATCCATTCTGCCATCTTTTTTAAAAAGGTTGATAATATATCTGTATATATGCAACTATACTATGTAACCAAGTAACCCATGCACTGGCTCAGTTTGCTCCCCACATGCTAACTGTCGGTGGTTTCCCCCTTCTTGTCATTGTTTATCTTTAAACTGGACTTAGACCAAAGAGAGAAACCCTTCAAGTAAAGGGTTGTCCTCTGACAGCCCTTCAAACCAAATTTTTAGTCCTTACGTCTGGAAAGGCAGAGTTGAAAGTAGATGAGCAATGTGCACTGAAATATCAGAAGTCAAAGGGGCACTCGAAAAAGTCTCCATTCCTAAACCTACTCACTTTTGTGGGTTATTTAACAGTTTAGTAACGGATAAAAGAAGAATTCCCTGGATGCCTAGATCCAGGTTTGGGAGCAAATTCTCTCTTGGTGAGAAAACCCCAGCAGAGATTTAAAATCACAAAACATGCAGGAAAGTAAAGCGTGGAAATATAGGCTTAAAAAATGCCTCCTTTTAGCTAAGTCTAGGCAACCAACTTATTCAATGTTCTTAACTCCTTCATGCATTAACTAGATCTGCTGGTTATATGAGGCTGATTCTACTTTTTGAGCTTAGTGAAACTCACTTCAGACTACATGCTGTAGACTTGTTTTTATTGGGATGGTTTTTCTTCTTGATTTTGATTCAGATTTTAGATTTTTTTATTGTTGTTGTTCTGCTGTAGACAACCCTACAAATCATCTGGCTGAAGGGTGGTATATAAATGCATAAAATAAATAAATAGGAATAGTGATCATGCTGCATATTTTAGCAGTTGAGGGTGGAGTTTCTTCCCCCTTCAATATCTAGCAAAGCCAGAAATGGAAGAGAAGCCAGTGTATATGTTGGCTGTATATTTCCTCCAGTATAGGAGGCAGAATGGCTTTGAATAGTAGGGTTCATGATCAGGGGAGTGCTATCATGCTTACATCCTGCTTGTGGGCTTCACATAGATTGGCCACTGCAAAAATTAGATTAGATAGACCTGGACTTGATGGGCCTTTGGTTTGATCCAGCAGTGCTCCTCTTATGTTCTTATATATATGTTCAGAAAAGATGATGCAGAACAAAAAATGTGACTAAATTATACAAAATAAGATTGTCTATGTTAACATGCTGAATCTGCATCTTTTATACCACAAAATCCAGCTTTCCGTGGCACAAAAGTTGGATTGCCCTGAAAAATTATTTATTTTTCTTCTTTTTAATAGGGTACAATGTTGTACCCTGTTAAATGGGTGGCACTGTGGGTTAAACCACAGAGCCTAGGGCCTGCCGATCAGAAGGTCGGCAGTTCGAATCCCCACGACGGGGTGAGCTCCAGTTGCTCGGTCCCTGCTCCTGCCAACCTAGCAGTTTGAAAGCACAAAGTGCAAGTAGATAAATAGGTACCACTCCAGCGGGAAGGTAAACGGCTTTTCTGTGTGCTGCTCTGGTTCACCAGAAGCGGCTTAGTCATGCTGGTCACATGACCTGGAAGTTGTACGCCGGCTCCCTCGGCCAATAAAGTGAGATGAGCACCACAACCCCAGAGTCGTCCGCGACTGGACCTAATGGTCAGGGGTCCCTTTACCTTTACCTTTAATGTTGCTCTGACTACTGATTACAATATGTCTTGTAAGAAAACAGCTCTGAATTTGAGTGTCCATGAGCCAGATGGCCTAACTGCTACTTCTCTGTTCCCTTACTAAGGAAATGAGAACAACCTGTTTCTTTTTGTGTTTTCTAGGCCCCACTCGCAAAATGCCACCAACTGCCAGTGCCATGGACTTCTTCCAACTCTTTGTCCCTGACAACTTGCTGAAGAACGTGGTCGTGCAAACCAATATGTATGCCAAGAAGTACCAGGAGCGATTTGGGAGCGATGATGCCTGGGTGGACGTCACCCTGACAGAAATCAAGGCTTTCCTTGCGTACATGATATCCACCAGCATTCACCATTGCGAGTCTGTACTCAGCATCTGGAGTAGTGGTTTCTATAGCAACAAGAGCATAGCACTGATCATGACTCAGCCGAGATTTGAGAAGATCCTCAAGTACTTCCATATTGTGGCCTTCCGTTCCAGTCAGACTACGCATGGCCTCTACAAAATCCAGCCCTTTCTGGACTCCCTGCAACACAGCTTTGACTCTGCCTTTAAGCCTTCCCAAACCCAGGTGAGATATGGTTCCTTGGCTGTGGGAGATCTTTGGTTACTCCATGCTGGTATGTCAGAGGCTCTTTTATACCAAAGCTGCAGAACATAAATGTATCCAACTTTCCTGATACAGTGGTACCTCAGTTTTCGAATGTAAGACCAGTCGGCTTCCGAAATGTTAGAAAACAGAGCCACAAAGGCCGCCTGCAATTTCACTGAGAAAATTGCAAAAATTGCAGCAGAAGCCGTTTGACTTCCAAGGCACGTTTGAAAATGGAAGAAATTACTTCTGGGTTTTCAGCGTTCGAAAACTGAAACGTTCAGCTTCCGATGCTCAAAAACTGAGGTACTACTGTAAACAGCAGGTTAATGTAATAGGTTCTCATAATACAAAATAAAAGTGAATCATGTAAGAGGCCGCTGAGATTATTACTTTTACTATGTTACACTTTTTGTGTTTTTACATTGTAAACTGCCCTATGATCCTCAGATGAAGGGCAGTATAGAAATTTAATAAATTAAAAAAAGATTTTTTTCAAGTGCACATTTAGCACACACTCCCAGCAGTGCAAAGCATTGAATGTGCAGTGGTGTGTTTGCGAATGCATGTCACACAGTTTTGTGGTACATCAAGATAAGTATGTACAAATCTATCCTGAGCTAAGGCAGGCACTTAATTCAGTCACAAAATAAGCCATGCTACTAAGGTTTAAAGTTCATATATGATCTTTCTTTTCAGTAAATTGATTAGCTTAGCTGTAATCAAATTAAGATGAAACCAGTCACCAATAAACCAAAAGAATTAGCCAGTAGGAGCTACTGGTTTTCATTTTGGAAGGTGGTGAATCAGAGGGATAAATTAATTCAGCTTGTATCTGTACTATTTCTCTTTATGGCTAATTGTTTAATTGAATTGAAGACTGGAACCCAGCATTAAATGTTAACCCTTTCCAATATGAAGGTATAGCATGCTTTGTAAGTGAAGAATATTCTTGGAAGGCTGTTAGTGAGATCTGAGAGAATATTCTGCTGACTAAAGAGTGGAATGTGTTTTATCCCCACTTGATGACTGCAGCATCGGGTGTGAGAATTAGCCACCAGAGATATATTAATAAGAAGACTGGGAAAGTGTCTTCTCCACTGCCTCCACCGCCACAAAAATCTAAAGATGTTGTTACTTTAACATTTCTTTCCCAAATAAAACAACATTTCTAGCCATGGTGACAAACCGCAGCAGCAAGGCAAATGCTCTTAGAGCCTAGAATGCCTTATTCTGAGGAAGGAACCACCCATGGCCCTTCCTCAGAGGCTGGAGCAAGTGCGAGGAACTACTTTCAGTTGGTGGAGAGGATTCAGTTGTGGCCAACCCTCCACAGGTGGAGAGCAGATGGGTTTGACACGCACACCTCCCTACTGAAGCAGCATGGCTTCCATTTGGTGCCAAATTTAAATGGCAAGGAATACAAGTTGTGCTTGCAAAGGCGCCATCAGGGTGTGCTACCAGTCATTCATTGGGAAGCATATTGTATTCTGCACTCTTTGAAACAGACCATGACCATGGCGATGGGGGGTGGATCCACTTGTTTGCTCCCACGTGGATCCAATGTCTGTTGAAAGCAGTGCAAATTTAAACAGTGCCAAATTCAACCTGTGCAGGCGAAGGGACAGCCAAGAGTCCTAGTTGCTTTTTTTACAGCCGCAGCTGACATCCTGACAGGTGGGCATGGCTGGGGGTGGGAATGGCTCCATGGGCCAAATTAAAAGCCCTGGTGGACCTAATTAATCCCATGGGCTCACATATGGGCTAGAGTGAGGCAGGGAGAAGGTGTAGACGGAAGCAGAGAGACTTGCCATGTCTGTTGGCACCCAGTGTCAATAACGGGAACCAGGCAATAACAAGGGAGCACAAGCCTTGGAGGATGCAGGATGTGTCAGTTTACTGCTCCACTTCATCCACAGCCCAAGACGAAGGTCTCAGCTTGCCTCATTATCACCTGGCTGCCAATGCACACCTGCCCTGGTGACAATCATGGCTGGGGCAAAGGCTTAAAGCCCTTCTCCCCCAACCTGCGCTGCTCCACTTGAGATCAGAGGCCAGCTTTTTTACTTCAACATAATATCCCGTCTGGTTTGACCCTAAGATTAACTGGAAATCAATGGAATTAAATTAGCCGTGACGTTGTCCAGGTTCCCATTGCTCACGGTGGGAATTTGTTGCAGATGACACAACCATGATGGCAGAAAGTGAGGAGGAATTAAAGAACCTCTTAATGAGGTTGAAAGAGGAGAGTGCAAAATATGGTCTGAAGCTCAACATAAAAAAACACACACGAAGATCATGGCCACTGGTCCCATCACCTCCTGGCAAATAGAAGGGGAAGAAATGGAGGCAGTGAGAGGTTTTACTTTCTTGGGCTCCATGATCACTGCAGATAGTGACAGCAGCCACGAAATTAGAAGACGCCTGCTTCTTGGGAGAAAAGCAATGACAAACCTAGATAGCATCTTAAAAAGCAGAGACATCACCTTGCCGACAAAGGTCCGTATAGTTAAAGCTATGGTTTTCCCAGTAGTGATGTATGGAAGTGAGAGCTGGATCATAAAGAAGGCTGATTGATGCTTTTGAATTATGGTGCTGGAGGAGACTCTTGAGGAAATCAGCCCTGAGTGCTCACTAGAAGGACAGATCCTGAAGCTGAAGCTCCAATACTTTGGCCACCTCATGAGAAAAGAAGACTTCCTGGAAAACACCCTGATGTTGGGAAAGATTGGGACGACAGAGGATGAGATGGTTCGACAGTGTTCTCAAAGCTACTAAAATGTGTTTGACCAAACTGTGGGAGGCAGTGGAAGACAGGAGTGCCTGGCGTGCTCTGGTCCATGGGGTCACGAAGAGTCGGAAATGACTAAACAACAACAACAAATCTGCTCATTGTTTTTCAGTGGTGTCAGTTCACACATTCAGATACCAGCAGATATCATTAAGTGACGTCCATGCATGTGAGCTGGCCTTTAAATGCATTGAATGTCAAAGGCTTAAAAGCTTAATCATATCTGACTGCTATAATTCTGAATTCTATCTAATCCATCTCCCCATTTCCAAGTCCTTTTGCCAAGAATACTTTGCTCCTGTTTGAAATACTTATGTGGCTGGAATCAGCCTTATATAACGCTGAACATCTGGCTCTGCCTATATACCTGTGTTTGGCCCTATGTTGAAGATTTGCTAAAGCAAATTAAATTGTCTTTGTCTCTTTGGTCTGCCTCTCTTCCAGTACTAATGGAAGAACGCAGATTTCAGAGTGGCAGATGCTGAAATAGCTGTTTTTGCGGTAGTTTAGCACAGATTTCAAATGAATTATTCAGAGACCTTTAAGTTTGGCACCTCTTTCCCTTGACAGCATTTTGGTTATTGAATTTATTTTCTAATGTGCCAAGGTTAACAATATACAAAAAGTGGTACATAAAATAGCAAAGGTGGGGGTGGGAGGAGATACTTCAGTTTGCTTCTGATTTAAGAAAGACTGTTACTGGATGTTGAAAGGCTGAGATTCCCTAGAGTTTGAACCTTGCAATCCGTACCCCCCTGCATTTCACGAAAGGAATTAGTTGAATTCTTTTGTGATCACTTATAGTCTAGATATTGTTGTCATCATTGTCACCACTATGAAAGTGTGTGTGTGTGTGTGTGTGTGTGTGTGTGTGTGTGTGGTCTACTCCAAAGTCTCTAGGCAACCTGCAATATAAAAAATAAAAATGTTAATTAAAAATGGCATAAAATTGCATGCAGGCACCAGTAACCCACCCCTCCCTTATACCAAGCTGTATGGAAGACACTTCCCTTCCCAAACCAATAAAACTTAACAACCTGAATAAACAATATTAAAATTGTCATCAGAAGGAAGATGTTAACTCTAAAAGCTTTAAAACTAGGCTGCTGCTGAAACCAATAAAACTTCTAAAATTTACTATAAACCTAGGCAGGGAATAATGTATTTGCTTGACCCTGAAAGAGTATTGCGCAGAAGACACCAGGCAAATTTCCCTGGGGAGCATTCTGTATGGGGGGGGACCACTGACAAGCCCCACCCCCCTCATTGTCACACTCTGTAACTCTGATGGAGCAACCACCCTGAAGAAGGCCTTTGTAAGGTTCAGGTGGTAAAGGAAAAAGGTACTGGAGTCCCAGACTATGTATGGTTTTGTTGGTTAACACCAGCACCTTCAATTATTTGCCTTTAAATCTCCTTTTCTGCAACACTTTGTCCTAACTCCTCTTAGATAAGCAGTCGGATGGATGGATATAGCTTCAAGGCAAATTAAACACAATAACCCACTTGTAGAAAGTGGTGTCTTTGTTAAGGTGCCACATTCTAGTATTAAAACTTACTTGAGGAGGTAAGTGACTGAGGAGAATTGCTAGGGGCCCAGGGTAGCTGCTCGCTTAGCATCCATATTTCTTTAGGACAGGCCCGTCCAACTCCCAAGAGACTGCAATCTACTCCCAGTGTAAAAAAACTGGCAGTGATCTACCCATTGTCATTGAGGATTGACCCGAATTGTTGAGCTTTTTGGGGGGAGACCAGAGTTGCTTAGCTTTTGGGGGGGGACAGTTTTTGAGCTTTTTTTAAGGAAGAGTGACATACTTCGCTCATCTCACACTCCACCAATAACAAACGCACACAGCGCTTAAGTCAATTGCTGTATTCAACATTGCAATGATAAAACACCAAACTCCACCCACTTGATGCGATGGAGGGACAGAACGAGGGAGGAGGGGGGTGGAGACATTCATTCCGAAGTTTTTCTAACCCAGCAATCGATAAGGATCCCGTGATTGACAGGGGATATACCTGTCGATCGCGGTCAACCGGTTGAACATATCTGCTTTAGGATATCAAAAAGACTTTGCCCAGCTCCACACATCTGTGCCTCTTGGTTTTTTTTAGTATAATCTGCATGTTTTGCTATGGTGCTTTCAGGTGGTGCTGTGAATCTTTTATGAGCTATTAAGGGCTTGCATAAATAAAGACGTGCAGCAGCTCCAGAGGTGAAGATGTATAGATGTAAGGCTGGCGGGGAGAAATTTTGTTATAACAATATCTAATATGTTTGAAGGAAGGCATATTTGGATGTTAAACTCTCGGTATCAAAACCCTGAGCCACGCTTCCACTCGACTTTCAGAATATACCCCCATGGTAGTTCAAGAAAACACTACACATCTTATAGATGTCCCTTGTAGAGAGACCAGGCAGATGTTCTGCAGGCTGAGAATCCAGATACCCTGGGTATTGTTTTTCAGCTGGTCCTAGATGGGCTTGCACTCCCCCTGAGGGATCAATGTGTGAAGTTTGGGAGTTCTTCTAAAGTCCTCTTCAGGCATTCTGAACAGCATGTATGTCATAGAATTGTGGGGTTGGAAGGGTCACCAAGAGTCATCTAGTCCGAACCATTACAAGGAAGAGACAGTTTGAAGGAGCACATCAGCTCTGCCCCGGCCCCAAAATTGCTGTTGCCCACCATGTTGTTCCCCCAGTGACTGCCAGCAATGGAGAAGTCTCCTGCAATTGCTTTTATTTATTTATATTTTATTGAAAACTTTCAGTGGACAAATGAAGGGAAAGAAATGAAAAAAGAAAAGAAAAAGGTGCTTGAAACTGTAATACAATGTGATATATAGGTATATAAGTAATGCTGTTGTTCCAACAAGTGTACAATTATTAGCAGGTCGTTATAATTTTTATAAACGCACTCGCAAGTATCGTTATATTTATCTGTACACAATCTGCATCTAAAAGCAATCCGTTCCTACGAAGTGATGTCCATGCTTGGGTGGGCTCAATACACAACAGATTCAATTTAATGTACAGATTGTTTTGCTGAACAGCTGGAATTAATCCCATTTTCCAAATAACTTTCACGTGGACTGTGAAGATCCTCTCGTCACCAGTTTTAAGTGGCATTGTATGTCCCAATTCCTTGGGTTATGTGGAACATAATAAATATGTTGCTTAAAAAAAAAACCTACATTCATTTGTGGCTTCAAACTTTTCTCTCTGCTATTCGCTTTTTAATGATAATTGCACAGGTGAGCCCCGTGATGCGTTGAAGATGCTTTCCAAAACAGACCTATGTTTTGAATGAGCAACCTTTTCATTTTATTTTTTTAAAAAATCTCATTTGATGGCTTGATGCTGTTGGGTAGCCGGAGGAGTGGAACGTGGCTGGCAAGAAGCAACATGAACTTGGCCAAAGATTAACATTCTGGAGGGAATTAAAATTACCAAGGCATAGCTCTCAGGAGGGAACAACAAGTTCATTATAAGCAAGCTGTTCTTTGCTCCGCTTGCAGTCTACAAATTCACAAGGGCTAAAGTAAATGTTTCGACTAGCGATAATCAGAGAAATAAGGGCTAAGCAAAGATGATGACCCTACCTCCTTATATTTGAGGAGATTGTTTTCCCCAAATACCATAAACCATACATGGCAGAAAGAACAAACCACACACGGTTTAGTTGGATAACACCATAGCTTGTTTGAACTAGGCCAGAGTGCGCTGTTCAGACATGAACAACATAGTTTTGTTGCAGTTGCTAGAATGGGTTGTGTATAACCCCCTATGAATTATAATCCAAAATGTATTGGGATCTAGATAATCTGAAGTTTTCATCATTCTATCATCTATCATCTATCTATCATCTATCTATCTATCATCTATCTATCATCTATCTATCTATCTATCTATCTATCTATCTATCTATCTATCTATCTATCTATCATCTATCATCTATCTATCATCTATCTATCTATCTATCATCTATCTATCTATCTATCATCTATCTATCTATCATCTATCTATCTATCATCTATCTATCTATCTATCTATCTATCTATCTATCTATCTATCTATCATCTATCTATCTAATCTATCTAATCTATCTATCATCTATCTCTATCATCTATCTATCTATCTATCTATCTATCTATCTAGTCTATATCTATCGTCTATCTATCTATCTATCTATCTATCTATCTCGCAATCGTCTTTGTTGCATAGGACAGCAATTGACTCTGCTAAGGATTGGGGGTTGAGGAGAGAATATTTTTGTTTGTTTCATCACATCCATGGTCTTCCTTTCCCTCCCAAGGAACTCAGAGCCAGGTTTGTGACTGGAATATCATGGGAAAGGTCAACCTTATACAACCCCATATCCTCCACCCTGGGTCCTCAAATAATGGGGGTAGAAATATGTGTGCAACTCAACAATTTATCGGTTTGTTCCAATAAATGGAAATATTGGTGAACGCCAGGTGATGCTGATTCAGGTTAATTCTATCTTTTACCTCTTCCGCTTTAAGTCCTTAAGGATGTTGCCCCTTTCTTGACTCTTTCAATAGCTTGCGCCTGTGTGCACCACAGCCTTCAGGGTTTTCCTGTGCCTCTGGACATATATTCTGGCTGGGCTTTTTTAGCTTACAATGTGGCAAGCCTGTGTTATTTTATTTCCACAACAACCCAGCGATGTAGATTAGGCTCAGAGATAGCAACTGAGCCAAGGTCACCCGGTAAGCTTCACAGCTGAATGGAGTTTGGTTGAAATCCAACACGATCCACTTTGCCATGCTTGCTTTAGAGAAATTGAAAACCCTGTTTTCCTTCCCCGTGATAGAATAACACAACCCCGTTGTGATTTTAGGTACTCCATGAACCTCTGATTGACGAAGATCCGGTTTTCATTGCCACCTGCACAGAGCGAGAGTTACGCAAGAGGAAAAAGCGGAAATTCAGTCTCTGGGTACGGCAGTGCTCATCAACTGGTTTTATCTGCCAGGTAAGAGCCTGTGGAATTGGCCTCAGCATCTGAGTCAGGCATCTGCACAGAAAAGTGCCTTGATTTGCACATTAAGGCATTTTCCAAGAGGCTACAAGGGGGAGCGACTGTCTGTCCTGTACAGAAAAAAGCCTTAGTCCCAAGTCTTTGTTTGCATGATTTATGTTAAATTGAAACTTCCCCAAGCCCTCTGGTAACAAGAATAATGTTTTCTGTCCATCAACAGCCCCCTGCATGGGCCAAGCTAACACTGTTTATATGAAAAAGTGTGGCAGGTTTTTAAAAAATATCCTAGGGAAGTTCATCTTGTCCTTCCTGCCAGTCTGAAGATGGTTGTTTTCTATGCCTCCTAATTGTATTGAATAATTCAGACTGCAAGCCCAAGGTACCTCAGCAAGAGATACAATTTCTGACTAAGTGTCCATTCCTTAAAGATGTGGCCTATACAGTTTTTCCTTCAACAAATCCTGGGCATCTATTGCAGGGTGTGGGCGGGGAGAGACAAAATGAAGGGGGGGGGGGAGTTGCTCCATCCCAGGATGAACCATAATCCTCATATTCCCAGCTTTCATTAAAGAAACCCCCAAACCTACTATGTTGCAACCACTTGTAGCACCTGAGACTAACTGGACAGGAAGTATTATTTTCAATTTTTGTGAGAAATTAGCCCTAGTGCCCCTTTTTGGTATTCTACTTGGATTTTTTAAAACAAACAAACAAAAACAAGCAATTTTATGAAATATATACTTTGTGCATCCCCCCCAAAAAACAACAACAATAACAGTGGATGCCCACATTTTCATTTGTATGGTTTGGGACATAGGATGGAATTGGCAGGGAGCACTAGATGATGGTCATAGAATCACAGAATTGTAGAGTTGGAAGGGACCGTGTGGATCATCTAGTCCAATGCCCTGCAATGCAGGAACATGCAGCTGTCCCATATGGGGATCAAAACCGCAACCTTAGTGTTATCAGCACCATGCTCTAACCAACTGGGCTATCCAAGCAGTGAAGCCATTATGGACTGGGCCCAAATTTCAGAGAGGGCTTGGGCTTGGCTTCTGAATTCATGGATTTCTGAGTTGAAATCATTCTGAAACCCCCATTTCTAAAATTTATCATCATAACCAGTTACTTCCCATGCTGCCATTGCTGCACTTCCCACTAGCATAGTAGCTGTGTCTTCAACTCCTACATCACAGCTACAGGATTCTTCTCTTACAGGAGCATCACGGGGAAAAGCCATGGGTGATAGTTCCCACGCTATAAGACTTTTTGTTTGGCCTTCATGGACTTTGGCACTGAAGGATAAGTAGGAGAAAGAGCAAGGTCTATAGATCATAAATGAAAACTGTTACAAATGTAGACTTGCTGGAGAGATTCCAGCTACTCTGGGCTCCAAATATAATTTATTTTCTGCCCTCAGTCCATCTCCATTAACATACATCTTCAAACTGTCAAAGTCAATGAGAATGGATGACACTCCGCACGTCACAGGATCAAGCTCAACAGCTTGAGCAAAATAATGAACTTGACACTTGCGTTTGACTTGCATCCAAATAACTCCCAAGTAATCTCAAGAGCCTTTGTCTATGCACATCTTGACAGCCCTCTGTTCATATTTGAAAGGATCAGGTGAGAAAGAAGTTCAAGAAGTTGTGAAAATGAACATTTCAAAACGTGTGAACCCATCAATATCACAGCTTGCAAGAACAGGTGTGATGTTTTCCCCCCAGTGACTAGAGACTTAAATACCACATTCACCTTTATGTTGACGACCTTTCCAGTACATTTATACAAAGGCCCTGTGGAAGTCAACCACTTATTTGGAGACTGCCTGCTGTTCTGTGAAGGAGGAAAACAATAATTTCCTCAATGCACCAAAAGGAGGCTTTAGTTTAGTCTAAATGATTGGTTCCAACATGGAGATAATTGACTTAAGTGAGAAGAAATGGTAAACTCTCTGCAGCTATCTGTATGAGAGCATCTTTCTAACAAAAACAGTTTCTACAAATGTAGAAGCCCAAAGTTCTTGAATCCAAAATGCCATTTATTATACTTTATGTTTTGATTTTATGTTTCCATATAGCTTACATTTAAAGAAATCTCAAAGCAATTCAGATGAGTAAAAAGATAAAGCAAAGCAATAAATTGCACAAAAGCCAAAACTGGTGTAGCCTGTGGGGTTTATGGGTGGAATTCAACTCATGAGTCTCATCCACGAAACTTCTACCCATGCAATGGGACTTCTTTGCCCCCTGCCCAGCCTTCATACTAGCTATGTTACTTAGCACCTGGGGATCACAGCTTCGGATGCAGGTGCCTGTAGGAATGTCTGTTCCCACATCAACACACCAGTGCATTGAAGCCAACAGATGAAGCACTCCTTTGGGTGCCATATTAGGGCGAGGTAGATGGCAGCCATAGAAGAGGGCCTTTTCTGTGATGGCACCACTTTCCCTCTCAGTAGAAACTCACCTGGTGTCTATGTTGCTTGACATAGACCTTACCTTTCAGCCATTGTGATTGAATTGTTTCCTTCTGCTGCTTTTAATTGACGATCTTTTTCTTTTTAATTATGCTTTTATTCTGATTTTTGGCTTGGTGCTTCTCTTGATGTTAACTTGTGCCCATCAGATCTCAAAATGCAGAGAAAGCTGATTTTTCATTTGTTGGTAGATTTTAAATACCCCCCGCCCCCCGTCCAGGTTCTTTTCCCTAAGCTAAACACATACCGCTTTTCTGATAGGATTTACTTTCTAGATTCTTTATCATCTTTGCAGTTCTGCTCTTTATCTCTGTACTCTGTATCAATAACCTTCTTTTAACCGTGATGTCCAGAAGTGAGGAAAATAATTTCCAAATGATAAGCCGGGATAATAATTTTCCATTCCCAATGCAGTCTGACTGGCACGGCATGCTTCCAGTTTAATTAAGCCATGAAGAGATGTGGAGGCAGATCATCTCATGGTCCTGCCACTCAAATGACAGCTTCCAAACTGAATCAGGAAGTCAGAGCTATGACTGGGGATGGGGAGAAATTTGATTCAGCATTTAAAGGTGAACTTACCAAATTTGCCTGGGAAGCAGTAGGAGACTCAAAATACAGCAGCTTTCAAAATATACATTTCTCTGAATTTTGCAGTGTAGTTCTCCACCCAAGTGATGTGTACAAAAACACACAGGGTCAAAATGTGCCTTACAATGCATACATTAGTGAAAATAGCACACAAAATGCCTTCTAATTTGGGAAGTTGTTTGGCAAAAATGCATATAAGGCAAAACTGTGCACAAAACTGTGTATATTGGGAGAAATTCACATTTAAATGCTGGTGGTGTTGTGAGGACTCTTTAAAAGAAAATTGCAAACGGATGTGGAAATGTGGAGAAGTGAAGATTGGGAAATTAGAAACTGAAATCAAAATGGACAGATTCACCCATCCCAAGCTGTGGCCCAAGTCTGCTCTTCTCTTAATGGTTCCAGTGATGCTGAAAGAGACTGGCATCTTGAGTCTTGTCAATAGCCTTGATTCTAGACTCTTACAATGTGCTTATGTTGATCCAGTCTAACATGGCATCAGGGCACACTGTAAATGCATGCAGATGGGTTGGAGTTTTCCATCTTTCTTTCGTTTCTCCTCCCTGTCTCCTTGTTACCCATTTGTTTTTCATTCATGATAAACCTGTGGCAGTTCTAAACAGAGAGCCATTTCTGATGTTGAGGAATGTCAGAACTGTGCATGGTGGTAAGGTGCCACATTAAAAATTAGAATGACTTTCGCTGTCCTCACGTTGTGAATAAGCTTATTTGATGTCCCATTAAGTCCTAATTGATTTACTCATTCTACTTTGAGAGAGCAAAATATAAGCCCGGGGTGAATTTCCTTTTCAAGGGCAGAGTTGCAGAAGGGTTAGCCATCTGTCGTTTTGTAGGGGTATCCGTATTTAACATCTCTCTCTCTCTCTCTCAATCTCTCTCTCTCTCTCTCTCTCTCTCTCTCTCTCTCTCTCTCTCTTTCTCTCAAAAATTTGTGAAAGTTCAAAGCTTGTAGGAATAAAACTAGTTGAATTTGTCAGTTGCCTTGTTCATATTTTTGAGACAGCTCCCTTCCACAACATCCTGTAGAGTATATTTCATTTAATTCTTTTAAATAATACTTGCTTTACTGTTGTTTCTCCTTGAGCATCCCAAAAATCCATTCCCAAGTATTAATTAAGCCATGGCTTAAAGAATATCCACTCATGAGGGTCATGTTGGAAACCTTCCCTGTCAAGCACAGGGCCAAGACATCAATTTGTGCATAGATTATTGCAGCTGTTAGGCGGACAGCTCAAACGTCTGTGGAAATAGGCTTTTGGAATATTACTCAGGACAAAGTTCCTTTCCTGGTGGCTGCTTTGTATAGGACAATTACATGCTGGGGAAGTTCTGTGTGCTCATTCTAATAATAGATGCAAACATAATGGCTGTCTCCAGACGTCACTATAAACCATGGTTTATTCATTGACCCTAGGCTGTTGTAGATTTAGCTGTGGTTAGTGGCTTGACACAGGTCTTGGAACCCAAAGTCTTGAAAGGGGTACAGGGTTTGTCCTCAAGGGACAGGAAACCACACCCAAGGGCTGTAAGGGTGAACACCGATTCCTAAGAGAGGAACGAGACTAGAGTTCGAGTCCCAACAAAGCCAGGTGTGAAACTTCCTGACAGTCAGAAGGGTTGTGACGCCAAGACTAGTCAGAAGTGCAAGATGGTAAGGCCCAAGGCCAGGCCAGTTGCAGGTAGTTCCAAGAGTGGAATGGGTGATACAGGGGTATACTGTGTGTATGACATCTGTATGGTTGTTGCAGTTACACTGATGACTGCAACACAGTGCATGAATCAGGGGAGGATATTGGAGATTCATTTCCCGTGTCTGCAGTCATGGGATTGTTGTCTATCACATGATGGTGTATGTTTTCATTCCACAGAGTGGGAAGTGATGGAGACAGGATGTTTGCGTTACTGTGTTCCGTGAAATGGGACTATTGTCCTTTGTTCTTTCTCTTTGCTGTCTAATGAGAAAGAGGAAGGAGCTAAGTCAGAATGCTCCGAGTGTATTATATGTAAATAAACATAGATTAGGCAAATGTGAGCTACTGAGTTCTGCTACACAAACTGCGAACACATTGTGGATCCCTGAGTGTGCTGATGTCTGTTGGCATCAGTCGCTGTGATGTTCGGGCAGAAGAAAGTTTTTGAAGCCTCTGAATGATTGACCAGGAGGGAGAGAACATGCCAGTCGGGCATGTGTCTCTGCCAGGGTCCTACACGAGAGTAGGACGCTCCTAACACCTCTCCCACCCACCAAGAGTGTGTGCTCCTCCTCTGGTGTGGGCCCAAGAAGGAGTTTTGAAGTTTTGGTTTGTCTATTAACAGGAATTTAGCATTATGCCAGACCCCTCAATTATGGTTGACCAATGGTTAGTTGAACAGTGAGATGAGCAGTGGTTGGCACAAACAAGCCAGCCGCATGACTCATGGTCTGAAATTGGCACGCTTCAACCAAGATGAACCGCAGTTGTTGCTGGGTTTAGACAACATAGCGAACTGTGCTTAATCAAAACCAGAAGTATTGCAGCCACACTAGAGGTGTTGAGGAGGGGTGCTCAAGCCCATGAGAAGTTAGGCTAGTAACCACAAAGGAGGTCCACTGTTCAAAGGAACGCACCACTGTTCATTTAATTGAGGATTGCACAAGAGAACTTTCCACTGAATTGTGCCCCCAAGTGCTTTAGGTTTTCTCCTAGTTTCCATTATAGCTGCCTTCTGCTGCAGTCCTATTCTCATGTGATGGGTACAGATGGGCCTGCTGCTACATCTCCTTGTGTCAGTGTGATTCTGCCATGCCTGCAGAGGACTCTCTACAACTATTTACATGGATCCAAATGTCTAGTCAGTGGGACTGAAAAACTGGTTTAGTACAGGCTGCTTGAAAGGTGGTCAGTGGATGTTTTGGCTGATAGGATTGCCATAATTTCCTATGTAACTGACCTAATTGCATCTGCAGTTTGAGCAGAAGGATCAGTCATGCCATAAACTGCTCCTGTTCAAACAGGACTGGTGTGTCTTAGGACATGATCAAATTTCTCCTGGCTGCTACAACTCTTTATCAGGCTCCCTCTGGGTGTGTCTGTTCCTTGGTTCTGCCACAGCCTAACCCTTTTTTAAAACTTGATACTTCTATCTGAAACCAATGCAAAATTGCTTGGGGTTGGCTTGTGCCTTAAGATCCTGTGGAAGTAGAGCGTCCACAGAAACATGTTGTTGGCAGAGGGGAGAGCTCAGTGAGCTATTTAAGCACCCTCCACCCTTATCCAGGCTCAGTGTAAGGTCAGCTGGCTGCATATGGGCCAAATAGGAATTGTATGCCTGACCAACAGGAATTGTTTGCTTGATGGTGCAGGGTTGCCAGCTGCAAGGAGGAATGGACATTCAGTCCAATGCATCTGCTGTCCTGCTTCAGATCCTCTTCCTTAGTATGGGAAAGGCTGGGTAGTGATACCAGGGCACAGAACTCCATGGATAGAACTTAAGAATGCCTGAACGGGGCTGATGTCTCGTTACTATGGGTGTGTATGGAGTAAGAGATACATCTCTAGAAATGGAGGACACAAAATATAGTGACAAGAAAATGTCTTTTCAAGCTGCACAGTAAGGTGAAGCACTCATTGTTTCCCATAGTAGTCCAAAAGCAGTACCAGTGTGCATTTCTTTCTTTCTTTCTTTCTTTCTTTCTTTCTTTCTTTCTTTCTTTCTTTCTTTCTTTCTTTCTTTCTTTCTTTCTTTCTTTCTTTCTTTCTTTCTTTGTACAACCATGAACAATCAGTCTCTTTCACGATTCAAACTCTGTAGCTTTTCCTGTGCATGAATACCTAATGATTTTTGAAAACAGTCCAGCTCTAAACATGCTGGTTCTTGCAACGGATGCTTGCTAATTCAGCTTTGGGATGGGATTTCTTACTGCAGTTCCAACAAAAGGTTTCAGGGGGGCAAGCCTGTGGCAAGAGCGGCCAGGATGAGCAGCTTAGAATTGCAGCACATCTGGGCTCAGCCAGCATTAAACCTCCAATCCTGGCTCAGACGCAGTGGTATAACTTCCTCATCCTGGCACAGCTGGAGCAGAGCAGAAGCTGGCTAAGCTGAGGCTGGAGTAAGACCCTCCAAAGGGGCATTCTGGGGGTGAGGTGGAGCAGGACCAGAGAAGAGAAACTTAGGCTGGATTTTGAGCCCATTCGGTTCCATCAAATTGCCTGGCAACCGGCTATAGAACATAAAATTACCTCTGCCAGGTTTACCACTGCTGAACAGGACTTGCATCTGCTGTAACTTTACACCGGTTTAAGCTACACCAGTTTGCCTCTCGCCAGCTTCTTGTGCATAGGATTGCTCCCCTTCAGGACTGAAGAGGCCTTAGCATTTTATTATTTTTATTATTTGATTTTTAAAAGGTATAAACACATAAGAACCCCCCCAAACAATTCCAAATATTGAGATTCTTCTGAATCTTCTGACTCCCCTTCCCCTCATCCCTTCCATGGGTCCTAATGATAATATTTACAACTGCATATCAATACATTGGTACCTCGGGTTACAAGCACTTCGGGCTACAAACTCCACTAACCCGGAAGTAGTACCTCGGGTTACAAACTTTGCCCCAGGATGAGAACAGAATTCATGAGCCAGCAGTGCGGCAGGAGGCCCCATTAGTGAAAGTGGTACCTCAGGTTAAGAATGGTTTCAGGTTAAGAACGGACCTCCGGAATCAATTAAGTTCGTAACCCAAGGTACCACTGTACTTATCCAAATTTTTATCCTTCTAAATTATCCATACTTTCCGTTACTTTACAAGTGTGACTAAAATCCTGCTCATGTTTTAACCTGTTTACAGTGGTCTCGTGAAGAAATTATAAACTTTCCCCATTCTTTCTTAAAATTATTGTCTTCTTGATTTCCGAGCTTCCCAGTTAATTTTGCCATTTTGGCACAGTCCATCAGAAGAGGCCTTATAGCATTGATTAGGTATGCACTTGTACTATTCAGCTCATCTCCCCGAAGAACGAGAAAGCGTTGCCACTGGCCTTTCTGCGCACTGACTTTTCTCTCTGCTGTTCTGCCCCTGCCCCTGCCCCCGCTTGCTTGTTAAGATCTATGTCCACCTGAAAGAAGGAAGTGGCACGGAAGGCCTGGATGCTTTGAAGAACAAAACCCAGCTCCACAGCATGGTGGCCAAGAGCCTTTGTCAGAACGCGGCAGGGAAGAACTACATCATTTTTACTGGGCCCAGCATCACCAGCTTGAATCTCTTTGAAGAGTTTGAGAAACAAGGTTTGTGTTGGGCTACGTGTTGACCTGTGGGGGGGGGGTTGGCCTCCGGTTCACAAAACAATAGGATTGTTGGTCTTTCAGGGGCACAAAGCTCTCTTGTTTTGCTTCTGCTTTGACAGTTTAACTGAAAACAGGCTAACATGGTTGCTGTGGAGTATCCCTGTGGACCTCAGAGGCAATTCATAGCTGTTTAATTGCTGTGGCATTTTAGGGGTAGCAGAATTTCTCCTGTCCCCCGCCCTCCCGCAACCATCCTCCAGCAATTAATGGGGAAAAGAAATGGCCTGTGTTAATTCTACATTGCCCATATTTTTTTTAAAAAAAACTTCAGGACACAGGAACGTTTGGGAAATTTAAAGTGATATCGGAATGGTTTGAATATATGGTGTGACTTAAAAAGATTTCACTTGTGCCCATAAGTGGGAGATGCAGACAGATAAGCAGGTAGTGGTGACCTAAGCTGTCTCTCTAGGAGGCACTTGTTACTTTTTCTCAAATGAGCAAATAAAGATGTCACTCTCTATTTTGGGTCAAAACAGATGTGACCTGAGAGAATGTGATTTCCAGCTTTCCATTTGCACTTTAAAGGAACGATGGAGTCCGAATTTAAATCCCAATCCCCTATTTTCATTCTCTCTCTCTACCATTTGCCCAAATTACCTGTCCTGAGGTGTGTGTGATATAAATCAGGGAAATGCCTCATCTGAATTTCTTGAACCCTTCCTTCCCTTTCAACAGAAGCTTCCATTGTTCTGCTTTCTTCTCGGGGCGTTTTAGAATCTCTTCATAAAAATCTTAACGTTAAAAAATTGTCACACAGCTGTCTGGGGGCATTGTAGGCAGTCCCACCCTCCGTCGTTTCCCAGGCTGACCTCCGTGCTGTCACTGTCAGGGCTTCACCCCTGCACCAAACAAGTATATCATATATAAGAGAAAGGCACTTGCTATTTGGACGTAACAAAACAGAACAGATCCATCAACCCAGATGGATTTCATTTTTATTGCCTGCTGCCCTAGCAACTGTGAGCTTCCATCGCAGGTTTATTTTTTAGAATCTGTGTAAGTTACATGTGCCATGTGCCGGCACTAAATCTGCCGCCACTGTTAAAGCAGTCACTTGTCTTGGTCATAAATCTAGGATGCCTCATTTGTTCTGTTGCATTAGAGAGGTGGTTGACATACGGTTCTCATTACCCTTTGTAAGGTGACGCTCCATTTACAAGTTCTCTGTCTGGACTGAAAGAAAGATTGTGCTTAATTACCTCTAACCTTTTGGTGTTTGTGCTTCTGAATTAAAGGCCCCCTTAGCAAACTCGATAGCATTGACTTCACACTACTGGAGAAAATTGGATCTGCGCAGTAGGAGTGAATGGCCTATGAGTTTTACTGTGGCAGGAAAGACAAATAGAAGAGGTTTAAGAGGTGATCAGAACTGCACCTGCTGGTCCAGTGTTATGGTTGTGCCGGCCCTACTGTTCATGGAGTCTTTGTCGAGAGGAGTCATTGTGCCTTCTCTTAACCTCAAAGAGTTTGCGCTTGAACTCAGTAAGCCTATCAGTAATTATACTAATAAGCTAGTGTTCTCCAACTGGTACCAGGCTCAGTGGTTCATCCACCTGCTCCACCCTCCTTAATTCTTTCCTTCATTTAGGGACCCCAGAACTAAAATGTGAATCTTTGTGTTCAGATGTGCGTAGAACTGTGGCTGGAAATCCTTCTAATGACTTGGAATTACAAATATGAACAAATCCAATTTCCCCCACCGGCTCCTTCTCAACCAGACCATTTAAGATTCTAGTGGAGCTTAAGAAAGCTTGGATTTTTGAACTGTAATACACTAAAAGGAATAGATTTGTAGAATCTTGAATTGGCAGGGACCCCAAGGGCAATGTAGGACCAGCAATGTGATCTATAAGCCTCACTAGACATGAAATATAGCCACAAGATGCCAGTATGGAAAAAAAGACAGTTCTCTATAAGAACTCAGCTTTTAGTCCTTAAAAGCTAAGATGTTTAAGGTTTTTATTTTATGTTTTTATGTTTTAGTTTTTTTGAATAAAAATGGCAGGAAATCTTGTTGAATCACCTTACCCATCCTTGGCACTTCAGACCGTAGTCTGATAATGCCATGCTTTAAATTTGTCAAATTGCAATGTTCTAGACTAGGAGTAGTGAACCCCTGCGGTCCTCCAGATGTTGTTGGACTCCAATGCCCATCTGCCCCAGCCAGCATGGCCAATTGTGAGGGAAACTGTAGTCTAACAACATCTGGAGAACTATGGGTTCTCAGTTCCTGCTATAGACAAGGTGACCTTTACCGTCGTGACGTATGGCACAGCTAAGCAGATCCACTTCCTTTGGGGTTTCCCATTCCAGTTAGTCTTCTCCCTTGGAAATGCATTGCAATCTCATTCATACAGTAGACAACTCACCACACAATTCTCCCGGGATTTCCTTTTATATGGCATTCTTTATTGAGACAAGAAGGATTTCCTCATGGAAACTAAGTCATTGCCCCACCTTTCCCCCTCTAAGCCTGGTAGGTCAGGAGATGACCGTTCCATTCAACTCTCAAACCTCAAGGTAGTTTTGCTAATAGATATGTATTGTCATCTTCCATTTGCAGAGATTTATTGTTGTGGGTTGTTAAGTGCAAGAAAAAGTGACTGCACAGGCCTGCCGCCATCTATGCTAAATAACCCAGATGCTCCTCAGTCTCGAGGACAATATAGGATAAAGATGAAAGGAAACATGTCCTTGATCTGCTGGTACAATAAAGGCTACTTTCGGTTTTTGACCAACGCTTATTCTCCAATTCAACAAGGTAAGGGCTCAGAGATGCTACATTGCTTGGGGGTGGGACCTGGACCCCCAAAACAGGTTATGAACCCAGGGCAATTAAGGGTCAAACTAGATAGGACATTAACTGTGTCTTTGCATCCAACATGCAAATTCTGCCCCCCTCCCCCTAAAAAGGGAATAGCACCAGCTTTGGAGGGGTGATAATTATCAGGATCAGAGCATACTGCATGTTAACCACAAGTGACAACCAACATGTTTCTTTTTCATTGAAACAGGTGTCATAATTAAGAGAAAAAGTGGAGAGATCCCTTGCCCGTTGGCAGTAGAAGCCTTTGCTGCTCATCTTAGTTATATCTGCAAATATGATGACAAATACAGCAAGTAAGCAAGTCGTGGGGTGGTGGGGACTTGAGGATGAATGCCATACTGTTGGAATAAGGGTACTACTTTCAGAAGAAAGTAGATACCTGACTTTGCCTTCACTGACTCCAGCATGGACAACAAAGCCAAGCATAGAACTTCATTCCCAACTTGTCTGAATATCTTCTAAGAGAGCTGGGTCACGGCGGGGATGTTTTTCAAACAGCTTATCTAAGAACCACATATAGGCACTGTCCCTCAATAATTACACCCTGATCTTCAGTGTGGATTTGTGGCTAAGAATAAAAATTGGTTTCTACCACATAGAAACAGCATATTTCCAATGTGCAGAAATGGCACGTAGCACACCCCTCCCTGGGTTGTAGTACTTCACACTGCAGCTGAGGGACCACATTTTTACATGTCCCCCCATGTGAAAAGCTTATTGTAGTTGGAAAACTATTGGGTCAGGAAATTTTACCCTTTTCAACTGCTTTTCAGTTCTGAGATACATTTGCACAGGGATAAAAATACTCAGAAGTGACTCAAGACATGCTGTGGAAGACCCATGACTGGTTTTCCTAACATTTTCCCCACTTTGGAGAAGCTATGGGGAATTTGAATTTTGTTTAGAGTAGAGGAAGAGGGAAACAGTGCATTTAAAGCTTTCACCAGCACTACAGTTCTGCCAAAAAATCCCCCCCCCCCGTGCCTGTTCCTTTTTGTTCTGAGATGGAAACTTCCATTGGTGTTGTAAGTGGTTTTCCTCCACAGCCCTACAGCAATTTGTGAGGTGGAGTTGTCAAAGGGGTTTAAAAAAGCCTTTCCCCCCCCTTCCTACTCCATGGTTCTAATACTGCTTCACAACCCAGCTGCTGCTGTTAAAGGGAGGAAACTGACAGCTTCTTATTTATTTATTTTGACGATGTAATAATCATAAATAAATAATAATAAAAATGTGCACCCCACCACTGAGAACATTCTATTGTAACTATCCAACATCCCAAAATTTCAACAACTCTTGCAATGGTTTGACCCCCTTCCGTTTGAACAGTACAAATTCTACAATATCTCCTCAAAATCATTTTTCCAGCATATTCCCTGTCTTCCCTTAATGGCACATGTTAATTTATCATTAATAGCCATATCCTACACCTCTTTATACCACTCTCCCATTTTATATTCTGCTTGCCCTTTCCACTTCCTAGCTATAATAATTTGTGTAGCTGTCAATAAATTTGTGAGCAAGTCATTCATAGCCTGAGAACCTTCCACCAAACAGACTTCTTAAACACATTGAATCTTTGACTGTCTTAGTCATACAATCTAGGAACCAAGCTGGGCAATTCTTTCAGATTGTTACAAGATGGTTTCCGCCACATGGTGTCTAGGTTCCAGAGCAGCTTCAGCTCAACCTTTGTCACCACAAGAAGGTATCAGGTAGAATGCATATCTCTTCAAAACCAAAGTAAACCTTTTGCAACTCAGCAAAGCGCGCTTACGGCCATTTATATGACAAGTCAGAACCGGAGCTTGCGATAGGCCAAATGGAACTGGCCACGGTGTTAATCACTCAGTACCCAAAGTTTGGCAAACACCCCCCTGCCTGGCAACAAGCTGATTAGCATTTCAATTGGGAATTCCAGGAAGGGAAAGGCAACCTGGCCAGAATTCAGTTTTGCTTCCTGGCTGTGACAGAAAGAATTAAATCAAATAAATGCTACATATAGATACACTATTAGTAGAATTGGCTGCTTTGCAAGGTTTGCTGGCTCCCAAAATGGAGCTTAGGCACTGTAAAATGGCAGCAACCATGACATGCAAACTCAAGATAATCGCCATTAGAGAGTGTAGTTTTATTTATTACCATGGTTGATTTCTGTTCCATGCTTTAACTTGTTTCCACACAGAATTAGCCTATCCTTTTCTCCCATCTAAAGGGATCACTGTTTTATCCTGAACAGGATTGTGGCACCCTAAAGGAGCTACCAGCATGGTCCTGTCTTGTTATTCGTTTAAATAATCTGTGATTATATATTTAAACTTATTTCCAACCCACCTGTCATCACATACCGGTACCAGGGTGAGATAAGATTTTTTATTTTAAAAAATCAATTACAAACAATGAACAAGCAATAAGTACAGGAGCAGATGAGAACACAAGAGTCAGTAACAACAGTATTGAAATCTAGCCAGTTTTCCACACAAGCCTGGAGGAAATCTTTCAGCAAATCTTTTGAACATGTGACACAATTCTTCTACATTGTTTACAGTTTTGTATAGATGACACAGATTTAGAAATGGCCATTAACTTAGACAGCAACCAGTGATGTCAGTGGTACCGCCAAGGCCATCACCAAGTGTCCACAAGGCATCAGAGCCTCTACTTCTCTTACTGCCCCACTGGTCATGAGGTGGAGAGGAGGATTACTTTTCTCTCTCTCCTGAAAAGTAAATAGAGCTGAAGGAGGAAGTTGGAAGTGTGGCACTCTTTCCCACTTCCTCTTTCAGCTCTATGTGTCGTTCAAGACTCAGCTTAATCCTATGGGATCTGACTTTCACCCGTTTCTTTTGGAAGAGCAAAGTGTGTGCACATGCACTTCCCTGTTTCCATGGGGAATGTGGAGAGAAGTGACCAGAGTGGTGACCATCGTATTCATTCAAAAATCCAAATTATGTTCACATAACTCAACTGTTCCCTAATCATTCTCTGGGTGATTTAATAAAATGTGGATGTGGGCAATTATGACTAAAGCTTACATGTTACATGCAGGTCAGAGAGGCTCATCTGTTTAATAGATGTTGTATGCAGAGATGGTAAACCTTGAGTCTCTTCCAGAATTACGGTTCCAAGTTGACACTTGCCACTCTTCTCTCTTCACAAGGTTTCTAACCTACTTGAGTAACAAAGCAATAGTTTGTTAAGAGGGCTACTTTGGTTAACTTTTTCTACAAAGGATATATTTGTGGTTTAGTGTTTAAGGAAGTGCATAGTGCTTGTATTTTCTTTCTGTCTAGTTTTGCATGTTATGTTTTCAAATTTGAAAATAGGGTTTCTTTGCCTGCACACTAAAGTGATAAAGTCCTCAAAGAACTACCCAGTATCCATTTTTCATAGAGAAGAACTAGCTATTTGGTGTATCTGGGACAGTTAAGCCCAGCCTTTGTGCTCAGAGGCTGTTCCCTATCCTGATTCAAATAAAATGCCATGGCAAGCAGTTTCCAAGTACAGGAGCCTCCCTGCTCCATGGAGTAAAAAAAGGCAGGAAAGCTCTCACTCAGGTCTTCTTTGGCATAACTTCAGTGTTGTTTTGTTTGTTTTTCTTGGGGACTTAGCTGAAAAAGAAAGGACACAAATAGTGACAGCACAGCTGTGAAAGACAGCCAGTGGAACCGGAAACTCTGTGAAGAAAATAGGATTGCAGGCTGGGAAATGGGGCAGACCATGGGGGTGGAGAGGCATCCATTTGGCCGAGGTTCTACAGGAAAGGGAAAGGACTTGGCAAAAACAAATTTGGGCAGCCTTTCTATAGGCTGCTTCTTCAAGGGCCATTATGCCAATCTCTTAGAAACTGAATCCCACCCCCCAACAACAACAAAAAATGGTTCCCTGTGGTCACTTTAGTAGGTGTGTCCCAACCAAAATACTGGTCTGGAATACACAAGTGGTAGAAAAGTGAAAAAGTGTTCTTGTTTTATGGCATTGCCATTTTATTTTCACCAGTCCATCACCATGCCCTAAAAAGAAAAAAGAGAGAAAGATGCTATCTTCATCTAAAGAGAGACGAGACCTTCTTATAAATGGGCTACTTCAGTTGAAGTATATCCAAACATAGGTTGCATATACATCAGGCACATTACTTTCCCCAAAGAATTCTGGGAGCTGTAGTTTGACAACAGTGTTGAGAATTGTGCCTCTAAGAACTACAGTTCCCAAGATTCTTTGGGAGAGGAATGGTGTGTAGGCAACTATAAAGTCATTTTATAAGAATCCTTATGGATTTCTGTTTTGGCCCCATTATAGGCACATGGCAGGAGTTTGGATGAAGATTTTTTCAAAACAGCCAAAGAAAGAACCCATTTTGTGCAATTTAAATGAAATTTGTAGGCTTGAATGTGTGTTTCTAAAGTATTTCCCTGAAGCAATTTTTTTTTGTAATCAAAATACCCTCAGCCTCTTAGTGAAAGAGCAAGAATATAAGCAATCGAAAGCAGCCCTTCGAAATAGTTAACAGCGTGCCCAGTACACTCACGCTTGAAAGCAAATGCTAAGTCTGCACAAATTAGGGAGCAAATAGAAGAAAGGTGTTTGAGTCATCCTTTATATTGAGCGAAAAGCAAGTGTAGTTCAACCCTTTGGATGAATTTGTTATTTAATAGCAGCTCTATCTCATCTCCCCAGAAGATCTTGCTGCTCACAACACCAACCAGTATACAACATTCCTGTTTATTTCACACATGATTTTTTCAGTTGACCATGAAAGCATCCCTAGTCAGACACCGCATAGGAAGATCCTGGTTTTAGACAAACTTTTGGGGCATGGCTGACTTCACTGGGCTGCAATTCTAGAGCTCTTCCATGACCTATTTACACATGGAGCTTGTTGAAAGGTGACTGAAGAACATTTTGTACTGAGAGAGGAAAACTGTCATGAGAGGACGTGTCATGTCAGGATACTGCAGTTTAAAAGAAAAGCTCATAAATTATGTTTGACGGGGGAATTGATTCCTTTTACTTCTCCAAGTCACAGCACAAAGTTAAGGTACTGTGCTGGGCACTGAAATCAGGAACCGTTTAGTCTTAATCTTCTCCCATATTTATAAAAAAAATCCATTTTAAAAAAATCAAAGCAGTTTACCAGTTAAAATGAATACAAAAATGTAAACCTTATCACCAGCCAACTGTTTTGGAAAATACTTTTCTCAGTTGTCAGCATAAGCCTGGCTGCCAAGAAAAGTCTTTGGCAAACATTTAGAAGTTAAAACAAAAGATGCTTGTGGAATCCCTGTTGGAGAAGCATTCCACAGGAGAGGGTCAATAACACGGAAGGCTTGGTTTTGTGTTGATGTCAAATGAGCGTCACCAACAATCCCTAAATCCTGTACGAAATGTCCAAGGCCAATCACATGAAAACAGTTGGCACTGAACAGTGTTTTTGCATTGACGCTTTTCAGGCAACACAAAATGTGCTTTCTCAGGTGCAGAATTCAATGGGCTGCTCTTCAGCAGCAGTGTCCATGCACCAGTGTGCGCTATGAGAAAATCTAGCAATATCAAACATCATTTTTGTCAGTCTCTGCCATTCTAGTTTAAGCTGCCTGTTGGTCCAAAAAGCATTAGGAACCTGGGATTGCCAAACAAATACCGTCCTTTCTGGTGGCTATGTTGCTGTGGCAGAATAAAGTCCTCTCTCCCAGTTCACCAGCCTATGGAGAAATTGGCAAGAGTCATTTCTTTATATATTTTTTTACCATCCAACCAACAAACCCCCTATTCCCACTGCCATTCATTGCCAGATTTCTTAAGTGTAAGACATAGACAGACAGAACGTTCTTCTGTCTTGTGTATAGATTCTGTCGTTTTTAGGGCACAGACCCTTTGCCTTATCTCAGAAACGTTTTCATGACTGTTGGATTCCCTCCCCTCCCCTTTTTGTGTGCTTTCCAGGTATTTCATCTCTCATAAACCAAACAAGACCTGGCAGCAAGTGTTCTGGTTTGCCATCAGCATTGCCATAAACAACGCCTACATCCTATACAAAATGTCCGACGCCTATCACGTGAAAAAGTACAGCCGGGTGCAGTTCGGCGAGAGACTTGTCAAAGAGCTACTGGGATTGGAGGATATTTCACCTTGCCATTGATGCACCATTCCCCGTGGCTTAGGTCAGGAGCGGGGAAGAGGAGGAAGACGACGACAACTCTGGAACGCCAAAGTGAGGACCTTGCAATCACAGCAGCCATGCTGCTACCCCATGTGACATAGTGACCAGGGAAGCCATGAATGTGGTGGTGGTGGGCTTTGATGAAGGCCCTACCAGTATCCCTAAGGCCCTAAAGAGTGTCATGGGCACTTAAGCATCAGAAGCAAATTTAAGTTAGCAGCTGTTTCTTAATACTATTTGTTAAACAGGGTGTTAATTGTCACATGAGGCCCCTTTCCCTGTCCTCTCCCAAACTGAAGTGGCTCAATTGTTCAGACGGGGCATTACTGTAAAGCATATTCAGTTTTTTAAAAATGTGTGATCCGCGGTGTCCTGTGTTTGCAGATGCTCAGCGCCTGGCGAGAGGTCACGGAGAGGTCGCTAAACAGAGATACTGAAAAATGTATAAATCTATTTTGCAAGCCTATGGTTAGGCAACGGCAGCGGGGACTTAGATGACTGACGAAGATTTTATTTTCTTGCAATGCTTTTGGATTGTAGGAGGGAATATAATTTAGGAGGGGGAAGAAAAAAAACCATTTTTTTTAAATATAAAGGAATAGCCAGAAATTGGTGGCTTTGCCTATCAAAGCTAATGTCATTTCGCCTTAAAGTCAGTGTGAGCTTTGAGGCTAACTTCAGTGATGCCATAATGCGAGAGATTTAATTTAATTTTAAACACAGTCTATTCTTTTCCAGCATCAAAGCACACTAATACAAAAGATAATTAACTTTTCGTTAACTTTTAGTATCTGCAAACATACACAGGATCCCACAGCACAAGCAACAATGAAAGAAGCAGAACCAGAGGCTTCCCACTGCTCTCTCTTTGCAGATGCATATCCCATATCTGAATTTTTCATGAAAATACTGCTGACAGCACATAATGCACTATTGCGCAAGAGCATCTTTGGATTTGGACCATAATGTAATGCACTACCCCTCCACCCCACCCTCCTGGTCAAGACTGTTTTAGCATACCTTTTAGTTAATATTTGCACAATCCTGGCAGGAAATAATAGTTCAACATGTTTTGTTGTGTGCTCAGGGTGTTGTTCTGTAAGACTTCTTTGAAGTGGAGACTTCCCATAATAGTTACACATTTGCAGAAATTACATATCTGGAAAAACCATGTACTGAGGTTTTGAATTACAGATAGGTAGCCGTGTTGGTCTGCCATAGTCAAAACAAAAAAAATTCCTTCCAGTAGCACCTTAAAGACCAACTAAGTTAGTTCTTGGTATGAGCTTTCGTGTGCATGCACACTTCTTCATATAACAAGTATCTGAAGATAACAAGTATTCTTCAGATAACAAGTATCTGATAATTGGTATCTGAAGAAGTGTGCATGCACACGAAAGCTCATACCAAGAACTAACTTAGTTTTTTTTGTTTTGACTGAGGTTTTGAAATCAACCACGATCCAAGCACCTATAGCTCTCACAAGGGCAACGTGACAAATAGGTGGATTGTGAGTAGGGAGGCTACTTGGAAGTTTATGGTACTAGTGGCCAAGAGTTGCAAGAGGACACAATAAAAGGCTTTCATTAAGGTAGGGATGGCCAACCTATTGGTCTCTGCTCCCATCAACCCCAGTGTTGATGGGAGCTGTAGTACCACAAATATCTGGAAGGCCATAGGTTCCCCATCGCTTGCATAGAGCATGAGCTCAGTATAAACACCTTCCATCAGCAGAGCGGCAGGATCTCCTCTGGGAAAGTGTATTCATGGGCTTTCCAAGGAGGGCCTGAATTCTTCTACACTCACTGGCACTAGTGGTTTTTAAGGGCTAACATTCCTGAGAGATGGGGAGGGGTAGCTTGTTTTACCCAGAACTCATCCTCTCCTAAAGGCCATACCATAGAGCAAGGAAATCTGGCTGCATTATAACTCCTTAAGGAAAACCGTGGTACTATTATATGGAGAACGTTCCACCCACCCATTTTTTACACAGTCAGGGATGTAGCCTGACAGGATCCTGTTTTTGCAGCCTCTCAGCCCAGTAAGATTACTAGAGAGTATACACACACATATGAATTTCCCTGTAGAAAATAGTAATGCAGAAAGGCTCTCCTTGCTGTTTTTCTCAATTCAGTAAATGAGGCTCAACTCAGCGGTGTCTGATTCCAGGGTCAATGCCTGCCTCTGCCCTCTTTTTCCTCCCCCTGGAGTCCTACAGTGCACCAATTTGAAAGGTGAGTGAAGCGAATAAGGCTTCATGGCAGACTCCCTACTTATTCTGAAGGTTTCTGTATTAAATAATCTTCCAAATATGTTGCACCCAACCAGTAATGCTTCTTCTCTTACATAGACACAAGTTAAATTCCCACTGGAATTAAGGACTCCACAGAGTTCAGTGTGGGTCATAGGATCAAGATATACTTACTAGAAATCTATAGCAACAGCCAGTCAGATGTTTTAACAAAATTCTTTTCTTGTATAAAAATTTCCACCAGGTCTTAGTTTGGCCTCAGGGATTGGCTCCTGATAATTTTTTTTCCCTTGTAGTTAACACTGGTTATTAGATTTTACAGCTTTGGAGTGAGAAAAAACAAAATGGCAGCCAGATATTGTTCAGTTCCCACCTAGACACTCTACTCATTGGCGTGTGATGGTTTCCTAAATGCGTTTCAAAAATATATTATTACACTCACCCAACTATTCTAAGTTGTGAAAAGGTCCAGCAGTATAGCACTTGGATTCCTTTAGGAGGAGGTCAGCCACTGGAGGTTTACTGCTGTTTTCTAATGTTTACATTCATTTACAAATATACAACTTGAGCTTAAACACTCCAAGAGCGTGCAAAAGCCCACTGCTCTGCTGTCAGGTCTTGGGAGATAAACAACACCCTGGGAAGCTTGCGGAGCCCTAACTCAGCTCTTTGCATCTGGGTGTCCTCAGCCTCAGTTCTATGCATGCTTACCTGAGAGTAAGCCCCAACAAGAGGAATTCAATTCATTTTGCATTCACCTTTAAACTACCTAATTTGCACTTTTTTTGAACGATATGTGAACTGAAAAACAGTAATCCTCCAAGATTCACACTTTGAATTTTGCAGGGCAGTTGTGTCAAGTGATGTGTACAGAAAAGCATATTCTAGGGTAAAATGGGCATAAAAATGCATATATTCATGAAAATAGCATACGCAAATGCTTTTTATCAGGGGAAACTGCTTTGCCAAAAAATGTGTATATTAGTTAAAACTGCATACAAAAATGTGTTCATTTGGAGAAATGCATACTAAAATGCTGACAAATTTTTATTAGGTTTTTATTTTAAAAAATCACAGGTTGCAGGAATATGTAGAACTGAATTTAAGATTTAAATTTAAGAGGAACTTTGAGAACTGGAACTGATTTGTCTATTCCTAGTCCCCGGGAACCCAATGAGACTTATTTCTGAGTGATATATATAGGATTGCACTGTAAGGTATTAATAATCTAACTGCACAAAAATGTTGTGGCCAACTCAGACTTCAGTCAGCCTTTGGGATGAAGCCAGAATTTTATTCCTCCTCTCCCTCTTTCCCCAATTAATCAGACAAAAGTGCTAGGAAGTTATCTGAAAAGGGCTGTGTCTATCCATCTTCGCTAGACTACTCGCAAACAATTTGACCAGGACATAGATTTAAATTCCTCCCACTGAGATCAACAGAATTTGAAAGTGTTCCATTTCTGACTAGATCATGAGGGCATCACTATTGTGTGCTTGAGTTTCTGCAAGATACTGCATAAAGGATGGAAGTCTTGCAAGCCAACATCTGTAATGCTGGTGAGTTGGGGAAAGCAAGTTGATTCCTATACAGTTTCAGCTCATTCTTTGCCAGCATGACAAATATGAACCTGTCCTTCCCAGCTGACCAGCATTTTATATGTTGGACTGTAAAACCTCCTTCTTGTTTAGGATTTCAACCTATGCATAGGTCCCACTGAACGCACTGGGATTTACTTCTGGGAAAGCACACACAGGCATTTGGCTATTATTTCCTCTGGATAAAATAGTAACTATGTTGATCTGCTATATTAGTAACCACATAAGCAGTCAGCAGGGATCTTTGCCAGTCTCGTGTCTGGGAGCTGTTCAACAAAGGGGGGCAGAAGCGAATGAAACATTCTTATCACATGCTGAATGCCACAAAAGTCAAGTTGACCAAAGAGATGGAAGAGTGAAAAGGCCTGTTTGAGGTAACTGGTTTTCCCTCTGCTAATGTCTGTCGCTCAGCACTAGAAGGAGACATGGAAGCAACCGTCTGCATGTGTAACTGATACAGGGACACATCTGGACGTAGCTTTCCATACATTTTGATGCTCATTCGGAACCCATTCATAGGTGCAACCCCTCCCCACCAATTGCTGCTTGTACACAACATCCTACTCAGGCCTAGAGTTGGATCGGGGCCTTTGGGCATTGTTGCAGCTCAGCCATTCAACATGGAAAAAAAGTTGTCATGGCACACACCATGCACAATAAATTATCCTCCGAGTATCGTGTCGCCATGCTCTGTTAAGATGTTCCTTTGACTATTGTTTATTATTATGGAATGGAACATCTTCCTGCTCACTAAAGCAAGGGCAAAATGAGTGTTGTTCGGGCACTTTTTTGAAAACTCTGAATGCTTAGTAGGACACTGACTCCTGACTGCCCCCCTTTCCCATTTATATGTTTGACAGTTAAATGGTGGGGGGTTAAAACATAAACCTGATGGGCTCCACTTTTTGCTCTTCCTAGCCATCCCTTCCAGGCACTACTTTTGTTCGGTTTAAAAAACCCCACAGAAATCCTTGTTCCTACATGCAGTTCTCTTGTGCCATTTAATAATTGATTTGGGGATCTCATGATTTTTTCGTTCTTGTACATTTATGAGGATATAGCTCCCTAAAGTTTAGCAAGAGGGCAGCAACTCAAAAAGAAGCCACTTTAGAACTTTTAATTGATGCTTCCCTACAGAAGGCTTTGTTCTGCTAACAGGTGCTTAGCAGAATCTCATCTGACCTGGCAGTTAATGAGACCTCTCCTAGCTTCTTCCTGTGCTTCCTCCAGGTATGGACTGCCAGTTCTGGTGCTCATTTCAGCAGTGATTCAGGATGAGGCCGCATCGTTTCAGCATTTTGTACTTTGATGACGCCTCCCAGTCACAGAGTTCAAGAAAGTGCTTTTTAAAAATAAATAAATAAATAAATAAATGCACTAATGAACTATTCACTGGAACACATGGAAACGCAAGAGCCTTTTTTTGCCCTATAAAATGTGGAATAGAGAAAAGAAGTTAAGATTAAGAACTGCATTTTTAAAAAAATTACATTTCCTGGGTTGGCCACTCACAAATCCACCCTTGAATATTGGAGTGGCTCTATCTAGTGTATATGACGGCCAAGTGCCCACAATTGAGCTTACAGCTTGTTAGTAGTAGTTTCCATCAATTTTCTTATGAGATCTGGCGGCATTTCTGATGTTTACGACCACTCCTTTTTGCATTAGAAGTTATATTCCATGTCCAAGATCCTAGTGAATCTTAGAACACCATTTTTGACATTCTAGCAGTACTTCTTTACTGCCTTCTGCTACCAATATATGAGCTGGAGGTGTCTCTGAGCATTGCATATCTAACATGAAAGCCTAATAAGATGAAAGGGTTGAACCTGTTGAGCAGCTGGCTGCCTATTCTCTGCAGTAATTCATATTTACTTCTCATGAGCTTCCAAAGCTGTGTGAGATCTCCATGCACTAGAAAATTATGGTTCTGAATACTATGTTCAGAATAGACAAAATGCTTTGTGTTCTTTTGGCTGGTAGTGTTTTGGCTGGTAGTCTTTTCAGTGTTGCCCACTGCAATGGGACAAAATGTAGGCTTTCCAAATAGAAAACTAGCAGAAAGGAAAATGGAACGTGGCCAGGCTAAGCAATCGTTGCCTGCAGGAGCTACCAAGGGCCACAGCCTATTGAAGTGATTGGAAATGAGGCCATTAATAAAACTCTGCAGAAATGTTCTTATAGGTGAGGTTCCAATAGGGATGGGGTAAAAGTCAGTTCAGTTTGCAATTTAATGCATGCCTACCATAATCCACACTCATTGAAATAATACATGACTAAAATGAAGCTATCCTTTAAAATTCACACTTCTCCAAATTTTGTGATGTTGTGGTCCAACCAGGAAACAAACAAAAAATCCAAAATACACACATTAGAGGAAATAGTGTATAAAAATGCACATTAGTGAAAACAGCATTAAAAATGCCTTACGGATGGGGAAATCATGTTGCAAAAATGTGTGTCTTGGGCAAGATTGCATATAAATATACATTAGGAGATGTGCACACTGCGGGCTCATCTCATTTTTGTGGCATTATATATATATATATATATATATATAATTTCATTATATATATATATAATGAAACTGATGCAGACATGCGCTGAACTTAATTCAAGACTAGAAATACAAGAAAAAGAGATAAAAGCAAAACCGACCGACTTGCCCCTTCCTAGATTCCAACCTCCAGAGGAAGATCTGTAGCAACAGCTCTGTGGCTAAACCTGCTCAATAAATAGATACCTTTCAAAGTTAAACAGTGAGCTCTAATATTGATGCTCAGCAGTGCTTTTCTTCTAGAAAAAAAAGGTGTCGGTATTCACCATGAAGTTGTTACAGTGTTTTTCTTTTAGAAAAAAGAGGTGCAGGTATCGCATACCGTTGAGTACCCCTGGGGAAAAAAGCACTGCTGCTCAGTGAGGTTCATAACAGATATATTAGAAGTAACACCTTATCATTGCATTGTAACAAACTATTAGTATGTATAGATTTGAAAGAGCTCCTTAGTCTTCCTTCCATTGTGTCTTCTCATACTCTCTGTGAAAGAGCCTTCTCAGATATAAAGCAAAATAACACCCTGTATTAATTACAGGTAGGTAGCCGTGTTGGTCTGCCATAGTCGAAACAAAATAAAAAATTTCCTTCGAGTAGCACCTTAGAGACCAACTAAGTTTGTTATTGGTATGAGCTTCTGTGTGCACACACACTTCTTCAGATACACTAAGTGTTCATGCACACGAAAGCTCATACCAATAACAAACTTAGTTGGTCTCTAAGGTGCTACATGAATGAATTTTTTAATTTTGTTTCAACCCTGTAATAAGTTTAAGAGACAAGAGCAGAGGGGAAAAGGGGAGTTGTGATCCACTGTTCGAAGAGAGTAGCAAAGCGAGCAATATCCCAGATATTAATGTAGGCTTTACTGTGGATTTTGAAAGATGTGGCAGACTTTCCTAAGGCTTACAGCGCAATCCTATGACACATTGACTCAGAAGAAAACTTCACTGATCACAGCCTCACACAGTGTCTTCCCCAACTTTCCCAGATTTGGATCTTGGGATGAACCTCAAAAGTGTTGATGAGCTGGTACCATATGATGTTGCAACAAACCTTTTTCTTTTGGCCACAAGGCTAATAATCCATAGCCACACTGCAGTTCACTGCCTTTAGAAAACAAATTCAACCTGACTAGGATACATGAGCTTACCAGAGAATTTGCAATGGGTCTTGAGCATTAAAATCCACCACCATGGCCCATGTACAAATACCCTGAGGCAATGGCAGATTTCTCCAAGCAAGAAAGCAACACTCGTCCTCTGCAAAAACACTTATTATATGCACAAGTCTGCCTTTGAAGTTAAGTTTACTTAGATTTTTAAACTAAACAGTCAATTCCTATGCACCCAAACCCGCTGATCTCAAGCAGTTCAATTTTCTGTTATTAAATGCTATTTCTTTTTAAAACAATATCTGTACCAAGATTCCTTGTTAACATGTGTGTCGCAAGCCTTGATTTTTTAAAGCATCATTGGTCCTTAAAAGCCATTTTCGACTTACACTCCCCTAAGTGCTTAGACCAGGAGGTACCAGCTCAACCCCTCATGTTACACTAGTGCAAGTATGAAAATACAAATCATTTTCAAGCATTGAACTTTGGCCATTTAGGTATGTAGGCATGTGTGTAAATTTCATCCAAATCAAGACAGGGTATATTGATGGCAATCACTGTGATAGGGCAACCTATTGTGGCAAAGATATCAGAGGTATCCCATCAGCCACCATGCTTTTTACTGTATGCTGCATTTTTCTTTTCAGTAAATTCTATTGGGACGCGGGTGGCGCTGTGGTCTAAACCACTGAGCCTGGGGCTTGCCTATCAGAAGGTCAGCGGTTCGAATCCCCACGACGGGGTGAGTTCCCGTTGCTCGGTCCCTGCTCCTGCCAACCTAGCAGTTCGAAAGCACGCCAAAGTGCAAGTAGATAAATAGGTACCACTCCGGCGGGAAGGTAAACAGCATTTCCATGCGCTGCTCTGGTTCACCAGAAGCAGCTTATTCATGCTGGCCACATGACCCGGAATCTGTATGCCAGCTCCCATGGCCAGTAAAGCAAGATGAGTGCCACAACCCCAGAGTCATCCACAACTGGACCTAATGGTCAGGGGTCCCTTTACCTTTTTATTGTGCTTAATGGGATCTTGGTAGGCTTTTTAAACTGCACATGGCATCAACAGCTCTCTGGAGCCCTGTTCAAGTATAGCTACATATCACTATGAAGTAGAACTGTATTAGATGTGGTGTGTATAAAATGTCACTTCCTTCAACTATTCATCTGTTTCCGGAAATAGATATTTGCCATCATGTGTGTTATGATTTAAACAGAACAGCCCTGTTTCTTGATAACCTGTTACTGTTGTACTGGGGCAGGAGGTTTACTAGATGAAGACAAGAGCTATCTAGGCGCAGATGATGGGAGATGGCAAAATCCTTCTGAGCAGAAGACAAGACGGGAACAGCACAAATTGGGTAGCAGCACGGGATGCTTTTATCCCAAGCAAGGAAGGGACAATGCTGCAGCTAAGTTTGAGGCAGCACTCAGAGGGGTCTCCAGAGGGCAGAAATGCTAGTGAGCCTGCCTCCCCCACCTCTGATCAGAACTTTTGGTGCCATGTATGGAGAACCCTAAAGGACAGAGTGTTGGGAAGTGTGGCTGGAGCATCTATTTGGCATGTGGGAGATTCTAAATTCAGTAGCTGGCAGCTCCAGTAAGGGCTGGGCTGGGAGTGACTCCTGCCTGAAACCCTGGAAAGACAGTGTAGACCATACTGAGCAAAATGGACCAAATGAACAGTCTGACTTAGTATAAGGCAGCTTCCCATGTTCCCAGTTTTGTAGCAATGCTTTACAAATTAATCTGTATCAAGGTGTAAAATTAGCAGAGACTCCACACTTCGCCGCAAGCATGGAAAGCTGCTGCTCATAAAATTGGTACAGGGAAGATGTTGGACATTCAATTCAGATTGTTCCCACTATACACTTTATGGCTTGTTTTGTTTCCTGGGCTCTGATTCTGTAGCCACTTTGAAATCTGACCTGGAGAGAGGTTTATTTACAAAATCTGGAGAGCAAAAGTGAAACTGACCAAAAAAATATTAATATTTTTCTGGCCAAACTAAACCAACTTAGCAGTTATGATATGATGGCTGATATAAGTGGCTTGGCCTGTGGGAGGAGGTAGTCTAAGAGGAACCAGAAGTGCTGAGAAATCTGAAAGGAAGAGTTGGGTTTTTAGTAGCTTCCTTCACCAATTTCAATTGTTCTGGTTTAGGAATGTCTCAGTTTCTGGTTATTCAGTCCTCTTTTCCCCATAAAAAACACAAACAAACCCTACAAGCGGTTTTTGATACAGCCAGCCTTTGCAATTTCCCCTTTGGTGCACTAGAAAGTTATGGCTGAGATAGCACCAGTCAAGGCACTAAAAAAAGATATTGGGATTTGTTGTCACTTAAACAGGCAAAGGCAAGACAGAGGAGATTGTGTTCTGGAAGGAAGCCCTATGAGCTACAATTTTTTTTTAAAAAAAAATCTTTTAGTTCTTTCCACCTTTGCAACTTACATTCCATCAAATGAAATGACTGTACAGAACACTATTGTAGTGCTGTTGTTGTGAAAAGTGCATTCAGCTACCCTTGTATTATCAGGCTATGTTCACAACACGACAATGATAGCAGTTCAGTTGCAAGCTTCCATTTTCTTCCCAAAAAATGTTCTGTTAAACAATGTCAATTATAGATTTAAATGTGCGGTGCTGTTTTGTTTACCATTTGGTTTGAAACTTTTAAGATCAATTTTATACATATATCTATCTATCTGTATTTGTTCAGGAAATGCATGTGTGGGGATCCTAACAGAATGTTCCCATCAGTATTCCTGGCTCCTTGGTTCACGTGAGGACCTAAATTTTGTGACTATGGTTTTTGTTCTACACAAAGGCACGCTTGCAATAAAATTTTTACAAGTTTTCTACACCATAAGCTAAATTCTGAGTTCCAAAATGTTAAGTGTGGTAACAAAACAACTGAATGGATTTATAGTATCACTCTGATATCTTGTCATGTGATTTTCCCCTTCCCAATGCAAAGTTTGTTTACAATCAACAACTTTGAAATACAGTCAAATATAGATTATATCTTCTCCTGTCTCATTTTTGCTGGAGGGAAGGGTGGAGGACATGATTAAACATCTGAAGCAGGGATGGGAAACTTCTGGTCCTCCAGATGTTATGGGACTCCAATTCCCAGCATCCCTGACCATTGGCTATGGTGAATGGGGCTGATAGGAGTTGTAGTCTATAAACATCTGGAAAGCCACAGGTTCCCCACCCCCAATCTAAAGAATCCCCTCAGCCACGAAGAACCAACCTGTTCAAAGCTCAAATTTGATACCTGACAGTTTGGATAAACAACTGGTATGTTTCTTGTTACTTGGCCGTATTTGTTTTAGCTGATGTGGTTCAGTATTTTGACAGTATGTGATAATTGCCAGGCAATGGTATTTGATCTTTGAGAACTTTTATTGGAAAAACTGGTAGGATCTGAAAATTGTCAGCTTATGGCATTTGATCAACAATTTCCAAGCAGTCAGAAGCACTCAAATTTATAACTCAAATTTTGAAGTCAAACATTTTGAAATTATATTAATTTCATTATCTTAATTTTAAATGCCCAGAATTTGGCTTAAGCAGATGCACTGCTTTTTCATAAATTCCATTCTCTCCCGTAGCATGCTGGATTTTTATAGTTACAGTTGTACCTCGGAAGTTGAACACCTTGCAACGTTTTGGCTCCCAAATGCCACAAACCCGGAAGTGAGTGTTCTGGTTTGCAAATGTTTTTTGGAACCCGAACGTCCGACGTGGCTTCCAATTGGCTGCAGGACCGTCCTGCAGCCAATCGGAAGCCACACCTTCATTTCCGAATGTTTTGGAAGTTGAACGGACTTCCAGAATGGATTCCATTTGACTTCTGAGGTACCACTGTATTTCTCTTTTTTAAAAACATACCAAGTGGGGTATGTAGACATGATTTGCAAGCCACAAGATGCAGCAGGCTCAAGTGGAGCCAGAACTAGGAACCAGTTGCTTGCGATGCTGTGCTGGGAAGGCAAATTACAATTCCTGATTCATGCTATCCAGCTAAAAATATCTGAACACATGGCTGAAGATATTGTGTGTCCCTGTCATTGGCAAAGGCACCAGCAGTAACACATTAGATCTGAGAGTTCAGCACAGGAGATTTCACTGGAAAAATGGCCTAGGACACACACAACCAATTAGGCAAGCATTATGTGCAATGATTGCAGACACACTGGAATGCATCCAACTGTGGCTTTACATTAGTGCCAGGCACTTCAATTTGCACAATGCGGTGGTAATTGGCAAAAACTGTTTATCTCATCTTACGCACAGAAGCCACTATTGGGCGCAATCCAGCCTCTTCTGTAACTCAATGAATTCCATCTCATACACGATGGCTTTCATTATTAGAGCTCACATCTGTTAAGTCACACGTTGTGACATTTGGAATGTAACGGTTTCAGCAATATAATAATAGTTTTTGCATTGATACACCACCTTTCCACCAAGGCCCCCAAGGAACATGGTTGCTTTCCTTCTTAAGAAAGGACAGGGAGCGTGTGGACCTTCTGATATTGTTGGGACTCCCAATTTCTATCACCCGCAGTCAGCTACAGGATGACGAAGGATGTACATCTAGGGTCACAGGTTACCCACCCCTGCTCTGACAGTAGTGCTGCATGGTCCTATTTCTAAAAAGGTTGGTGTTTTTCTGCCTCGTTTGGAAATCTTTAGAACTGGGGTGGGTGCAGAATTTTGATTTTACCTTATCACAGCAAGGTGACCGTGGACAGGGTGTGTTTTTCTTTCTGGTAAACATTTCACCGGCCCTCTGCAGCCTCCCTGGCTGTCCACGCCATCTGAGGGAAGGGTGGCTTCGTGGTTTCTTCCGCAGGGCTTTAATTGAAATATGGGCACCTGGGCAGGCTGCAGAGTGCAGTCCATTTGTAAAATGAAAAGCAAGGGCACTCGCAAAAACCCTTTAGCCACCTCAAAACTATGGTAAGTGCAACCCCACCCCACAACCCCGCTGCACCTGACCCATGAGAATTGCAGAAGAAATTCTCCCTTGGTAAGTTTTGAATGCAATTTATTTTCTCATTAGAATAGAATCATAGAATCATAGAGTTGGAAGAGACCACAAGGGCCATCAAGTCCAACCCCCTGCCAAGCAGGAAACTGGTGAAGGGTTTTCATTAAAGCCCCAAACAATTATCCCCATGCCACCCTACAGGATAATAATGCTCTCTCTAGATTGTAATCTACACTGGAGGGTTTCCCAATCCTCTGAAGCAGATTTGGGCGATGCAAGAGAGAAGAGAGGGAAGTCCACCAATGCAAGGACACCATTGACTACAACTGTGCCTAGCATTTTAATTCCCTGCTTGGACAAAGGACAGGAAATTATGGTTTTCAGCAGCAAGCATCGATTGTGAAGGGCATACATGTGGCAGAGTTATAGGTAGGGAGGTGAGAACAGGTGAATACACTGGAAATCTACTACTTGGCAGGCCAACTATTGCTCTGCAATCCCTCCACTTTTCCAGATACTTGGTTTCTGGATACTTGGTTCCAGGAAATAGCAACAGGCTATTCTAACATCGTTTCTCAGCTGTGGCTTGATGGGAAAGTTAAGGGGAGAGATAAGTTTCCAGAGCCCAAGTTGTCCTGAGCAAAGAAAGGCAAACTTTTACACAACTTGAAATCTGTTTCAAAGTTGTAATGAACTTCAGCAGTTGTTAGAGATAGTAATATAGTATTACATTAGTAGAAATGGCCAGGAATTGGAGGAGGTGGAAACAGAATGTTTCTGGTGAGGAAGTCAGCTTCCTCTTCAACCTACATTAGATGCAACAATACTGTCTAGTGGGTACGGTGGAAGCCTTCTATGTTCAGCAACTCATAAAACAAATCCATGAAATCGAATCCAAAGCACCACAAACCAATTCAAAGCATCCTTGGTGTTTTTCAAACACCCACCGACCACGATAAATTTCTAAGGGAGATTCAGAAGCGGTTTCAGATCCAGCATGAAGGTTTGCTGTTCAAAGTGAAAACCAAAAACCAAATCCAACGGATGCACCTCCACGACTGGAAATGCCTCAAGCATTCTTTGGATCTGCAAAACTGGTTTACAAAAACACAGGCCCGGTTTGCACACTCTATTAAGCTACAGCTTATATGAAACTTAGGATTCGTGTGAATGAGCAGCATGCTGGTGCAAAAATCCCTGCAGATGTGCCTCCCACACACCTTTCTTCACCGCATGGAAGAAACAAACCAGGAACTGGCTTTTTTTAATGTGCAGACTAGTGCTTGTAGTTTATTACTTGTGTAACAAAACACAAACATACCGCCATGGTTTGTTAGGAGAGAAGCCACCCACAAGGTTCACATGTAATGGCAATCCAGCCTCTTTTGGTTCACTCCATTCAGGAAAGGAAGCAATGCGAGGGAGTGCTGCACATGTTCACTTTAAAACCATAGTTAAATTTAATTTATGGTTAAAAGCAATGTCCGAAGAAGAGTTTGGATTTGATATCCCACTTTATCACTACCCAAATGAGTCTCAAAGCGGCTAACAATCTTCTTTCCCATCCTCCCCCAGAACAAACACTCTGTGAGGTGAGTGGGGCTGAGAGACTTCAGAGAAGTGTGACTGGCCCAAGGTCACCCAGCAGCTGCAGGTGGAGGAGCGGAGACGCGAACCCGGTTCCCCAGATTACGAGTCTGCCGCTCTTAACCACTAAGTGGCTGTAAGAATGCTGGCTAGCCAAGGAGATCAAGTGGTCTTAGCTGAAGTTCATGTATTCTGGGGCCAGTTCCTGAGTGTACACAAAAACAGAATGGCATCAAACCTCGCTATCTTATCTATAAAGTATTTATTTCCTTAAGTTAAACAAACAGGTTTTTTCCCCCCAAGGATGGTTTCCATCTATAAAATGAACAAAGTACAAGCTCTGTACAGCAGATTTTAAAGAACCAACTGAAACGACAGTTTCCAAATGACATCTGATTTGCAAAACAAAATTCACATGTACCCCCATCATCTTTGCTTTGAAGACACTCAGATAAGGTTAGCACAGAGATAGCATTGCAATTTGTTTCCAAGTCTCCTAGTGATTTATTATAAAAGGAAGAGGGGTGGGGGTGGGGGAGAGATGTTGGCTACTTCTGAGACCCAAGGTCAATATCTGCCACTGACTGCAACTGCACACCCTCCGTTCATGTCAAAGGTTTTCACACAGTGCCCCTTAGTACACCCCACTGACAGAGGATCTGTGCAGCAGCAGTCGTTGGTGCATAGCACCAGAAATCCATAGACTTTAAAAAAGGATGAAGTCACAGTAAATAACTTTGGCACACTGTGTCATGTAAACATAGCTAACACCACATTACCATATTTCCATTCTCATCCAACACCCACAATTTGCGGTCTCAGCATGGAGATACTGTCTGCGTAGGATCTCTAGAATTTTAAGAACATATTCTCATTTTATAATACATAGACGACATTAGAGTTTCTGGAGTGGGGAGATATTATTATTAAAACTTACTAGCAACTCTGGTTAGGTTAACAGTCAAGGCAGCAAACTCCTATTATTTCAGAAAACAGCAGCTAGTTTGCCTGCTAGCTTTTATATCACAAGAAAAAAAAATGTTAATATTTTAGCTCCCCTTCATTAAGTTCTTTTCCCAGAAGCGCTGGATCATAACCAGTTGGCTGTATAGTTGCGAGTTGAATGCATAGTCCCTCAAATATTAAAATATCACCATCTTCATATTCACTAATATTTTTCATGTCAAGTGTTGTTGGGTGGCTGAAAATAAAGCGAATCTTGAAAAGCTCAAGTCCAAAGTTTCTCTCTTTTTGTTGCCAAGGTCGTATGTAAATAGGATATACATGGGAACTTGCAGTGTGGGAGAAGGAAATTTGGTCTGGAAGAGGATTATATGCCCAAATCCACATTGAAGGAAAAAAGCAATGTGGATTCAAACCATGTAGAACTCATATGACATCTGTGAATACTACCTGCAGAAATCACAAGCATGTCATATAACAGTTTATCAGCCTGTTTTAAACCGGTACTGCAAATGTCAAAGCCTTTGTGTCAATGGAAGCATTTTGTGGCAATCACTGCAGCTATAGGGGAAAATACAGTTTATGGAATACTCTTATGACCCATGTAGCTGGAAGAGAACACTGTCAAAACATGATTGCATAATAATTTGTCTTTGTCCTTTGTAATCACCAGAGGGCACCGTTAAAATCTTACATAAGCTGTGTTTTTAAGAAAGGGGGGGGGGGGTTACAGCAAAGACGTCAGAGTAACCCCAGACATTACTTTGATATAAAAACAGCAGTTGGATCGAAATGGCTCCTTCCAATGTATTCAGAACATTTTCCTCAGTTTAAAACAGGACACAGGTGTAAAGAAAAAAACCCAGACCATGATAACTCCCGCCCCCCAAAAGCAGAGGCGTAAGAGCTGAAATGTTGATATTTAGTAGGTAGCTGCCCATGCTTCCACGAGAAGGCTATTGTGATCTTGTGCTGTCAGACAACTTTTTAAAAGGAGAAAAAGAAGCACGTCTTGATAAGAACACAACCTGAAGACCAAACCCTCCTAGCTGCATTATTTTAAGAAGGCCAAACTATTTTTTTTAAGTAGCCCCAAATTGCCCAATACAAATACCAAGTTTATAGATATCCAGAGCACATGGCATGAATTCCCCAACTGGAGCTGACAATGCTGGTGAGATGAAGCGTGCGAGCTCCTTTCTGCCATTTGATCGCCCTCCTCTGCAGAGGTCCGACATTTCCCAGGAGGAGGAAGCGCAAAGAACAAAATAAAAAATAGGCACACTTCACAAAGCAGAAACATCCAGTGTTTGCATGAACACAACTCAGCAGCACAAACCTGCATCTTCACAAAGTTTTGTTCTTCTACCAACTGTCCAGTCCACTTCCCAGAAAAGTGTTAAATTGCTTTTCTTTGTTCTGTTTGTTTTGTTTTTTGGATAAATTACAGGATGATGAAAAATCGATAGAAAGTTGAAAATTTTGACAATATATATTTTATATATATATTTATATATAAACATATAGAATGTTTATATTTAAGAGTTCTGTCATAGAAAAGTCCATGGTGAAATATACCAAGTACACATGGCAAAAACCTTCAAAATGCTTTGATTTCTGGAAACCACGAACACTGATTTCTATGTAAAATGGAGACTGCCAATGATCTTCTCCAAACCATTTGCTTCCCTCCCCATCAGTCCCTCCCTCCCTCCCTCTCTCCCACCCTCCCCCTCTTCTGTGTGTTGAAAGCAGTTTCCTACTACTGTACATCTGTTTCTCCTAGGAATCTTAGTCATCTGCTGTGGAAGGATTTAGCTTGATGCCGAAAAGGAACTGGTGAGCCTTTGTGGTGGAAGGGAGCGAGTCGTGCAGCAGCTACGTCTGACCAGGCAATGGCACGGTCCCCAGTTCACTTGCTTCCCTTTTGTTCACTTGTCGCCTACTTTCAGACAAAGATGGAATACTGAGGTATATAAAGTATCAGTAACGCAATCAAAATGTTGCCCAAGGTTTCGGAAACAGGAACAGTCCTCCTGAGCAAGCCCTACTATTGCTGCAGGTTCAGTGTGAACTTCCACTGCTGCGACAGCGAGGGGTTGCAGACTTCAACCGTCAGACCACCGTTTTTGGCATTTCGGCTGTCTAAGCAGAGGTTACTGCCCACGTGCCTCAGTTTCGCGTTGCTTTCAATTTGTTCCCATTTCTGGAAGAAGAAGAAAATTTAAAAAGTCACTCCACTTAGATAAACGTTGATTTTAAAAGCCAGTATTTTCTAGGGTTATTTTGTCTACCATCTATTTTCCTTACAGCAAATAATTGCAACTCCTTAAAGTCACTACTGTCAAATTTGCTTTGCAAACCCACTGTGGCTGTAAATTTTCCTTCAGCATTGTCCATGCAAACTTCCCAAATGGAAGCTGAAAGCCCCTGGTATACTGGAGTGGGAGATTAAATACTAGGAGGTGAATGAAACCTAAGGATTTAGTTGCACTAGACAGCTTGCTGTAAGAAAGGCCAGCCATCAGTTCTACTGTTTGTGGAATGTTCTCCCCAGGGAGGCTTACCTTCATTATATACCTTTAGGCACCGGGCGAAAACATTCCTCTTCAACCAGGCCTTTGACTGAATAACATGCTATCTCCACCCCCATCGTTCAGCCCGGACACTGAGATCCAGTGCCAAGGGCCTTCTGGCGGTTCCCTCATTGCAAGAAGTGAGGTTACAGGGAACCAGGCAGAGGGCCTTCTCGGTAGTGGCGCCCGCCCTGTGGAACGCCCTCCCAGTAGATGTCAAGGAAATAAGCAACCATCTTACTTTTAAAAGACAACTGGAGGCAGCCCTGTTTAGGGAAGTTTTTCATATTTAATGCTGTATTGTTTTTAACACTCGATTGAGAGCTGCCCAGAGTGGCTGGGGAAACTCAGCCAGATGGGCAGGGTATTAATAATAATAATAATAATAATAATAATAATAATAATAATAATAATAATAAATGTGTTTGTGGGAGTGGGTGAGGAGGTTATTGTTTTGTTTTTATTATGTATTTATTGTTTTATGTTGCATTTACAGTGGTGCCTCGCAAGACGAAATTAATTCATTCCGCAAGTCTCTTCGTCTTGCGAGTTTTTCGTCTTGCGATGCACGGTTTTCCATAGGAATGCATTGAAAATCAATTAATGCGTTCCTATGGAAACCGCCTTCCCCCGACCTCTTCTGGCGGGCAGCATTTTAAAATCGCCCGGGACAGCGGAGGACTTCTCCGCTGTCCGGGGCGATTTAAAAGCCCCTGGGAAGGCAGGCAGGGGGGACAAAGACTTTTGCCCCGCCGCCTGCCTTCAGAAGAGGTCCAGGACAGGCTTCGCGGACCTCTCCGCAAGGAGCGGGAGCGCTCCTTGTGGAGAGTTCCCAGCGCGCCCAGGCTTCGCGGCCCCGCCGCCGGGCTTCGGGACATCGTTCCGATGCCGGGCGGCGGGGGGAAGCTTTCCCGCCCAGCCGCCGGGCTTCGGGACATCGTTCCGAAGCCAGGCGGCGGGGGGAGGCTTTCCCGCCCCGCCGCCGGGCTTCGGGACATCGTTCCGATGCCGGGCGGCGGGGGGAGGCTTTCCCGCCCCGCCGCCGGGCTTCGGGACATCGTTCCGAAGCCGGGCGGCGGGGGGAGGCTTTCCCGCCCCGCCGCCGGGCTTCGGGACGATGCCCCGAAGCCGGGCGGCGGGGGGAGGCTTTCCCGCCCCGCCGCCGGGCTTCGGGACGATGCCCCGAAGCCGGGCGGCGGGGGGAGGCTTTCCCGCCCCGCCGCCCGGCATCGGGACGATGCCCCGAAGCCGGGCGGCGGGGGAAGGCTTTCCCGCCCCGCCGCCCGGCTTCGGGACATCGTTCCGATGCCGGGCGGCGGGGGGAGGCTTTCCCGCCCCGCCGCCTGGCTTCGGGACATCGTTCCGATGCCAGGCGGTGGGGGGAGGCTTCAAAAGCCGTCCGGGGGCTTTTAAATCGCCCCGGACAGTCCCGGGGCGATTTAAAAGCCCCCGGTTAGGCAGGCAGGGGGGGCAAAGACTTTTGCCCCCCGCCCGCCTTGGGAAGAGGTCCAGGACCTCTTCCCAAGGCGGGCGGGGGGCAAAAGTCTTTGCCCCCCCGGCCTGCCTTCAAAAGCCGTCCGGGATAGCGGGAAGCGCTTCCCTGCTATCCCGGACCGCTTTTAAAATGCTGGCGGTGGGGAGCAAAGCCTTTCGCCCCCGCCGGCCTTCCTGGACCTCTTCTGAAGTCCGGAGGGGGGGAAAAGGCTTTGCTCCCCACCGCCAGCATTTAAAAAAAGGTCCCCGAGATTTCCCTATGGGCTTTCGTCTTGCGATGCAAGCCCATAGGGAAAATCGTCTAGCGAAGCGTCGCAAAAACCGAAAAACCCTTTGCGGGTTTTTCGTCTTGCGGGGCATTCGTCTTGCGGGGCACCACTGTATATGCTGTGAACTTCCCTAAGATCAACGTATGAAGAGCGTTATACTACGACTGTTGTTGTTTAGTCGTTTAGTCATGTCCGACTCTTTGTGACCCCATGGACCAGAGCACGCCAGGCACTCCTGTCTCCACTCCCTCCCGCAGTTTGGTCAAACTCATGTTAGTATACTACTACTACTACTACCACTACTACTACTACTACAATGAGTCTCACAGCAGCCAATCCAATGGGCAAAGTGATTCAATGACACAAACCCAACAGTGCTCTACTGCCAGAAATCCAGCAGACATATATAATATCCTATGGAAAGGTAGGTGGCAGAACAAGGCACAGGGAAGAGGAATAAATATCTACAAGCGTGCACATGATATTGGTGTGCTCTCAGCCCTATTTGCACATGGCTGTATTCTGTGTACTGACCTGTCTACCATCATTTTCTCTACAGCCCTGAAGTTTTATGAGTGAGCCAGGAGCTCGGTCTACAACAGTAAGGCACAAATCCATATGTTTCACTGACTTGTCCTTTGTTAAGGCCCATTCCTGCAACAGAAAGGAAATGAGACATAGTTATATTCATGCAAAATGTTTGCAAAACATTTCATTTACCTGATTGTTACAAAATTCTTCTAATATGAGAAAAGGCTCTTACAAAGACAGAAGTGTCTGTTATGAAATGCAAATTGCTGATATTCCTCTCTCTCTCTACCTAGGAGAAACATTTGAGAGCTCTGCCCCAATGATTTTAGATGGTGCTTTGGAATCAAATATTAATCCTGGAATTGTGAGAGTTGTCCTATACTGCCCTCTGCTGACGGTACAGCACAACAGCATACAGCTGGATCCTACCTTCTGGGAATACCTAAATGTATTGAATGAATTTTAAGGTTTTGCTTCACCCCTAAGAAAGTAAGAAACAGGAAAGACTCACAGACAACGTTTGAACTACCAGTGACATTTTATACCCATTTCTCTTATAAAACCTGTATTTTAGCATACCAGTCAAAGGCGACTATGGGGTTGCGGCGCTCATCTTGCTTTTCAGGCTGAGAGAGCCGGTGTTTGTCCACAGTTTTCCAGGTCATGTGGCCAGAATGACTAAACCACTTCTGGTGCCACGGAACACCGTGACGGAAACCAGAGCGCATTGAAACACCGTTTACTTTCCCGCCGCAGCAATACCTATTTATTTACGTGCACTGGTGTGCTTTCAAAGTGCTAGGTTGTCAGAAGCTGGGACAGAGCAATGGGAGCTCACTCCATCGCAGGGATTTGAACGGCCAACCTTCCAACTGGCAAGCCCAAGAGGCTGTGGTTTAAACCACAGCGCCACCCGCGTCCCTTTCAGCACATACACCAGGCCATTTCTGATGACTATCGCCCACATAGGCAATGCATATTGAGGGTCTCGTTCCATCTCCAACTTGCTTTGAAGTGCAATTTCCCATTTGATCAAGATGGACCTCTCCGCTAACTACACTGTAAGAACCCAGCTCTTCCATAGGAATATTTCAAATGGAGAACTGCAGCAGCGCCACTTCATTTTCAGTAAAGAAACATGCAGCCTACTTCTGGGAAGTGGCAGCAAATGAAATCTGATGGTACTAGGAGTCAGATTAGGACGAAGGCGCCACTGAGCAATTGACTTAACTAATGGGGTTTGGCAAAGAAGCCATTTTGTAACAGTGTTTTAAAATGATTAATCTGCAAGTCAGCCCCTGAATGAAAACACTGAAAAACTACGTGAAGCATGAGATGTTAAAGGGTATTACAAGCATATCTTTCCCAAGTAGAAGGTTGTACGTGTAACGAACAATTATTCTTGGTTTTCATTCCATCAGCTTAATTCTATTTCCCACGTGATCTGACACGCCTAAGTGGAGACTCGCTCCTCAACTATTGGGGCAGCTTAAAGTATTTCCAAAATGGAGCAACACTCATAGCGAATGGGGAGGGAGGGAGACAGTGTGGAAAAGGATTGAGGCAAAACAAATGTAAAAAAAAGGCTGTGGAAGAAATTAGCAGGCTAGGCTGGAGGGAAAGGAGGGCTGAAGAGAATGAGGGCTTCCGAGTTGCAGACAGCATGGGTAGCCAAGAGGCGAATGGAACAAGGAGGAGGCATTTAATGAATGGCTGCAGTTAGAAAAAGATAAAATTATCATGCTTAAGGAGAAGGGCCAGGAGCTAAAGGTAAGCGTTCTGCTTTGACAAAAAGGCAGGAGTGATCTGAATTGTGGGAACTGCCTACTTTCCTTAAGTTCCACTCCTGCCTTTGACCACAAGATGGTGCCATTCCCAAACAATGACCTTCACAAGCCAAGGGAGAAAAAGCAACTGAAGTTGCAGTGCTAAGTTGCAAGATGAGAACAATTTGACTGCAACTCTGCTGCAGGAAAAGATGACCACAGGTACTTAATGCATCCATTGCTTGAGGTCTGTTGTGTATGCATGCTCCACTTCCCCTTCAGCCTATGGAATTTGTGCTCCTGTAGCCATGCCAGATATTTTATTTCTTTTCACTCAGCCAAACTATCCCCCATGCACTGCGTGGGATATGGAAATAAATACGTAAGTTTATTGACATCACCTCTGCACATCATCTCAACGTGAAGCAAAAAGGCATGAATTTTGAAAATGTCAGCTTTGTGTTCTCTTTTTTAAGGCACCATTTCATTGGTAGCTGTTTATTTTATTTTTTTATTTTATTTTTTTTAAAAAATTCAGTTTTATTAGACAAAATTGGTAGCTGTTTAATTATGTTTAACCCTGAGGTTCAAGAGCTGTTAATGGAAATCCGTGTTCTAAAAGTAAGAATGTCTCTCTCACACGCATATACACTCAATCCATTCATTCACCCACCTTATCCTCAACATGGAAAAAAAAATGCTTGCAGGCCAAGTCTCAGAAGGATGAAGTAATACTTCAAATGTCTATATGTTAAGTTTCTGTATCTGCACAAACAATGAGAAGTTAAGCCTATTTACAGCCCACAAAAGTTAAATTATCCAGTATCCTTTCGTTTGTCGTGTCATATCTCCTTAACAAACGGAAATCCACAAAGCCATATTTGGCAAATGTCAGAAGGAAAGGTGAGAAAACACAATTTAACAATGAATTTCCAAATAGGCAGGTCTAAAAGACTTAAAAGAGTAATATAGTAATAAACCTACTTTCTTTGGGGTGATAAAAAATATAAAATGTGATTTTGCCATCAGTCTTGTTTCTAACATGTAGTGAATTTAATTTATTGCCACTTATGAACCTGTGATTACTAACCTGGTTTCCCCCGGCATTATGACATTCATAAACACCAACGACACCATCTGCAAAATGGCCTAAAGTGTCAAGGCAATTGGTTCCTTGCTGCAAGGCCCCAAAAGCTATATCTTGGTGATCAGGTACCCTGAAAAGTAAACACCACCAAATAGTTTAGAATTCCAAACATCCATCAATATTAAAAACTACACTATGTTTGAGTAAAATTCAGAGGTAACACAATGCAATTCTTTTCTAGAGCTTTCCTGTTGGTAGCTCTCTCAGCCTCCACCAAAACGGCATTTTAAATTCCCCTGGATTTGAAGATAAATGACGCAACAGCAGCCAACTGTACCACAGGAAGTTTTCCAATAAGCAGGTCTTCAAACACAGTTATGGAGGTACAGCAGAGAGCAGAAAAATACTCAATGTGCTGTGCATCTCTCTGCCCTGTATCCTTTAATATAGGCATTCAAAATAGTCTTTCAAATCCCTTTCTCCCAATAACACACCTGATGAAGCAGCTAAAATAAACTGAACTGCATCCAGAATGACAATTGACAAGAGATGAGAAATTACTTCACACTGATCTGGTTTAAAGTACTGTCAGGGCAGAAACTCCCTTAACTAAACATGAATTAGTTATTCCTCAATGTCTTTTCACCCCACCCTGTTAAATTCACATTTATATGCACAATAGGAAAAACAGGGATTCTATTTACTTTAGTTATTATGAGTATGAAATAAGGAGTTGATAAGAAATAAGGAGTTCCAGATTATTTCCCTAGAAGTGACCACACACAGAAGAAGAAAAAATTATCCATGTGACTTTTATATAGTATGGGAAATACATGGCTTGAACCAGAAACTTTGTGGTTGGGGCCCAGTCTAGTAAGCCATCTGGGTTTGTATATTCCAATCTTCAGCTGCTTTTTAGGTGCAGATGGGAATAGGGACATGAAATGTTAGCTTTTGTGACTGGCAAGCAGCGGCTGGCCTCTGAAGCAGCCTCCTATTCCAGCCTAGGCCAAATGGCAGAAAGGCAACTTTGCTTCCCGTCCCGGCCAACAGTACAGGACACCACTTTGAGCTCCTTAGATCAGGCATAGGCAAACTTGGCCCTCCAGGTGTTTTGAGTCTACAATTCCCATCATCACTGACCACTGGTCCTGCTAGCTAGGGATCATGGGAGTTGTAGGCCAAAAACATCTGGAGGGCCAAGTTTGAGGAAGCCTGCCTTAGATGAAAGGTAGGATAGAAATGAAATAAATAAACAAACAAGCATGTATATGCTATGTGTTGTGTTTTTAGTTGATGTGGATTTACAAAAGCAGCAAACCTATTCCTAGCAACACTGTCACACTTGATGTACAAGCTGCATTTTGAAGGTATTAAAACAGATGGACCAAAGTCACAAAATAAAAGTTAAATGAGAAAAGGATAGTCGTCGTCCCCACTCCCCAATTTGCTGAAAAGCAACAGCAAACATCTTTTGTATAAAATAGATGACTCACCTTAGCTCAGGGTACACATTTTCAAGATACCATTTGAATGGTTTGCAGTTAAGTCTCCTTCTCAACTCCATTCGGCTTTGAATACTATTGAGAGAAACAGTGTTTATCAGCTATATTTAAATTGGCACAATCTAAAAAGAACCATTGGTTCCTATCTCAAGGGTAGTTCTGTGTTGCTGGACGAAGAGCATCACTCAGAGTGGCACCTTGTGGTCAAAGGCAGAAAAGAGAACTTGAGGGAAAGCTCCCAGAGTCCTAGCCAAGCTCCAGCAGGTTGCTCAGACAAGACACAGAAACATCCACCAAGAGAACAAATGCCTACTTCCCTAACAATAACAAAATGGGAAAAGCATGTTAAGCTGGATAAACTATGGTGATTAATTGGAGCAGCCAAAAACAGGGCGAGACCTGATGCCCCTCACCCAGCAACACAGAACTACCTTTCAGGTGTGAACCAACACTTCTTTCTCTTGTTGCTGGAGAAGAGCTTCAATGAGGAACATGTTAAATAGAAAGTACAAGGTTTGTTCTTCCACCCGAGATCCCTCACTCCACTCCCCTGGATCATATTCGGGGTTAACGAAGGGATCCAGTGAGCCCAATGCTGGTGCTAGAGGAGGGCGTTGCAATAATGGATAAATATTAGCTGTCCCTTGGGAAATGTCAAAAGGGTTAAGGGAGTCTGGAGCAAGTTCAGCCCAACGTGGGGGTTGAATGTGGATGGGAGACCCTTTTGTGGTGGAGCTGTGACTGATCACACTGTCCGTTCTGTGAAGGCAAGACAGAAGTAGGTTTTGCCACAGGCAAGTCAGAAAGGATAGCAGTAATGTGACCCCTTAGCTCCACATACGTATCTGCCAACAAAGCTTCCTTTATTTGTTGTGAGAATGTCAGTAGTAAGCTGAAAGATAGGAGCCTGAGAAGCAGTTTGTAGAGCGCTTCAAACAGGGATTTTATTGGGCACAGAAGGCTGAATAGAGGGATGCGGGGGAGGGGGAAGGAGTTAAAAAACAACAAGACAAAACCATAAACTGCCCATCCTCAGAGGACTGGGGAGAATGCAAAACCTCTAAAAGGGAATGCTGTGAGTTGTCACACAGTATCCTCAAGCCCTCACTCTTTATAAGGAAAGGGGCAGTCACTAGCCTCAGTCAGGAGGTCTGAGTGCTGCTAGGAGGCATTCCTAGATAATAAGAGCAAATGGCTTCACATCCATTTGCCGCTTCCCCTACAGAAGCCTCAGTGGCTTTCAGGTTTTGTGTTGCTCCGCAGATTACCGGTTGGTTAGTGCCACCTGAGGCCACATTCTCTGGCAAGCCGACTACCACTAGAGCAGCAAGGAGGAGCCTGAGGCCAGGAAGCAAAGTTCCCTTAAGGGAGAGAGCTAGGTGCAGAAAATTCTGGATTCTGGGAGCTTCCCTCACATCTTTCTTATCTTTGACCATAAGGTGGAACTGAAACCTTCACTGATGCCCTTCTCTGGAGACATGTGAAACTGTATTTCCATAGTCAACGATACTTTAAGCATTAACTTTATAATATTTCAAATCCAGGCCACCTCCGAAAGGCAATCTCAAAACGCACGAACAATAGGAAAGGAGTAATTACACTTACTTGCCATAAGGTACATTTCTGGCTGAAGGCACTGCTGCATAATAGAAATTTTTGTATTCATCCATCCAGACTTCTGCTGCTCTACGTGTATTTCTGGAAATATAATTCAGTATGTTATGATATTTTTGCTCTTATTAATGTGGCAGGGTCCTTATTCCCTTCTTATCTGAGTACTGCAGAACCTTGAACATTAAAGATGCTGCAGGAACCAAAATAATAGACAAGTTTCATTCTTTTCCTCCTTTAGGTCATGATCTTACTCAAAAAAATGAGGATCTTCCTTCTCCATTGACCAAGCGTTTGTAGAAAAACTGATTTCCGTGCCATTGTCAGTAAGATACATTTTGAGGTTAACATGTTCACAACTAGCACGGCATGTTCCTTTCCGATTTGTATTTTTATTGCTCCCAGTAATATTGTTTGAGGATTCATTTTGATCTCATGTTCTACTATACTTCTGATACACTTAGCATCTGATCAGTGTTGGCTAACCCAAGGACCTTGATACCAAATATGGGCATATGGGCACTCTTCCTCTTTTATTCCTCTGACATACTCGGCTACATTTTGACTCCCAATTTTTTCTCGTTGCCTTAGAAACATGCTGAAATCCAAAGACCTTTATTAATTCAATATGTATTGATTCACGCTCACCGGAATTTATTCAAAACCTTCTGTTTTATCTTAACAGGCAATAAAATAATTATTGGTGGAAGTACTTACACAAATATTTGGCAATATACTTTCATTTTTCTGACTGCTGCCCTTCCTAACCATGAACATGGTAGCTAGGTCTAACTAGTCATGTTCAGCTTTGCTTTTTCTACACTGCCCTGAAATTAACTTCTAAAAGATTTGCTATATCAGTGACATCAACCCCATAACCTTCTAACTACAATTAGAACTTGTCACACTTTCAATGGTTGGTTGGTTGGTTTGATCATCGATAGTGGCAATATCGTAATTCCCTAAATTGATTTTGTATCCCAGCACTTTTCTATAATATGGTTACTTTCTTTAACAACCTTTTCGACTGATGTCATTGGTCTTTGAAGGAGAAAAACTATACCACCAGTGTAGCACAGAATTTTTGACCCACACCAGACAATGTTTGCTAAAGGTTAGCACATTTGGTTATTCTGACAGTAGTTTAAGCTGCAAAGACTTTTTAAAAGCTTCTATGGCATTTTACTCTTTGATAAAGAGCTCTGCCAGCTAATTATAAGCTAATCATCTTTGGTTCCATTGGTTTACTTAAAGCAATCTCTTGACCGTTACCTTGCAAAAACGGTACCACTTCCTCCTGGGAAGGTATAAGGGTGTTGTTTTCGGAACACGTGGCCAACTCTGCTGCATGGAATTATTTCTAGGCTCCCTCCGCACTGCCAAACACGGAATGAAATCTCTGTCATTGGGAAACAAGCAATAGAGAATAAAAAAGAAGGATACAGGAATGCAGAAATAGTTAGTTCTCTCTTCCTCCAAACATTCCCATTGCCCGCAACGCATGCACAGTATGTATATTTTTAAATCCCTGGAAATTTCTCGGGATTTTCTTTTATCCTGAAAAAAGGGAGTTGAGAGAGTTTTTATTACTTGATTGAAAAAAGGAAATACTGTGATGGGGGAGGGGCTGTGCATGCACAAATGTGCAGGAATATCTGAATCAACATTTCCCATTTCTTTTCTTCCCTTTTTTGTTCTTTAATATGGATTTGTAGGCTATGGAAACAGTGTGGTTGCCTAGTCTTCGGAGGTTATTATCCCATTTTGCTTCAGCAATTTGTGCACGCGGAAGCAACATCACACTAGAAGAGCAAGAATGAATGATAAGAAACGCATCAATGTCAGGGGTGGTGGGACCCATTTGTGCAAGAATCAAGCTCGCCTCTCCCACGTGGTTTCTATATTCTTATATACAGCAGCAATGTAGATGGCAACCACTTCCCTCAGAATCAATAAGAACAAAATTGCTACTTTTGTTCCAGTTCTTTCCACCCCACGCTATTTTTATGTGCCCCTCATGTCAACACTTATGGCAAACCTGTTACTTCACCTCTCAAATTCCCATTTTGGATCAGGTTAATTTACTCCCTTTCTTTCCTAATACAGTAAAAAGGACAAGCTTATGTCATCAGTACAAATTATTTAAAATGCCCACCCACTTACAATTAGGTAATTAAAAATGTTTAAATTCCAACATTCAATAGGCTACCATAACTATGGGAACATTCGTATTTCTTGACTCTTACATTAACACCTTGAAATAAGGACCAATAACTAAAGTGCTAGCATGGGGAGGGGGGGAATCAATATTTGACGGTGTAATAGAACTATAAAATCACAATCCATCTTCGGCTAAGGTGCCAAGTGTCTACTAGGAATGATAATCAAAATTAATTAGCTCATCCCTCAAGTAATGACTTTACAATAGATTCCTTAAAGTATTCACAAGAAAATTAAACCCATGAACTGTGTGTGCCCAACTTTAAGTTTTAAAAAGTGTGGAATGTTTTTTAAACCCTGCTAAATGACACACTTTTGCAACATTTTAATTAACACAGAATGGTGTTTCCAAATTATGCATGACTTGTTTAAAGGCTAAAATCCCTTTAGTTTTTGTCTGCTTCTCCCTTGTAAAAAGAAGTCCTCTCAGCTTTTATTTTTCAACATAAAGCTCTAATTTTAGAATGCAGCCCTGTTGTGGCTGAATTTTTGCCAATAATCCACTTAAAGTATTAGCTGTCATTTTAACCCACTCCAGACAGTGAACTAAAGGCCATGAACTCACAAAAATTAGGTTACAGTATAATTTGCTTTTCTTCAAGAGAGAATTCTATGCAGAAAGATTCTTACCTAGATTCTCTCCACCCCATACATCCATCATCATATCATATTTTCCCAGCTCTTCAAAATAAAATTTGTCCATCACAAAGAGTCCGCCAGCTATCATTGGTGTTCTAACGAGACAGGAGGGATAAAAGAGGGAAACTGAACATTACATACTGGCACAGGATAATCGGATACGAAGACTCTTCAACAAAGCATTTTCTGTTCATACCTTAAACAGGCCATTTTGCTTAGTTCTAGCTATCTGCATATGCTACCGCTCTGAAACACGTTATCACGTAACTAATGCAATTAGGACTGATTCCTGGTTAACCATTTCTCAGATTTCTTGGAAGCAGATGTGGCTATTCCTAGAAACTGAAAAATGTTATCTACTTGCAGCTTGTTCTGAAACAGACCATAGGTAGCCAGAAACTAGGATCCCTAGTTCAGATTATACAAGAAGCTGAAATTCAAACTTAAAGTGAATTCTGCTACAGTCTTCCTTTGGACTGTGCAGAGAGAAGTGGGGGAGAAGCTTGAGAGTCCAAGGATTGTTAAGGCTCCTTCCTGCTCCTGCATATTATCATAAATTAGTATGATGTGCCCTAGAGCAAGTTATAGCTTAAGATATGTGAAAATATAACTCTTTGCCCTCTGAAGTTCTTTAAGTATTTTACAAACCAACATACAAATCTATCCCATTTATCGATTTAAATTCAGGATAACGCGTATTCTGCTCAAAACGTTCTTCGCCTTAGATATGAGTTATGTACATTTGGTTATTCTGCTTCTTGTGTTCATGGAGAGGGATAACAACTTATGTGGCACACAAATCCCACACCTCTGACCACTGGAATTCTAAGAGATCCCCTGCCAACCTTTAAGCGTATCATTCTGAAGGAAAGGAAATTTACATTAATTTAAAGTGACAGCAGATATCCCGTGAAAGAGAGTTCTATGCAGAGAACTAAATTTAGGATCTGCATGGAACACACACAGTGCAACAGTTTAAAACGGGGTGGCTAACCGTTTCTTGGCCCAAGGACTATCTATTCACCCTTGGCCAGCCCTCTGAAGGGTACATACCATGGTGTGGCCAAAGTGGGTGTGGACAGCCCTCTCTTGCTCTCTCACACATGCCACACACCACCTCATGCAAACCACACACACCAGAGGCTGCTCTCATTTCCCACGTAAAGTTCAGACTGCTGCCATTTTATTTCTGGCGTGGGTGGGTGTGGGGCACTCAACCACACCAAGCTAAAAATGAATCCTGTTTTTGAAAACATGTTAAACTGAAAACCAAAACCAAACTTGCCAGTATCAAGCACAAATTGAGATGGGAGGGGAGTCAAGCTGGGAAAACACCTTGCCGGGGGGGGGGGGAATCAAAGCAGCAACCACATAGACTGCACTTTGCACATTCAACCTTTCCTTTTTTGGATTTCTTTTCCTTGATCCCAAGGAGATGCAAAGTGCAGCTGGGACCAGTCTCAGCAGCCTGGCTCCACCCTCATTCCAAACTTGCATCTTCTCTTCCTCCCCGCAGGCAGTGGGTGCGGAATGCAAGGGAAAGGGGAAGCTCATCCTTAGAAGGCTAAGGGACGATATGTTGACTGTGTTACGTTTTGTTTGCTTCAGAGTGCTGCTCCCTTCTGGGAAAGGGCTGACAAGGGAAAAGGAAAGGAAGGATGCGCCACCAGCAATCCATTGCAAGATCATAGCAAATCTCTGTTTTTGATCTAGATAACCATATCTGCTCATCCTGCCCAGCAAGAGCCAGTGACTTCAGCTACTCTAGGGAACAGACATATGTCTTCATTCATTAGGCATTGGCACAAAGGATGCTAAGCATTGCAGAAGCTCCCTTAAAGAGGAAGGAGCTCTTAATAAAGGAAGTGGCAGCTGCCTCTTGCAGTGACTGCACAAAGGAAATTCAGCCCTGCCAAACAATAAAACACAAACAGCCAAACACCCATGAAACACAGTCTCAGTGCCATTATTATTATTACAGATAGGTAGCCGTGTTGGTCTGCCATAGTCAAAACAAAACAAAAATTCCTTCCAGTAGCACCTTAAAGACCAACTAAGTTAGTTCTTGGTATGAGCTTTCGTGTGCATGCACACGAAAGCTCATACCAAGAACTAACTTAGTTGGTCTTTAAGGTGCTACTGGAAGGAATTTTTGTTTTGTTTTGATTATTATTATTATTATTAAAAAGCTGCAAAAATTGAGGGGGTCCCCAAAGATCCTCCAGAAACCCTTCTGGGAGGCCAGAGATTGCTCACAGATTTGCCATCCTTGGTTTAGAAGTTAATAGTTTAAAAGTTCAATAGTAATAAGAATCAAACTGTGTACACAAGAATAATTTGTATGCTCACTTTATGCTATTTGGGTAAAGCAGCAACTAAAGAATGAATTAAATTAGTACGCTATCCATTTTGTGAGACCCCTACTGTTTAAGGAGTCTTGTATTAACTAATTTTCTATATTACTTTCTTGGTATGTTGTGCACAACAGAAAATCACTAAGCTTCATAAAACAGTTTTCAATTTCTCCTTCCTTGAGGGCAGTTCAACCTCACCTTAAACGTAAGGTTAGACCTTTTTATGTTTTGCAATGGTAAGTCTCAGATGACTCAATATCACTACCACAGCAAAGCTCTGGTATTTAATACACAGTGAGCAATATTTGACTTCAAGTACCAGCCTGCCATATTTCAAGTTGAGACTTTAATTTGCAAGACTTTCCTCCTGCATTTAGAGTTTGTGATGTGCAAAGTAATTCAAGAGCAGTCTGCCAAGCATAACCTGGGGAGATGGTAACTCAAAGTTGCACTTACTAAGAACCACAACATTGTTTTGTGAGGGGAAGGGTGGTGGCAGGAACATACTTTATGGGAGCAACTGGGTTTCCTTGCCGTGCTCTTCTTTGCTCAGGTGTCATGTAATCCCACTTGAATACCAAATTCCAATCGAAGCCTAAGAGACAGTGGGGAGGTGAAAGAAAAAGTTACAAAAGTGCAGATCGGATATTGCAACATTTTGTTTCTTTTAGTTTTTGGACCCATGGGTTTAGAACAGACAAAAGTTTGCTTTAATCTATGGTTTCTCGTTTGCATGTAATGACAAGCAAGGGTTCTAAAGTTAAATTAAACAGTGTGGAAGTCCTGTTGTGCAGGAGAATGCAAGAACAGGAAGAATGCATGAGATTTCCAGCTCATTCACGTAACATGGAACCATGCGCGGTTTGTAAACAACAGCTAAGGGTTTAACAACAAATGCATCTTTTGAGGTTGTTTGTTTCCTCTCTGCTGATGCAGAGAGGAAACAGTGTTATGAATGAATTGGGGACCGTGTTGTTTTGCTGCAACAAAGCACAATGAGTGAGCCAAGAACAAATATTGGCTACAGACCGAGGTAACAATTCCAGGTTAAGATGTAATATTATACAGAGGTCCTGGCTTGTCTGTTCCTCCCTGTGTGCACTTAGAGGGTCAAAGTGACCAAGATGAGAGCCCATTACTGGGATGCGCAAGAGAGACCGCTGCCTCCGCTCTGGCCGGGCTAGGGGAAATCAGAATGAAATTAAGGCTGCTTTTCCCTGTGCATTTGTTCAATTACTAATGCTAAATTAGGAAAATAGTTGTGAGACATAAATTATTCCCACTGCTCTGCAAAAACAGTCAGAAATAGCTTGCAACCATAACTACTGGCGTTATGGTTAAAGGTAAAGGTAAATGAACCCTGACAGTTAAGTCCAGTTGCGGCGCTCATCTCATTCTCATTCTATAGGCCGAGGGAGATGGTGTTTGTCTGCAGACAGCTTCATGTGGCCAGCATGACTAAGCTGCTTCTGGCAAACCATTTGCCTTCCCGCCAGAGCAGTACCTATTTATCTACTTGCACCGCGTGCTTTCGAACTGCTAGGTTGGCAAGAGCTGGGACTGAGCAATGGGAGCTCACCCCGTCGCAGGGATTCGAACTGCTGACCTTCCGATCGGCAAGCCCTAGGCTCTGTGGTTTAGACCACAGAACCACCTGCATCCTGGAGTTATGGTTAGGAGCTTGTAAATACCTTGCAACTACTAACCATAACTCCAGGGCCACATGCGCACAGACCAGCTGTTAGCTGTTACAGAAAATCTGCTGATATGGAGCTTACAGACAAGCTTCAACTAACAAAGAATCAGTGATTACAGTGTAGGGCTAGGATTGTGAAGACCCAAGTTGAAAGCCCCAGATTGACCTTGGGCCAGCCACACACTCTCAACCTAGCCTACTTAAAAGGGTTGTTGTGAAGTTAAGCAGGGAGGGGAAGAACCATGTTCTCCTGGGTGGAAAAGCACAATTTAAATGTAATACAGGAGAGACAGATATTCTTGTTACCCCAGATGATTGCAATAATGAATATTCTGAATGTGCCACAACAGTGTAATTTATAATCCTTTTATAATTGCTGGATATCTGACACCTAAAAAGTTAGACAATTATGCATTTCCAAACTTTCCTTTGATGAAGAATTATTTTATTTTCCCCAGAAGGAAAGCGGCATACTTTTGGAATATGTATTTCCCAAGTCATACCTAAACACCGTCCAGAAGCATTTTAATATTTTTCTGTAATTTGAGACTTTGTACAAGAAGCCATTTTATTTCCCTAAGGCTAAGGGACTCTGCTTATCTTCCTAGACTATACACAAGGGGACTGGAAATTGGTTAGAAGTGTCAGAATAATTCACTGAATTTCAGTTGAAAATGAAGTCCAATGGTAAAATGTGCATAATAGGCTAATTAGTATGATAGAAGCAAAATGAGTCGCAACTGTTTTTTCTACATGTGTATACATGTGCTGTTCTTATTCATATGCCTTCCTCTACTTAGCAGATCTGTAGGCTATCAGAAGCAATATACCAATTAAGATACAAGCTCAACTTACTTTCATTGTACTTAGATCCTTCATCAGAAAAGCATTTTGCATACTAATTTTACACAGCACTAATTGTAGTGTTGTGATCACTAAAATGCTTTTTCAAATAGCAATTTGGCACAGAATGTTCTTAATCCAAACAGTAGAATAAATGCAACTGCTTCCCAGCTATTATTGAGCCAGAAGTTGTATGCACGAGAACAGGCATTAGAGGGCTCTTCTGGAGCAAGAACGAAAAACATCGAGCATAAGATATCTTGAAGGGCTGGCAGGATTAAGGAAAGTAATCTGACATGGATTCATCAGCCCAATTTGATCAGACAAGTTCCACCTACTTTAAGGCTAAATGGAAATTGTGTACCAAGATGATTTGTACAGCTGAAATGGACAACACCATAAAGAAGTCTCCCCCCCCCCTTTCATAAGGAAATTAAGTCACCATCACCTGCTCATAATGATTACCTGAAACTAGAAGACATGAATGGTTTTGAGGGGAAGGACTCAAGGATATGGGAAGGGAAGAGAAGAGAAAGGGCTTTTCTGTTCCCTTTTCCCTTTCCCGAAATCCAGTTCAGCCCTTGTAAAACCTGATCAGGACTTCTTCGTATCTGAAGAAGTGTGCATGCACACGAAAGCTCATACCAAGAACTAACTTAGTTGGTCTTTAAGGTGCTACTGGAAGGAATTTTTTTTGTTTTGACTATGGCAGACCAACACGGCTACCTATCTGTAACTGATCAGGACTGTAAGATAACTGTTTCAGGTTTACAGAAACCCTCTTACGAGGAGTGGTGATATACTGAACATTCTGCTTGTTCTTCTTGTTATTTTATTTGTTGCTTTCTCCAAAAGCTCTCCAAAGCTAATTACAGCAATAAACTTCACACAAATGTAGTTCATACAAATGCAACATTTAAAATCAACTAACGGAGAGAAATAGCAAAAGAACTAGGCATTGTATATTCTGTTTCCATGCATGCTACTCAGGCATATATGGACTTAAATTTGAGGTAGAAACATCCCACTTTATATCTCCTGAACACTTCTGTTTTCATGGCTTAAGTATAGCCTTACATTTTTGTGAAGTCATTATAAAGATCCACCATTTCTATCAGATTTTTCAATTCAGAAAGTAACATTTCTTTTTTTAAAAAACCAAACAAACTTAACAGGTATTCATTCAAAACTATGCCATAAAAGACCTGATTCAACAAGAACACCCCAACTCTTTTCCCCCCGATTTCAGCTGTATGCTGTGATACTTTGGTGTGTTCACATTTAGGGGTCCCGGGAAGATCCTATATTCCAGTGAAGGTACATACCTCCTTTTAAATCAGCCGATGCTCCCACATACTGGAAGTTGTCCATATTAATCACATCAATTATAGGAGACACAACTCGGGTCTTGTCCTAAAATAAATATTTGGAGGGGGGTGGAGTCAGTGTAAAATATTCAGAGATGGAAAGTCATTGAAACTTTTTGAAATGGATGGAAATTGTCACAAAATCCATACCAAGGCAATCTACTTTTCTGATTATACCTCCCTTGAAATGTATTTGCTAGAAAATATTTCTCTATAATTAAGTTTTCCTTATGTCCTCAAGCCCCATTGTTCATTTCCCCCCACATCCAAGGCCAATAATCCAACTGGTAGGAGCATCATGAGGATCTGGGGAAGGGTGAGGGCAACACAGTGGAATGGCACCAAATAAAATGGGTCAGTAAACAAAGAAAGAAACAGTCCAACCTGTTTGGGTGTGTTCAGGAAAGCAGAGGGGGGCTAAGTATGGAACCCTACAGGTATTTCTCAATAAAATGTGAGCCAGGGAGGTTAGACGGCAACCAAGAGGAACCCCCAGGTAGCTGTGGGGCACAGGGAGCCCTGTGAAAAAGAGTGGGGGGCCTATTCCTCTGTGTCTAGGCTGTGAATGATCGCCAAGCAGGCAAGAAAAAGCAAGGAAGTGCTAAAGATCCTGTGTACGACACACACAACTATTCACTTCTGTCTCTATTTTCTCTGCCCTCCATTTCTTGCTTTGACTCCTATGACCTGCCTCTTTCTTCTTCACTCCATGGCCCCCTTCCCTCTGCTTCCATTGAGTGCTTGTCCCTTCTCCTTACTTGCCCCTCTAACCCATCTCTTTCTGTATTTTTCAGCTTGGTCTTCAGTCCTCCACCTTTTGCTTGCTCCCCCAAGAATCAGCAGAGCCAAGAACTAGCACAGTTCTAAGTCTTAATGGTAAAAATGCAGGTCTTGAGGCAAGTGGGCAGCTTCACCCACCAGCTCCCTCACCTTCGTGTTTATCTTGGTTCATCCTCCTCTCCGGCTCTCTTTGTGAGTGCACACATGTGCACTTTTTTTTAATAAAGATGTTTTACACTTGTGCATACCTCAGGGCTCCCTCCTCCCTGAGTCTCCCAATACCTCCCTCTTGAGTATGGTAGTGCTGTTTTGGCTACAAAAGCAGTGTCCCTTGAAGACTAAAAAGAGTTGCAATGATGATTACAAGAAGATTATGCTTACTCCTATTATACTGTCTATCCTACACTCAGTGCTTTCCCCCCAAGGGGTACTCAGGAGTACTCAAGGGTACACAGTACCAGCACTTCTCTTTATTATTATTAAAAAGTGTAGTATGTACTGTAACAACTTCATGGCAAGTACAGGCACCTATTTTTCTAGAAAAAAAGCACTGCTAATGCTACTATAAAAGTACAGTGGTACCTCGGTTTTCAAACGTCTCCGTTGACGAATGTTTCAAAACTTGAACACTGTAAACCTGGAAGTAAATGCTTCGGTTTTCAAACTCGCCTCAGAAGTTGAACAGGAAATGTGGCTTCCGTATTGAGTTTTCCATATTGAGATTTCCATTTTGAGGCTTCCGTTTTGAGTTTTTGGACGTTTCGGAACTCAAGCGGTATTCCGGAACGGATTATGTTCGAAAACCGAGGTACCACTGTATAACGTTTGCCAGTTATTAAGTAAACCACTTCCAAACTGTCTGTAACAATAGCTGATTATAATATAAAAATTTCCTGAATTCAAAGTAACACCAAACAGAAGTGACAAAACTTGCCTGCTGTTAAAATAATCAGCTTTACAATAATGCATAACACAAAGGAATTTGACTACATTTTCTTGGAAAGAACTTCCAAACCCTTGTTCACTGGTTTCCTTTTCTGCAATTTTCTCAGTCTTATGGTATGCTTCTTGATATGGGTTAAGCGTGTATCCCAAGTGTAACTATGCTATAGTAACATTGCACTGTGATATGACCACTGTTTTCAAACACTTTCCTAATACCGAACAGAATTGAGGTCGAATCAATTGTTGGCAGACATGTCAACTATTGCTAGGTTTAATTGCATGTCCTACTAAACCAAGAACTACCCTGAGGAATTCTTTATTTTAAATCAATGATTATTTACAAACAATTCTGCTCTAATCATGTGAGGGGCAAAATGTACAAATCTCCCTGCCTGAAATACTTTTTCAAATTTCATTCATTTATTTGGTTCATTTACAGACCACCCTTCATCGAGTTAGGATCACAGGGTTGTTCACAATACAGTAAAAAACCACTATCCATGGATGAAATCAGGAGTTCACAACTCTTTGTATCAAATTGGCATGCTAGTTAGTACACTGGGAATTATTTTGGAAGAGCGGTTTGAAATGAGATGCAGATTGAAAACAGCCACTACAAATGATTTTAAGCACCACAAAATTCAAACAAAACAGTGTTTATGGATCAATAGTCTATGTTCCTCAAAACAAACCTCAGCTACTCTCTCCAGAAGAGGCTCCAGCCAGTGCTCGTTGCATTCACAATGACTATCCAAGAACGTCAGGACTTTCGCCTGTGCTGCATCTGCCCCTCGGACACGAGAGCGCATCAAACCTGAAAATCAAGACCACATATTAGCCAATTTCTTTTCTTTCTTTCTTTGTTGCTCACTATTCCATCAGTTTAGTAATTCAGTTCAAAAAGAATCAGACTACTGACAAAGGGCAAAACAATTGAGTTTACTTATCATCCTGCTATACTTACACCTTCTACAACATCTAGCAGAGGCTGTTGTTGGGTGACAGGACAGTGAGCTAGACGGCCCATTAGACCAGATCCTAATAAACTTCTCTTGTGACTAATACAATCGCACTCGGCTTTCCTATTATCGTGTTACTGAGATTCACAACTGCCTTGTGTGAAGCATGAATCTGGTGTGCTTGTGGATGGACTTGTGCCGGTATTCTAAACTGGGCCAACAACTTCCCGCATCCTAACCACTGTGCGTATCCAGAGGTTGCAGCGGAATGAGGGAAGTCTCCCCTCTTCACATCATGGTGCCTGAAAATTAGGAGTGCCGCTGTAGCAAGTTCCTAAGCACTAAGGACATTATGAAACATAATTCCCCAGCATCCCTGGTACCCAGGATGTTGCTGCTGCTGCAGCAGCAGCATTCTAAATTCCAAGCACCATGGAGGAAAGAGAGCATCTCCCTTCCTCCACGTCGTTATCATTGCTCCTGAAGTGGTACGCTGCAGTCGCCATAATAAGGGGACTGTGGGGGGAAGAATTAGGGAATCAGAGTGTGCTGTACTTCCAGGGATGTAAACAGGAGCACAGCATAGCCCCAACTGAGCTCTGAATTAACATAATTACCGTATTTTTCGCACCATAGGGCGCACCGGACCATAGGGCGCACCCAGTTTTTTGGGGGGGAAATAAAGGGGAAAAAATTATTTCCCCCCCAGGTGCGGGGCTGGGGCGGGGGAAGCTAGAGCTTCCCCCGACCCCAGCCCTCAAACAGGCAGCTCTCCGCAAGCAGCGGGAACGCTCCCGCTGCTTGCGGAGAGGTCCGCGAAGCCTGGACGCGCTGAGCTCAGCGCGCCCAGGCTTCGGCATGCAGGCACCTCTCCGCAAGCAGCGGGAACGCTCCCGCTGCTTGCGGAGAGGTCCGCGAAGCCTGGACGCGCTGAGCTCAGCGCGCCCAGGCTTCGGCATGCAGGCACCTCTCCGCAAGCAGCGGGAACGCTCCCGCTGGTTGCGGAGAGGTCCGTGAAGCCTGGACGCGCTGAGCTCAGCGCGCCCAGGCTTCGGCATGCAGGCACCTCTCCGCAAGCAGCGGGAACGCTCCCGCTGGTTGCGGAGAGGTCCGCGAAGCCTGGACGCGCTGAGCTCAGCGCGCCCAGGCTTCGGCATGCAGGCACCTCTCCGCAAGCAGCGGGAACGCTCCCGCTGCTTGAGGAGAGGTCCGCGAAGCCTGGACGCGCTGAGGTCAGCGCGTCCAGGATTCGGCATGCAGGCACCTCTCCGCAAGCAGCGGGAGCCCAGCGCTGGGCTCCCACTGCTTGCGGAGAGGTGTGCGAAGCCTGGAGAGCATGAGGGGTTGGTGCGCACCGACCCCTCTCACTCTCCAGGCTTCAGCGAAAGCCTGCATTCGCACCATAGGACGCACACACATTTCCCCTTCATTTTTGGAGGGGAAAAAGTGCGTCCTATGGTGCGAAAAATACGGTATTAGTTTGCTTGGGGGAAACAGCTCTATCTGCTGAGTCCAGCTCTAAACTAACCTAAAGTGAAATGTTGCCCATCACTACTTTACTTGGAAGCACTTAACACAGGAGGATGGGGAAAACTTTCAGCAAACACATAAGCCTTGATATCTTACAGTGTTTCCATTTTTACAAAAAAAAATTCCTTCCAGTAGCACCTTAAAGACCAACTAAGTTAGTTCTTGGTATGAGCTTTCGTGTGCATGCACACTTCTTCAGATACCTGAAGAAGTATCTGAAGAAGTGTGCATGCACACGAAAGCTCATACCAAGAACTAACTTAGTTGGTCTTTAAGGTGCTACTGGAAGGAATTTTTTTTGTTTTGACTATGGCAGACCAACACGGCTACCTAACTGTAACTGGATCCATTTTTACATTCATCCAAAGGGTGTGATAGATAGCCTTGCAAGCCTCACACAGAAGTTTGTGCATTGCAATTTGAATTTTGAATTTGCTTATTTCTCTCTACACCATATTGTGCTTTGTTCATCTAATAAGCTACCCATGTGTGCATCACTTCATATAAAGACTGAAAAGACTACAAACATCCATGATGTAGTAATTAGATGTAATCACACATTCTAGTGGAATCCTCATCACTTTCTAGCTCTAATTCTTATGTGTTAGGCAGTCCCTCTCTGCTATAAAACTGATAATAGGAAGAACATTTTAGAATAATTTACGCTGAGATACTCACAACCTTAACCCTCTTCATGCCTCTGGGAACAACACTACTAATGAGCTGTTTAAAATTGTATAGACCACACAGTTTAAACAAAACCAATGGGATGTTTTGTAAATCAATTCCAGTTTAAATTATTTTTTTATATATTTTGGTAGTATAAGGTCATGATAACTATACAAGGACGGTATCTGGGATAAATAAGCAGTCACATTATTAACAGATAACCACCAGTACTCTAGGTCAAAATGATGTTCATGTTTCAGAAATAGAGAATATACAGGGGGGAATACTGCAGTAAGAAATAAAGGAAAACTTAGAAAAGGCAAATTAGATAATTTAAAATTACTTGCACATTTCATGTTCAACAAATCTCTTCAAAAACACTCTCCTGGAGGTACTACCTCTTGAACTTTTCAACTCCCTCCCATCTTTTTGTTTCATTTGCCCAGTGGAAAACTTTTCTTCTGATCATATTCTCCTGATATAATTTTTTTAATACTGAGAAACATCTCAGAGATGTTTATTATGATCCAATAGCAATACTGAAAGCTGACTATCTCCTTAACTTAGGAGCTATTATAATTTTCATGCGCAAACCCAACAACACAGTGCCTTAACCCACCTTCCACTACCCAGTGGTCTGAATAACTTGCCACTCTTTCTGCCTTTGAACATACAGCTTATAATAGTCAGTGTTGCATTTGGGCGTATACTGATCTATACATTAGTCAGGATCAATATAATAATTTTACTGTTAACCTCAGCTGACTATACTTCTCTCTTTCTCTCCGTCATATTTGCAAATATCTGTTAATAAGATAGTAGTAATCAATCATCATATCCAGCTCTTAATGACAGGTTATTGATTTTATTACTCTGTTTCTCAATGGCTGAAAACTAAGGTTTTGTATATTTTTGGCTAGCTTACAATATATACATTTTAATATCTTATGGTGCAATTATTATGCATGTCTTTTCTTTTTTTAAAGAACGCTGTGCATTTTTTCAGCTCAGGAATCAATTGAGATGTGAATAATGAAATGCTATTTACGCCTCTACCTGATCTTGCCAAACATTTCATTAAAGCTACTTTGTGAGCAATCTATACATGTTATGAACTCCAAAAGAAAACAAAGTTTTAAGTTCAGCACAAGAACATCATTTAAACTTCATAGAATATAAGAACACTAGAATATTGCCACTGAATGATGAATTTGTTCAAACTTTGTAACAGAAGTTCCTGCAGATGATGATGATGAAGAAGAAGAGTTTGGATTTGATATCCTGCCTTTCACTCCCTTTAAGGAGTCTCAAAGCGGCTAACATTCTCCTTTCCCTTCCTCCCACACAACAAACACTCTGTGAGGTGAGTGGGGCTGAGAGACATCAAAGAAGTGTGACTGGCCCAAGGTCACCCAGCAGCTGCATGTGGAGGAGCGGAGATGCGAACTCGGTTCCCCAGATTACGAGACTACCGCTCTTAACCACTACACCACACTGGCTCTCAGATGCAACTATGCCACTACTGACTATGAACTGTAAATACCTTCCATCTTTTAACTGCCTCCTCGGGTATATGTTGCATGGTTACAGGAATTTTGTAGATAATACAGCAGTTATCAAATGTAATCAATAAATTAATTTAATTTCTAGCTCACCCTTCCTCGCAAAGGAGTCTAGGGTAGAAAAGACTCCTTCTGGGTCTTCTCGGTAGTGGCGCTCTCCCTGTGGAACACCCTCCCTTCAGATATCAAGGAAATAAACAACTATCTGACTTTTAGAAGACATCTGAAGGCAGCCCTGTTTAGGGATGTTTTTAATGATTGATGTTTTATAACTTTTTAATATTTTGTTGAGGGCCACTCAGGCTGGCTGGGGGAACCCAGTCAGATGCGGGGGGGGGGGGGAGAGAATAAACATCATCATCATCATTATTATTATTATTATTATTATTATTATTATTACAAAGCGTGGTCTAGCCATCCACAGAGAACAAATTAACATTGACTTTGAAAGTTTCCATTCTAATGGAATGCCGCTGACGGTTTTATTGCTGCTGGTATTACAAATTACAATTTTTTTTTATTTTCTGACAATACATGTTACACCTACAAGGCAAGATTCAATAATCATCTTCTACCATTAGGGAAGAAAATACAAACATTAATTCATATACTTCTGAATGCTTAACTACTTGCGCTTTACAATCTTTGCAGATATCTAGGAGGCCAGGGTTCTAACTGCTTGTAACTTAGTCGGTAGTTTTTCTTAAAGAGCACCGACGATGCGGTTCAACTGAACAGTCATTATGGCAATAGAACAAAGCAATTAGACCACCAGCTTTCCACACTTGACTTCTAAAGCCTCTATATAGTTAGGAAGCTGTTGATTTAGGAAGGGCTCCAGGCCTCCAGTACTGTGAAATGAGAGCATTTATAAAGTGAGCCAGAAGACAGAATAATAAAAGACTATCAAATTAAATAGCTGCCTCTTCTGCTCTATTCAGTGCATTTCATTTCTCTACGTACCATACCTGCAACAAGAGCATGTTTTTCCTAATAACAAAAGTAATTCTGCCTGGAATTCTTCACATTTCCCCCACTCAAAACAAAACACTCACCTTCCCGGCGATCATTTCGAAGTATCCGCACTTTCTCAATTTTACCAAGGAGCGCACCATCTTCAGCTGAGGAAAAAGGCGTAACTGGTTAATCATTTGCTCATGTTGGCTCAAAAAACAGATGGGGAGAGTAACAGTCAAAGACCTACAACTACCCAGGTTTTGGAGCTAAGAAATACCTGATAACTTATTTTCTGGGGCAAACCTGCTTTACAGGACAGAACTATGAGCATGGGTAAAAAAATTCAGCTGAATACTACTTAAATTTGTTTTTAAACATTCTGCTTTTAAATAGTGTTTTTTAATGTTTTTATTGTTTGATTATCATCTTTTTAAGGTACGCTGCTGTGATATGTTGTGTGATTTACAGGTATATAAATCCCTCTATAAATAAATAGATAGATGGAAACTCAGCTCAAGCAACTAGATAGATCAATTGCTTGTGATCACAAGTCAAATTGCTGTATTAGCAGCACTGAAGTGAGCTCCCCGGGTTGCAAGCCTAGGCAGTGTGTATGGAGGTCCTGGGCTGCCCAGACAACAAGACACACACACCCCGGCCTTCTTGATGCGGTCCAAAGGAAAGCAGAGCAATATGCTTGGCACCAGCTTGGCTGCAAGATTTCCTGGATGGAGGTGTACAAGGTGCCATCCAACCGCCTTAGGGACACCACTCTGGATTTGTGCAGGGTGTTAGCTTTTTCTACAACCCCAAGGGTGCACCCCATTGTTTCTCAAGACGGATGGATGCCAACAACAAGCTATTTCATTCATGACATCATAAAGAACGTGTTAGCTTTGGTTGCTACAGACTAGGTAGGACCCTGACAAATACGTGGCAACCACAACCACAGAGAAATCCACTAGAGGTTCAACAACTATTTCAATATGTTATTTTAATCTTGAGATGACTTCAGGAGCAGAATCCTGTACGAATACTCACCATCATTACTGTAGTCATCTACAAGTATGATTTCCTTGATAAGATGTGACGGGCTTTTCTTGAGAACACTAAAAAAAGAGAGGAATTTCAATTCATATTATCACGATATATCACCACATTAGAGCAGCCCCTTGCAGGTGAAGAAATTATTCTCAGAAATACCTGACAACTGTTCGAAGCAAAGCCGATCGTGCCTCATTGTGAAAGGTGATTACCACACTGGTAGCTGGCAAGTCTATCCGCCACTGCTTCCGTTGACACCTTGACAGAAACACAAAGCATTTCAAGCATTAGGCCTCTTATGTTTAGCAGTGCCATCTAAGCAGAGATGCTTACTGAAAGATTCAGAGCAGGCATCCATATTATATCTTGCAGGAGAGGAGGAATGGCAGAAAAGTCTGATGAACAATTGCTGCTGTAAAAAATAAACTGCAATTCCATACGCTAAAATAAGCTCAGGAACAGCGTTAAAGATTGTGATTTGAGAACTGGTGGGAGTGTTCTGGGGCTGTTCTGTATGGCTGTTCTGCATGACCCTCACGGTCCCTTCCAACTCTACAATTCTATGTTTCTATGTGTGTAGTATTCTGAATTTTGCTGACATTTGAGTACATGCCACAGAGTACCAATTGTCATATAGGCCTCTGTAGAAATGTTATCCTTATGTTGCAAGAATTGTGTTTTTGAAGCGTTCCCTTGCATAGGTGCAAGGTCTACTTCTGTTCCTAGGCACAATGGAGAGGACTTTTGTAACCACTCAAAACTCCCACATCATCTCTGCCCACTTATTATTATAATAATTTCTTATTTATATGCTGCCCATCTGACTGGGTTGCCCCAGCCACTCTGGGTGGCTTCTAGCAAACTTCAGTGAAACATCACACATAAAAAACTTCCCTATACAGGGCTGCCTTCAGATGTCTTCCAAAAGTCAGATAGCTGTTTATTTTCTTGACATCTGCTGGGAAGGCGTTCCACAGGGTGGGTACCATTACCAAGATCCATGCTGCACTAAGAGTTATCATTTCTGTGTGAGGTGGCATTTTGGCAAGGCAGACTCTTATTAGGTTGAGGACCTTCGAAAGAGGAAGCTCATCCTAAATGGCTCAGACAGTCCTCAAGAGTGGATAAATCAAGCTGCGAGTCATCTGCACAACGGTATCCCATTAAAACTAGTTGTCAAACTGAAAAAGTATAATAATCACAAAATGCTTGTAGCTTAAGAGCAGTGTGGTGCACCAGTTATGTTTAAATCAATTCCTACCAATGACAGCAGAAAATTGTGTCTAAAGCAATTCATTTGATCAGCTTTAATAGCCCAAGTTGAATATAGGCCTTCTAAAGTGAACCAAATCCTCAAAATATTTGAAGGGTCCATATAAAATTAAGCTGCTTAAAAGTCTCACTGGCAATATGACTGAAAAGCCTTTTTAATCCTTTGTTTATTCCACTCCAGAATTAATCGGGGCAGGTAGCCTTCATGCATTTCTAGGCCTCTTTTAAACACATGACACAGGAAGGATATATATATATATATATATATATATATATATATATATATATATATTTGCTTTCGTAGATTTTCACGGGTACAGGAATGCAGGTTTTGGTGTCCTCGGGTGTCTTCCCGTGTAAAAGTTGGGGTGTCTAGGCGACGTTTCGACGAGGTCTCACTCGTCATCTTCAGGCTGGTGCTTTCGGCTTCTTGTTACTGGAACAGAGCAGGATCTCAGTGTTTGAGTTCCTATAAATACTGTTGAGGGGGTGTGGTGTATAGCCTCCAATGTTCTGGGCAGAGAGGAAGTTCCCAGGCTAGTGTGCCTTTTCTTCTTTTGTTCCTTAATTACTTGAGGGATATCTTGAGTGATTTCTTGAGTGATATCCTGAGTACCACTTAGGTGGGTCATTAGGTGTGGATTAGTTGCTAAAGTCTTTGTGTCTTGACCTCTTGAACTTTGTGAAGAGTTTTTCTGAGAAGATGGCTGTACTGCACTTAGTTGTGCTCTGGCTTGGCTTCGTGTATAGGGGCGAGCTGTGGTTTTGTGGCCTGTGTCAGCCAGATCTGTGTAGGGATTGTAGGGATTGCACCAATCAACCACACCAGACCCAAACCCAGACCCTCTCCACAGATAAATTACAGACACCATCCAGTAGCCAAACCATGGTGGCACCTCCGGATGCTGCACCCCCCTGCAATCCCTACACAGATCTGGCTGACACAGGCCACAAAACCACAGCTCGCCCCTATACACGAAGCCAAGCCAGAGCACAACTAAGTGCAGTACAGCCATCTTCTCAGAAAAACTCTTCACAAAGTTCAAGAGGTCAAGACACAAAGACTTTAGCAACTAATCCACACCTAATGACCCACCTAAGTGGTACTCAGGATATCACTCAAGAAATCACTCAAGATATCCCTCAAGTAATTAAGGAACAAAAGAAGAAAAGGCACACTAGCCTGGGAACTTCCTCTCTGCCCAGAACATTGGAGGCTATACACCACACCCCCTCAACAGTATTTATAGGAACTCAAACACTGAGATCCTGCTCTGTTCCAGTAACAAGAAGCCGAAAGCACCAGCCTGAAGATGACAAGTGAGACCTCGTCGAAACGTCGCCTAGACACCCCAACTTTTACACGGGAAGACACCCGAGGACACCAAAACCTGCATATATATATATATATATATATGTTTTTTCTCCATGCATAGCAGGGCAGGTACTTTTATCTTTAGTCTATTTTATACGTTCCAATAGGCCCTCAAGTATTTTAAAGCTTCTGTCTGAATAGAGGCCAATCCTTACATTATATTATGAAAAGCTTGAATACTGAAATATCACATTTGGAACTAGAGAAGGCCACATTTCCACTGGCTTCATTCTTTGTAAATATCTGAAAGGCTACAATTTTAGTGAGGGGGCTAAAAGAAGCCACTAATGGGGAAATAAGGAGCTGACTTTGTTTTGCCAACTTGTAAGGGAGTTTACCTTGGATATGAAACCACATGACAAATAGGCATAGCTTTGGAAGACAAACTGATGCCATGAACAAGGTAGCAACACTGAACCTAGTTAATCAATGATCCCACCAAAGGAGCCAAGCCTTAGTTCTTAATGAGGTAAAAAACATTTGTCTATGAATGAATGTGTCCCACTTTTAAAAAGTTAACCGGGGGGGGGGGGGGGAGGCAAAGTTACTTAAAGGAAGCCAATATATACAGCAAATTGGTACTTACTGATCATGTCTAGTATCTGGTACACTTCTGTCCATGCGCAGCTTATCACTTTCCACTTGATTAAACTTATTACGGGCATACGGGTCTTGGCCAGCTTTGACCATGGTGACTCCAACATAAGCTTCCTGGTCAAAATCTTGCCACCTAACTTTCCCTAAGAAAAGGAAAATCTGGTGTTAACAGATTCAAACACAAAATGCTGGTTTTGTAAAGACAATATGCAATTAACAGAGAAGCACAGTAAAATTTCTAAATAGTCAGAAAGGTGAGTGACATCTTTCCTTCAAACTCAACAGGTTCCCCCTCCCCTCCAGTCACACACCGGCCACGTTTGGATTATTAAATTTTGGTTAAACGAGCCAAGATATGCAAACGTTTCAGGCACATATATGAAGCCACTTGCTTGCCCCTTTGTTCACTCACTCTTGCACAAGCAACCCCAAAAGCTCCAGTTAACCACAGCTTCCTATTCTATCCAAAGTAGGAAATTCCAAAGAAGTCAGAATATGAAACATAATTTAAGTCGGCTGGCATGTTCAGATATAACAGAAAGTTGGGTTAACTGCAGTATTCCGGCTTGTTTCTTTATTCATTCACATGAAAGGAAAAACAAAATGGCTGCATATGGGTGCCTGGAGCTCATGCAGATCCTGGCTTTGAGACTCCAAACATGGCTAGAGAGTTTTCCATGCCAGCCCTATCAATAGCATTTTCTTACAAGGTTCTGCAAGTATCATGCACTTTGTTGTAAAATAATAACAACAACTGTGCACCAGCTGCTCAGATTTAAAACCTAATGCAGAACTTGTGAAAAACTTAAAAGCGGGGCAAAACTACATGTTGCATTAAATGCATTAAGGAAGTTAAAATGACAAAAAATATTGAACTAACTTAACTGGGGCTGGCCCTGCCATTAGGCACAGTGAGGGGGCTGCCTTGGACAGCAGATGCAGAGGAGTGTTGGAAGACAGGGCTGTATGCACCCACATGTCTAGCTCTATGCAGTGGAACCTCTACTAATGGACATAATCAGTTCTGGAGGTCCGTCCATAAGTCGATCCAGGTTGCTGGTAGAAGCGCTGCTGTGCGCAGGCGCATTCAGCGGCAGTGCACTTCTGCACTTGTGTACACGGCGGCAGCCGCTTCTGCGTGTTGCGAATGGCAGAAGCCACTTCTGTGCGTGCACGAATCACAGCATACCTGGTATTTACTTCCAGGTTTGCAGCGGTCGCAACTTGGATTGGGCCCAAGTAGAGTTGGTCATAAGTAGAGGTTCTACTGTACTCTCTTACGTTAGCTTGCTGCCCTCAGATGTAGTGGACACTGCTGTGTCCCCAGTAAGATTCAGTGGTCTGTCGAGTCTGCTTCTGTGCATGGAATGCACTTTTATGGAATGTACTTTTATATCTGTAAACCGCCTTGCGATCCTCAGATAAAGAGATGTATTGAAATAAATTTAAATAAAGAAACAGAATGGAAAGTGTCATCTTCTCATTCTCTCAGGCAGCAAGCCTTTTGGTCTGGTTCTGAATTGCAACACGGCCTAATCGGGATGGTGACAGGCCAAGAGGAAGAGGTTTAAGGGTTTGCTCTTGCTCGATGCAAGTCACATCCCCCAAGCTGCAGTGACAAACAACATTTCAAGAGGGAGACTGTGAGCCTGGTGTGTGCGTGCATGCATGCATTCGTGTGGGTTACATTTCCCTAATACTGTGACCGTCCTAATCCCTCTCCTCTCTCAGCAGTGACCATTCAGGCCTGAAAACCCAGTCGCTTTAAATGCAATTAAGCTTTTAACATAATGTGTATTTCGGACCTTAAAAAGGGTTCTTTACCCCAGCGACTCTGCTTACTTTTCTTTCTTTCTTTGGTGATCACTCATAGCTGAGTAAGATTGTCTTTCATGAACACGGTCTTAACAGTGAGTCGTAAGTGACTGTGGAGGCCATTGACTTGTCCACAAACTACTGGAGATGAAGTAATATGATTTAATTCCAGCTAAGCCAGTTGACCCTGATGGGACTAAATCTGCTTCGATCCAACAACTCTAGCCTTACAAGTTAATGAACTGAATGAGTAGGTGCAGCAAAGCATCATAAACCACTGATAAACCTACATAAGATCTCTCCCTCCCCGCCCCTCTCTCTCTCTGGAATGCATTATCATAAAAAATGCATACGCACAAATGATATGAAGCACAAGTAAGGGTAAACTGTCTCCATTTCAGTTTGGCTCAGATACACCTGTCAGCAGATACACATGGACTACTGAATTTAACAGGATCTATTGGGGTTCAAGTCTATTTGGGTTTAAGTTATACGTAGCACTTAAAGATGCTTCAAATGCATAAGGTGCTAAAAGAGGATCCCTTTGAACTCTGAAAGGAAAGATTTCTAGATCTTGCATTAACTCCACTATTTTAACATTCCAGTAGAATAAGAAATGTCCTAAGGCTTAAGCCACTTTGCAACTATTCCTTATTTCAGCATTTGTACCCTGCTTTTCCTTCCAAAAAGGAAGCTCAAATAAGCAGCGTCTGATTAAGGGCGAGTCCTACACCAGAGAGGCTGGCAGAACGTTCCTATTCAGCCCAAAGTGAATTATGGCTATGATTGAATAATACTGAGCCTGCTGGTGCCCAGAGGCATAACTAGCAAAGCAATGAATCAATCATGGTACAATGCAAAAAAAAAGGGGGGGGATGTGGAGTGGGGAATGAAATGCAAGTTCCAGTATTACACCATAGTAGTTCTCTGTTAACAGTTAAGCAATCGAAACCGGTACTTGCATTCATACTTGGCATGCGCCTGATAAGATTACAGGAAGAATCCATCCTAAAATAGGTTGTATCATATGACAAGGCAAAAGAGGCTCAGCTTCTCCTTAAATACCAGTTTAAATAGAAGTTAGCATGGGACCTCAAACAACCAACAGGTCCAAAATTGGGGGAGTTGTGGCCTTCACTTTTTAATGGAGACATTAAAAATTAGTAACATTTCATTATTAGATTAATAATATTTCTGAAAGATAAGAGTGCAAGAATGTAAGAAGAGCCCTGTTGGATCAGGCTAGTGGCCCATCTGTTCTCACAGTGGCCAACCAGATGCCTGTGGAAATCACACAAGCGGGACCTGGGGGCACTGTTACTTGTAAAGCCTGTGTGCGCTCTGAAGTGCAGCCATTGATTAATTCCATAATCAACAAAAATATTCCACAAAACGTAGCATTAGCTTCATGCATAATTCAGTTTACAAGTTATAGCACGCATCATGACAGACCTGCTTTAAGGAAGCTCTGCTGCCAATGAAACATTTAAGAACTTGACTTTAAATATGTCATCCTTACAATTGTTAATAGCAACGAAGCTATTTATAACATGAACTAGGTAATGTGCCGTTTTATTACACAATCAGTGAGACCAGTATTTGTTTTCTACTCATCCACTGCACTTTTTTTCAGAGGTTACAGCAATGCAGATAAACACGATAGTATAAATTTGAAATACTCTGCTTAACTGTGACATTTCTTCAATATAAGCACACTGCAAAACACACAAACTCAATCTCAAGAAATATGTTCAGCTTCCAGAGCACATCTTCTGAGTGCAAAATGACATTTGCATTTCAAAGTAAAATTTTATTTAGGGAGCATTTATCCTTTTACCATCTCAGAGCAAATTACTTAGCAGCACCTCTATCAAGCAAGTTTTGTTTTAAATGTCTTTCTTGGACTTTTGGCCCAGGAATCTGGATCCTTCATGGAACCCGATGCTATTGTAACCCTAAAAACACTCTTTTATTTGATTCTGGAGGCCATTAGGGGGTTGTTTTTGTTAAGCTGAAAAACATTAGCAGGCAAGAAGTGGTCTGAAAAACAGATAGGCCATTTACTTGAAATACTTTTTAAATATACATACTTAACATCAACTTGCTTACCAATTTGTATATTTAAAGACATTTAGTTTATATGCAACACACTGCAATAAAATAAACTCTCTCATCAATGTTAACATAGCAACATGAACTATTGTTTCACCTTGGATTTGGAGTCCTTCCACAACTGCTATGGATGTGAACTCAGCAAGAATGAGAATGTAACTACAGTTCTAATACAAGAGGGAGCTACATTCAGTCACACTGCTTCAGGCACAAAGCATCTAGTTAACTGTGCCTAAGGAGACTCAAAGCCTTGATTCATCCCTGAATTCAGGTTGACAGATTCAAAAAGAATTTGGGTCAGTTTTTGCTGGTTGCTGTTTATGTCAGCAAGGTGACACTATAAACACTGCAGAGAAAAGGAAGCATATTTGCTTATTTTGAAGAGTATACTGCTGGAGGGACATGGTAAGAGATAATGAAGTGTTTCAGAAACCTGTATTAACTCTGGGTTGCATTCAGTTGTGTCCTTTCCCTGATGAGAGAGTATTTGATCCAGTGGAGACTAGAGGGGGTACAATCTTTGCTGGTTTCCCAAATCAGCTCTTTGCCCCCAAATTTTGCTTTGGAGAGTCAGAAGACCAATAGGTAGCAATGTGGGAAGGGGTGCAGGAGAAAGGGGGAATCTGCAGAAGTCACATCTTCCCCCTTTCTACTCAACTCAAGCCTCTGCTAGGTCAACTAGTCTTGTATCAGCAGAAGAACATTGCTGGATGCAAGTCTACCTTCACCTCATTTCTAATGTCATGCTTTGCTCCTATCTAGTCCTTCCCAACACTTCAGAACACGGATCAGGCAGCCTGTCTCAGATTAGACATCATCAGAAAACAGATTCAGAAGTGACAGGCCACCAATAAGGTACTCAGTGCAAAGCAGTACTGATTACATTCTCTGGTAATAGGATAGGATGTAAATGGAGGAGCCAATACTGGGAAAGTAGCCAAAGAGGAAATATTAGTTATAAAGGGTGCTTAGATTTATTCAACCTTTGTTAGTCTCAACCTTAGTTTTATTAATATTTATCACAGCTAAAATTAAAAGATTAAAGCATATTAATTACTACTTTATTAAAAAGGTCAATTGCAAGCCTTTCATTACAAAGTGTGTGGTCATAAAATGTTGGTACAATTTTTAAATGATAGTAGCATTTGCGGGCTGGGACACATTAATTCACAAAGCTGCATATAAATCTTTCTTTAAGTTGAGTGTCAAAAGAGAAGCTCAGGTTTTTATGTCCTGCATAAGCCTGCACTACTAAATTCAGTGAACTATAATCCTCATACTTTATTAACAGCAGTGAGGTCATCAAGTTTTGCAGGATTCAGAAAATTCTGTTTAAAATTTCAAAACACCGAACGTCTGTTTACCTTTTAAAACTTAATGGCTTGCAAAAGCCCATATTCTTTTCTTACTGGTTTGCGATCTTAAAAGATGAAGCTAGCACACAGAATTATCAATAGACTAAAGCCATTCCGACTGGACATTCCAGTTCAGTCACAGAAGGGACAAAGGGGCACAATAATGCTTACTGCTTCAATGCCCGGGGTCAAATTTATATGCCAAAGTGAACATAGGAAGAGAGATGAAGGACGCTCCAAGAGGCTATGATCTTTATCACCAGGTTAGTAGTAGGCATGTGTGCTTTCTATCAAAGGCTCTGCCAGAGAGATTATTTGCAGCTAACGTAAGTGCTGTCCAAGTGTCATTCTAACAACTTGATAGCCCACAGTGGGATCAGGTGGACATGCAGATATCATTCTTATGCATGCCTATTCAGCAGGGTTACTAGTCAGATAACACAGGTGTCACTCTAAACCCTTGGTAGAAGAGTAATGGGTTGGATGAAGTGATAATGAACAAAGCTCTGCTCAGGATATGGGCCTTTCCTGCCTTCATCTCTTTGCAATCTGTGTAAAGGTAAAGGTAAAGGGACCCCTGACCATTAGATCCAGTCGTGACGGACTCTGAAGTTGTGGCGCACATCTCACTTTATTGGCCGAGGGAGTTGGCGTACAGCTTCTGGGTCATGTGGCCAGCATGACTAAGCTGCTTCTGGCGAACCAGAGCAGCGCACGGAAATGCCGTTTAACTTCCCGCCGGAGTGGTACCTATTTATCTGCTTGCACTTTGACGTGCTTTTGAACTGCTAGGTTGGCAGGAGCAGGGACCGAGCAACAGGAGCTCACCCCGTCGCAGGGATTCGAACTGCCGACCTTCTGATCAGCAAATCCTAGGCTCTGTGGTTTAACCCACAGCACCACCCGCGTCCCTGCAGCCCGTGTACTCTCTGACAAAGCCATTGCTAAGAGTGACAAAACGAGGGGCTATGGCAAGAAGGGGTAACTGGGATAGCTATACAAGATGGAAATGCCTTCCGCTTGCCTAGGGAGCAGTCTGGATCCAAACCTATTTGTTAAAGTGGATTAATAAACTAGAAACAGTGCAGCAATAAATTTAAAACCGCCAGGAAATAATGTGTTAAGCAGACAGCACTTTGTACTTTAGTGTGCACTTACTAGGAAAAAACAATATTATCAAAATATGGCCTGCTTTCTAGAATAAAAATTAAGCTGGGCTACAATTTTTCAGAAGAGGAACATTTTCCAATAATTTCTCTTTTTGGGGTCCCCCTAAACTATAAGTGAAATATCATCCCCTCTTTTTTTTTCTGCCCATGAATAACATGGAGAATTTCAGGCACAACTATGGATTTAGTTTTAATATTAATTCTAATTTATTTAAAAAAGGGAGTAATAAGCTTGGCTTCTATTTCTTCCGGTCTTCTTTTTTAATCCATAGCTCAAACTGCTGGTGAAAGAAACAATACAGTCCCCCCACCCCTCTCACTCACTCAAAATAAAGAACCGAACCTTGAATCTGATACGCCATACTATTGTGCACTATTATTGTTTTAGTGTATACACATTTCACTTTCTGTGCTTTAGTACGCCCAAAGCTGTGCACTGACACAGTTTCTCACAGCTATTCCAGAACAGCCCAGAAGCCAAATATATGACTAGTGACACATTTCATTTTTCGGAGATTGCTCTTGGCAATGATGAGAATCATAGCCTAGTCAACCACAATGTCCAGAAACTTCCTAGCATTTGCTTACGCTGAAGATTGAGTTACAAGTTGCTCATTCTCTAAAACATGGTATAAAAACACTGTCATCTTGATGCTTTAAGTGTCACCCTTTAGCAAACACTGCCACTTGGGGCCTCTCCCCACAATTGCAATGACCGGGGACTTTACATATTAATGATACTGAGATTTTCAGGGGCAAAGCTTTCGTTGGAGGAAAAAACAGTTATAACAATTATCACATACAGTCGTACCTTGGGTTGGTTGCCTATAAAGACAGCATGTTTGGGAAGGTGACAAGGAAGCACAGGGCATTAGCGACTCTTTATCAGGGCAGGGCCTACGGAGTTGTACAATATCCTCCGCACACCATGCAGCAGGGCATCATTGGTGGGCCAACCAGAAAGGGAATAATTTTCCTTTGGGGATGCCACTTCTTTGTTGATCTGCTCCTTTGTTTTTAAAAACCTATGCTCTTATATATTATTATTATTATTATATTTATAAAATTTGTATACCACCCTATACCTGTAGGTCTCAGGGCAGTTCATTGTGGAATGGTAAAGGATACTTATTATCTGCCTTTTGGGACAATAAAGAGGGAGAATGGAAGCTTTTCCGCACTCCAGAATGAGAGCCGACTGTTGCGGACATGGCCGCCCTGGCTGGGAAACAGGTGAGGAGCAGGATGTTGTATGCCTTGTATGATTTTCTCTCTCTTCAGGATCTAGTTATAATAAGAAGTTGGTTACCTAAACTTCTCAATCTGGTTTCTACTTGAGGGCGAAATCATCCTGGGGATACCTGCTCCCTGTGATGAGAAGTGGAAGAGAAGTGCATGCACCCTGGGTGAAAGATGGGGGAGACTTGTTTCATGACTGGGGGGGGGGGTTGATGCAGGGTTGTTGGTTCATACTTTTTGCAATTTATACTGTTCTGATTAATTTAAAGTATCTTTATTGTTTTGATGCATTTATTGTTCTGGAGCTGGGATAGCTGAGTAGAGCATGAGACTCTTAATCTTACTCTGTCTTTACAATATATCTTTTCTGTGTATTTATATATTAAGAAGTGATGTCTTTATTTGTTAATGTTTTATTGTTGCTGTGCTTAGTTGCTGCAAAAGCAGCAAACATTAAATCAAAACGTAAAAAAACAAAATCAAATCCTATACATGCCTGCTGTAGAGTTCATGATGCTGACTCCCAAGTAAATGGATATAGGATTGCAGTCTTACAGGTTCTAACATTTTATTGTTCAGTTGTATTTATGATGACTTATCAAAACCTTAAAACACACCTGTCCCCTTCATACATATACCAAGCATATTTCCTACTCCTGCTATTAGAAGCTAATTTTCATAACTGGCCCATACTTTACTCTAAAATTAAGAAATACTGTTCAAATACCTGGAGGTAGGGTCTCGATGTTTTGCAATTTTTCGTTCCCATTATTACTGCGTTGTTCTTTGTTGTTTAATGCATTAACGTTATTTGGGTCATCCTGAGAAGACAAAAAACAGATTTGTCATTAAATTCACACTTGACAAAGTTTGTCAAGGAGAGAAATAACTACTTTACTTCCTGGAATCAATAAAATTTTAATTCAAAGTAAAGTGACAGCCTCAATTAGCAAGAGGGATTATTGAGCAATGGAGCATATATTCAGTCATTTCAGACATCCACTATATGTGGAACAAGTGAATAGTACAAGATCTATTGCCAAGGCTACCGCAAAAAATCCTTACGACGACAACAAAAACCATTTACTAGAAAACTACGTACCTTTACAGCTAACACACTGTGGCTGGCTAAAAATTATTAAATATCCAATATTCAGGAATGTGCATGACATGCAATGTGTTAAAATATATGCTGGGTAATCAGACCACTTTATCAGAACCGAACACCACAACTGGGAACCGTCACATATCTACAGCAAGTTATTTTTCCCACCTGTCTAGATTTTACTAAGCTCTGTTGTGATATTCTACTCCACGTGGGAGTTATTCGACCATGCATTAACTTTCCAAACATCTGTTTCTAATTCTGTATACTATGAAAATGAGAAAGTACCCTGTGAGTCACTCCTCCCTCCAAGCAATGACGAAATAAATGAAATAAACAGCTTCAAATTCTGAGAAATTTTAAGATGCAGGGCTTGTAACATGAGCTTGTTTTCTGTGTCATAGTTGTTTGATTTGCCATAGAAGGGATTAGACAATATGCCTTAGACTAGCTTACAATTTTATAATGTTAACAGCCAAATTCATTTCTGCGTTTTCACAGAACCAAGCACGAGGTCCTCAGCAACAGAAATTACATGGCAGTCACAGTAATCTATAAATTTCCCCCTTCTAATCGCAGGTATATACAGGTGGGGGGGGGCAGCCAGGTGCACTTGTCCTAGGCCTTGGAGGGCTAAACCGGCCGGCCGGGGGGCACCAGAGACTGGCTAGGAAGTGGGCTAGCTTGCTTCTGCATATATTATACTGAATATGAATACAGCTCAAATCAGTGGATTCATTGCTATCTTTAGCTTTAAAAATTGGGCATCCCTCCCCTCATCCCCCTATGTGCACTGCTGTACAATAAAGACAATATATTATGCTAACTTTTGTAAATCTTGTGTTTTGAAAACCAGTTCTACCCCAGTGTATTTTTAATGAGTTAACAGCAACTGGAAGAAATACCAACAAAAACCAGAAATGAGTAAATATGCCTATTTTAATGAACTTGTTGGTCCTTATTCTACATCTTGCATGTGAACTTTTCTTCAGAGTCATGCTTTCGTGTTTTGGCCTATTGATTTCCCAATAATCGAGTTTAACTCGGGTGGCCGTTAAGACTTTAAAGTTTGTGAAATATGAGCCTCTATGTAAACAAAAGCCGAGAGAGAGAGAGGGGGGGGAGAAACAGGAATACAGTGGTGCCCCGCAAGACGAACGCCTCGCAAGACGGAAAACCCGCTAGACGAAAGGGTTTTCCGTTTTGGAGGCGCTTCGCAAAATGATTTTCCCTATGGGCTTGCTTCGCAAGACGAAAATGTCTTGCGAGTTCCTGCGGTTTTTTCCCCCTTTCCCCCCCCCTTTTCCTAAGCAGCTAAGCCGCTTATCAGCTGATCCACTGATAAGCCGCTTAACAGCTGATCGCTAAAAGCCGCTAATCTGCTAAGCTGTCAATGGGCTTGCTTCGCAAGACGAAAAAACCGCTATACGAAGAGCCTCATGGAACGGATTAATTTCATCTTGCGAGGCACCACTGTATACCTATCGTCATTCTGATGGCTCTGTATTGGGGTGTTAGTTTATATCATTTTAGGAATTACTGCATTTGGTACGCACCTTTAAATTGTTGCATAAAAAGGCAACCTGTTTGAAACAGAAGGACCACAAGTTTACTCTTCCCAAATTAAAAATGTTTGTAGTTTCTTTTAAAGGTTAGATTGTATTACATTTGCAACACAGCAAGCTGTCAGTCCAAGTCAGACTGTAAATTCAGAATTCTACGCTGAATGACAGCAACTCTCCAGGGTTTCAGACAGGAATCTTTCCAAGCACAACCTGGCGATGGCAGAAATTGAACCAGCAATGTTCTGTGTTCAAATCATGTGTTTCACCACTGAGCTACAAGCCCTTCTTCAATTGGGGGTGGAGGTAGTGAGAGAACTAGAACCATGTTTTCACTATAATCCTAGCCCTGAACATCTGCATTCCTGGAAGTAGGGAGAAAATGATGGGACAGAATATTGGCTGAGGAGATGGCAGATAACTGCATAACAAAACAGGCTCCGTTTATGGTGCTATAATCCATAATTAAACGTAATTCTTACTGAACTCAATGGGACTTGGCAATACAATTGTGACAGGTTAATGCCAACATAGCTTATTTGCTAAATTTAGTTAATTTACACTCCACTTTTAGGTAGAAACACAAGGCAACTTACAGCACTATAAATTTCAAGGAATATTGCTTAGATAGAGTTAATACAGCCCCTGCTCTGATTTGCTCGTGCTGTATTTTCCCTATTGTGTTTCCCATGAAACATCTGAATGGAGAAAAAAGCCAAGCAGAGAACTACACAATCACTTCTGCTAGCTGGATATATCTTCACAGAAGTTACAGAGCCAGGGACACCGAGTGGAAAAATCAGAATTTCCAGTGGTAATAAAGAAAAGGGCACCCCCCCACCCCCACGGGGGCTTTGCCTTTTGAGATATATGACAGTTACTGCCCAAAAATCATGCACAACTGTAATTTTAAAGGAGACGATGGCAGCAGCCATTTCTCATGAACAGGCTTTAGTAAACTAAGCACAGAAGCCAATTTCTACAGACTCACGCCTGAAGCAAATATATAAAGGAAGTTATAAGTATTTAGATTAACTGACAAAGACAGCATGACGCACAAGCTTCACAGTTGAGAATAATCCCCGTCCTGCAATGTTTTATAGCAATACATTTACGTCAGCCCATGTAAAAAATGGCAGATAAAGCTAGGCAAACACTATTAGACGACTATTCAAATGTTCAGCATTGGGGGACTCAACTAATGATGCAGGAAGGTTTCTTCCACTATGCATCGACTAAGCACTTTTTGTTTCAAGACACAATACAGTTTGGTATGTTGTCTGTTGTTAACACAGTGGATTTAAAAGCAGCAAATCTATAATTTCGGTGATACCTTAGCTTTTAATTCCTATTTCTTATATTCACTACAGTCAGTGGCGTAGCGTGGGTTATCAGCACCCGGGGCAAGGCAAGTAATTTGCGCCCCCTAACCCGTGGATTTGCGCCCCCTAACCCGTGGATTTGCGCCCCCTAACCCGTGGATTTGCGCCCCCTAACCCGCGGATTTGTGCCCCCTAACCCTAACCCCCAGATGTTGCGCCCGGTGCGGCCAGCCCTCCCTGCACCCCCCCCCACTACGCCACTGACTACAGTACAAAAAGAGGAAGGTAACACTCTACATAGACAACCAAGGTACAAAATTTATTTGACCGTGTTTCTAAAATATGTCTAGATATCCTGACCAGAATTTATTTGTGCAGATCTGTAGCTCAAAACAGTCTCTCAGAAAGCCTGCAGAGTGTTTCTGAAATGTTGCAATTATTAATTACAACACCATATAAGGAGAATGCAGGGTAAGTAGAGGGCAGGGAGGAGTTGGGAAGGCTAGAATGATTTCACCCCAGCCAGCACAATCTAATCACAGTGCTTGGGAGCTTCTGTTGATGTTGCGGCTAGTAAGGTAATTCCTGCCTGTGGTCCACAAGTGGGCGACCTGTAGCATAGGGGTGCATTTATGCAGCCCCTCGTACTTCCTAAAATGGCCTATCAGAGTTCCTTCCATTTGTTTTCTCCTTGTTTTCATGGATTTTAAAAGTCTAGGTGCTTGCTCACCTGGGCTCCTAAAATATGGTGTTATTTTAATCTAAACTTAGAATAGTCAAACCTAGGAAGAGGAAACAGCTTTTTATCATATATTTTATTATATAAAAATTCAGACTAGTAATTGAATGCTGTGGGGTGAGGGGACAAAAATCAAAACAGAAAAAGTATCCCTTGGGACAGTAAATCTTCCCAGCTTGTAAGAACACAAATCTTATAAAACTAACTCATTAAAATAAAGGGAAAAGATGTTTCAGATATATTCCAAACAGCCAACACATTGTAAGAATCTCAAGCAGGGATAATTTGGAAAACATGGGAACATTTAAAAACCCTGTCAATGACTGCAAAATAAATCTTCACTTAATTATGGTCATTGTTGACCCACCATTATGTTTAGGTAGTTTAATGCAGCAAAGTTTTCAACTGAAGGTTAAAAAATTCACACTCTAATTGTTTGTATCTAAAATGAGAGTCAGCCCATATCTGTGCAATTATACACAGACAGCTGGATGAATGCTAGGTTTGCTGAGATGAATTTCTCCAGACTGTGTGGAATGTCAATTATACCTTAAGACTGGCTTCTATAAAATAATATATTCCAAGCCATTGCCATTATTCTGAATAATGCCTAGTACTTTGGTTTTACAAAAAGATTCCCAAAGGATTATTAAAATGGACACTGCATAAATTTGGAGGCATTGGACAGAATGTCATTTGCACAAGGAAAATAGTTTGTGTGTGGATGGTTTAATAAAATCCAAGAACACAATTTAAGATCTAGTGAATGGATTTATACAATTTAGGATGCTGAATACAAAACACATTTCAGTCACTAGCATGTTCTCCATCCCAAGATGTAGTAAAAGGCACAGAAAGGTAAAGTTGGATTGTGGCTTTTGGGAGGAGTGTCCCTCTGTCTACTTTAGGAAACTCCAAAATTAACTCTGCCCAGAAAGCACATATCTAAGAGAGATCTAAGTTAATTTCAGAAAGAAAACACATACCAAAAACTATGAACTAATCCAAGTAAGTTAATCAACACAAAGAGCTTTTCTATTCTAGTAAAGTTCCATAAAAGACAAGAGATATAATGCTCAAAAATGAAGAACAGAATTGCCTTCGCTACAAAAATAGTGGGACAATTTCACAGTTCCTATGAATGGGGCTCCATTTACAACAATTTACAATTGCCCCAGCTTCATTGTCCCCATCCCCCCAAATCTGCTCTGAAGGGTTGGGGCAGGGGTCAGCGGCCCACAAAGACCGTTTTACCGGCCCACGAGCCACCCCCGAACCGAGCCGAACCGCTTGGCAAGTCGCCCTTGCACTGCGCTAAACCAACACAGCGTGACCCGGGGACTCACCGAGCGGTGCCAGAAAGTGCATCTGTGCATACGCAGATATTGGAAACCGCGTCTGTGCATGTCCAGATGCCAAAAATCGCTTCTGTGCAGGTGTGATTTCCGACATCTGGGCATGTGCAGAAGCAATTTCCGGTGCCGTTGACATGCGCAGACGTGATTTCTGGCATCATGTTGCACCAGTCCGGCCCATGGACAATCTCCGTGGGAGTGATCCAGCCCATGGCTGGTAAACCTTGCCAACCCCTGGGTTGGAGGTTCCATACTGGGAGGTGGCACAGAAGGGAAGGAGAAATAGTGACAATCACTACTCCTCTCCCTCTGAGATTGGCAGCCCCCATGGATCACTAGCACTTCTGCAAATAGAAGTGCAACTCTGGATCTAAAACACTGTTTATACCAGATTAACAGGCCATTTCTGGAAAATTCAAAATGCATTGTGTAACAGTGTGACAGACATGAGAACAGCCTGGGATGTGTTGGAAGAGAAGATGCTTGCAATTTCTTAAGAGAAGCAATTTAACAGCCAAGTTTTCTACAGCCATCTGTGTGTTTTTATGTCCACTTTCCATTTGTAAATATATGCAATTTCTTTGCATTTAAGTGGTGCAATATTTAACACATTTGCTTCAAGAACAAAGTCGTACTAATAGAGTTTTCACTATGGTAGGTTTAGAAGGCTGCAGTGTGTATTTGTGTACCACTTTTCCCTTACAAGACCCCCAGACATTTAAATCAGATACAGATAGCAATTTGCGGTTTAGTGGGCCACTGAAAAAAAGAAGGGTTTGCAGTACAACCTGTCAATGTAAGCAAAACTTGACATAGTGCTGTGTTTCACTAAAAAGCAAGATACAAGTAAGACAGAGTGTCTACATCTTGCTTCCTCAACCTGGTGCCATCCAGAAGTTTTGGTCTGCAACCCCTTCAGCCCCAGCCAGCAGAGGGGGAAATGAAATGGATTATCCTGAAAGGCAACACGGTTGGATGGAGCCTAACAGGAGCACTCCATGCTCATGCTACATTTTGTTGCAGATCCCACTTGTAATGTTTGTAAAAGCAAAAATCAGGTCCAACTTCAAGAGTGGCTAGGGGAACTTATTACATCATATTGCTGATATTTCAAGCTTGCTAGTACTGAACCCAAGTTGCAACCATTATTGCCAACCTGTGCAGCACTAATACGAGCAAAGCACTTCACAATCGATATTAACTTGGAAAAGTAACTACTAGCATTTTCTGAATGTCGATACAGAAGTACCAGAACAGTATAGTGACCACAATCCAAAGGCACGCATAATGCTATGTGTGCATACTGGTGCATCTCCACCTTCCCATCCAGTCCTCCACATGCCCCTGAAATGCAACTCCTGGGACTTGGGAAACTCTCTTAAGCTACAAGTAACGGGAGAGGGATCATTTGATTCTGTTTGTGTGTAGAGAGAAGCATTTTCAACTTGCACACAGAGCCCTTTGGGTTCTGGAAAATACTTTTCTATTATGTCATGAAAATATTATTATAGGATTATAAGAAGCCAAGAACAGAATTGTTCTCATAGAAAGGGTGCTCTGAGCACATGCTAATAGAGGCTGGGGAGGGGGTCATTTTCCCTGTAGGCCCCGGAGAGCTGCAAATTCTCCAGAAATTGGCAAAACACCTCCCCTTCTTCCATAAATGAGACCCTCTGTCAAATAACAAAAAAGCTCTTCTGTTCACATTCTATGTCTGTAAGGGCACCTATAGGATTGCAACTGCTTGGCAGTCTCTGATTCTATTGCCTCTGGAGTGCAGGCATGACCAAAGTGATTTTTTGAAAATCACTGCCCCAGAGAAAAAGCGAGACACATTACACATAAAAAGCTGCTCCCATGTTTGCTTCAGCAATAGCAGTGAATACCTTTCAGCTACTTTTCACTAGTTAAACTCTCTCTCATTTGAGAGTTGACTCAGTCCTGGCTCAAGCAGTTTCCATCTGCTAAATGTGCTCTGATTCTTAATTAACACCAATATATTCAGAACCAAACACTGCTAAGAAAGCTGAAAATAACAGTCTTTGTACATAAATAAGCAAAATAAAATTCTGAGAACTGAAGCCAGGCAATAGCAATCAAGCAGGAGCCTGTCTTGTGTGGTCTTGGCCATCTAAGTGTCTTTCTGAAACCACAGATTAACAAGAAAGGGCAAGGATCTCTCATCCATGGAGGTAGAAACCTTGCAGGTAGCCAGCGGCTCACTAACAAGAGCTTGCTTTCTCCTTACAGTGCTCTGGCTAAGGAGGTTAATGTTACTTAACTACAAACAACCCTCAACTCTATCTAGTTCTATTAACATCTAACGAATTAAATACTTAAATATATTATACCATACATATCAAATTGTTGGATACAAAATAAAAAAAAATCCTTCCAGTAGCACCTTAGAGACCAACTAAGTTTGTTGTTGGTATGAGCTTTCGTGTGCATGCACACTTCTTCAGATACTGGTAGTTGGTATCTAAGGTGCTACTCAAAGGAATTTTTTTTTATTTTGTTTCAACTACAGCAGACCAACACGGCTACCTACCTGTAACTAGATTATTGGATGTTACCTGCTTCTATAAATTATAAATTTTAATAAATTAAAATGAGTAACTCTTATTTGTTTTGAATTCATTAAACATTTACCCATGCAAACATTTGCCTCTTAGAAGAGACTCTCACTGCTACTTTCCCCATGGGAAAGGGACACACACCAAGGGAATCTAGCAATCTACCTTGAAAGCCTTGCTGCACAAGGCAAAAACCGGATCCTATGCATGTTGACTGAAAAGTAAGTCCCACCAAGTTCAAATAAGCCCAAGAATACTGGTTCTATGTATCCAAACAAACTTCTGTTTGCAACACAAACACTTCCGTGCAATCTTACTGTAACATGGTGTTTTGATGACACAACCATGCCAAACCTTTATTTGCAAATCAAGAAACTCTTAGGACAAGTTTTGAAAAACGTAAGTTCAGACAGGTAAGAGACAGGCATTACAGTAGTTTGCAAAGCCCTAGAATATTGGAATGAATTATTATATACAGGGTTATAGAAGGATTATTTATAAAAATCCTTCACATTTTCTCTTATACGAAAAAAATCATTTCCCCCTAATATGAAAATAAGTAATTATAGAGATGAAAAACTCAGCTACCATCAGCCCACTGAGCTGACAAGGATATTGCAATCTCACCCATATGACATTTGTTTAGCATTGCTCAGATTTCAGTAGTCATTTGAAGCAGTCATACCTGTAATATATGGAACTATGACAGCAGCATGAGCTGAATTCTTGAGCTTCTGAGTATGCATTCCTAGATCAATACACCAAGATGAACCCAAGGATGCATATATGGTATTTAGAAGAATTGACAACATAATGACCAATAATGCGAAAAGAATAACTGTGTTAAAGACAAAAGGCATGACTGCATTGATGTTATTAGAGAGCATAGTAAGCCAGCCTAGACCTCAGAGGAGTGTTAATTTTTTTCAAGGCATGCTGAAGGTGACACACATTTGTCAAGAGAAATATTTCCTACTACATCTAGGTGCTTCACGGGCAGAGGAAACCTTAGTTAAAAACTGCCAGAATGACAGTAACAGAAGCAACTCAAGTCTACAACTGACTGAGCAACTTTAAAGGTCATGTAGCAAAAAGCAAGCTGAAGCAAGTTACAAACTGAAGTCCTAAAGTTAACCGAGAGATGCGTTAACTGTATAATATTTGTTTCTGGAAAACTTCAGTGTATCATTCTTAAAGCAAATCACACAGAAGGAACTTTGTTTCCACCGAACAGACACCAAAGCACAGGTCATTTCATGATACACACGCTATCAAGAACATTATATAATGATGAATATCTATCGGGCAACACTAACATCTGCAGCAAAACACTGCATCCTTTCTTGAACAGGCACAAGACCAAGCGCAAATCCCCGTCACCAAATAAATCTAAGTGCAGCTCAGTTAACTGCTGTTAAGTTTTGAACAAGTCAGACAAGGCCAATGCAGGAGCATAACAAAAGGTGTATTTCCGACTACATGGATTTTCAACTTTCAACAGTTCCTTCTTCTGAAAAGGGAAACTTTTGACTTATCAAAGCATAACTTATAGATAGGCTCAACTTTCTTCCCTTTTAGGTTTAAATTGGTAGGGAAGGCCATTCTTTTCTACAGAGCATTAAGAGGAACAGTTGTTTCACTCCCTACTGCTTATTTTTTAAGCCTGCAGTTTGTTAGTTCTGCTTGCTGCTGTGTCTTTATTCTGTGTTTTTGTTATGGTTTTGGTGGGTGGAAATTCTTCATCTTTATCTGTGAGGTACCCTTGTATATAATTTTTGGGTAGAAAGGCAAGATATGTTATTAAATAAATTTAATAAAATAGCACCTTGAACATGCAACAGTAGAGTTGTCAAATACAAGTCCTTGTTATCAAAAACAAGAGACGGTACATTTTAGGAAGTTCTAATCATAAAAAATAATTGCCTCAGAACAGCACAAAGCACTGTGTTATGACTACACGTGTGTCTGCTTTAAAAATAGATTCTAATTGAGTTTCCTCAGTGGTTGATTTTATTATGCTAAACAACTAAATTGCTGAAAAATCAGTAAGTAAACAGCTGCTTTTTCACAGGATTTAGAAACATCTGTTTGCTTTGATATAAACCAAGGCAGGTCCAGGGGTCTGCTGACATATACAACCCACTAAGGGAACAATGAAGTTCATCAGAGATGGCATATAAAAGCCTTAATTTGAAAACCATACTAAAGTATTAACAAGCACCGAACATTCAAGTCAAAGTAACAAAAAGTTCACTAATGAGTTGCGCCACAGTCTGACTAGACTATAATACTTTACAGTACAATCCTATGTGCACTTACCTGAGATTAAGTCCCACTGAACTCAATTAGAACAGCTTCGGAGTAAACCATCACAGAATTGATGGTTCACAGATATCCTTTTTTTCCCTTTTACTTCTATTCCCCTCAGCTATCCCTGCTCCTCCCAACACACACAAATGGCAAAATCCAACTGTTGGGGCAGGAGTAGTTTCTCCAGTCCTTTCCACTATTGCAACCCACAAAATTCATCTTGTTTATCAGGTGTTCTGCCTTCCTCTGCCGTGTGCAACTTGACTCACCTGCATCAGTCAGCTGCAAATTCATTCTACGGTGGTACCTCGGGTTACATACACTTCAGATTACAGACTCCGCTAACCCAGAAATAGTACCTCAGGTTAAGAACTTTGCTTCAGGATGAGAACAGAAATCACACGGTGGCAGCGCAAAAGCAGCGGGAGGCCCCATTAGCTATCTGGCTATAGTCCAGAATCAGAAGCAGATTGCTGACAAGACAGTTCCGTTGAGAACAATTTTAATAGCAAAAGTATGGGTTATGCATACTCAATGAAGGCACCTGAACTCACTCACATTCTCAACCTTGTGTAGTTCATTAGCCCTTTTACTTAAAAACATACAACAAAGAGGTTTCCTAAGTCTAGCAGTGGGTAGGTGGGCGGGTTCCTCAAGCAAAGCCTCTCTAAAAGAGTTTGAAGGCTGGCGAGCCTTGCTTAAAGGAAAGTGAAGAGCGATGAATACCTCCTGGGATAAGAGAACACTTTTTTTGTCAACTTGGGAAAGCAAGTTGCCTCATTCCAACAACCTCCACTGAAGCATGTACAAACAATGTAAACAACAGCAAACATGTTAAATTACGGGGGAGAAACATGGAATATATGTCTCTTGTATATAAACTGATGCACAAAGATTTAGGTACCCTGCTTCTCCAAGATGAAAAACCCTATTATGATCAGTATTAATTCTGTGCCTCATCCCATTGGGGGCTATAATCAACCAAGTCATACTGGACAAATTCAGTGGGTGGTATCCAAATAAATAGATCCACTAGCCCAAATACTTCCACTTGCACAACAGAACTTTCCCCTCTCTTCTCCCCACATGCCCCATCTACATCTGTTCTGGGGGTTCCTGCAACCGTATGGAATAGATTTGGGGAGGCCACAGGGGTGCACAGGAAGAGGACAGGGAGAAGTTCTCCCTCTAAAAGGACTTAAAGTAGCAATGGCTATTTATTTCAATGCAGTAGCTGGCTGAAAAACCCAGAAATAAGCTCATTGTACTCCCGCTGAGGTTTTGAAACAGATTCTGTAGGAATGAGGAGATAATTTTTTATTCAAAGGGTGGAAACTTATTCTCTGCAAAACAAGATTATTTCCAGGTTTAACTTTCATTCCCCCCACCCCAAACATGGTAGTCCCTTTAATGGCACTACAATAAGTAAAACACACACATCCTATATTCCACATTGCTTCCACAGCAAAAAGTTACCAGCTGGAAGGGAATAGGAACCTTCTGTTGCAAATTAATTCCTTTAGCATGCAACTGTGATTCCGCCCCCGACCCCCCAAGTTGTTCCTAGTTTGCTTTTACTCTACCTTTTCTCTCAAGAGTCCATAAATATTTGTGTCGAAGTTATTAAGCCATTAAATAAACAATCCAGTCATCATAAAATACGTTTGATAGCATGGGTGGCATTTGGCAAAGATGTGCTAGATTGAGCTTCAGAGTATTTCATTTCTTCAGCATATGAACAGGTGCTACCCAGAGAACCATTCAAACAGCTGTTAGACAGGCTTTTTTATTATTCAAGACAAAAAGAAACATGCAGTTCTCCAACCATATTCTTAACTACTGGTTTAATTATACCTTTCAATAATAAATTTGAAAAGAGAAAGATGGCAAGTTTTTGATCACATTTGGATGATTGTATCTTGGCTTAATAACCCGAGATACAAATGAGACTTGCACCTACACACGCAGCCAGTGACTTCCCTTCTCCCTTCACAGTATGAATTCAATGCAGAAGTCACCGGTTAACCACAGTTTTCTATTCCATCCAAACTGAGGAACTGTTTAACTAGCTGCTGGGAAAACAAGGCTCATTCATTCCATGGCTAATTAAGCTGAGATACAATGGTCCAAACAAGTTATCTGAGTGTTCTTTCAAAACAGAAGTATCCTAAACAATGAAGACTTGAAAGAGTAAAATCCTAAGAATTGTTTTTGAGAAATGTTAATTTTTTTTACCTGCCTTGAGTCAATGTTGTCAAACCTTTTAAAAATGCCACACAAAATCCAAAGGCTGGAAGAGACTTTGAATTACCAGGAGCATCTGACACCTGCTCTCTGCCTAGCTGTTTGGCAGGTAGGACCAGAAGCAACTGATATCCTTACGGACTGCTTTTCTGGCCTGAGAATACTCCTTTATGGTAGTTCTGCTGCTTTCCGAAGAATACATTCCAGAAGTGGCAGCGTACAACTATAGTTCCCCATAGGAGTTACTCTGGGCTTCAGTTGTGTCTCCCATGCTTTTATCATCAAAATAAAACCACCAGGAAAGGTCATCAAGGGGTAATATATCATCACTATATATTAATAATACCCAGCTGTCTTGCTTTTCCATTAAAAACTACATTTTTTGACTCCACGGAAGTTAGCAGTCATGGTAAGGAGCTTTGCAGTGGGGGGGGGAATGACATGAAAAGAAAGATTACATGCTACTCTCCCCCTGTGGACCTGATCCAGACTGTGGTAACAGACAGCTCCTTTTTGATCAAATCACACTTTTCAATCAAGGAACTCCCATGCCACATTTGGTTTGACTTTCAAACCGAAAAGGTATCATACATGAAGTCCTCCAACCTAAGGTTATGAACTTGCAACTCTGAAATGATAATTCTTAGCAAAGAATTAATTCGTACAAATGGTATTATTCTGTATTAGGCTATAAGGTTTAACAGGAGGAGCATTCCATTTACTAGAAACAAATCACAGTATAAAGAACTGAACCAGAGTGGTTGAAATGTTGAACTTGGATGAGGGAAGCCAAGGTTCAGACCACCACTTAGCCATGAAGCTTGCTGCATGGCCTTGGGCAAGTCAGAACAAGGTTACTGTGTGACCCTGGGCAAGTCACCGTTCTTAGCACAGGATGGCCAATCTCCCCAATTTCTTCTGTCTCCGCAAAAACACACCAATTCTGGCAGCAACAGCAAAAAGGGAAAGTCACCCAGCTTTAAATACAAGCCCGCTCTTAACTATTTATTTAGGTTGTAAATCGTAATTAATTAATATTGTATTTTTATACTACTGATATTCACCCTGTGACTTTATGGTGAAGGCTGGATAATGAATCCAACCATCATCATCCTACCTAGACTGCTTGGGGGAAGGACAGGATATAAATATGGCAAACAAAATAACGAAGGTTTCTACTTCTACCTAAGTGGCAAACATTTTGTATAACATTAAAATGGAAGGTTCTTATCTTAAAAGCAATTTCTTCCTAGGAATCTGCTACTGGCATTATTATGAAACCATGAAGGTCATCAAACAATAATAGACATGGTTGCATAACTACTGTTCCTTAACTTTACCATCCACTTCAGGGCAGAGAAGTGGAGGTTAGAAAGATATGAGGCCAACTCTCCATTGCAAAAAAAACAACAACAGGAAGTCCTTCTCATCCCACAACTGCTAGAAGCAAACACTGCACTTGCACACTTCCCCTTGAGTCTATGGAGGAATAATCTCAACAGTAGAGAGCAGCACATGCACTAGTCTACTAGGGCAAAGGTTGTACCCAATTCTCTACCCACCTTCCATCTCCTGTGATCACTCTGAGGCCACCTAGGCACTGAAGTGATCAAGCTGGGGGAGGGATTCAGATTCATCTCAGACTCTTCCCATCCTCTGTCCAATTCTGCCTCCTCCAACTTCTGTAATCTCCTTTCACTGAAATGACTGTGTAAAAGAGGCTTGGGCCTGGAACATGCCTTCCCCATTCAACTTGAGAGTCCCTTGCCCTTGCAATTCTTTTCCCCCAAAGGAAAAAAGATTTACGGATTCCCACATTAGTTTTAGAGCAGCCATGTACAATACATCGATCGTAAGCTCGCGGTCAACCGCCAGGTTGTTTGGGTTCTTTCTGGTCGATCAGGGGGCCTAGCAGCTGCTGCCGCTATCAGTCTCCACAGCAATACAAGCCTGAGCAGTATGAGGGCACCGGGAGATAGAGGGAGGCGTGAGGGAGCTGAGGAGAGGTCTGTGCGCTGCTGCTGGAGGAGGAGAGGCAGGCTTAGCATGACTTTCCCAATGGGGAAGGGAGTGGCTGAGCTGGGGAGGGGTCTGCGTCCACATCAGCTGTGAGGCTCCCTTTGAGGGGGTGGGGAGAGAGAGACTAGGAAGGGAAAGAGAGAGAGAGCGAGACAAGCTAGCTCCTCAGGTCTGTGCAAACTAGTATACAAATATAGTTTGACTTTTCTCACTTGTTTAGTTACTTCTCCATCCAGTAACTATCTGGATCTGTCATAATGATATCCAGACATAACTACTGTATCTGTGAAATAAAGATCCATTTATTTATTTATTTATTTACCTTAAATGACTTTGGAGGGTGGTAGATCACTGCCAGTTTTTGATACTTGTTGGCAGATCGCAGGCAACTCGAGGTTGAACATGCCTGGTTTTAGACTATGTACCAAACTGGATAAAGGCTCTGATGAAACTACTGCTGAGATTTTCAAAAGCAGCTGCAGAGTTCTCTACTACAATGCGAAATCTTCTTGCCAGCCTTGAAGCAATAGGGTTTCTCTAAAAGAAACTGGGGTTGCTTCCCCCGTAAACCTGTCAATGGATTACTGTTGAGCATTAAAGGCGCTGCACATGTTTGTTCTTTCTACTAAATAGGAGATGAGGATTGAGAAGAGGCAGACTACACATAATTTAATGCTACAGCCTTTGCTCTATCATTCAACCTCCAAACGACTAGAGAACGGCTAGGATTTGATGAAACCCCAGGTGATAATGCAGCTCATTAAAATGAAAGCCTACCATTAATCTTCTCAAGTCCTTTTCATCCCAACTTATCAAAATTGTTCCCAGCGCACAAGGCTACCTCTTTCTTCTTCTTGGATGCCCCATAGAGCACTTGGCCTTTTGCCTTGCTTTTCTTCAATGCTTTTGACAGTCAAAGGAAAGTAACACAAATAATGAAATAGGGAATACAAAAAAATAAAAAAAGGAAATGATAGGGCACCTCACTAAGTATTATAAAGAAGTTCGTTACTTAGATTTGCTCCCTACTTTTGTTACTCTTCACTGAATGTTCTGCACAGGCATTGCTCAGTCTCATGCAAGGCCCAATACTGTGGCTGTCAATTTGTCTCAAGACCCCAGTGACTAAGCAAGCTGAGCCAAGAGATCTGGTCTCCCCGGGCAACTACAAAACCCTAACAGCACAAGAACCATGGGTTGCGACAGGGACAGGCTGGCAATTTCCTCTGGTGAAAGATCTGCCATCAGGGCTAAGCACGGCCTGCACTTTCCCAACTTCACACACCCACAAGAAGTGCCATGCCCAGCTGATGTGGGATAGGGCTGGCACTCTCATCAGGGCAAACTGCCTGCCAGCCCTGTCCCACCTCAGATGGGCATGGCAGTTATTGAGGGTGTGCGAAGTTAGGAAAATGCAGGCCATGTGTGGCCCTGACAGCAGATCATTCACGTGCTTTGCAGTTCTGACACACTTTTGCTACTCACTGCATCTGCATCTTCAACCCTCAGGTGGGTAACTGAATGCTCGATGTCGCAGAGCAAACTTGGATAGCCAGTCCCCTTCTTAGCTCTGCAGAAGGCTGATCACCAAAGAATTGATGCTTTTGAATTATGGTGCTGGAGGAGACTCTTGACTGCAAGAAGATCAAACTGATCCATTCTGAAGGAAATCAGCCCTGAGCGCTCACTGGAAGGACAGACCCTGAAGCTGAGGCTCCAATACTTTGGCCACCTCATGAGAAGAGAAGACTCCCTGGAAAAGACCCTGATGTTGGGAAAGATGGAGGGCACAAGGAGAAGGGGACAACAGAGGACGAGATGGTTGGACAGTGTTCTCAAAGCTACCAGCATGAGTTTGACCAAACTGTGGGAGGCAGTGGAAGACAGGAGTGCCTGGCGTGCTTTGGTCCATGGGGTCACAAAGAGTCGGACTCAACTAAACAACTAAACAACAACTATTGTCAGCTGAAAGGCGAGCTCCAAAACCCCAAGGGTTTTGCTTTACAGCTCTAATTTCTATCATAAAATGAGCCCCAAAGCTATTTTTGTTTTGTTTTCTGACTTTTAAAATTGGCTATTTTTACTTTGAAGGAAAAGTAGCTGTGTGGGGCTGAAATTGAGGTCACAATTTTGATACAAATTGCAGTCTCTTGGGAGTTTCTCATTAAACACACACCCCTTTGGTTGTATATGACTAAAGGTGCTGTTAGCAGCTGGGAAGGGGCATGAGGACCAAACTGGGAGTCCACATGGCTTCTTTTCCTTCAAAATTTGCTAAACTGTTGTTTAGATTGCTGTAACCCCCTTCCCCTATGATCTTCTGATGAAAGGCAGGTAATGAATCTACTACTACTACTACTACTACTACTACTACTACTATTTATTATGATAGTAAAAGTGAAATTATTCAACACTTCATTGAAAAGTGCTACTGAGTTCCTAACAGTTTTTGTTGTTGTTATATATATTTTCAATTAACAGAGCCTAAAATTAGATCACAGCATGGGGGGAGACTGAACTTGTAAAGGTTAAGCACCGCTACTCTTAACTAATAGTAATGGCTAGTTCAAAACCAGCAAACTTCAAGCTGATTTCTAATGCTGGTTTTAATTAACCAAGGTTAAGGTGAGCCACAATACTGGGCATGAACAATATGGCAACTAAAAGCACAAGTGAATATTTCTAATTGGAGCTCTCAAATGAAACCAATTTCAGTCAAAAGCACAGCAACTTGCATTTGGAGCCATATTTATAAAGCACCTAATGTAAGTGGTGGCTGCAAAAAGCCACTGCAAGTTTGCTTTAAGGCTCCCCACTGTTCCTTTGCAGCTGCAGGCTTACCTGTCCCATACCCAACATGTATGAGGTCAGGTGGCTTGCCCAAAACAGCATCACTGGGCAAACTGAGAAGCCTCTTGTGCTTTGAATCCATGCAATGAGGTGAGCTCCTTTTGCTTTGTCCCAGGTCCTGCCAACCTATCAGCTCGAAAGCATACCAGTGCAAGTAGATAAATAGGTGCTGCTGCAGCAGGAAGGTAAACAGAGTATCCATGCGCTCTGGCTTCTGTCACTGTGTCCCACTGCGCCAGAAGCAGTTTAGTCACGCTGGCCATATGACCCAGAAAGCTGTCTGTGGACAAACACTGGCTCCCTCAGCCTGAAAGCAGAGATGAGCATTGTACCCCATAGTTGAATTTGGCTGGACTTAACCATCTAGGGGTCCCTTACCTTTACCCTATTACTGGGATAGTGGAATGTGCAATCAGATAAATCTAAGGCCTTGCAAGGAAAGAAACACAAATTTTACATACCCTTCAGACAGGTATGAAGGTTCTCCATGCGTGGAGAAGGGGAAGGTGTGCAGTTCACTCCTAGTTCCTTAAACCCTTAACAAAAGCTTCGTCAGCACTGATTCTTTTTTCTAACACAGGGAGAAGGGAGCCAGCAGTCATGGCAGTCCAGGAGTCCAAATTCCAGAAGAATTTTTTTGCCATTTTAACTGGAGGACAAATTTTAATCCAGGCTTCCTCAACCTCAGCCCTCCAGATGTTTAAAGGCTAGAATTCCCATCATCCCTGACCACTGGTCCTGCTAGCTAGGGATCATGGGAGTTGTAGGCCAAAAACATCTGGAGCGTCGAGGTTGAGGAAGCCTGTTTTAATCTATTGTTAAGAGTTTGCTAATTGCCATAATTCATCAATTAGAGGCTTGCAAGTTGGTACTTTCAGCGTAATCCTAACAATATCAATGGTAGCCAATTTATGACCTAATCTCCTGAAAGGGTAACATACACTTGCGTTTGAGGGAATAACACAGAGGTGGGGGCCCTGTGGGCCTCCAGAAGGTATGGGGCTACAATTACCACACCTGGCCATTGAGCATGCTGGTTGGGGCTGATGGGAGTACATCACCATGTCACAGGTTCCCCACACCTGCAATGATTTTTCAATGCATATAATGCTCCTTTCCCTCCAACACTGCAATTTTTTTCTTTTTCACAATAGCCATTTCACACAAATAGCTCCCCATGTGAAAATGAAGTGGCAGAGGATGTGAGTTTATCATGCCAAGAATAAGAATACATAATAAGCCCATTCCATATTTACGAGGAAAGAAAGACCAAAAATAACACTGTGTGTTTTCATGAGCAGGAGTTCGTTCTGCAAGTCCCTGAATTAAATAAAACTCTATATACACCGTTGCTGAGAGCAACTACTCAGAACTAGTAATCAGGAAACGCATCTTGTCTAAATTCACAATTGGATAACTTAACTTCAAAAGCTCCCTGCAAGTAATCAGTTTACATAGATATATGGCAAAAGAGATGCCATTCATCCAGAAGCCCTCTGGATGGAGAGTAAGAAGAGCTGATCCCACTCACTTCTGAATCTGGCCCTGCCCATAATAGGATGCAGCCCCCAACAATTTATCCCAAATAGAACGTAGCACCCTTGACAGGAGAAAAAAGAAAAGGGAAAAATATTCCCCATTGCTGTCTTACCGCCAGATTTTATTTTTATTTTTCATTTAGAACTTAGGCAAATTCTAAACCAAGATATTGGGAACCACAGCTTCATCACTACTCGGAACAGTTTAAACTGAAACCAAATATGTACACATTAGTTACATATTTAGATACGCTACTAGACAGCTGGGAGAATGCACAGAGCTAAAAGCAATGAAGATTCGGCGCCCAGAAATGCAATAAATTATCATGGCTTCTAAACAGTGTGATATTTGAAGCCAGAGAATATCATCTACTTACTATTCATTCTGGGATCACACCCTGCTTAATTATAGAAGACCACCATTTTCAACTGGAGTGCAAGCTAGGCTTTAGAGATTGAATTGTAAATTCAAAGAGCATACATCTGTGGCATTATAGCACATAATATGTAGAAGTATGACCAGATCACATATTAGGCAGATGTTCAGCAAAACATACCTCTGTTGCCTATCACATCCTTAGGTTAGCATCATTGCACCTTTTAAAAGTGCAATAACTATAACACAATAGTTATAGTTGTAACACAACAACTATCAGAAAACATAGTGTCAAGATAGGGAGAGAGGGACAAACATCCTGTAGTTGGGGCAGGCTCTCCTGCTGAATACAAAAAAGCAGCCCAGAAGCAAAATATGTAGGGTTTGAATATACATTAACTATACCCATGTCAATAACAAGAAACACACTCCTTTTGACCATATTAGACTATCTCCTACATGGGTTTCACATACAGTGCTACCTCTGCATACGAATTTAATTCATTCTGGGGGTCCGTTCTTACCCCGAAACATTCACATCCAGAAGCACCTGTTCTGCGCATGTGCTCACGGTGGTAGTCCGCCTCTGCGCAGGCGGCGAAAGCCTTTCCGTTACTTCCAGGTTTGCCACGTGCGTAGCCCAAAGCATTCGTATCCAGAGGTGTTCGTAACTAGAGGTACCACTGTACACCAAAGCCATTTGTTTTAAAGTGGTTTAGGAAGGATATATTTTCCTAAAGAAAAGCAGTTAGGTCATGCTTTTAAAAAGCAGTGGGAAATCATCTCACTCAATTTTTAGTAACTTAAGTGGTAACCTATACTGCTATTATTTTTCACTATTAGTACACATTATAGGACTTCAATCCCTGCATGAATCTATTACAGCTGATCAGAAGTACAGAAGTACAGGGATACTGTCATGCATCTTACGACTGAAGAATAATGGACCTTGTTACCTGGTGCCAAATTAGGACCAAGAATCTCTGTTTTTAAGCCAATACAAGATATGAAGAGAACTTTGCTAGTTCAGCAGCAACAGTCAGTGTCAGTGATCTACAGCAACCTTGGCTATGAAGATACACATTCTTCCAGGTTTAAAAATGTAGGGCATATGTAGCTATAAACTTTTGATATGTGCCAACCTCCTGCTTTTATAGTTAGTTTGTGGATCGAATAACTGTTTGTAACACTTTGTTGTTATTATTCTGTGACTAACTTGGCTTTCACAGACTTCTGGCATGGAAGCTAAAGAACATTGTGTAAGTCCATTATTTGTCACTGATACAAATCCAAATTTCAGTTAAGCTCCTCATCAGTAAAGAAAAGGTAATGAACCCATCAACTGTGCCAGCTAATTCTCTAGCTGTACTGCTTAGACCTACATTTAGCAACATTCTTTAAAAGGCTCTAGCTTGTCAACCACACAAGCAGCTGGCACCGATGGACAATGCACTTGCCATATCAAAGAAGCCTATGGAAGTGCAAACTCTTATTTTTGCCCATTGTTTCTAGTTAAGATAAGCCAGCCTGCAGCCTACATAACCAAAAGTACTTCCAACATAACCAAGTTTACTATGAACAGCCATCAGAATTCTGTTCTTTATATGGACATATTTACTGCACCATAAAGATATCACAACTTCCTGTCCTGCTGCAGTGAGTGTCAAGTATCTATCTGAAGACTGCCAGTATGACCGACAGGATATTTGAGTTTGGCTCTCATGATCCGACTGTATAAATCTTAACTACATTTGCATGATTCTCATGGGGAAGCAGTATGTATTAATTACCTCCACCAGGGGACTTCCATTACTGAATGATAGGCTGCACTGTGGAAAGTAGGCATGATCTCCTGTATCCTGTGGAGGAAAGACTATGAGTGGAATTCAACATTGTGCTAACATGGTCATTCCATCAGCACATGAATTTTGCTTGCTAAATGAAATGATATCCCCTCTCCTCCCCTGACACATTCTGGGAGTTTTCCTGACCCTCCAGAGCAGATCTGGGGAATGCATAGGGGAAAACATCAGGGGAAGTAGAGGAAGGAAAATCCTGCCGCACTACCAACAGTCCTTGCACTGACTTCAGTTAGTGTAGTGGTTTAGTTGAATCCAGCCCAATGCTTTTAGATGCAGGCAATGGTGCCATACCCTCTGTGCAGGAACCACAATTGGCTAATGGGATTACCCAATCATTTTGCCGTAGAGGTGGCAAATGCATCTTGATATCTGATAAGGTAGGACATAGGCAAACAGATTTGTTTAAATGGCAGATTTGTTTAAATGGCAGGAGTTGGATTATCTATGAATATTTCTGACAAGAATACAAGCTGTTTTAATATATCATCTTGAAGAAAAGCTGCTATTAAGATAACATGCTAAACGTTAAACACAGTTCTAATTTCTCACAGCAGGTTATTTATTGTATTTTTTTACAATTATTTTGTCATTCAGCTGTCACCCAGAGAGAACATCAAAAGAAAGCCAGATGTTTTACTAATGGAAGTGAGGAAAACATTTAGCAATTAAAGCTATAAAAAGTATCGTTTAACTACTTCACTATGAACATAGCACTAAACAGCTGGTTAAGCCCAGAAAAATCAGTTGCCAATTTGTGAAAATCATACTTTAAAAACTGTATCTCAGTGGGATTTTTCATAACAAAGTGAATTACCCAGTGCCTAAATTTTAGTTAGAGGTCATGAAGAATTTTCAGCATAACCAGAACAGTGTTTCAGTAATTAAGCAATCAATGATAACAGCATGCTAAAGAACCTCTATTGTCAATATTCCTCTGAGATTATGAGTACTGATTGATGGTCCTTCTTCAAAAGCCACACAATATATAGTCACCTCCTTTTCTGGCAGTGCAAATCTTGACACAACTCTGCCATTTGCATGATTCTCAAGCTTTTTACCATATGTGGCAAGACTGTTTAACCCTAATCTGATGAACTCCCTAAAGCAAGTTATGTAACTAGGGCACAGGCTGCAGCAGTGGTTTCATGAACAGTCATGCAGATGGAAGCTGCCATTATGTGGTTAAGCACTTTCAGCTAAATCAAACTGACCTGGTTTACCAGTAGTAGTATGGTTTTCATCTTCCACAAAAGCACTGTGGCAGAGAGACAGCAGGAATGAAATGTAAACTTGCTTATTTTATGCAATCTGCAAGATAGGCTGGAAGAGGAGGAAAGGACAGAGAATGAAGAAAGAGCTGTGAGTGGAGGGGGTCCTCTTCCCATTCCTTTGAACCTCCTGGGAAACTCAACAAACCAGTTGTATCTGAAACTGGGTGTGGAGAGGGCAGCTGAATGCCACACAGCTGTCGGTAGCCTGAGGAAATACTTATCCACCTTGAGCCTGCCCATAAAAAGCAAATCTAGAGTGAGAGACTAGGGTGAAGACCACTGTTTCCAGAAACTCTTCTCATTGTGAGACCTTTATGCGTGCACTGAGAATTTGTTGGACCAGTGAGTAAGAACCCAGAGACTGAGAAGGAGGGTGTGTCAGAAGGAAAATAAATAAATAAATATAGAAATTAAATAATCAATCTCAATAGAAAGGACAGATCTTGTAGGATAACCAGTCTCATATAACAACATGCTTAAGTTTAATTAATGCATGATGGGGTTAATGCCGCAAAGTAAGCTGTCCTGCCAGGCTTAACCTAGGTCACTTCCCATTACCAGGTGCAGTAGTAAGATGTAGTTAGGACACCAGACAAATACAAAACATGACAGAGCTAGTTTTGATTTGCATATTCAGTGTAAACAAAAATGTATTACTAAAAAAATCACTTATGAATGACTTTCAAGTTGCTAGCACACCTTTTAAAGCAGCTTAAGCTAAAATTTATTTTTAACAATTCAAGTTACATACAGTGGTGCCTCGCAAGACGAAATTAATCCATTCCGCGAGTCTCTTCGTCTTGGGGTTTTTTCGTCTTGCGAAGCACGGCTATTAGCGGCTTAGCGGCTATTAACAGCTTAGCGGCTTTAAGAAAAAGGAAACAAACTCGCAAGATGTTTCGTCTTGCGAAGCAAGCCCATAGGGAAATTCGTCTTGTGGAACGACTCAAAAAACGGAAAACTCTTTCGTCTTGCGCGTTTTTCGTCTTGCGAGGCATTCGTCTTGCGAGGTACCACTGTATGGCTTTTAAAAAAGGGCGAAGGGAATCCTTCAACAGCTTCTGTAGAAGACTGGAAAACTGCTAGGACTGCCTCATTCAATAAGCCACTGTTCACCTGCCTGGCAAACATCCATATATATGAGAGCGACTTAAGTCACCAGCATGCAGCAGTAATGGCAAGTTATTCATCTTCAGTTAATTAAGTAATATTTTGCACACATACACAAAAAGCTACTCTAATTTGCAACTTGTCAATTTCACTATTTTTAGCATCACATTTAGTGAGAGCTGTCTATTCAGTAGGGGGGAACTTGACTTCCATTTTGTGGGAAGCTCAGTTGGAATTCAGGAGTGCATTATGGTATATATTATTCCACGTCCTTCAAAAGAAGAATATATCTAGTATACCATCAATATGCTAAAGTATTTATTTTCAATATATTTATGACCAACCTTTCATCAAAGAAGCTCAAGGGAGCATAACTCATTCTTTCCCCCTCCATTTTATCCTAATAGCCCTGGGTTCTAATCTCACCTCTATCTCATGAACTCATCAGGTGCTTTTAGACAAACCACTCTCCCTCAACCTTAGGCTCACACCTGGGTGAAATAGTACCAATTTTCATTACAGAGTTGTAGTGTAAGGGCATATGTTGAGCACACTGAACACTGAAAGCACTATACAAAAAAGTACTATCATTAAACTGCTAGAGAGCCAATCTAGAAGAGTTTTCTCAAAGCTCTGCTAATCTTGTCTCCAGAACTCTGCAAGTCCTGTGTTCCACTGGGACCACACAACATTTGGAACAAGGCACTGACAGATTAATGGACATTGAAAGCCATTTGAAACCTGTTTTTTAACTTAAGATTCAAAAGACAAGAATTATAGAAGAGTTGGAAATCTCTTGCCCAAAGTAGGAAAATATCTTAACCTTCAATACAGTAATGTTGTGGAATGACTACTCTGTCTGCCTACCACAGATCCCTTGAGCAAAAGTTAAGACACAATTTTTCCTACAGCCGCAAAATATTTCATACTGGACAAGATTTCACAGCTATGGAAATGAGTTCGGTAGCGGCACCAATGGATGTTGATAATCAAGGTATAATGTTTACTTATTTATAGGATACCAGTACCTAATGCCCATACCAATCTTTTTTATTTTGTATAAAATGTAAGGTAGTAGTATAAACAAGTGAAATTTATCACCCAATGTATTTTCATCAACATAAGCTGATATTAATATATACTCAATATACACAATCAAAGTGCATCACAGGGTTGAAATTAAAACAGAAAAGCAACAGAAGCACATTGCCCTCATTGGAAAAATGTTATATGCCTGGACATCTCAATAAGAATTCAGTTAGTTCTGCATAATACTCAAGGGTGGGGAGGAACACTCTTCAATTTGCAAGTCTATGTGACACTCCTTCATCAAGATTAGCTTGGTGAATAAGTGAGTCAGTGTAGGATAATGGTTAGAGTGCTGCTACTAGGAACCAGAAAGCCTGTGGTTTGCTAGATCTTGTGACCTGGCCTTGAAGGTCACTGTGTGATCTAAGGACAATTGCTACCCCATAGCCTAACCCAGTGTTTCCTAACCTTGTGTCTCCAGCTGTTTTTGGACTACAACTCCCATCATCCCTAGCTGGCAAGACCAGTGGTGAGGGATGATGGGAACTGTAGTCCAAAAACAGCTGGAGACCCAAGGTTGGGAAACACTGGCCTAACCTACCATACTAGGTTGTTGTGAAGATAATAAAAGACGGGGGGGGGCATGCACATCTCTATTAGCTGTGCATAGAAATAAAGGATAGAAATATAATAAATATACTGTACTGCCATTTCAATGTTCTATTTCCATAGAATACTTATAAGAAAGCAGTGACCAGAACTGAGACAACACCAAGGATAAGTGACAGAACAGAGGCGCACACACAAAAACTGGCTGAACTTAGTAACTGAATGAACTATCACTTGAGTACCATGTAAACTAAATAATCAAGATTTCAATATAGCCAATCTGATATGTTAAAGTTGTAATTATTTGCTTTGTAAGTAATTAAAGTGAATTTCCCAATTTCCCCAGCAGTAGGATTTCTATTCATAAAGCACGCACACCACTTCAAGTTTTATTTCAAAGTCTGACATCCCCTGTTAATGAGCCTTTTACAACAATTTCAAAAGCTATTACGTTTACACACCTCTTCCTCTGCTTACAATTACTAGGCCATTCTAAAGGTTGGAATTAAATGTTATGCTTCACTGAGAGAAAATAGAATCCTAAATCACCAATCCGTGTATAATTGTTCATTTCCCCCACTTGTGGTCACAGACCTTCAGCTCAACTGGGTCATTACTTCAGACTTTCTCCACTTTAGATCCATGTTAAGTTTGTAACTCATTTCTGTAATTCTAACCTTTTACATTTCACATTTCTTAGCTCCTAAAATGACATGTTTTATTCTCAACTTTGAGCACACTATTCATAACACCCAATAAGACAACTATGCTAATGGAAGCTTTCATGGACATAGGGCAACAATTCATTTGTTTACTCCTTTGGACCAGTACTTTGAAGCACTAATGTGGTCACTGGTTCTGAAAGAGTGTGACTATTACAATCAATGCCAATTTTTGGCACACATGACCAACTGGCTTGGTTGGAGAATCAAGTAAAAATAGTACTAGCAAGAATTTCTTGTGCTTCTATAATCAGTTTATTACTTCCTGAATCCATGTTGTGACAATTTACTACATAATATTTCTGGCCACATACTATACTGTGTTTCCAATACTTAATCCTCGTACTTTTATTTGCCAAAGCAAGAAAAGAAGAAAACTTTCAAATCATCTTGAAATCAGTTCTTGGTATCCCTTTTTATGTACCAGAAACTCGCAATATATGAAAGGAATCCCTGGATTTCAAAATCTTGCATTTTTTATTTATTTAAAGCAAGTGAATTCAATTATAAAGACAGACTGTCAAACCACTGAACTGAACTCCAATGTAAAAATTTTCCAGGACTGAAGAAAAACCTCAAATTTTAGGGCAGGGGTGGCTACTTGTCTACTTGTAGCTCTCTAGATGTCACTGAACTACAAGACCCAACAGCCCCAGGCGTTATGATAAATGGTTTAGCAACACTGAGACTCTGGACATGAGTTAGTAGCACTGCTCTATGCCTCCGATTCACATATTGCCTGAAATATTGCCTGCTCAATGAACTATCATGATAGGCCACCTGAAAGATTAAAACAGCTTAGTGAAGCAACTGTTTCAGCACTGCACCTATTCAGCACTACCCAAATATTTACAGCCAAAGAACAGGTACTGGAAAAGAGGCCTGCTCTTTACATTCCAGAAATCTGAAGATCAACCCACTGGACCCAATTATAGCTAAAGAACACAGCACTAAACGAATACAGTGGAAAGCAGTCAATTGTCTGAAAAAATTAACATTCACTTCTAGCTTCAGCAGTATTTATACCCTCAATACTGGGCCGGGGGTGGAGGTGAGATATACCACTTCACCATAGACAAGCGGAGCAATGAAATTATTTCCAAGGTCGGAGCCTATGCAGAAGAGAGACTCGTCGCGCCATAAATAAGCAATTCATCCAGAGAAGTGACAATCCGGAGCAATTCTTACCAGCTTCCCCCCTTTCCCCTAACACCGCTCCCTCCCACGCCAATTCCCCCACAAACTGCGACGTGGCTCGCTTCTGTTGGCTGCGAAGCGACTCGTGCAATGACGAGTTGGAAACCAGGCTGAAGTCCACAAAGAAACCATCTGATTAATTTCTTTTATTTTCTTTCTCTATTTTTTTTTTGAACAGGGAAAAATGGGTAGAGTCAGGGACGCTACTGTATTCCTCTCCGAAGAGAGCCAGCAAAAGGGGGGGGGGGAGAGAGGAGGCAGGCGATCCCTCGCGCTTGGAGGGCGAACTCCTTCCACAGAGCGAGAGAGAGAAGGGGAGGCAGAAGCGGCAGCCTAACCTCGTGTCGATTCCTGGATGGGGTGGAGACGGAAAGCGGAAGAGGGAGACGCTGGAGGGGAAACCCCCCACCCCACCCCCACTGCCTCGCTTCCCTCTCCCTCCCCACGTCGCAGGCGGCTTTCCCTCCCCGGCAAGACAAGGAAGCAGCGCCCTCTCCCTCACCGACCGAAGGGAAAGCCCCCTCGACCCCCGAAATAAGAGAAGGGGGAAGCGGGCAGCTGGGGAGAAGGGGGGGCGCCATATTTTACGGCGCTGCTTTCGAAGGGACTCCTGGCCCTGAGGGGAAAGGGAGGGGGCAGGAGAAAGAAGCTCGCCGCCTCCTTCGCCCATCGGGGAGGCGAGAAGAGACGCGGGGGAAGCCGAGGGGGGAGTTCGTTCCCGCTCGCCTTTGGAGCAGGAGACGTGAGGAGGAGGAAGCCGGTCCTCGAAGCGAGGCGCGTGGGGCGGTTCTGCGGGCGGCGGGACGGGCAGGGCGGCGGGCTGAGGTGAACCGCGGGGAGAGAGGAAGGGCAGGGAGCGGGACGCCGCCGCGGTCACGGGAAGGCGGCGGCGGCGGGACTGGCACTGTTCCGCCACGGGAGGAAGCCAGCCAGGGAGCCGCGGCGTCGCCCGGCCGGTGTGGGCGCCTGCCTGCCTGGCGCTCTCCTTGCTCACCTTCCTGCCGCCTCCGGCGAGCGCGGCGCTGCCGCCCGAGTACATGTAGTAGGCGATGCCCAGCACCCAGAGGAAAGCGAAGCAGAGCATCAGCCGAGACCGGCGCCGCATTCTCCCGCCCGCCCAGTGCTGCAGCAGCGGCACCAGCCGCCGCCAGGCCAGCAGGAAACGGGCAGCAGGCGCCGCCGCCGCTACCTCCGCTGCCGCTGCCGCCGCCGCGCAGGGTCAGGGGGCAGAGGGCGACGGCCCACCCCCTAGCCAATCGCGAGCCGGCCTGCCCCGCGAGGGGCGGGGCCAGGCGCGTCGCCATGGCTGCAGCACGCTAAGCCTCCTGGGGTCCCTCCCATCGAGGCACGGCGGGGGGGGGGCTCGCGCGGCCTAAGCGCGTAGTGGGAGGGTGGGGGAGGGGTCCTCCTCCGACGAGACGGACCGGAGATCTGAGGAGGAGGCGGAGGAGCAGCAGCAGCGGGTCTCTCCTGCTGCTGCTGCTTCTTTTATGCCCAACTCCTCCTGCAAACGGGGAGCTCAGCACAGGCAGGAGGAGGCGCTGGCTCGGAAGGGCTGAGTGATCTCGGGAGACCCCCGGCGACGCTGTGCGGGTCACCCCGGAGGGCAAATCGGAGCAAAATCGCGAGCTGCCTTCCAGCAGAGGTTTCCAGAGCAGCGACGGGAAATGGCGCGCAGGGCAGCCCAATGCATGGTTTAAGTTCAGTGGGGGCTTACCCCGGAGTAAGTGGGACCGCTCGCTCTTCTGCGCTTACTTGGGTGTAAGCGGCATCGGTCTCACTTGCAAGGAAACGTGCCTAGGATTTCACCGTGGATCGTGTTGCGGGGAGAGGGTGCAAACAGCCTCCTTAAGCCGCTCGAACTGTGCAGAGCTGATTTCAAATGGCTTGTTATGCCTATGTTATGCACTACGGGGGCAGTGGGCTCTTCGTGCAGGCTGCCTGGCATTTGGCATATCCGAATAACGGGAAGTCTGTAACTTAAATGCTCTTTGCATTAAATATGCCACTCTTACAAGCTGGGGGGGGGGGAGCAACTGGCTTTCCGATTATAAATAAGAATTAATGGGGAGAATGAAACGAATGCAGTTCAAGTGAATGGAAATTGAAACAAATTCATTGCAAATGAATGGGGAAAAACAGTTGGAACTTCTTAAATTAAAACAAATGGGAAACTAAACATTTCTTCTTCTTTGCATACCCATATTACCCAAGCAAGACTACTGGCCTATACACCCATCATTCATCGTACTGTACTGTGTCAGGTGTGTTTATGTGCCACCCAGAGTGGCTGGGGAGGCCCGGCCAGATGGGTGGGGTATAAGTAATATATTATTATCATCATCATCATAACCTTCCCAGGAAGCTCTGGCTACAGATCAAATCCAGGTCTTCCTATATGTTAAGACTGTGCCTTTCCACAAACTTACATATGGCTAGGGACAAAGGGGGCTGGCCAGGGCTAAATCTCTGGGCGTCTATAAGGGCCCATTTACAATCTGTCTATGTGACCAGGGGTTGCTTTCTTGAGCATGGAAGATAGGTCTGGCCATTCTTTATCCTGAAAGACAATCAGCTTTTGGTCCTGCCTCTCCTTGATATTTTCCATTTCAAATGGTTAATAGAACCACTTGTAACTAATAACTTGAACTTGAGTTTGCATATCTCCCAATCAATTTTTCTTCTTGTGCTGTGTCTTGTTAGTCCTTGGCCTCAGGCTTACAATCTATTTCTTTTTTTAGTGATTTGTAAGCAGTCCTGGGAGCCTATTTTGACTGAAGAACAGAGTATATACAGTGCTATTTTTCTAGAAGATGAGTTGCTGGAACTCAACATGAACGCCTTCATTGTTATTTTGTAATGGCAATGTTGTCCACCTGAGAGGTGCCAGAACTGAGTTCTGGCTGTAAAAAAGCCCTGGAGATATGTGTATCACACACCCTCTATAACCATGTATCTGTCATGGAAATATATGACATCTGAAATATATGAGAATTTAGCTCAGTAGCACCCAAGTTTCTTAAAATGCTCACTTCCAAGAGACAAAGGGTGGGAAAGCATTAGAAGAAATGCTAGCCCTTCATTGTCTTTCCTCAGAAGGGGGTGAGAGAACTTGTCCCTGTTGCTGAGGCAACTGGCCTTTGCTATGCTGAATTTGTGGGCTATTAAATCACCTGGGCAGTGCAACAATTGGGGGACCTCAGCTCAGTTGCTTAGGCAAAATGGGTAAATCTAAACAATTCAATGCACTGCACTGGCTCATTCCGGCTACATTCCTTTTTAATGAAAGCATGTGTGAATTGGAGTAAGACATGAATAGGCAACAGTACTATGTAACAGGAACAATCCTGAAGGTACCAGGCTAGCTTAGCAGGTATTGAGCAGCCTCGCTTAGGAAGCCCAGGTAGAACGGTGGGGCCAGCGTATGCCTCTTCCCCTGCCCCCAACACACCGGTTTTGCCTCACAGCTTCAGAATACAGCTGCTGGAGACCAGAGGAGAGCAGAGTCGTCTTGTGCTTGGATTCTGCTTGGGAGATAAGGGGGAGATAAGGCATGAGGCAGAGAGGGAGGGTCCCATACACCTTGGCTCTGCACCTCCTTCAATCATGACCCCTCCACCCGTGTTTTTTATATGACAGGGCACATTTTGACTTACTGTAAATGTAGGGATCTGCCACAGCCGTTGTCATGCCCTCTGTTAGTTTGGCTCTCACCTAACAGAAAATGGACTTTGGAGAGGAGTGATCCATTTTCTCTGGTTAGCAATCCTGGATTTTTATGTTTTCATAACAATAGGACATGCCTTGGAGTGATGCCTCTGAAAGTCAAAGCATGACCTGAATAGTAGATCAAGTTATTATTCTTTCTTTTCCCAGTCACTTAATGTTTTTTAACTCACTGTTCTTCTCGAGAGTGGGAAAGCATCCCTGGACCAATTGGAGCATTGGAGCTTATCACTCTAGTAGGTCTCTTAACATGAGATGTTAATAAAAATAAAGGAAACATTTTCCGCCTGACTGGAATTTTGGTGAGATCACAGCACTCATTGCTGGATTGCTGCAGTGTTTCTTTCCTTTTTTCTCTCTCCCCCCACCCCCGCCCACTTTTTACGGTGTTTTTTTCTTGGCTCAGTAGCCTGCCTGCATGTTCTGTTCTTTAGCTGACAATAACAAAAAAGTGGAGGAGCGGTAAGGAAATGAAACAGAATGGGCAGTGGATAAACTGGAATCTAAAAGTCTTGGGCAAATAAAGGAGTTTTGCCCAACATCAAAATGCCAGCTCTTGTGACAGCATTAAGGGCCACAACAAAATCACTGCAGTCACCTGGGGGATCTCATGGACCAGAAGCGCAGCTTCTGTCAACAAGGAGTCCAAGGAGTTGTGCATTCAGTGTAGTGAGCCCAACTCTAGGGAACTGCCTCTCAGCAGAAAACAGGCAGGCAGCATCCTTGATATTTAATGATATTAAATATGATATTTAATTTATGTTCTAAATTTTGTCTATTTTTATTTTGTAAGCTGCTTTGGGATGGCAAAAAGCAGGGTATACGTTTTAAAAATAAACAAGGGTTCAACTGATTCTCCACCCTCCCCTGGGCCCCAGCCCTACTCAATTCTGCTTCTTTCTGACCCACACATAGAGGCAGCTCCAATCTCTGGTTCTTGCATTAGAATTTGTACCCTCAATCTTTTATATTGTAAACCACCCTGTGAACCTTGGATGAAGGGTGGTATAGTAATATAATAATAATAATAATAATAATAATAATAATAATAATAATAATAATAATACCAACAACCAGATGTCTCTGTTTAGACATGCTCCCCAGTTGGGGAGGTGACAGATTGTGCAGTGGAGGTTTATTTTTAACACTAAAGGGAATAGGTGGAAAATGAGAGCAAAACCCTGACAGACTCACCTCACCCCCAAGCTCTGCTGCTTTAAGATTCTTTTCCACAGCCAGTTCACCCCTGGTATCCAAGCCATGCTGGTGAGGAAAGTCTCAAAGCACTGGATTACTGGTAAGGTGTGAGAGAGAGGGCAGCTTTTGTCTCCATTCCTTAAAAGTGAACCCCTACTTAATAAATGGGGTTATTTTAAAAACTTTCACCCGTGTCTGGTTTGCTCCTAATAGTCCTAGAAAAAACAATTGCCCTGTTGTGGTTTATCTATATGACCTGTATCACTTTCTCAGCATACCTTCAGTGCCCCAAGGGAATCACACACCAGGCTGAGCAACAACCATCCTTTTCATGCTAGGTAGCTCAAGATAATCAGTTGTTCAGATCCTGTCTTCCATTCCTGTAACCTGAGTAGAGATATGGTTTAAATGTTGGAAACACTTGATAGCAATCTACACTTAGCCCTTGAAGCTTAGCATTTGGTTGTTCCAAAGGCATCCATTGACCCTTTAAGAACACATCTACAAAGCAAAACACTTAATGCAAGAAGAAAAAACAAACCTACCCTCATTTTAGGTAAGAAAAATAGAACAACTTCCATCCTTTTTCTTACATTCATCTAGATTAATGCCATTCATGGCAATGATGACTGCACTAATTGTTGGACCCATCCACCCCACATCTTCATGATAGCTGATGTAAAAGGATTACACACAATCTTTATGTGATGTTTATCATCTGTATAATCCAGGGGTCCAGATGTTATTGAACTCCAACCCACATCCGCTGCTGCCAGCATTTTCAATGATGAGAGCTGAGCATTGTAGTTGAACAACATCAGGAGTGCAACCCCTGGTATAATCCACCGGGAAAATAATTCCTGTTGTTGCTTTTTGTTCTGTTGCTCTGCAGGTGTTCTTTTTTAATGTCTGGACACATTTTTCACTTTGATGTTTGTGGGGGAAATGAGCCCCCTTTCTGTCAGTTGGTCTTCAGTTTGCATTATATCAGGCAGAATTAAGTGCTATCTAAAAATTGTTACCTTGACAGGCCCGTAGGCTCCTCTGCTTTTATAATAGCAGCATGAATTTCCCACCAAGGAGTCTCAACTTGACCTCTGCCAAAAGTTTTAAAGCCCTTGTCGTTTTTGAAGAGTTTGAGATATAGCCTTGAAAATGGATGGAATGTAATAGCAAGGTCAGCAGCATCCCTGATAAATGGGTCAGGCACTGAAGCCCCTTACACTGTCTTGCCGCTGGACCGGTGATGCAATCCTTTCATCCACACAACCCCGAAAATGCACACACACAGATTCAGCAGATCTGATACTACAGCAAGACCTCAGAAATGTCTAAATTACATAGCCTGGGATTCCAGATTACTCAAGCAACATGGAATGCTGAAATGTCACATACTACTTCATATCCAAGCTACCCAGCCTCTCTTGTCTGTATCCAAAAAGAAGTGGGTAGAACTTGTATCCAGTGAAGATATACAGTAACAGTAAGTCCTGTGTGTAAACCAGGGATGGGAAACCAATGGTCTTCCATATATTGTTAGATGCCAATTCCCACCAGCCCTGGTCACCATGGCCAGGGCTTTTATTCAGCCAGAACTTATCGGAACTCAGTTCCAGCACCTCTCAGATAGGTGCTGTTCTCATGATAAGAGAACAATGGAGGTGTTCATTATGAGTTCAACATCTGTTGCCATAGTGCAACAACATCTGGAGGAACTAGATGTAAATTAAATAGTTCAATTGACGATGCCACCTGGAGTGTTCATGGTAAGGCAAGGCTTACATAAAAACAAAAACAGGAGAGCAGTTTGGTTCTCATCCATTCCCAGTGCAGGTCCCATATTGCAAAGAAGATATGTAAAGGTTCTGAATACAATTAAACGTTGTCTGTATCACTCTGCAGATACTTTTGGTTTGAAATGCACAGGAATACTTCCATTTTACAAGTCTGGAAATACAGATGTTACATCTCAATGCTTGAGTTATGCAATTCCTTGGGCGGCGGAGACAGCAGAATTGCACAGATAAACAACTGCTTCTCCCAAGGGGCCCTTGGAAAGTACTGGCCCTAATGCTTTGCTAAAAGCACTTGAAAATGTGTGTGTTTTGGGGGGAGGGTTGATAGGAAACTACTTAGACTTAATTTGACAAAATCATCCACTTAAAGAGCAGGGGGAAGGGCAGAAGAAATTCAAATGGAAAATATACCTTATTTCAGTTTGGTAGAACAACAGCTCCCAGATAATTCCAATGTGTATATGTTTGTTCCAGAGTTGATGGCAATTACATGAAATAAACAACTCCAAAAATGGCAAATACTTTAAAACAATACGTACATAGAATAAGAGGCCATCTATCAGAAGAGAAAAGGAAGAGGATTTGGGGTTCTGACATTCTGCTGTGAAGCCAGTCAATGGCTGTGCTCTCACTTGAAATCTCAGATTACTTTTATTCATTAGAAATGCAAAATTGTTAGCAATAAGGGTGATAGGTCTAGAATGTGATTTCATTTTTGCCTGGTGCTCTGAGAAAAGTGCACATCAGGAAGTGCAACATCCATGTTGGTGAAACTCAGCGTCTGAGAGGCTAACAAAATCACCTTGTTTTATTGCTTCTTGGGCTTGGCATTTATCCAGAGAATGAGCCCGCAAAAGTATTCCCATTTGTGGTTAAACATACGTTAAAAAGGGTTACGTTATGTAGGCTTGCAGACATGGGGTAGCATTCATGTGTGGAGCTAGAGGCAAAAGTGGAAAGAGCAACAACTGTGAATTTCACCTTTGTACAACATCTAGTTTCTACGTATATATTCTTCCACAGCCATCTCTCTTGTCTTTCATCCCAGCAAGGAAGAAGCCTGATCAGAGATCAAGGACACATTCCAGCCAAGCAAAACCACTGAAGAAGAATGCAGAGGTGGCAAGAGATGCGGTTATGGGAGGAGTGTGGCCTGGGGAAAGTTCCATGGAACTTTCCATAGAAAGATCGGGCAGGTTAAATTTGGTCCCCAACTCTGAGGTTTCCCCTGCCTGACCCAGGCTTAGAGAGGTACCAGATATCCATATTCACTGGATCCTGCCTTCTATCCACAGTCTAGCAGTACTAGCTGACATCCAAGCCAGCTGACAATCCAAGACCTGCCCATAGCAGCCCAGTTACCATATATCATACAATCACATCTTTCCCCCCCCAGGGCTCCAATCTACCACCTCCAACATTCGTGCAATGTCAAGTTCTCCCAACCACTAATCAGCCAGCTCCCATTGTCCCAGTTACCTGCCAGCAGTCTGGGGGAGGTGAAGCCAGGCAGACAGGTGAGTAAGCAGGAAATACAGTGACCTGGGAAGCAGATCAACAAGTAAGAGCAGTCTGATAGCAAGTGGTCCCTGATCCAAGGACTGAGGGCAGATAACTGGTTTTCAGCCTTGCGATATTATCACCAGCTAAACATCACAATGTATTGATATATCACAATGTCTGGAATAAGGGTGGAACTATACAGAGGTAAAGGGGTCTAGGGGTATGGTTCGAGACTCTCTGGGCCTTAAGATAGAACAATCTTTCTTCATATCCTCCTCCTCGTGCCTTCAGAGGAGGCTTTCCTGTGTATTCCATCATTAAGAACATAAGAAGAGCTCTGTTGCAGGATCAGGCCCACCTGGTCCAGCAATGTGTTCTCACAGCAGCCAGCCAGATGCCTATGGGAAGTGCAGAAGCAGGACCTTAGCTAGAGTTGAAATGACGCGGGAGCTCCCTTGTTCAGCAGGCAGGCAGTTTTTCTGAAGTCACTTGGCCCGTAAACTTCCTTTTCAAAGAAAGAAAGCTGAATATGACACCACTTTAATAAACCAATGTTGCTTTTTGGAAAGCCAGATTCCATTTTCCTGAGCATGACTGCTGAGATGCAGATTTCTAGTGTTCCCTCTGCAACAAATGACTCAGTTGCTACTGGCTGCTAATCAAGATTAGTTTTGTCATTGCAAAAGTGGACCGTGTCTTAGTCAACGGAGGAGAAAGGACATGCTTCTCAGATGTGCTTCACTTATGTGCCAGTAGTTCAACCCTTGCAAATATGTTTCGCCCAATGCGTGCCTTGAACGCTGCATATTTATCGGCATCTGTTTTGTGCAGCTTTGTATGTATGTCATTTCCAACCACAACCCTTGCACTTATACAAAGGAGGATGACAGTCATATTCACCCACATACCATTCAGCTCTGTGGGTGGCCTTGGATAAAACCACCATTTCTTAGCTTGAATGTTATATATCCAAGTGTGGTTGTGAGTTAACAGTTGCTAGGCACACTGGGGACAGTTTATTTGTCCATATAACTTATTCTTCCCACATTACACCCCCCCCCTCCATTTTTAACCCAGATTTAGTGTTTTTGCTGGGGTTTTCTCTTGTTGCGGTTTCCATGCAAATGGTAAATCCGGATTAACCAGAGAAATGATACAGGATAGCATTTTATTTGTATATATTTCCAAAAATATTTGTATACCGTTGTGCCATAAAAAATATATCAAACTGCCAGCAGCAATCAAAACATAAAACTGTACAATAAAAACTGTAAGCAAGTTAAAAGCAGACATAAATTAACTATTGCAGTATTATTAATTCTCTGCAGAGGCCCAGTAGAATATAAAAGTTTTCAGCAGGCATTTAAAAGTTGACACAGAAGGGTCCCACTGAATTTCTACTGGCAGGGTATTCCATGGGACTGGGCTGATGACACTAAAGGCCCAATTACTTCCAGACCCTCCAAGTGTCCCTATGAGAGTGTTGAGCCAAGCATGCAATTCCCAGGTCTCTCTAGTCTAGGCAAAGGTAGGGGTGGACAATGTGGTCCTTTCCCAGATACTCTGGACTCCCATCAGCCCTAACCATCATGGCCAATCATAGAATCATAGAACTGAAGAGCTGGAAGGAACCACAAGAGTCATCTAGTCCTGCAATGCAGGATAATTTTTTTTGCCCAATGTGGGGCTCAAACCCAGGACCCTGAGATTAACAATCTCATGCTCTACCAACTGAGCTATCCATGGTGGTTCATGGCTGGGCATGATGGAAGCTACAGTCCACAAAATCTGCAGGTCACCTTGTTGGCCACCCTTGGAAAAGGCCATTTCTTCCCAAAACACAGAAATGTCCTTGGCCCTTAGCTGCCTGAGAAAACAGTGATTGTATCATAACACGTGGCATTTAAGGCCTTAGGAAAATAGCCCGAGGCAAGGGTGGATGAAATGCTATCATAAATTATCGCAAGAGGCCTATAAAGGAGAGCAGTAATGCTCTAGGAATTGTGACTGTGCCGTAAACATTTCTGAATTTGCCATTGTAATTTCCAGCCCTCCATCTCGAGTACCTGCCAAGGTTGTCTACTGTGCATCATTTATTAGCAGGATGGAACTGGAGGAACACTGGTCATGTCAGAACAATAAAGGGCAAGAGGAGTGCAAATGAAGCAAAGCTTCTCTCTGCCTGCCTTTGGCTGTGTATATCTCTCCAACCGTATTTTCTTTGTTACCATGAGTCCCAGTCCAGCAGCTACAGTTTGTGGGCTGTGCTGCACATGTGGGCTGCCACAGTCACTTCAATGGCCTACTGATGTGCTGCCCGGGGGGGGGGGGGCTTAAACAAAACTTGGTCCTCAATTAAAACCAAGTCAAGCTTTAATTCTTACTATTCTGCCGCATCCCCTCACCAGAGCAAAACCTGAAGCGGTTATGGAAAATCTAAGTAGACCCTGGACCAGAACTGGCAATGGGAGGTGGGGGAATGCAGTGGGGAGTCACCCAGAAAGAAACAGGGTTTTGGTTTAGAACAGCCCTCGAGAAGTTGTTGGACTAATGCTGTGGACATACACCTTCCATTTTAAGCATATTTATTTATTTGACAAAATTTATATACCATTTGATTGTAAAAAAATGACAAACTCTGGTTTACAATATAAAACAAAACATTGACAACGGTTAATTAAAAAAAAACAGTTTTAAGATTTATTAAAAATGTTCAAAAGATGATCACAATGAACTGTATTTTAAAAACAACATCTATGTGTGTGGATGGGCTTAAAGCCTATACTTCTCCCAATTAATCCTGGGAACTGATGTGTACGCCTCATAGAGCCATAATTCCCAGCACCCTTAGCAAACAATAGTTCCCAGCATTATTTGGGGGAAGTCATGTGCTTTAAATGTTTCATTAGCTACCCCACGTTTCGAATAAGAGTTTTGCTTTAAACAGTGATATTTTCAATGGTCCTAACCTGAATGAATCATGGGGATAGTCCTTATCTTCATATGTACTTCAAGGGTAAAATGAACTAACAGGTGGAGGGAGCAACATTACAGTAACAGCTTCCACCTCTGCCATGTTGATCATTTCACCCTAGATCACAGACTCTCCAAGTGTCCCTATTTTCCAGGGATGTCCCTGATTGAGAGAAGCTGTTCCGGTTTATGATTTGATCCCACTTTTCCTTAGGATGTCCCTATTTTCATTGGAAAAATGTTGGCGGGTATGGAGTTATCAGACCTCCAAGCCATCTGAAGGCAATCCTGTATAGGGAAGAGTTTTTTTCATGTTTTATGTGTTGGAAGCTGCCCAGAGTGGCTGGGGCAACCCAGTAAGATGTGTGGGGTATGAACAGTAAAATTATCATTATGGAATGGGATGTCCCTATTTTCATCAGAGAAATGTTGGAGGGTATGAGATCAGGGCTTGAGAGTCTGTGGGCTTCTAGATATTTGCAGTTAAACTCCAGTTCCCATCAGCCCCTGCCAGCATAACTGGTGGTCAGGGATGATGGGAATTGAAGTCCAGCAATATTAAGGGGGACACAGGTCCCTCACCCCTACCCTAGCTGAACTTATGAAAAGCATTAATGTAAGCCTTATGACTGGGTGGACTTGGTTTCTTCTGAAGACGTTTTGGGTTTGTTGTTGCATCTGTCATTTTAGAACACATGAGGTCAGAGGATTTGCCCATCCAGTACTGTCTACCATTGACTACCAACATCTCAGGACCAGATCTTTTCCATCCCTTGTTCACCATCATTAAGTAAGAATGCCAGGGAATGAACTGAGGACCTTCAGCAGGCAAATGCATGCACTGGGAACCAGGAAAAAGGGCAGACAGACCTGTTCCTTCAAGCATAAAGATTAGAATCCACTGTAGATTTTAAATACTACTTAAAACACATTTATTTCATTCTTGCTGCATAGTAGTTACCAGTCATGCCTGAAACTTTGGTAGGTAGACCCATATAACTTGCTTCACCACATTTTTTTCATTATTCTTTTTATGTAAATCAGCACTCTAGTGTCAATCACATTTTAAAGTTTTCCCATATGAACTGGAATGGAACAGGTTTCAGAGGTGCGCTGAACTGACTGTAGGACTTTTATTAGCTTGAGCTCAAACCAGCCTGGAAGGACACAAAATATGGTCTGGAACTGGCTGTTTTGTTTTGTTTTTAATGAATAACTTAATTTCCTTGTCAAGTCCTCCATCATTAGACATTGTGAGTCTCTGAAAGGATCTCTGTAGTTTGATGTTGCTATTATTACTGCTCCCGGATGCAACACTTCCTCTGCTAATTATATCAAATAATGTTTACCTAGAAAGAGCTGGTTATTATCTCAGGAACTCTCTGAGCAATTACTGTAATCATCCACACAGAAGTTCAGTGGAAGGTCAAATTTATCCCGATAATTTAGAGGCAGCTCTAAAAGATCTCTCTCTCTTAATTCTTAGGACCTTTTTGGAAGGAGGGGTCACAGTCCTGGTATGGTGTGACAGATAGCCAACAAGATGACCTCCAAATATTACTGAACTACAAGCAGAAGCAGTCTGCCAGATAGAGTGCAGTCACTATGCTACTTTCCTGGCAGGTGGAATATAGTTGCTTACCAGGAGGGGGACGGCTGAGGCAGCAGGGAGGTCAGCATGGTGCAAATGCATCCAACACTCCTGCTGGTGTGTTTGCACCCTGCCAACCTCCCCTTGCTCTCCCTCACAGGAAGGAATAGCAACCCACCTGCCGGAAAGCTAGCACAGAGGTTCTGCCCTACCTGGCAAGCCACTTTTGACTACAACTCCCATAATCCCTTGTCGTTGGTAATGCTGGCAGGGCTGTTGGAAGTTGGAGGTCCAACGACATCTTCAGGGCACCATGTTGGCTACCCCGGTGGCAAGAAATGAAATGTTATTTAAACCAATCGGATTGGTGCCATTGGCAGCAGAAGACTAGGAACAAACTAGCCCATTGGCTCAGGGGTATAACAGAGGATGTGCAGGCCCAGCAAAGAGGATCATTGGAGCAAAATATATGACATTTCTCTCCTGACCAGCACTTGCAGGGGTAGAGGGCATTCTTCCTCTGCTTTCAGCTTCCTGCTTGTTTGTCAACACAAAGACAAACCTCTCCATTTTTCCTGTCACCCCTCCCAACCTTTTTAGACATTCACAGCCATGTTTTACCATAAAACGGCTGGCGGCTTAGTGAAAAAAAGGCTCTGATATCTTCAAACCTCAAATTGGCTTTAACTATAGGTTCTGTTTCCCTAAAACACGTTCCTCAGCGGAACTGAATGTTCAGGAGGACGGGTAATGGAACACAGAGGTTCACCAGCTTTCACTCTCTCATTGCTTGGTAATGACCAAAAATTGTTACTGTCTGACAGGAACCGGTGTTTGGCAGTCTATTCAGGGTTGCTCATCCAGAGAAAAATGGTGTTGTGTGTGACACTATTCATCCTATTAGCATGTTGTCATTTCATTGTAGATATGTCAAAGCCTCTTTTGGCTGCTTCACACTTGCAAAAAAAAGATAAGAATTGCACATTTTGAAATATAAGACACACCGTCGTGGTCTGAATATTGGATGCACTTTTTCTACTGATCTGGCTTACATAAAAGCTAAATGTGGCCTGTAATCACACTCTTATAGGTAGAGAAGCTGTGGTTTAATAGGAATCCTCAAGAACCATGTGGAACTTCTGTAGTTTTTGTAAAAGCATAACCCGCCCCGCTCAACAGGTGGCACTGTTTGCCCAGGGAGTCAGTGGCAGAATTGGGTACTATGGCACCCTGTGCAAGGCCAACATTTGGCACCCCTACTCCTTTCCTCATGCTGCCTTCCCAAAGGCTGGTAAGGAGGGGCCTGGCTTTGGGAAGGTGGTGAGAGCCTCTAGCAGGGTCCTAGAGCCCTCCCATCTCCTTGCCAAAGCTGGGAAAGTGCTAACTAGGCTTTGGGAAGGAGATAGGAGGACTCTAGGACCTTATCAGAGCCCTCATGCCTCTTTCCCAAATCCCAGTGCCTTGCTTACCGGGCTTTGAGATGGTGCCCCCTTGGCTCAGCACCCAGTGCATGCACACCTCTCACAGAGCCCTAAATTCGCCCTGTGGTGAGTTATTCATTGTGAGATGAGTCTAGAAGAGGCACATGTGTTGTTTAGATTCTACTGGATAGTGAAAATTCTAAGTCTTCTGCACAGAGACCATGCCTCCTGTTTTGTATAGCTCCTAGCACCAAAAAGTGACAAACAGTAGTGGTACCTTAAGGACCTTTTCTAAATCCAAAAGGCGTGAGGTAAATGCTTTTTATAAATAAACAGTGGTTGTAGTTCAGTATCTGCAGGGCCCTGGTCATTTATTCCTACCTTTTTTTTTTTTAGAGGAGGAGATTTTGCAAAGCTATTTCAGAGTTCACCCTGGTTCATAAATTATCAATATTTTTTTTAAAACCCACACATTTTGGCAGAGGAGCCTGCTACTGTGCAGCAAAAGACTGTTAACTTTATGGCACTTGTTTAGTAATGGATTGCTGCTTGCTTTTGAACAAACACGTTTGAGAAATGCACATTATCCAAAAGCTCATTATCTCTCTTGCCACATTTCGAGCTTAGGCACTTTCTTGATACGCCAGGGTTGAGGTCCCATTTTTATAGGAGGTTTTGATGCTTCAGGAAGCAAAACAGCTCAGACAAGGTTTGGAAATTATAGCTAATCAGGATAGCTATTTCATCCAGTCAACTAAGGTGGATGCCAATGATTCCATTACGGAAACCACAATTTACAAGAGTTTATGTGACGCAGCTATTCCGGTGCTTTCCGAGTGGAAATCTGCTTTGCAAGATCTGGAAAGAAAAGGTTACATCTGGATTGCCTTTATTTTTGAGTACCATTTGCCTTGCTCATACTTGCACCCCTGGAGGTGTATATGACACCGATTGCCGTTATTGTACAGCATGGCAATAATTGCAGAACCAGCCCTTGGGAATTCAGCCAATGGGAGATGACATCTGCCAAGAAGTAGCTGGAGGAGCCCAGTCAGTTTGTTTACACTTCTAATACCCTGGTCAAAATGAAGACATGGATGTGCACCAGCAGTTCCATCATGCTTCTGGCTAGGAATCCCAACAGCTGAACCTCAGGAGAACCTTGGCAGCATTCATGGTTGCAAAGAAAAGTTTAAAAGTGAGAGTAGGGAGAAGGCTATTGGACTTGGGTCTTGCTTGTTGGCTTCACATAGGGATGTGGTTGGCCATGGAGAGAGAATAGAATGCTGAATTAGATGGGTCTTTGGCCTGATCCTACAGGGTCATGGTCTCAATGTACACAAGGCCAACATTTTACTGAAGCTAAGGAGGTCTGGGATTGGTCAGTGCCTGGGTGGGTAATCTCATGGGAGACCCTGTCTGAAACTCCAGACAGCTGCTGCCAGTCACTGTAGAGAATACTGAGCAGGACAGACTAATGGTCCAACCAGTGACGGAGAGCAGGCAGGGGCGGGGCTGGTGTGCGTCCTGGGGGTGGGGTGACCAGCGCGGGGGGGGGGGGCTGCCGCAATGGAATCCTGCCGGGATTGCGCTGCTGGGGGCAGTGCGCTCCCCCTGCACTCTTCCTCTGCCAGTGGGTCCGACTCAATAAAAGGCAACTTTCTATGTTCCCAACCACCACACTAGCTAATTATTACCCTCCATCAGCAGCCAATGTCATAGGCACTGCCCAATAAATTCCCTCTACACTAGGCATTTCCCCAGTTTAATCTGACCCACTTTGAAAACTTGCAGAACTAGTTTTCTAGGGTTTGCTGTGAGATAGAAAAGGGTCTATTACTTGTACTGAAAATGTCAAGGGCACTTTCAAATCAACCTCTGCCCTTGAAATGGAGCTTATTCCCTCCCCCTCCCCTTATTTCCTAACTATCTTGAGCTCTATTCTGTTCTTAATTTAGCTGTATGCTCTTGGCTGTTAAAAAAATCAAATATTGCAAGTTCAGTTCCACCATTTCTGTTTTCTCTCTCCTATCTCCTGGGCTCTAGCTCTAGCCAAATCTGTGCTGGCACAGGGATTGGATTGTAGGGCTCAGAGGAGGGTGACCATGCCAATCACAGCAATCTCTTTAAAGGGATGCCAAAGAAGTCCCCTTGTGGCCAGCAAGAGTGGCATTAAACTCAGTGAGTTGTCATTGCTAGCAGTGGTTTAGATTGTTAATTAAAATATCAGCGTTAAGTGGCGTAAAAGGTGATCCAGTATGCAACCTACAAATGAAGCATATCTGGATTTAGTAAAAGAAAAAAGTCATTTGGAGGCTTGTGCAGTCTTGTAACAGGTAAAAGAGCTTATATATGTTGCTGACAAAACAATGCCTGAAAATAGCATTTGCAACAATAACTTGCATTCTGGTGTTGTTGACTGTAGATTTGTAGATTTGTGTTATTGCCCCAACTCTATTCATTATTTTCATTGCCATGATCCTACACTTTGTCAAAGGGAAACTCCCCACCAGAGTAGAGATCATATATCGAATAGATGGGAAGCTCTTCAATCTGAGCAGGCTGAAAGCAAAGAGTAAGGTTACTGTAACTTCCGTCATAGAACTTCAGTGTGCTGATGACAATGTAGTGTGTGCATGCTCAGAGGATTACCTCCAAACCATCCCAAATATCTTTGCAGAAGCTTACAAAAAGCTTGGCCCATCACTCAACATCCCAAAAACCAAAGTGCTGCACCAACAAGTACAAAATAACCCCTCTGCAGTGCAACAAATCCAAATCAATGGTGTAACGTTGGAAAATGTCGATCACCAAGGCAGTTATCTTTCCACAAGGGCCAACATTGATGCCGAAATCCAGCATAGCCTGAGCTCTGCAGGTGCAGCTTTCTCCCGATTGAAGTACAGAGCATTTGAGGACCAGGACATTCTCAGGGAAACCCAAATGCTTGTTTACAAAGCTATTGTACTACCAACTTTACTATATGCTTGTGAAACATGGACCACTTATAAACGCCATCTCCAACTCCCTGAAAGATTCCATCAACGGTGTCTCTGAAAAATTTTACACATTACTTGGGAAGACAGGCGAACTAATATCAATGTACTGGAAGAAGCAATGATCACCAGTGTTGAAGAAATGATTCTTCAACATCCACTTTGTTGGATTGGTCATGTTGTGTGAATGCCTGATTATCCTCTTTCAAAGCAACTACTCTATTCTGAACTTAAAAATGGAAAGTGTAATGCTGATGGTCAACAAAAGAGGTTTAAAGACTGTCTCAAGGCAAATCTTTAAAAATGTAATATAAACACTGACAACTGGGAAACTGTCCTGCGAGCGCTCCAGTTGGAGAACAGCCTTTACCAAAGGTGTCATGGGCTTTGAAGGCACTCGAACTCAGGATGCAAGGAAGAAACATGCTAAGGGGAAGGCACGCTTGGCAAATCCACACCCTGATCAACTCCCGCCCGGAAACCAATGTTCCCATTGTGGAAGGACGTGTGGATCCAGAATTGGCCTCCACAGTCACTTATGGACTCATTGTTAAGACCATGTCCATGGAAGACAATCTTACTTGGCTACGAGTGATCACCAAAGAGAAAGAGAAGAGCCTGAAAATAGCATTTGCAACAATAGCTTGCATTCTGGTGTTGTTGACTGTAGATTTGATTATCGATAAAAACTTCCTTCTGGCCCCAAATCCACTTTCTATTTCATTATAGTACTTTAAATATTTTGTCGTGTTGGCTACAACTCAACCAGTGCAGAATGAAAGACAGGGCCATGAAGTGCAGTGGGAAGACATCAATGGAAGTGTTAGCTGAGCTGGTCATCCAGAAGACATCAATGAGTGTGATCATCTGAAACCAAATGGAGAAGGCTACCCAACAAACTAATCAGCAGCAGAAAAATTGTGAGCTCTCTTCTGGCCTCCAGCAGTAGGGGAAGTGACATCATTGACTAATTTCATAGACTCTCAGAAAAGCCCCATTCATACATTACCAGAGCATCATGGGAGCCGCTTCCCTATAATTCAGTCTCATGTTGTTTGGATAATGTCTATAAGAAGGAACTACATGAATTCACCAAATGATGTGGGTCTTTCTCACACTGTCATCACTTAGCTCCTCAGGAAGAGCCTCTGGCAAAGCCTGAATGATCATTAAATCAATATGTTGCATACACACCATACATATAAAGCACATTTGTTCCCCTAAAGTTTACCCTTCATGGAGTGACAATTCCCAGCATCCTTAACAAACTACAGTTCCCAGAATCCTTTGGGAGAGGTCATGTGCTTTAAAGGTATGTTGTGTCTCCCAAGATATTTCTCTGTGTGCAGTCTTCGCCCAGGATCTGGTGATGACAACTTGCCTGTCTTGGAGATTTATCATTTGGCTGATAACATGTGGTACTCCTGTGAATGCAAAAATCAGCCAGAATTTCCACATTTCCAGAGGCCTAGAATAGTTTATTTACTTGGTTGGAACCCCCTATTTGTGGCCATTAACAATAACTCGCCCTTTCTCAGTGACGGGCAGAGCAACCATTTTAAGAGGGATTGCTGCTTCTGGACATTCCTTCCCATTTTATTTCAGCTGATCGGGTTTTTCAGGCTTATAAATTCTTGCATGACCTGTTTGACTGGAAGGAATGGTGGGTCAAAAGAAATACATGTGTAACCTTTTTGGAAGCAAAATCTCACTAAAAACATTTTCAGTAGTCCAGAGGAGCAGGGGAAACAGGCTGGTTGCTTAACAGCAGTTTTAGGCCTTCAGGGGTTGAATTGCAGGGGGAAATTCAGTAGTGTGAGCCAATAGGATAGAGTGAATGAACTTGAAGTGGGGATACCTGGTTCCAATTCTCCACTTAGATTTGAAAGTTACTGGCAGTGCAACCCTATGCGTTGTCTGCTCAGAAGAAAGTCCTGCTGAGTTCAATGGAATTTACTCCCAGGTAAATGTGTACAGGATGCTTCCTGAATTATGAATTACCCTTGGGCCACCGTCTAGCTACAAAGAGTTAAACAGGAGAGACCCCATCCTTACACCATCATGTACCTGGTGAATTCCTGCTTGCCATGCAGCTGATGGGCACAAAGACTTTGCTTGGTAAAAGCTGGCAGCCCTAGACATAGCAGGAACTTCTAACAACGTAGATTTTTAAGGCATTTTGGGACAGCAGAGAACCAGCTGTATCTCAGTACCACCATGTTGGCTATTTGGACATAACCTTTTCTAATGAGCATCTGGCAGGCTGTGTAGCTGCCTGATTTCTCCTGACTTGCCAAGTTTAGAAGACCAGGATAGCTGCATCAGCACCAGTGCCTCTGAGGGATGGTTGCAGCTCTCTGGGTAGGCAGAGAAGGAAGGCTCTGGAGTCTGTGTTTTCGGCATGATTAAACACAGCTATAACTGACTCATACACAACGGATCTGACAATTATATTTGTCAATGTAAATGAATAAAGAAAGCCCAGGGAACTTAGTTTACTTGCTTTGCTAATTTGTGCATGTCAGGCTTTGAAATGAGAGCACGAGGGAAGAATCGTCTCTCTCATCTAGATATTGCTAATTGCTGCATGTCTCTGTGTATGTGTGTGTGGTGCCAGGAGAGACAGTGAAATTACAGATTACAGCAAAACAAGGCCTATCCCACATTTTCCAGTGCATTTCCCCACAACTTTCCTTACTGCAAAAAGCCCGATGCTTTGGTGAAGCGTTTTTGTTGTACAAGACCTCCCCATTAACAACTGCAGAACCTGAATATACTGTACCGGTATGTGACTGAATCCCACCCCCAAATAGCCACAGCCTGGAAGCACCCTTATTTTCAGGTTCAAATCTCCATGTATCAGTTGCAGAAACTGGCTGGGTGACCTTTTCTCTCAAGCCACCCTATTATTCCACAGGGTAAATTACCGGTATCTAAGATCTGTGAAGCACTTTGAACACCAGCTGGAGGAAACTGTTTTGTAAAAATGAATGGGACAGTTTTGCTGGATCAGAAATTCTGGGCTGTTCTGTCCAGTGGATAGGGGTGCAACTCTCAACAGATGTGGTCAGCCATGCTAGCTGAGGCTGATGGGAATTAGTCCAGCAGCACCTGAAGAGCCACGGGTTAGCCACCCCAGCTTTAGAGTCAATATTTCATGCAAGGGCTCAGCCTTGGTAGCTGAAAAAACAAGCCGGTGCCTCTGGCCATGTGCAGAGTGTAATTCAGTCATGGTACTATTGATCCTCAAGAACAATCCTCCAAGTGAGTTTCTCTCCCACCATTTACCCGACCAGTTTGCCCGCAGAAACTATTATTCCACAGGGTAAATTACCGGTATCTAAGATCTGTGAAGCACTTTGAACACCAGCTGGAGGAAACTGTTTTGTAAAAATGAATGGGACAGTTTTGCTGGATCAGAAATTCTGGGCTGTTCTGTCCAGTGGATAGGGGTGCAACTCTCAACAGATGTGGTCAGCCATGCTAGCTGAGGCTGATGGGAATTAGTCCAGCAGCACCTGAAGAGCCACGGGTTAGCCACCCCAGCTTTAGAGTCAATATTTCATGCAAGGGCTCAGCCTTGGTAGCTGAAAAAACAAGCCGGTGCCTCTGGCCATGTGCAGAGTGTAATTCAGTCATGGTACTATTGATCCTCAAGAACAATCCTCCAAGTGAGTTTCTCTCCCACCATTTACCCGACCAGTTTGCCCGCAGAACATGGGGCAGGAGAGAAACACCCACACGCATCTAGGGTTGGTGAAGACATGTGAATCAGTTTCCAGTCAAAACTGTCAAATTTTCACTTTTCAAAACAATATGAGAACCAAAACGCAGTCACCCTTCAAAGTTTTGAAGTGAAATTTTGAAGTGCAGTTCTCCACCCAACATATATTTACAGCAATTAGGAGAAAGTGTGAATAAAAATGAATATATTGGTGAAATCAACAGACAAAAATGCTTTACATTAGGGGAAACCACTTGCCAAAATATTGTCCATTAGTCAAAACGACATGCAAAAATGTATTTATTAGGAGAAATTCATCTTAAGGTGCTGGTGAATTTTCATGAGGGTGTTTGTTTGTTTGCTTTTAAATTGCTGGTTGCTGCAGAAATTTGGAGAACTGAATTTAAGGCTGGAAAAATGAGAAATGGAGAGAACTGGAATTGACAGATTCTTCCATCCCCCCTTGCAGGATTGGCTGTTCTGCTACTATGGGGCATTTCCTCTCCTAGGCACACTACCAGGGTGGAAAGCAGAGGAGACTGCAGCTGCTTGGCATCCCATCACTATGTTTCCCAGCTGTCTGGCCCAGATCCAGTTAGATATAATAAATAAGCCTGTGATTGTAGCAGTTGCAGCAGCTTTTGGGCAGGGTGGAAAGATTAGAAGGCTGCAGTAGTGGGAGTGCAGTTTTGAACAGCTCCCCTCCCATCAAAAGGTGTGTTTTCTCCTTATGTACAAGACAATGGCAGATGTCCCACACAGCATGACTTAAGTCATAACAGGCAGTGTTAGGTTACTATCAGGCAGGGATAGCCAACACACATTGCAGTCAGCTTACAGATTTGAAAATAAGGGGACCAGCAGCCTCGAAAATAAGGGATCAGCAGCCAAAATAAGGGATTTTCTGGGCACAGGTATGTTCAACTTCTGAGCCCCTCCGAGCCAAAGGCAGAAAGCCCAGCCAGCAGCTAAACGAAGCCTCAAGTGGTGGTTCCCACAGCACAGCAACCCGGCAAAGGGGATGCAGCGAAGAAAACCACTGTCACCTCTCCGCTGGGAAGTGCTGAGCAAAGGCGAGTCCCCAGGCAACGCGGCAGATTTGATTGGCACAAGGCATGCAAGCTCCATCCCCCAGTTGTTCTTAGACTCCTTATTGGGTGAGCAACGCAGCCAAGCAACACAGTTGGAGCCTGTCTCCTCCCTGGCCAGCAGGGAGGGAGGGAAAGGAGCTGCTTCCTTTGAAACCCAGGAAATTTAAGGGACATCATCAATAAGAGACAGCAGCGGGACACGGCGCTGGGATAAGGGAGTTTCCCGCTAAATAAGGGACAGTTGACAGCTATGCCAACACAGTACCCTCTGAATGTTGCTCGGACTGCAACCCCCATCAATCCTCTCACAGCATGGCCAGCAGTGAGGGATGATGGGAGCTGTAGTCTAATGGCATCTGAAGAGCATTAGATAAGCTAACCTTTTTGCAGGGCATTAATTTCAATTTAGTTTACTGCAGGCCATTTTCTTGACGCTCTGCAACTACTCTTCCAGTCTCATGTACAAAAACAAAACAAAACAAAACAAAACCCCCACAACTGTCCAAATTTAGCTTCCTATCCAATGATACTTTATTGTGTTCAGGGAGCCTGTTTCACACAGCAAATTTGAAGCCGTTCCGGCTCTGAAGGTTAGACAGATTACAGGTTACAATCCATAAAGCTCTGTTTTTGGATCCATTCCAAGTGAAGTCATCCTCAACCAATCCCAGATTAAATCAACAATCAAGTTAATGAGTGTAGCAAAGGAAAGATTTAGGGATGGACCTGTTTTCTGCTCCATCGCCATTGCCACCACACACACACAGCCCTGCTCTCTTGTGTTGTGCTTCAGGCTACTTGCGATATAATGCGTGTATATATCTCTAGCAAGTGCCCCGTGTGTTTATATCTTCAGCAATCTCAGAAGTTCTAAGTAACTATTACAATATAAAAGAGCCTTTAGGTGAGATCAGGAGTAACCAACCATTTTATGTCTTTGGCAACCTTTTGACTTGTGACTGAACGTTGTGGGGTTCACATGCTCTGGTAACTTCTCCAATTTGCCTTGAACCATGTTCCACAAAACAAAGAAAGAGAAAGAGAAACCATACACAAAGTTTGCTTTGGATACAGCAGAGTTAATCTGAACCTTGGGAAGCACATAGAGCTGAAGGAGGAAGTGAGAAATAGCAGTTCTTATTTGCATCTATGTAGAAGAATACGAGACGTGGGTGGCGCTGTGGGTAAAACCTCAGTGCCTAGGACTTGCTGATCATATGGTCGGCGGTTCGAATCCCCACGGCAGGGTGAGCTCCCGTCGTTCGGTCCCAGCTCCTGCCCACCTAGCAGTTCGAAAGCACTCTTAAGTGCAAGTAGATAAATAGGTACCGCTTTATAGTGGGAAGGTAAACGGCGTTTCCGTGTGCTGCACTGGTGCTGGCTCGCCAGCTGCAGCTTCGTCACGCTGGCCACATGACCCGGAAGTGTCTTTGGACGGCGCTGGCTCACGGCCTCTAGAGCGAGATGAGCACGCAACCCTAGAGTCGGACACGACTGGCCCATACGGGCAGAGGTACCTTTACCTTTACCCTAGAAGAATACAGGAAGCTGTCCTATACTAAATCAGAGCATTTGGTCCATCTTTCTCAGCACTGTCTACTGTTTCAGACAGGAATCTTTCACAGCCCTGTCCAGAGATGCCAAGGGTTGCATTTGGGACTTTCGGCATGCAAAGTATGTTGTCGTGGCCAGTGGCTAACCCAAGGAAATTATAATGAACTGAGGGGAAATTATTTTGACTGTGTGTTAATATTCTGGTAGTTTTCCGTTTCTGGTTTTCTTTTCAAAGCCCCCGCCTCCTCTTGTTGAATTCTCATTGAAATAGCATTTGCTTGGTATTGCAGTGAATGAAAAAGTTTAATTTCTGGATTGTTGGTTAAAGGGGGAAGGAAGATAGACTTCTTGCAGAATTCCTAATAGTTGAGTTCTAAAAGGGCCCTGGAATCCCAAAATGTGTGCCTTGTAGCAGCTCCTATAGGTTGGAATAGTGTCTGTGTGTGTGTGTGTGTGTGTGTGTGTGTGTGTGTGTGTGTGTGTGTGTAATTCATGCCATTTTCACTAGCAATATATTGTGAAGCAGAACTGGAGCTTTGCTTTCCACATATAACAAGAGAGAGAGATAATTCCAGAGAGTAGATTGAAGCTCCTGCTGCTGCATGGTATGTGAGATTCATTCTTCCCACACGCTACCCTGCTTGCCTTCCTGGAGCCATTCAAATAACAGATGCTGGCTCTGGAGCAGGAGGTGGCAACTCTCCTCTGACTCTATTCTGTGGGCTATTTTAATATTAACTTCTGCCTGGCTGGGAAAGACATCACTACCAGCTGCAACAGCTCTCTCCATGGATTCCACTGAACTTCTACCTAGTGAAGGGGGAGCCGCAGAAATCTTCTGCTGCAAGTTAATTGGTTTGCTGTTACTCTTTGTTGTTTCTCGTGGTGCAGACTCACACAACCCCCCTCCACAAGTGATAACTTGTGCTATATAATTAACTATACAACTTTTAGACATCTGAAGGCAGCTCTTCAGAAAGGGAAATGTTTAATGTTTTATATTTTATTATGCTTTTTGATTTGTTGAAAGCTGCCTGGGTTGGCTGGGGCAACGCAGTCAGATAGGCGGGGTACAAATAATAAAATTATCATCATTGTGGTTGTGGCTGTTGTTATGTGTCATAATTAAGCTTTTGCCATTCTAAAGCTACAATCTAAAGGGTTCAATCTCCATGAAGATCATCACCCCTTCCTGCACCTAGGCTTGAAAAGAAGAAGCTAAACTGCTTTTTTGAAGCATAACTGTTGAGGATGCTTGTAAAAGTCTTTAAGTGTCTGTCTGTGTGTGAGAGGGAGAGAGAGAGGGAGAGAGAGAATGGGGATAGGGGTTTGGAAGGAACGACGGAATGGATGTCTCTGTGTGAGAATGGATGTGCATGTGTGTCTCTATCATGAAATGAAAGCATGAATGGGTGTGTGCTGTGTGAGCATTTTGTCTGAGAATGGATATGTGAAGGTTATATTCTGCGGCTATATAGCAGGGGTGGAAAACCCTTTTTCAGCCAGAGAGCCGCATTCTCTTTTGAGCAAACACCTGGGGAGCATGGTCAGAGGCAAAAGTGAGTAGAGCAGCAAATAAAACATTTGTACAGGAGGCTACTTTCTACTTTCTACACACACATCTATATATCTTCTATTCAGGCAGGCAAAACATATTATGAGAGTTCTAGAGCACATTTTGACCGAGCAAAAGCAGGAAGAGAGAGGAATGTGGCTGGGGATGGATTGTGGCCTAGAGAGAGTCCCAAAAACAGGACTGGAGGACGCTCCTTCAATGGAAGTTTTTAAGCAGAGGTTGGATGGCCATCTGTCATGGATGCTTTAGCTGAGATTCCCGCATTGCAGGGGGTTGGAAGGAACCCTTCCAACTCTGCAATTCTATGATATAATCAGTGGCAGAGCAAGCCTGGGGGTGGGGCCAGCCGTGCACGGGGACACAGCAGTGCCTCCAAAGAGTCTGGCTGCCTCCTCCCACTCAGCTGCCCTACAGCTGAGGGGGAGGCAACGGGCAGACTGTTTGGGGCAGTGCGGAGCCTGCGGGTGCTCAAGCCACTGTGTCACTCCCTGGAGAGATGCGTGACTCGGGTTTTCTGCATGCCCCGCGGTGAGTGCCGCAAACCATTTTGTCACCCCCCTCAGTGGGGACACCCAGGGCTGCGCGCACCTACCACACACCCCTTGCTATGTCCCTGGATATAATGCAATGGATGTGCCATTTCCTGTTTCCAGCCACAAATCCACAGACATGCCCTGGGTCTGTGAGCCTCATTCAGGTGGACCACAATTTGGAAACCCCTGCTCTGGACCATGAAATCTTGTAAATGTACAGGTGTTTAGGGTATCACAGACAACTGTCTCCTTTACTGATTGTAGTCAATAGTGTTGGCATGCCTTCAGTAATTGCAGTCAGGGTGCATACGACACTGGTGCTGTTCAGAAGAATCGTCTACTGGATCAGGCCAGTGGCCCTTCTAGTCCAGCATCCTGTTTGTTTGGTGCCTGTGAGAAACCCATAAGCAGGACCCCAGCACAAGAGCACTCTCCCCCAGAGGCGAACAAAGGCATCATGACACCCGGGGCAGGGTGTCGCTACGTAGGGCGCATGTGCGGCGTCGCTTCTATGACGCATGCGGCGTACGTAGCGATGCCACACATGTGCTGTACATAGCAGTTTGCCGGCAGTACTGCTCCAGCACCATACAGACGGTGCTGGGGTCTTCTGCCGCGAATGAAGGATCTTCTGCATGCAGCTATAGCAGCGACGGAGGAATCCCACCGCCATTCGTACGGTGTTGGAGTGGCGCCGCTGGCAAACCGCTATGTACAGTGCATGTGCAGCATTGTTACATACAGCACATGCACTCGACGCCACACATGCGCTGTATATAGTGGTTTGCCGCCGGCGCCAGGATCCTCTGCTCATGGCTGCAGCTGCAAACAGAGGATCCTCCACATGTGGCTGTGGCAATGCAATAGCTGCTCGCGGCGGGGTGAGCCCCCGCGGGGTGCCTTCTTGTCACCTCCCCCCAGACATGGAACCTGGGGCGCATCACCCCCGCACCCCCGTTGCGACGCCACTGCTCTCCCCTCCTGCTGCTTTCAACAACTGGTATTCAGAAGCATTACTGCCCCTGAACATGGAGGCGGGGTGTAGCCATCATGGCCAGTAGCCATTGAAAGTCTTATCCTCCATGCATTTTTCTAATCCTCTTTTAAAGCCCTCCCAGTTGTTGGCCAGCACTGCCTCACTTGCACCTGTGCTGTTGAGTTTGAGACAGAAGCAGCTTAGTGTAGGAGAGTGAATAAATAAGGTACCATGCTATCCTTTTCCCTCAGCAAAGAGACACTTGCAAGTTTTTAACAAGTGCAGAGGAAGCTTCCCTAAATGATGACTTACAGAACCAGCGACGATATGCGACTGAGTGACCTTCCAAGATATCTGGAGCAGAACTGTAAATTTAGCACTGGAAAGTGCCTTAAGAAGGAGGAGATGACCACGCATCCATATTACATAGCTATATATAGTTGTTTAATCTTTTGTGCAGGCTTCACGGTCTGACGTTCCCAGCGTCAGAGGCCAGGCTAGGCTCCCTCTTCCCCTTCATCCGCTGTAACGTTCAGACGGAGCTCTCCTGCTGCTGGAAAATTTATTTCCATGCAATAATTAACTCACCAACAGAGATAACTGAATCACATGCTTTCCAAAGTATTCATAAAGCAAAACCTCTAGGCGAGCCTGGAAAAGTTATTCCAACTGGCCCTGCTTTTCAGAGCTAGAATGACAACTGCAGCTGACTGGCACCAATCCCATATTCTCTACGCTCATCATCCCTTTTGCCAGAATGGATTGCCTTTGTATTAGGGAACAAATGGCCAGAAAAGTAAAGGAAACTCAAACATCTGAAATGTGTTTACCAATTACTGTATAAGACGGATTGAACACACTGAAATTCCTAATGCATTTGAACTGAAGGCAGGCGAGTGTGTCTGTGTGTGTGGTTGGCAGGAGAACATTTAGGCAGAGAAAAAGCTGTTGAAAAGTCTAGCAGGAGATTTTGGAGATGGGCACGAGTTTCTGGCACTGGTTTCCTACACGCCTGGGTCAGACGACTGTAAAATCTATCCTGGCCATTCATCCGATACAATGCACATTACAGCTGGCCACACAGTGAAATGGTTGTCTGATTCGGCTGCACAATGATTGCAATGGTGCAATGAGATGACCACTTCACAGCTGCCAAGACACGGCACAGAGTTCCCGTCCCTCGAGGTTTCGGCTTAGTTCACCAGTCGAAAAACATCTCATCCCAGATCCTTTTGTTCCTTGGTGTCCTAAATAAGTGAGAACGATAGGGGTTTGATTCACGCAGCGCTGGCTCCCCTGCACAGACTGATGCTGCACTGTTTGTGGTCGCCCAACAGAAAGTGCCCCTGACAAGCAGCAATCACATAGGAACATCAAGTGTTTCCTAAGATATTAGAGCCCAGGTTTTTTGAGTGAATGCTGCCTGCTCTGCTCCCTACACTCCAGAAAATGGAGTTACCGTATTTTTTGCTCTATAAGACTCACTTTTTCCCTCCTAAAAAGTAAGGGGAAATGTGTGTGCGTCTTATGGAGCGAATGCAGGGTGCGCAGCTATCCTAGAAGCCAGAACAGCAAGAGGGATCGCTGCTTTCACCCTTTGCTGCAGTGATCCCTCTTGCTGTTCTGGCTTCTGAGATTCAGAATAATTTTTTTCTTGTTTTCCTCCTCCAAAAACTAGGTGTGTCTTGTGGTCTGGTGCGTCTTATAGAGCGAAAAATACGGTAGTTCCCTGTACAGTGTATGGGACTGCCTGCAGTTTAATTATCTATCCCACCTTTCTTCCCAAACAACCAAGTAGTAAAACCATGCTATTTAAAATAAAATAAACCCACATGTTTTTAAATGTTAGGAACATCTCAAAATTTTAAAGAGCCTTATAGCGGGGTAAGAGAGCTTAAAATAATGCCAATATATTTCACATCGGGTGACCAGGGTGCCCCGTTGGTTCCAGGTAGTACATGGGCAGATGAGTCTAAAAAGCCCAGGACACAAATTTGCATGGCCCTCTAGCAGCTATGGTGACTCATTTTTCAGAAGCAATGTATTTAGTGTTAAGTCTAGAAGTGTATACTTGATTCTGACCAAACCAAGCCTCCTGCTGTCTATTTTGCTCCATAAGAGTTATGTAGTCTATTAAGCCAGCCCCTCCCCTGCCCTAGCTGCAGGTGCTGGGGGGGGGCATTCCTCGCCAGCCCCTGGCTAGAAGAGGGCGGCAGTGGTGGGGCTTCTTTCCCCTGGAAGTGGTTGGTCTGCCTGCAGCTGCACCCGCATTCTAGTAAGGTGCAATATCTGCGAAGCGCAACAAAGCAAAGGGCAATGAAGGGAGGTATTCCTGTATAGCATTTGACTTTCAAGACAAACAAAGCAGCATCTATGGCCAGGAAGCATTCGTTTCCCCCTCCTTGTCATATCCAACTTCCCCTTGAAAGTCAGTCTAATAATTCTAGTGGAACACTGCTAATTTCTAAGGTGACATTTATATATAAATCTAATGACAAGGGTAATGCTTCAAAGACATATGCCATCTCTGCCATGCATTACAGGGCTGCCATTCATAAGTCCCACAAATAAGAATGCTGCCATCAGAGCTCTAAACTTAATTTCCCTCCATTGCCAACCCAATTTTAATTGCCCCATTACTTTGTCAATAAATCATGTCTAAACTAAGAAATGTTCTTGTCAAATTGCGGTTTCCCTTATCAAGCCGGAAAACATATTTATGTGGCATGTGCCTGAAATCACGAGCTAACCGTGGAATTAAATGTGAATCAGCCTTTGCAGTTTGATTATTTATTAAGTACTTAAAAGTGTACTAGGTGCTGAGCAAGAGCTCCAACAACAACAAAACTAGACATGGGTCCTGCGTTCTAAAGCAGTGATGGGAAATCTGTGGTCCTCCAGGTGTTGATGGACTACAATCCTCATCATCCTTGACCATTGACCATCCTGAGCAGGGATGATGGGAGTTGGAGTCCTAGAAACATTGGGAAAGCCACAGGTTCTCCATCCCGAATCTTGAGTGAAGGAAAGGATGTGGAATGAGAAGATGCTCAATATTCAGTGGCTCACACAGTGCCTCAGAATATATTGGGCAATTTACAAAGATAGAGGTACAGGCACACAAGGAAAAGGAAGGTATAGAAGGAAGCTGCCAAAGCTGGACCAGAGGCAGTGGCCTGAAGTGTCTCAGGAGGAGTGTGGAACAAGCCAGAAGTCAGGACCAAGGAGCAAGTCTGATCCAAAGGAGAAGCCAAGAGGCACCATCTCGGAGCAAGCCAGAAATCAATACTGAAGTGCAACACAAAGTACTGTAACACAGCAGAACTCAGGAAAATCTTGTTGCTCAACGGGAACAGGAGGTTCTCTTATACTCACTGATATGCAGGAGGATCTGTCAAACAGCCTGGCTGGGCAGAGTCTGCCCAGGGGCAGAGGGTTCCTCACTGAGAAGACTAGCACCTGTGGTTTACCACAGGGGACAGATCAAAGGAAATCCCCAAAACAGAAAATCACATGGGTAACTCCTGAGCCCTACATTCTATTGGAAGATGATGATGACAGAAAGAGTCAGATGGGAAAAGGATGCCCCTGTCGGCCTTCTCTGTGGAACACCTGCTGCTCTGTTGAGTACTGAAGCTTTGCATTACGGGTTGAATGCCCCATAAGAAGGTTCTGCATAATGCATTGGATAAAGCTTCATCAGATTCCAGCAAATAAATTTCCTTCTTTTTTTAAAAAAAAGTATAATTGAAGAAAGAGGTGGAATGTGCAGTGTGAAAATTTGCTGATCTGTGGATTATCCTGCAGATTTAGAACCTGTGCCATTATTAAATACCTCTTAATATCAAAATAAGCTTCTAAGCAGCTTACATTTATAGAAACCAATTACCCACACATTGAAATATAAACTTCCATAATTAAAGTACACTATTAAAATGTACAATAAAACAATATCATTAGAACAATGCAGTAATTAAAACAAGAGACTCGGGTTGAAATATAAGTGGATGTCTTTGCAGACAGGTATTAAGGAGATGAATCAAAGACAACACCCCTTAGTTTTGTACAACACTTGAGGGAGTTTTATGGTTAAGTGACCTGTAAATCTTGCTAAATAAATAATAACTAAAATAAACATTTATTCGATGGTCTCATGCTAATGAGTCAGAATTTCCACGTTTCTCTTTGATATCAAGTTGCTAATGGGAATCATACTTGACAAATCTGTTTAGAACATTTAGTATTGTATCTGCTCCAAAAATAGCCTTTACAAAATTAAGGTTTCAGACCATTCCTTCAGTCCCCATAAATAGAAAATACTCTAAAATTCAGTCAGATCAATGTTTTTGGTTTTGTTTTTTGTTTTTGTGGCTGTGGGAAATGGAAGATATTGTACAATATATTTCATACTCTACTTCGTATAATACTCTGGTGGCCAGGCTTTTGCAAGCTATTCTTGATAGCTGCTCCAGATTGAGGGACATAAATATGATTTGTCTTTTGCTATTTGAAATGGATAAATACATAACCAATGAGTTACCCATGTTTGCATCAGCAGCTTATAAGATTCAATATAAATGGGTGAAATCCAGTTAAACTATATGAAGAGCAGAGCCATTTAAATCAATGGAACGAAGTTAGTTAGGTCTACTCTAAGTATGATTAACATTAGCTATTATTATTATTATTTATTAAATTTCTATACTGCCCTTCATCTAAGGATCACATGACAGTTCACAATATAAAAACACAAAAATACATAACATAGTAACAAACATAACAATACCCCCCCATTTGAAAGACCATAGATTGTTTAATTAGCCAAAGGCCATAGTTGTTGTCTACCTGGGGCTACCCAATTCTTGGTACTATTGGACATATATATGATAGGTTTTGGTTCTGAACAACCAAATGGTTGGGGGCATAGTCTGGGAGGGGGCATTCCTGTTAAATGGGACTTCTAAGTTGAAGGAACACACATTGAAGATTGTGGACTTAAGAAGGTTGTTGTTGGATGAGGAGATAGGCAAGAGACAGGTCCACCACTGGTGGTTAGCTGAGCTTATGCATCAACGGAGAGCTCACTGGTGTGGCTAGCCCACCCCTTCCTTTGTTCTGTCTCCTTCACTCACCTGAGAGGGTGTGTCTGGAGACATCCCATGATCCTCCCTCTGCCACTTGCTCATTTGAGGTCTCCCTCTCTTGCACAAGTGGGAGTGCATCAAAGTCCTCCTACCCCTTCCTCCTAACTTGGCCTCACACATCTGGGGCCAGCTCTACCATTCAGCATGACTTACAACCTCCTCCAAGAGGTTATGTAGAAAGAGGACGGGTGGCTGCTGAAGAAGGATGGTGGGGAGGTGACCTGCAAGGAGGAAGAGCTGGACACCTCCACTGCTCCTCCTCTTCCTCACACATAGAAGGGAAGAATCAGGAGGGAGCTCCAACCAGATCAACTCTGTAGGAGCCACTGCCAAGGCCTTGAATGTGTGTCTGAGCATGGAGAGACCTTAACCATGGAGGGAGGGCAGCTACTGTACACCTCTTGCCTAGACAAGCCACCTTGGAGAAGAGACAACAGGTAAGGAAGTGGAGAAGCTTCAAAGGTCAATAGAAGAGAAAGTTGGAACCAAAAACGAAATGGTAGAGAAAGCCCCTGAAAGGGCCAGATCAAAGCAGATGTGTAGACAATCTGAGCCCAGACCAAAGGGGCTTGAAAGAGAAAGTGAGCAGACGGAGTACAAGCACAGTCAGCCTCTTTTCATAAGAAATAAAGATGAGAGGATCAAAGGTATGTTTATGCTTTCTTATTAAAGGGCAAAGCACATGGTGATGTGGGATTAGTGGGGGGAAGGACTAACCAAAAAATGATGGGTTATTTATATTGCAAAAGCATTCTGGTCTCTGTTTTTGGTACCAAGCATATTATAACCACTGCAGCAGGTGGGGGGAGGATGGGACTTTCTCATCTGGGGAGTTTAAAATGCATGTTCAAAACACCTCTTCTTTTGATCTTATCTTCCTTGCACACACCTATCTAATTTTCCCTCTTTGATTGCTAGGTGGCTTCTGTAAGGTAACCACTATTTGTAACTGCCAGGGCTTAAGTCATGTCTTATCTCAGCCCTGCAATGTGTAGGCTTCACCCTAAAGCCTTGGGATGCACAGGTTGGGTCAGATGTTACTCCCTCAGCCTGATTCATGCTTTCAAATGTGTTTCTCCTCAGGCAGAAAGCTGCCCGGTATTGCTCAGCCCCCTGCCTAGAAAGAACCAAGGCTGCCCCTATCATGAGAGTGAAGTAGTTGCCTCAGGTGGCAGATGCTGAGGGGTGGAAAGTGTCAGCATCGCCCTTGAGCCAGTACCACCAACTGGACTCATGCACTTCAGCCCCGACTGGGTAGCACTTCCAGAGACCACCTTCTGGACAGGAACAGGTCAAAGTGCTGTGGACTCACAGCTTAGAGTTGTGAGCACCGGTTTCAGTCCAACAAGAAGACAGTCATCGCACAGCAGAGTACAGCAGAGTATAGCAGAGTATAAACGACTCGAAGAGCAGCTCTGTAGAATATCTTCTTTATTCTATCTACAACTATTATACAACTATATACAGAACTTAATGAGGTCTAAGCATAAATGAATGCTGCACTACACTGAGTGTCTGCAGCTGCTCTTAGCAGCAACCATATCTCTACATACGATCTGTAACACTCAGTCTCTCTCTCTCCGACACACTGACTGACTGACTGACTGACTGACTGACTGACTCTTTGATGTGGTGCTGGAGTGGAATAAGTAGAGAGCAGAACACTGCTCCTCCTCTCTGGAGAATCAGCAGACTCATCAGGAGATTCTTGGATATGGGAGGGGTGAAATCTCCTCACCATATGTGTGTGGACACAGCCATGTGTGCATGGGCCATGCAACATGTCCTTAGATTAGTCTTCTGCCCTCAGGTGCTGTAGAGGATGCTGAAGTAAGATTCAGCTGCAAGTCTGTTCGGCTTATGTATATGGAAATGGGGAGGCGCCATCTTGTCTTTTGATTCAGGCAGCAAAATGTCTTGGGATAGCCCTGAGGAAAGCTTTGATGGAGCTGGTATGAGGCAGCTCACAGCCAACCTGATTTGCACCATCAAAAAGGACCCAGTGATTTCGCAACCTCTCAAATTCATGCACTCAAAGCTTTCCTCAGTGAGGGAGCGGTAGGGGTGGAAGAAATTCAGTAAAGGAATAGATAGATAGATTCGCCACTCCTTAGCTAGAAACTGACTATATGCAGCAACAGATATGAGTCTTGCATGACATGCAAAATCTAGAAGTTTCTACACACCCCTCTCTCCTTCTAGGCCCAGTAAGTGGCCCCATCACCATTCAAGGACATGGTCCAGCCAGGCAAAAGCATTTGAGGATTGGGGGGAAGAAGAGTTGGTTAATAGAGTTACCTGGAGAGAATCCCAAGAGTCAAAATGAGAGGTCTTGAAGGCCACATCTTGATCCTGGTCCTGAGGCTCCCTACCCCTGGTCTATCATGTATAAGGCCTAGTATCCTATTACTCACAAAGGCCAGCCAGATGCCTCCAGGAACAACACCATCAAGTGGCATAAAGGCAACAGCCTTCCCCACATTGCTAGAGTTGGAATTGCCATCTCATGGTCCTTCTATTGACCAGGAATCTACCAGCCTACATGAGCTACTTTCCTCCACAAAACCATGACTGAAATATTTTGTTTCGAGAATGCCTTCAACCAGCTGGCCCAATGACACAGGCAAGCCAGGCAGTCACCTACCTGAGTCAGCAATGTCTAAGAGATACCAGTGAATCACTGTGTGGTCAAAGAACTGTGTGACCCAGAATGTTTTGAATGGTCACAGAGGCTGCTGGCCCAGGAGTCTCTCCGATAACTTAGTGCAGCTGCAGGAAGCAGTAAATGCCTGATGGCAGTCCTACATTTTATTATTTCGGTTTTGACTGGAATGGGGGGAAACGTACAATGCTGCATGCACCGTATCAATTGTGCTATATGGCTGCTTTCATTTAACTGAATGTGAACACAAATTGGAACACACAGTAGAACTACTGTGATCCGTTCTTTTAATCTCAGCAATTATTTGTGGCACACTTTTGCAAGTTTGCCCAATGCACAGTGGCTCTCTCCTATTCCTTTTCTCCTCCATTTTGAACAGATTCCACCTGCCGTTTCGATGGCCGGCACACGAAGCTTTCAAATGTCAGCTGCCCTTCTCCCCTCGTATTTAGCAATTTACGTATCAGTCAATTGGATTTAACGTGCTGCCAGCTGGCCTTTAAAAAATCCAAGATGCAGCTCATGAGATCAGGTACCACCTGACAGCCTGGAAGCGCTTTCAGGGAAGCGCTGTCATTTTGTTGACTCTTGCGGGTAAAAAGTCAAACAGCGAAAAACTGTTTAAAAGCAGAGCAGAAACGTGAATCCCCAAATGGTAGGAAATGAACTAATGACATTTTGAAAGAAGCTGAAAAGCAAACAGCAAATACTTTCCAAAAGGCAGGAGAAAGCACCGGCGTTATTGCTGCAACCTGTGAATGTGATGCACAGATTAGGAACCTTCTGGAATCCTGCTTATGGCTTGGCCATTAACAATTTATTTTATTTTTATTTAACAAAAGTTACAAACTGCTTGATTGTAGTAAAACCTCACAGTTCATAAGAAATATTGAAATGGTTTAAAATGGTTAAAAGAAAGAGAAATTTAAATACACGAATATTTATATGTCTGGACAAAAATGTGATTTATTTATTTATGCTTTTCAAGTTAATCCATATTTTACAATCATTTTGATTTTTCAAAACTTGACTTCCTTCCCCTTCTGCGGTTCCTTCAATTTATTTTTAATATCTTCTGCATATCCAAATTAACCTAATTTGCTCATTTACTCATCCTCTTGAAACATATACTCCTATGAAACTGCAAGTTGTTACAATAATCCTGCCAGTGTTTTTATGTGTTTACAATTTATCTGCAAATAGTAAATAAACCATTTCCATTCTTTTTTTAAAAAAGATTATCTCGAGATCTCATTCTTCCGGTAAGTTTTGCCATTTCTGAATATTCTGTTAGTTTTTGTATCCATTCTTCCTTTGCTGGGACTTCTTTCCAAAAACATGTTAAGCAGACACCAAAAAAAGTACAGTGAAAGTGATTGACTGATGTCAGTAGGCAGGGAATTCCAAAGTGTCGGTGCTGCCACACTAAAAGACTGATTTCTTATAAGTGTGCAACGAGTATTATTTGGTGCCTGTAACAGGGGTAGTTCCACAGATTGAAGTGCTTTGGATGGGCACATATGGAGTGAAGCAATCCTGCAAATAAACTGGCCAGTGTTCCTAATGGGTATTTGAGGGAAACTAGCACTCTGGCGGGACGCGGATGGCACTGTGGGTTAAACCACAGAGCCTAGGACTTGCTGATCAGAAGGTTGGTGGTTCGAATCCCCGTGACGGGGTGAGCTCCCGTTGCTCGGTCTCTGCTCCTGCCAACCTAGCAGTTCGAAAGTACATCAAAGTGCAAGTAGATAAATAGGTACCACTCCAGTGGGAAGGTAAACGGTGTTTCCGTGTGCTGCTCTGGTTCGCCAGAAGCGGCTTAGTCATGCTGGCCACATGACCCGGAAGCTGTATGCTGGCTCCCTCGGCCAATAAAGCGAGATGAGCGCCGCAACCCCAGAGTCGATCTTGACTGGAACTAATGGTCAGGGGTCCCTTTACCTTTACCTTAGCAGTCTGGCAATTATGGTAGTTTGATGCTATCTCCAGGATTTGGGAAAGGGTGGTAACTCAGTGGCAAAGCATCTGCTTTGCATGCAGAAGGTTCCCCATTCAATCTTCAGTGTGATGGCCTGGGACAAGGGCTCGGACTCGGAACTAGAGGAGTCTCAGTCTGCTCCGAATCCTTTGCCTCAGGCATCATCTGAACCAAGTCTGGGCCTGACCCTGAAGAGTTCCAGTCTGCACAGGTTCCCCTGCAACAAACACCAGCTGGGCTGAGTCAGGGGCCTGAGCCTGCCCTGGCTCCAGATGCGGGGATTACCTTGTTTCCTTCAGCTGGGCCATCACTTACAGCTGCTCCACTACCGGTTGGGTCAGGGGAGGCTGAGGCAGTCCCTGGGTCTAGTAACCCACCGACGTCTCCCAAACTGCAGAGCCAAAGTCTGTGAGAAGGAAAGACCTGAGTACTCGCAAGAGGAGTGCTCGCCTTTGGGCGAAACAGGGAGGTGAGTCGCCGGGGGATCAGGATCGGCCGTTACCCTGACAAAGATAAAAGGCTGTCGGACCCTGCCCCAGGTTGCGGGAGCAACATTGCTGTATGCCAGATCCTGTACCTGCCCTTGCCTGGTTTCCTGCCTCATGTCCTGCCTTGGCCCTGTTGGACTGACTCCTAGTGGAACCTTCAGATTCTGGACCAGTCCTGGACCACGTTTCACGGGTAACCTCCGGGCCCAGCACACTCAGCATCTCCAGGTAAGGGCAGGAGAGACCCCTGTCTGAAATATTGGACAGCTGCTGCCAGACAGTAGGCAATAGAGAGCCAGAAGGGTCATGGGTCAGTGTGAGGTAGCTTCCTATGTTCCACTTGCTGGGGACACGTGGGGAGGGTGCTATTGCACTCATGTCCTGCTTGTGAGCTTCCTTTGGGCATCTGGTTGGCCACTGGGCAGAAACAGGATGCCATCCTAGGCAGGTGAAATATATTTGGAGTCGCACAGTGCTTTCATGCTCTCTATTGCAGCTTGTATAACAGTGAATGAATTTTCCCCAAAACCTCAGGCTTTATATACACTGTTTGCACAACGGGTCCCAACTGATTGGCTGATTCTGCTTTCCTCCTGGAGCCTGATTGGGCTGCTCCTGCAGGCCGATCAGGTTGTTGCATTCTAGGATCCTACCTGCCTATTGTACCAGGATCCAAGCTCAGTATGTAACAACCAGGGCTCTTCTCATAGTTCTATTTTAAGAGGTGGTCTTGAACGTAGTTGGTGAGGGGGCAAGAAAGAGGATCTAGTTGACTTTTGGAAGTAGTTGTCAACAAGCTGCCTTGCGAAACTGCAAAGGTTTGTGCGGTCACTTTAACCAATGCAGCTTTCGTCATTTTTGGATTTACGGATGTGTTATTGCATTTGTATATTTGTATTGCAAATGCTCTGTAGATATTTTTAGTGTTTACTGTGAGCCCTTTTGAGCACAGCCCATTCTGGAAAAGCTGCAAATAAGTCAACACAAGTGATCTAGCTGAGGTTCCTGCATTGGTTGAACTAGATGACTCTCAAGGTCCCTTCAAACTCTACAATTCTATTATTCGAATCAATCAATCAGCTTTCTGTCTGTTCAATGTCAGTGGTGCCAACTTGAATAAAATATTGGGGGGGGGTCCTAGGCAGTGTTTTTTTCTGAAAAAAATGTTTAGGGGTACTCTCATTTTGACTCAAGAAAAATCACCATTTTATAGTTCAAATTGGGGAAAATAAATACAGTAAATGGACAAAAGTACAAAGAAGTGAGAACTGGACCATAAAGAAGGCTGATCACCGAAGAATTGATGTTTTTGAATTACTATGGTGCTGGAGGAGACTCTTGGGAGTCCCATGGACTGCAAGAAGATCAAACCTATCCATTCTTAAGGAAATCAGCCCTGAGTGCTCACTGGAAGGACAGACCCTGAAGCTGAGGCTCCAGTACTTTGGCCACCTCATGAGAAGAGACGAGTCCCTGGAAAAGACCCTGATGTTGGGAAAGATTGAGGGCACAAGGAGAAGGGGACGACAGAGGACGAGATGGTTGGACAGTGTTCTCGGAGCTACCAGCATGAGTTTGACCAAACTGCGGGAGGCAGTGGAAGACAGGAGTGCCTGGCGTGCTCTGGTCCATGGGGTCACGAAGAGTCGGACACGACTGAATGACTAAACAACAACAACACAAAGATTCACAAAATGTTTAGGGGTATGCGTACCTGTGTAGACCCCCAGGAAAAAAGGGCTGGTCCTAGGTACAATGCAAAAGATTACATACTCAGTAAACAAATGAGAATGTGCAAGGATTTCCACTTGTGGAGCAGTACATGTTCAGGGAGAGGAGAGGATGGGAAAGTTCTGCTGCACAGAAATCCTGAGGGAACGAGCAGGTTGGATATTGCCTGCAGTTGTTATACCATAAATTACTGGATCACATTTTAGAGAAAGCCTTCTTCAGTAAAAACGTCTTCAACGGCTGCTATGGAGCTTGGCTTCACTATATTTGATAGGACTTGGAGTTCACTGCAAGAGAATTGCTAGGGAGATTTTTCAACCATCTGCATTCCGTCCAGAACTGGTGACATTTTAATTAGTGATTTGCATGAAGAAATGGAAAGCTCTGCTGTCCAATCTGCAGCTGATACAGGTTTGCCAGAGAGGGCAAACATTTCCATTCTCAGGATGGTGTGACAAAAGCCAGGCTATACATAGCAAACCCACAGTAATATTTCAAGATTAATGTCAGAAAATAAAACTGAAGGCCAGAAGGACTTATCTAAACATTATTTTATCCTCCCAATTTATGTGCACAGGGGGGCGGGAAGGGAGACTGAAGTGACAAGACATTTAAAATACTTTCCCACCCCGTTCTGGGGACAGGGACTGATGACTTCATTGATCTTCCTATCATTGATCAGCACACACTTATGCAAAGCCATGACACCCACTCAATGCAATTTTGCTTTAGCCATCACTGGTGTTCGTTTTCCGCAAAACAGAGGTGCTTTTTTAAGCTTCCGTGCCAAACATTCTCTCTCTCTATATATATATATATATTGCACAGAATATGTTAAAAGCTAGATTAAAACAATATAATTATACTTATATAAGGCTAGATATGGCATGGAATGAGACTCCATTGCATGACCAGGGCCCCTTGCTATAAAGTGTAGTGTGCTTCTTGGGGAGTGCCATATCTATATTCTTCACAGATCAAATATTTTTAGGGATTCTTTCATCCTTCTACCTTGGGTAGTAGCTGAGGCGGATGTGACCAGAAAGGTGTTCACATGTAACATTCGGCGAGTGTACAGTCTGTGTGCCCCTGTACAGAATAGCTGAGCTGTACAAATCAACATGTGTACACCCTTTCACACAAACACGTGTACATGCATAGAGGCAGCTTTTACCTCTGCTCAGGGTTGCATGTTAACAAGCCCTGTATGAACTCAACTTGGTGTGAGAATGCGACCCTAGAAGAAGGCGCTTTTTCTGATAGGAAATCACGGGAAACAACTGGCAAAAGTAAGAGTTACCCATGTGTGTAGGAGAGGGCCAGTGTGTGTGACGTCACGACATTGAGAGGGCCTGGCCCCCTTCCAACAACTATCAAGGGGGTCAAAGGCACCTTGGCCCCCTAGAGTTGACATGCCTGTTACCCACCATGGTTGCTCCATTTTAGGCTTAGCCATTCCTAGTCCCCTCCAGACGTTCACTGGTTTGTGAGTGGGATTCAGTCACCTCACTGACTGCAGAGGTTTGACAGCAACTATCCATGCCTTCTTCCAAACATCTCTTGAAAACTATAGTTTTTAGGAAGGCCTTTGCAATATGTTTTTTTAACCAACCAGTATTTACAGATTTTAAAAATGAGCTTTTATGGATATTTATAGATTGCTTTGCTAGTACACAGGTGGCGCTGTGGGTTAAAGCCTCAGCGCCTAGGACTTGCCGATCGAAAGGTCGGCGGTTCGAATCCCTGCTGCGGGGTGCGCTCCCGCTGCTCGGTCCCAGCGCCTGCCAACCTAGCAGTTCGAAAGCACCTCCGGGTGCAAGTAGATAAATAGGGACCGCTTACCAGCGGGAAGGTAAACGGCGTTTCCGTGTGCAGCTCTGGCTCACCAGAGCAGCAATGTCACGCTGGCCATGTGACCCGGAAGTGTCTCCGGACAGCGCTGGCCCCTGGCCTCTTAAGTGAGATTGGCGCACAACCCCAGAGTCTGTCAAGACTGGCCCGTACGGGCAGGGGTACCTTTACCTTTACCTTTTGCTAGTACAGTCAAACCTTGGTTGTTGAACGTAAGCCATTCCAGAAGTCCATTCGGCTTCTGAAATGTTCAACAACCGAGGCACGGCTTCTGATTCGTTGCAGGAGCTTCCTGCACTCACGTGGAAGCTGTGTGAGACGTCCGGCTTCCAAAAACCATTTGAAAATCGGAGCATTTACTTCTGGGTTTTCAGCGTTTGGGAGCTGAGATGTTCCAAAATGGAGGCATTCGGGAGCCGAGGTTTGACTGTATTTTATCTTGTAAGCCACCTTGATAGATTTTATGAAAGCATGGATCATAAATATTCAAATAAATAAATAACTACTAGAAAAATTAGGTTTGCACCTAAAGCTTGTTTCAAACAAATCAGGATGAACTCTTAAGAAGCAGATCATCTCGAGGCACCATGACCACTGTGCTGTCATGTAGACAGATGTCACAGCTGCACTGCTTGGAAATGCTAATGATTAAGTGATATATAAATGCCGTCAATCAATGAATGAATAAATGTTGTTTGTCACAAAGATAAGCACGCATTCCCCTTAGTAAGCGTGTTCAAGGGAGGGGTGTGATACGGACATAAAATGTTTACGCAACCCTGATCCAAAAATGGAGTTGGAAAACCAAGTGTGGGTTTAAAAGAGGGACACCCTACAATGTGTTCAGTCAACAATGTCCCTTCAACACAGCTCTCAGAATGCAGAGTTGCTGCTTGCTGCTATGTGCTTTGAAGCCAAAGACGCAGAGTTGCTGCTTGCTGCTATGTGCTTTGAAGCCAAAGACGCAGATATATTCTAAAGAAGGAGAAAAGAAATGCAGATCACCAGAACGTATAGTTAGCGCTAATAGAATTAAGGTAGAAAATTAACAGGTGCTCTGAATTGTAAAGAAAGCATCTCCCTCTTCTCTATCCCCGAGCCTACAAGACACAGCAACACAGCACACAGATACCTGAAAGGCTGTGCTAAAGATCAGCTTCCTGGTTTCGATTTAGCTCTTCCCGGTAGCCCACATTCAACCCTCTCCTTTCCCTCCAGGAGAAAGGAGGTCTCTATGCAGCTTTTATCTCTCAGGCTGACCTCCTTTCGGATTACCTCTTGCATTTGTTTTACTGGAGCCGATTCCAGTCACAGATTGCCCAATCAATTTCCCTTTTATTGAACTGTATTTCACAGTTTTATGTTTGGGCTTTCAGTCATGGGAGAAGAATCAAGGCACACAGAGAAAGAGGAGGAGAGGGAGGGAGGATTGCCAGATTACAGGAGGTTTTTGGGGGGTGGTTGTGTTGTGTAGTTGCAATGCCCAAAATGGGCAACTGGAAAAAGAAAGGCAGGAACCAGAATAAAATGTGGTTTGTGGCACATGATTACTTAATGTTGAGAAGGTGATGGGAGTAATGATCCTCCTCCTTCATAGACAGGGATGCCACAGAATTTTCTCCAGTCCATCATATCAGGTCCTTGGGATTTAAAATTTAGTTGGCTTCTTTGAAAGAAAAAGGGGATGGGGTGGGAAGCCACATATAAAAACAGTTTGTCACCATCCTGGAGCCCTAGATGTTGAGAATACCTTAAAGAGATCTTCATCTCTCACTCTAGACTTGCTTTTTTTGCTAGGCCTAAGGGAGATGGTACTTCCTCAGGCTGCCCACGGCTGTGTCCCACCTGACTGCCAACTCCACACCCAGTTCCAGGTACAGCAGGTTTGTCGAGTTTCCCAGGGGGTCCATAGGATAGGGACCCCTTGCACTCACAGCTCTTTCTTCACCCTCTGTCCTTCCTCCCTTTTCCAGTTCAACATAAATTAGTGATAGCAGTCTTCAGGCTTTTTACAACCTTTGTAATTTTTCAAAAGGGGTCCAATCGTTTCCAACATTATCCTCTTGAATGCTTTTACTTTAACGACGTTTCCACTGAAGATGATGAAACCAGAAAAAGCTCCTGTTTCCAATTTCACAGCTAATTGACACATAGACAGAAATCAACCATTACAAATGACATCCAAAAAGCCTCAAGACCAGGCAGAGGGAAACTCGGCCCTCCAGATGTTTTTGGGACTACAACTCCCATCATCCCTGACCATTGGTCCTGTTAGCTAGGGATGATGGGAGTTGTAGTTCCAAAACATCTGGAGGGCCGAGTTTGCCTATGCCTGCTTAAGACCCTGGGTCAAATCTACAATTTGGTATTTCCAAATCAGTAGGGAAGTATTATTCTATCTAAGGGGTTGCAACCATGAAAATCTTGGAGATAAATGTTCCATGATTGTAATCCAGCCATTATGGTAAAACCTGGTTTTGGCAGGGAGTATGTTTCATTATTTTTATATATTTTTATTTCCATTCTGCATTTCACAGTGGGATTTTTTTTGTTCTTTTTTTACAGTGGAATCTTTATGATACAGTTTATAGACTGCAAGTCCATCTAGCTACTGTGCTAATACTTGAACTGTGTACTTAGTTTGCTTTCATGCCCTATGAACCTCTGAGGAGTAGAGAAAGGAGAAAGAAAATGCTAGACCAGATGAACCTTTGGTCTGATTCAGCAGGCCGGTTCTTAGATTCTCATGGCTGTGTACAGTACATGTTGTATGAAGCAGAGACAAGTGTTTCTTATGATCATGGTGAGTTCAAAATGTTGGAGGAGTTATTAGAAACTACAAAGGAGAAATAAATGTATTACGCAGGAACATAAAACAAGGAACAAGCAAATGAAGTAGTTCCCATACCTGTCATTTAATCTACAAAGAATAGTGGCAGTGAATCCTTTTTGTATCAGAATTGACTGTATGATTGTTGGGTGTGTGCAGACAGGATGCTCTTGATTTAAAGTAACTATAGGCCAGTTTCTAGTCTCTCCTTAGTGAAGGTGATGGAACAGGCCATAAGGAGACAGCTCCAGATTATTTTGAATGAAACGGATTTTCTGGATTCCTTTCATTCTGGCTTCCACACACATTTCGGGGCGGGGGGAGATCCATTGGTATAAGGTCAATTTCTATTCTGTAGGAAGTTTCCAAACAGCTTTGAGGCATTATTGTTAGATACCTTGATGGTAGGTACATTGTGGAGTTATCTCCACACCCATGCTATGTAATACTTGCTTCAAGGATGAGGAACCTGTGGACCACCAGATGTTGCTGGTCTCCAACTCATTGTAGTCAGTCAGGGAAAGTGAAGTTGTAGATCAACATCTAAAAGGCCACAGCTTTCCCGCCCCGATCTACATAAAACCTCTGGGAGCAACAATCTAGTTATTGGGAGTGAAATATGTTCAATATACCAAGAGCACCCAATGTTCTTCCATTTAAATCAAACAATGATGTAGTGATGACTCCTGACTTATTATTGTTTGAAGTCAGTAATAGACTGGATAAACAAACAGAAACTGGATTCAGATTCACAAGAGCTGACAATCCAGATGCAGCAGAATTGCTTGTGATGGTTGTCTGAGGGACCCAGAAACTGATGGATCTGCCTGAGTTAAATGGGATTGCATTCACCCTGAAAGATATGGGTCACAGTTTGAGATGCTTCTGGATTTAACTTTACTTATGGATCATCAGGTGACTGCTGTGGCCTAGAGCTCATTTTACCCGTTTCAGCTGGTTTCCCAGTTCTGCCCCTTTCTGGGTGACAAAAGTATCGCTATTGTACTGCATGCCCTTGTCACTTTTTGACTTGACTTTTATCATCCACTGGACCCTTGAAGACACTTTGGAAACTTCAGCTGGTCCAATAGGCACAAGCACAACTATCATTTGACACCATATCCAGGGAGCTTATTGTATCAATTCTGCAACAGCTTCCATGGCTTGCAGGTCATTTCTGGGCCAAATTCAGAATGCTAGCTTTATAACTTTTTTACCTTGAGAAGGTACCTTTCTCTAAGGTGAACCCTCCTGAGAACTCAGATCAAGTATTGCAAGACCTGTTACCAAGCAGTGCCTTCTTAGTGGTGGCCCCCACTTCACACAATTACCTCCTAAGTGAAACCAGTCTAATGTGCCTGCTTGTCTTTTTAAAAGGGCAGTATATTCCTCTTTGCTTTTTCAGGATTTTAAGGAGTGTTTTTAGCCTGGGTTTGTCCTGAATTTTTTAGTATTGTTACGAGAGTCATTATGTATTGTAATATTATTTTTGTTTGTTGTTGATTATGATAATGCTGTGGTCCACTTTGGTGTGAGTAAATGGTTGTGTTGTTTTTTTAGAGGCTTACAAATAGTAGAAACTATAATTTGCAGCAATCCTCAAAGCAAATATTCAAATTTCTGAAATACTTGATGAAAAATGCCTTTGAAAGACGAAGGTTAACAGAGTTCAGATAGTGATTAATGACATCCTTGATGGATTCAGGAAACTGTGGATCAAAAACACTGGAATCGAACTATATTTTCTAGAATAACAGTTCACTATGCAAGTGTCAGGGTGGATTTTCAAAAAATAACATACCACACAAGTGTAGTTTAGTTTTATCTAATAATGAAGAGGAGAAAGCACAACTGGACCGTGTGACCTTTTAACAAAAATTAGAGTGACATCTCTTTCCCTTTGTGATTTAAAACCCCCAGAGTGAAAGTTTGGCTCAAACAAAGTCAAGCATGTCTGCAATGCTTCTCTTGCTTCTGCCATTATCTTCACACACACACACACACACACACACACACACACTGCACAGTCTTTTATCAGTACTGCAGCAGCACCTCTTCAGGCAAGCAAGTTGGAGGACTGAACCAAGCCCAGGAAAGGCAGCATTCTCTGGAGTCTGTTTCTAGGTGGTTGTGAAACCTTGCACAAGACTCCACCATGCGGCTGATTTTCCTAAAAATGTCTTCTTTGCACAAGTAACCTGTGGCATTCACTGCCGCAAGCTGTAGTGATGGCCAACAACTCGGACGGCTTTAAAAGAGTTATAAGGATTCATGAGTTATAAGGATGCCAATAGCTACTGGCCATGATGGCTATATTCTGCCCCTGCTGACGCTCCCTATGCTCACCAGTGCAAGTAATGAACCAGGTGGGCAATAACAGAGAGGAGACAGGCGTGTTTGATGGCTCTCAGGTCATCAGTCGGGAGAGTGCTGTTTTATGCTCTGGGGCTTGAGAGTAGGAGTCTGGACTCAGGCTTCAGACCTTGTTGGAGCAAGAGCTCTCCAAGGTCCTGTAACTCCAACCTGCCTTGGTGTGGGGGATAATACACAAGACAGGACAAGGACCATGTCTCTATGGTCAGGTATCTGGTTTGGCCTCTAGGTCACCACCAAACTATTTGTGTGGATTTGCTGGGGGCAGAAGATGAGACCCCATGAAAGAACAGAACCTTCTGCCTGGCAGCATTGACAAGATTGCTGGGTGACTTCCAGGCATTCCTGCAGTGGTTCGATGATACATGAAGTGGTTGGATACTTAAATATATTTCTCTTTAAAGAAGAACACTGAGTATAATAGATTATTTGGTGAAATTTCTGTGTTACTTAATTAGCAATGTAGAGAGAGGTGGAGCTTTGATCAGCTCACAACAGAGCTTAGCCCAGCAAAGGTCCACAGCAGACTGAGTGACTTATATAGTCACAGCCTCTACCTGATCCTCTGCTGCGTCATGGCCTGAAATTCAGTGACAGATTGCAGTTGGGTCTTCCTCCTCCTGCTGAGTAGATCTTTCCTCCCAGGTAGACCCCCTTCTGTCAGTTAAAAGAGCTCTCCAGCAGCCAAACCGGTGCTCTTCCTATAATTTTGGGCCTCCTGTCTGGTCCATCACCACTTTTGCTCCTGAGGCCCAGGGAGTAATGGAGAGAATTGGGAATCAAGGTGGGGCTGCAGAGGGGGGACAATGGGGCAGGAATAGGCCCCTTCTGTCTGCCTTTGGACTGTTGCAGGTTTCTTCATGTCTTCAGCGGGAGTGAGGTGCTGTATGGGGTCCCCAAACCTCTCTCTCTGAAGAGGTCTCTCCAGGGTTTGGGTCGGTCAAGATCCCTGGTGTTTTCTCATCTCAGAGTGGCAAACAGTGTCATGCACACTGATGTCCTATTTTCTCCTAGGCCAAATCCCCAATATGACTGCAATCCTACTGCACGCTTATTTCTCTGTTACTTGGTAGGACTTAAAGGTAAAGGTAAAGGGACCCCTGACCATTAGGTCCAGTCATGGGGTTGCAGTGCTCATCTCACGTTATTGGCCGAGGGAGCCGGCGTACAGCTTCCGGGTCATGTGGCCAGCATGACTAAGCTGCTTCTAGTGAACCAGAGCAGCGCACTCAAACACCATTTACCTTCCCACCAGAGCGGTACCTATTTATCTACTTGCACTTTGACGTTGGCAGGAGCAGGGACCGAGCAACGGGAGCTCACACCGTTGCAGGGATTCGAACTGCCGACCTTCTGATCGGCAAGTCCTGGGCTCTGTGGTTTAACCCACAGCTCCACCCGCGTCCCCAGTAGGACTTACTTCCTAGTAAATACATGGAGTGCCACTGTGCAAGAGTTAACTGCTCTGTGGGGAGAAAAAATGCACATTTTGTATTTCCTTTTTCTGTTAAGGCTCACATCAGAGAAAACGATGTCTTTGTTATCTTAATCTTTCTTCTTCCGCTGTAACTTTGTTCCTGACTTTGGTATGGGAATCCAACATTGGTACAGTATCAGAAAAAAGCATTCGGGCCTTTATGTATGGACCCAGGGGCCCTGCGTCTGTGTTTGGCATGAGGTCTCAAAAGCCTGATGTGACAGTGCAAGTCAATCACCCGCTTGTTCAGGGATAGTTGGCGCGCCATTAACCAATCGCTCTCGTTTGCAGGAAGTGGCTCGTGCTCCAGTAACAGAATCTGCAAACCAGAGTTGAAAGGAGTTTGTTCCACTTTGTAAGTGAAGAGTGCTTGCGGATGACAGCTGCCCACTCATGATACACTTAGTGCAGAGCCCTGCTTGTGATGAGACAAGAGAGCTGCTCTAAGAAGGGTTTTTGTGTTTGATGTAGTCAGTGGCAAAATGAGAAAGGCAGAAGTATATATTCTGAGTAGGGATAGCAAAAGGTATTGCCTGCAAGGGAGCAATTAGCAGGCAATGATCAGCTCGAACAAGCAGGGGCATGAAAGATTGTCATTCCTTTGTCCCTGGAAATTCAATTAAGTTGGGAGGGGGCGGCAAAATGCTTTCCCTTCGAGGCTGCTGTTTTCTGCATTACGGGTTATTTGCAGTATAGTCCTTTGCTGTGAAGACATGGGAGTCATCGCATCGTTTAGGCCTGGGTGCAGTTTTTCCCCCTACCTGGAAAGTCTCATTAATGCTTTCATTGATCCATGCCGTTGCTCGGTTCAAAATGCCACTCTGTGCCATGCTATTGCACTGATTCAGCACTTGAACTCTGGGCATAGACTGTTACCCAAGCACAACACCGAATCATACTGTCATACAGTTGTCAGTTAGAATTAGGTCAGGTAGCTCAATTCCTGACTTCTACTATTTATTTATTTAATGTTTTGGAGACAAGGAGCCCAGGGCTGTGTCTGTGTGTCTGTGTTTAGAAATTTAATGCAGGCATAAAAGCAGAACGTCAGGCACTTGAAGCATCATCATCATTACATCACTCCAGTTTCCCATCACAAAGAGGATTCCTGTAGTTATTCCATGGCAAGACAAAGATTGCTCACCTTTGGTGTTGGCTGATCATCAAAAGTAGCAGAGTGTATTTACAAAGTAACAGCTCATTCTGCCCTGAGATGTTGGAAGAACATAATGTGAAGCAATCCTAACCGAGTCCTCTTGGCCCAGAGGAAATGTATTGGTCCCATGTATCACTCTGACACCTCCTCCATGTCTGGACAAAAAGGGAGAACTCAGTGTCATGAAAGAGCCCATGTGCCACCAGAAATATCACATTTGCATTTGCTCCTCTCTCTGGGAAAACTCTCAGTGTGATATAATATCATGATCATATTGTGAAGTTTGCCTACCATTGCCAGAATCAGTCAATTCTATATTATTATTATTATTAGTAGTAGTAGTAGTAGTAGTAGTAGTAGTATACCACCCTTCATTTGAAGATCACAGGGCAGTTCACAACATAAAAATACAAATACATAATAAAACTACAGAGTAGGAACATGGAAACTCATAGTCATGCAAACAGCTTTCACTAAATGTTATGGAGGAAAGGGGAGAACAAGGCCCGGTGCCCGCAGCCCCTCTTCTTCCATGGTGCAACCCAAAGAGGGGGCATTGCCCATGGAAATATGTGGAAGTAGGAAACCAATAGAATTCTTAAACCCATTGAGTCATGTGGTCAAACTCAGTCTTCAAATCTGCAACAATGGAAGTGAAAGAGGCATGAGAAAAAAAGCATTTCATAGAGTACAAAATAGAGGTCCAGCTCCAAGGGCCTTATGATGGTTCACTCACTGCAAGAAGTGAGGTTACAGGGAACCAGATAAAGGGCTTTCTTGGTAGTGGCACCCACCCTTATGGAACGCCCTCCCATAAGATGTCAAGAAAATAAACAACTATCTGACTTTTAGAAGACATCTGAAGGCAGCCCTGTTTGGGGAAGTTTTTAGTGTTTGATTTTCCCTTTCTCATGCAGCTATCAGTTCTCAGCCTTTCTCAGAGTGCCAGGGGAAACCAGATGGGCGGGGTATAAATAAATTATTATTATTATTATTATTATTATTATTATTATTATTATTATTATTATTATTTCAAGCTTTAAGTATGGTGGAATGCAAGAAAAAGCACAAGATAAGCATTTCAGTATAGCCACATTCTCCCTCATGTCCGCAATATACTACAAGTCCTAAATCTCTGCAGGCCTTCATTGCTGGCTACACCTGCAAGGAGCAAGTTATCAATGGCTGCACAGATTTGGTACATGTCCTGTTTCATTGCTTCAGCTGAATTTGGAAGTGCTTCCTTGGCTTGCGGCTCCCGATGCTCCCACTGCCACCTACCCACTCCTGCCTCCATTGCCTGCTCTACCACCGCTATGTGCCCTGCCCCATCTGTCACTGGCGTAGGAGCTCTGCCACCATAGGTGCCAATTCCAGGCATGATCACACCAATTATGGGTGAGACCTCACCTCAAATCACATGAGGCCTTACCCAAAATGGACACAACCTTGCCCAAAATTGGTACCAATGATGCTGGCGCTTCTTCACCACTGGCAGAGGCAGAGGGGCAGGTGGGGGCACCCATGGGTGTGCCGCCTGGGGGGCTTCTGCCACCTGAGGCAGTGGCCTCAGCCTGCCTAATGGCTGGGCCAGTTCTGATTGGGAGTGTATGTGTTAGTAAGGTGAACACTGCACAGTGTGAGTCAGGGTATGCTTGGCAAAAGGGAGGGTCAAGAGGAAAGGAGCCCCTAAGATGTTTTCTAAATGTACTTTTTCTGCTTTCTGGGAATGTTAATGTTTGACTTGAAATTGTTCTCTTCCAGTTTCATTATACTACACATAGCATTTGTTATTTTTTTTAATCCACTTTCAGGTTAAGTAAGACACAAATATATGACATGGAATGAAATGTGAAGGTTTCCATTAAGAGAAGCGTAGGGTTGCCGTGTCTCATACTAAACGTAAACGAACTGTGAAAAAGACTCTGTGAATCGAAAGTGGAGATGCTATGGGTACATTTCCTTGTTTATTAGTTTGTTTTGTATCACAAGAAAATCTTTAATAAAAAACTAATTTAAAAACGGAAGCAAATGGGAGGCCATTTTTGCCACTTGCCTTGCCAGTCCTCCAGCCTACCTTCTGAAAAGTCTTCCAGTCCTCTGAGGGAATTTTCAAGGGGATGATAGGAAGCTGCCTTTGAGCCACCTAGTTCACACTGACCAGAAGTGGCTCTCCAGGATTTCATACAAGGTTCTCTCCCAGTCCTACCTAGAGATCTCTGGGAACAAACCTGAGACCTTCCACATGCAAAGCAGGTGCTCTACTTTACTTTCCCTAAAGGCCTGCAAGGGGAAAGGAGAAGGAGTCAAAATCACCCCCCCTTCTATTAACAGAGGTGTTTGCTGGGTCAAAAGCCTTTCCACAAACATAATGGTACAATCAGATACAAGCCATTGTATTTGTGATTCAAACTCCACCCCCATTTAGTCTGAACTTTTAAGAATATATGAAGAGCCTTCTAGACCAGGCCAATGGTGCATCTAGTCCCACATCCTGTTCCCTCAGTGACCAACCAGATGCCTGTGGGAAACCCACAAGCAGAACCAGAGCACAAGAGCACTCTCCCCTCCTGTGGTTTCCAAAAGCTGGTATTCAGAAGCATTACTAATTTTTGTGAAAGGCACGATATAAATATAATGCAACTCCCACCCAGTATCTCCTTCTACTTGTCAGGGACAGTACTGAGGAGGGCTGCAGTGAGGAAGAATGGTGGGAGCCACCCCATCCCCCTGACTCTTCCCAGGAGCAGGAGGACAGTATGGATTTGGAACAGTGGTTTGCAGAGGGGCGTAGTTCAGAAGGCAGAAGCTGGGAAATACTGGATGGGGAAAAGCTAGGATTATACAGATGTATAATTTCCTCCTCCTCCTCCTCCTCCTCCTCCTCCTCCTCCTCCTCCTCCTCCTCCTCCTCTTCTTCTTCTTTTTAAAAAAACCCTGTAGGAAAATAGCTTTGCTGAAATGCAAAAAGAGAGAGGCATGGTAATGTTTCTTTGTTTTGGGGACATTCAGCACTTCCCCCAAAGTAAAGTGTGTAGAAAACTCACAGCAATAAAGCATTTTTAATTAGATAGCACCTTGAGAAAGAAAGTGAGAATAAATAAGAGACTGGCTGGCTGAGGGAAGTTGAACCAACTAGAAGTAATCGTTTACATTTTCTAAAGGAGCAATCCAAACCCAAGATCCACCAGGATGAGCAGAGTTTGGAATAGACAGATCTCTGGCTGAGCCAACCGAGTCTCTGTTCAGCTGGGGCTACCCCTGCTGAAGTCCCTCATCCCAATACAGCAGGAAATATGGTGACACAAGTCCTCCATCCTGCCTCAGCCGGCTAAGCCAAGGCTGAGGTAAATCTCCCCACTAAAGGAGTGGGGTGCAGCAGGGCAGATGGAGCCCTACCCCTATTCCCAACCCTGTTCTGCTCAGTCACATGACCTAGCAACCTAGTGGAAATTACACTGGCAAAAAATGTGGTTTAGGTCAAACTCTATTTTAAAGGCTTGTTTTCTCTCTGCAAGGTTCTGCTTGGCTCATCTGGCAGCTGCCCTGCTCCTGAGCGATGTTAGGAATGTTTATTAATTATTTTATTTTATTTTTATTTTTATTTTATTTATTTAACCAAATTTACCTACCGCTTGCTTGTGAACCAAACCTCTGAGTGGTTTACAAAAATATTGAATACAACATTAGAATTATTTATTTTAAAAAAACAGCTGAAAATAATGCTTACAATCAACAATAGCTAGAAAGAAGTAAAACACACACAAATCCTACATTTCTGAATAGGATTGCCTAAACAAAAATGCTTTAAGCAGGCACTGAAAAGGGTACAGTTGAGGCAGCTGTCTGAGGTCAACAGGCAGGGAATGCCAAAGTACAGGTGCTGCCAGATGAAAAGATGGAATTTTTTACAAGTGTGGTATTATGTGGCACCTATAACAGTGCCAGTTCTGCAAGTGAAAGCAGTTGAGTTGGCACATATGAGGTAAGGCAATCCTGCAAGACATCAATTACAATTGCATAATTTACCCCAACTTAAATTATACAGGCTTCCAATCATTTGCAATGCTCTGCCCAGCACTACAATTCATGAGGGATATCAAGAGATCAGTTAATCTCTGTTAAGGTCATAGGATGAGTGTGTATATTATATAGCATAGATAATTATTATTATTATTATTATTATTATTATTATTATTATTATTATTATTATTATTAGCCACCCAAATGGGCTGCCCCAGCCACTCTGGGCGGCTCCCAACAAAATATTTTAAGCACAGTAAAACATCAACCACTAAAAACTTCCCTGAACAGAGCTGTCTTGGTGAATTTTGGAAGGGCTTACATATATCCTAATGATAGACTTTCAAATGTTTTACCTCTTGCCTTGAACAGTGACATGACTACAGACATTAGAGGATGACAATGCTGATCTACCATAACACAGAAAAATGTCGCCTCCAGATTTCTGCAGATCATGTGGCTGTCAGAAGTTGAGCAGCAGGACAGGTTGCTTTTTCTTGATGAGATGGACCTCAGCTGAAAGAGAAGTGCCTGGTATTTTGCTGTTGGGTTCATGAGCATTGCTGGCCTTGAAATAAAGAGAATCTAAAGCTTGCCAAAGGCCTTTCATTAGATAAGAATGAATGAAAATGAATCAAAGGTATGAATGACAGAAAATCTTTCAGGCACATATCTCACCATTTGCAAGGTACACCTGCAGCTAATTTGCTATTTCCTATGAGTACATTTTTCAGAATGTGAACAGAGGAATGTGCTGTCAGGAAGAACCTGTGCTCTCTTGAGATCTGTGTACAGAAGCCATTACAAAGGGAGAGAAATGGCGCTCCATTCTCCACTTTCCTCTCTAGAATTCACTCTCTTCCTTTCTTTTCATTTTTCATGCTCTGGAGGTCTAACACAGCCTTTCCCAGCATGGCATCTTCCAGATGTTTTGGGCAACAGTGCCCATCAACCCCAGCTACTTTGATGGGTACTGGAGTTAAACCACAGCTGGAGGGCCACAGGTTCCTCATCTCTACATTACAGGTAGACAATGCAAGATTTCTGCCAACCAATGTCTCTACAGTAATGTGCAGTAGAAATCAGTTAGTTCATCCCTTTGCCCCAGTCTGCTCCACCGGCTGTTCCTTGTGGAGGTGGGAAAATGATGTGATTTGTTTGTTTAAATTACAAATTACTTTTGGTGTTGGTTCTATGGCACCCATCCATCTCTCTATAAGCCTTGATGTTATTTGGTCCCCAGGATCAGGATTTTAGAAATGTTGTGTGGGTGCTGGCTGTCCAAATGGCAAGAAAGTGAGGAAGCTTAGCCATATTTTATGGGATCCTGTCATTCTCTCAAGGCTAACAGAACATTTGATCAATGAAAATGTACAGAATAGTTAGCTGAAAACCAGTCTTGTTATTTTGGAGCCATCTCCAAGGAAGATACTGTTCTGTTTACTGGAAGCTCTTTGTATTTACGAAGTTGTAAAACCTGTGTCTTTCTTTCCAGCTAAATTTAATACAGAAGTAGTTGTGTAATTTCCATCCGGGAAAAGGCAAGCTTTTCCCTATTGTGTAACAGGTATCTGATTTCCCTTAGGGGACAGGGCGAGGCTTCTAATAAACTAGAATCCACCACACAACCAATCATAGATTACCGCAAAGGTGATAAGTTTAGCGCCAAAGTCCAAGAATTAACTGGGCGTAGAAAATCACTTGCACTTGAACAAATAATAACTTTCCAAGCTACGTATTCGAAGTGTCACAGCTTTGACTGGGAAGTGCCCTAATGGAAGAAAGAACCAGTGAATGATTAACAATACTATAGAGAAAACGTTGAGATATGGAACCCACTATTCTGACTTTTTCATCACTTAAATTATATGGATGATTTCGTGAGGCGTTTTGATAAAGGGCTACTGCCGCTTGAGTGAACTATGGCAAAGGGTTGGGAAAGGAAGCTATGAACAGTGCCTTCCATGAAAGATTGTATGGATGCACACTTTAGAAGAAGGCTGAATACTAAGCTATTAGCAAACGTCTTATCATTCGCCAACATTGTGCTAAGCTAAGGGATGGCAGACCAGACCAGACAAGAAGCAAGCGTTATTAATGCCTAAAGGGGCCCCATTGACACATAATCCATTAATTACTCTACACCTGTTAATGAGAACATACCAGCTAATTTTTCCTTAGAGGTAAAACCTCTCATGAAAATGTAATGTGGTCATCAGTCAAGATGCAGAATGAAAATAGCAGGATGCAAACACACACACACAGCACTTTAATGTAGTCTGAGCATATAGATATTTCTGTGTAATTCCTAAAAGGAATTGATTTCCTAAGGGCTGGCTTGCTAGAGAGAGATTGACTGGCCCCTACCTTTAAACATATCATAATTTTCAGCACAGTTTTAACAGATGGGGTTTGTTTCAAGGAATCAAGTCCCCGCAAGAGTCATATTCCCTTTGTTAGGTATGGGGGATCTTTGGCCTGGCACATGATGGACCCATTTTCTTTGACCACGTTGGCCACGGTTGATGGGAAACTAACAACATCTAAAGGGCGCCACGTTCCCCACATCTGCCCTGCATAACAGGGGCTCAAGACAAGCCCCTGAAAGTATGGCTACTGCTCAACCAGAGTTATTTGGGCCTGCAAATGGATGGATCTGATCCAAGCTAATTGTTTTCTGTGGCAGAATGAATTAGGAGCAAGTGAGCATGGTGTGAAAGGGGGGGGAGTCTGCAGAATGCCCTTTTTCACTGCAGAATGCCCTTTTCCACACTGAGAGCCAGTGTGGTGTAGTGGTTAAGAGCGGTAGACTCATAATCTGGGGATCCGGGTTCGTTTCACCGCTCCTCCACATGCAGCTACTGGGTGACCTTGTTTTTTTTTTTTTATAAATTTTTATTGGGTTTTTGTCAAACAAGAAACAAACACAAACACAAAACCAAACATCTATAATTTCATAGCCTTTCTTTCATAATCTTCTTTCCGTGACCTCCCCACACTCCCCTACCCACCTTCCACTTTCATTAAATATCTCAGCAATTTATTTGTTCATATCTCTTGAATATTATTCATATCTTTTCTTAAAATTTATCATTTTTCCATTTTTACTTATCAAAATTTTACATATCCCATTTTACACATTAAATCCTTTCTCTAAGGTCGGCCTAATTTCTCTCCCACAAATTCTTCCCTCATTATGTTAAATCAATGATCATAAAATTTCAATTCTAAATCCCAGACTTCTACCACCCTATACTCCCCTCCCCCCTTCCCCGGTTTTTGCCCCTTCCCGAGTCAATGTCCTCAAAAAAGAAAAAGCAGGTTTAACCCGGATTTCTCACATCCGAGGCCCTTAGGCCCCAGTTAGTCTCTCTCCGCCGGTTTTGTTTATAGTCCTTTTTGTTGGTCTTCTCTTCTCGAAGAAGTTCTGTCACCAGCTCCTCATATTTTCCTCCTTCCACATCAAACAAAAACGGTTTCTGTCCAGGATCGACAAATCTCCCCTGCTCCAGCTTGATGAAAGAGTCCCCATCGTACTTATTCATTCTTTTAAAGTTCAATATTCTAGTTATTCCAGGGACTTCCATCTTTCTCTCCTTTTGCAGATTTGTAATCCATTGGTTGTCTTCTTTATTTCTTTTGTTCCCGAAAGTTACAGGCTTTTGATTACTCTTTTCCACCTGAACTTCCTCTTCTCCTTCTTCTTTTTCCCCCAGTTCTGAAGTTATCTCTTCTTCTACAGCTACAGATTTTTTTTCCACCTGCTTAATTCCATCCACAGAGTTGCTTAGTTCAAGATTGAAGGTCACCAGTTGTTTACTCATGACCTGGCTCTGTTCTTGTAAAGTTCCCACAAGAAAAAACATTTTTTCTATCTCTGCCAGTAATTTTCCTTCAGCAGCCATTGCAATGTCTTTAGTTCCCTCCAGGGGGATTTCCATCACGGTTCTTTTCCAACAGTCTGTTACTTTGTTGCTCAAAATTAGTTTGTTTCCAATCAGTTCAATTTTTAAAGTAGCACTTTTAATCCAGAAAGATATTTGTAACACAGTTCCAAGTTTTGGCTACCCGTTTGACAACTCTTTTGACAGCTGTCAAACTCTTTATTCTTTTTCTCGGGTTCACACACAGGGCGCTTCCCAGGTCCGGGGGGGGGGGGGGGGTCAGCCAAGAAAGAAAAAACCTCTGAAATTCCTCTCTCTTCCTCTCCAGCACAAATAACTTCTTGATCCAATTTATGAAAGTTATCAATTTAAAACACCAGGGTCATTTCCGACCTAGTGCTCCTCTCTTTGCCTTAAGTCTTTTGGTGGGGGGGGGAGTGTGGACTTCCTTTTTAACACGTCCCCCGATCGTACTTGAATTCAAGAATAAAAACTTTTAGTGCCGAAATTTCCTTCTACTCACGGGTTACTTTTTTCAGTCCAATTTCAGGAAGAAAGACAGCGCTCTCCGGTCATGGCTTGCGGCTTCGCTCCGCCGAGGTAGCGATGGACTCTCAGCACCGCGCCACTCCCCAGTCCACTCCGCAGCCTTTAAAAAGGCTCTTCGCGGGTCGGGGGGCGTTTAAGGTGCCCACCGAGTCACCAGGTCCGCAGGCTTCCGCACCTGCGGTTTTTAAGGGTCCCCGTGTCGCCAGCACGGCAAGACCCGTCCTCAACGGAGCCGATTCCCTCCGGAGCTCGGAGGGAATCCGCCATTACCCGTTCGCGCTATCCCGGAAGTCCAGCTACTGGGTGACCTTGGGCTAGTCACACTTCTTTGAAGTCTCTCAGCCCCACTCACCTCACAGAGTGTTTGTTGTGGGGGAGGAAGGGAAAGGAGAATGTAAGCCGCTTTGAGACTCCTTCGGGTAGTGATAAAGCAGGATATCAAATCCAAACTCTTCTCTTCTTCTTTCCATTTAGATATACTTACTTATTTAGCAATGCCCTACCCTTGGCTCTGCTTTACTGCCATCTTCCCCAGAGAAAAGGTAATGGTTTATTATGCATGAACAGCTACCCGTCTAGTTTCCATGGAGCATCACACTGAAAGGTGTTTTGTGGCGTGTTCTACACAGTCCTACAGTGGCAGAGGCTACAGACTGATACAAACACCTCCATGTATCACTAATGCGTTGCCCTTTTGTGTGAAGTTTAATTTTAAGTGCTTTGAAATGGGCTGAAAAGTGGGGTGTAAACAACAAAAACAACTCAGGAAATGCTGCCCAGTGTACGGCTTACGGCTGCAAAGGACATTAGTTGTCTTCAGACAACTTATTCACACATGAATGGTCCGAAATAATAGTTATTGTAGGCCCTAAACATTTTCTGCTGCATTATCTGTTCCAAAACTATTTTGTAATTAGCTATTGCGGGAGTGCCAGAGGTCCACTACAAAAGCTGTCTTGTTTCAGAAAATTTATTTAAACATATTACCTTATATATACAATGGGCTAAAATGTGGCTGTCGGCGGCCCCTCCCCCTTTGCATGATTGGCTGTACAGCTGTACGTATGTCACGGAACATTCATAAACATTCCAACAGCTGAGGGGAAAGTGCCAAGAACAGGAGGTTGACAGTGTTATTTCTGTGTGGTAAGTGAAAAGTCTGTTTGATTTCCAGAACAAGTTCATATAGGAACTAAGGACCTGTGTGCTGTTGGCAGGTGAGGAAAGTGGGGATGCTTGGCAAGGCAAAAAAGGCTGAGAACTGATAGCTGCATGAGAAAGGGAAAATCCTATGAAGCACACGGGTAATTAATATCTCAAACATAGAGTAGGATGGCCAAAAGAGAGATGAGAGATGAAGGAGTTGGCCAGGAAAAAATGGTAGGTTGAAAGATAAGTGTCTGGCACAAGGGTGGCTTTATTTTAATCTATTTCTGAAGGTTTTGACTCCGCTTTTACTACTCACCAAGTTTTCTAAAAGCAACCTAGACACCTAAAAACCATTTGGTGCAATGTCCAATAAATGTGAAGTGCAATAACTAGCACATACTTCAAAACAAGGATGGGGAACCTCAGGCTCAAGGAACAAATGCGGCCCTCCAAATCTCTGTAACTGGCCCTCGGGGCTTTTCTCACACCCCTTTCCCAGCCACACTGCCTCTCTCTCTCCAGGCCACATTGAGAGTTTTTGTCTGCCTGGATTCTGTCCTGAAACTCTGATAATGGGATGGAGAGTAGTGCGAGTGTGTGTAAAAACTAGCCCACTGTACAGTATAAAGGTAAAGCTTGCCTTCATTGTTGTTGTTTAGTCGTTTAGTTGTGTCCGACTCTTCGTGACCCCATGGACCAGAGCATGGCAGGCACTTCTGTCTTCCACTGCCTCCCGCAGTTTGGTCAGAGTTTGCCTTCATTGTTTGCCTTCATTGTTCTGCCCATTTTCCCCTCTGACCCTGCCTGCCTCTGACATGTGGCCTCTGGAACATGGTCCAGAAGGCAATGTGGCCCTTGGGCTGAAAAAAGGCCTCCTGCTTTAAACAAGAAAAATTTCAATGCAGCGCTCTGAGGCTGGATCCTGCAGAGGAAGCATTTTACTAAATTATACTGAAGGGAAGGCTTATTGAGAGATATTTCAAAGATGTAAAACTACATTTTGAAGATCGCAGACAGTGTATATCCACACAGTATAAAGCGGGTCCAAGAATCTGAACCATGTCTTGTTTTGTTTTGTTCTAACTTTGTTTGTCCTCTTGAAACCTGCAATCCCATAAGAGCAATGTTCTGTTGTGTTTTGGCACAACTCTCTATGTGTCCCATTTAATCATGCCCAAGTATGACTAGGAACTGTTTAGTTATGTAAATGATGAAGCCAAGCTAAGAATATCAAATCAAGTTTTAGGATTGTCAGCTCCTCTGAGCTATATGCTCCAATGGAATTTCCCTACGTTAGCAACATACATACAGGCGTTCTTCATTTCAGTGGGCAATTAAACAATCATACTTCACAGCTACCCCATCATTTTACCTACATGCCAGATAGAGCAGAACCTGTTGGATTTCTGCCTGTTAAAGGCACACAGCAGCAATTTCAGTGCTTCTTGCATTGAAACTTTAAAAACAGCCACAAATTTGCCAATACTTTGCAGCAGACTACGGTGAGTGCCAAAGGTTATTACCACAGAAGGAAAACAGTATTTGTAATTCTGATTACCTGTCAGTGGAGGAGAAAACCTTTCCCCTTGACTCATAGGAGCTAATTGGACTTGGATGGTTCAATTTACATGATTTCTTTTAAAAATGGAAAACTCCCACCAAAAGAAGCCAAAGGTGCCATAAAATTAATTTGTTCTATATACACACCTAGAAAGAGCAGCTACCCATTAGTATGAATCATGCACAGCAAAATATGTAACCCAACCAGCAGAGGACGAGAGCAGGCTTTTTCACCCTCCTGGTGAGAGCTTTCAAAGCACCAGCAAGAAAGCAATGCTCCCTATACATGGGTATTGCCATGTGTGGTGAAATATCTACTACTCTTTCTTAAATTGATTAATGTTCCTGAGATTGCAGCTCCTCCCTGCTAATGCGCACTATGCTCTGAATGGCGCAGGTTAATTGCAGGAGGCGTGGAGTGCATTTCAGCTGTGCTGGTGGGAACCCAGTAAAACAGCAAATATAATAAGCCCATGGAACGGGGGGGGGGGACTTGGTGAGTTGTACGTGTCTTCTCATATATCCAGTCTGATCCAATGCAAAGGAAGCCCATGGACATCTGGGTTTAGCCCCCCTCTTGATCAAGTTGTCAATTACCTATAATTCCCATATAATATTCAAATTAGATAAGGAAGCACATGGGCTTATTCTCCACATTACCTCTTTTGACAATGGTCCTATCTTTAAAAGACACTGGGTAATAGATCGGAATTCATCAACCAGCAATAACATAGGACATTATTGTGCCTATTATTCATAGCTCCATGGACTCGGGACGGTATCATGATGAAGGGGTGGTGTTCATAAACAGCCAGACCTGTCAAAGAACAGAGAACTAACCATCTTAAAATGGACAGATTCCACAGTACTCAGTGATGATGCTTAAAGTAGGAAAGCACAGCTAATACCAACAAATGAGCTAGTTATCCAGATTCAGTGATAATTATAGGGCAGACATGTGACTGTTGTACAGAAGAAGGTCCTCTACTTGAGGTTGCTCATCAGCAGTAACCTTCTGGACAGCAGTGACAGAGCACACACAGCTCACCTGGTCACAGTCTAGTCCCCCACATCCCAGTGGTGAAATGTACTATCTCTCTGTTTACATTAATTACTTTGAAAAGTCCACTTATACATATAAGGCAGCCCATGAGGTCCAGCTCCGAGGGCCTTCTGGCGGTTCCCTCACTGTGAGAAGTGAGCTTACAGGGAACCAGACAGAGGGCCTTCTTGGTAGTGGCACCCACCCTGTGGAATGCCCTCCCATCAGATGTGAAGGAAATAAGCAACTATCTGACTTCTAGAAGACATCTGAAGGTAGCCCTGTTTAGGGAATGTTTGATGTTTTATCGTGTTTTTAATATTCTGTTGGGAGCCACCCAGAGTGGCTGGGGAGACCCGGCCAGATGGGCAGGGTATAAGTAATAAGTTGTTGTTGTTGTTGTTGTTGCTGCTGCTGCTGCTGTTGCTGTTGTTGCAATCTGTGTCCTCTGGTGCTCTTTTTTGGTAATGAATTATTTCTTATTGATTATGCCTAAGTAAATCCCACTGTGTTCAGTGAGCCTTATTCCCTAGTAAGTGTGTTTAAGATGGAAGCTTCAGAGAGTCATAGAGTTGGAAGGGACCCCATGGATCATCTAGTACAGGCATAGGCAAACTCCGGCCCACCAGATGTTTGGGACTATAATTCCCATCATCCCTAGCTAACAGGACCAGTGCTCAGGGATGATGGGAATTGTAGTCCCAAACATCTGGAGGGATGGAGTTTGCCTATTGCCTGGTCTAGTACAACCCCCTGCAATGCAGGAATATGCTTCCATACGATGATCAAACCCACGACCTTGGCATTATTAGCACCATGCTTTAACCAACTGCAACCCGCTTACTAGCATTGCTAGAGATGGGACAAGATTGGGATTAGGCATTCCTCTACAGTCAGGGGAACTCCACTGCCATGGAGGCAGCCGCTGTGCCTACTGAAAGAGCAGGTTATTGGTAAGCTACTGCCAGCAGCTTTTCCATGGGTGCTAGCCAATGATGGGTCCTGAAATGGAGCGTTGTGAGAGCAGGACCAGCCATGGTTCCACTGGGTCTTAAATCCTAGAGTGGGGACTGGAACAGACTAAAATGTCCCCCCCCCCCCCAATGACTGGATGCGACTAAGGATCTGCTGCTCTTTGCTTCCCTGGCCTCTCGTGGGATGAATCCATAGCAATTAAGCCAACAGCAATTCCTGCAAATGTGGTGCCTTCATAAATATGCACACAGCCATAGGCAGGATGTGCCCCCTCTCCTCCCTAGATAAAGCACAGGAGGATCCCCTCCCCCCTGAGTGACTGATAACAGGCTAATAAAATTGGCTTTTCAGAAAAGGAAGCCTTCGTCATATTCTGTAACAGATACAACAGAAATTAATGAAAGTAAATTACTATTTCCCCTTTCTGCCAAAGTTAAAAATAATTACTGTGAGAAGAAAGGAGGGGGAACGGTTTCCACTTTTTGCTATCTTGAAGCATTATGCTGTTTTCTCCTTTTGAAATCTTATTTCCAAGAAGCATATTTCCAGAGTGCACATTTCCTGAATACAAATGCCCTTAGTAGACTTGCTAGTATGAATGCCATAATCTCAGAGTCAGGAGGAGGGAGAGCCTTGCACTGGAGACCTTAGATTTCCTAGGAGGAGAGGCACAATTTATTGAGTTGCTTGATTTGTTTGTTAAATATCTGTACCACCTAAGTTGAAAACATGGTTTCTGTTTGCCGAATATGTTTTTTGACAACAGGGATAAGTCCTCCCTCCATATCGCCACCAGCTATTAGGGACTGGTGTTCCACCTAACCACTTTTGGCCTTCAGTTTAAAAATGTATAAATTGCCTCCTATGGTCTCCCAAATAGCTGTTTCTATAACTATCTTGTGTCCTCTGGTTGCTTCGATTTTTGCTGTTGTTGTTGCTTTCTGTGCATCAACAAGTCACGCCAGGACAAAAATCACAGTCAAGGTTTGATATATGTGTTTGGTTTGTCATGATGTATTTTGCGTTTGCTGGAGAAAATTTCAATAAAAACCATTCTGTGTAGAAATTGCTCTTGGGGCAGTTTGCAAAATTCAGTCACAACACACATGGGAAGCAGAATGGCGGAAGTAGCATTTGGCATATGCCGATCCCAACAGGTAGGAATATATGCCTTATTTATGCTGGTGCAGAGGAGGACCAGAATTGGAGCTGCCAATTTACTGGAAGGACTGGGCTTGCAGCCATATAAGTGGGCTTGCCGCAGCTCCTCCCTGCAGCAGCCAACAACTTTGAGAAACCAATAGTGGATGAAGACAGAAGGAAGTGGGAAGAGAGGAGCCACCTATACCCTTGTAGCCGTAAAAGTAGACTCACTGCTGTCCTGGCTGACCGTGAGGGTGTGGGTGCAATGACTCTGATGCTTGGCTTTTGTCTGTTGCTAGCACCATGTTGAGGTTCTGTTAGAAGTTGAGCTTATAGTTGGTAGCTCTGTTCTGCGGGTCTTGCATCACGGCATGGGATTTGTAGAGTAGTGCCATTGTTTCCTTGTTGGGTGTCATTGGAGGGAAAGTAGTTTTTGTACCCCACTCTCCCCGGGATAGGAGCCTGCACTAGTGTAGAGCTTCCCCTTGCCCCTGGGTGAGAGGCTGGATTAGGGTACCTGTTAGATAAGTGGCAGTGAATTTGGGTTTATTGACACTGCTATTATGAATGTAGGGTGGTTACATGTCTATGGTCATGATGGAGAAGTGTGCATGCACACGAAAGCTTATACCCAGAACAAACTTAGTTGGTCTCTAAGGTGCTACTGGACATTTTTTTTTATTTTTGTATATATTTTGACTGCATCAGACCAACATGGCTACCTACCTGAATGATGGAGAGCATTAGGGCCAGCCCATGCATGAGGCAAGGTGAGATGACTGCCTCAGGTGGCAGAATCCTCAGGGGCAATGCCAATCTTTATTTCCCACTCCCCCCCTTGCTCCTGATGTAGATCTTCACTCACCCCTTGTTGCCTGGTGGTGAGGGGGAGCAACATTTTGTGGTTTGTCTCAGGTGCCAAAATATCTTGAGCCGGCCCTGCTGAGGGTGAAACTGATATACACACTGTGCCTTTAAAGTTCATTTGAAGTCCGTTCTTTCTTTCAAAGAATTCTGAGCATTGTAGTTTATCCCTCACAGGGTTGCAGTTCCCAGCATTCCTTAACAAACTACAGTGCCCAGAATTTGGTGAGGGGGTAAGAATGAATTTGTCATTATTAGGAAGGATATCAGTAATTAAGACAAACGTATTGCCAAAAATGTGATTTTTGTTTTAATCAATCCCAGTGATAAGCAATTTGAGTTGCTTCAAAGAGTGGCAGAAAGATATTTCAAGATTTACGGTACCTGGTGAGGAAAGAAGCCAAGAATAAAACATAAATTATTAACAGAACTTAAAGACAGAGGTGGCTTCTCCTTGCCAGATTTAAAATTATATTATGAAGCTTCTTGCATATGCTGCATCTGGGATTGGATAGTATTAAAAAACACAGATTTATTAGATCTAGAAGGACATGACATGATAATAGATTTGGTTGGCATGCGTATTTGTGATATCAGAAGGCAAAAGTATATAAAAGCTTCCAGAATCATATAATAAGAAATGTGATTTATAAAGTCTGGGAGAAATATAAGGATTTGTTAGAACAAAAAGCACCATTGTGGCTTTCCCCACTGGAAGCAATATCTGTGAAAAAATTAAATATGAAATCTAACTGGGCAACATATAGAGAGCTGTTAATAGAAATGAATAACCAATTAAAATTGAAGGACTTTCAAGAAGTAAGAGGAAAGGTAACAGATGGGCTACAATATTTCCAGTTAAATGAAGTATTTAAAATGATAAAAAGAAAGGATTCACATGTGAAATCTCAAATTTCCAGAGAGAAATAATAGAAAGTGGTACTAAATTATTATCAAAAATGTATGACTTGTTGTTGAAATGGGAAACTAAAGATGAAGAGATCACATGTGTTATGATAAAGTGGGCAAAAGATGTGGGACATAACATTCAGATGACAGATTGGGAAAGACTATGGAAGAATGATATAAAATTTACAGCCTGTACCTTATTGCAAGAGAACTATATGAAAATGATGTATAGGTGGTATTAAAATTGGCAAAAATGTATAAAACAAGAGAAAATAAGTGTTGGAAATGTAAATACGTAGAATATATGTTTTATCATATGTGGGGGCAATGTAAGGCTATTTAAAAATTCTGGGAAATGATATATAATGAATTGAAAAAAAATGTTAAAAATAACCTTTGTTAAAAAACCAGAAGCCTTTCTATTAGGTATTACAGGAACAGATCTACCTAAAGAATATAAGAATTTGTTTATGTATGCAACAATGGCCGCTCAGATATTGCTAGCCCAACACTGGAAAAAAGAAGAAGCCCATATCAAAGAAGATTGGCAAATTAAGTTAATGGAGTATGCTGAAATGGCTAAACTAACTGGGAAACTTAGAAATTAAGATGACAACAAATATAAAAAAGAATGGAAAATGTTTATTGCATATTTACAAAAGCAATGTACACAAGTAAATACATTAGTAGGATTTAAAAAAACACTTGTAATGATATAGTGTTTAAAATTAGAGTAATCAGAGATAAAGATTTTATTGACATGCATAAATGAAAATAATACAAAGGAGCCAGGGAGGGAAGTCGAGGGATTCAAATAATCCCATAATGTGGATTTAATACTGATAGTGTATATAGGTGTTCTAAATGTTTTACTTTATGCTTCTTCTTTTTAATGTAAGGTTTTGGTTTTTGTAAAAATTTATAAAAATATTATACAGAATTTGGGGGGGGGGGAGATGCTTCGGATGTGTTTTTAAAGGTACAGGGTGGACCTCAATTCAATTATAATAATGGATACTAGATGGATGGGTGGAATGGCAGCTATGCAGAGAGAAAATAAAAATAGCCAAGCAGTTTGTCAAGGAAACATGTGGAATACCTATCTCACAACAAAATTATGACCGTTCTGATGAAATATGTTTGGTTCTTCAATTCATGCCCAATAAAACAGATTTGAGACAAACACAACCTCCTTTCAGATATTAAAACCAGATTTTCCTCCAGTCTTCACTCTGCATTAGATTGAACCAACAGCTTCTCTAGTTCCTGGAAGAGAGAGGAAGAGAGAATGTCAGAGCAAGGCTGAGAGAGAGGGGGGGAAGAGAGAGAGAGAGGGAAACTGCAGGATCCAGCACAAGAGAGGGAGGGGAGGAACTGGAAGCAAGAGAGTTTCCTATCCTGAGTCTGCTGAAAAGCGCAGAAGAAGGAAGCAAGATTCCTTTGCAACAGATTCAATTCAAACACGGAGATTCTCAGCTCATGTTTTGGGATTCACTGGGTAAGAGCACAAGGAATCTGGGGGATCTGGGTTTCCATTGGTTGCTTTCATTGCAAGCCTCAGGAGCTTAGGAAATTGCCTTCAACAGAGTCAGGCCATTGGTCCATCTAATTCAGTTTAAGAAACCCAGGCAGCAGGTCTCCAGCATTTCAGGCACGGGACATTCCCAGCCCCACCCGGAGATGCTGGGGATCAAAACTGGGACTTCCTGCATGCAAAGAAGCTCTACCACTGAGTTATGAACGACATGCAGGAACAAATCACTTATGCTTTCGGTAGCATGATCATATGCTAATGGCTGTACATCAAGTTGCTATTAAAGGCACAGCTGGTTAAGGGCAGAAGCTGGCAATGCTGGAGATCAGAGGCTCGCACAATCAAGAGTCCAGTTATTTTTCCAATTGGAAGAAACAGGTGTGTGCCAGGTACACATACTCCAGTTATATGCCACCTTTGAAAAGTACCTTCTGTAAAGGGGAAGGTCCTGGGGGGGTGTGGAGAAAGAATTCATGAGGCAAGTACAGTCGTACCTTGGAAATTGAACGGAATCCGTTCCAGAAGTTGGTTCGATTTCCAAAACATTCGGAAACCAAACCATGGCTCCTACAGCCAATCAGAAGCCGCTGAAGCCCCATTGGAAGTTTGGGTTCCAAAGAACGTTTGCAAAGTGGAACAGTCACTTCTGGGTTTGTGGTGTTCGGAAGCCAAAACGTTCAACTTGCAAGGCGTTCAGGATCCAAGGTACGACTGTATGAGGCTTAACTGGCTCCTGCTTCTGTGTGAACCTTGTGTGCAGGAGGTGGGACAGGAAGAGATTAGCACATGCACTTTGGTACATAAGGCTTAGAAGTGGGGCATTTGTTGCCAGAAAGCCCCTTTCAAAATATCTGAGTTGCTTTGACCTCTGTCTCTTGAGGCCACCTGGAAACATAAGGCAGGCTCCCCGGTGGAGGATAGGGGGGTTCAAGCCGAATCCTAAACACTTTTTTATTCCAAAGTCCCACTGAGTTCAATGGCCTATACTGTATGTCCTAATGAGTCTATGTTGGGCTGCAGCCTTAATCAGTTTATCAGTGCAATTAATCAAGTGAAGCTTTAATTGCAGCTTTGGAAGGAGAAAAAGACCAGTTAATTGGGGAAGTCACTCAGCTTATTGAACAAACCCTTTCCTGTGTCTCCCAAAGTGCTCTTCTTTGAGCCAAGGCAGCTCAGACAAAGACAATGTTGTGCATCGTGGCCACGCCAGGGCCTTATGAATAAGAATTCATCCCAGCTGCCTTTGCTGCAGACACGCTACACACAGCTCTTGGCTCTGCCAACAGCTAGAGCCAAACTGAACGACAGGCAGGAGAGACACATGAGTCTTTATTTATTTCATTTCACAAAAACTAAAGCAGCTTTGGAGGCAGGGTTCAGGAATGGAAGAGGTTAACCCCTCTCCACCCTACAACACTCCACTGAGCACTTTTGGGAGGTTTTTACAATTAAGTGGCATATGAATTCTGTTAATTGTCTTATTATATTTTTTAAAAAAATCCAGGGCTTTCTACAGGCTGCCGTCAGCAAGGATTCCGTGGACAGCACTTTCATCCAGGAAACAGGGGGCTCTACTATGGCAGAGTGATGCTGGTGTCCCTTTGTGGATGGAGGCCTGCAGAGACTGGCAGGGCTCACCCCCAAACCCCCAGTCCAGCACAAAGGAGGTGTGGATTGCAGCATTACTGGTTTTGTGACAGGCTGTTGGTTGGCAAATGAGCAAGGCTAATGGAAAAAACTGCCAACCTCACACTGACAAGCGCTCAACATGGAGAACTTAAATGGGAAAGTCTTATACCATCATTTGATCTCCATGCCAGCAAAAAGCTTCACCTGCTAAGTTTCTGTGTGTCAAAAGCTTCACCTGAAAAGTGGCCTCATTGCCCTTTGCCCCCCTGCCACTATGCTTAACAAAAAAAAACTGAATACTACAGTCAGAATAACTTGTGTAAATTCAGCAGTTCTGTGCAAATTCTGACTACAGAACCTGGAATCCTCTGAGCAGATTATTATTTTTTGCCAATGCCCTAATTAAGGAAGCAACCCTATGCCAGCTTACCTGGAAGCAAACCTCATTCATCTTAGTGGCACTTATTTCTCAGTAAGCCTGCATAGAACCTGTCTGTGAATGAGTCACTCCCTCATCTTACAGGCTTTATCTTTTTTTACGCTCATCTATTTTTATGGTTTAAAAGTAGGAGGGGAGGATAAGGTTGCAATATAGCAACAAAGAAGGCAAGAGGCTCTGCGAGAGATCTCTGAGTCACAAATTCCAGGGTTCGCTCAGAAATTATCGCATCGGTACAGAACAAATGATAGTGTGGAGAATGTGCTCCTAAAGCTTTGCTGACATGCATGAGGATGTGTGCTTGTCAGGGAGGGAACTGGATGTTTATATTTGATTAGGCTGGTGCTAACCGTTGCTTGGTCCCAGCTCCTGCCAACCTAGCAGTTCGAAAGCACATCAAAGTGCAAGTAGATAAATAGGTACTGCTTCGGCGCGAAGGTAAACGGTGTTTCCGTGTGCTGCTCTGGTTCGCCAGAAGCGGCTTAGTCATGCTGGCCACATGACCCGGAAGCTGTATGCCGGCTCCCTTGGCCAATAAAGCGAGATGAGCGCCGCAACCCCCGAGTCGGTCACGACTGGACCTTTACCTTTACCTTTACCTAGGCTGATGCCTCTCATGGAGGCTACAGATCCTGCCAGGCTGCACTCCAATATTCCCAAAGCAAGTCACTAGACATTGTGCACTTTGGTTGTCACGGTTCCTACTGGTCAGCCGCACACAGATCAACTCAGTAAACGTTACAAGTTTCTTTAGCACAAACTATTTGCTGCTTCCAAGCTCTCTATACACCCCACATGCTGTTTATTAGTACCATAAACATCCTACATCTTAAGTACCGGTCAAGTCTTAATACTGCACAAGTTGGAGCCTGTCTTGGAGTTTCTAAGGTCTTCAGGTTGCCTAATGTCCCCATCTTCTGCTTGTCCTGCACCCACTTTGCCTCTGCTTGCTCTACCAAGGATGGGGAACCTGCAGACCTCCAGATGTTTGTTCTTGCATTTGCTCCTGCAAAGACTAATTTTACATAAGCCTCCCCATGATGAGTCAGTCTTCTCGGAGCCAGCCTTAAAAGCTGTAAGCACTACATGTTTGGCTAGATGTCACTCCACAGAACTGAGTAATGGCTGGGGGAGAGAAACAATCTTTCTGCCCAGGCCAGGAAGTATGTTCTTGCTTTCCAATCCTCATGTTACTCGGCATTTTAAGCTATTTGCTCTCCTGCTGGCCTTGATCTGAACTGGCAGCTGGCAGGCATTCCCTCTTACTCAACCAGAGCCCTGAGCCATCCAACCTGACCCATTAAGGTCATTTGCTATTTTTGTGTTTCCCTTTCCTTTGCCCAGGCTGTTTTATATGCTGATCGCACCTTCATTAGCTTGCGTCCTGGCCACGGCTCTTTCTCCCAAACATCAAATATGTCTGCAGTGAGCAAGTGCTGATGCGTGGGTGTGTCCCGCAGAGATCAAACAAGTGCACCAAGGTCAAGGGTCAGCCCATAGCTTAAGAGGCAGAGGGACATTGTTGTTGTAGGGCACAGTGAATGTTTAAGAATGCCAGGTGTTTTACTGGCCACGCTCCTGTGCTACCTCTCATTACAGAGGTGAAGCTTTTCCCTAGATGGGATTGGAGCAAGGAGGAAAGCCAAATCTGCTGCATCTGTGCATGTCAGAAAACAAGCAAATACAGTGGTACCTCAGGTTAAGTACTTAATTCGTTCCGGAGGTCCATTCTTAACCTGAAATTGTTCTTAACCTGAAGCACCACTTTAGCTAATGGGGCCTCCTGCTGCTGCCATGCCGCCGGAGCACGATTTCTGTTCTCATCCTGAAGCAAAGTTCTTAACCTGAGGTAATATTTCTGAGTTAGCAGAGTCTGTAACCTGAAGCGTATGTAACCCGAGGTACCACTGTACTGTATGCACAAATCACGTGTTCTTATGGGGAAGCTGTGGGGATCAGTGGGTGGCCAATCCCCTGTATGTCCTTTGGGCTGTTGTTCAAAGTGTGTTTGCTGCCCAGCTGCTTTTAAAACAGTGTCTCCTTCCTGGCTACATGTATGCTTGTGAAACATGGACCACTTATAAACGCCATCTCCAACTCCCTGAAAGATTCCATCAACGGTGTCTCCAAAAAAATTTACACATCACTTGGGAAGACAGGCGAACCAATGCCAGTGTACTCGAAGAAGCAAAGATCACTAGTGTTGAAGCAATGATTCTTTAACATCAACTTCATTGGACTGGTCATGTTGTGCTGATGCCTGATTATCCTCTTCCAAAGCAACTACTCTATTCTGAATTTTAAAATGGAAAGCATAATGCTGGTGGTCAACAAAAGAAGTTCAAAGACTCTCTCAATGCAAATCTTAAAAAATGTAGTATAAACACTAATAACTAGGAAATACTGGCCTGCGAGCACTCCAGTTGGAGAATAGCCCTTACCAAAGGTGTCATGGGTTTTGAAGATGCTCAAATCAGGACGAGAGGGAGAAAGGGGCTAAGAGGAAGGCACACTGGCACACTTGGCAAACCCTCACCATGATCAACTCCTGCCCGGAAACCTATGTTATCACTGTGGAAGGACATGTGGATCCAGAATTGGCCTCCACAGTCACTTACGGACTTATTGTTAAAACCGAGTGATTGCCAAAGAAGAAGAAGACATGATCACAGCCAAATGGGGTTAACATAGGAAGCATGATGACCTCACAACATCATCACACAGCCAATGAAGGGTGGCTATGTGACGTTCAACTTTTGCCCCTTGAAGGCAGTTGGGAGGGTAGCTGAAGGTAAGAATTGTTGCCTGAATGGTGTGCAATACTTTTTTAACTGTTGCCCTAGCAGCAGAGAGGACATAATTAGTGCTCCACTTCAAACAGAAAAATAGCTTGGGCGAACCCTGAAGATCAGTGAAGATGAGGATCCTTTGTGGAGGCTGTCCAGAACTCTTCCTTTTTTGCTCAGCACTATTTTTTGCAGGGCTCCAGTGCCTCTTTGAGCAGTGTGATAAACCACAGGTGAAGCAGGCAGATGCCATGATAGGGAAATCCTGGTGGATTTCTGCTTGCCAAAAAATTGATAGACCTTTGGTCGAAAGCCACCAGAGTGCTTACAAGTAGGAGGTGTTAAAAATTAAAACACACACACAAAGAAACAAAGGCTTCACACCTAAATGTAAGAGGAAACAACAGCCTGGACCTCCAGCAGCATGCAAGTTACATCCAGATCCCAAACAAACATACCTTCTAGTTTCTAGGAATTTTTTTAAAAAAGGAACAAAAGAACTGCTTTATACCAAGTCAGACAAGCCATCTCTTTAGATCAGTATTTTCTACCAGTGGCAATGCTTCCCTAGGGTATCAGACTGGGGGCATTCCCAAACTGTAAGGTGCCCAGCACTGAAAAATACAATCTTTTGATGTTTTATTTACATCATCTGCATACGATTAACACCATCTACTGCATAGTTAACAATAAAAGTTAAAAGGTGTAAAGGCAATTAACAAGAACACTAAAAATGAAATAGAAGCAAAACAACCATGGCACAGAACCAAACCTGTAAAACCAGCAACATCAAAACATACATTAACACCCACAAATACATATGTACATGCATGCATGCATGCATACACTAAAAGTCATTAAAAGGATATTTAACAACCTAGGAAAATAAAATGGTCTATAACTAGACTATAACCAGGGGAGAGCATTCAACCATTTGGGTGCCACCCCCATGAAGACCCTTGCTGTAACTCATTTGGATGGGACATCATGAGAAGTAGATCTTACTGTCCCAGTAGGTAAATGTGGGAGGAAGTGCTCTATTGCTAAACTACTTCCACTCAGGAGCGCTCACAAAGGAAGCTTCCTTATACCAGACTGGAATATTTGCCCATCTCGTTCCTCTGGCGGGCAGCTGCTCTTCAAGATCTTGGGCAGAAGTCTTTCATCTTACCTTCTGACTCATCCTTTTTAACTGGTGATGTCACAGATGGAACCTGGGACCTTACCCAAAACAGCTGGTAGCTAGAGATTGTCCACTAGACACCAAGCCTCAAGTAAGCGTCAGTCTGTTTATTGTCTCTCTCCTAATGTTTTCTGTGTTCTCAAGAACAGGTTGACCTCATTTCTCCTCATCAATTATCTGCAGGTCATGTATTATCTTCCTCGATGGAGATCGTGCCTATTATGGGAGAAACGCATCCAGCAAATCTCTATATAACCTCCTTTTCAAACATGTGCATTCAATTTTCACAAAGAATGCAACGTTGTTATGCAATGTTAATGAATAGCCACTTCCAAAATGAATTGCTTAAAATGCACTACATTAGAGTAAACACTCATAACGCTTTCTTTTAGGCTGGAATGGTCTTTAGTGAATAATGGTCCAGGTTCAAATTCTCATCTGCTGCAAGAATGTTTCTTCTTCCTCAGTGGGACCATTAAAAGCTGCTTTAAAATAGTTGTGTGGTTCTTTCCTTTTTGCCTCCTGACTCCTCCATGTAATCAGTGCTAGAATTCCTGCTCCATGATTGCAGTCATGGGATTTTTGTCTATCACATGATGGTGTATGTTTTGACTCTACAGAGTGGGAAGTGATGGAGACAGGATGTTTGGGTTACTGTGTTCCGTGAAGTGGGACTATTGTCCTTTGTTTTTTCTCTTTGCTGTCTGATGCTAGAAAGAGAGGGAGCCATGTTGCAGTGCTCTATGTGTGTTTATATTTAAATAAAGTAGATTAGCCAAAATGCTGAGTTGCTGAGGTCTGCAAAGACTCTGCGGGTGCCTAAGTGTGCCAATGTCTGTTTGCATTGGTCGCTGTGATGTTTGGGCTGAAGAAAGCTTTTGAAGCTCCCGAACAAACGACCGGGAGGGAGAGAACATGCCAGTCGGGCATGTGACTCTACCAGGGGCCTACTCGAGTGTAGGACGAGTCTGTATGTAGGAACCAATGTCAATACACACTGATGGGAAAGATATATTGCAATATTTTGCAGGAGGGTCTTCCAGGAAGAAAAGTGTCATTGGCACACACTTGTGAATGTGCAGAGCACCGGAAGATTTACACCTTGTCCCGTGAGAGTGATGCCAGAGTTCATGTGATCTACATGCAAGAGGTTCTAGGGTTGCTTCTGGCAGTGGAGGCTTTCAACTCCTTTCCTGCTCTAAACAGAATGGCAGGTTCAGTCCGAGGCACTTCCAGTTAGAATGAGAGAAGGATTGAAATGGACTTTCCCTGCCAACTGAGACAAAACACTCATCACTTATTAACAGATAATAAGCCAGGCTGCACCCCACCTGATATGGAATGAGAGTATGGAGGAAGACACCTTTTCAAATCTTGTAGGTATCCATAAGGGAGTCTTCCCATAAATAAATGCATTTTTGGCCCTGGAATTCTGCATATAGATCATACCCTCTTCTCCAAATTGTTGGACTGCCTGTGGTCCCGGGGTATATGTAGTGGCACTGCCCATGTGTAAAGAAATTCTGGGATCAAGATTTCAAATATCTCTCCAAAATCACAACAGAAACTATTCCTAAAACTCCATTCATAGTGATTTTTCTTGGGAATTAAGGTATCACACAATGATTTGATCATTTTATTCTAGAGGCATCCAGGAGTTGGAAGACGTCATCAGGATTTCATCCACAATATTGGTACTCTCTGACTGACTGAGAAATGAGCACATAACAGCAGATGGTCAAAAGTCTTAGCTGAGCATGACACATTTGAAGCTACATGGCTCCCATTTATTCCTTTTAGAATACTGGGGTAACTGTGATTACACGCACTGCACATGATTCATTTCTGAAACATACACTGGCATAATGGGCACTCGGGATACAGTGTTGTCACTGTGTTGTCGAAGTTTTTCTATGGAGTACAAAGTAAGTTGAACTTTCTTCCCATGGTGCAAACATGTAAGCTGTCTAAGAATGCAAACTCTGGATTCGTTTTGTTTGTGTAGAAATTCATTCTGTGTTTTTTTAAAAAAAATGTTAATGAATATTTTTTTAAAAAAAAAAAACATCTGTTCTGGACTATATAGTAGAATCACAAAATTATAGAGTTGTAAGGGACCTTGGAGGTCATTCAGTTCAAACAATAGAAAAGTTCGGAGAGTGGCAACACGAGAATGGACCTTCTCTACAGTGGCTCCCCGTCTGTGAAATATTCTCCCCAGGGAAGTTTGCCTGGCCCCTTCATTATACACCTTTAGGCGCCACGCAAAAACGTTCCACTTTAACCAGACATTGGTTAATCCAATTTACATCCTATGCCCTTTTAAAATGTGTTTTTGAGGGGGGAGGGTATTGGGTGGCTGTTTTTATTTTTATTAGGTATTTTTTGGAAGCAGCTGGAGCCAATGAGGTGGAGTCAACCAATCCTAGTTTTGCCCCCATCTTTCTTCCTGAGACTATGGAAGAAGAAGCTACCCCTGCACAGGATATAAGTAAGAAGGCAGGCAGCGATTAGTAGACAGTGCCTCCACTGCCCTTTTCCACAGCTGTGTCTTCTTGGTACCATCTTTTCTTGGCAGCAAAGTATTTTCTCCCCCTGTGTTAGACTGGGGCAAAACACTACCGGTCCACAGTGATGTGAGCAATTCTATAGATGGGGCTGATGAATTGCAGCTCTTGATTCCTGAGCCAGATTGGAATTTAAATTGTGAGTGCCCGGCGTTCCTTTACGCCAGCCGTGTGGAAGAATTGAACATCGAGTCACCTGGCACAATGAGGCAGCAGGTATTTCTCCCACACAAGTCGATGTAATGAGGGTTTGTAGAGGCAGGGATTCTTCAAGAAGTGGTGGCATTGCCATTAGACTGTGGCCTGTCACAGCAAAGATCCCGGCACTTCTGATGACGGCAGCCCCGACGCAATTAAGGTTGGAACAAGATTTTAGCTCGAGCAGCAGCTGGGTTCTAACACTGGCAAAAAAGCCTCAGGGGAAAACAGAGACAGCGCTGTCCTGGAAGGAGCTGAAATCATCTCTTTGAATCACTTAACACCCTTAGCTAAATTAACAAGCCAACATGATCACAGTCATCAGCTAAATCACTCATGAGGTGGCAGGCAGCGCTGAAGATTTTCTGTAAAAAAGAAACCCAAGCCTATTGATATTAGGCAGATGCCTTCACTATACTATTTCAGATGCCTGCTGAAAACCTTTCTCTTGCAACAAGCCTCTCCAGAGATGCAGGATTTAGTTAGATTTGTTTTACATGTTTTATTGATTTTATCTTTGATTTTTGTTATGGTTTCATGTATATTTCTTTTTAATTGCTTTTTGCATTTTAGTCATGTTTTATATATCATTGAACTTGTATACCACTGAATCTTCTTCAGATGTTCAGCTTATTTGGGTTTGCATGAGTTCTAGTGTTAAGAGAGAGGGAGAATAACTTTCCTTTATCCACTTTCCTCATGCATGCATAATTTTATACACTTCTGTCATGTCCCCTCGTACTTGCCTTTTCTCTAAACTAACAAGTTCCGAATGCCACAATGCTTTCTTCATAAGGGTGTTGTTCCATTCCCATTAATCATTATGATTATATTTTTCTGAAGCTTTTCCAGCTCTACAATACATAGCACAGTAGATAGTATTCCAAATGCAGTCACATCCAGGGCTAGATTTAGGTTTGGTGAGGCCCTAAGCTACTGAAGGTAATGGGGCCCTTTATATGTCCAGCTGTCCTTTGTCAACAACAAACCAGTGATATTTTAGGGAGCGGGCCAGCAGGCGGGGCCTATTACTTACATCATAGGAGCATACACAACACAAAACACTGTTGCTGAATGTAGGTTTTATTTGTTTTTTATCTTATATTTTGGAAATGTACATCCAGGTTTTTTCCTTTAATTTTTTTTGGGGCCCCCAAGAGAGTGGGGCCCTAAGCTATAGCTTATATGTAAATCCTACACTGGTCATGCCATATATTTGTATGTCCCTATCTTCCAGTATAAGTGAGCCTTACGTATCCATCTGTTAGCAGTGCTGAGGCTAATAAACCTACACCACCACCATGAGCACTTTAAAAATGGCACTCAGTGGAATCTACACACATATAAAAAACGCTGTGAAAATGCTTTTTAAAAAAAAACCTTTTGAAAAATATATTAAATTTGCCTTAGCTCACTGTTGCCATCTAGTGTCACATTTGTATATTGCACTTTGCAACACACTTAAAACGTTTTATTTGCAGCTGTATAAGCTGAGTCTCTTATCTGTGCAGTAAACTGTTTTTATAGTTTTTCTGGTGATCCCAGTAAGATCTTTCCCCATCACAGAGTTTCTCATTTTGAAGAAATCGCATTTCCCAGCACTTTTTATTTTATTTTTTGTCATAGGGGTATTGTTGTTACTTTAATCATTGGATTTTGAGCACTTCCCTGCTGTACAACTATGGCACACTCCATTTAGCCATTTAAATGAAACAATAGCTAGATAAATAGCTAGACAGACAGACAGACAGACAGACAGACAGACATACTATCTAGGCAGTTCCCCTCCTTGTGGCACTGCCCCCACAATTTAATCACCTCCTTTTCTTTATTAAAAAGATCACACCTTTGTGATCACACCCTTTAGTACTTACTTATCAAACCTTTATTAGGCATTATGCGAATAAAACCATAAAAGAGAGAATAACATATAAAGGCCTTGAAATATATATATATATTTTTTTTTTATAAAAATTTTTATTAAGATTTTTTACAGATACATATTTAACAAACAGAATAGGTTTCATAACATCCTTTCATTCTAGGAATGTTTTGATATCTTCCCCTGACAAATGCTGAGGGAAAAACATTCAAACGGGCCAGCATAAAAGCCCTACGTTGGGCTGGGATTATTAATTTAGTGACGTAATTGGGTCTGCTATCTAAGATATTTAAATCATAGAATATGGGGGAGCAAATTTTGTTTACAGCTGCCATAATATTTTGTCTCTCGACATCCTTTAGTCTAGTTAGGATATTATGGAAAATGTATTGCTCATTAGAATTGTACAGGGGCTCCAGCTCGATGCCTAAAGATTCAATCTTTTTTTCGAGGTGCTGATACCATCTTGATTTATAGGAGTCATTGAGCAAATCAGCGAGCAGACTTGATGGAGGGCAGCGAAAATGGCAGCGTAACCAGTACTTTATTGAGGTGGACCATGCCCAATATTCCATTGTGTGTATGCCTATTTCTGCACACATTGTTTCATATTTGATCATAGCTGGGAGTCCAAGAATACGTCTCAGAAAGCTGGAGTGAATCTTTTTTAAATCACTGTTATATGCTTGGACCCATAGCGGGATTCCATAGAATATCTGGGATTGCACTTTTGTTTGAAATATCTGGTTGGCCGCAGGAATAAATTGATTACCTTTCTGATAGTAAAAACGGGCAACTGCTGATGAGGTGCACTTTGCCTGTTTTATGGCGTTTGTGCGATGGGTTGCCCACCCTAAATTGCTCTGGAATAAGATTCCCAGATACCTATAGATTTTCACTTGTTGGATTTCTTGCCCTCTTATTTTCCATTTCTCTAATTTCCAACCATTCGAGAAGACCAAAATTTTTGTCTTCTCATAATTTATAGAGAGTTTGTTGCATTCGCAGTAAAGGATCAGTGAAGATATAAGACGCTTCAGACCCAAGCTCGTTAATGATAGTAGGACAGCATCGTCTGCGTATAATAAGAGAGGAACTGGTTTCTGATTAAGTTTAGGGGCATGTGATTCTATTTTTTGAAGGTAATCTGGCAAGTCTGATAGAAATAAATTAAATAGAAAGGGGGCAAGGATACACCCTTGTTTTACCCCTTTCGAGATAGGGATGTCTGATGAAAGGTGACCTTTGGTGTTAAGTTTGACTTGACAGGTATTGGAAGAGTGCAGATTTTGCATTAGAATCAATAAGCGCTGATCAATTTTTAATTCTGCGAGTTTCCTCCACAACTTTGGGCGGTCAATTGAGTCGAATGCACCACGAAAATCTACAAAAGCAGCATATATCTTAGATTGCCTTTGGGATCTGTATTTTTCAACCAAGTGCATAAGTATAAGACAGTGGTCTAGTGTAGAGCAACCTTTGGAGAAACCTATTTGTTCTTTCCCTGGTAAATTTAGATTTTTCATCCAGGTAAGGAGTTTAGATAAGAGGTGCTTGGCGTAGATTTTCCCTATCACTGATAATAGGCTTATCGGTCTATAATTCCTTGGTTCTTTTGGGTCGCCATTTTTAAAGATTGGAATAATTATTGATCTTAACCATATCTCAGGTATGATCCCATATTTATCTATGAGAGTAAACAGTTGAGCTAAGGGTTCTGCCCACCAATCTATATAGGTCTTAAATAATTCTATTGGTAGACCATCTGGCCCAGGAGATTTCCCCGATTTGAGATTTTTAACTATCTCTCTAATTTCCTCTTCCTCTACCCTTGGCCACTCCTGGAGTTTATTAATTTTATTTTTAGTGGTTTCATTTCCTTTAAGTTCACTGTGTAGATTGTTAAATACAGATGTAAAGTATTGGGACCATTTGGATTCTTCAATTGGTGGTAGAGTTAGTTGATTTTCGGCTTTCAATCCTCCGTACACTAAGTTCCAGAACGCTTTGTTGTTTTTACTCTGAATTGAGTCGAATAATTGTAGCCATTTTTGGGTTGCGTATTTCTGTTTCTTTTCGGCCAGAATGTAATGATATTTTCTTTTTTCATCAAGATAAGAGGGCTCTAGTTTAGTGCGATTATTTTTAAATGTTTGGCGCAGTTTTCTTTTTAGCTGGAAACATTCATCATCAAACCAAGGGCTAGCGCTATGTTTAAGTACCCAAACTTTAGGTGGAGTACTAAGCTCTACGAACATTTGGAAGGTTTCATTATAAATTTTCGGTATATCACTGTAGAAATTAGTGGTCTTTAAGTTGGATAGTACTTGTTTTCTCAGGTTGGCTGTAAGTTTTTGCCCCACTGCTGCACTCATTTCCTGGGACCATTTTAATTGGGTCATTTGTTTGTATTGAGAAGGTTCTATGATATTGTGCTTAGTTATTTTGGTTTCGTCCTTTAAGTTAATAGACAACGATAATGGCTGATGGTCGCTTTCGGTGCGCGTTCCAATTTTGAGGTCCATGATCGAATTTATGATATTATAAGGGACAAGAATATAGTCGATGACACTGCATCCTCGGGGGGAGAAGTATGTAAACTCCCCACTTCTATCGCCTTTTGTTGAACCATTCACAATCTGTAAATTAAAGTTGTTACATAATTCAAGTAGGCGTAAGCCTTCGTTGTTTACAACCCTGTCTCTGGAGAATCGTCCTATTTTCAGGGCATGTGCGATATCATTATCAGTATTCCAATTTAGTTTGCTACATAGTTGTTCATTGTTGGTTCCCACTCTGGCATTAAAATCACCTGCTATTATCAGTGAGGCATTTGGGTATTTATCGGTCAGATTTTCTATATAAAGGGTTAGTTGTGACCAATTTTCACTGCTGCTGTTGTTTTTGGTTGGGGGGATATAGACATTTACAAGTAGCAAGGTATCGTTTTTTTGGGTTAAAAGTAGAGCTTGTGCAAGTGGTAAGCATTTTTCTAGTTGCTTGATTTCAAACCCTAAGTTGTCTTTGATCATACAACAGAACCCTGCTTTCGGCCGACCCTTCGCGTTTGTTTTCAATGCGGGTTTCGTATAGGAGGTGAATCCATTGATTTTAATATCTCTAGTTGACCATGTTTCTTGTAGAAGTATTAATTCAAAATCTTTAAAGAATTTCATTAGGTCTGGGTCTCCGTCTTTGTTTCCCCACCCTGCGATATTCCAGGACAGTAAGCGTAGGATCCGTTTTTGAGTTGGTGGCTGGTTGACAGCATTTAGTCATTCTAGTTCTGTCATTGAGTCCAGCGAGGGATTTTGTCTTGTGCAGATACAGCCATTTGTCGCTGCTTTCGGTGGGGAACATAATGATGGATCTTTTAGATTCTTTTTTAAAGTGCGGGGAATTAAGATTTCCTCCCTTTCTTGATTTTCTTCCTTAACTGTTCCTTGTTCCTGAGAAATTTCTGTGGTTGGTGGACTATTATGGACAGTAGGACTGTTTTCAGTCTCTACTTCCATTTCTTTGGCCTCATTTGGTGTTGAGCTCAGTGTGTCAGGTCTGTTGGAGGTCATCTTTTGTTCGGCAATGTTAGAGTCCTTTGTAGTGCTTAAATAAGGGGTACCTATTTCGTTTGGAGCTAGTATTTGATATCTCAGCCAGGAATTTGTGGTCTCATTACTGGAGTTTTTCCTTGCCATTTCATATTCTAAAGGCGGCTGGATTTGAAGCTCTGCATCTATACATTTGAAAGTTCCATTAGTAGCTCTCTTTTTGACTATGCATTTTGGGGAAAGGGCTGGTAAGTGTAAAGTTTGATTGTATATTGTTTCTACTGCATTTTGTTGACCTTGTTGGTGAATTTCGGTCAATCTGGCCTGTAGTTTCGTCAATTTACTGAGTATGTTTATTTGTTCTTTATCTGGTAACTTGGTAAAGTTACTCAGCAGATCTTCTTCTTCTGGGACTGTCCAGTCTATTGTGTCAAGGGCGAGGTTGTTATTTGATGCTACAGTCGCATGGTTTGGGAGCTTGGATTTTTCTTGCGTGATTTCCCGGATAGCTGGCTGCGGTTTCTCCCATCTACTGGGTTCTTCCACGGGAGTAGGGCAGATGTCGGCTTCTGGTGGAATGGCCTTGTTCATCTTGTTCTGTCTTTTAGATGCAATCAATGGTCTGGGTGATGTATCTTCAAAGTGTCGACGCGGAATAATTCCTTTCTGGGCTAAATGAGTCTTTTCCCTTAAGATTTTAGTTGGAATTCTATGACTACCAAATCTTAGTAGTATTTTTTTGGAATATCCATCGTTAGTGAGCCTCTTGACTGCTTTTAAGTCAATGCTTCCACCCTCAAGGCCTAGGAGCAGATTTAGATGATGTCTGGCCCAGAAAGATGACTCCCAGTAAGGTAGAGGCCCTCTATATGGAAAAATGTGGAGAACAATCTCACATGGTCTCAGTATCAGGTTGATTGAGTGAGGGGGGCTTCCTCTGGTTTTCGGCTGGTTTAGAGGTATAAATTTGTATTTGTTCTGTTTATCTCCAGGGCTTGTTAAGGATGGCAAGAAGGGAGTGAGTTGCCTCCTTTCATCTGGGTTATCCAGCTTCTTGGAGTTGTTTTGTAATTGTTCAAAGATTTTTTGAACTGTTTGAGCAGTCAATAGGCAGCATTCCTCCAGCAGCTCCACCTTTCTATCAATTAGTGCTTGTGCCTCGGTTATGGGAGTAGTAGCCTTGTCCTCATTTATTCCTAGGGATATCTCTTCAGTTGTCTTTCCACGTAAAGAGTTGAGGAAGGTTTTAGGAGGAGATGCGTGCTGTTTTTGAGGTAGCAGGTAATTATCTAGATTACTCTGTTTGAAACCAGAGGGCTCTGTGTCAGTTTCTGTATCAAGACACCTGAGTCTTTTGGCTCTTCTCATTGCTAGATTCTTCTTAAGTCAATGAGATCAGACTTCTAAATAGAATGATAAAGCGCTAAAGTTCTCAGGTCGCAATCTCGTTTAATTCTCGTTCAGTCCTGGCTGGGCTGCTGCGAGGAGTTTAAAACTGAGTCCAATTATAGCACTCCTTTGGAGTACCCCCCCCCTTCTTCTCTGTTTGTTAAAACGACTGAGATGTTTGGGGGTCCACGAAGTTAGAGGTGGTGGGAGAAATTTGTGGTTTTATGAATTTGTAGATTAAAAGCCCATTGGAAGTCCTTAAAGATCCTTGGAATAAGTTTGTCACGAGGAGTCAACGAGAAACTAGGAGGGAGTGCCTTAATGCCCGGGAGGGAATGTCTGAGAGCCTTCGTTAAAACTTCATTTACTTCATTAAGTCCCGGCACCGAGGAGGATAAGATAAGATGTTCAAGAGCACAGCGAAATAATGAAAGGAAATAAAATCCAAAGGAAGGAGGAGAGCCAGCAACATTTAGTTAAAAGATCTCTTTGAGCTCCGATAAGAGCGTCTTACCTCGGCGCCATCTTTGATTCTTCACACCCTTTAGTATAAAATGCACAGCTCCACTGATAGTTAAAAGGAAGAGCACAGCAGCCTGCTTCAGGAAAAAGCAGCTACATGAGCAAGGCTTCCCAGTGATGCTGTCCAATGTATGCAAAACACCAGAGTCACATGGGCAGGTTTTCAAAAACTCCACATATGTCGGCAGGACTGTATTCCAAGAAACTTTGGCGCTCTTCGGGAGATGTGGCTGAAGTCCTTCAAGAGCACTCAGCACTTTGCAACTCTCCATTGCATCTTCAGTAGAAAAATCCCAAAAGATCAGAGGGTCCCGTATATTGAGCTCTAAAGACAAACCTGGTGGCTAAGCTAGATTTAGGGACTGTTTCCTGTTGTTTTGTCATGCCATAGGAGATGTGTGTTCTATTACATGAGCAGCCTGTGAATAATAGCAACCGTCAAAGGTTATTTTTTTTGAAAAGGGAGGAGGATTGCAAATTCCATGGATAGGTACAGGAGGAATTTCTGACCTTGCAGTAATGTCACTGGCAGTAAGGCCTATGGTACTCATTCACACATATTATGCACTTTAGCATAGGATCGATTCCCCCCCCTCCTTTTTAATTTTTTAATAATTTCGGAAGTGATGCAAAACAAATGAAAATAATACAAGCAATGCCTACAACATCCCAAACAATATCCATTACAGAGGTCAGCAGGATTACAGTCTCAGTGCATAATATCCCACTTTTTCTACAGAGAGCTTAAGGATTTACAGGTAAGGATCAAGCCATTTTCTTCTACTAGATTAAATCTTTCTCTCTTCTTTTCAAGGCATCAGGATTATACCCTGCAGCAATCTAAAATAAAGCTTCTGCTCACTGCCAACTGTAAATGAGCAAAAGCCAAAAGCGGGGCTCTACCATGTTACTAGCATGCATACTCAATAATTCTGAACCTTTCTGCACTGTAAGTGCCTCCCATACTTCATCCTCTTGCTCATTTCAAGTTCTGAGTAAGTTTTTCTAACAGCCAATACTTTTGATACCAGTACTCAAGGTTTGTAATGTTAAAAACTTTCCAGAGTTTGGCAATCGTGGTTCTTGCTCATGGGCAGCACTTACTGGCTTGTGGGTGGGTAAAAATGGATTAACTTAATCTCCCCTATTGTTTATATGAAAATAGAATATATCAGTTAGGTGCCCCAGGTAATAAACTTAACAAATTATAAACAAATTGGTGTAGGGTGTTTTTTTTTGTGCTCTGTGGTTTTGTGGGTAATATGCCTTAGAGGTCATTGTGGAAATGCCATACATAATGCAGATGACCTTAGAAAAGTATAGTGCCAAATTTCTGAAGGTTCGGTGTAAGGGTTAGGGAGTTATGGTGAATTTGTAAGACTTGTGCTCTGTTCAATTGGCAAAAAAATGTTAAGTTTTGGGGAAACATATCAGACGACACAGCGATTCTTCAAACAGCTCTTGTTTATTCACAGGACAGGACAGGACAGAACTGAACTGAAGGGTTCGGTCAGCCTGTTTATATAGAGCTCCAGTACAATGTAACTGTAACAATTTTCTAAAACTATCCAATCACTGAACGTCACTTTCGATCCCTTATTTGCATAACTATCTACCCTGCTGGCCCAGGGTGAGAACTTCAGTACGTAACAAAAATATTGTTGGGATCCGTCTGTCTTGGGAGACAATGGAAGAGTGTGCCTTCAGAGGTAAAGTCAAACATGAGACATGTTTTATTATAGGTGGAGAAGATGAAGGTGTCTGGTTTTGTTGCTACAGATTCACCATAGCATTTCTTCTCTCTGCGATCCTCCCAGCTATCATTCCTTCTCTGGTCACTGCTGTGTATACATGACTTTCTGTCTCCAGGCACTGCGATTGTCTGCAAGGGATTCCCATACAGCGGGGTTAATGCTGCCAGCTTTCATGTCACATTTGCAGACATCTTTGCAATGTAGAGTTGATCGGCCAACAGGCCTAGTGCCTGAAGCCAGCTCCCTGTAGAGCATATCCTTGGGGATCCTGCCATCTTCTGTGTACACAACCAAGTCAGTGTAGTTGTCACTGTGACAAACATGCTGGGAATGTGGGCTTGGGAGAGCACATCTTTGTTTGAGACTTTGTCCACCAAATGAGTGGCAAACATAAGATCCAAATCGCCCCACTTCATCTCAGGGTGCTGCAGAATGATCCCACTTTGCCTCCGACCAGTCCCAAATCTCTCAAACATGTTCTCTTCAGCTCTTGATTCAGGAACCATCTAAAACCTGATGTACACCTGTCCTCTGTACAAGGACATGTAAGATAGCACCACTCTAGTGAAGGTACCCAAGAAAGGCTGTTTTTCTTTGCTCTGCTCAGCCAGCCATATAAGTACGCCATTTTATTGCAGGCCATTATTAGAATGCACAGCACATCAGAGAACCAGCAGAAAGCCTGCCTTTTGGACAAGTGACTGGCACATTGCTGAATTGATCTGGCAGGCAAGCTTTGGTATGCCCTAGTGACAGAGAAGTCAGTGTCTCCTAGGCTAGTCAATGAAAATAGCAAGGGTGATGCAGTACCTAAATCTCTTAGATGTCCTTTTTGAGAGGCCTCAAGGTGATTTTCTTACTATGTTCTTGCCTGGAACTGAAGAACCTCAAAGACCAAAAAAAGGGGGTGCCTCACACACCTCTTGATTCACAAACTTTCATGCTGGTGATTCATCCTATTGAAAACCTCCTAGCAGGAGAAAAGGTCAAAAGTCAAAGGGCTCATCCACACTTCCGCCTGTGCCATGCTTTGTAGGCATGGATTCGAGCAATTTTTTGTTTGTTCAGCTGCTTTCCCTGCAGAAACCCACTGCTTAACACTGAATTGGAACAAATGCCAACCCGCAGAAGAAACAATAGACGTTCGTTCTGATTTACCAATAAACAGTGGGTTTTCCTAGTGGATGAGCCCAAAAGATACAGTGTGGGGTAGCCAAAGGAAATGAGATCTGGCAGACCAGGGTTACAATCCAGAAAGTAGCCTCACGCAGAAAGAAGAGTGAAGTTGTCAATCTATATATGCTTATTTTGCAGCATGTTCACTGAATCCGTGGGCCTGACTTTTGGCAGGTAGCTGCCAGACTAGTGAAATGAAACAGAATCACGGGCAGCATGAAGCACAGAAGCAAGTTCTTACGATGATGGACTTCTTTCCTGCCATTTCTGTCACATTTGTGCTAACCTTATGCAAAAAAAGCAACAGAAGCAAGACTGGAAGACTTTATGCAATGATGAATGCAGCCACCGGGAAGGGTATTCCACAGCTGGGGCTCCAACCATTCAATAGGCCTTCTTCCTAGTGGCCATCAACCTCATCTCCCTTGGCAGAGGAACCTGGAGAAGATGCTCTGAAGAAGATCTTATGGTCCATACAGGTATATGGAGAAGAAATATATCCTTCAAGTACGCAAGCCATCACAGGAGAGCTTTAAAGCTTAATACCAGCACTTTGAAATGGGCCCAGCAGCAGAATGAAAGCCAGAGAAGATGTCTATGTTCCTATCTACTCATACTTCCCACCCACTGTAGCCTCATATGGTCTCCTCCAAGGTAAACAGTGCTTGAAGGTTAGAGGTCTCTCTGGAACAGTATGGGGTACCATGTAGAGGATGAAACAGTCATGTCACTTTTTCAAAAATTGATCATCCACTCAGGAAAATTTTCCTTGAGATCCAGCTTGCTTTATCTTCATGAGTATATTTGTGTACAGTAACCAATACTGGGCCAAACCAACTCTGAGATGCTTTAGAATGGCTCAGCAGCATAGAGTATGCAAGAAACTATCCAGGTATGCTAAAAGGCAACCAATTTCTTTGAGACAGACTTGACATCCTGCAGACCAATGCAAGTCTTCTTTTTCTTTTATCCATTAAAAAATAAATGTTCCCAGTCAGCCACCCATTCTTCAAAGTGGATGTGGAGATCTCACCATAAAAGATTTTCCCTCCAAAATTCTCCAACTTCTGTGCAAGGGGTTGAAGGTAAAAGGCAAAGAGGCTTTTTTGAGCCTGCACTTTGTCACAAAAGCCATACGGAATAACGAAGCTCTTGTATATTATATTGGGGCACAATCCAGCTGTTACACTTCAAAGGTGCATTGATTTCGATGGGGAATATTTAAATATATAAAAGTGAATAACATTCCTTTTTTTTAACGTCCAGCATTGCCGTTAAGGTAATGCATAAACCAAAGTCCTCCTCCTCATCTTGGGAATGACTAAATGCTCATTCCACTACGGTCGTTGATTGTCATCACCACTGGAATTAACATCTGCCAATGAAATCAGAATTTCACCCAAAATAACTATGCCATCCCCTTCATAAGGGTAACAGTTTTTCCAAGGGCAATCCACTAACACTTACTCAGATTAAAAATGATATATCCACAAGGTCAGTGCCTATTATTCAATCCAAGGGCCATAAATCTGTCCATATAATCCATAATGATCCCATATGTTTGGTTTTGTGGAGTATTTTCTTTCTTTCTTTTTGCAATCCATATGTTTTACATCTGTACATACATGCCATAAATGAAGAGAGAAGTAAAAATGGAGGTGGTGAAGCTTTCAGTCAGCTAATAGGTTACGCAGAAAATGGGCTAGAGTTGACATTCCTTTTCAAAGGCAAGGTTTTTTCCAAGGCAAAGGCTTGGCAAGAGTATATGACCAGGAGTTGGGCAGGGGGAACCCTGGGAATGATCCAACCAAAGTTAAAAGACCCATTTGTTTCAACGGGAGAGTCAATCTCACCCACTGAAATCAGTGGAGCCAAAAGATCCTTAATTTTAACTGGCTAAAATAGGCACTTTAAACTCAGTTCAAGCAGAAATGCAAGGAAGTTTTTAAGTGTGATGTGACACAAAGGATATTTAAGAAGGAGAGAAGCAGAATATGCTAATATGTGCTTCTGTATCAAAAAGCCACTTAAAGGTGGAATTAAAGACACAGATTTGCAACAGTTCTCTGGAGGCCTCTGCTGTAGTCGTGTGTTGGGAAAATCCATCTCCTCACTCTGCTTGAAATACCACACATTAATTGGGTAGCGCAAGAAGCTGTTTTCCAGGACAAGAGGCTGACACTGGTGAGGTTAAGCCCCAGGGCTGACACCTTTCAGGCAAAATTTGCTGCTCCTAAATCCCAAGCCATTCTCTTGTATCCGAGATGGAGCTTTCAGCTCAGCTCATGATTGGGCCAACAACCCCAGGAGATGCTCCCATGCAGGTGGAACACAGGGGCATGAAACATTGGAAGTCAGACAACTGGTTCATTTAGCTCAGTGTTATGAACATTAATTGGAAGGAGCTCTTCAGGGTTTCGGACAGCATACATTCCCATTCCTACCTGGAGAGGTCAGGGATGAAACCTGGGACCTTCAACCTCTGTGAACTCACCCCATGGGGCAAGCAGTTTGCATTCTCTCTCTCTCTCTCTCTCTCTCTCTCTCTCTCTCTCTCTCTCTCTCCTCCAATTGCAAGGGCTGTAAGAAATGATGTTGCCTTTTCTTGCCCAGTCCCAGCTCTCTTGCCATCCAGCAACCCTTTTACAAGTTCATTTACAGTGCTCGTTGGGAAATGAAGTCCAAATGTGGAAAAGAAAGAAAGGTAGCAAAGCCTATCAACTGGGGGGGGGGCTCAAATATTTTAGGGGGGATGAAGGGACCTGACCCCCTAGGAATTGGTGCCTTTGGCCATGGCCACTCGGGGGGAACAGCACTGAGCTAGCCAGACCCAGGGTCTGTAAAACTCAGGAAAAGGCAGCTTGCTGTGTTCAAAAGAACTTAGCAATTATGGGTGACATTCAGCCACGTTTTATTTGGAGTACACCGGTTGAAATTGATGGCCCTAACTTAGTCATGTTCGTTAATTTAAATGGGTCTACTCTAAGTAAACCTTATCAATAGGTTTTCCTTATTAAAAAGCCAGTGGAATTTTAAGAAAGGCCCATTAAACTGCAGGACTATTTAGATCCTTGCTGTAGGGTTGCATCTGTAGATTACTTGGAGAACAGGAAGCTGTTCTGGATGCGTCTTTTGCCTTGATGTAACACAGTTCTTCTTATGTTTTCCATGGGGTGCTTTTGACGTCTCCCTTTCTGCTTGCTGTCTGCTAATATCATTCTTCTGCCCTCCTCAAACTAACAAAATTTAATGTATTCCATTCAACACGCCGTTCGTTTCAAGTTATTCAATGTCAGACAAGTGTCGCTGATCAAAGATGTGGCAGCTGAAGTACCTGGCAGCGCTTTCTTTTGAAATGGTTTCTCTTAACTCATTTGTGCGATTACTTATGTATACAGCAGCATCAGCACCAGCGATCAGCAAATCTTGTGTCTATTGTCTCCAGGTCCCACGACGGCATTCGAATCATAGCGATATAATAGGAGCACCTGATAATAGAAACACATTTAAAGACTTGGCTAATAGCCATCATAGGTTTGATTCTTTTCTGACTCACTTTCCTTTGGACAAAATTGGAAAGATGTGATAGGGTGGATCAACGGTTCATTTAGAATGCATAACCCCGCTTCACGATCACAGCCGGTTTCTCCAAATCCAAGGGTTAGAGATGGGAGAGTGGTTTGCATCTGAATGAAACTTGGGGTGGTTAGAAGCCAGAATAAGAGAAGAATCCTATTCTTTAATTACAGGCTCTAAGATTTGATGGAAGTCCCATGACACCAGGAGAACAGCTAGCACCATGACAAACAAGCTGGGATAACAATTTGGAGACGCTGGCAGAAAACTCCACTGCTCTACCAAAAAGCTATACCAGCAGAATAGCTAAATTGCAGCACAGTGCCCCAATGGACAGGCCTCCTGTAAATATCTCTTAGCTGGGCAGTTCCATTTCAATGTACAACTATACTTAACAATATTTATGCAACTGGTTATTCCTGCCTAAGTACAGAACCTTACATTTGTCCCTATTGAAATTCTTTTTGTTAGTTTTGACCCAGTTCTCCAATTGGTTAACGTAATCTGGAATCCCAATTTTGTCCTCTGCAGCATCAGCAACCCATTAGTTTGGTGTCATGTTCAAATTCGGTGATCATCACCTCGGTTCTATCATCCAAGTCATTTATAAAGACTGCGTACCCTTGAGTACCCCTGGGGGGGGGGGAATAGCACTGAAGAAGGTGCATTTCTCATTTTTCCCCCACCTTCAAAACTGAAGCACTTTTTAATTTGATCAGCCTTCCTGTCTCTTTTCTTTCCTTTGCTATGAATTCTTCAATTTGCTTAATCTATTCCATTCACTGTTATGATCATGTCACCTTTTCTTTTCTTTTTTTCTACAGTGGCTTCTCCTTTATTCTTCTTGTTACTCTCTGTGGTCTAGTTATTCAAAAATCTTTGAGATTTAAAGAGCTCATCCAGACTTCCTTTTTTGCTGTGTTTCTAGGCACAGGTTGGTGCTTTAAAATGACCCCCCCACACACACCAGTGCTTTCCCCATAAAAAACTGCTCTTTACCGTTGAATTGGAGCAAATGGCAATCCAAAGAAAACCAGAATCGACACTTGTTACGGTTCAGCATTAAAGAGCAGGTTTTCCAGGGGGAAGCACAGGCGGAAAGGTAACTGTGGATGAGCATCATTACAGATGTTATGAACTGACAGGACTACAGTGAGGAGGAAGTGGATTCAGGTGAGTGTTGTAGCTGGGAATGGGGATGGAGAGGTTAGTGTCGGAAGTACTCGCGGGATGACGGAGCATGATGAGGGGATGAGGGTCAGTGCACAGGACCCAGAGCTCAGGACCCATCACCATAGCCAGAGGGGCCCCTATCTCCACAAACACAATGGGCTCTGAGACATAGGGAGCGGTGGACGGGGCGCTCCATGAGGCTGAGGCAGGCGAGGGTCCACAGCCCAGCTCCCTAGCTGACCAGGTGGGGCTCGCTAGCTCTGGGAGGAGGTGTGTGATTCCTCAACTGAAGTAGGCTTGGAACAGGTGAGGGTCACATGTATTGCATCTAAAGCCAAAATTGCCCATAATCAAAACTCATTGGGTTCAATGGCAGGTGGGATTGCCAAAGTCCTTGTTCCCTTTCTGCCCTCTTTTTTAATTTGTCAAGCACGTAAAGCTGAATGCACACAAGTTGCAGGCTTACTGTATTTTAGATACGTATTATTATTATAAAGCCACAAATGTCTGGCGCTCTGCTTGTTGTTGTGTTTCAAAACCTATTAAAATATGTTTTAGTGTTCTGATGTCTGGCTTTAACTTTTGCTCTGTTTATTTCCCTGGGAGCCAACAGAATGAAGGACTGTTTAGAAGTAGACTAAGTAAATAAAGAAGGGCAGGCATGTGGCGATGGCAGTGCTATTTTTCTTGAAAAAGAGGTGCTGGAACTCACCATAAATGCCTCCCTTGTTCTCTTATAAAGTCAATGGTGCCCACCTGAGAGGTGCCAGAACTGAGTCCGGCAAGTTCCGTCTAAAAAACATCCCTGGGCGATGGTGTCACTGGACTGATCTGGATGGAGTCAGGAGTTTCTTGTTACTTTTCTGTTCTTGTTTTATGGGGACTGTGAAGTTCTAGTCCAGCTTTCTGAGTTATGTCTTCTAAGCCTGCCACAACAAGGAGAAACTTCCCCAAATCACAAGTGTCTGAGAGATCCTTTCACTGAAGGTGTTGGAGATTGAATCTAGGGTCTTTGGCGCCTGCCTCTAATGCAGACCTTGGCCTTTAATGTGTATGATCCTGGAAGCAATTCTAGCAGGCCCAGTGCAACAGCTGAGCATCTGGGAAAGTATTTGGTTTGAGGGGAACCAATGGCCAAACATCAAAGCGGTATCTGAGGTGAAGGTTACCTATTTTAAGCAATGCACACAGGAAAAAAATGATAATAAGGAATGTCTGTGCTTTGTTGGGCTGTTCTGAACTAGTGGTTCCCACAGGTCCACTGTGGAAGGAGGGCTGTGGCAAACATCTCTCTTAAATGAGGAAGAACATGGCCTTAGACTTTCTAATGTCAATAGAGATCTTAACACATGAGGACATTCACACAAAGCTGGGGTGAAGGCTGTGCACAAACATCTGATCCAAAACTATTCAATGGCGCACTGCAGATCAGATAGGTTGATTTGTACATCAGCGAGAAACTGACCCACACATTTTTACCACAGCAGAAACTGCCTTAGGATAATGCACAAAAGATGCTGACTTGGAGCCTGAAAAAGGAAGCATGAATATTTTAAGGATAAATCACCTTTTATCACTGAGCTCTGGAAACTCCCAAAGAATATATAAACCTTCTTAAAGCAAAATTTGCTTGGTAAGACTTGGCTTCTACATAATGCTTAGACCTATATATATCACAGATAATACTGGACATAAAATTCTTTTCTCACTACACTAAGGCGCTGAGGGAGTCATTGCACTGAAATCAATGGAGTTACACAGATGTAGGCAAAAAGAAGTGGCAAAATTTCCTAGCACGTTTTGTTCAAATATTGATCAAGCCATAAACAGAGTGTGCATGAATTCAACATTAGTGTTGAAAGCAAATTTATTGCACTTGGGGTTTCTGAAAATATTTATTAATGCGGTTACTGTAATGAGGATGTTCCCCTCTCATTTTTATGATTGGGTGAGCAAAAGCCATGTAAAAGGTTTTGCTATTGTGTGTTGCATTTTTTACAGGCGAATCCAAAAGGCTTGCATGCTACCCAGTTCCCCATTTAGCTAATCTACAGAACAGGAAGAAGCGGTGCTGGGCAGCCAGGGGGTGGGGGAGAGATGGTGTCATGTGGAGTTTTCTGTACATAGGAAGCTGCTGTTATGTACTGAAGTTCTCACCCTGGGCCAGCAGGGGGATACTGTAGATAGTTTTCACTCAGGTCCATATATGCAAATAAGGGATTGAAAATGACGTTCAGTGATTGGATAGTTACAGAAAATGGTTACTGTTGCGTTCTAGTGGAGCTCTTTTTAAGAAGGCTGGCTGAACCCTTCAGTTCAGTTCTGTTCTGGCCTGTGAATAAACAAGAGCTGTTTGAAGAATCGCTGTGTCATCTGATATGTTCACCCACAACTTAACAGCTGCCTTGTACTGCATCAGACAATCTGCCCATTTACCTTTGTGTTGGATACACTGGCTGGCAGTGGCTCTTGAACAGATCAGGCAAGGTTTCTCCCCCAGTCCTACCCAGAGATGCTGAGGATTGAACCTGGGACCTGATTTTCACGCAGACGCTCTCAGGTTCAATCCCAGCCCTCTCCAGTTGAAAGAATCAGAGAGGAGGTGATGGAGGCGATCTGTTCCCTTGAAACTCTGGAGAATCATTTCCAGCCAGAGTAGACAATGCTGGACTAAGTGGAGAAATAGGCAGCTGTTTGAAATAAGGCAGCTTCCTAACTATGGGTTGCTGTGCAGAGTTGCGTGGCCACGCACCCTACTTTACAGAGCACGGTCCTCTATTCTCAAGGGCTGTCAAAAGGCAGTCCTCCATTGGAAAGTGTTTGAGGGTTGTTAATCCAAGTCTCGTTAAAATATAACAATAACAATAACAACAATAACAAATTTATTATTTATACCTCCCCCCATCTGGCTGGGTTTCCCCAGTCAATCTGGGTGTTCTCCCAGCAGAATATTAAAAACATGATAAAGCATCAAGCATTAAAAACTTCCTTAAACATGGCTGCCTTCAGATGTCTTTTAAAAGTCAGATAATTGCTTATTTCCTTGACATCTGATGGGAGGGCATTCCACAGGGCAGGTGCCACTACCGAGAAGGCCCTCTGCCTGGTTCCCTGTAACCTCACTTCTCGCCGGGAGGGAACCGCCAGAAGGCCCTCGGAGCTGAACCTCAGAGTCCATGCTGAATGATGGTGGTGGAGATGCTCCTTCAGGAATACTGGGCCATAACAAGCGAAAGCAGGAGCCTTGAGGAAGGTTGTCCATTAACAGCTAGTAGCACCTGTTCAGCAGGTGGAGAAGTCATCTGTCGTTTTCCCCACGATGGTGAGATGTATTTCATTTCTGTTTAACTAGTAGGAATTACAATTGTATTTGCAGATTTCATTAAAGAAAAACAATATAAAAAATAGTAGGATGTATTTGTAAAGTTGCATTTATAATATGCAATTTGAAATTTGAATTGGTGTCCTCATTTGTTCTCTTTTTGGTGATGAAAATGCATAATTGGCCACCAAATTGACCATGCCTAGAAGATATGGTTAATATATCTGATTTCCCACTCACTAAAAATTAAGTGTTATAGCAGGTTTGTAGCTGTGTTTGTTCATTGGATTTTGCCACCCATTCCCCACCCAAAAAATGTGGCAGATTAATTGGGCAAATTGTTTTGCAATTAATTCAATTGTATGTGCAACAGTGAGTCAGATTTGTGTTAATATGTGAAGAAGTCTGTGTTTTTGGGGGGAAAGGGCATGATAGAAAAATAAACCAATTTTACAATGATTCAGATCTGTACTGCAGTTTATGTTTTTGAAGAGGGAACAGAATGCATAATGATCTGGATCCTCTCTGCAGAATTACATACCACTTTGGCTTAAAAAGGCTGTTTACAGAGCATATATTTAAAGCACATTTCCCTTCTGCAAAAGAATTCTGGGCACTGTAGTTTACCCCTCACAGAGGATTGTGGGGGGGAGGGTTGTTAAATATATGCTGTAAACACAGCCCAAGGGCCCCTCCCAGTCATGAAATATCAACTAAAATTTAAGGGGAGTATTATGCACGTGGCCAATAGATACATCTTTCTCTTTTGGGTATTGTGCTTCCAGACATGTATAAAAGACAACGGTTGTGTTCAGACATCATCATAGACTATAGTTTATTGTGACGGGAAGCAGCCTTAGCACCCCTGGGCTAGCAAAGTCCACTTCCCCTCTTCTCCCCAGTGCAGTCTTGAGGAAGACAAACTTTCAATTTCAATTAATCAGTTTCTTGTTTAGTCTTACAACCATGCCCTAAACTGTGGTTAACAAGGCAACTACCGTATATAAACCACATTCCAAATTTGGGGTTCGATTGTCATAAAAGCTGTGGTTAATCTAAAATGGAAATGAAAGCATCCAAACCCCTCACAGCTATGCTGGATAATTTTTAGAAAGGATCCCCTCAAAGCCATAATCAAAGTTGCTTCTATGTCCGTAGATGTGTTCTGTGATTCACTGATTTGTTTTTTGTTTGGTCAGTCATCATATGTAAAAATCAAAAAAGACCCATGAGGACCTGTGCTTTGGGTCAATGTTTCTGTGGTACTGCCATGCCCCAGCCCTGTGATGTAAGCTTTAATTTGATGGATTTTGGGGAAGATGCCATGTAAAAAACATGAAAACTAGAAAGGATCCATTTTAATTCTGCTGGATCTGACTTTTACCCAGCAAAACAAAGTGTGTCCTTGTGTGTCTGTAGCCTGGGGTGTTGTTTGTGCGGGTTTGCGGGAGAGTTGTTGCTGTTGGTTTTTTGTAACTTTATTTTAGATGTTGTGTTTTATGTGGAAGTACAGTGGTACCTCGGGTTAAGTACTTAATTCTTTCCGGAGGTCCGTACTTAACCTGAAATTGTTCTTAACCAGAAGCACCACTTTAGCTAATGGGGCCTCCTGCTGCCGCCGCGCCGCCAGAGCACAATTTCTGTTCTCATCCTGAAGCAAAGTTCTTAACCTGAAGCACTATTTCTGGGTTAGCTGAGTCTGTAACCTGAAGCGTATGTAACCCGAGGTACCACTGTAGTTCAGTTTGGTTGTATATTTCTGATGTTTCATTTATTGTTTATGACTACTTTTCTTACGTTGCAGATATGTATTTTTGCATGTGTGTTGTAGGCCACCTTGAGCATGGTTTGAACTCTGATTGTGTGAGTTTTGCATAGCTAGTTGGGAAAGAAAGCAGGTGGAGATGTGAATGTGCACCCAAGAAAACATCCCAGTGAGAAAAATGCAGTGCAGCTGTTCAACATTCAGGTGTGCAAACCCATTCTGCTCCAACTTGTCAACCCTTCGTGATTCAATTGGAGTTTTCCCTCTTCCTCATGACATGCACATCCTTGCAAGCAGTTTTACACCTTTTAGAGCGAAAGAGTGCAAAAAACAGAAGAAAAGGAAAAAAGACCACCAAATTGGGGGCACATTTCACAGGGAATGAAATGTTTGCAACATCCATTTCTGTTCCCCTCCCTCCCTGTTTCAGAAGGACAAGTCGCCAGGGGATTCTGACAGTTACAAAGATAAAGACTATAAGTGGAATAGGATTATAGAAGAAATATTTTGCTGTGGTGGCACAGGAAAAAGGCAGGGGAATTGGAACAGCATAATAAGAAGCAAGGTAGGTAAGTAGTAAATGAATAGATGAAGAGGATAAGCAAAATAGGACTTGCTAAGAAGAGGAACCCAGGGAGGAGGAAGATTGTTTCTATGGAAATGCAAATCTGGGGCTAAGATTGCAGAGCTACCAGCTGCAAGCAAACATATTTAAAATGGATAATGAGGTAAAGGAACAGAGAGCTGTAGCATTCATTCAAAAAACATGATGTAATTTTTGAACCTCTGGCACACTCACCCACCACTCACTCCCCAGCATTTGTCAATTACAGTTCTACAAACAGTTGTGGGTCTAATTAACAAAGTGGACCACAAAGATCAGGAGCCCAAATTCATGCTCAATTTATAAATTCTCATTCTGGGTAGACTTGAGCAAGCAACACTCCCTCAGCCTTAGTTGGCCTCTTGTAAATTGGCTGTACTCATAGGGCTTTTGTGGGAATACAGTGGTACCTCGGGTTACAGACACTTCAGGTTACAAACTCCGCTCACCCGGACGTAGTACCTTGGGTTGAGAACTTCACCTCAGGATGAGAATGGAAATCGTGCGCCGGTGGTGCGTCGGCAGAAGGAGACCCCATTAGCAAAAGCACACCTCAGGTTAAGAACAGTTTCAGGTTAAGAATGGACCTCCGGAACGAATTAAGTTCTTAACCCGAAGTATCACTGTACAAAAGTTCCTTTGATAATTGCAGCAAAAGTGCTTTGCAGGCAATAGATTCACCATCAAGACATTGGCCAAACTACATTTTAGGTTAAAGACATAACTTGGCACAGTGTGATTCTTTTTATTGATTTAAAATAGTTGCTAATGGGGCAGGGTGGGTCGGTGGGTACCGAATAGGATCAGGACCATGTTTGAATTGAGGGGAGTTAACCCTTTCCTCCTGTGCTACAACCTTAACAGTGCCAAATAGCAGCTGGAGGTGGGCAGGACTGTATACCTTCCAAAAACGTTGCAACCAAAAACTGGGGCACTTGTCTTCTGGGCCGCACTCCTGGAGGAGTCACACATGTTTTGGGGCACCGTGAGAACACAGAGTCCAAAAACAGGATGCCCCAATTTAATCGGGACAGTTGAGGGGTATGCAACCTCTGTCATGGGAGTGGCCCCTCCGCCACATGCCATGGCCCTGATCACACACAGAAACCAGCTGCTAAAGCAGGGGTGGTGATCATTTTTTCAGCCTGAGGGCTATATTCCCTTCTAGACAACTTTCCACGGTCCACATACTGGTGATGGGTGGGGCCAGAAGCAAGAGCAGATAGAGGATTGAATGTGAATTTGGGCATTGTACAGTGGGCTCATTTCTACACAAACTCAAACATCCCAGTCCATCCCCTGTCTAGGCATGCAAGAAGAATGAATGGAGTTCAAGGGCACGTTCTAACCAGGCAATTCTGCCCCATTATCAACTACTACCTCTCCCCCCCCTTATTTTTTTTCCTTTTAATACATAGCTTTCAAAGCAAACAGCACTGTTCTGTCAGTCTTCCAGTTATTTGAACTTTTTCTTTCTCTTTGGAGCAGGCCTTAAGCCTCTCCTTGTAAAAGACTTTTTGGCAGCCGAGTCTTAAATCCAGGCTCTAATCAAAACCGCACATGTGCTGCAATCAGCCCGAAAAACTGATTAATTTATATATGTGCTTATGCCGAGCTGGCAACAGTTCAGTGGGTGTCTGATCCTGCCTCTCTTTCCCCCCCTCCAACATTTCATAAAACAGTTTTATCCTATGCTTAGAAAGGGAAGGTGGAGCCATACTGTACATAATAGGAAATTCAGGAGAACAGCCAGGCAATTGCCATCATAAAATAAGATGGCCTACTAGAATATAATACAATGGACTGATGGGATGTGGAAATTCCTGCTTTTACTGCATGTATCTTCATCTGTTTTATTATTGAGCACATTTCTAGTCAGAGGCAAGTTGCCACAGTATTTCATTGGTGTGGTTTCCCTCCCTCTACACTTCTTAATGGTATTTCTTGCCCTTCCTTTGGACAAAGTAGTAGAAGAGAAACTGCTCATACCAAAGCTCTTACTGTTTCCATATTTAAAAGATACGAATCTCAAAAGAATAGGATTAAGATATGTTACCATATGCTTTCAACACTACACCTAAATATTTGATTGTTATTATCTGTTTCTCTGTATCCTGCTTTTTTTTCACTGACAGGGACTCAAGGCAGCTTATAGATTATAGGGGGGGGGGAAACATTAAAAAAAAAACATTTGAAGATTACTGGAATTAAAACAGTATCTAGATATAAAAGATGTGTTAAACGTTTGGGCACACCGCCCCCCTCAACCGAGACAGGCAGTCTCCCCTCCTCCCTGGGCCTGACTCCAACCCATCCCCCTCTTATGGGGTGTCCCTCCATGGGCATAGCCAGGCTTCATGTTGGGGGGGGCAGAACCTCAGTCAAGTATTTTTATTGATTTATTTGATTTGGGGGGGCAGCTGCCTCCCCTGCCCCCCTTGGCTACACCCATGTGTCCCTCCTTCCCGCCAGGGCTCTCTTGGGCTTCTCCTGCCTGCTTAGCAATGCAACATATGGATTTTCTTTCTGACTTGGATGGATGTCACCAAAGAGCACATCACAAAGGCAATTTCATTTCACTCTGCAGCTTGACAGCAACAAAATGCAGCATTTATGTAGTGCACATCATGCCCCGCAATGCTCCTTATGCATTCTCTCTGGGATCTTAACAGCAGCCCGGAAAGGAGATATTGGACCCCCAAATGGCAACTGCATTTTTATTCTTTGATTATTAGGAATATGTGTTCCTCCCACCCCAGCCAGGTCGCAAAAAGGTTCCAGGGCGGGATAAGCGAAGAATAAAATTGCAACCGCCTCTAAAATATGAAAGAATAAAAATGCCAGTGCAAACAAAAGCAATGCAAGTTCCCTGCTGTGAACCCATTTCCCTGACATAGAAAGCTGTCTTATATGGAGTCAGAACATTGGTCTGTCTAGCTCAGGGTTTCCCGGGTTTGAGACAGAAGTCCTTCTCAGCCTTAACTGGTGATGCCGAGGAATGAACCAGGGACCTTTTGCACGTAAGGGCAGATGATCTGTCACTGAGCTAAGGCTTTTCAACACAGTGTTCTGTGTTTTCCTGCCACCTGCCTGCATCATGGGCCGCTTGTGGTGGGGAATAATGCCACAAAACCGCAAGAAGTATGCTAGAGACATGATGGGGGCAAGGGGAGCCAATATGGTGGCAGGTGCATGCTTAGAATAATGGCTTATTGGGCTCTTACTATTCCCATTTTGCAGATGGAAAAACCAAGGAGGAGAAAATAGTAGTTTGTCTCAGACCACCTGGCAAGCTGGTGGTTGAGGTAAACATTGAAAAGGGGAGGGCACAGTCAAGCTGTAGGGACGTGAAGCTGATCACGGGACTGACTGAATCAAAATAAAGACTAATGCCGTATACAGTAACTGAAACTTTTCAAGAAAGTCCAGCCCAGCCCTGCCCTGGCCACTCCTGGCATCAGTGCCCAAAATTCCTGTTCTAGAAGGAAAATACCTGTGTGCTCTCTGAGTGCCATCTTTGTTTGTATGTTAGCATTTCTTTTCTGGTGAGATGCTAATGCCTGCTGATTCGACCTTTGCACTCAGTGTGCTCCTAGTTCCTACAATGCTATGAAAGCTCTACTGTCTGCGGGGCGATTCTTGGAGCAGGCAGCCTTGACTGTCTGCCAGGGCATTCATTGCTCTTGCTCATTCCACAGCTGGTTTTCTTTCTCAGGCAAGCCAAGGAGTGGAGGGAGAGAGAAGGAAGGGCCTTCATCTTTACAATCTGTCTGCCTTGCTGGCTTAGCACCAGATAGCTTCAGTCTCTCTGCAGAACACAGCAGTCTTATCTGCAGGGATGCCTCTCTTTTGCCTCGCTGTTGATTGCAGGCTCCGACATGAACATATTTCTCCTATGATCCCTGACCTGGTGCCTTCCTGCTCCCATCGGCTCCAGCCAGGATGACCAATGGTCAGGGCGGTGGTGCAATGGGTCAGTGCGTTTGGCTGTTAACCAGAAGGTTGGTGGTTTGAGCCCACCCAGGGACAGCTGCAGGCAGGATTCTTACATTGCAGAGAGTTGGACTAGATGACCCTCGAGGTCATTTCCAAATCTACAATTCTGTGGTGACAGGAACTGTAGTCCTGTCTGTAGCATGGGGCGATGGTAGGAGCATGCATTGACCCAAGATGTGGACCCTGGACCCTGATTCAGGGCTTTGGAAAAGAGTATGACTCAGTTTAAAGCACTTCAGAGGCTGCCTGATTCAGCTCAGGATCCAAAATAGAACCCTGATTCAGAAAAAAAACAAAGCTTCATGTCTCCTATTTCCCTACTATTACCCCAACCCCTTTTAATGATGCCTGTGTACACACCATACATTTAAGGCAAATGGCTTCATCCAAAAAACCCTGGGAACTGTAGTTTGTTAAGGGAGCGGGGATGTGTAGCTATATGAGGAGTAAACTACAGTTCCCATGATTCTGTGCACCTCCACTTAACAGGGAGCACCTTTGTTTCTGTGCTATGGTCAGCTAAATGGATATGCCCTGGCTGTTGAATGTCTCTCTACTTGAGTTGGATAGCAGCCTTTTAGCACCAGATTATGTGTACAGAGGAAATTGACTAAGCCCATGTGAATTAGAGATCTCGGTGGAAACATGATCACTGATTTAAATGTAGCCAAGACTGTTCGGCCAGATTATTAGATAAAAGTATTTCTGTCTCATGTGACTCATACTGTTGCACACAAACCAGTCTCTGAGGGTTGAGAGGTTTCAGGAGTTCCAGGGCAGAACCTGGGTGGGTTCCCTTTGAATGAGGTCACTGGTGTTTATGATACAAACTTCCTTTGTTGTACCAAGATGTAGAGGCGGGTCATGCAATTTAAGTCCAACAGGTGTCCCGAATGTACATCAGATTTCCAGGGGGACACAAGGTCAGCCTCCCAAATGTTCTTAGTTTCCAGAGTCTAAAGCTCAGGCTTTCTATGTGTCTCCCAAACCTGCCATTCTGTTGTTCTTTGAATCCAGACACCCAGATTATATCCTCTCCAGTCAGGGGGAAGAAAGACAAACCAGCCTCTTCCAGAATGAATCTCTGGCCACTTCCTTAGGCCAACCATTCAGACCCATCGGTGCCTTTCCACTCTCTCAAAAAAGGGGGGGATGAGCCAAAACCCTGGCTTCTAGAACTCTCAGCTTCTCTTTAGCCATCTTCCTTACCTACTCCTATGGCAGAGGTGTGGAATCTCCAGCCCACAGGCCAAATTAGGCGAGACAGAGGTCTCAGTTGTCCCATAAGGCTGTTTCCTCAAACCGCTTTTACTTCCTCACACCTACAGGGCTGGCTCAAGACCTTTTGCTGCCTGAGGCAAAGGACAAGATGGCCCCTGCCATGCCATGTACAGAAACTGAGTGGAATGGCAGTTGAATCTTGCAGCAGGTTAGTTTAAGGGGGCATATGACAGGCCTGTGGTACACATAGCTTTGATCACCAGCAGAATGGAATATCCAGGGGGTCAAGAGAAGGGAAGGGAAGGGAGGGGGAAGCTGCTGCTGCTGCTGCTGCTGCTGCCTTCCAGCATCTGTTGCCTGAGGCAGTTGCTCCACTCTTCCTAATGGTAGAGCCAGCCATACCCACCTGACATCTGCAGTGTCAAGTGTATGGCATGTAGAGATATGGCTGCAAAGGAGCGATTGGGAGCCTTAAAGCACACTCCCAAATGTTGCTTAGAAAGTGATGCTTGCTGTCAGCTACCAGTCAGCTAAATGGTCTGACAGCAAGCCCTGGTGGGATCAGCTGCACTACGGCATTTGCAATCCACAACCACATTTTTCTTGCAGTCGTCTGCCAACCCTGTGTGGACCTAATGAACCTCCTGTTTTCACTGATTGCTTGTAGGGGTGGCGGCGTTAACAGGCATCTGGCAAACCGCCATGCATCACTGGTGAAGTACTTTCAGTCTGGAGAGTCACAAACTGTTGAGGCCTGTTTTATAGCGGGCAACGTGATCGGCTCTCCTGATTTCTGCAACCAGGAGGACTCGGCTCTATGGTGTCGATATCCCAGCTTGAACTACCTGCAGTTGCTTCATACCACCAGTAGTAGTGCTATTGAGTACAGGTAATGGGAAATATGCCTGTTTGGCAGTACTCACAGTTCAACTTTTGACAGTGTCTTACAACCCCTGACAAGTAGGAGAGCACCATGGCAGGTTATTATATCGTGAAAAGCTAGGAAGTAAATATTGGTTTTCAGATTTGGCTTGTAATTAAGAATCTTGATAATAAAACCTTGCATTTAATAGCATCTTCCAACCCACAAGAGCCTGAATGTTATAGAGTGTAAACAGCAATCACTTCACCCGTCATTAAATAAAAAAATGCAGTTACCTTTGTCATCACAGGCGGATGCCTAACAGTATTGCTCAGAGTGAGGAACAAATACACCACTTCACAGGCCAACAAAGACCTCTGCAGGCACAAACATCGTACAAATAGCAGGTGATCTGCTTTCATTTACATTTTGTGCTTCTTTGGCAGGTAGTCAAAACATTACAAATAAACTTGTCCAAGGAGAGGGGACACAAAAATCCAGATAATGGGAAATACAGAAAACTGGAAAGATGTGTGAACTTCAAAAAACAAACAAACCCTGAAGTTCACCCTGAGAGCCAGTGTGGTGTAGTGGTTAAGAGCGGTAGACTCGTAATCTGGGGAACCGGGTTCGCGTCTCCGCTCCTCCACATGCAGCTGCTGGGTGAGCTTGGGCCAGTCACACTTCTCTGAAGTCTCTCAGCCTCACTCACCTCACGGAGTTGTTGTTGCGGAGGAGGAAGGGAAAGGAGAATGTTAGCCGCTTTGAGACTCCTTCAGGTTGTGATAAAGCGGGATATCAAATCCAAACTCCTCTTCTTCTTCTTCTTCACAGCTTAAATTTGAACACATGAACTATGCTATGGTTTGGTTGCACCCAGATAGCAGCAGCCTGCCCCTTGTATGATTTATTGATTTCCAAATATAGCAAAGTTATATAGGGAGTTGTGCACATGAACAGCTGGACAGGGTGCGTTTGCAGGATCAAACATCACCCGTAACAACATCCTGGCCCTCTAGGTCTCTGGTTAAGGAGCTCTTGGAAGGACAGTAGCCAAAAAAAATCCCCGTATGCTAATAGAATCAAGGCAACATCCTACCGGCTAGTCCTGAAACTTACCCACCAAGAGCCAAGCACCCTTCTAATGAGGAAAAGAACACTCCTTTCGTTCACCTGGAAATTCCTGCTTTTAGTTGCCAACATGTAATTCTGTGAGGGAATAGGAATCTAACAACCCTCAGCACCTTTAAACTACAGCTCCCAAGAATCTTTGGGAGAAGCCATGGCTGTTTAAAGTGTCCTGATGCTGCTTTAAATATACAGTGCAGGTGGGACCTTAATCTAGGAGAAAACCCCACAGAGTAGGGTTGGATTTGCTTCTGAAAATGCATAGGATTAATGGGGTTGGATGACAGAAGGGTAACAAGGGCAGCCCAGGAACTTCTCCGACAGCAGACGATTGTCATTTGTCTTCGCCTCTTCCTGTCAGCTCCTGCTCCTCTTTGCAACTCAGCTATTAAATTTAGAAATAAATTTATTCATTTGATTGCTCATCAGAGATGCCCACAGGAGAGAAAAAATGTGTTCGGCTTAATAAACCTTGTTAGCAGGAAGGAAGGAGAGAGCGTTTAATTAATGCCATTAATGTTTGTAAGCACTTTGAAGATTAAAAAGGCCACAAGAGCCAAGGGTGAAATTCTGGCCTTAGAAGTTGATGGAAGCCAGCAGCAGAGCTTGCTTTTAATTTATGGTGATGTTCCTTAAGACTCACGCCTCAGAGTGAAGGAATGTCTAAACCGGCAGTGTCTTCAACAGCAGGGGGGAGGGTTGATTTGGGGCTGTTGCTTTCTTTTAAAAAAAGAAGTAGTAGTTAATTAATAAATAAATATTGTCTGGTTTTGGTGTCCAGGTGATAAGACTTCCCAAGTAGCCCAAGAATTTAGACTTTTGAGGGTTGCCAGTGGTGTCGTCAAGCAGAAATGGGCAAATTACAAAGTCACATAACTATTCAGAAATTTCTTATGTTAACCCACTTCTCTCGATGAAACTCTGAATTATGTTACTGCACCACCCAATCAAGCAGCCTGTGGGGTATCTCCTCTGGGTTAATTCTCTTTATTGCTTTTTGCAGATGTTTTATGTGGTTTTCGTCCGCACATTTCCTTTTGGATGAGGGATCTCAATGGACAGTGCTGTCTGCCTTCCTCAAGCAGTTTCCTCTCCCAAAGCAAGCAGCATCTACTGGGGAATCCCACAAAGCTTCTGGACCTGTTTATCTTGGCAGATTAGCTGGAACATCTTCCAGGCAACTGATGCCAACTGATTGTGAATCATGGTCAATAAGCAGCAGAGTAGGCAAAAGACGATGACTGCTGTTTCAGAGCAAAGTGGTATGGAGGTTTTGCAGACTCCACATGGTTCTCTTCTATTAGGAGACTGCATAATAGCTTTTGCATGCCTCATGCTGGAGTCTGGTTGTAGAGTACGCCTAAACAAAAACCCCACACATGCGAGAAGAAAAATACCTTGTGCAGACATGATCCAAAAATAGACGGAGGTGTAAAGACCTGATATGCCCCAAAGCAGCAGCAAAAGAACTTGTTTTAAAACAGGGAAAGAAAACAAATGGGCTTTAAAAATCTCTCTGACATTACAGCATGGCTCACCACAATGCAATTGGCATTGTGTGTGTATGTGTGCGCACACGTGTGTGTGCACTTGTGTGCTTATTCCCTAAGATGCATCCCCGAGAGGCACACACTGTATCTTCTCCTCTCTGCGTTAGGCTATTAAATAATTAGTTGCCAAAGTTGAAAATGTCAGCATATGGAAATTAGCTAATAGCTATTCTCATCTGCATACCTGTCCTCCCTTGGAAACACTCGCACGTTCTCGAAAGGCCTCAGCCAGAGGCTAAGGCAGCTTTAAGTAAGTGGGAAGATGAATGCGCATGTCGAGGAGGGCAAGGAGTCAGTGAATGCATTTTAATGAGAAAACGTGAGGTAGGAAACTTGAGAAAGGATGTGTGCTGGGGCCCCTGCTTGGCCATTGCCAACACTCTGGGTGTGGGGAACTCTGTAAAAGCAATACAAGTGCAGTGGACAGAGGTACCGTGGAACAAGTGTGTACATCCATGAAAACCTGGTGATTTACACCCAAAGTAGTGTTTCTGGTAGTTCAAACACCGCACAGTCACTGAAAGCTCTAGCTCATCTACCTTCTGCTGATAACCTTACTAGCCCTATTTAGACGTTCTCCACATTGCCCCATGGCTCGCCATCAATGCCCTGACACCCTCCATATGTTGCGAAGGTGAACTTTTGCAGCAGGAAGCCTTCTCTGCTTCTGAAGGTGCCCCACACAATTTAGAGCCCTGGAAGATCAGGAAGGCTGAATTATGCAGATGCTTTTTATCCCAGAACCTTACATCCTGAGCCTGGATATAGCAAGCAATAGGAAGTTCGGATGGGTGGAGCCAAGGGAAGATGCAGTGGGCGTGGCTTGGCAAGATAGGTGGGGTCTTGAGGCACCCTCAGAGGGGTATGGCTAGCCACCTAGTGCAGTGCTGAACTAGATGGAGACTAGCAGTCTGCCCAGGATATAACTTACACAACAGAGGTGAAGTCTAAAGGACAAATGCCCAACCTGCTTTGGAATAATCTTATTTGTTTTGTTATTGGGTTGTTCGTTTTCTTTTAATTATATATTTTGTGGTTTTATATTTTGGTTTTGTTCCGTGAAACGCCCTGAGATCTCTGGGTAAAGGGCAGTAGAGTGGTACCTCGGGTTACATACGCTTCAGGTTACATACACTTCAGGTTACAGACTCCGCTAACCCAGAAATAGTACCTCGGGTTAAGAACTTTGCTTCAGGATGAGAACAGAAATCGTGCTCCGGCAGCGCAGCAGCAGCAGGCCCCATTAGCTAAGGTGGTGCTTCAGGTTAAGAACAGACCTCCGGAACAAATTAAGTACTTAACCAGAGGTACCACAGTATATAAATTCAACAAAACAAAACAAATACTGAAGTATCTGATTGGTATCTGAAGAAGTGTGCATGCACACGAAAGCTCATACCAAGAACTAACTTAGTTGGTCTTTAAGGTGCTACTGGAAGGAATTTTTTTTTGTTTTGACTATGGCAGACCAACACGGCTACCTATCTGTAACTAAAACAAATACTGTACAGGCAGTTCGGGAACAAGCTCTTTGTGTGCTTCAGTGCACAAATCCTAGAGCCTTAATAAAACAAATACCAAATTGCCATCTTGCAGATAAAAACAAAATGGTGGTTTCATGAATCTCCCCCTTAAGATGTCAGTTTGGTATGCTGGGTGCTTGGGATGATAATCTTCAGGTCCTGGTCTAGTGTTGCTCTCAGAAAACAGCACTTTGAATTGGCCCAGAATTTTGTGCACAAGTGCATTTGATACCCACATTTGGTTACTTATAACTGCACCTCGTGCAGAGCAGCGGTACACCAGATCAGACAAATTTCACTCCACTCCGTAGGTGAAACCCATCCCCAATGGGCATAGTAGGCAAGGAAATAGATTTCTCTAGTTCATATGATTTGGAAGTCAGCTGCTTGCCTAAACTAGGCATTGGCCATTATCTGCAAATTCTACACAGTCTTAAAACAACACAGACTGCTCCAGTCAGGTCCCATCTGCGCTATACATTTAAAGGGGAATATAGGTCTCCTAGCAACTCTTGGCAGCCATAACAAACTACAGTTCCTATGATTCTTTGGGAGAAGTCATGGCCATTTAGAGAGGTGTGATACTGCCACCTGCCCAGATTTTAACTTGTCTGAATTAATTTTAAGATGTATTTTAATTAATTGATGTCTGTTTTTATGCATATTGTGTTGTTTTTATGATGTTAGCTGCTCTGAGCCCGGCCTCGGCCAGGGAGGGTGGGATACAAATAAAAGAAGTATTATTATTATTGTTATTGTTATTATATGTATAGTGCAGATGGGGTCTCAAATGAGCCTGGGCTCCCTATATTTTTCTAGCTGAGCAGCTGTGCCATGGATTTGTTTTGTATTTTTCCGGTTCAAGTGGCTTGTTTTTCTCTGCCTCCTTGCCCATGGAACACCCACTGTTCATCTGGGTATAAGAATCCAAAATGGGTAACCACTCACACTTGTCACTTGAAAACTCCCTCGCAAAACCCATCTCACGTTGCCTCTCTCACTCCAGGGCTGGCTGTATAAGGAGTCAACACACACTGACAACATGAAAAAGGTCCCTTTCTTCTCCCTCCGTCTGCTCTCTTGTGGACCTAAAAAGGCCACACACACACCCATCAGTGCTACAGGGAAGGAATCTGCAATCCACTAAACTACACAAGATGTTGTGGGTCATGTAGCTTTGCCCTTTAAGTGCTGCTTTGGTTTTGGTGTTAAACGTAGCCAGCGAGGAGATCAGGAACCCAGCATGCTGGTTGTGTGAGGGGGGTTTTATATTAAAAAACCTTTTGCCTGTACTGTGAGCCTTCTCTTGGTTGGGTCCCTGTGGCTGCAGGCTAAATTGCCAAAGCAGCCCTCTTCGTCAAGGCTAGCTTAGTTCAACAGGCAACGCAGGCAGTCAAAACTGCAGCATTCAAGAGGTGTTGACTACCTAGGATGATGCTTGGAAAGGAGTACTCATGGTCTTCCAGCAATTTTCTCCAAGTCCAAACCATTTCTCCTCACTCCACTTATTTAGGGACTGGGGGAAAGTGGCTGCAGTTGGGGAAACCACCACAATTGTCACCACATACAACATGGACAGCTTGATGCCCACAGACACAGCATGTTAGTGTACCCAGTAGAATAGGTTGTCACGTGTGCTTGGTTGTGTGGTGTACGTATGTGTGGTGCCCACAACAGTTTTTCCAGTTTCCAAAGGGTTGGTGACCTTGGCCTACAGCATTGTGTGTTAAGAACACAAGGCTCCAGATGTCATACACTTGTATGACTTCCAAGAGGATCTCTGCTCGGACACATGCCACTGTCCACATCCTGCCCAACTAATCAACTGCACAGAATCACTGGGTGATTATGGGAATTGGTCCAGCCCCCTCACCTAGGTAAAGGCAAAGGTAAAGGACCCCTGGACGGTTAAGCCCAGTCAAAGGCAACTATGGGATTGCGACTCTCATCCTGCTTTCAGGCTGAGGGAGCCGGCGTTTGTCCACAGACAGCTTTCCGGGTCATGTGGCCAGCATGACTGAATCCTTTCTGGTGCAACAAAACACTGACGGAAACCAGAGTGCCTGGAAACGCAGTTTACCTTCCTGCCACAGTAGTACCTATTTATCTACTTGCACTGGTGTGCTTTCAAACTGCTAGGTTGGCAGGAGCTGGGACAGAGCAACAGGAGCTCACCCTGTTGCAGGGATTCGAACCACCAACCTTCTGATTGGCAAGCCCAAGAGGCTCAGTGGTTTAGACCCTCACCTACAAGGATGCAGTCCTCTTCTCCCCCCCCCCCAAAAAAATATATCTGTGAAGCATTTTGAAGCCTTTCAGAGTGGTGTGTGAAAAAGCGCAGAAAAGGGTTTAATGAAGGGTGAAAATGTTCTTCATGGCAACCCAAAGGGACAGACCTACTCACAGAAATCTGAGAAGAACCCCTTGACAAAGCAGTCTTGTTTTCTGTTTTTATGTTGTTAGCCCTTACTGAAAGAAATGTGGATTGTAAACTTTAAAAATCCAAAACATTATCCTCTTCTTGTTGATATGGAGCCGAGGCCAAGATGACAGCAGCTTGCCTAAGGACACTTTGTGAGCTTGTGACACAGGCCAGGTTTCAGCCAGGGATTTTCTGGCTCATACTTGAGGCCCATAGCCACAATTTCCCAGTCACTGCTTCTCAGTGAAGAAGCAATTGCCTTTCTCCGCAGAGCAACCTAACCACAACTTCAAAGAAATCTGCCTGTGAAAGGAATTCTTGAACACTTAAAAGAGTCACATGCCGCCACCGCTCACATGAGTTGAAATCCGGGAGGGAAAGCATGGCTGTTTTGCCAGATTTATCCAAATGTACCACACACAAACCCCCTTTCAAAGTCCCTTCAAATGGGTATTGTCATTCAGCTGGAATTTTAGGGAATGATTAAACAAAATCGGGTCATCTATTAGCCCCTTGATGTTTTAAGAACAAATGTGTGTGTGCTTTTTTAAGGACAAAAAAAAAGAAATGTCCTTTGGTGCTGTAAGGCTGCAGCCGGACAGTGAACTTTTGACAATGGCTCCCTCTTGTGATAAAATTGCTATATTGCAAAGGCCACCCAACATGAAGGTTCTACAGAACAGGAAATATCAGCTGTGTGTGTTTTGTTTCCATTTGCCATGTGTTGTCCTAGAACAGCCCCTCTATGGTCCTCTGCCAGTCTTCTGTAGTTCTCCATTACCCACACAAAGATGTAGGAATTAATTTTCCCTACAAGTCGATGCCAACAGGTCCCAGAATTTGATCACAGAACAGCTAAAGTGACTGTATGCCACCTCAAGGTAGCCAGCAAACCATATTGCTATTGCACAACATCACCAAATTAAAAACAGTAACGTGATGAAGACTGCAGTGAGGTAGCCCATAACACAAGCTCAGAGTGGACTGGAATGAATGAGTGCTCTCCTGTGTATCCACAAGATGAGAACATGCACAGCACCATCCAGTATGATGGTTCATCCTCGGATGTCTCCCCTATAAAGAGCAGTGTGAAACAGGGTTGTGTTCTCAGCTGTATTTGGCACCTTCTTCTTCCTGTTGCTCTCCATGCCTTCAAGGAGCAATGAGGGTCTGTTCGACTTGGCACGTCTCCATGGCAAGACAAGTGCAGCAGGTTCTTATCCAAGAGATGCTGTTTTGCAGATGACGCACCCTTGACACAGCACTCCAAGAAAGCTCCACAAAGACTCACCAGCCATTTTGCCCAAGCCTGCATGGAATTCGGCCTTCCCATCAGACTGACAAAGACCAACATCCTGGGTCAGGATGTTGCCAGCACTCTATGCATCAGCACTTGATGACCACATGCTTGAAGCTGTTGTTGTTGTTTAGTCGTTCAGTCGTGTCCGACTCTTCGTGACCCCATGGACCAGAGCACGCCAGGCACTCCTGTCTTCCACCGCCTCCCGCAGTTTGGTCAAACTCATGCTGGTAGCTTCGAGAACACTGTCCAACCATCTTGTCCACTGTCGTCCCCTTCTCCTTGTGACCTCCATCTTTCCCAACATCAGGGTCTTTTCCAGGGAGTCTTCTCTTCTCATGAGGTGGCCAAAGTATTGGAGCCTCAGTTTCACAATCTGTCCTTCCAGTGAGCACTCAGGGCTGATTTCCTTAAGAATGGATAGGTTTCATCTTCTTGCAGTCCATGGGACTCTCAAGCATCTCCTCCAGCACCATAATTCAAAAGCATCCATTCTTCGGCGATTAAACAACTAAACAACAACGAATATATTTGCCTCAGACGTTATACTGTGTAAGGCTATATTTATTTCTCCTTCAGCTGCCCTTTTTCCTTGAACCCTTGGGGTGTGTTAGGCTGGTGAGACAGCAACCTCCTGACTCACGTCAGTTCTCTGATTTGCTTATATATTGAGGGGATGACTCAAATGCTGAAGGAGAGGGCAAGCCTTTGTTAAATCCAAGCATTCTTGACTCATGTCCTATCCAAGAATAATCAGATATGGAAGCATGAAGAAGATTAGTATCTCTGGCATGCACAGATGGTTAGACTGTGGAGCTGTGTAGAAACATCATTACCATGAATGCTGAGGGATATGCAGAAAGACTAAGAAAGGTGACTTTCCTACCTGGGAGATTCTGAAGGTGCAGCCACCACAGAGCTATGTTCCCTGGGTGGCACACCAGTCTGAGAGTCCTGTTTATCAGAGAACAACTGCTGCTCACTACAGGCCAGTGGCAAAATTGCATGTAGACAGCAAATAACATCAGAAATATTAAGAGCCGTGTCAAGTGTATTGAAGAGCCACAACTCTTAATTTTTTAAAAAAGGAAGAATTATTAGGTTTATTAATTAATTAAATTAATTAACAAGCTCTCACAATTACAGCACAATGCGGGGAGTAGTTTTCTTGGTCTCAATATAAAAAACATATAAACCAAAAACATGATTTATTTCCACGTGTTGTTCTACATGAATACCTATTGCCTACAACAAAAGACGACTGCATTGTCTCTTGAAGGTTCTGACTCCACCATCTCTTTACCAAGTAAGCAATTTCTTCTTCAAAACATGCTTGCAATCATTAGGAAAGCATACATCTGTCAGTCACCTACGCAGAAGTTGCTATGGGCACCTGTCCAGATGAACACAGCCTCTAGATTTCAGATACTAAGTACACAAACCTTAAGAACAGCAAGTGTTCAACACCTTGAAAGACAGTCCTCTGTGAGATTTCAAAGTAGCAGGTAGACAATAGGTAGCTCATGCTGTGTACTTTTCATCCCCTTGCTTTAGAGCTTTGTGGTAGTGAGAATAATCGTGATACAGTTCCTTGAAAACTTCTCTCACTCCCACTGGTAAGGACGCATTTAAGAACTTGATATCACGCTCCACACAAAGATCTAGGATGTGATAAATCCCCTCAGTTAGATGTTTCTTTACAGCTGGGTGCAAAGTCACCTAGAAGGAACACAATGACTCATTAAAACGTGTTATTAAACACACACAACACTCATAAGTAAAAGCTCTGAGGCAATACAGTAGCTTATTATCTGTCCAGCAGGTTACCTGATGTACAAAAACACAACCTGAAATTTTGTAAGACCTGCTGAAAAATCTCAACACTAAAATGTAATACACTTTTATTGTTGCATGCGTTCTTGCCATTGAATTTAAAATTGCTTTTATTCCTTATTGTAAGCCACCCTGACAACTTTGTTAACCTAGCACGTACCTCTCCTATGATATACCGTATTTTTCGCACGATTGGACGCACCGGACCATAGGACGCACTTAGTTTTCAGGGGGGGAAATCAAGGAAAAAATATGATTCCCCCCCCCCCCGCAGCTCTGGGAGCAGTGGACAGGTTGCACGCAGCCTGTGCGCTACTCCAAGACCTTCTCCCTGCTTTTGCGGGAGGTGGCGGAATTCCCCCACCTCCCGCAAAAGCCCACAGGAGCCCCGCTTGACTCCTGCGGGCTTTTCGACCAGGAGGGAGAAGGGACTGAAACGGCCAGTCAGTCCCTTCTCCCTCCTTGGGCAAAAGCCCCAAAGAGCTGCGCGCTCTTTAAAGGCTGCGCGGCTCTTGCAGGCTTTTCTGCGAGGTGGGGGAATTCCCCCACCTCCTGGAAAAGCCAGCAAAGCCGTGCAGCCCCTTTAAAGAGCGCACGGCTTTTGCCTGCTTTTGCGGGAGGTGGGGGAATTCCCCCATCTCCTGCAAAAGCCCGCAGGAGGGAGAAGGGACTGACTCGGCCAGTCAGTCCCTTCTCCCTCCTTGGGGAAAAGCCCCCAAGAGCTGCGCGCTCTTTAAAGGCTGCGCGGCTCTTGCAGGCTTTTCTGCGAGGTGGGGGAATTCCCCCACCTCCTGGAAAAGCCAGCAAAGCCGTGCAGCCCCTTTAAAGAGCGCACGGCTTTTGCCTGCTTTTGCGGGAGGTGGGGGAATTCCCCCATCTCCCGCAAAAGCCCGCAGGAGGGAGAAGGGACTGACTCGGCCAGTCAGTCCCTTCTCCGTCCTTGGGGAAAAGCCCCCAAGAGCCGCGCGCTCTTTAAAGGGTGCGCGGCTCCTGCGGGCTTTTCTAGGAGGTGGGGGAATTCCCCCACCTCCTAGAAAAGCCTGCAGAAGCCACGGAGCCTCTTTAAAGAGCACACGGCTTTTGCCTGCTTTTGCGGGAGGTGGGGGAATTCCCCCATCTCCCGCAAAAGCCCACAGGAGGGTTGGAGAGTAGCGGGAAGGCGTCGCGCGCCTTCCTGCTGCCCCCATCCTCTGGGGCTGGCGATGGGGGAAGCGCTGCTTTCCCCCCCCCGCCAGCCTCAAACCCGGGTTGGAGAGTAGCGGGAAGGCGTCGCGCGCCTTCCTGCTGCCCCCCATCCTCTGGGGCTGGCGATGGGGGAAGCGCTGCTTTCCCCACCGCCAGCCTCAAAGAGCAGACTCTCCTGGCTTCAGCGGAAGCAATGCGAAGCCTCTGTAGCGCAGGCTTCGGAGGTTTTGCCTTGCTATCGCTGAAGCCAGGGAGCCTGCATTTGCTCCATAGGACGCACACACATTTCCCCTTCATTTTTGGAGGGGAAAAAGTCCGTCCTATAGAGCGAAAAATACGGTACTTCCCTAAGGCCACTGTCATGTAGCAGTTTGCTTAGCTGACAACAGGTGGCGCTGTGAACTACAGTGGAAGCAGGCCAGGTGAGCCGCGAAATCACAGCCAGTTGGGGCAGCTCCTCAGCAATAGGCCTGGGTGATATGTTGATATATCGCCCAGGACCGCTATGAGGAGCAGGCCGTGATGTTGGTTTCACTCAGTGGTATATTGTTTTTGAAATCATCCTTCAAATTCAAAACAATATAACCAAAACATGCAGTTCACCAGTATGTAACGAATAATAGAAAATTGAGAACACAGCCGTCCTTTATAGAGAAGACAGTAGATGCAGAAGAGACCATTCACTTCATTAAACCAGCTTTGCTTTATGACGTTTCTAGCCCTGAAAGTGATGATGCACATAAACACACACAAACACACTTTTCTTCCACTGTCACCTCCTCAGGCAGGATATGCACTCATTATCTATTATCCTCTTAAGCACTTCTAAGCCTGTCAATCATCAGAACTGGCTATAAAAATCTTCCACACCTGAGCGCTGGCTGTTCCCTTCCAGCCTTCCCCACAACTGGCACAATCTCTGCACTCAAATGTCACCCTGGAAGCATCTTGCTGCCAAGATTTCTAGCCCCAAGGGGAGATTGTGCTATTTTCTGCCACAGAGAGATCCTCTCCTTTCCTCCCTCCATGCGCCAAAAGCCCAAATTAGCTTCATGCTTCCAGACCTGTCGCACTAAGTTCCTAGAATAATGGAAATTAAACTAGAGGCTGTCATTAAAATCCAGGCTTCCCTTCTCTTCCCCAGGCAAGTAATAAACTCTTTCCTAATGAAGTGAACTTCTAATCGCTGTGACAGTTCATGCAGCTTCAGCAGTGCTGGAGAAGTGGAAGCTGCCTTCGAAGAACAAAATGACCAACGCGCATCATCCGAGACGGCCGGGGAGTCATTATTACCAAGAAAAACCGTTCATCTTTATATGTACCTGTTTAATGGGGTTCCAGCAGCCAACAACTGGCCTTGATTTTGCACCTGAAGTACAACATCCCGCTGAAAAAGCTCCCCCTAAAGCTGGAAAAACTGCAGCAAGCTGCCATGCTGATGCTTAACATTCGCAGAGCAGACTGCATTTTAAATTGCTGTCACCAGCCCTTGGACTTTATGGTGAAAGGCAAGAAAGAAATCGAATAAATGATTACAATGTCCATGGGGAGGGGCTGCCCTTAAAACTGTTTCAGCAGCTGTGGCTAGTGGTGAGGTTGCTGAGCAGGGCAACCTAAGATGAGCATGTGACGTGCTTTTTTTGGGGGGGGGGGACAAAACCTGCACGGGCTGCCAATTTGCTGCTGAGGCAGATCTAAGGTTCTTGTGTTGATGGATGGAGCCCTAAACAGCTTGGGACTTTGATATCTGAAGGAACTCCTTTTCCAACAGAGAGCTGCCCGTATGCCAAGAACTTTTAGTTACGCTCACCTTGTTGCACCATGACTTGCTGAGGTCTATCCCGACACAACCCAGAGGGACGGCCTTTTCCACTATGGCACCCAAATTGCGGAACTGACCCCTGTCTGGAATAAAGCAAGTGCCATCTTCTTCCGATGGTTGCTAAGGGCATTTCAGTTCACCCAGGTGCTAGCAGGTTATGAATGCTGAGCCTAAGTGCTATTCAGCTTGTGTTCCATGGATTCTGATGTATATTATAATATTTTCAATAGAATTTTGTTGCATTGCTGTGGACTATCCTGGCAACATTTAATAAGAGCAGTATAGAAATATTTTAAATAAAAATAAATGGGGGAGGGGGAACTGGGGGGGGGAGAGCTTGCTTCCACACAAAATTCAGAATCCTCCTTCACTTATTATTCCCTGAACTGGAAAAATGGATGCTCAAATTAGTATGTAAACTAGGGATGAAACACCTGGTTAATGAACTGTATGTTAAAAGGGATGGGATTTTTTTTGTAGTAGCTGCAAATGTGTACTGCAATGTGCTCTACCTTTGAAGGTGACCTGGAAACTACAACTAATCCAGAATGCAGCAGCTAGACTGGTGACTGGGAGCAGCCGCCGAGACCATTTAACATCGGCCCTGAAAGACCTACATTGGCTCCTGGTACGTTTCCAAGCACATTTTAAAGTGCTGGTGCTGACGTTTAAAGCCCTAAATGGCCTCAGCCCAGTATAACTGAAGGAGCGTCTCCACCCCCATGGTCCAGCTCCGAGGGCCTTCTGGCGATTCCCTCCCTGCGAGAGTTCCAGGGAACCGGCAGAGGGCCTTCTCGGTAGTGGCACCCGCCCCGTGGAATGCCCTCCCATCAGATGTCAAGGAAATAAACAACTATCCAACTTTTTGAAGACATCTGAAGGCAGCCCTGTATAGGGAAGTTTTAAAACGTTTGATGTTTTATCATGTTTTTAATATTCTGGTTCAGGACCTTGGCAAAGTGTGGTTACAGCAAACCCAGACAGTGCAGGGAAGGGAATCAAGACCCTGCAAGGCTGAAGCCTGTTCCTGACATCGGAACCTGTGTCTTTGTTGCTGATATACTAGCTGTTTTTTGGGTCTGCTTCTCGGCAGGTTCTCTGTTGTCTTTCTTTCTCTGCTTTCACCCCCTCTCATAATAAATAATAATAATAATAATAATCTTTATTATTTATACATACAGTGGTACCTCAGGTTACATACGTTTCAGGTTACATACACTTCAGGTTACAGACTCCGCTACCCCAGAAATAGTGCTTCCGGTTAAGAACCTTGCTTCAGGATGAGAACAGAAATTGTGCTCCGGCAGCACAGCGGCTGCAGGAGGCCCCATTAGCTAAAGTGATGCTTCAGGTTAAGAACAGTTTCAGGTTAAGAACCGATATCCGGAACGAATTAAGTACTTAACCCAAGGTACCACTGTACATACATACATACCCCACATATCTAGCTGGGTTTTCCCAGCCACTCTGAGCGACTCCCAGCAGTCAAACTATGGTAAGTGCACACCATAGTTCACCTCCAAACCAGAATCAGAAACCCCACTTTAAACTGAGGTTTAAGAACGTAAGAAAAGGCCCTGATGGATCAGGCCAAATGCCCATCTATCCCATCATCCTGTTCTCACGGTGCCAACCCCTGACCACCTCCATTACTGGTGGTACTAGGCAGCCGTCATGGCTGGTGGCTAGTTTCCAAATTCTAATTAAAAACCTACCTTAATTGCAAGCATCTCTTAATGCTCCAGAATCTTTTTTGCAATCTATTTATGGCGTTTGATGCACAAGGAACATATAATCATTATACTCCCCTCTTTTCCATTCTTACAAATAAATAGTAAATAGCTGATAATTACCTTCTGCAGTTCAATTACATACTGGGCCACAATGAAGGAAGATAACACAGTGAATTCTTCTGTTTTTGCAGCAATATAAGAATACATACGCTCCACCAAGTGGGCACACTTCAGTATAACTTCAAATTCATCTGTGATCCCTTGGAAAGCAAAGCTTAAAGTCAGAGTTTTATTTTTTAATCCTTTCGTGATTCTCCCACCTGCCCCCCTGTAAAATACAGGAACAAACCAAAAATCAACCAAACACAACCGTTTCTGCAGCCTGTTATAAACTGTTAACAAAATGAGGGAAATAAGGGGCTGAACAGAATGTATGCATATGAAAACAATGAGACTGTGTAACAGGAACTCCCTCCTGACCTGTGCAGGGCAAATTTTAGTGCTGTGAAGCAGAATAGAAAGAAACATGACCTTGCATGTTCACTGAAGTACTTTGGCTGCAGTTCCATACACCAGGGGCAGGCAAGCTTTCTTCCAATGGAAGGTGACTGACCAATCAGGAAGAGCCAATGAGAGACCAGAGACAAAGTTTGATGTACCATCCCTTCTCTCTATGTTGTGGTCGTTGGGATAGGCTTCCACCTCAAGGAGTGAGGTCTTACTGGTTCTTGGTGTGATCATTGCCTCCACCCACTACCGAATATGATTCACCTTTCCATAAATGAGCACTCTCTCACACAAAGCCACTGCACGGCCCTAGTTAATTTAGGATGCACACTTTTTAGGATGTAAGCCCTACTGAGCAAAAACAAGACATATTTTGGAATAAACGTTTTCCAGTTTGTGCTGCTAAACTTCAAATCTTGCAAGATGTAGCTGGATCCGCTATGCAAAAGTGTTTTTATGCATAGGTCAGGATCACAAGGTGGGAATAAATGGGATACAAATAAAATACCAGACCTCTGTCTCCTTTCTGTTTCCCCTCGTGCATAACTGAAATAACCAGTCTGTGGAAACTGCTCAAGAAAGATGGAGCTGCTTTGAGCATCACCTGCAAACCAATTAAATACAACACTGAAGCACTGGAACAAAAGGCAATCCGTGTTTTAACTTCAAAACAGATTTATTTGCTAAATTTATCTCCCACCCTTCCATCGCAATATGATCACAGGGCGGGTGACAAGCTACTAGAAAATCAACCGTAAAAATATTTAACGGGGCCTAAAACTCACAATCCAGTTTTGGATGCAACATCCCTCCACCTGCCCCTCTCAGTACACAAGCCGGTCACAAAGCTCAAGGGGTGACCTGGGACTAATCACACTCTCTTAGGCGAAGCTACCTCGTAGGTGGTTGTGAGGATAAAATGGGGACGAATGCTATGCATGCCACTTTGATCTCCTTATGGGAAAAGGGGGGCTAGAAATGGAATTAATAAATAAATTCATAATGATGGGAGTTATTGCCCGGCAACTTCTAGACCTTAGGAAAAAGGATAAAAACACATCAAAATCAACATACGAACTCTGCCCACTTCGTTACCTTAGGATGACACTGCAGGATGGAAAAGAGAACCTCGTGAATTCCCAGGAAGATGTTCCCATACTCCCTTTGGTCGAGAGGGACAGTCAGAAGAATATTGAACACCAGGGTGACGTGATGCGGGTTAGAGAGAACGCCTTCTCCTTGCCTTAGGAGGGCTGCCACTGTCTCCAGTATAGGTACGACGAGGATGGATATGCGCTTTGGATCTTGAGATGCCTCTTTCATTTGCATCTGAGTCAAAAAGGAAGGAAAGAAGCAGCAGCTGTAGGAAAGGATGTGTGCCCCTGTTTCTCTACCGTGTCCTTTCCTGGCAAGCTTCTGCTGCCATCAAACAATGAAGCAGAGCTTCCGGAGGCACATGTGGTTTTCTCCAACAGGAGTAACACTGGTACGTGAATGCAGATCCATAGTTCTGTATCCAAGACACCCGAAATCTGACTTTGTAAAAGTTGATGTACGTTTACAGCAGAAGGACGTACAAAGCAATACAGGCAGAAATCGACGGCCCTTCTGTGCTACCATTTCTTTCTAGCTCAATAGAGGTACAGTGGTACCTCAGGTTAAGTACTTAATTCGTTCTGGAGGTCCATTCTTAACCTGAAACTGTTCTTAACCTGAAGCACCACTTTAGCTAATGGGGCCCCCTGCGGCCGCCGGGCCGCCGGAGCACGATTTCTGTTCTCATCCTGAAACAAAGTTCTTAACCCGAGGTAATATTTCTGGATTAGCGGAGTCTGTAACCTGAAGCATATGTAACCTGAAGCGTATGTAACCCGAGGTACCACTGTAACTCTGTTTTCTGCACACACACACACACCAAGCTTCTCAAGGCTGCACATCACCTGCTGGGATGCTACATCTCCCTAGCGCTGGATGAGTGATGTTCTGAAATTCGGAAAGATGATGTTTCCCCAGAAGGGACATTTCATCGCTCCTGCAACTTCTATTTGTACCTGCATCACAGGAACCTATTGAACAACTCTGATGCAGCCAGCAATTCCCCTCCCCTCTGTACCACTTTGTAAATACTTAACTTTTTCCATTTTTGGTTTCTGTTACTGATGGCTATGCACTCCCCTGTTATGGTATCGTAGTTCTGGGGCACTTGAACCATTTGATTTTTATTTATTTTTTTTAGTGAAAAGGAGGAGGGTTACTATTTTCTGCTGGAATTGCAACTGCTGCATCAATTCATATATATATTCATTGCATACACAATATAATTTCCCCCTTCTCCTCCCTTGACACGTATCCTGCCCTGTGCCCAAAACTGCTCTGCTCCTGAGGGTTGAGTGGGAGACACACAGAACAAAGTTGTGTGGGGAGAGGGGGTGAAGATTCCTTTGCACAAGGAGAAATCATTGAGCTGACAGAATGTCCCCTTAGTGCTACTTGAACACACTCCAATGTCCAGAGTGGCTTCATATTCTCCCACTGTGTAACCCTAAGTCTGGAACACTCATCCAGTCCCCATTTGGAGAAACAATTCCCCCTCCCTTTATGACTCTTTGGAGTGCTATCACTCCCATACAGAAGAGTACAAATCCTAGCCATGTTGCAAAACTAAAGTGTGGACAGGGCCCAACAAGTGTAGCTCCTCACTTTCCATCTACTCCTGTACACATCGGAGTGGGGAACCTGTTCGGCTCCAGACACTGCCGAACTCCGGCTCCCATCAGCCCCAGCCAGCTTGGCCAATGATGGGAGTTGGAGTCCGATCAACAACACCAGCTCCCCACCACATGCTCCTTGGGAATAAAAGACATGTGGGGAGCGCATTAGTGTCAGTAGCACCGATAGGCTCTGAAGCACCACAGTTCTGGCTGCAGAGATACTCACAACTAAAGCAGTGATTATCCGGGGACTGGAAAACCAGAACGCTTTCTCTTTCTCTCTGCTTAAAGGGCAGCCAAGCAGCACTTTGACTAGAGTAACAGCCGACAATGCTTCCTGCAGAAAAGAAAAACAAACATTTCAAACAGGAGATGTGAAAGTGAAAGGGTGCAACTCCAGGAAAGTTAGGTACAATCACAGTTCCATGGAAATGAATAAAATTTAAGTCCATCAAAATAAGAGTTCAGACTCTGCGTTATACATTTTTTTCTAGACATGTAAAATATTTTTTAATATGTCTCTTCCTCAGACCTCCTTTTTCCATTTCCATTTCCCCCTATCTTTCTCCACACAGACACACTGGTTTTCAGGCTTTTCCTTCTGTGGCCACTGAACACTGTCCTTACTGGGCTCTTTGAGGGCATTATTCCTTTCCCTAAATATATGTTTATTTCTGCAACCCCCACAGGTTACCCCCAACTCTGCCAATACTTTTCTTGTACATGTGGTTTTAGTAATGCAAGGACAAGCATTTCAAGACTTCAAGATATTAGCAAGTAACCAGAGTAGGATCTGTACTAGAGGTCCAATTCCCCCATTTACAGTATTTACAAATGCAAGGCTAAAGCACTTTTGGGAAAGGGCCATAACTCAATGGGCAGAACATACATGTCGTCCTGAGCAGGTCCCAGGATCAATTTCCAGCATCTCCAAAGAAAGCAAACATCAGGCAGTAGATCTGAGAAAAGATCTCAACCTGAGATCTTGGGAGAGCCAGGGCCACACAGAATAGGCAACACTGGTTAAATCAGGAATTGGCCTGCCAGATGTTTGTTAACTACAACTCCTATCATCCCCAATACCAAGGGAAGTTAGAGAGCAACAATATCTGTAAGTCCAGAGGTTGTTCCTCATCCTGAGATTAAATAGTTTGATTCTGTAGAAGCCAGTCTAAGATGCCCAAACTTGTCAGTTTCAACGCTACACATTCTGATACCTCCTTTCCATATAAGAGTAGTAAAAAAAGTGCTTGCTGTCATATGGTTGCTATGTAATGTCATAGCAAGGAGTAGGATGGGCAACGACCACTTGTGATGCATATGAGAAGTTTAAAACATAAGTAAATCATTTCCCCCCTACTTCATGATTTTGTTTCCAAATATTGCGAACATCTAATCCCTCAAGCACCACCCTCAACATGGCACAAAAGTCGTCGGGGGTACAATTCTCCACCAGCTGGGCCATCAGTTCTGTCAGCTGCACTTCCAGATCTCGAATCACTTGGACGGTGACTCCAGGACCTGCAATAATGAAAGACAACACTATCATCCAAACTGCAGGCCCGCTGGAGGCTGCTGGGTTATGGATCATTTTAAGAACAATTCACAAAATGGGTTTGCATGAATCGTAACACTTTTCTGAACTTCTACTGAAGTTCTTGGCATCCATCTGTCTCGAGAGACAATGGAGTGCCTCTCTGAGGGTGAAATGAATGGAGAATCACTGTACCTGCTGTGGTTGCAGAGACCCGTAACTGCTGCCTCCTGCATTGTTTTTGCTGCATTAGCAACACACCAAAATGATCTCTCTAGGACGCAAGCCTGGGCAGTGTATATGGAGGTCCTGGGCTGCTCAGATGGCAAGACTCCCCTCAGCCTCACTGATATGGTCCAAAGGAAAGCAGAACAATATATTTGGCGCCAGCTTGGTTGCAGGAGCTGCTGGAAGGAGGAGTACAAGGCGCCATCCAACCCTCTTAGGGACTCCACTATTTGTGTAGGGTTTGCTCCTTAGCCTTTTCTTTGTTTCTTTCATCACCACAAGCTTCCATCAAAGAGGGTAAGTGCTTGTTATGTGGGTAGGATCCCTATTCCTTTCAAAAGCCTGAGGCTAAGGAGAAGAACGGGTGGCCTGGCCTTCTCCTGACACATGACCTTGATTCTGAACTCTCTAAGGGAACATCATCATGATTTTCCTTGCCTAGTACAACAAAGAGGTGTGATCTTGCAGAGTGAAGTGGCTATAGGACAGGGTGGGTGGTACAATGCACAACAGCAAGTAAGGCTGTGCTATTAAGCAGCAGCTATCAGCCAGGCAGGGAGCCTGTGGCCCTTCGATGCTGCTGGACTACGACTCCCATCATTACTGACTGTAAGCCACAGTGGCTGGAGCTGAGGGGAGCTGTAGTCCATCTACTTTTGGAAGGCTCAGGATTCCCCATTCCTGAGCTGGATGTCTGTACCAACATTGTAACTCACAGACTCCCTTAAGGCTTCCATGTGTAACAAAGGGTTGAGAGAGTAGGAGGGATAACCAGTTGTTACCTGCAAGTAGTTTTCCGATGGAGTGAAATGCAGCAATGGAAGTTGCTTGGGCAGGATACAGTTCCGGCATGGAGCAGAAGGCAGTTAGGAACTGCAGCGCGGAGCGAAGGAACTGGACGTTGCCGCCAGCCAAGTCAAGTTCTCTCAAGAGCTGAATGTAGAAACGTTGGTACAATTCGCGGTGAGACAGCTGCTGGCATTTGCTCGGCTGCGCGGGGCTTTTTTGCGCGTTCTCCCCCGTCACCGACTGGGCAAGGAAAGAATCTGCTTTCAGAAGGGTCGTAATGCACGGCAGGAACACCAAAGGCAACGGCTGGCCTTTTGTGTGATTTCTAAGGCAGAGCTGGATGGTTGCTCCTGTCTGCAGCACTGCCTGTTCCAGCAAAACAGGCAGTGTTCCTGAAGCCTGATGGTTCCCCTGCTGCTGGAGGTGCTGGAGGTGCAAAGTTAGAACTTGACACTGTGCTGTTACTGCCACCAAGAGGAGCTGGTCAGCAGCAGGGCTCCAACTCACAGCATGTTCGCTGCTGGCTGCACACGGCTTGCAAGTGGCTAGGAACGACATGAACTTTTCCAGGTTCAGCTTCACACTTTGCCGCCTCTCGAGAGTGAACTGAAGGTAGTGCTCCAAAAAGACCTGGATGCCACACAGAAATTCATCCCACGGAGCAGCTGCTGAAACGCCGGCCGAAGTCTTGCACGCTGCAAATGCAGAGGAGAGGGCGGCTTCGAGAACATCGCTGGCATGCAGGACCTTGAAGGACGAATTGGCGTTCCTGCCCGTCTGCAGGCAGGCCAGGAGATGGTAGCAGGTTGTCCTGAACTTCAGAGACAAGGCCTCGCTGCAAGCAACGCTTGCCTTGGTGTTGGCAGCCAAAGATAGCAGCAAAAGGAAGCACCGCGTGTGGCCCAGAGGAAAGAGGCTGTCCAGATTCAACGCCGAAATTATATCCAGCAAACCCAAAAGCCTATTGAGGTGCTCTTCTTCCAAGGTCACATAATCCCTCCCCTTTGCTGATGATAGTATAACCTGAGCAGCTTTCTCCATTGCTGTCCAGGACATGGAAGGTTCGCTGCTAGGCCCTGTGCTGGCACCGCGACCAGAAGGGTCAAACTCACACCATGGCACATCTTCTGCAGACAGCTGTTGAAGAGGCTGGTTGGCAACGATGCTCGCACAGTGCTGAACTATGTGGCTTAGGAAAGAGGAGTGTAGCGCCCGCAGTTCTGGAAGAAGAGGACTATGCAGCAAATCTGTAGATACCTTTCCAACGGTGATTAAGGAGCTGCCGTCACCATCAGGGGCCGCCTGTGTCTGGTTCGCCAACAGCGTTTTCAGGAGCACACCTGCAACGTACCATGTATCACTCATTGATAGATAGGGGGCCAGGATGGGAAGGTTGGAGACTAGGAGGTGCCAATGAGCGGTAGGGTAAGTGAGGCTAGTTATTGCACCTGCATTGCCATCCCAGGGCTCTGACTCTTCTCCATTCGTGCAACATCTTCCAGACTGAAGGATGAAAGCTCCAGCACACTGCAAAGCCTGGTGGGATGCCTCGGTCTGAGAGCTGGATTGCATCAGCATCATCTTCATTTTCTGAAGCACCAGCCATTCTGTACAGTATCTGCTCCCTGAGCAGGAACAGCTTAAGAGCTTTGTGATCTTCTCCCAGCACTGCGTATCCAAACCAGGGAGGACAGCCGAGAAGTCCCAGTTGCCTACGGTGGAATCAGTAAGAGCCAAGGTTGTTTTGCCTACCAGGGAGGCATACTTTGGGCAATTTAAACTGAAAAGAGTATTGACCGCTACCCAAGTGCAAGCAAGGAGGAGAGCAGAGCCACCAGCTTTCTCTACCCAAAGCTCCAGCTCTGTTTCTTCTGCCTGGCAATCTGTCAGCAGGTCAAACAAAGCTCGGATCATCTCCCTCTGCATCGTCTCCATCAGAGTCTGAGTCCGACGCACAACAGGCAACGGGGTGGAATCATCTAAGCTCCTCATATGGAACAGAACAGAGTGCAGCAATGAGCTCATGGACTGGAGCTTCGAGGCCACGTCAGAGTCTCCTCTGACATCAGGTATAAGGAAAGTCTGGCACTTCTCCAGTATGAGCGCCACAATGTCCAGGATCTGATTGGGTGGCAGATTGAGGAGGCACTCGCAGAGCTTGGCCCGGATGCCTGCAGGAAGAACTGGGAGCCTCAGCTCCTCTGCAGCAGGACGGCAGATGACAGACAGAACCTCTTCAAAGAGCTTTTGGAACTGGCGCAGCTTGGCGTAAGTGTGGAAGAGAGTCGCGACGAGGGTCTCCTGGGCCTTTTTTGTACGCGGCTCAGAGACCTCTGCATCAATCCAAGCAGAGGCCACCAAGTCGTCCAAATCAGGCTCCACAATCAAATGATTTAAGGAGATCAAGGCCTTGAGACACCTGAACCAGGCAGGGATGGCAGGCTGGGAATGACTCACCAGAATCTGTGCCAGCTGGCGGTAAAAGTGAAACTGCACTTCTTTGTGCCGAATCCTATCCGCGGCAACGTTATAGATGCCGTTGCTCAGCACCGAGTTCAAAAGCTGCTCCATGGCCAGGAGCTCCGAGGTCCATTCTGACGGAGAAAACTGGCTGTTCCAAAGATCCTCTTGAAGCCTGGAAATCCTTAGACAGCGATAAAGCCTGGTGAGCATGTGGAAGCAGACAAGGTGGTTTTCAGCCTTATTGTAGGATTCTAGGAACAGCTTAAAGAGGAGAGGCACAGAGTTTGCTACCACTTTCCCATGAAGAGCCGGAGGACAAAAACTAGCATCTTCTAATCTAGCCTGGATTGTGCTGGCCGGCAGCAGGAGATGTTTCAAACCCCCTTTTCTTACGGCGGGAGCCTCCTTCTCTGGCAGCAACTCTTCACTGTAAGACGCCAAGAGTTCTGGCCGGAAAATACCAGCCGCCAGCAGGGCTTCTATGCTGTTCCGGATCTCCTTGCTCTGATGCTGACGCAGATGGCCGTCTTCCGCCTGCGTCCATGCCCCGCTAGTGAGCAAATGCCTCAGGAACAGGCACGGCTGAAGCAGCTGCTTAGTCACTTGCCCAAATACGCGGTTCGCATTGGCCTGCTGCCTCTGAATCAGGAGGTACTGCTGGAAAGTCAGCTGGAGGACTTCGAGCAACTGGGGTGACACAGCCTCTTCCGATGACAACTGCCAACACGCCAGACAGGACAACTTGCTCAGAAGGTCCACCAGGAGCTCAAATTTTGCAGTGTAAACTATCGAGAGAGGGGGCACAGACAGGATGCCTCTACAGCAACTTAGCACAGTGCCAACGTCCTTCAAGGTTTTTTGGGCATAAGAGGTGGAAAGCTTTTCATTCATGACCTGGAGATTAAACAGGAAGCAAAGACAATTCACGGTCAATCTTCTATATGGAAATGATACTCTAATGGTCAATAACTAGGAGAGCTTAAGGTCAGAAGCTCTCCATCTAGTGCCTTCTTACATGATGTTTGGTTAGAGTTACAGGTATTTACTGCAGCTTATGTATCATGTAATAAATCACCTATTATTATTCTTTGCCTCTTTCTCTCTGCCATCGGTATTGTTCTCCCTTCCAACAAAAATATTGTTGCCTCCAAGACAAATAATCCACTGAGGCTCCTTGTAAGGATAGAGCTTAGATCCTGACCAAAGAGGGGCCAGGACCTGCTGACAGCCAAACTAAAGACCCCTAACATGTGGATGAGGGGGATACCATAGTATGCAGTCTTTCTAAAAGTCATATGTGACACTGACTCTAAAAGCTGCATTGTGCTTCTGCAGAACGAAAAAATCTCTTTTCTAAACATCATCTAAGCTGTTCTGCAGCATATCCTGTTTCAGTGACTTTTTAGATTAGGTTCTTCAAAAGTGACCAGAAAAGATTTTGTTCTTATAAACATTCTATATTTTAATGCCCTAAATGTGTTTGTTCTAAATTGTTCAAAGCAGTATGATCTCAAAAAATTACAGAGCTAATTTTCCTGAATGATTGCAGAATTTATTGGGCAATAAAAGACTGACAGCACAGTGCTAACCTAGTCAGTAGCTAATCCTATTGACTTCCCTTGGGCTTACTCCCAAGATAAGTTAGGGCTACAGCCTAAAACTATCTGTTATACAGTTATAATCATAAAACCAGTTATTGGGAGTTAAACCCTATTGTACTGGGAGTTAAATCCCAATGTATTCAGTGGGATTTGCTTCTGAATAAATATACACAAGATGGCCTTGTTTACACATCAAGGTAAGATTGAATCTTGGGCTACAGCTTGTGGTTCATAAGGAGAGACAACATGATAGGTCAAACCTTGTCTTAAAGGTAAAGGTAAAGGGACCCCTGACCATTAGGTCCAGTCATGACTGACTCTGGGGTTGCGGCGCTCATCTCGCTTTATTGGCCCAAGGGAGCCGGCGTACAGCTTCCAGGTCATGTGGCCAGCATGACTAAGCCGCTTCTGGCGAACCAGAGCAGCACATGGAAACGCCGTTTACCTTCCCGCAGGAGTGGTACCTATTTATCTACTTGCACTTTGACGTGCTTTCAAACTGCTAGGTTGGCAGGAGCAAGGACCGAGCAACGGGAGCTCACTCCATCGCGGGAATTTGAACCGCCAACCTTCTGATCGGGAAGTCCTAGGCCCTGTCACAAAACAGGATTTTAAAAGACCAGGGAGGAACAAAGCAGTTGTGACCTCACTGGAAGCCACACCAAGTTTCTCGCATGCACATGAGGATTATATATACATACAAGCTGCAGTCAATACGTATAAATATAGCAGGCACATTTGCAATATTAGAGGAATACGGCAGTCAAGGTGAGCAACAGCTGCTAACAGTTAGCGGAGGTTACCAGAGAAAATTAGAGGGGAACTTATGATGGAAGAGGTGAGACAGTCAGAAAGGCCCAGCATGGACTATACACTACCCACTGATAAACAGGGTCATACTGTCCTGTACATATCTACACATCAAGTTACCTGTGCAATTGAAAAACGTAGGGTGATTGTCTTTCCATCCTTGAAGAGACTCTGCAGCTTCCTGCTATGAAGGATGCTGTCCAGGTACGTCCAAAGCTTCTGAACAATTTCATTGGGCAATTCAAGTTTCTTGTTGGAACAGGAAACCAGGGTATGGCACACCCAATCCAGCAATACCTGTGTTCACAAATAGATTTATACACTAATAATAGCCATTCTACATATTTTTTTAAAATGCCTAGAAACCATGTGTAAGCTACTCTGGAGTTTCATGGAAGATTCCAAGAAGTTCAAGTTCAGCTGGAAATCTGCATATGCTCCAGAACTATGGGTAGGATTCACTTAACAAGTCCTGTCAGCAATGACTGGGCAGCAACTTCTGCTTGCGCACAATGAGCCTGGTATAAACTCTGAGGGTTCATGGATTTTGATGTCTCAAAGCACTATTCAGGAGCAGTAAAGTTATCTTCAAGTCCCACTGGTTTCGGTGCAAGAGAATTGAGCACGAGCTTAACTCTCCCACTGAGATCAGAAGGATGTCTAAACTGGGGCTTTTAGGAAATAAAATAGCAATCAAGGCGTGCTAATACCCTGGAAATCCAAATGTAGAATGTACCCCCATTGTGACGTGTATGAAACATTTGGAAAAGCAAGACAGTACAGTTACTACAAAAACTAGGTGTTACATATTTACTGAAACCCAGATTTCCTTGAGAGAATAAACACATTTACAGCAATGTAAATGCCAAAGATGGCATTCTTGTAATAAATCTTCTATCTTGTAATAAATCTTATTTGTAAGTTGATTAAACTGTTTTTAATGTTCTAACCTGCCCTGAACCTTAGGGTAAAGGGCAGGTAATAAATAACAGCAGCAGCCTTTATGAAAAACTGAACAAAATTAAATACCAAAGTATTCCCTGCCACTTCCAGTTAGAGATGGGTATTAGCTAGATATGAAAAAATGGTTTGAATAACATTATCTGTGTTGAACCAAGGCATTCTATATACAAAATTAATTTGGAACATCATTTGGGAGGGGTTACATTTATGAAAACACATTACTTGTTCTTTGTTTGGAAGAAAGCACTGGTGAGAAATCCATGCAAACTGAGCCAACTTGATTTTGTCTTCCCATGATGTCTTTGCACTTTTTAGCTTCAGGTGAATGCCAGAGTAAATTGCAGCCATGAAGATAGTATCTAAAATAAAATAAAAAGATTTTGAGAAGGAACACTTGAAGTATGCATTAATTGCACTACTAGTCCACAATTTATTATTTTATACAGGTGCACTTCCTTAACGCAGGTTCTCTGTGTTCATTCTGGTTTGTGCCATCAATGAAGAGTGAGCTAATGTCGGGTTAAGAGTGTGAGCTGTGAACCAGGAAGTTCCTATTTCACATTGCAGCCTGCTTAGATGTCACTAACCGCAACATCTTCCCCAAACATAGCAACTGCTAGCCAGATTGCCTTTCATTCCCCAGGATCACAGAAGCAACACTCCGAACAGGTTATGGGTTGCTTATGGTTCTCAAGGAGCAACTACAAAAGGGTCACCATTAACATCCGGACTTCAATGCAGATCCAGCCCTCACCACCAAGAAACCACATCCTGCCCGTACCGTATGAAAAATCTTTCATGCAGGCAATGACAGGACTTCCGGGGAAACTTGAAAATTTGGCACCTCTCGTTCAAAAAAAGATCCTAAATACTTTGACGCAGATCCCACACGTGCTATTAAGGTCGCAAGCTTTCTTAACAGTGAAGCCCATTCAGTAGAGTCTCAGGCTCGGTATATGAAAGATATTTCACTTGCAATCTGGTCCTTCTTTTCGCTTGCCCCCAACCTCTCCCTTTAAAAATAAGAGTAGCAGCAGCAGCAAAAAAAACGTGTCTCACTAAACTCAACTCAATGAGAATTGCTTATTTAAACAGCCATAGCAACAACGCACGCAGAGGATCGCTCCCTCTCGTCCCCGTTCGCTCAGACACGCATCTTGCGCCGAAAAGCACCACGCGGACGAAAAACTCCCCCTCGCCCGGGACTTACGTGCCGATGGCGACGCTTCTTAAGCTCAGCACCACGCTCTGGCCCTGGCCCCGCCCCCTCTCCCGGTCCCTCCACGCACGTGCTGCTTCTTCCGGCACATCCTCAGACTCCCCCCCCCTCCTCCTTCGGCGTCACCTTTCCCCGAACCAGCGAGTTGCAGGAGCCAGAGAGCGAGAGCGAAAAGAGCTCCGCAGGCGTAACTAGCCGAGCGCCGACAGGGCCAGCCTCCCCATTGGCTGGCAGGCCGCGCCTGCGCGCTCGCCTTCCTCCCCCGGCCCCGCTCTCCTCCTTCTCTGTGTCAGTGCCGTCAGTCATGGAGCGGCTCCTTCGAGCCGCGGCGGCAGCAGCAGGAGCAGCGGCGGCGGCAATAACAGGAGCAACCCCAGCGCTATTGGCCCGGGACGCCCAAGGCAGCCTCCTTGGCGGAAGACCCAGCAGCGAGGAGGTGCTGCAGGCGCGCGCGCCGGGGTCCGCACGAGCGGCGGCGGCGTCTCGCGCCACTGGGAGCAAGTGACTGACGGCGCGAGCCCAGGAATTCCGTCTCGTGCCTGCACTGGGAGTCGCTCAAACGCACAGGCACGCACGCGCGCGTACGCAGCGCCTCTCTCTCTGTGCCTCTGCCTGCGATGCTTCAGTGAGTGCTTCTTTCAAACCCCCCCCCCCCACCGGCCCCACTTCCCCGGCATGCAGCAAACAAACAGCGGCGGGCTCCTTTTCCCGGGCGGGTGGAGCGGCAGGACGGGCTACGCCAAGTGTGGCGCGCGGAAGGGCCCTCCCTGGGTGGAGGCGTCGCCGTCGTCTTCTCTCCTCTTCCTTCCCTCTCCACTCCCCCCCCCCACCCATCCCCACGCCGCTACTGCCTTTCCCATACAGCTGCCGGCAGGAAGACCTGAGGCTCCATCTGCCTCGGTGCATCCTTCCTCCTCAGCTTCCCATTCGCCTCCCTTCTCCCCCCCTGGCAGAAATGGGAAGAGCGGGGTTGGGGCCGAATGCAGCTTGGATGGGGTAAAGTTTGGAGCAAAAGGGGACTTCGAGTCCTTGAAACGCGTGGCTCCGTTTTAGAGTGAGGCGTCCTGCACTGAGTTACTCTGAATAGTTTTAGTTTGCTTCACCGTTGTGGCATCGATTGGATATCAGTGCTATACAGGCTAATACACAAGGTAGTTTGGTCCATGAGAATTTAAAAAAAGAAAAAGAAATCCCAAATGTTACAAGCTTTCAAGTTCTCCAGAATTTTTCACCAGGCTGGATAAGCAAGATATAGCCATCCTTTCCATGCAGAGTTTACAAATGAAATAGCTATGTACTACAGCAATCATCGGCAGTGGTTATAGCAACTATGGTATACTGTATGAGCAAATGTTGTGCCACCTTTGAAAGTGCACAATTGAAACATCATTTTAAAAATACAGCTGGTATTATACCATATCTCTGAAGGAGAATGTCAGTCATTGCTGACTTGTCTCTGGTAGTAATCAGAGAATTATAACTCACTTGGTAGCAAATACACACTTTGGTGGACAAATATTTTTGTTTTACATTTCCAAAATTGCATGTATTTTTCAAATCCTCAAAGGGAACAGACTGTATTTTCTTAATTATTGCAAATTCAGCCTAAAATCTCTTTTGCCTTTTGTAGGGGAGTGTTGAAGGCATAATTATACCTCTCATGGGGTTTCTTTTCCTCCCCTGTAATACAGTTGGTAGAGTAGTAAATCATTTGTGTGGAACCAAAGTGAACATCAGAATTCTCCAGATTAATTGATTTTGCATGAAAAGCTTCAAGGAACCACATAATGGTGATGCTTTTAAAATACATTGGGAAGATCAACTAGTAGTAGTAAAAAAAAGGGGGGAGATGAGTTCTATTGAAGTTATTTCATTGGAACTTCAGCTTTGTTCAATAATTTACAAGCTATTACTTGAAATCAGATTTGCTCCCAATGGGGCTAACAAACCCTTAGCATTTCTGTGTTTTCCTCTTTTACATTAGAACCATGATCCAAATGTACATATGTAATGCAGATGCCTTTCTGAAATTAGGCAGGTTTGGGTCTGTTGTGCTTCGATGGGATGCTGCCTTGATCTTCCTAAAGAAAATGCAAGATATGCATGTAATAAATCACTGTGAGTGAGCAGAGATTTTAGCAGGTAACAAACACCCAGAATGCTTTTCTATTTCACTTACGCACTTTTTTGACTTTTACTCTACCATGCTTGAGGCAAAAGTTAAGGTTCTACAGTACACTAATGTTCCATTCAACAGGAATGACTGCTGTTATGCACTATTAAGTATAAAGGTGGGGCAGAGTGTCAAATAAAATAATGATCTGGAAATAGAAACCTTAAGCAAGCTGACCTTTGACAGCTAACTAGGGAAAATGAAGCAAAACTGAAACTAATTTTTGATTTTTCATATGTTTGACAGAGAAAATAGTATTAAGAGTGCAGAGTAGAATTTTATAAAATCACATTTGATTATTAACTGCAGTACACTAATCACTAATAGGGTTCTATGCAGGATGGCATAGTGCCTCTCCAGTGGGCTTAAGTGTAAAATATTTAAAAACACTGCTGTTTTGCTTGGGAATAAAAATAGAAAAAGTGAAGGAGAAGAGCAGCCATTAGAACCCTGAAGTTGCCACTAGTGAAATATGCACCATTTTCACCTAAACTTCTGCAATCCTAAAAGAACCTCAGACCTTGCAAACTTCTGTGCTTTGATGCTTTATGGTCTGAGTGATAAGCTGATATTTCATTGAATAAGTAAGGTGTGCATTTTCTACTGTATCAGCTTTTGGAATGCGTAATGAGTGTCAGTTTCCCACAGGTTTCTCATTCAACAATCATGTTTTAAGAAATGTGCTTCCTTTTCTTTTGGAGGTCATGAAACGTGTACGCACAGAACAGATTCAGATGGCAGCTTCCTGCTACCTCAAACGCAGGCAGTATGTAGACTCGGAAGGTCCTCTGAAACAAGGGCTTCGCTTATGCCAGACTGCAGAGGAAATGGCAGCTAATCTAACAGGTACCTACTTAAAGTTTCTTAATGAGTTTATTGCAGGTGTCGCCAACATGGTGCCCTCCAGATATTATTGGATTACAAACCTATCATCCTTAAAAGTTGTCCTTGCTGGCAGGGCTGTAGTCCAACAACATTGGTAAGACACCCTGCTGGCTATCTCTGGTTTATAGTAAAGTGCAAATCTCTAGTTACTAAAGAGTGAAACTTCTAAGCAATCAATTGGGGACAGACTGAAGCATGAAGGGCTTCATGATACTGTAACACCCACTTGTGTCCAAAGGCTGGGAAGCAAATAAATAAGCAAGCAAGGAGGTGATTTGGTAATTTACCAAATAAGACAAATCAAAATGAAATGTTCAGCAGGAATGCTGCCATTTCCAAATATTTTGAAATGATTTGGCTGCCAAATATGTTTGGGAAGTGTTTTTAACGGACAAATTATGTTAAAGTAAGTAAATTTGGGCTTTTTAAGGAGAACGGCCTTTTCACTGAGATGACGCTAAAATTCTCTAGCTCATCTCTGCCAAGACGAGAACTATAACTGCTAAATAATGAATTCAACTTTTATATATAGAACTCTACAGCCCTGACACTTTTTTGTGGTTCTAGATGTTTTACACCAGAGCAGTGTGTTATTTTTAGCGGGGGGTTTCGACTAATTGAAAGCCCAGTTAAAGTTAATCAATTCAGGGGAGACCCACAGAGACATGTCATAACTGAACTGTTTAGAATTTATATTTAATACAAATAACTTTAGAAGTACCTAATACCTCAAAGCACAATTGTCCATACAGAATGTAGCGTTAAAGCGCTAAGGCTACAATTCTATAACCATGTTCCATAGAACTTCTGAGCAGACCAGCATATGATTGCACTGTTGGTCTGGTAATTCAGGATTCTGACATTCTATAGAAGTAGGTTCTCATACTGCTTCCTCCTTGGGAGTTATGCTGAACTGTGTATTATGTTTCCATGAAAGAAATGCCCAACCAGCTGCCTCTACATCACATGAGGCTTGGGCATGTGCCTTTGGAATCACCATGCAAAATGTTGGCTATATTGATGCGAATTGTAAAATACTAACTGACTTAATGAATAAAATTCTCAGATTCTAAAATGTAGTGCCAAGTTACTGGTAGCAGGCTCACTGGTAATACGCTTTGAGTCTTTTCCATTCTTGCCAGCTTTTAAGTAGCTTTGCCTCAAAAGTTCGCTTCAGAATCCTTTAGATCCCTAGAATGCTTATGACTTAACAGTGAAATCAATAACCACTCCAGACCTCTAAAGCTTAAGTGACTTGCGGTGGTGCTGGTCTACGATTGCTGAGAACTGAAATTGCACTGAAAAAAGGTGCAAGTGTGGGGAAAACATCACAATTAAGAGAAGTATTCTGTGCTGGATTTATTTATTTTTTTAAGAGTCGGAAGGTCTGATTCATGCCAGTCGGTGGCATTGTATGTTTGATTTCTCCATAATCAAAAACTTTATCTTCGCTGGACTTACTAGTGAACAAAGTCTGAAATAAAGTGTTTTTTGAAGTGATGTCAGGTGATACAAAATTTCTGTGGCATTGGTTTGTGATTTCACCTACGGGTAATGAATTCACTCCTGTCGCAGCAAAATGCAAGTAGAATGGCAACATATTCACTTGTATCCCCATTTCCCGTGTGTGATTTAAAAGGGAAGATATTTGTCTAGAAATGCCTTTGTCACAAGCATAAAATATTTGAGCAGCTGTAGCCCTATTGCTTGTGGTATTGAGATGAACAAGTGGTTCATCTCCATCATTCACTGATGGAGGAATAATACTTAACATAATAAAATCCTGCTGGATAAAACCAGTAACCCATCTAGTCCAGCATTCTGTTCTCGCACTGGCCAACAAGATGTCTATGGGAGGGAAGGAGGCAAGCAGTACTAGACTGCTTCAGTGACTTCACAAATCTTGTCTTGAATGTAAAAGTTAATATATGTGCAGCAAGTGTAGGATTACTTTGTGTCATTTAGCACAAACATTTTGTTTGCTCTAATGATGTAGGTGATTTGGCACTTTTTAAAAACTTATCTGTCAATTGTGTGTTTCAATGTAAGAACAATCGGTGTGTTGTATTGCAGCTTCCAGTGCTTTATAGAAACTATTTTTAAAACCTTCGTTTGTTCCCTTAGTTCAGTCTGAATCAGGTAGTGCCAACATTATCTCTGCTGCACCCTGCCTAGCAGAGCCACAACAATATGAAGTACAGTTTGGGCGATTACGCAACTTTCTTACAGGTGAGTTTCATAAACATATGTGCCATATCTCCCCTGACCCTCACTGGGTCTTTTCAAATGGCTTTTGCGTCATCATTTGTGAAGCTACAAATTCTGCATCCTTGGTGCATGTAACAAAGGGAGAGAGGCTCCCATTTTGTACATATAGTGCCTGATGTTCACTCTCATGAATGGGCTATGCTGGCCCTGATGGTTATTCCTGAACAGAGTTGGAAAATGGCTCCAGGAATGTGGCCGAATGGGGTATGGTAGTTTTACATATGCCATGGAATAATATATCCAAATGTACTCTTGAAATTACCATTGGGATTCAATTTGGCCAAAAAGCAGAAAACAAGCAAGCCAATACAAAAAAGAAGAAGAGAGAGCATAGCATTTTATGATACTTTCCAAACTGCTGGTTAATAATAATAATAATAATAATAATAATAATAATAATAATTTATTTATACCCCGCCCATCTGACTGGGCTTCTCCAGCCACTCTGGGCAGCTTCCAAAAGAATATTAAAATACTGTGATACATCAAACTGTGTATTCCTCCACTCCCAGGTCAACACCATGTCCCTAAATGTGTGTGTTCCTAAATGATGCATCAACAGAAATGGGCTAGTTGCATTCTAAAGCTCTTCTTTGATGGAGAGCCCCATGCCTAATTAAAAATGAAGTGTGGCTTAGCAAAACAAATGCGGACTTTTAGGACTTTCAGAGCAGCTGGATATCCTTTGATGAGGTGAAAATTGCACTGAATGGCATGCGATGTGCATTTTTAAAACACAGAAAGAGAAGCCACAAGTGCCTTTAGAATATGTTTTATCTTGCTTTCATAAAAATATCTGCTGAGAAAGTGAACTCTCTCTCTCTCTCTTTCTGTATGTTTAGATTCAGATTCCCAGCACAGCCATGAAGTGATGCCTCTTCTGTATCCCCTCTTTGTCTACCTCCATCTTAACATGGTCCAAAATGGCCTAAAGAGCACAGTGGACAGCTTCTATAGTCGCTTTCATGGGATGTTCTTGCAAAATGCCAGCCAAAAAGAGATCATTGAGCAGCTACAGACCACACTAACCATGCAAGACATCCTATCCAACTTCCAACTCCGGGCATTTCTAGACAACAAATACGTCATCCGCCTTCAAGAAGACAGCTACAACTTCCTCCTTCGCTACCTCCAGAGTGACGATAACAATGCTCTTTGCAAAGTCCTCTCCTTGCACATTCACTTAGATGTGCAGCCAGCCAAGAGGATGGACTACCAGCTGTATGGTAGTGGTGGCTCTTCACGCAGTGAGAGCAATGGCCTGGAGCCCACCGACATGCCTGCTTCCATCCTGCAAAACGAGGCCGCCTTGGACATCCTGCAGGATAGCATTAAAAGAGTCAAAGATGGACCGCCCTCACTCACCACCATCTGTTTCTATGCGTTCTATAACACTGAACAGTTGCTGAACACTGCAGAGATCTCGCCAGATAGCAAGCTGCTTGCAGCTGGCTTTGACAATTCCTGTGTAAAGCTGTGGAGCTTGCGGTCCAAGAAGCTGAAATCTGAGCCCCATCTGGTAGACGTCTCCCGAATCCACCTGGCTTGTGATATCTTGGATGAGGAGGTCAGAGTATCTTGCTATCAGTATACGTTTGGGTGGAGTTGGTTTATGTTCTTATTACAATGATTTTTTTACATGAGAGATCCTCAAAGCTTGCTGTAGCCTCCAGCCAGGAAAAAAAACACACCACCTCCTTCTGCCCATCAGCTGTAACTGCTAGGTGAAAGTGATAAGGAGCAACAACTTTTGCTGGGTAAAGATTCAGGCAAGGGTTAGTCGCTATTCTTTCTTGTGCTGATTGCAATGTGACAGATCAGCCCTTGGTTGCTTCTTACCATTAGAATCATAGCTGTCAACGTTTCCCTTTTTTTAAGGGATATTCTCTTATTCCAAATAGGATTACTCACAAGAAAAGGGAAAAGTTGACAGCTATTATTATAATGAACATGTATTTACGTCTTTGCTAGGAATTTCCAGGGCCTTCCTATGGACCGCTGCTTCATCCTTAATGCACGTACATTAATGCATCCTGACTTCCAAGGTGTGTAATCATGGGGTTCAAACTGCATGAGGCAAGGAGAAAACTGTATGTAAGTGCATATAAGCCTCTAATGATAGCTAATGGATGCTGTAAGTGATAGGGCAGGGATAAACCACATTTTTCTGTTTCCTGCCAGCAGGTCAAAAGGTGGAGTGGCCCAGCTTTTTACCTTTGGCTTTCTATAGCCATTTGTTGTTGTTGTTTTAAAAATAGTTCTCTCCCATTGCTCCCAGGCAGAGGAATGTGAACTGTGGCCCACTTGATACCTTGGCTTAATGCAGATTGTGAACCCCTTGTGTATGCTTTAATTACCGTTTTCTCCAACTGCTGCTGTCCTACAGTTTCTCCTCCCTAAATCCAGAGATTCTCTGTGCAATTGATGTAGCATTTGGATTTTCAAAGCATGGGAGTCTCCAAATCTATGGAAGGGGAAAGTGTGGGACAGCTGTAGTTTGGAGAAGACCACCGCATGGACAAAGGGCAAGTAAATTCTACTCACTGTGGATGCATTGCAGTTAATAGACCTATGATGGCAGTGTCCATTAATTTCAGTGGTTCTCCTCTGAGGATGACTAGCTTTGGGTACAACCCCCAATTTTCCTCCCTTGGAAGGTTAGCAGAATAGAAGGGCTTTGGATCCAATAATAATAATAATTCACTGTGATGCGTTTCTACCTAGTTTGAATAGGGATTGTGTGTGTGAGGGAGAGACAAAGAGAGACAGAGAGATTTTTTCCTTTTGATCAGTAAGGAGTACATTTCTAAAATTATAATTAGAATGCAGTGCCTGCAGTCAAGTTAAGACTTTACCATTTTTAACAGATTTATCAATTTGCACCTTTCTAATTTTTAAATGATAAAGGTAAAGGGACCCCTGACCATTAGGTCCAGTCGTGACCGACTTGGGGGTTGTGGTGCTCATATTGCTTTATTGGCCGAGGGAGCCGGCGTACAGCTTCCGGGTCACGTGGCCAGCGTGACTAAGCCGCTTCTGGCGGACCAGAGCAGCACACGGAAACGCCGTTTACCTTCCCGCCGGAGAGCGGTCCCTATTTATCTACTCGCACTTTGAGGTGCTTTCGAACTGCTAGGTTGACAGGAGCTGGGACCGAACAACGGGAGCTCACCCTGTCACGGGGATTCGAACCGCCGACCTTCCGATCGGCAAGTCCTAGGCTCCATGGTTTAACCCACAGTACCACCCGCGGTCCCTTTTAAATGATACAGCATTATAAAATAACTAACAATAGTATTATAAATTTAAACCATTAACTCTGAAGCTAAGAAAAATAACTGAGCCACAGTAACTATAGAAGACAGTAACTATAGAAGACAGTTACACTCAATGTTTGGTGATATGTAGTTTTTCCACCAGTTGTACAGTATCTGCTGTTTTGAAAAATCACTGAAAGTAAAGGGATATTTTATTTCACCCTGACTGCTGCAAAGCTTCGGTTAGCTGGTGCTTTCACTATTTACAAATCTTATTCTGAAAAGATGAAATTGCAGAAACATTAAGTAAATAACATTTTTCTGCCATAGTATTTCCAGCCAGAATCTACAGGCAAAGATACGGGACTCAAACCTATTGCCATTCTGAATGTAATTTAATGCCTATTCATCCAGCTGCTAATCTAATCCAGAAGCAGAATATTAGTTGCTTACTGCTTTTTGTACACAGTTCTCAGTGAATACCAGCTGCAGCTTTTGTGGATGGAGTAAGAAGGCTGCAGCAATCTGAGATGTCTCTTAGAAAAGTTTTAAAAACATTTTTAGAGCAACAGCGCTGGTGGTAAAACTACTATAACCACTGATTTTAGGTGCTTCTGCAGTTGTTCACGGGGTTGGGGACCCCATTAATACCTAAAGGGAGGTTTCAGATCCTAGACTGCTTGTATAATAAGCAGGACTGCAAGCCTTCCATTGTCCATTAAAATATTAATTGGGTCTTATCTGGTCCTGTTCCTTCTTTTCTGCAGACTGGGAACAGTGTAGAGCAGTCCCAGAAAATTTGCCACTTTTAGTTAGTTTTGTTATAAAAGCAACTACTAAGATGATGGGTGGGTCGTGGCAGAGTTGGCAGGGACCAGCAGCCAGTAGTTCACTGAGTGGCACCAGTCTACAATCCACCAATTTTAGTGGCACTGATTTGCACTGCTGTTGATTTTAACTGGTATCTTTTGCCGTCTATACCATCTTGCAGTAAGTTTGCCCTTCTTTCATTACTTGCAATAGAATATTTACCATCTTGGGTAAATAGGTAGTCCTAAACATCTAAATATTGCAATTCCAATTTGTTTCCTATTCTATAGTTTGCTGCTGCCCTTAAAGCTGGTGAAACCTTGGGGCTCCCAGAAATTTTTCCTCCATTGACTTGTATGTTCTTATTGCTGCTTTTGAGTGTAGATCTCAAATGTTCACCAATATGTCCTCTGGACAGATGGACAGACTTGACTACTTTATTCCTCCTTGCAGGGTGAAGATGACGATAATAATGTGGGAACAGAGATGAAGATACTAAGAGGGCACTGCGGACCAGTGTATAGCACAAGGTTTCTGTCGGACAGTTCAGGACTGCTGTCATGTTCCGAAGACACATCCATCCGATACTGGGACCTTGGATGTTTCACAAACACTGTGTTGTACCAAGGGCACGCCTATCCTGTGTGGGATCTGGACATTAGCCCTTGTAGCTTGTATTTTGCCAGCGGCTCCCATGACCGCACAGGAAGACTCTGGTCATTTGATCGGACGTACCCACTGAGGATATATGCAGGCCATTTGGCAGATGTGGACTGCATTAAGTTTCACCCCAATTCTAACTACTTGGCAACAGGATCCACAGATAAAACAGTACGTCTCTGGAGCACACAGCAAGGAAACACAGTGCGCCTGTTTACAGGTCACCGGGGCCCTGTGTTGTCGCTTGCATTTTCTCCAAATGGTAAGTATTTGGCTTCAGCAGGTGAAGACCAGCGGTTAAAGTTGTGGGACCTGGCATCTGGCACGCTTTACAAAGAACTAAGAGGGCACACGGATAATATCACCAGCCTTACTTTCAGTCCGGACAGTAGCTTGATTGCTTCTGCATCAATGGATAATTCTGTTCGGGTTTGGGATATTCGAAACACTTACTGCAATGCTCCCGTCGATGGTTCTTCCAGTGAACTGGTTGGTGTATATACTGGACAGATAAATAATGTACTGAGTGTACAGTTCATGGCCTGTAACCTCCTTTTAGTGACTGGAATTGCACAAGAGAATCAGGAACATTAACCTTTTTTAAAAAAGAAAAACAAAAAAAAATGGGTGTGTTGTTGAAATCCAGAGTCTATTATAAACTAAGATTATATATAATTGACTGTGAAAAAAAATGTTTTCTTTCCCATTGGTGGACATGTCCAGAATGATGGAAATACTGTACTTGAAGATGTCCTGTATTGTTGCAAAAAAAAGATAGGAAAGGGAGAACAACAGGAGAACTTCACTGCAAGGGCAGGAAGCTATTGGGGGGTGGGGGTGGGAACCAACTACACATAATATTTTTCTGAAGGGATAGCCAAAACTCAGTCCAAGCAACTCAGATCATTGACTTGAATGTTTTGCAATTAATGGGCATGTCCTGCTTAACTGTTACCGGGAGTTTATATGTCTGTCTTTTAGCTATTCAGCTCCACCTACTTACCCACCGAAGTTTCTGTGGCACAAGAATCTTTGCCATCATCTTGGAAAGAAAAATGTATTTTCTTATAGGGTTGCTCCCAAACATAAGTAACATTACAATAATGTTTAAAATAACATTGAGGCAGGTTTCCAGCTTGCTAATATAAAAGGCATAGTATTTTAATTTTTATCGTTGAATTATAAAAACGTGATTTGAATGTGACAGTGGCTGCAAAAAGATGCAATTTGGATTTGGTATCTTCCATTAGATATAATGTTTTTAGCTCTTTCTTGATCAGAAATTTGTGGGTTTCCCCCAAAAAACTGGTTGTACTGTGATGGTGATTCACAATACTAGATGGCTGGGGTGATAACTACTAGCTTGCCTTCCAAAAAGAACTAGCAAAATATGGCTGACTTTATAGTAGCATGTTTGGACTCCTAATAGAAAGGGACACATTTCACCTCACCAAAAATACTTTCTGCAGATAAATATGGGCAAAGGTGTGCAGACGATGTGAAAAAAATAGTATTACTAAATTATTAATCGTGAGAAGATGCTTTGCCAACTTCCAATGTTTTCCACTGATTACTGAACTATTAAGTTGTTTCATGAAGTTTTCATACAAGTGTGTGAGCATGCAAAACCTGGTGTTGGAGAAAGCATACTCTTAAATTTTGTCATTCTAAGAAGACTGAATATTTCTGCTTTCCGGAAAGAGATTTTGTATTTTTGTTTTTTTTCTATTAAAGCATTTAGTTTAAAGAGGTTGAGTATCTCTGCGTGGAACTGAGTGGGCTTTAGACTTCCATAAACAGATAAAAAGTTTTTACCTTGTGGGTTGCACCTGTCTGCTGCATGAGCCAGGCAGGTGAGCTCTCCTGCAGGTGCATGATACAGATGTTCTCAGTCCCCTGGGTTTTTACAGAAGCAGTATCTGTCTACAGGCTCAAGCATAATGTAAATAGCAGGTAAGTGGTACTCTTAACACATGAATGAGTTAGAGCCAGACATTCAGTCCCCATTCTTAGAATGTTAAAACCAAGTTCTCAGTGGACACCAAAAAAATAGGTACTTGAGTTAAAATTTCAGCCTAGAGTGTTTCTGTTCAAAATCAAATTTTGATCAAATGGTCTACATTTATTGTATTTTCTTATATAAACATTTATGTACCACCTTTCTAGTGCCTATGCCCTACTCAGGGCAGTTTACAAGAATTTACAATTGAAGTACCACAGGGGGGAAAAATACTTACTGTTAAAATGTGGGGGGAAACCAGAAGCGGAAACCTGATAAAACACAACCTTTTAACTTGGTGGTGGGCAAACACACAGGCCTAATCCAAGCTGTGGCCCCTCTATTTCCAGGCATACCCAGCCCACTTGGTTAGGGGTGCAGTCTTCCTTTTTGTGGCACATGGAATGGGGAGGTCAGAGTGCCATAGCAGGGATAAGAATTACCCAGGTCTCAACCATAGCATATCACCCAGCTCTTAACAATAAGGTTGGTTAGCAGTATGTTGGTGTTTGCTTCCCTGTTTGGCACTAAGAAGCAAGCCGGTTCAAAGCTTGCAAGCCACTACTAAAGTTTAAAAATTAATTTCTTTGGTTGCTGGCTTTAAGAAAAGAAACAACAATATAAATTGCATCACATTATTCCTAACTTCTGATAGAAGGGATCATGCAAAAGTTACTGGGTTGTATCCAACTGCTGCTCCTCTAACAGCAGGCTTCTGTCAATAGAAATGAGGGCATCTTCAGCAATGCCCTCCCTCATCAGATCCCTACAACCCTCTGTAAAGTTAGACTACTGTTTGTGACATTTCCAAATTATGTTAAAATATTTTCAGTACAATACAAATCTTTATTACGGTCATAGACCAGCATAAAAGGGTGGAATACAGTCATTTAAAATCTGAAAAGCGTTTTGGAAAGCTAAAAGGTATTAAAACAGAAGGTAAATATAAAAATCTATAAGAATTTAAAAGAGTCTAAAAGAAGGAATAGGAGCATTGGGTGGGTGTGGAGGAGCATAAAAGGTTGATATATAAAAGACAATCTACAGAGCACTCTGTTCTTTAAATCTGGTTTGTGGCACAGGTCATCCTCTGACAAATTTTGAGTGCTGCTGTGCAACATCGTATGTTGTAGCATGATTGGTATCTGAGAGCAGCAGGGAGGTATAGAATTGCCCTGTGTGCCCTGGATACTTACAAAGTACAGTGATACCTCGGGTTAAGTACTTAATTCATTCCGGAGGTCTGTTCTTAACCTGAAGCACCACTTTAGCTAATGGGGTCTCGCGCTGCCAGAGCACAATTTCTGTTCTCATCCTGAAGCAAAGTTCTTAACCCAAGGTACTATTTCTGGGTAAGCAGAGTCTAACCTGAAGCGTATGTAACCCGTGGTACCACTGTAGTGGGGAAATCAGGCTAATACAAATGTCTCTGTAATGCAGGCACAGGAGAAGGACATGCTCTACCGCAGGCATAGGCAAACTCGGCCCTCCAGATGGTTTGAGGCTACAATTCCCATCATCCCTGACCACTGGTCCTGTTAACTAGGGGTCATGGGAGTTGTAGTCCCAAAACATCTGGAGGGCCAAGGTTGCTTAAGCCTGCTCTACCATTTCTATTTGTCCCGGGTCACAGGGACATTGTCTCTCTGGGTAGTCAATCTTGTATCGACCTAATGAATAAAGTACTGTATTTTTCCAGGTATAAGACTATATTTCCCCCCAATTTTTTTAAGTTTAAAATTGGGGGTCGTCTTATACATGGAATGTTTAAAATATTTATTTCTTAATTTGGGGCTCAAAAAATAGGGGTCGTCTTATACATGGCTGCATCTTATACACAGAAAAAACTGTATTTTCTTCCCCACCCACCTCTCTCACACACACAAATATATGTTCGTCACATTCAAGATATACCTTTTTTGGATATTAAGCTTCATGTTCTGTTTCTTGGAGAAAACATTCTCAAACTATTTAGGGCGTAATTTAACCCCATTGCAGCTGGGTTGCTAATGCTTTTTTTTTAAAGGCACATAAAATGGCTGCCATTGTATTGGATGTCACATTGCTTGTACTGAGCCAAGCTCTAAAACTGTACTATTACGGAACTCCTGTGTGATGGTGTCATTAAATGCATAAATAATCTCTGCCAGGGTCTGTCCCACCAAACTACTCTTCAGCTGCAATTAAAAAAATGTTTTTGGATAGAAGCCACACATCGTAGGAATGGCTCTCAGCTTACTCACCAACTAATAGCCCTCCAGGTACAGAAACTCCTCAGTAGTTGAGGTTGAATATATTTATACTGATAAGAAATGTTTAAGCCAAGTCTCTATGCCAATTATGATTTCCCATCATGCTGATCACCTGTTTTGAATAGAGTACTACATGCATATCCCTTGGTTGCATGCGAAGATTTGTGGAGCAAGGTAAGCATTTTTCAATAGGCTTTGTAGGTAGGAAATCGATTTCTTTTCCCTTTTAGTTATCACATGTAAAAAATAATGTATTGGTTGATCCATTAGGAAAACACCTGGCATTTTCAGGTGCTGAACAGTCTGTGGTCTACCTAAGACTTTCAAGCAAAAGAAGAAAGCAATTCTAAGCTAAGGGGCTTTATAACTGTTCTTAAATCTGTACAGTGGTACCTTGGGTTACATATGCTTCAGGTTGCATACGCTTCAGGTTACAGACTCCGCTAACCCAGAAATAGTGCTTCAGGTTAAGAACTTTGCTTCAGGATGAGAACAGAAATCATGCTCTGGTGGCGCCGCGTCAGCAGGAGGCCCCATTAGCTAAAGTGGTGCTTCAGGTTAAGAACAGTTATAGGTTAAGTACGGGCCTCCGGAACAAATTAAGTACTTAACCCAAGATACCACTGTATAACGTACTATGCTTTATACATACACAAGTTAACGCCTTGCAAAATCTGCTGTTGTAGCTGGCGTAGGTCGACAGTTGCACAATTTTGTTACCTTCGTACCAATTTACAACAACCAAGCCTTGGGACCAAACTCCATTCAATACTATGTAAGTCATGCATCTTTGCATTATCTGTTTTAATTTATTGTAGAGTTTATATTAAAAAAAATATCACTAGAATTTTTAATTGCAATATGGGGGGTGGGGGTGGGGAGGTGTTGGTGTCCTTACAGTAGATTGAAAGTAGGGTTGTTAACCAAACATAATTTTACAGCCACTGCCAAGTCTTTGCCATCTAGTTTTCCTGATTAGAAGGTGCAACACACACCCCAAAAAAAGAAAGTCAAGCTGTTAATTGCAAATGTGCTTTTATAGGGCTTGATTTATTATGCATGTTGCGTACTGAGTTATGCAACTGTGCTTTCAGAATGACAGTATGTGCTGTTACCACTGATAATACGAAAGCCAAGCCAGGCCATAACAACAATCTTCCTGGCTTCCCAAAGCATACATTCACCTTCAGGAGAATAAACAAAAAAAATTCCTTCCAGTAGCACCTTAAAGACCAACTAAGTTCTTGGTATGAGCTTTCGTGTGCATGCACACTTCTTCAGGTATCTGAAGAAGTGTGCATGCACACGAAAGCTCATACCAAGAACTAACTTAGTTGGTCTTTAAGGTGCTACTGGAAGGAATTTTTTTTGTTTTGACTATGGCAGACCAACACGGCTACCTATCTGTAACTGGAACTTCAGGAGAATGTTCTCTATGACACTGGTCTTCATCTGGTGGGTCAGAACACATTAGTGGGTTGTAGCTTGACCTAAGGTGGGTTGCAACTGGAGCCCTACCATTGTACAAATATATGGGTTAAAAGTGGGTCGTGGATCCGGAAAAGTTGAAGATACCTGCTTTGTTTGCTTTGGATGCAAGACTCTGTCACGGGTGACCCCAAGCATATTGTGACATGCACACCTCTAGTTCCTTCATTTCTACCCACATTGGCTATTATTGGCATGGGGGCATCATGTTTGAACATGTCTTAGGTCCAAACATAATTTTGGCACTACTCTTAAGATGGAAGACAGTGATTTGTTGGCACATATAAATGCTGATGCAGCAAAACAAATCATCAGGATAACGTGTTTTTTAAAACCCCTTTTAAAAAATGATGGACACAACTGAATTGCCCCCTGTGGGCTTCATAAATGGGCTGTGGCCAGTGATTTTTTCTGGGGGAATGCAGGGGTACGCATACCCCTAAACATTTTGTGAATCTTTGTACTTTTGTCCATTTACTGTTTTTATGTTTCCTGATCTGAACTATAAAATGGTGATTTTCTTGAGTCAAAATGAGTGTACCCCTAAACATTTTTAGGGGGAAAGGACTGGTTGTTGCTACATGATTCTCTTCACAAAGGAGCATGTCAGCAGGACCTCCGTTTTGAAAGACCTGTTCTCCTTGGAGGGAACCCCATATATGCTCAGAAGACAAACAGCATATTGAAATAATTTACAGAGTCCAGAAAATATCCTTAAAAGCATAGAAGGGAAAAGCTACTAGAATTGTATTCAAAGATATATCTCAATTATAATAGACTAGTGGGGGGTTTTTTAATCAGTGGAGCCTAATCTAGTGCTTTCTTCCACAGGCCTTACTCTTTATTACTATGATATTGGCAATATTTCAGAAAGAAAAGGGAAATGTGCCAGATTTTTGGTTTGTCCCTTCCTGTCCAGATGCTTTGAATTAAGACCTCCCATTTCCAGCTTCAACAGGGTTGTGATTTCTTTATTTGAATTATCAATTGGCTGCATCTTACTCTTCCAAAGGGGGGAAAGCACACACAAAAATGCACTAACAAGGGGTAAAGGCTCTAAGAGCATTTCTGTTTCCTGATTCTAGTTGAATGAATTTTCCATGCATGGAATGAGAGTGGTGCAGGCATACAGAGGAACAAAGAAAACAGGCAAGATTAGAAGTACACCTTTGCTGCGGTGTTTTGAAATAATCACGCCTTCTGCCTCCCCCCACAAAAAAGGACAATGCTGCTTAACACTAGTATTTATCAGAAATAAATAATGGTGCATGCAAGGAATGCAATCTTTTTTTATTTTTATATAAAGTTAGGCTCTGTGGTTCTCTATTTCTCTTTGAAAATTAATTATTGTCTTCTCTACAATGAACCCAGTTTATACACTGGAAATCCTTTCTTATCCTAATAGCACCAAGTCGTAGCCTTAGAAAAGTTCGTTCTGGGAACTTGCTGGCAGAGATCAGAGAAGACAGAGAGTTTTAGAAAGGAGGGGCTAGCCTAAAACAGAGGCTGTATAAAATCTTCAAAATATGACAGCCCAGCTGTCTCGAACAGAGCGGCCATTTAGTTAGCATCCTGTTTCTAACAGTAACTAGACAGATGTTTCTGAAAAGTTCAGAAAAGCAGGGCATGAAGGTTAACTTGAGCCTGCTGTATGCTTCTCTTTAATTACAATTTCCATCTTTTAAATTGCCTAGGGGCTGGCTGGAAGTGAGGAGTTGTACTGTAGTCCAAAACATCTGGAGGGGACCAGGTTGGTGAAACCTGCCCAAGGCTTTAGGTTCAGAGGTGGGCCCAGATGCCCATTTCATACTTTGACAGGAGGCTCTTGTACTCTGAGGGCTGCAATCCTCTGCATACCTTGCTTCCCAATAAACATGGATAAAAATGGACTGTCAAAATGGCAATTAAAATTTCTGTGACTCGCCAGCCTTAAGTACTGAACTGAGGAAGAACTGAATAAGGGCCTGGATAAGAAGAGACTGAGAGGAGATACAGTAGCCATCTTCAAATATCTAAAGGGCTGTCTCATGGAAGATGGAGCAAGCTTGTTTTCTCCTGCTCTAGAGTTTAGGACCCGAAGCAATGGATTCAGGTTACAAGAAAGGAGATTCTGACTAAACATCAGGAAGAATTTTATGACTGTAAGAGCTGTTTGACAGTGGAACCGACTCCCCTAGAAGGTGATACTCTCCTTCTTTGGAGGTGTTTAAGTAGGGGTTGGATGGTCCTCTGCTGTGGATGCTTTAGTTGAGATTCCTTCATTGCAGGGTGTTGCAGGGTCCCTTCCAACTTTACAATTCTATGAATCTTCTGTATTGATCTGAATTAATCAGCCAGTTCTTAGGTTGCAGGCATCAGAACACTGAACAAGTTACATACAGTGGTACCTCGGTTCTTGAATGTCTCTGTTGACAAATGTTTCGTAACCCAAACGCCGAAAACCCAGAAATAAATACTTCTGTTTTTGAACTCGCCTTGGAAGTCAAACAGCTTCCACTGCATGTTTTTTAGTTTTCTCAGTTGAACAGAGGCTTCCGCATTAAGTTTTCAGTTCTTGAATGTTTTGGAACTCGAATGGTCTTCCGGAACAGATTACATTCGAGAACTGAGGTACCACTGTACCAAATAGAGATAACTTTATTTACCACATTTATATCTCGCTTTTTCTGCAAGGAATTCAAGGCAGCATACATGGATAAGCATGGTACTTATGCACCTGCTTGGTGTTTTCACAACAAACCCACCAAGTAGGGTAGGCTTAGTAGTAGTGGTTGGTCCAAGATCATCACCCAGTGAGCCATATGGCTGAGTTGAAGATCTGAGCCAAAATGACAGGACATTCCTAAAAAGGAACCTTACCTTAGACACAGACTTACCTGGAAGTTGTACACAGTGACTGGAAACTCCTTGGCTTTTACAACCCATGTATGCTTACCGAGTTCACTGGAAAGTAGAGATAGGAATACAAAATACGTAATAAAAACAAGAAAGAAAAAAACAAACCAATAAACCCTCCCCTCCTCCTCAAATTAGGTGTGTGTAAAAAATAAATAAAAGTAATGATAATAATAATAATAATAATAATAATAATAATAATAATAATAATAATAATATATTTATTGTCATTGCCCCCTCTCAGGGACAACGAAATTACTTGGCTGCTCCATCCACCCAGATAGGGCACTCCACTCAAAATCAGAACAACTATAAAAACACTAATTAAAACAATATAATATAATACAGCAAGGAAGATTAGATGACTTTCAAAGTCCAGGTTTCCCATTCAGGGCCGAGATCGCTCTGCAGATCAGTTTTATTCCCTGGACTCTCTCACTTCCAAGTGTACATAGGCTTGCAGCCACAAGTCCAAAACCTGGTTTAGTGTAGTTCCGGGGAGAGCAGCACCCTGCACATGTTCCAACAAGCTTTGGGGGGGGGGGTGAGCCACTTAGCGTCTTTCAGGAACCTTAACTGAAAACCTGGCAGAGTGATAGTGTGGTGTTGTTGTTTTCCCACTTTCGTTATCAGCGTGGTGATCGTGGGGCGCGGGAGGCGGGCTTCTCAGGGAGGCTCCCTGTCCTCGCGGCACAGGCTGGACTAGCAGCGGCCTCTACGCCCTGGTCCGGGCCGCGAGCGGTAGAGGGCGCCGCCGGACGCCCCGATCGCTCGGGCGGGTCGCTTCTGCCGGCTGGGGATGGTGGGAGGCCGCCTCAGCTGAGAGCCTTATCAGCGCCCAGCAGAAGCAGGAGGGGCCGGGCTGGGCCCCGTTTAGGCGGGCCGCGCTCTATGGGGCAGCGCCGGCGGCGCAGCCTGTGAGGAGGCGCTGCTTTGCTCTCTCCCGCAGCAAGGAAGCAGCAGCAGCAAGCAGCCGCCACCTCCGCGCGGCCACCGGCCATTTGCTCCATGGCAGGCTTGCTTCCCCGCCTCCCTCTGCTGCTGCTGTGGCGCCAGCAGCGGCGCCGGCGCCTGCACTGCTGGCCCTGGACTCCGGCTCCTCTCAGAGGCGCGGCGGCGGCCGGTGGCGGCGGCGGGTGGGCCGCGTCGCCCTCGGCGGGCAGGTGGCGGGACGCTGCTGTTCCTTCGCTCGGCTCCCTGCGCTCGGCTCCCCGCTCCGCCGCGTCCTCGTGGGCGGCCTCGGCGGGGACCTCGCGGAAGAAGGCGGGCGACCCCTCGGGAGCCGCGCTGCCCCCGGCTGCCGGGCCCGCCGCCGAGGTCTCGGACGCCAAGAGGCTCCTGGCCTTGGCATATCCCGAGCGCTGGAGACTGACAGGTACCTCCTCCTCTGCCGCCCCGGGAACGTCTTCCTGCTCGCCTCCCGGAGGGCTCTGGGGAGCCAAGGGCGCGCCGTGCTACTACCATGCCCTGCCAGGCTTCGTTGGCTTTTCTCTCTGTTTTCTCTTTTTCTCCCACTTCATTCGCCTCCACCCACTAAATGGCTGAGAGTTGAGAAAATGCTTTCCCCCCTCCCATGAGGTCGTTCTCTTCTACCCCCTGGTTGCACCTTTGCTCCACCCCACAAATGCCCACTATAAAGAACTGACTCTATGCAGCTTTTTATCTCTCCCAAACGCCGGACTTCTGGAGCTTAATCTTTCTTCCCCCACTCCACAGGTCCTACAGTTTTGTTCTCTTTCCCTTTCTGACACATCCATAAGGATGTGGTGGTAAATTTTGATGTGCAGGAGCGCATTGTGACAGCCCCTCTAGCCATGCACCCAGGGAGAGTCCAGAAATGCAGGAAGCTGGGTCGATCCACTTCTATATTAGCTGGCCATCCTACAACAGTGAGCTGTCCTCATTCTCTTTCTTCCACCATGGCTGCATACGCATGATGCCTTTAGAGCGCATGCAAAGCACGGTCTGTTCCTCAAAGGTTCCAGATGCTGTAGTTTGGGACGCTTTGCAAAGGGAGGCGGGGAATTCTGTGAGGGGTAAACTACAGTGCTCAGTATTCCTTGAGGGAAAGAATGTGTTCTGAAGATGCTTTAAAAGTATAGCGTGCCACGGGATGAACATCTGAATACTACATTACTTTTAGTGGAACATACTTCTGTGTGTCCATATTCTGTTCCAAGTGGTGATGCAAAAGTGCATGCTACAAAAATTGGATCAATGCAGAAGTTTTGCCATGCATCACAAGTGGGCAATGTACTCTGCAATATGCTGTAGGAAGGCAGAGAATGTCGGCCCTGTTGTCTAGGCAGCGACATTGTATTGCCTCTCCCCACCTTCAGTGTGAGCAGCACTGGATTTAGAGTGGTGCGGGCAGTTCCCCAGCACAGGGTGCCAAGCCAAGGGGGAACTATAGCAACAACAACAACCTATATTTATATGGGTACCTACTCAAAGCTAGGGGACGTGGGTGGCGCTGTGGGTTAAACCACAGAGCCTAGGACTTGCTGATCAGAAGGTCGGCAGTTTGAATCCCCGTGATGGTTGAGTTCCCGTTGCTCCGTCCCTGCTCCTGCCAACCTAGCAGTTTGAAAGCACGTCAAAGTGCAAGTAGATAAATAGGTACCGCTCCGGCGGGAAGGTAAATGGCGTTTCCGTGTGCTGCTCTGGTTCGCCAGAAGTGGCGTAGTCATGCTGGCTACATGACCTGGAAGCTGTACGCCGGCTCCCTCAGCCAATAAAGCAATATGAGCGCCACAACCCCCAAGTCGGTCACGACTGGACCTAATGGTCAGGGGTCCCTTTACCTTTACTCAAAGCTGAGGGGGCGCAAAATGTCCTTTCTCAGGGTGCCATATTACCAAAGTCTGGCCGTGAGTGTCGGTGCAACATAATACTGTGTAGCCTGAGTGATTATATCATGCAGTGACATGTTGTTACATGTTATCCTGGATTGGCTATGGTCCATCAGGGTTAACTATGAGGAAACCCTTTCAAAGGCGACTTTATCTTAATTTATGTCTGCCATACAGATTCCCTTTAAATTAGGCCCTGTGAAATGCACCTGATGTTAAGCTGATGTCTCATATAAGTATTTCACAAAGTATCCGTGTTTATTGTGGACAGAATGCTTCTGAGTACCAGTTTCTGGAAACTCCGGGAGATGGGAGGGCTCTTGTGCTCAGGTTTCCCACAGGCATTTGGTTGGCTACTGTGAGGACAGGATGCTAGATTAGATGAGCAGTTGGTCTGAATTCTCCAGTTAGACTGCTAAAATATAAGAAGCTGAAGTATTTTATAAAATGTTAACTTTATAATCCTTGCATCATTTTTTCCCATTTATTAAACAGCTTATATTTTCCCCTAGCTGCTGTTGGCTTTCTGACAGTTTCCAGTGTCATCACAATGTCTGCCCCTTTTTTCTTGGGGAAAGTAATTGATGTCATCTACACAAATCCCACTGGTGAACTTGCTGACAACCTAACCAACCTCTGTGCCTTGCTGAGTGGAATATTTTTATGTGGTGCTGCTGCCAATGCAATCCGTGTCTACCTCATGCAGATTGCAGGTAATGGGAATGAATACCTAAAATGCTCTTCTGGTAAATGGAACAAGTGGCTGAAAGAAGCTCCAGAATAATAGTTGCATATTTAAAAGCCAATGGTTAGGGCTGGGGGGAGTTGTAAGCCAGAAACATTTGGAGGGCCACAGATTCCCCACCCTTTGGTCTCTGGGTTCCTTTCCTATTATAAGAACTGAAAATGTATATGCTCCAGGGTATGAAAACAGCTGTTGGACAGCATCCAGTCTGGAAACCTGCTATCCTCCACTGGAAGGAGTTAGGAACAGTCGGAGGTCTCTCTCCCCTGGGTTCATCCAAGCCAGCCCCAAGGATTGGCGGTTTGGAAGCAGCCAATGTAAGGCCTCCAAACAGGGCATTGTAGGGTGGAAGCAGAGCAGGGCCATTGATGAATCCACGGTCTTTCTGTTGGTGCCAGTAAAGGTTTTGCCCAACCCAACTACAGTATAGGTTTTGGAGATTTCAGTAGAACTGCCTTTGCTTTTCACAATGTACAGTACTCTGAAATGCACAATTAAATTTCTTTAGAACATTGTAATAGTATGAATTGCCTTTCCCTGCCTAAATATAAGCTTCTTTTCCTAAGTTATGCAAAAACTACTTCATCTTCTAATTGAATATTCATTTTTGATCCAAATATTTAACAATAGCAAACAATACAACCCATATCCTCCCTTCTCCCTATATGCACACACACAAGCACCCGAATCCGTCCAAGCACATTTTCTCCTCATTATACAAGATCTGCTGCAAAATGACTTGCAATTAGTGAAGCTGCTAATTTGTTTTTTTATATGTGAAATCTTTTCAGTGAATTGTCATACCTCTTGACCCTCCTAGGACAAAGAATTGTGAAACGGCTGAGAGCAACAATGTTTTCCTCTCTCTTGAAACAAGAAGTAGCTTTTTTTGACAAAACCAGAACTGGAGAGCTGATTAATCGCTTATCTTCAGACACTGCACTCTTGGGTCGTTCAGTCACCGAAAACCTTTCTGATGGGCTAAGAGCTGGCGCTCAGGCTTCAGTTGCAGTTGGGATGATGGTATGTGCCTCTTGTTTCTTTCTCTGTCTCTCTGTTTATTTCTCTGTCTCTGTGTGTGTGTGTATTCTGCCGGCTCAGTGTGTTTAGGATGAGGTTGCAAAGATCAGGAGTCCACCTGTGAAGCTGTTTTGTTTGATACAGGACACATACACTGTACTAAGAATGCCTTTAAATATATCTGGTGATATTTTTTGTTTGTTTGTTAGGTAATTCTACCTTCTATTGTGACTTGTGATGCAAATGGATCATGCAACTTGGGTCGGGTTTGAGTCATTTGCCTGTAGTGAGTGATAACAGTTCAGTACGGCTCCAAATGTATCCCTGAACAGCAGGGATTGAAGTATTTCCCTTCAGTTGTTCCCCATCTTGCTTGTGAATAATCTATATTTCTTTTTGGAGTGGACATACCGTAATTCATCTGTTGCTGTAGTAGAGTGAGTGCAGTGAAATGGGGGGAGCAAAATGTTCAAAGGAAATCTCATTGTGTTAACATGTCTTTAATTTATAGATCTAGCAGTCTATTTAATTGTACTAAAATATTGATTCAAGGTTACTTCTTTTCCTTCTAGTTTTTTGTGTCTCCCAAACTTGCCACATTTGTTCTGAGTGTCGTGCCACCTCTGGCTTTTGTGGCTGTTATTTACGGAAGATATTTACGAAAACTGACTAGAATGACACAGGATTCCCTTGCAGAATCAACACAGGTCAGTTACAACATGTTAAAATAAAAATACTGAAAGTTAGTGTTGAGGTTATATCACTCTGAACTTTGCCATTTTTCAGTACATTTCCCACTCATTTTCAGCTGTCTCCTGATAAAGGTTCAGTTAAGGAAAATGAGGTAACATCAGGCATGGATTGTGGAAGATGAAGCAACAGGGATGTTGCAAGCTTTCTATTCCCCTTTTTAACTGAGAGTGAAGTCTTTTTTCTTATTATGGTATACCACAGTTTTCTATGTAACGTTTCTTTGTAGGTGTCATGGTAGGGTTTGTGTATATTGCCTCGTAACAACGAGGTTAAGCAAATGAAGGCCTGCATCAACATTTTGTGTGGCTGGATCTGCACTGAGCTTGTGTTGTTGGCCTGTTTCAGATGCCATGTTAAACTATAGTTGAAAATAAAGGATGGCTTAATAAAAACAAGCAGCATGCTGGTAAATACTGCTCAGTAGTGCCTGCTTGGCTCATTTGACACCTATACCTGTGGCTTGTTTGGGGAGAAACTTATCAGTGCTGGTTCACACATAATGCAAAACCAGCCTCTGGTTTGCTTCCCTTGTGGGATGGCAAAGCCAGAAGCAGGGGAGGAGCAAAGCAGACACTATTGAGCAGGGGGCAGCAGCTCACTACTTGTTCTTGTTAACCTATTTTAAACTATAGCTTAATATGAACTAGGCCAATGTATAGCTGCCCTCTGTGGCCTGTGCTACAGTGCTTTTTCCCAAGCCCCATATGGTACTGGGGCTTAGCCTTAGATCATGTTCCAGCTCCCTTTTACACAGGAACACAAAGGGGCAAAAGTTCAGGTATGTCTTTTTTAAACCATGGTATCACATGCTAAATGCTTCTGGCATATGTCTAGTACCTTAGTCTAGTACTTAAAAGCAATTAAAGCAATGGTTCCCAACCTTTTTTTTGGCCATGCCGCACCTAAGCATCTCTAAAATCCTGGTGGACACCCCCCCCCCGACATATAATTCTTATTATTCAAAAAGTGAATTTCTATTCATGTGGAGGAAGTCTAAAAGGCCATTCACTGTTAATAACTAATTATTGAATTGCCCCCCCTTAAAAATCAAATTGCCCCCCTGTGGGGCGTGTAGCTCATGTTGGGAACCACAGAATTAGAGGGATCACATTTACTATTATTTTGGTTGGGGCACATGAAATTCAAGGCTCCTGGATTATATATTTTAAATGCTCTATATATTTTAAATGTTAACTGCAGTTAGCAGAAGAACGGATTGGAAATTTGAGAACAGTTCGAGCTTTTGGGCAAGAATTGAAAGAAATGGAGAAATACAGGAGCAAAGTTGACCATGTGTTACAGTTAGCCAAAAAGGAAGCGTTAGCTCGAGCAGGATTCTTTGGAGCAGTAAGTATATGAAGAAGGTGAGGAATCCACAATGTTTCTGTAATGTCTCTGGGTTTCTCTTGAATATTTACACTGCTACTTTGATATAGGCACCTTCATTCTCGGATTTTCTATCTGTAAATAGCGTATCACAACACCCATGCAGAAAATTATTTGCACGTGTAGCTGGGAGTTGCACCTCAGCCCATGTGTCACTTTTTTGTTTTGTTCTGTTCTGTTTACAGAAGCTTTCCTTGTTAGCATTAACTGTGACCAAGGCACTTTTTGGAGACCTCTGCCACTAGCTGCTCTAGAGAATTTCCAATCTACCCTGATTTTAATAGGAACCGGGGGGGGGGGGGAGTGGATATCAGAGCTCATTCAGTGGAAATTCAGGATATATGCTGCATGAGTATGGCAGCATTTCCCCTTTAAACTACCTTTCTGCCTGTCATGAGCTTCCTTGTTCGTGTAATGTAAACAGGGACTACAGATATACAGTATTTCCTAAGAAAATTGGTTGAAGACATTTACATGGGTTATGTTTTCCTATCTGATAAGAGAAGACGTAGTCCCAGGGTGGGTAGAGCAGGCAATGGATTGGATCATAAGAAGCTGCCTTGTGAGCCAGACAGTTGGTCCATCTAACTCTGTGCTTCCTACACTGACTGGCAGCAGCTCCAGGATTTTAGGCAGGAGCTTTTCTGAGGCATGTCAGGAGACATGTTGGACCTTCTCTGTGCAAGGTAGATGTTCTGCCACTGATACGTGGTCCTTCTCACCAAACTCTTCCTGCAACAAGTCCAGACAACTTCAAGAAGAATAGACATAGCACTGCAGTGGGGGAAAACAGGGAATCCTTTGCATGAGTGGAAGTGCCATCTGGGAGCGCAGGGGCTCCTTTGGCTCAAAGTTAATATTTATTTGGCTTTCTTTGGAGACCTTCTGAAAAGTTTGGAAGTACTGAAGATAATAGTTGCAGTCCTAAAGATGCACTCCAAACGTAATAGACCTCATGTACTGAATGCTGTACTGAATGTTGTGTGTCCAGTTGATTCTCTTAGAAGAATGTGATGAAAGAATTTATGTCTTCGCTTTTTTAATTTTGGCAATATGGGTACCGAGGATGCTTCCCCACCCCAATACAGTAAATGACTTTATTTTAAGATTTTAGATATATGTTCTCAAACATGAGAGAATTTTAGAAGATGCTGCTATGAAGGTTTGGATTATCTTGGAAGATACGTTACTTTTTCTTTTTCAGACTGGGCTATCTGGGAATTTGATTGTGCTCTCTGTTCTGTACAAAGGAGGATTACTGATGGGCAGTGCCCACATGACTATTGGTGAACTGTCTTCTTTCTTAATGTACGCCTTCTGGGTTGGCATAAGCATTGGAGGTATGGATCATAAAATATATGCTTAAAAATAATGAGTTAGAAATATTATAGGCAAGCTTCAGTTTAGAAGGAGAGACATGATAAGTGTTTATAAAATCATTCATGGTGTTAAGGAAGTGGGTAAAGAATAGTGTTTATCCCTCACCATACCAGAACTTGGGGTTATCCAATGGAACTTATTGGCAGGACATTCAAGAAAGACAAAGGAAAGCACTTATTTCCATAACACACAAGTAATTTATCAAATTTTGCTGCCACAAAACATAGTGATGGCCACCAGTTGAAACAAATCCATGGAGAATGTGTCTGTCAAGGACTACTAGTCATGTTAACTCTATGCAACCTCCATGATCAGACAGAGTAAGTTACGAAACACCAACTGTTGGGGAATAGCAAGAATTGCTCTCACGTCCTGCTAGATGGATGCTCGGCCTGATCCAGCAGGGTGATTCTTTTGACAAGTCCTTTAAAGTATTCTTTAAAGTATACTTTACTTAAAAGGAAAAAATAGTTTTCCAGTGCTGGTGTACCATATTCAAAAGACAGGGAAAGGCAGTGCCCTTGCAGAATGACTGCTCTCTGCCAAAAACACCCTAGTCTTAAGATTTTAATTTATTTAAGTGTACTGTACATGCTAGCTATTTAAAATCTCCTGTTTAGAAGCAGGTTGGCAGAGTTTATTCTGTCAAACATGCAAAACTTGTTTTTCAGGCTGAGCAGCCATGAAGCAGTTAGAATAAGGATTTAGGCATGGATGTTATGCCACTCTATTTCAAGACAAACTACCTGTCCTACATGTTCCTGTTTGTACATAACAATACTTTTTCTTGTTTAGGTTTAAGCTCTTTCTATTCTGAGCTTATGAAAGGATTAGGTGCAGGAGGGCGTCTGTGGGAACTTATGGATCGAAAGCCACAACTTCCTTTTAATGGTAGGTTCTCTGTTTCATAAATGTTTAAGCTGTGGTGTGAGCTCTCTAACCCAGAACACCATCTTACAGCTGAAGTTCCCATCAAGGCTGGTTTTCAGGCATATATATAGATGACCCGCGGGTCTCTTGCAACTCTATAATTCTGTGACTTGCCCAGGGATGTTGCTGATTACCTCTAGCCTGACTCTGTATGCTCCTTTTTCCCTTGGTCTGTTTGTTCCATTTAGTGGGGGGCTGAAATTCCCTCCACATTTTTTCGGAGCTATTTGAACCCCACCTCTAAAAAAAGGGTGGGTTTTCAGTTGCTTTCAGGGAGAGGCAAGAGCAATTCCTGCAAATGTATTAATATGTGTGTGTTTTCCTTACTCTAAGACAAGGTGTCTGTGGTTTGTCTTCTGTGTTTCACACTTTAAAAAAAAGCCTTACTGGCTTCTGACTGCAGCCTGCAAAACTCCTAAATTTTCTAGCCATGTTTTCTCTTCCTGCCTGTGCCACATCCCTATAGAAACAACACTATGTGTTTCCATAGGGATCTGGCACAGATGGGAAGAGGATATGCTATAGGAAAACATGCAAAAGTCTTGCCAACTGTGATCAGTGAGATCCTTTTCAAAAAGGTAAAAAAACAGAAAATCCTTAGCTATGTCGTGTATATAGTAAGGGAAGCCCCCCCACACATGAAATTTGAAGGCATTTTCCCCACCCATGCCTGTATTGTCTCTCATCCCTCCAAATATATGAGAATGAACCAAGCATATCAGCCCAGGTCTTCTGTTCCTATTGTGTGACCCATTCTCTGTCTTTGGTGCTGCTATTGGTGCTGCTATTCCCTTCAGAGAAAGTGGGAATAACTACCTAGTCCAGCTAGGCCATAAGCAGAATAAGCCACTGGGGATTTTCAGAATGTGCAAATGCTAAGGTACTTAATTCCCAGAAATAACACAGCTAAGGCTTGTGCCCAATTCCTCTGATCAGACTGGTCCAGGTTGCCTTATAGATAACATTTAAAAATGAGCAGATCTGTAGAACTCTGAAGAATCACAGTAGATAACCTGTGCCCCTTATTTTGATTTTTTTGATGGCGCGACTGAATGTAATGCACATAGCTGCATCTTACTTGGACAAATTTTGGGTTCCTCTTCTGTCATAAATGTGTTTATATTACTGCAATTTTAATTTTTTTTTTTAGAGGGAATGGTATTAAACCAGGATGCTTTCAAAGGTGCTCTGGAGTTCAGAAATATCCAGTTTGCATATCCAGCTCGTCCAGAAGCATTGGTTTTTCAGGACTTTACCCTTAGCATCCCATCGGGCTCTGTGATGGCATTGGTCGGCCCAAGTGGCTCTGGCAAATCGACTGTTGTCTCTCTCCTGCTAAGGCTTTATGATCCAATCTCAGGTAAGAATGAGGGTGTACTAGGTCAGCAATTGTGTGGATGCAGTTTTGCATTCAGAATACAATGTGCAGAGTTTGCTTTGCTTCAGCAAGGTGGCGGCCTCCTGGGTCTTCAGACTATTACAAATTATTAAGATCCAGAGCAACCTTATCCAAGACTTCCAAAGCATAGGCAAATAAATGTGATTTTAGTAGGTGACAGGAAGAGACAGTTCCAGTCACGATACAATTGCCAAGAAGACCATGCATATAGTAACCTCTGTGGCACTTCACTTCTGTGGCACTTAAGCATTCTCTCTGCTATTATTTCTCATTCTCCTGAGCCTCCTATTTCTCCCTCTGTTCCTAGAATATTATCTAACAACCTTCTCTTGTTCAAGGAAGCATCACTGTTGATGGTGTTGATGTTCGTCAGTTAAATCCACTCTGGTTCAGGAATAGAATCGGAACAGTAAGTCAGGTAAGAAGAGAAGCACTGATTCTTTGTATATTTATCTTAATTCTTGCACTCCTTGTGAAAGGAATATTCTTATTGCAATGCTCCATTCGAAGCTTTGGACAAAAGTTTGAGAACTTTCTTCTGTATTACTATGGAATATAGGAATACTTCCTTCTATATTCCTATAGAGCGAATAGATCCACTGCTGTACAAAATGTTTAACCACTGCAATTGGTAGGAAATATTAAGACTTCGGATATTAAAAAAAATATCTCATATAATAATGTTATATTTTACACGTTAGGAACCAGTTCTTTTCTCATGCTCTATTGCTGAAAACATTGCCTATGGTGCAGAGGACCCTTCTACAGTAACTACTGAAGAAATTGAGAGAGTTGCTGAGATAGCAAATGCTGCTAGTTTTATCCAAAACTTTCCAAACGGATTCCACACGTTAGTGGGGGAGAAAGGTGTTCTTCTTTCAGGTATGACTTCGAACTTTTCAAAATGCATTGTGTAATATATGTGCTTTTAAAATATAATTTTAATTTTGTTAATATCCCAGGGAGGAGCAAAGAGGCCATGATCTCCTCTCCATGGGTCCACACGCTTACACATTTGCACTGACTGATAATTTGGCTTAGCGTGACAAACCAGGCCACTGTCTGTACTTTACACATTCTATTTCTCTCTGACCTGACGGTTTACAAACCTCCCTTTATCCAACCTGCAACTTAGAATAGCACTATATTATAAACAAAGGAATAAATTATTATTATAGCAGGATAGCTTAGCTGGTTAGAGCATAGTGCTGATAATGCCAAGGTTGCAGGTTCAGTCCCCTTAAAGGACAGCTGTATATTCCTGCAATGCAGGGGGTTGGACTAGATGATCCTCAGGGTCCCTTCCAACTCTATGATTCTACGATTCACTTACATTAAATGATGAAGTGAACCCTAGTCCCCAAAACTTAGGCTTTTATAAATTTGTTAATCTCTAAGGCAATGATGGCCAAACTTGGCCCTCCAGCTGTTTTGGAACTACAACTCCCATCATCCCTAGCTAACAGGACCAGTGGTTAGGGATGATGGGAATTGTAGTCCCAAAACAGCTGGAGGGCCAAGTTTGGCCACCACTGCTCTAAGGCATGGGTAGGCAACCTAAGGCCCAAGAGCCGGATCTGGCACAATCGCCTTCTAAATCCGGCCCGAGGATGGTCCGGGAATCAGCGTGTTTTTACATGAGTAGAATGTGTGCTTTTATTTAAAATGCATCTCTGGGTTATTTGTGGGGCATAGGAATTCATTCATTCCCCCCCTTCAAAATAGCCTGACCCACAAACACACACACAAGGTCTGAGGGACAGTGGACCGACCCCCTGCTAAAAAAGTTTGCTAACCCCTGCTCTAAGGTGTCACAAGACTGTTGTTTTTGCTGCAACTCACTCATACAGCTACTCCGCTGGAAAACTTTAAAATGTAGTTCTTCTTGCAGAATCAGTGGAGAGCAATTAATCCTCCTGCGTTTAATTAAGAATTTTCATAAAGAGAAAAAACAGAAAAAAAAATATTTTAATGTTACATTTTTTAACAGGTGGGCAGAAGCAACGGATTGCAATTGCTCGAGCTCTTCTCAAGGTAAGACAGAAACCAATTGGCTTTTCTCATATCCATATCTTGAAAGAAGAACAAGCGAAAACATGTGTCAAATAGACTTTTCTTAACTGAGGTAGTAGGAATAGGAAATGTGTTACAGTTGTGGAATTATATGATGCTTACTATAGAGTCAAATTGTCCGGTGCTACTTTTCCATCTGAAACCTGCTCTACAGGTTTGTCTGGAATAAATTGCTCTTCCAGGAGCAACATTTTTGCTCTGGGAAGGTAGTAATTTTGATTAAGGTGTCAAAGGTGTAGTACCTTTGCTTAGCACTTTAAGAGGGTTAGCTTGCAGGTTACTTTAGAATAATGTAAAATGCCTTCTGTTTGTTGGTAATAGCTCTTAATTTAGTTAGATACAAACTCCAGTCTCTACATAAAAATAAAAAAAAGTTTGAGGAAAGGACTTTTATAGCAGAATCTTTTTTTCCTAGTATGTGATAAAACATTTTTGTTGTTTTAGTACTGAGTACTAATACATTGCCATTTTTGCAATTGTGCTTTAGAGGAATCTTAATAATCTAGTGGTGCATATTAAAAGCTACCATGTTTACTCCAGTTCATCCTTCTACGTAAATATGTATTGTTTATGTCAGCTCTCCAAGGAATTTCAAATTTTTGCATAGAATGACATTGGCATGCTGCTCTTCTGAATGTGTTTGCTTCTTCCATATATTCTTCGTGTAATTGGAGCAGCAAACTTAGCTGCTTCATATCTATGCTTATGTAGCAATTCCACCAGAAACCAGTGATAAGTTCATTGTTAATAAAGGTGACTTCATAGTTGCTTTCCACTTGTATAGAGGAAGAGAGATCTGAAGTATTCTCCCTAATGTTCCAGTTATTTTTCCATTGTATGTACATTAATGCAACCTTCAACTAAAAAAACTGTCAAAGTAAAACCAAGTTCATTTTGTTCTGTAGAATCCAAAAATTCTTCTTCTTGATGAAGCAACAAGGTAAGTAAAACATTTCCCCCAGAAGTGATCATTTCTTCTCTACTACTGACCTTTTAATACTTCTATACTACTCACCTTATGCCAGAGCAGGCCATGTATTTTTCCTCAAAGCAGTTTGGAAGGAACTATGACTTGATGTTTCCAACAGTTTCTGACCACCTCTGTGGAATGCTTCAGCAAGTCCAGACCAGGAGATAACAAAAATCAGCGCAGGATAAGCTGTGCTCATTTGTACAATGAGAGGAGCTGTCTTTCTTTCTGGGACACTTCCTTCTCTCCTACTGGGAAGCTCCCATTCGGATGTGCTCCTTGCATTTTGAAACTTGATTAAAAATAAATTTGATTAAAAATGAACACAATTAAATTTCAGTAGGAACTGATCTGTCAAAAGGTGCTTTGTGTTGCTGAAGACAAAATGGGTTAAGATTATCTTTTCCAATAAATAATGGGATATTTTGTCCACAGAATGTGGACTTTGTGAAATAACAATATTTTAAGTGTATTTGTGGCAGATTTTTAAATGAAATGAAAGCAAGCTGGTTAGACAACTAGTCTGTACTAAAGTAATAGCTCTCAGAGTGTAGTGGGGGAATATATCACATCTTTTTCCTTCAATCTATTCCTGAATTAGTGCTTTGGATGCTGAAAATGAATATCTTGTCCAAGAAGCACTGGATCGGCTCATGGAAGGGAGAACTGTCCTCATTATTGCTCATCGTCTGTCCACCATTCAGAATGCTAATTCTGTTGCAGTTCTTGACCAAGGTAGAATTATTGAGTGTGGAAAGCATGAAACACTGCTTGCAAACCCAGATGGACTTTTCAGCAAACTAATGAAGAAACAGTCTTTTATCCAGGCTCCTGAAAGTTTTGCATTAAATGTGAAATCCTGAAAGAAAAATATTTTTTAAAATTATGAGAGTATCGAAATGTATCACATTTCCAAGAATTTTAAATTATGTTTCAGTTTATGTACAATAAATGTTATATATATTTTTTCAGCGCGTTTCAAATATTTTAAAACTTGATTGTGCTAAACTTTTTATTCAGAACTACTAACTATATTCTGAAGATACCCAATACTGAGCTGTTTTCAGGTTGTAAATTCTTTGTATTTTGATTGATGACTATCATATGGATGTTCATTGCTTTTAAGTTATGGCAGCACACAGATTTTTCCATTGTTGGAAATTAAAACAACATTTAGTTCTGAATTTTTTTAAAGTTATGGGGTTGGAAACAGAGATCCATTCATTGAACAAAGTGGATCGGAGCATAGGAAAAGTTTCACCAGTTCCCTGTTCCCACCATTGACCCATGCATCCTCCAAATTTGTTCCGGGGAGTTGGAGAACCCTCTGGTACAGTATAAGATGTAGCACAGGAAGCTGAAGGGGGAATCATAGAAAAGCTGCTACTACTTGGGCTGGAAGACAGAAACCTATGACAGAGATGGGGGAATTGTGGCTTTCCACATGTTGTTGGACTAAAATTCCTGTCATCCCTAGCCATTGGTCATCCTGGCTAGAACTGATAGGGGTCAAAAGCCCAACAAAATGGGGAAGGCAGAAATTCTATCCTAACCTGTTCAAGTGTTTGTTTTTGGTTTTTTTAGAATATTTGCCCTACTGACAGGATTTAGACATGTTCTTGAGTGTATCTAAAACTTTCACTCTTCCCAATTGGATAATATTTTTTTAATTAAATCCTGAGGCTAGTAACTGATTAGCCTCTGTCTTCAGTTCTGTCCTGATGCCAACAGGACATTGGATGACAATTTAAACTGCCTTTGTAATCTCTCCACTTTAGGATTGCACTCTAAAAATCATTCTGTCACTTGCTTAAAAAGCAGAACAAGCCGCATTTAAAACCCAGTGTACATTATCTGTTCCAAAGTGCCCCACCCCCATAAAAAAAAACATTCAAAATAGTCCAGGGCAGGGAAGCATTCACCTGGCACCAAAAAAGTCCGGGGTGGGAAGAGTATTCACTTGGCCCAAAAGTATCTTAATGTAGGCTCATTTCATATAAGGCAGCTTCATTTGTTCATATGTTTATAAAGATATGTTTAAGTCACACAGAATAAAACTGTATAAATAAATAAAACCAGTTTACTGTGCATGGGATTGCAGTCATAGCTACTTTACTGTTACCCACCATCTGTTATATTGAATCAAAACTGGAAATATGTTATGAAATATAAAATGGGTATAACTTAGCAAACATGTTTATGCTTAGGTGTGTGTTAAATATTGGAAACTTTCATGAGGAAAACTATATTTACTCGGTTGTAAACCTTATTGAATTCCATGGGGCTTATTCCCAGGTAAATGGGATTAGGCTTGCAGCCTTAGATTGTCAAAGTAAAGAGAACAAAATTAATAATACTATGCATTCTAAAAACTACAAAAAAATAAACAAAAGCATAGGATTTGACTTCTTTGATTTTTATTATTAAAATAGACAGGAGTGCCTGGCGTGCTCTGGTCCATGGAGTCACAAAGAGTCGGACACGATTAAATGACTAAACAACAACATTATTAAAATATTAGTAAACAGTCCTTTTTCTAACTTTGCAAATTTTATCAGATTACATAAAACTGTATACATCACACACTGGTGAAACATAATTGAACTGTCAGTTAACTCACTTCTTGGTTTAGAACTTAATGCATTGCTGCATATTTCAACTTTTGAAAAGGAGCATTTTAAACAAACCTTTAGTCTAATGTAAGAGCCTTTGACAAAGTTCTACGTAATACTGAAAGTGAATTCCACTGCAGCTTTGTAGAATAGCTTGTAAGTAAATGTATTTGGAACTGCTGCCTTTCTGATCAGCTACACAGTATTTTAAAGCTTCTTCAAGATGAGAGATTTATTTATTCTTGTTAGAGCATTTCGTAACATACATCTGTAACGTGACAACAGGGAAGTTTTTCAATAATTTCTCATGGATTTAATGCTTCTCTTTTAACTGCTGATATGTGAGCTCTGTGTCCAGCTTTCATGCCAAATATTGTCCCCATTCTTACTGATACTACAGTAATGGTTTGCTTCTTTTTCATAGGAATTGTCTTGTTTGTTTCAAAAAATCTTATGGGAACCAAATTGTTGGTCTCACCTGAAAGGTGATTTAGATCATGGGTAGGCAAACTAAGGCCCAGGGGCTGGATCAGGCCCAATCGCCTTCTAAATCCAGCCCACAGACGGTCTGGGAATCAGCATGTTTTTATATGAGTAGAATGTGTTCTTTTATTTAAAATGCATCTCTGGGTTATGTGTGGGGCCTGCCTGGTGTTTTTACATGAGTAGAATGTGTGCTTTTATTTAAAATGCATCTCTGGGTCATTTGTGGGGCATAAGAATTCATTAATCCCCCCCAAAAAAATAAATATAGTTCGGCCCCCCACAAGTTCTGAGGGACAGTGGATTGGCCCCCTGCTGGAAAAGTTTACCGACCACTGATTTAGATGGATGTCCAGTCATCACATGAGTTCATTGTCACCTAGTGTCCAAGGCAGGAAATGTTCAGAGTTGAGAACTATGCAGCTACTTCATGTCCTCACTCAGTCCATTTTCTTCCTTCATCCGAGGTGGACCTCTCAGAACTGTACATATGAACAAAGCAAGTTGAAAATCTAAAAGTCCTCTTTCTATATTAAACAGATGGCATTTCATTTCCATGTTGGGAACAGACATGGTAGGGGAGATAATGAAGGGCACCCAGGACTAGCTCAGCACCTATAAAAGTTTCCATCTCCATATATTTTTGCACCTTATGCAGCTTTATTGGAAACATTATTCCCTCAGAAGAGCACTTGTGGTGCCTTCTCCAGGGCCTGTGCCACACACTTGCTGTGGGTTAATTTTGTTATAACCCATTAGTTGGGATTGTCATCTACAGCAGTGTGTGCCTGTCTAATAGTTTTTCACATGTATGTACTGTACAAACGTACAGTGCTTTCTACTGTCTGTAATAGGAAAATGAGATGACCTAGAAGCATTTTGGCCTATGTGAAAGGAATGGGGAAATCAAACCATATTTAGAAGCCATGGTTATCTGCTTTTGAACATGGATACATATTGATCAAAGTACTTCACATAACATGCATTTGCACGGTATCTCTGAGACAAGCCCTGACCTTTTTCTGTATTTGAGTTCTTGAGATGATTTTATATTGCAGTTTGCAAATAACACTATAAAATCCAACAGTGCTTATTAGGACAACATAGAAGTCTCACAGTGTCTTTACTACATTGGCATATAAATAGCAATTAATTCTCACAAATTGATATACTGCAAGGAGCGAATAATGCTGTCAATTTCAAATCAGCAAACTATAAATTATTACAAAATCTTACTATTATTACTATATTTGAAATCGGGGGGGATCTAAATGACAAGCTATTGTACATAGGCTGCTGCAATGTTTCATAATGACTACACCAACTTCTAAATGGTTTACCTTCAAATGTCCTTAGGAGTAGCGTGCATTGTATGATGTTGCTTACTAGCTTTGTAACTTTGAAGTTCATTTCATGCAAGTTTTAACAATGGAGCACAAGAGCACAGCCTCCTAGAACTGCAAACAACTATATAGCTATTACTATCTGTAATTCAGGGGTCTCTGGATGTAACAGTTTTATAATTAAGTAAAGCATTTGACAGTTTAGAGTCTAAAACATGTTTGTCTATCTTCTGTATACCTGACTTCAAGTAAAAAAAAGTTTTTTTCTACATTCTTTGATATTTTCAACACTATCTGCTTGTCAGTAATATTTTCTATTATGGATTAAAATACATTGATAAACCATGAGCTGTGGTTTTATGTAACTTACCTTTCTTTTTAATGATACCATGCATTTTTGGATCATTATTTTTATTGCTTATTTATATCCTCCTCTCAGGGCTGAACTACACATTTCCAAGGGGCTGCCAAAGATTTGTGTGGCTCCACCCCAGCTCCACATCACTTAACTTTCTTCCATTAAGCAAACCCAGTTTATGACATTACAAGGTACAGGATGTGATACAACATGCCACGGGAGTGAACCCAATAGAGAAATGCCAATTTTTTTGGTAACATCACAAGGTCTTCCATAATTTGTAGTTTTATCCAGAATGTCAAATTAGGAGTGCTTTTATTTTAAAAAGAAAACACAGAGGCACTAGCACAGGCCCTTACAATGCTATTCTAGAGTGAATCTGCTACCTCTCTCTAAGTCACCAACTTTTCTTCCCCCCTTCTTCCTTGATTCTTTGTCTTCCCTCTTCTGCAATCTTTTAACTTTTCCTTATTATTTATTTATTTAATAAATTCTGTACAAGGCTTGATTGTAAAATAAATACAGTAAAATCAAGGGGGGGGGGAATCATAACTATAAAACATACACAAGTAAAAATGCTAAAATAGTTTAAAATTACCCGTTTCAACCCCCACCCGCTAAATGCACCCACATTCCTCTGATTTGCCTTGCTACTTGCCATGCAAACCTAAGTCTTAGAATGAAGATGTGGGGCATAAAACTTTTAAATAAAGTGATCAGCACAGCACTGAGAGAACGGGCGTTTAAAAATATTCTCGAGTCCCCGCCCGCGAATAAACGCTTTTCATACTACCCACGTGATTCCTCCCTCCGCTTTCTCCCATACGTAAATAACGGAACTTCCCGCCTTTCTGAGCCAATCAGGACGCGAAGAAAAAAAAGGGCTCTTCAGCCAATCCCCTTCGTTGTGGGGGCATGGATGACGCAAATCCGACGCGCCAGCAAGCTAAGTCAAACGGGGGCGCCCGCAGCGCGCGAGTTCCCTGAGCGCTGCCGCAGCCGCTGTGTTTTGCGAAGCCTTCGGGCTCTTCTTGCTGAGCTCGCGATGTTCCCTTCAACCCCCGGCTCGCCTCACACGGCGGCGGGCGGCGGGTCGGGCCGGAGAGGCCTCCGGAGTGGAAGCCGGAAGGGCCAGCAGGCCTTCGCGACCTCGTCCCTCAGTTCCCCGGCTTTATTCTCGCCGGTGGCCAGGAGGAGCGTCAGTTCTCTGTCTGCGCGGTGAGTGAGGAGGCCGGGCCCGCCCTGCTCAGCCCGGCCGCGGTAGGGAGCCTTCCCTTCCCTGGTCAGGACATCGGCTGCCCGTCTCGCGCGTTGGTTTTCCTCTTGAAGGGCGCCTCGCTGTTTTGTGGGAGGGATTTAAGCGCATCCCGGGACTATGTTTGCTGAGCTGGAGGTGGAATAAAAGGCTGTGTCGCCCTAGGGCAGCAAATCCACTGTTAAAAAAGAACTTGACTTTTTACCAGTGAAGAGGAAATTCACTGCAAATTATGGGATGAACAAATGACTTGATGGGAAGAGATATAAACAAATTGGGATGGAAGCAAGACGAATGCTTAAGTGTCATATAACTGCCGCCTATTAAATTGCATTGGGGATAAACTGCAGTACACCCTACCGTAACTGCCAGAGGGCTGAAAAGCACTCTCCCAATTCTATTCATGGTCCAGAAAGTAGGACAAGAACTGCTGTGGCATAGTGCCCCTGTTTCCCATGCCACAGAGCCAGTTCAGGAGGCTGCCATGGTCAGTGGTATCAGATGCCACAGAGAGGGCAGGAAGTAGGTTGCACTCTTTCTGTTCCGCTATCTGTGAAACTTATCTATCGTGGGGGGGGGGGTAACCAAGGCCAGCTCTTGTGTCATGACCATGCCTGGAAACAGACTGGAATGGATCTAAATAATCTGTCATCCAAGAATGCCTGCAGGTGCACCATCACAGCTTTCTACATCACCTGCCCCAAGGAGCCGGCTTTTGTGATTGTTTAGTAGTTACAGTGGTGCCTCGCAAGACGAAATTAATCCATTCCGTGAGGCTCTTCGTATAGCGGTTTTTTCGTCTTGCGAAGCAAGCCCATTGACAGCTTAGCGGATTAGCGCTATTAGCGGTTTAGCGGCTTTTAGCGATCAGCTGTTAAGCGGCTTATCAGCGGATCAGCTGATAAGCGGCTTAGTGGCTTAGGAAAAGGGGGGGGAGGGAAAAAAACCCCGCAGGAACTCGCAAGACATTTTCGTCTTGCGAAGCAAGCCCATAGGGAAATTCGTTTTGCGAAGCGCCTCCAAAACGGAAAACCCTTTCGTCTAGCGGGTTTTCCGTCTTGCGAGGCGTTCGTCTTGCGGGGCACCACTGTATTCCAATCCACGGGGTCCAAGGCCAGTTTCTTTAGGAGTGGTTGTGCCACCATCTTTTTCAAGGCAGCAGGCACCACTCCCTTGCACAACAGAAACAACGCAGAAGTGAAGTTAAATGTGGAAGCTTCTATAAACTGAAGAAACATTTGGTTGAATAGCTTAAAAAGGGTACACATTTGTTCAAACAATTACAAGAAAATGAAAAACACAACATGGTATTGGATTAATGCAATTTACTCAATTGAAACTGAAATATTGGGGATGTTTATGACATTACATACATCTTTTTGCTTAGAGGTACACCCACAAAAGTTGTACATCATCCATCAGGAAGTGAAACCATCAACTATGATGTGAAAAGCTTTGGTTCACCTCTGCCAGTAAAGGTTATGGAGGCATTGAGAATGGCTGATGGTAAGTAGTTTAATTCCTTCTAATGTTCCTAGACTAGATAAATGTTTCAATCAGCATGCAGTTAAGTTTAAAATATAAAGATGCAAATTAGCCCTTGTACTCATACATGAGATATTGCTTATTCCAGACAAGGAATTGATGGTATGGGGTAATGGCTTAACAAACCAAAGATGTGAAATTTAGCCTGCTTTAGATGGGTTTGCACTCCCACTTAATGGGAGGGGAATCAAAGTTTGAGGGTGTTCTTAGATCCATCATTGTGCAGATGCTTCAGAAATATGTCATGCCTTTTCTAACTTCAGTCAGTGTGCAAGCTTCATTCTGCCTGGAGAGAAATAGTCTGCCCAAAGTTGTCCATGTTCTGATAACATCTATGTCAGGTTAATGTAATGCACTGAACATGGGGCTGCCTTTTAAAAACATCCAGAAGCAATGGGTTCAGAATACAGTTGCCAGAGTGATAACTGACTGATTACCATCACCATAATACACCAATGTTGGAAGATCTTCACTGATTGCCAGTGTGATTCCAGGCTAAATTCAGTTCCTGGTTTTGACCATCAAACCCCTAAATGGTCTGGATAGTCAGAATAATTTCTCCCACACAGTTAAGATCTTTCACATAAGATCTATATTCAGATGCCCCTACTTTAAAGTTTAGGCCACCAAAGAGAGGGTCCTCGCCACACCCTGGTGTGGTGATGTCCAGGTCATGGAACTCTCTTCCCAGGCATATTTATCTGGTGCACAGTCATCATCAACCCCTCTAATTCTGATTTTCAGGCTGTGAAAGCTGTTGCTTCTGTTGCCAAAATGGCATCACCCACACATAAGGGAAGAACAGACTCAGGGAAACCCCGAGGTTTGTAGATATTAAAAATTTAGAAAGAAAGGGGGAACCCCAAAAAGAGAACTTCTCAATGGCCATGAAATGCAAGTTGACTGTGGGGATGGAACAGAAACCCAGGTGATGTATGAGAGGAAGCATTCATTGAGTTGGAAAACTGAAAATCAGCTGTTTTATTTTTATTTCAGCTGCTGATTTAATTAGCCTTGTTTATTGTTTTATATGCTGATGTTTTTATTTATTATTAGTTTTTATTGTAAAGTTCTTTGGAACTGCTTTGCAAAAGGTGGGGTAAACATCACCTAAATACATGTAAGTCATCTGCTAGCATTGTTGCTTTTTATTTAACGTTACCCACAAACTGTAAAGGGCCTATTCTAGCAAGTCATCATAATGGTAATGGTTTTAAGTAGGCTATGTCCCCAAACAACACTGGATAAAGTAGGTGCCATTCAATAAAATGTATAGGGCTTCAAATGTACACTTGGGTATCTTATTCTGCTATGCGTCAGGTATGATAAATTTAAAACTTTGTTCATTCTTGTAGCTGAGGACCATTTGAATGTGCATCTAGATGAAAGTGGATGGGCTTGGCTAGTCTACAGAGACAGACTGATTATTTGGAAGATTGGCCAATCTCCGGTTGCTAAGGTAAGATAATAGTACATCAAATATAGAATTGTAGATTTTTGTTGTAATGTACATCTTCAAAATAAAGTGTCGTAGCAAATGAGCAACCTCAAAACAGTGACATTGCTATGAGCCTCATCAACTTAGGGTACTTCTGTGTTGCCACATTTATTTATTTTTTAAAATAATATTTATTAAAGTTTTTAAGAATACAGAAAGAAAAGATTAGGATACATTCAAGGCCTTATTTTCATACACCCGCTTTCCAGGGCTCCCTCCTTCCCCCACCCCTACCATATTCCCCTATCATATTGTTGGCTCCACAAGCTCTCGATTCTAATTAAAACTTAATTTGTTATAAACCATTCTTCAAATTTAAATTTAAATTTATACAATCCTCATCAATACCCTTAATAAGAAACAAAAATTTTCTCCCTAGGACCCACCGCCTTTCCATTCCACAATTTCCCCCTTTTTTTTTTTAATGATAAAGACACCCCACACAATAGAAATATAAGAAATAAGAAATAAGAAATATAATAGATGAAAGAAAACCAATTCAAAAAATAATTAACAAGCCTTTGGATTCTAGTTCTCCCCCCCCCCCATCCCCGGTCTAATTTCCCCCTGACCACCAATCCATGTTGTCTGCCTGGAATTCTTAAAGTCCATAAATCACATTATATATTTTTTTCCCCCCAACTCCTTGCTGGCTTTTTCTTCTTACAATTATTTTTACACCATACATAACCTGAAAGCAAATTTATAATTATTTTTAAAATTATTTTTAAACCATTAAACTTCAAATCTTTAATAAAACTCCCCCCATTGTTCTTTCCAAATTGTAGTCCGGTTTCCTCTTGTTCCACTGCTAAAACGTTCTAGTTCAGAAATTTAATAAGTCTGCAGGATTATTGTTATTCAGGAACAAAAACTTGCGTTCAGTCCCTTTCTTTCTTCAATAGAAAATTCTATTGTCTCCTTTAGTTAAACACCCTGTAGACACAATATTGTTTCCGTTTTGCAGTTTTCCCAGGAGATAACCAGTCCTGTAAAATTCCGATGGTATTTTTCCACTTGCGATCTTCTTTGTAATGTCCCGAAACTCCTCTAGGGGGATTGTTGTAACTTTGTTTTCTCTAGTCCAAAAGTCCGATTGTTGTCCATATTTTCGCCATTTTGTATCCAATTTTTAGCGGATTGTAACAAATTATAACAAGATTAACCAGCAAGGTCCTCATAATAAAGTCCTCTTTGAATTTCCAACTTTGACAGTTACTTTGACAGCTGTCAAAAATCTCCTTCACTTTTCGCCAGGCTCTCTCCTCAATACTCTCTCCTCAATCACCCCGGTTCCCGGGGGGGGGGTTACATTTCCTTCTCCCTCAATTCTTCCTCCAGCACAGTTCTTATGATTTCCCATCGTGGAATTCTTAGTTTTTGTCAGCGATACAATTCTTTTTGGACCTTGGTCTCCCAGTCCTTGTTTTGGAAGATTTACAATAGGGAGGGGGACTGACTTCCTTTTAAACCTGGTTTCCAAATTACTCACGGGTTATTATTGAAAGTCTGAATTCTCAATGGAAGAAGTCAGCGCTCTCCGCCGGATGGCATGTGGCTTCGCTCGGCAGGGATAGCGGTGGACTCAAAGCACCACGCTTCTCCCCGGCACCCGATCCGTAGCCTTTAAAAAGGCTCCTTCACGAGTCGGGAGGGCGCTAGCGGTGCCAGCCGAGTCTCCATGTCCACGGCCTCCGTGGCCGTGGTTTTTAAGGGTCCCCGCATCGCCGGTGCGGTAGGACCCAGCCCCTGCCGAGCAGGCTCCCTCCGGAGCTCGGAGGGAGCCCGCCATTCGGCGATGGCGCCAACCCGGAAGTCTGTGTTGCCATATTTAAAGTCCTCTCTGCAAAAAGTTAAGACCTTACATGAGTTGGTAGCTCTGCTAAAGTAAAAACTAGTGTTCACCTTAATAAGTTTCTTATTTTCTGTTGTCTCACTGAGTCTTTAAGTAGCCTCAAAAGACTGTTTTGAGTTCAGTGGAGCTTCCAGGTAAGTGTGATTAGGATTGGAGCCCTAATATTTTGTCAGAAACTAGCAATATACTCTAGTGGTGATATTTCCTGCTTTCAACCATTTACCCATGAGTACAGTCAAATCTACATTTCATATGCCATCTCATATGCTGTATACGAGAACTAGGCCTTAGTGCAACTTTGATGTGTTGGTGATGCAGGAGGAAGTACAAAGCATGTGGCTTCTTTTTCGCATGCTTTTCCATTGCATCCAAAACAGAACATTTGTGCTAGCTCATGAATGCAAAAACTGCATTTCAGCTGTGGCAGAAATTTCCACTTCCTGTTACTTCTGCACCATTGCTGTTTCCAAAGTGCCTTTAGTAGACACTGAACTGTTAATATAGACCATTATTCATTTTGTTCAAGAAACTCATAAAAGAAGCATTATAAAATGTGTGTTTTTTGCAGTTGTCTGCATGTAAGGAACTTCAGTTACCACCTAGCGACTATCTGTGGAATTCAAGCTTAGTGGCAATATCGTCTCTTAATGCCTCTGGTGAAGCACCTTCTTTACAGGTGAGAAACTTGACATTTATTTTGGGAATATCATTTAGGAAAGTAATGAATCCCATCTTTTGTTGCAGGATCACAAGTGATGTGGAGCATATTTTAAGTTCATTTGTAACAATCAATGGATGCTAATTTCAAGTACAATATTAGGCAAACTGCAGTTTCAAGCTTTTAAAAAAAGCTTAAAAAATGAAATACAAGTAAAATGAACATGGTAAATTAAATTATTGTCTTAGGCATGCAATGCAAACTGAAAAATTTCCTATGCAAATTAGATTAATTTACAGAAGAAAGTTTTTCAATTCAGTATTTCCAGAAGACCGACATAGCTGGAGATTATGTAGAAATTACACTCATGATGTAATCCAATGTTCAGTTTGCTAGAGCTGATAGTATTACTTTTACAAATGGATCTTGTTTACAATTTACTTATGAATGAATAAATAGAAAATTAGGCTGTAGCTTGTACTGCATAAATTGTATGAGTCTGTTTATCTTACTACACTGCACTACATATTTTAAAAAGCTTGAAATAACTTTACATTCTTCAACAGCCTCACAAATGAGTTTTTGTTCCTTCACACAATTAGTTTCTAGAGCTGCTTGTCTAGAAACCATAACATGAGAAGCTTGAAACTGGTGTAAATTAGTTGCTCAGATTCTGAATAAATACTTAACCATTTTTTTATTTGCTGTGTTTGCAAGTCTCTGTCAATCATGGTTGCCACCTGTGAAGGATTAATACGCTATTGGCCCAGCTTTGTTCATGAAAGCTCTTTTACTGAGACCCATACGGACTTTGGAGGTGCTCTCTGCAGTTTTCTAACAGCTGTAAAGGTAAAATAGAAACTTAAGTATGAGCATGCATTTTATGGGGCATTGTTAACAACTCTGGGAAATCTGGATTGTGTCCTGTCACTGACCATTGTCCATAAGTGATGAAATACCTTTTTTTCTCACAGTGTATATGTAAAACAGAATAAAATGTTGCTCTGAGTTGGATTAGCAAGTCTGTACTCTCTTTTTAAAAACTGAATAATAATGCAGTAGCAACAAAAAGCTGACAGGATTAAATTGGGGTTTCTTTTCTTTTAGGGTGGAAGCTTTATTTTATCATCTTCAAGGAGCCATTTTATTCGACTGACACCAGACAGTAGTGGCAAGATTTATCAGCATGGCCTACCACAAGGACAAGGCATGTTTTCTGGAATAGGCCGAAGAGTTTCTTCTCTGCTGGGAATCTTGTCTCCCAGCAATGATGTAGCAGTAAGTCTTTAAAATAGTTTAAACTTAATTATGATGCTGTATTTGGATTTTTTAGTTTCTTTCATATGAGGGAAGCATCTTACAACATCAGCTTTAAAAAGTAATAGAATTACAAAAAGTATCCAATATCTGACCATGATACTGATGGACTTTAGTCTTATCAGTTAGCGCTTGTGTCTTCCAGAACTGGTTTTTGATCTAGCTCGAAATTCTCACATTTGTGAAACACTAAAGCCAATCTGACCAATCTCAGCAAAGCACAGAGAAACTTGTTTTTAGTTTTTGAGATGTGGCATTAAACAGTTCTGTTTTATTCTTTAAAACTTTAAATAGAGAACTTTATTGTATCAAACACTAATCCCCTATAATTTATGTTTAATGCAGCTTTCTAGTGTTCTTTGGGACAAAAACGGTTCACGTTTTTATGCTTTGACCAGCTTAAATCTTTACAAATGGGAAATAGATGATACTACAGAGCGTCAAGTTGTCAGCTGGGATGTAAACAGAATACTTAAAGAAAACGTCATGGAATCAATATGGGTAAGAGGCAGTACATTTGGAATGTAAAACAAATGTTTGCTTTCTTGCTAGCATATTTAATAACTATTATTTAATAACAGGGTTCTGAAAGCAACTATGAGGAAATTAAAGGAGATGTCAATGTGCAGTATTTGGATTTGCAGCAAAATCGGTGAGTTCTTATGAGAAAGTGAGGAATCTATTATGAACTAGTGTATACATTGTCCTTTTGTGTCAGGGTCAGTTATTTCAAGCTGCAGAACTGTTACGAGAATCGACATTTTAGAAAATACTTAATTTCTTCTTGGTTTTTAAGTCTAGCATGAGTTGTCCTTGTTTTAGAAGTTCTCCACCCAGAATAAGATGCCAATTTTTGTAATTTAATCACGGATCTTCTGTGAAATGCTGTGGTTTCTCCTCCCTTCAAAAGCCAAGGAATATGCAAAGGCTTAGCATATAAATGTAATGAATTTGCTTACATGCAGCATGTAAAAAGATGCATGTGTACATATTCTTAAGATACTATTTTCTAAGAAAAGCAAAGTGAATGCTGTCAGATAATTAGTAAACTTTGTTTTGCTTCTTGGTATTTCTGATCACAGTTTTGCAAGGCAAATGCTTATCTCTTTTGTCTTCCAATAAATAGTGATGGATTGGTGATTTTAGCTGCAGCCTGGCATCTTGGTGACAGTCCATGCCTCATCTACTATACTTTAATAACAGTAGAGGATAATGGTTACCCCACATGTGATAATGTTATTGTGGAAGTCACCCAGTATAATCCACCATTTCAGGTAACTGACCTTATACATTACAGGGTTTTTTGTGCCTTATTAGCTATTAGGGCTTGATCCTAAACACACTGTTGGAAATACATCATGCTGACTGGGTTCACCTGTTGCATTAAGGGGGGAAAGGTGGGTGTAAAATAAGAACAACAACCATTTATTTTATACATGAACACTTATGTTAGCAGCCTAGAGGCGGATATCAGCCTAAACATATTATACTATTATGGAAAACTGTGGAGTTGGCAACACCAACCACAAATGTGTCACTTTCAGCCTGTTTTCCCTGCCCCTTTGGGATCAAGCCGTTAGGCTTCATACAAACGCATAGGTGTCATGCTAACAGGTTGAGGGTAATATGCTTTTATAAATGTTGGTGTTAACCCTTAATGAAACATATTTCAGCCTGAAGAACTGATGTGTCGTTTAGTAGTCCCAAATTTCTCCAGCCATGCTGCCTGTCTTTACACAGAAGAGGAGGTATTTGCTTGCTCAACAGGAACAGGAAGAATTTCTTTGCCCCAGGAGAAAATGATATTCAGTATTCAAGGTCAGAACCTAAAGAAGCCGGAACTCTTAATAAGCCAATGAGGGTGTTTATAGTGTCTCTTCAGAACGATTTTGCTTTTAAAATTTGCTGTATTTACTTTTTATGGAAATGGTCATAGGTATAGCAGTGGTATAGATATAGCAGTGATTATTCATCTTGCCATTGACTCACAGTACAATCCTATACATGTCTACTCGGAAATAAGTCCCATTGAGATCAATTGGCCTTACTTCCAGGTAAGTGTGTATAGAATTGAAGTCTCAATGGCTTAAGCAGTTACAGGCCTAACAGTGAAATCTCAGATTTAAGAACAATCCCAATTTGTTATGTAGAATTATTATTGTAGGCATAGGAAATAAATGCTGTCTTGTTACTTTTTCACTTGATACAGCCTTTTAACTTGTGCTTATAACATAGCTTAGCAAATCAAACTTAAGCCCACAGTTTGACATTCATTAATGGTGTTGAAGTTGTATTGTGTTGTGTTTATTTCCTACCTTAGGTGATAGAATTTTAGGAGCAGGTTCCTGTGCTGGACTTCCAATTTTTTTCACTAGAAAAAGTGGGCTCGTGGCCATACATTCCAGGGAAAACATGACTGTGCTTCCTGAAGATATTGAGGATTCTTTAGCCTCATCTATAGCTGAGACAAATGATGAGGTAAGGAGGGAAAGCATTGTCTTAATTGTCTTAACAGTAAAGATGTATATTCTTGCAATGGATTTTCTTAGATAATTTAGTTATTTCAAAGTTAGCATTTTTACTATTTCAAACTACTTTTTTGTGGAAGCATTATTCCTACCTTTACATTTTTCTCTCTTTTTCAATTTTATTTTAGAGCATTGCATTTGATGCTGCTTCCAGGATGGATATTATAGCGCAAGAGGATAAGACCAAAATGTTAAAATCTGCTTTCTTACAGTTTTGCAGGTATAAAATTATGTCATGTTTCATATACAGTATATTTCATTCTGGGAGCATTGTGGGTTTGTAAAACTGAAGATAAATATTAACATTTTAGCATTACCTTTTATAGAGAATGTAAGCCAACATAATACAAATAAGTATGCCCTGGGTTTTCTTCCTCTCTTCCCTGCAGCCATTTGTGCGCTTTCAAAATCTGTAAAAATAGATGGCTTTATGTTCTATGAGATAACAAACAATTGGGTTTTGCAGACTATCAAAAGATCTTGTGCTCCTTTCTGTCCAAGTAGTCTGTAATCCCTCCTGTTGCTTGGAAACCCTCTCCCTTTGCTGGTCCTTCAATTTGTTTCTTGTCTTCCTTCATTTGGAGCAGAATCCATTTGTTCCTCCTTCAGTGTGCTAATCTTCTCCTTTAAAACCACCTCCCAGGATTAAGCATATCACGGTGGTTAGATGATTACTGCCCACCCCTGCTTCAACCACAAGACAAATTACACCACCGTCCTCCTCTTCCATCACGGCACAAGTTCACAGGAAGCAGATAGAGCACTACCAGCTGAAGCTGTGACTGGGTTTTTAGTCTCCTTTCATGCACCTCTCCAGTAAAGACAGTCACAGTTCCTCTCCTTACAGCACCTATGGCAGCTTCTGCCTGTTCCCCATCCGATGTCAATATCATTCTCCCACAGTAGTGCTGCAGTACCAGATGTGGTCCCCCAGAGGGCAGAAGATAACCATGAAATACTTAGAGAACTTGAAGAAAGAGGCAATATTTTGAATACAGCATCAGCATCTACAACCTGCTGCTGTGGATCCAGCTGATTGGTCTTAGGTACCTCTCATCTAGTGCCCTGCCCGGCAGTTTTTCCTGTTTTGTATTGAGGACCCAATTTGTCCTCAAGATTGAAGAGGCTGTTGTGGCAGATACAGCTAAAGAGCTAGTTCCCAATAAGCAGTTTTAAGAGTATCTAGGACCCTCTCCTGCTCTTGAGGGCCATCCTTTAAGTGAAACCCAGAAGTTTTTGTTGTTGTCGTTGTTTTTAATAGTCAGTCCACCCCAGATTCTGTAATTTCTCAGCACCATCTGCAGAGGAATCTCCTGACCCTATGAGCTCACTAGTAAGCACTTTCATAGAAGAACACTATTGCATGTACCCTACCCTCAGCCTGTGTAAAGTTGACAGCATGATAGATTACCCCTTTGCCTTAGAGACCAGCCACCAGACCAAGAGATACGTCAAAAGGTTCCTGATCCAGAGGGCAAAAGCTGTGAATGCCCTCATAACATCATGCCCTTCAACTCCCCTACTGTCACACGTTGTTCACAAAATTCAGTTGGACAGGGTTTAGGTAGTCCCAGTGGCTCTCTGCTGGCACAGCCAGTCTTGGTTTTCCAAAATTCTCTAGCTGGTAGAGTATCCACCGTAGTTCCTGCCACTCAAGCCATACCTACTCACACAGAGACCCCTATTGCAGCCAGACCTGACCCGCCTCTAGCTAATTGTTTGAAAACTGAACAGAGCATTCTCCTGAGGGCAGGTTTCCCACCAGAAGTGGCTGCATGGTCCTCAGCAAGCACTTTCGCACACCGTTTCATACAACTCAGACCTGCTTGCATCAGTAGTAGCTGCTTTGGGGAAGATGAGTGCTGCGGCACATGCTCCCATTTCACCATGCAGCCACCTGATCGCACCCACAAGACAGCAGTTTTGATGCATTCCACCTGACTCACATCCCATGCCCAAGGTAGCCCAGAACCACAGTCTTTATTATGAATGTGGCTTCCAGTTGAGCATTAGCAGGTGCCAATGCCACCCACTTAGCTGTCTGCACATACCAATCACCTGAAGGTTTTTTTGGTCTTGAGCATCCAGTTTCAGTGCACACACAGCTAGCCTTGGCTATGTTTCCTTCTGCCCCTCCCCAGCCCCAGTCCTTTTATGGATGTTCTTCCTGATTCCTGATGTCATCGTACAGTAGCTTAGCTACAGAACAGAACTGAAGAGCAAGCAAAAGGGGCTTTCTTGAATATGGGCAGGAGGGATGCAATCATAAGCTTCCTGTCTTCCAAGCAGTTGGAGGGAGTATGACCCACTTGGACACCCTCAGATGTGCAGTTAAAAGCAACATTCCCAGGGAGGACCAGTGTTCCATTCTAAGAGTCGACTCACCAAGTGTTTCCCTTCATTTCAGTAATAATATGAAAGGTGCACAAATCATCGTTGCTGAGCTCTTTCCACAGCACGGAGATGCATACCCTGATGCAGACCTAGACAGAGCTGTGTTTCAAATTAGTGAGAATTTGGTGGATGATTATCCTACATCTGACCCACGATGGGCTGAATCAGTACCTGAAGGTGAGAAGTCTCATGTGTAAAATGGACATTCTGAATGTACAGCCTTAAGAAAGTAAGACTGTTAGTTATACTAACTTTTAAACTCCTTTCCTTTTCACTTTTTTTGTACCAAAGCAGCTAGTTTTCCAAATTCTTCCATCATTCTTCTTCATCAGCTGGAAAATAAGACAAAGGCCCATTCTCTGTTCATTGACTTTCTTCGTCAGGTAGGTTCCTAATGTTCTTGTGTAAATGTGGCAATATAGCATGTGGCACAAGAGTATTTTTATGTACATTTATCTCTATCCAAGGTGGGTCTATTTGGTCGCCTGGGCAATTTCCAAGTACGAGGCATACCAATGGCAACTCGGTGGTTACTCTGTGAACATGCAGAAAAGTTAGCGGCAGCCATTGCTCTCAAGAACCATCACTACAGATTGCCAGATGTGGTCAATGCTGCAATAGAGACCGCTTTGATGAAAAGAGAAGACGACGTTCCGTCAAGTCTAACTCCTGCAGATGTTTTCTTCAGAGAGGTGATATAAAGAAATAATTTATCTACAACCACATCTCTCGTTTTCTGTGTGAATGGCATTTCCTAATAAAATGCATGAGAATCCATGCAACATTCTAGATTTCTTCTTTTAGATCCATACTTTGGGACGGGGGTGGGAACATGAATACTTTTAGGAAAGTGCCTGATGAAAATCTCCCATGCTTATGGATCCATTTTAAGAATGAAAATTAAATGGCAGAAAAGCCATTTATGAGATTCACAGAGCAATCTAAGCTCCCGGCTGAGAGCAGATGCTCTACCACCACACCTGAAGCCTTTCTGCTCACACATGGCAGGAGGAGAGGTTTTGTTTTTCCAGCTCCAGGCTAGCACTTCTAGTGCCTGTGGTAGCTTCCTGTGATAGCTAGTAGATCATTGTATCCCCAGCCTTCAGCATCAGGGTGTTTGGTTGGGTGTATGAATGTGCTTTTAACGTGCTAAGTGAAACACTTAAACTGGTCAGTGCATAAAATATCAGGCTGAATCATTGCTTTTATACCTGATCAGCAGTGTTAATTGTCAGTGTTCCTCCTTCTTTTCTGTTTTTCAGGTGTCACAGATAGATACCATTTTTGAATGCTTACTGGAAAAGGAGAAGCAAGTCTTGAAGGATATGTCAGTTCAATCTGAGGAATGGTCTGAAATAGTCGTCAATGTAAACAATATCATAAAGGTATTACATTTCAAAAATTAAGTAACGGTAAAAAGTCCACGACCTAGGAAACTGGATGTAATGCACTCAGCTAAATGTTTTAAAGCCCCATTTGATTTCATAGCTTAAATCCTTCTAATTACAATAAATGAAATTTGAAAAGGAGATCATACACTAATTTAGGGTTTTAATAAGAAGTGGGAGGTTGGACAGCTTTAGATTACATGTTGCAGTAAAATGAAAATGAAGGACAGTATTGTTGATTTCCCAAAATATCTTCCCATCAGATGAAAACAGAAAATTGCAGTAACAGTAAAATAACTGGTTATTCTCACTACCCATAGGAAACTACCCAGAATAAAGGAGGGGAAAATACAGGGTGGCTTGGAATCATAATACAGCATACAGAAATGTAAAATGTAATAATACTAAAAAATGATGAATGCTAATATATAGATGACACTCCCTCAAAATCCTGTGTTTGGTGTCAGGGAAGAGTTAGAAGTTTTCAGTTTATCAGAGGGAGAAAGCATTCCCCAAGGGGGGAAGGAGAGCAGTGAAGCTAATAGAAGGGAGCAAGAGGAACAACAGGGAGGGACAGGCTGTTCACAGGAAAGGCAAGGGTTAAGTTCTAGCTCAGATTCAGAGAAGGGGAGATACAGGCCAGCTCTAGCCAGGAGGGTAGGAAAAAGAGCGGGAAAGCGAAGGGAAGGGCGCCTTCGCCATTTTGAGGGTGGCTGGTTACGGAGAAGCAGAGCTCAGAAGGTATCTGAAAGAAGTGACTCTGAGGAATAATAGTTAAGAACTGTTTATAAGATTATTTTGTTAATACGCAATAAAAAGTTATAAAAGAACAAGAAGCGTTTGTGTGGTGATCTGAAGAGGACAACGACCAGTCCTGACATTTGGTAACGTCCTATGTTTTCTGTGTCAATATTCTCTAGGATATGCTGCAAGCTGCTATCCAAGATCGCCAGTCCAAAGCTGCTTTATATAAAATAAGAGAGCCTCCCGAAATGGAACCAGAATATGTTCCATGGACAGGTGAGAATAGAGAAAATCTTATATAAATGGTTTTGTAACACAGTATTTCTCTTTCTACATAAAATCCACTGAAGAGTACTTTATTAGCCTTTCAAATTGTTGCCCTTGCTCTTAAATTTCTAACTCAATAGTGCCATGTTTCATAAATACCTCACTGGTTTTCTTGAACATAAATGTTACATTTTTAGTGTTTAAATATTTCTGTTTATTATATCCTCATCCTGAATGTCTGGGCTAACATGCTTGCCTGCTTATCATCATTATGGCTTATGTAAGGCCATTACTGCTGTCTGTGCATTCAAACATAAGCATTTATTTACTGGTGCAGATAACATTAGGAGGCTAGTAGTGCTGTTAACCTTTAAGATGGTTGCCCGGGAAACTGATGTCAAAACTTACTTGAATTAAATTGTGATTTTATCCTATTGTTTCAAAAGTTTTCAGATTATTTCATGAGGGGAAAGGTAGGCATGAGGGCATACTTGACACTGAGCTCAAGCAGTTGTCTTTTCTTCTCAGCCATAGCCTTGGCTCTGCTAGGATTGTTAATGTGGACACTTTTCTTTTTCTGCTGTGCAGTGCTGCTGTTCCACTAAGACTATGGCTGGGGGTTGCTGCTTTGCTATGGAAAGTAGATACGTTTACTTTTTAACAGCCTCTTGTGTCTAACTTCCCCTTGGTATACTATCATATGTCATTTTTCAAATTCCATATGCCAAATATAATATGCCTTAATATTTCATTTTCCGGTCTTCTCAAGCATCCGTTGGTGTGCGAACGACTATAATACAGCAACATGAAATCATTCTGAAGAAGGTCTATCCTCAGGTTAACAGTAAGCTTCGTAGCATAGTGACAGAACAGCTGGTGGCACTTCTAGATTGCTTTCTGGATGGTTACGTTTCTCAGCTTAAATCTGTGGACCGGCCAGAGTACCAAGAACGCTATAACAGTCTGGAAATGGAATACATGCAGAAAAGATCTGAACTGTTGTCACCACTACGTAAGTGCTGAGGTTATTATACAGGGTGCCATTTAAGTCTCTGCCATGGGTGTAGGAAAGCAGGGGAATAAGGAAATGCTCTTCTCCTTTCTTTTCTTCTTTCCAATAATGTTTGCCTATTTTTTGCTTTCAGAGCAGAGTTTTCTTTGTAATGTCAAGTCAAAAATGTGGATTAGAATATTTCAACAACATTTCACAGTGTGCCGTTAGGTTCTTAGTTTTTCGATTCTAGGCAATGTTGAGTTGCTTTTTCTTAAGGGGAAGATAATTTTCAAGGAATTATTAATGAATGAACGTGTGCTTGTATTATTGTCAGAACCTAATCCTTTGCTTAGGAGTTCTTCCCTGGCACCTTCTCCATGCTAGAGTTTGGCTTGTCAGGAATTAGTCGGGCCCCCTCTGCCCTAACATTAACTTTTCCCTTACTCCTCAGTTATAAGGAACTTTGAAGCCCCCCTGCCAAAAGCTGTGTCTCCCTAGGTTGTTCCTCATCTGTCTTAGCAGGCTCCACTGCAGGCAGGAGAAATGGTGTGTTTTGTCTGACTGCAGGCTTGCTTCCCAGCCATTCTCCAGCAGCAAGCTCTGCTTACTGAGGTCTTGATCCTGCATCCATGCAGGTGGAAAACACAGCGGGCAATACGGTGGTCCCTGGTGGTTCAAAGCTCTTCTGTAGGAGAAAAATTGTATTGTCCTGCTACTCCATTATTTGTTGCTGGGGAGAATACAGTACCCACCTTCACTCACAGGAACCAAATCCTATTGGTTGAATCAAATTGTCCCCCCACTGACTCTTTGATGTAGCATAGTCTTTCAACTTAATAATACAGAGCCTATGATCTTTCTAATGGCATGTGGAGTATACCCCTTGCAAATTGCTCTAACTTCTTTATAGTTTTTGAAAACAATTATCTAGAGGCAAAATGCCCTTGAAAGCCACACTCATTGATCTTTTTTTTTTTTAATGGCCATGTTTTTATTGTGGGCGTTTTTCCTTGTTTGTTTTTCTTCAGTTTCTCTTGGACAGTACCAGCTGGCTGCCGCTCTAGCAGAAAAATACTGTGACTTTGACATATTGGTACAATTGTGTGAGCAGACTGATAACCAGACCAGATTGCAACGTTACATGACACAGTTTGCTGATCAGGTAATGTTCTTTATTTACTCCAAACAACAGGCTGTTAAGTAAGTTTATATTGTAGGAGAAAGCTCAGAATTGCTGTTGGGTTATTTTTCAGAATTATGTTAGTACAGATTTCTTTTTCTGTTAAGCAGCTATCTTATTACACATACAGATAGTGACTATCCAAGAGCCTCATAAGTTACAGAGAAAATAACCAGGCTTAGCCATTAGGTGGCTGCATCAGGCAACAGACGCTGGGGGAGAATTGAGTTGTTGGAGAACAGAACTCTGGGTGCTCCATGGCTTATGTGTTGCAGTGAGTTTCATCTGTCAATCTGGTCAACTTTGGTATATGGAATGGTGAAGGGGACCCCATTGTAAACAGCTATTTCTTCACGGATGTGCGAAACAAGTGATAGAACTTTTATAAATCTTTTCTATGCTGGAATGTTTAAACTTGTCCCATTTGGTAAAGATGTTTACATTTTTAGATTATTATTTTTAACACAAGTTGCAGTCTTGCAAGCTTGACCGCATTCTTGCTACTTTTAGAATTTTTCAGATTTCCTCTTCCGTTGGTATTTGGAAAAAGGAAAACGGGGAAAGCTGTTATCACAGCCCATTGCTCAGCATGGCCAGTTGGCTAGCTTCTTACAAGCTCATGAGCAACTCAGCTGGCTACACGACATCAACAGCAATGATTTTGAAAAGGTAAGGCTTTATAAAAAAAAGCAAAGTATTTGTAATGGGTAGTTGCTCTGTCCTCGGTAGAGACCCCTTGCAGAGCTAGAGAATGTGACTGACTGTACACAGGTACCCCACTTTGTTAATCTAAGGAACAAGTGGAGACCTCTATGTATTTGCAACTACCATTTTAGTGGGATTCTGCAAGCAGAACAGCTTTTCCTGACTTGGCGCAAGTTACATGCACAACAAAATAAAACTGAAATTCAGCAGTGTGCCTCTGATAGTGCATAGCTTTGTTCAGCATCTCGTACGAAGACCTGCACCGCTTCCCACAATGTGTGCTAGCACAATGCATTGCATATCCTTTTGCCTTCTGCTGTGTTGTGCTGAGTTTTCCAATAGTTTTTCCACAACAGTTTGTAGAACAACACTGTTATCAGAGTTTTATTCTGTTCCTGTGTATCTCTGGCTCTTACCCCATGTAGAGTAAAAATAATATGCATAGGAGGCAATTCTGTTCTTTGAAATCTTGACACAGAGGTAATTTGTAATCTCATCAAATATTTCTAGAACTTAATTGACCTAGCATTCTGTAGTTTTCTTTCTTCACTGAGGTTATTCTGATAGCTTTGTAAATATTAAGCTGTTGGGTCCAAGTTAGACAAATGAATGTCTTTGTTTTGTTTTATTTGTTAAGAAGTGCAAAATATAACTTAACTTTTTTTTAAAAAAAAATCTTCCCAGCCTAAATACTGGACAAGTTATAAAATCAGATATTTTAGCAAGCAACTGTTTTTGTAATATCTTTCCTCTTTTCCTTTTTCTTATTCTGGTAGATCCAGTCACTATTTTAGTGAGTTTCTCTTCTTTCTTAGCATTATAATTTCAGGAGGCGACCATTTCGTACAGGGTTTCTACTCCTGGTCCCCATGAGAGCCAGTGGAATGAGCATCAACCTGCCCCAATACACCCCCATTCTGCCTTCTTCCTGGTCCAAAAGGACTCACACATTGGTGATTGCATGTCAATTGGATGTGCCTAAAATGGTCACCACCATTCACAATACTGGGGTGTGAATTCTCTTTAGAGCTTTGTTTGAAGAAACATAATAGAAATATTTACCTGAAATCAATGTATTCCTAAAATACAATTTCTTCATAATAGACTTGCTTTGATACCATTTCTATTATCAGTGACTTTTAACGTGTGTCCTGTAGTGCAGCTGTTTAACATCTTCCCTATCTTGCCTTTTGCATGTTGTTATTCTCAGAGTTATGTAAAATTGTTCACTGTAGAAGAAAATTCTCCTTGGCCATATCAGAATTTGAACATGTTTATGAAATAATAACAATATATAATCATCATGCAAATTACTAATGTCCCTGTTTTGTGTGTGTGTGTGTGTGTGTGTGTGTGTGTGTGTAAATAAACTTACATGTTGAGCTTTATGTCACTTGAAATATTAAAAGTATTTTTTGTCAATGTTAGGCTAACCGAACACTGCAGAATTTAGCAAATACAGAAACTCGGTACTTTGCAAAGAAGAAAACTCTTCTTGGCCTGTGTAAACTGTCTCTACTGGCTTCTGATGTATCAGAAGTGATGCAGAACGAGAAAATTGAAGGTACTATTTTTTCCATTGTAAAGTTTAAAGTAAGCTTTCTTTATATGGAGATACCCCTTAATTTATTAGATCTACAAGGTCAGTTGTGATCCCAGCAGTTTGGTGGTTGAGACACCAATGACAGAGCTTTAGTTTCCAAAGCAGTTTGTCAATTCCCCACTGAAATTCTTGGCTGCCACACACAACAAATTAATACAGGTATCTATGAACGATTACTGTTGTGGTTGGAATGTAAAAGTTTTCCATCTTTCTGATGTTGCTCCAGTAAGGTGTGCAGCACTTGAAGTAACGGGTTAATTCAGTGGGTGATGATGCTTAGCTAGTAGATGACACCACCTTGTAATGTAACTATAATGTGTATATTTGCTTTTTAAACAACGTTGAGAATGATCACTAGGATATTAAGGAATTTTCCATAGAACTTTGGTGCAGAAATGTGGGGGGGGAGCAGGTCCGCTGTCATAAAAACGTGTCATTTTTGCTGCCTGCTTTCAACATGATTATCAATAACTTGGGAGGTAGCACATGGCAAGGGCTGTCATTTACAAGTCTTTCTGAATACATGGACAGAATTCCCTCCCTTGGGATCTTGTAGGTAAACTTCCCACCACTTTTAGGGGTGGTGGTGGCCTTTATGTTCTATGCTAGAGGTCAGAAAATAAAAGCTTCTTGTCAAAATCCTCCCTCCAACCAGCCATCCAGTTGTTTGCCAAGAAGTGAAGGGAATTTGTAGCAAGTGGTCTGTCTGTCTGGCTACTAAACATACTGGCAGGTTACAGGTGGAGGTAGAGTTACTGGTCTTCAGGCTCACTGAAAACCTTGAGCGTGATGGAATATTCATAATTAGGTAAATAATACTTTCTTTGTACTCGGGAATTATAGTCGTTTGTGCTATGCTTTTTATTTCATGTATACAAGAAATTACTGAACAAGAGCGTTTTCTGCTACACCAAGAGACTCTACCTGAGCAGCTGCTGGATGAGAAAAAATTTAATCTCAATGAAATGCCAGTGTTAAGTGCTCCACAGCTGATTGAGGTATGTACTATTAAGTGTCCTACCAGTATTGAATTTCTGAGCTACTCTGTCGAAAGACTCTTCTCTAATGTGGTTTTGTGTTCCTGAATAATATTGGGTAAAATGACTGGATGAAAATGGGTCTGACCCCAGCAGACAACTCGGTAGCCCCATGGCATCACTGTGGCATCACAATTGACGGGTGAATTGCCACGCTCACCGGTCAAAATCACTTGTGCTTACAGTGCTCTTTGCAGCAGTCTTTCTTCATCACTGTGTGATGGAGCAGTCTTTCAGAGCCGATGTCTCCATAAAGCAGACATCAGCTCTGGCAGGGACTGCTCCATTGTGCAGCAGTGCTTTCACTGCCTGCTCAAGGCTGAGCTTTTTTAGAGATTGAAGGAATCAGTGGAGGTGGGCTGTCCAAGAAGGTCCTGTCTATCAGATGACATCACTAGTGATGGCAGTAGATGGGCATGGTTTGGAGAAAATGGGCTCTTGGCTCAAATTCGACCCCCTGGCAGGCCCAGATTGGCCCATGTGCTGGAACTTCCACACCCCAGGGAGGGAGGGATGGCTAGAAAATTCGTGTGTTAGATACTGTTCTTGTGATAGATACTGAGTGCCCCGCCTTGCTTGAGTGCTTTCTGCTGCCACAGAGTCACTATTAGATACAGCCCAATGAAGCTGCCCTGAGTCTGTCCTGACTTCTTTGTATTACAAATCTTAGTGACCTCGCCAACACAATCAAAATAAATTCAGGAAATTTTGGTAGGGAGTCTGCTGTGCAGTTTGAGTCAAAAGAGTTAATTTTCAGGGCCAACATACCTCATATGTTTGCTGTGATGAAATGGGGAGCAAACCATGTATAATGCTCTCAGCTCCTTGGATGAATGGTGGTGTTTGGGTTAAATTATTTTGTGCCTCAATTACCAGGAACGTATCCTGTTTCAGATGAGTTGGTTGTACTCTTCCATAGACGTTGTCCTCTGCCACCATATCCAGATGCCTTATGCAGTGGGTTTTGATTATACACACAGTTCATGGGTTATTAGAGCACTAATCTCTGCTTGCTTTGTGGCAAGATCTGTGACTAGGAATGTTCAGCAAATCCACTTACACTTTCTTGATGATAGTCGGAGACTGGGACACCATTGACCTAAGCTTATAAACAAGTTTCTTGGTAAATACACTTTTTAGTCCCTTGAATGAAGGAAACCAGAAGGATAGACAGGTGTGGCAAATTGTCTGCATATGTTTTTATGAATGAAAACCCCTAGTAAAAGTATTACATATATAAGGGCTTTTTTCCTTTTCTGCCTCCGCTTTCCACGAAGTCCATCCTGGGAGGCAAACAGGAGTCCAAATGTTTTGGTGTTTAGGCATTACAATGGTATTACAGAAGAAGTCTCTGTAAGCAGAAAGGGGGGAGGAGTTTCTTTAACAGCTGTGCTAAAGCCAGGCAGCTCTGATGCCCCCTAATAATCTTCCAGCCTGGATCACTGCCACACCCTGCTTTTAATTTCTTCTATCAGCAAGGCCTTTCCTTTCTGCCCTGGTGTCATTCAAGTTTAGAATTTTTTTTTTTTAAAGAAACAGCTATAATCTGAACAAAGCTGCTGATTGTGCTGAACCATAGCTTAACTTGTGTGACCGCAACCATACTTTTGGATCTTATTTCATACAGTCCCACAACTTACAGACATTTAGCTCGTGTACATCCAGCTTTATGTTCTTGGCAAATAATAATAATAAATAGACGGGGGGTGGGGGAGTCTTTGGCAATCCCACCCACCATTGCACCCAATGTTTTGTGATTATAAGCAATTTTGGCTTTAGGTGTGATCCCCAGAACGTAACCCCCATGTCAGTTGAGGGCTTACTCTATTAAAGTAAATATGCATGTCTCCTTTGCAGGTATTTATCTTTCCAGAATATTGCAGATGATTTTTTATTTTTATTTTTTGCACATAGGAAGCTGTCTTGTACTGAATTAGACCCTCGGTCCGTCTAGCTCATTGTTTTCAGACAGAGGTCTTTCCCAGCCCTGCCTGGAAATGCTGGGATTGGACCTCGAGCCTCCTGCGGCCCAAACAGATGCTTTGCCACTGAGCTCTTCTATAACAGAGTACTTATTTGTGGAACTATGTTCCTACCACAATAGGCTAGGAATGTCAAAGCCTTAAATGGTTTGTAAATTTGAGCCTATCATATAGCAACCTTATAGGCAGTGTAATCTTTCCATTGTAATATTGGTGGAATGCCTTTCTAAAACCCCGACTCTCTTCCTTACTATAAAAATGCCTACAGCTGAATGAAGGCATATTTCAGTCAACAGTCACATGAGTTAGAATCCAGGGTGGTCTTCCCACAAGGAGTTCTTAACAAGATCAGTTACACTGTTTTGGAGTCTAAAAATAATGTTGTCCTTCCATCTTTCATACAATAGTTGTACATATCCCCTGAGAACAGAAGGGCTAATGAATATGACTTCAAGAAGGCACTCGATCTGCTGGAGTATATTGATGAGGTATGAAAATGAATGAGTTTTGGTGATCTCTGAACCAGGATGTTTTTCAGTCTAACTGAAGTCCCCTCCCCCACCTGTAAAAAAATAAACAAACATAACCTCTTATTTCTCAGCTACCAAAATACTAAAGTCCCATCTAATACCAACTGCGTGACTTATTGGCCATCTTTTAAAACAATAATGGAGGGCTAAACCTGTGAAAACATAAAAACTGAAGACTGTGACTCAGTTTTAGTGATGCCATCAGTCAAATATCAGTTCGTATCAGAATGAGAAATTGATCATTTCCCACCTACCTTCTTTTTAGTTATTGATGTCGCTACCCCAACTGGTATCCTTGTCGGGATCTAGATTCATGATATAGTAATGTCCCAGGACCTCTTCTCAGTCCTCCGCCTGCCCCTGTGTTAGGTTTTATTTTATTAATATTTCTATTAAAATATTTCTGACCCATTCTGTATCACTTGATCCCAGCCAAATTGACACTTTCCCTCTCACAAAAACTGAACTGCAAACTGTTAAGTGCTCTGGGTCACATTCTGTGGCATCAGACCAGGTCTGCTCATTTCCCTAAGCACAATAATATACTGATCACCTTAGAAGAGCTTACATGTATGATTACATATCTGTATGGACATTGTGGGTCATGCAAAACTGAGAACCTCTCTGAAGGTCCATTGTTCTTTCTGATCTGTTCTTGTTTAGAAAGCACATGGCTTTGCATCTTCTTGCTTGCCCACTTCATCCTGCCACAGTTTTCCCAGTCTGGTATTTCTGTCTGTGGCCAAGAGGAAAAACATTTTTTATTCTTGTTCTTAAGAGACTCTTGTGCAAAGTCTCTATATGCTTGGCTATGCTGGAATAAAAGGCATATTTTAATAAATAAAAGGCATAAATGAAGTCTTTTTTATGTAGATTCCCCTCCTTTCCCCATCAAGTCATAATCCATTTTCAGACATACTTCAAAAAGCTATTTTCTGGCCCATACCCTTGAAAATTGTCCCTCTTTCTTACTTCTGGTCATGTTTTTAGCTTGTGAACTATTGAATTTAGATATAATCACAATGCATAATGTGTGTTTCTCTAAAATCTCCAATGCAATTTAATATTTATTTTCTTTCTTTTTTTCCTTTCAATGAAGGATGAGGAAGTGGACATAAATGATCTTAAACTTAAAATACTTTGCAAAGCTCTTTTAAGAGATAGGTAAGCAATCTATTTATTTGTTTGTTTAAAGCATTTTTGTCCCCACTTTTTGGCTGTAAAGAATGCAGCTCACATAAACTCAATAACAAAGACAGGTCCTACATGTAGGCTTACAGTCTAAAAGACATAACACAAAAGGAAAATGTGATGACAGAGGAAGGGGAAAATAAGCAAACTCAGGTCTTTAATTTACAACAACTATTTTATAACAATCAAACCAGCTTGAATGGAAACAATTAGGGAGAGGAGAAAAATAGAACTCAAATAGAAGAGCTGATTAAGTGGTCCTTCTTCCTATCTCTCCCTTTTTTCTGTAGCCATTGTATAAAAACTTATTAGTACACTTAATATTCTGTTAAAATTTGTAGTTTTCCCAGCTGCTTGTACCAGATTGAATATTTTCTTCGAAACATATTTATGTCACACTTTATCATATCAGATTTCAGGGTGTTGCACAGCAGGGGAGGGCAGACTTGAGGCTTGCAGGATCTACTTTGTGTGTTACTGGAACCCTGAGATCCACCGACCGGAACAAGGTGTAAAAGACATGAGTTTAGAATTGAAGAATACATTGCCTCCAAGCAGCTGTTGAGGACAGGGATTTGAGTATTAGAAGTGAGGCTGAGCTCACAATCTTTCCATACAAAAATCTATTCCTAGTTACCAAGGTTCCCCCCCCCAGGGGGTTATTTTGTTGTGTTATTGTTAAACAGGTTGGAGTCAAAAATCCTTGCTAATCTATTGCAGATCACCCAGAGATCTACCAGAAAATTCTGGTCTACCTTCTGCCCACCCCTGGTGTACAGCATAAAACAAGATAGCAGATAAAACTTTTAAGTGACTACAATATTATTGGTTAAATCAGTAAATCATAGCAGTGTGGGTGCCAGGCAAAATTCTTAAGGGAGAGCATTCCACAACCAGGGCATCACTGCAAAGAATGCCGAGACTGTCCCTTGATGAGCTTACGTTTAATTGAGGAGGTGCATGTCAAAGGGTCTTGGTAAATGATGATAAAGAACAAGTTAATATGGGGTGTGGTGCCTCTCAAATTATACTAGCAGGTTGTATAGCTACGGGGAAGATGCACTTTAGACACAACTGTTCTCTATTGAAAACACATCCATAATAGGTTGTCTGTGTCGGCTCATGATTTGTGTCTCTCCAAACAAATTTTGTCCTTACGTTTTACTACTCCTGGTTGGTTGGGGTGAACAAACCATCAGCCTGGGTTTGGACAAGGTGACAAGCCAGGCCATAGTTTGTTTCCCAGCAGGAAGCAGGAAGCAGAAAGACTGCAACTTCAGTAGTATGCAAGTGCACACTACACATTCACAGTAAACCATAGTTTAATATGATGTGTGAACCTGGTCATCCTCAGTAGCCCTCAGAGAAGCTAATAATTCCCCCCTGTTACAGATGGGGGGGCTAAATTAAGATTACCTAAGGATCCCCAACAGGTTTTGGCAGGGATGAGACTTGAACTGTGGGCAACTAGAATCTCCTAACTATTATGCCAAGCCAGCTTTTTTTGGTTCTCTGGCCAACGGCACAGCAGTGGTACATTTCTTTTACACTTCCGATGATTGATGATTTCATTTTCTTCATGGTAATATGCTACATTATGGGTAGTAAACCTTTCCCAGCCCTAGAGGCACTTTCCATCATGGGGGAATCTGGAGGAACCACAGGCCAGTAGTGGGCGGGGTCAAAATATCTTTCTCCATTGACAGCTTGCTTGTGTTCCATACTACATGCTTCGAAATAGGCTTCTTTCTCTAAGGGCACAACATGGAAACACAGCAGGCTTCCGATAGAGAGAGAGATTTATTTCTCCCTCAGCAGCAGGCCTCTGCAGCAGTTCCCCCCCCCTTTCCTGCAACTCAGCCGTCACTGATCACTTGGGCACCAGGGGTGAGAACCTGGGTTTCATGACCTGCCACACCTCACTACTTAGCTGGTTGGCAGAAACAACCAAGTAGTGGGGAAATGGCGCTGCAGTGTGGGCAGGGCATGGGAGGAGAGGCCAGTGGGCCAAAGAGAGTGCCCCAGGAGGCTGTGTGTGCCCATTCTACATGTTCCATTTAAGGAATTGCCTGCAGTTACAATAGCATTTGAACTAAATGTTATTGGCTCTAAATCAAGAGATAGTTGAAGGTGTTTTTTTTGTATTTGTGTCAGGTGGTGACATGGAATGTTTAGGATTTTGGAGTTTATTATTTCTCCTACTATACTAAGAACAATTTAAGGATTCACTGAACAGGGATCACTATGCACAAATAGTATATAAACTCTGAGCGAACCAAGTTAAATATAAATCTGTCAAGGTTTGATATCCAAGTTGGCAGCCGAAACATTTGTTGGAAACTGATCTTCATTTGAATAGCATGTTTAGCATTTCAATAGATATGCCCAATTGATTGAGCTTTAGATAAAATAGCTATGCAGGAATAATCCTTATTCATGAGAATATGTCATCTTGAGTTTTGATGCATCTTCAAATCATTGCATTGGACACTTTGAACTACCTGTTCTTCAGGAATGTGCATAATTGTGCATAATCCTTTATGCATCCCTGCTTCATAGCTATATATGGCAACTGAATTCTTGGGTAGTACCCTGAGGCTTGTGGGGAACACTTGGTGACTTCCTTATATGGTAGTGGACTGTGTTTCTCTCTTACATTTTGTGCCCTCCTGATGAAGGTGAAGTAGCGAATAGAAATGCAAAGGAAGTTGTAGGGAAATAGATCCTTTTCCCAGCATGCATAGTTGTTTAACGCATCCATTTTCACCTGCCTAGGAAATTCTTGAAGTAAATGGTAGTGGCAAGGGAAATTACGGAAGGTCTTCTTTTGACAATGCTTTTAAAAATGCATTACTGAAAGACATGCTAAATGGATTTATTGATTGTATTGAAATGGAACTCTAAACATGATTTCAGAGTTCTCTTGGTCCAGCATCCTGCAAATGAGACACTTCTGAAAACCTGCTTATAGGGCAAATTAAGGCTGATAGTTGAGTTAATCTGCTAATAGGACATTTCCTCTGTTGACAATGTTTTGGAGCATGGATGCTGTTTGCATAATGCAACAACACCGAATCGGAAGGTATATTGAAATAAAAAGCTGGTTGCACACCATTTCTAATACTTGATAAGTCTCTTTCTGTGGCATAGGTCACTCTGAAAAATTGTTTGCTAATCCCACTACAGGGGACAGCCCAGTACTAACACCTCTATGTATATATCCTGCAGTGTTTGGAAGTGTAGCTTATTAGTTGTAAAAAATAAAAATTATCCATAGTGAGGCACATATAATTATTATTTTTTACTTTAATCTTTGTCAAGTAGCGTATACATTTTAGCATTCTTAATACTGTACGGCCTTGAAAGATGTGAAATTGAGTAAAGGATACACAAATAATCAAAATACACACAAAGTGACACTGGGGATTCTGATTTAATACTGTATATATTTGTTTTTTAATATATATATTCTATTTGTACTAACTTTTATTTTTTGGTTACAGGTGGTGTAGTTCAGAAGGCAAAGATGATCCAATTGAAGCATCTAAAGACAGCATATTTGTGAAAATTCTACAAAAGCTGTTCAAAGAAGGTAGATATTATTGTGTGAAATATGCTCAGAAATAGGTTTTTGTGAGTTCTCTGCTTTACATATATTTACATCAAATGGCGTTAATATCATTAGTAGTCAAGATATAAATACAGCAGGCAAAATTGAAAATAAGGCATGGTTTGCTAAGGGCAGAAGGGATTTGCCAAATGTGGTTTGAAAATAAAACTTACCCATTGATGATAGTGCTTCGAAAAATTATCACTGTATCCCGGGCCTAGACAAGTTATTCTGAAATGTAGGTACGCATTTCAATGATCACTCAATGTTTGCAGTTTACAGTAGCTAATAACTTCTTTCTGTTTTAGGAATTCAGCTCAGCGAATATCTACCTGGGGTAAAAGACTTAATGCAAGCAGATGAACTTGAACACTTAACATGCAAACCGTACTTAGAATTTGTACTTAAAGCAAATTACGAACTTTATGTCTATAGGCAGACCTGAGAGAATTCTGAATTTTAGAAAGACCATTTCTAAAGAATGAACTTTTTGTACACTTTTTTTTTTTTTGGCAATAAAATCTTTGTTAACTAAGAACATGTCCGTCTTTAAAATGGTAAAGAATTCATTAAGTATCTAGAAGGTTTGGTAGCCTTTCCATCTGACAAAGACAAAAAATTACAAAGCTTAAGAAAACTGTTCTGTGCACTCTCAAGATAAGCTTTAAAACATGGTTTGGAACAGACATCTCCTCTTGCTTCAGTAGTCCAACTTCTGACTTGTGCTCTACTTCTGTAAGTAAATGAATATAATCCATCCCATTTTCAATCTTATCCTGAAGAATGCTTTTTATTCAGTTACAAACACACTGCAGGCCCACAGATTATTTTATACATAAATAATGAAAGTTTTGGTGCTCACCACATTGCGGTATCACGTTCTACTACCATCTAGGTAATGGCATGAAGACTAGAAAGCTGTTCTCTGCCTGCCTCTCTTGGAAGAGTCTCTTCTCTGTTTTATACCAGGCTGTTTTGAATTGCTGGGTTGCTGTACAATCCACAGAATTTATACATTCTAATGCTTAAAAGAGTAGATAGCTAACTTTATTAGTCTTAGTGGCTTTAATCTGACAAATGTCACGGAGAATCTTTCTTACAGACTGCTAAGCATGCACAGATTGACTGCAAAGCAACTTGCCTCCCCACACATTTTACTTTATGCCTTGGCTAAATGCCTATTAGAAGAACTTGATCCAACAGCTGAGAAGGTCATAAGTTAAATCAGTTGAAGAGAGTCCAATTTCTAGTTTTAAAAGCCCTGCTATCATTCCATGGCTTCCCTTCTTGCTGTGCTAATACGGCGCTAAGAGTGGAGGAGCTGAATGTGTTCGGAAAAATAGACTTATCTGGACATGTTCAAACCAATGTAGAAAAGAAATGCATTAGCACCACTGGAAATAGATCCAAAGTTCTGCATAGCAGAGAGGGGCTCACTGTACTTGATAGCAAGAATTAAGCAGCGTATCTTGGGTATTATCTAGAGAATAATGGAGTTAAAAATATGACTTAAAATGGATAGTGATAAAATGAAGCCATTTCTCTGCCTAGACTTTACTGCTTGGCTTTGTGTCTAGTAATATGGACTGAAGGTTCTGCTAGAATTTTCCTCCCGTTGTCTCTAAAACCCACTTAGCTTGCTTTGTTGTATTTAACACTGACGAGTGCTGCTTAACCCTCATCTGCTGGAAATTCTGTTACTGCTGTCTGAAGACCTCGGAGTCAATTGGAGGTTCCGCCATCCCATGTCACTGTTTATTGACCAAAATACATTTGGTGAGAGTATGTTGCTCATAGTTTTCGTAAGAGATAGGCAGTCCCATCCTCTGCAAGTTTACTTAAAAGCAAGTCTCACATGAGCTTACTCCCATGAAGGTGTGCATAGGGTTACAGTCTTCACAAGTGTGAAATCAGGAAGAGTAATTCCATTATGTTTTAGTGCATCACTGTACAATGATTCCAGTGGGGAGTCACCTTGCTTAAAGACCGCAGGGCTAGGGAGTGGATTTTGTTTTAGGGTTTGGCTTCTGTAAGCATGAATCTAGTGAATAGCAATTGCAAGAAGTCACTATGTGATGATAAAATGGGTCATCTGAATATACCCACAGAATACTTTTGGAAGATTTATCAATAATATGAATTCCTCTTACTGGACATTATATGTATTCCTTCAATGTCAATCCACTGATATTACAAAAAAGGGCAACATTTGCAGCACATTATACTGATCAGCTCTACTGAATTGGGGAATTTCATTTCTATAGGATGTTTCAATCGATAAATTCTTTAGCGGAGTGGAAAAGTTGGATTAGTATGTGAGATAACTATCAAACGTGGCAGTTTGTTTTAATGTTGCACCTTACAAATGACTCTTCTGAAAACATCCTATGATTTAAAGCAAGAGGCAAGAGTGTAAAGTTGTTACTTTCATCTAGATAGACTTGAGAACATACAGCAATTTCTCCTATGGAGATCGGCTTTACTCTTACACCAGCTCTCGTTGCTGGAATTTGACCTGCCTTGTCTCTGTTATAGCTGAGTACTAACAAAATATTAGTTTAATCCTTCATGCCTATCTTCCTACATCCTAATCCCTAAGAATGTTTACAACGGAAATGACCACTTGCTTGGAGAGAGCAGAAAAACTGATGTTTAGTCATTTTTTGCATTTAGTTTATATACTGTTGGCATGGATATTTGTAAAAGGACATGCCTCATAAGGCAACAATGTGTCAGAAGTTTGCATAACTCTGAAGATCACAAAGTCTGCTTTTATGTTCTGTAGCTTGGTTGGTATGATCAACGTTAACAATCTGAGTGCAGGTAACAAATTATAATACAGGCAACTCCCCATTTATGCAAGGGTTATGTTCCAAGGCACCGCACGTTTAAGTGAAATAGTGTATATTTGAAATGCCATCGGAAAAGCCTGCAAACACCCCATTCCGCCCCCATCCCTTTTTGTGATGTTTTTTGGTCACTTCCAGGTTCAGTCCAATACACATGCACAGCTGTGACATATTGAAGGTGTGTAAATGGGAGGTTGCCTGTAATCCTGTATGTTAATAGCAACCTCATTTTCTGAGTGTGGATCCCTGTCCAGTAAAATGTCATCACCCATGCTGAAGAAAGGCATTATCAGCCAGCTTGGGAAAATCCCATGGCTTGCCAAAATATAAAAATGGGACTCAATAAAGCTCTGAGCATGGACAGTAGCCACAGGATGCTGGCTGACTTGTGGGAAACGAATGGAACAGGGAATGGGGTGTCTGAGAAGAAGGCACGGCTGGAACCCTAGACAGCAACACTTTCCACTGCAACAGATTCCACTTGTTGCAGGCTCCACATGTTCATTCATTCTTAAGTGCTTGGGGGCGGGGGCGTAATAAGAGGCTGTATAGAATATAGAACTGAGAACCTCCCTGCAAGTTTACAATCTTAAGATTAGAATTCAATACACAACAGGGGATTTATGCATCATGATAAGCTCGGGCCATCCCACATCATGAATCCAAAACTCCAGGGGAGTTGCATCTGTAAGACACCTCAGTAGTGTGCTCTGGGTGCAAGACACTTGCAGGTGTTGCCAAGAACACCCAAAACATGCATAAATGAACAAAATTGGGATTGTGCACCCCAAACTTAGCTTTCGGTCACCCCTGCACCATACATCTACATGTCCAGCAGAGTAGAAGAGGAGGCAGCATATGAACCAATGCACAAGCCACTCTCAAGCATAGTTCTGTAGAAATTAATAATGCACCAGTTTGAGCTGCCCAAATGTGTCTGCTTGAAGTTTGAGCATGCATGCACTGACATGTATTATGACAAACTTGTAAGACTAGATACGTTCAGAAAAAGGTAACTGTAATCTCTTAACAACTGAAATTTAGAGGTTTCTTGTGAGATTCGCATTAATGCTGTTAATATAAAGTAAGTTTGCACAGAATGCTGGTTGGGATGTTTCAAATAACTATATCAAAACATACAGTAAAGAGTTCCACCAGGCTGCAGTTTTATACCCACTCTCTAGAGAATAGACCCCATTTAATTCAGTGGGTATAAAAATATTCTGTGTAGATATATATTGGATGGCACTGTTAGTAATTTAACAAATTTTTGACACACAGACTATGTGATTGCTGCAGGTTTTATCACCTATTCCCTACTCTCGAGATATAGATGCTTCCCAAAATCATGTTCTGGAATGATATGTAATAAAACACATGGGAAAAATTTACTGCTTTTAGTGGTATGGCTCAAGAACTGTGGATTGTATCCAGGTCATCCTGTTCCCACCAGGACTTATTCCCACCATGAGATTTCCCCTTCCTCTTCTCTCACTGTGCACTCTTAATATGCTCCATAGGATCAAGGGAACTCCCCAAAACAGATTTGGGAAGCACACGGGGATTGGAGGGAGGAAGTTCTGTTACACAAGTGGAAGTTCCAGCACCAGCAAAAAGACTTTGTAGGATACAACCCTATTTAAATGTTTCCAGATGTGAACATTTAGAAATAAGTGTCTATTTTACATACAGATTAACACAACTGAAGTGCAGTGGATCATAGCATCACAGTGGAATGCAATTCAGATACATAATCCAACCTAATTAGTGTATATTGTTGTTTAAAGCAGTTTGGGGTATTATCTGGGACACAGATGGCCTCACTTTCTAACCGGAACTACAAATAAAGTGTTGGGTTTTTTAATAGAGAATGAATGTCTTCAGTAAGGTTGAAGGGGATGAAGGTCCAAAGTCCCATACTTCCTTCACTTTGAAAATGCAAAAGTATATATATGTGCATTTCCGTTCTAAAAGACGCATGGGAAATCCTGAATTACTACTATTTTGCCTAACACAAGCACAACTAACCATGCAATGTGCACATATCAAATTAGGCCATGGCATAATTTCAATGAGATTATGGTGTCTTTAAATCTTTCATATTGGGGTGGGGGACTGCAGGGACAGCGTCCCAATGCAGCCCTCCAAGTTTTTCTATCTGATCTCTCCCCCCCCAAATGCCCTCCCCACTAAGACTGTCCCTCGCATGTCCTGCTTGGCACCCTCAAGTGTTTTTGCCTTGAACTCCAATAACACCTTTTGCTTGCCTGCATGGAGAACAGAGGTGTGTCTGTGTCTGTGTCTGTGTCTGTGTGTCTGTGTGTAGAGACTAGCCTACTGTGGTGTGTAGGGATACTGCAGTTGCAAGATTGCATTGAGCAGACAGTAGGACTATAAGATCTCTAAGGTGCCTTACAACTCTATAAGGCTATGATTCCATACCAATTTCCTAGTGAGTCTTTATGATTGTGAAAACAAGTTTAAACAGGCATATGCACAACGGCTGGTGAAATCTCCAACTAGATGTGCTGCAGGGGGAGCTTAGTAGTTGCAATGGAGGCAAGGGACTAGGCTTCAGTGTTCCTTATTGCATTTCACTTGTTGCCTACAACCTGCCAACCTCTGCTATACAGATGCTGTTACCCTCTCAGCAAACCTCTGATTGCTGCAACACGTTACACTTGGGGCTTCCTTTGAAAAGCGTTCAGAAACTACAGCTAGTGCAGAATTCAGCAGCCAATTGTTGACTGGAACCAGGTGGTCAAAGCATACAACACAGTTCTAGTCCAACTGCATTGGCTGTCAGTTTGGGACCCCAATATCTTAAGGACTGCATCTCTCCATCAGAACCTACCCAGATCCTGCTAATACCATCAGAGGTCCGTCTCTGTGTGCCTAACCTCTCCTCTACCACAAGAGGTGTGGTAGGTGGCAAGGCAAGAATTTTTCTGTGTATGTATGTAAAGCAAAACTCAATTAAAATTATTTTAAAAGAATGGGCTTGTCCTGTGTTGTCGCCATTTGTATAATGTGTTTTCCAGGGAAACATGTCTGGCACTGTCATTGTCAACTTTCAGAAGCTAGGCAAAGCATTGTTGTTCACCTAGGCTTTTGTTAAATAGGATCATACTTAGAGTCTGATTTAGGGGTTTTATTTGGAAGGGTAGGTTTTGTCCCAGCAGTATTGTTGGATGAATACTTTTTACATAAAATGTGCACTTTTGTTGCATTTTCTTGATGTATTTGTTTTTTTAAATGCTTGTTAATTTTCTTGCTTTGAGTCACTCTTTGTGTAGAAAGTGACAAATAAATGCTGGTGATGATTGCAATATTCCCATGGTTAGCAAGACCTGGATAAATTAGACAAATGCATTTATTTTTACATAATTTAAAGTTACAGTATTGAGTTGGTTCAATCCTGCCTGCAAAGTTCTTGAAAATAATCAGCGTCTATTCGAAGGGCTGCAAGTATAGCTGTTACTTCCTCTTACTTCTGGCAGGGTGTTTGTACTGTCCTCCTAAGGTATCTGTTCAGTCCAGTCCTCTCCATAAGTGGCTGGTGCCCTGGCTCATCCTAAAGGGGACTGGACTTCCACCCTTTCTCCAATCCCAAAACTGCCATTAACCACCTCCATGACCATAACTAGATATGAATCTCTTTAGATTTTTTTTTTAAAGTCAGTGTACCCAAGCGGTATAAATAGCCTAAAGTGCGGCAGGGCCCATGGTGTATGGTAACTGTTCAGTGTAGTCTGGCAGCTAGCCAGACCCTTAGATATTTATCATCCTCTATATATAAAACTGATTTTGCACAGCATCTTGAATTGTAGAGAAAAAGGTTAGAAGCTCCCCTACCCCAATAACAAATTCCTTTGACGTCTCTCCTGATATGTTTCAGAGCTGATCTTGTACAAGGCTTTCAATAAGCCTTTCTCATACAATCTTGCATGGAAATAGACTTCACTGCACTCCAGTCTACCTGACAGCCCCATTTAAATGGCATATATCTTGAGAACTGGTGTTGCCAGCCAGAAGGGAGAGGCCTAGGTTATCAGCCCAGTTCGGCCATGATTGTCTAGGGCACATCCTAATTCCTCATGTAAAACTGTTCTTCATATGTAAACGTTGGTAAATATTGATTTAGTTCATACAGCTGGAGTTTAATAAACTGTTAATTAGTACAGATTAGACATGGCAATCTATACAAAACTTGCAGTGAAAGATCACATTTCAATATCCACACAGTCCAGTGAGGATAGAGTTATAAAATGGTTTTAAACTTATTCCCTTCAATGTATACTATATATTGTATTTTGTGAATGTGGTCCAACTGATTAGCAACTGATTAACACCTTGAACCAGCCTGCTAATTAATATGTTTTTCCTGTGATACCTCCCTGATCCTAATACTTAGAAGCAAATCACTGATTTCAGTAAAAAAACATCCATCTGATGTCTTTGTTAGTAACGTGGCATTGTTTGCCACTGCAAACACAAGAGGTACAGTAATTCTGGGGTAGACAGAACAGATCAAAAGAGATTTTCTGTATGTGTCCTAATCCAATTTTAAACACTTTCCTGTACAATAAACCCATTTGTTTCCATTCCTGTTCCCAATGTGATCTTAGAATCCTATACTGGAAGAATGCGAGTTTATGAAATGTGCCCTACATCGGATTAAAATTAACCCACAACAAAAGCGTGTGATCTTATGAATGAGCCCTAGACCACAATAATTGATCCTGAATGAAGGGATATGATACAAGAGCTCTAAAAAGTAGCATTAGTCTGAGAAAAAAGGGTGTGCTTGTTTATGTGGTTTCAGACAGGAGAGATGTGTTAGCGGCCGGATTTAAGAAAACGAAAAAACCAAAGTTACACTCCTTAAGGCTGTAATCCTATCACACTAACCAGGGAATGAGTTCCTTCCGAGTAAGCATGCACAAGTTGACCCCAGCCTTGTTCACACCTTGCACCAAACACAGGTACAAGCGTATGTGAAAGAATGTACACGTGAACAATTCGGTACAACTGTTTCCGTATGCAGGTTACGCACTCATTGAATGCAACTGTGAACACCCTTACAGTAAAAAGTACTTGGGTTTAGCACGGGTCCAAACCTATCTTGGGCTCCCTGAACAGCTAAGGCGGCCCTGCTCCGAGTCCTGGCCCGCCCTGACTTACCTGGGAGTAAAGCCTATTGAACAAAGCAGGCCTGTTTGCTGGCCAATTCCCCTTCCCGCTCCGCAGGCGGGACGAGGCTGAGCGAGGGGGGTCCCAGAGCCGCTGCTGGCCAGCTCCTTCCCGGCGCGGCCGAGAGGGAAACGCGGCGGGCTGGACAGGCGCGTAGGCCGCAGCCTCGCCTCCCCTCCCGCCCTCAGCCCCGGGCCGCTTCCTTCCTCCCCATTTTCCTTCCTTCCTTCCTTCCTTCCCGGGGCCTGCCTGCCCGGCACCCCCCTCCCCGAGCCGGGGGCTTCTTTCTCCTTTCAGGGCATGGCGGCTCGGGGGACTATTTGGGACAGGAGCCCTCCTGGCCCGGGGGGCGGAGGAGGTCCCGGCCGGCAGACACTCCTTATACGGCCCGGCCCGTGTTACCTGGGCGCGGGCCAGGCGCTCCTTCTTTGGGCAGCCCCGCGGCAGCGCAAGGGGCCTGGGGGGCTCCGGCCAGGCCGCCCGGGCTCGCTCGGTGCCCGACACCCAAATATGGAGACATTCCTGTGGGTCGGCGGCAAGGGAGGGAAGAGCCCGGCCGGGAGCCTATATAAAACCCACCGGGCTTCCTCGCAAGCCCACCGAGCAGTAAGAGCTGGGAGAAGCAGCAACCGGAGCTAAGAGCCAGGAACCAACCCGAAGGTGAGGAGCGGGCGGGCAAGGGGGATGGATCCGGGCAGGACCACATGATGTGGGGGGAACTCCCAGCCACGCGGCCCGGGGGATACCCGGGAGAGGGAAGGTGGAGACATCGCAAAGCCAGCCCGGAAAGGAGGGAGCCTTCCAACTCCTCTCCGGTGCAAAGCAGAAATGGGCAACGGGGAGCAGAAAACAGCTGCATCCAGCCTTCTCCGCCTGGCGTTCTTCAATTGCCACTGCTATTTTTTTTTAAAAAAAAGTTTTTTTACATTAAATTATAAAAGAGATCCTGCCTGCATCCAGCCTTAGTTTAAACCAACCCGGGAGCAAGCTTTCAATTTATGCATAATCTCTCACTTGGCTTAGGCTGCTACTGAGACTTGTGAAGATTCTGACACACACGCTCATATTGTAAAATGGAATTATCCGTAGTCTGCAGAGTCCCACGGCAAGGATCTCTGAGATGCGGGCTCAGGGTTTGACTCTGCCACCCACGGAACTCTTGTGACTTTCAACAAGTCGCTGCTGGCCACTTGGAGGGGACTCTGAAGGAGAGGGGAGGCTAGAACTGACAGCTGCCAAGTTATAAATTGCGTGGGATGAACAAATCCACTTCTCACTTGGAACATAACTGGTTCCATTGGTATTTATCATTAAATTAGAAGGGCTTTGAAGGATCCAGACCTTTTGTTACCGTGTTTTATATTACTGAATGAATGGTAATTTTACTGTGTGTTAGGCACAGGGTGTTGAGCTACAAAGGACAGGAACCGTTTTATTTGAAGGATGATTTTGGTTATTCTTTTTTCATCCTTTGCTTCCCTAATTCCTGAAGGTTTCATACACAGAGAAAGGGCTTACCCAGTTGGAAGCCTCTGTTACACCAAGCCGGATTCTGTAGGGTGTAGCTAGTCCTGAAGAAAGTCAGGGGTCCCCTTGTCCCCAGGACAAAGGACAATCCTTCATTAGCAGCACTACAGCTCAGAGTGGTTAGTGCTGCCTGGAAGTACAGGTATGCCCAGAAGGTTTCTCAAGGAAGCAAGCCTTCAAGCTTTTCCTTGCAAACCGTATATTCCACAAGGGAAAATATCCCCTATTTTGTGAGCTGTTGCACGCTGTGTTGTGCTGTTCAGATTGTGTGACAAGGTTTGGGTTATCTCCATTGAGATGTAAAATGGACCAACTTTATTCAACTTTGTCACTCTCTGAAAGTGCTAGTCACTTTAGACATGTGTCAAAAGTTTGGGGGTGATGCCTTTGCTAAAGCTCTTCAGCATACTTCTAATTCCAGGTACAAGAGCATAATACCTTGTAATTAGCGTCTTAATATGGGGATGTAGAAGTGGGTGGCCTGCACATGTTTTAAGAGGGAGTTTGATTTAAATTTGATTTTTCAAAGTGTACAGCTCCAACCCTAACCACATTTACTATAGACCAAGTACCACTGAATTCAGTAGAGCTTCCTTATTCAAAATGTGTTGAGTTGCATTGTAAAGCCTAACCTATTACTCTGGAAGTCACTGGAGACAAATGGGACTTCATCCTAAGTAAATGTGATTCAGTTTCTCGACCCCAATAAGTTCATCTAACTGTGCTGAAGATTCAGCTGTTACTTGGTGTTTTAGTTTGCAGATCTTTATTAACAATAAAGTAAGCAGGTAGAAGGGGAACAGAAAATAATCTACTTTGTGGCCAGCGTAAGAACTGCTTTCTCCAGATTGATGGCCTATACTCCCCCACCATGGGGGAGACCCCCCTGTCAGACTTCCATAGATAAGAATTCTGCCTGTAGCCTCTAAGCTTTTGTGAGTGGATGCCTGCTGCCTGGTTGCCTCTTGTGAACTCTTCTTGCTTCTGCTTCATCTCTAGAAAGCCGACACCATGTGTGATGAGGATGAGACCACCGCGCTCGTATGCGACAACGGCTCCGGCCTGGTGAAGGCTGGCTTCGCCGGGGACGATGCCCCCAGGGCTGTGTTCCCCTCCATTGTTGGCCGCCCACGTCATCAGGTATTTTAGCCTCTTCTGCCAGCCATGCCCCTCTCCAGCTATAGGCAGGTTGAGACATGGCAACATCTGTTAGAAAAATTCCCATTCTACTGGACCCTGAGTGGGACTGAGGAAATAATATATATGTGAGATGGGCCACAGCATTTCTCTTTTCTTTCCCCCACTCCCAATTGGACTTCCTAGGATTAGAAAGATTAAGTCTACAATTCTGTTAATTCTTACTTGGGTGTATGTACCACAGAATTCTACAGAATACAAATGTCAATAGAGCTGTGGCATTCAGTTTATGGACTTCCCAGGGGCATGTCTTTTGAAATAGGGATATCAACAAAATGATTGCCCTAGTAAGCATTTTTTATTTGAAATGTGGGGTGTGTCCATCATAGCCTATGAGTTTATACTATCTCTGAAACAGAATAGGAATACATTAAGAGGAAATCAGCTGTTCTTAGCAGTCTGTTACAATGTTCCCCATTTTCCTAAAAAAAGGATAGAGTTTTGTTTGTTGTTCCCCTAAATATATTCTATACAGCTGCTGCTGGGTGTTTCCTTCCTGCACCTTGTACTTTATTCTCTGTTATGAAGGAAAAGTCTTAGGGCCTTGGTAGGAATAGCTTATAGCTCTTTGCTTAGTGTAGAGGACAGCAACAAGATGCTGAGAGCTTTTCCCACTTCCTTCCTAGGGTGTCATGGTGGGTATGGGTCAAAAAGACTCCTACGTAGGGGATGAAGCTCAGAGCAAGAGAGGTATCCTGACCCTGAAGTACCCCATTGAGCATGGCATCATCACCAACTGGGATGACATGGAGAAGATCTGGCATCACACCTTCTACAATGAGCTCCGTGTGGCCCCTGAGGAGCACCCCACCCTGCTCACTGAGGCCCCCCTCAACCCCAAGGCCAACCGTGAAAAGATGACCCAAATCATGTTTGAGACCTTCAACGTCCCTGCCATGTATGTGGCTATCCAGGCTGTGCTGTCCCTCTACGCTTCTGGCCGTACCACTGGTGAGTGACAGGACCAGAAATGGAGAAGAGAAAAGGAAGGATGTCCAGGGAACACTGCGAGTCCAAGCAGAGGGGGAGAGAGAGAGACAGATACTTGTAATCCAACTACAATAGGGGGTGCCCAGCCACTGATGTGGGTTTAGGTACACAGGAAACTGCCTTGTGCCACTAGCTCTTCTCGGTTAGTATCATCTGTGAGAACAAGATGCTGGACCAGATGGGCCTTTGGCCTGATCCAACAGAGCTCTCTTGATGTTCTTACATAGACTGGCATCAGGATAACAGTCATTGTACAGTAGTCTGCTGCTACAGTAGTCTGCTGCTGAGTCTCCTACATGCCTTTACTGGCACTAAGACCGTCAAGAAAAGGAAGAACCTAGCCACTGGCATGAACTGTTCAGTGATGGAGGCCCCCTACACACCCAGCCATTAGCTAGGATGCCCACTAAGGAGGGAGAACACTTGTCTGCTAGCACTGCCTGTGATGCCTGGCAATTTCTCATCTAGATGTCAGCAAGGTCCCATTCCTCCCTTGCCTGTGTGTCCCGTATCAACCTGACACAGCAAGCAGGTGTTGCAGCCTCCTTTGCTAACTTTCGCATCCATTTCTTGTTTCTGTAGGTATTGTGCTGGACTCCGGCGATGGTGTCACCCACAACGTGCCCATCTATGAGGGTTATGCTCTGCCCCATGCCATCATGCGTTTGGACCTGGCTGGCCGGGACCTCACTGACTACCTGATGAAGATCCTGACTGAGAGAGGCTACTCTTTCGTCACCACCGGTAAGGAGCGCAGCCTCTCCAGCCCTCAGCCTTTGCGCTAGCGTTGACTTACACCTCCTCACCCTGATTTAGAACCATCAATGCCCTTTGCTCCGACAGGCCCTTGGCTCCTTAATACACTAGCAGAGGCCTTTGAGTAATTTCTAGGAAGCTGAGCTTTGCGTCTGGTCATCAAGTAGAGGATGAGCTTGGAGGCTGATGCCAGGTTCGGTGGAACCATAACTTTAAAATCCACAGCCTGCCTATCTTATGTTATTGGCCTCATTCATAAAAAGTGTAGGCTAGAGTTTCTAGCCCATGTTCTCCCTCTAGTGGCGGATTTTTAAACATTTAAAAACTGAGCTTCAGTTTGATGTACAAGGTGCCGTGCCCATAATTTTATTATGTGCCTATTGGCTGTTCTCCCCTCCTGGGTGGGATTCTCCTTTGGCAGGCTTCTAAATTCTTCCTCTTCTCTCTTGCTAGCTGAGCGTGAGATTGTCCGTGACATCAAGGAAAAGCTGTGCTATGTGGCTCTGGACTTTGAGAATGAGATGGCTACCGCTGCCTCCTCCTCCTCCCTGGAAAAGAGCTATGAATTGCCTGATGGGCAGGTCATCACCATTGGCAATGAACGTTTCCGTTGCCCAGAAACCCTTTTCCAGCCATCTTTCATTGGTATGTATCTCTCTGTTGAGTGTCCTCCTCACTGACCTCTCTTCTACAAAGAATTCTTTGTGTGCCTGTGGCGCGAGTGGCTTTCTTCACTTTTCCTTCACCTTCCCTATGCTACCAGGTATGGAATCCGCTGGTATTCATGAGACAACCTACAACAGCATCATGAAGTGCGATATTGACATCAGAAAGGACCTGTACGCCAACAATGTCATGTCTGGTGGTACCACCATGTATCCCGGTATTGCTGACCGCATGCAGAAGGAAATCACCGCTCTGGCTCCCAGCACAATGAAGATCAAGGTGGGCTTAATTCCATGCATTACTGAATCACAACTCGTATGCATTAGGCATGCAGGAGAGGGAGACCTAATGCTTAGGGCAATTGCACGCTTCTAATCATAGTGCTTTCGAAGGCATCTCCATGCAAGAACATGAGAAATAGGAGAACAGAATTTAATCACCTTGAGAGGGCCACTCTTGCATGGCTCACCCTGTTCTCTGCTTGTACAATCATTACAATACAAACGATGCCACCTAATTAACTGGATTTTTAATACAGTATTAGAGGTGTTGCTAGGAGCTACATCTGGGAATGTGGAGGGCCATGCCTTATTGTATGAGGACTGGATTAGTATTCCTGTATAACTTCAGGTGCAGACCTCTTCCCAGTACCCAAATGGTGGGAGGTGGTGCCACTGCTTATAAAGGATGCTGCCGTCTAGGACACCTTTTGCAGAGTTCTTCTGTCATTATCTAGGGACTCCTGTATCTCCCCCGCCCTCCCCCCGCTTGCCAACTGAATCATTCCTTTTCTTCTTGCAGATCATTGCCCCACCTGAGCGTAAGTACTCCGTCTGGATCGGTGGCTCCATCCTGGCTTCCCTGTCCACCTTCCAACAGATGTGGATCACAAAACAGGAATACGATGAAGCCGGCCCATCCATTGTCCACCGTAAATGCTTCTAAACATGTTTACAAAAAAAAAAAAAAGGATCATTATTATTACTTGGTTACTACTCTCAGGATGACGACATTGTGAGTTGCAGGCTGTTGAACACCTGCAACAGCCACCTCAACGTTCTATTTTGTAACAATGTCTTTGTTGCTGTTGCTGCAGACGCCATGTGACACTGAGTGTATGTAAAGTGTACATAAAATTAATTTATTTTACCTCATTTTGTTATTTTTCAAACCAAGCCCTGTGGAAGGAAACCAAAAACAAAAAAATACTTCAAGAAGCATTAAATCATCAGTCATTCTGTCATGCCCCAATGCAGCTGGCTTCGTGTGATTTATTGCTCTCAAATGCTGTGGGTTGTGCTATTTCAAGCCTTCTGGCTTTTTTTTCTTTCAAGTAGTTGCAATACATAAATGGGATGGGGAGGTGCTTTAAAAAGGGAACCCATATGATAATGATTTGGGATTCTATAAAGAGACTTTGATTTCCAGAAATCCACACAGACAGTTTCTGTGAAGAGGGTATGCTTAAAATATACACAGAGCTTCTATTACAGATGGCTTGGTCAGACTGAGTGATTAACCCCAGGTCACCCAGTGATAGCTAAGCAGAGATTTTAATTCATATTCAAATCTCATGCTCTCAGTCTGTACCACACTGGCTCTCGGGAGTGTTGATGGAAAGAGGAAATCCTTTCTAAATAAGAAAAATAATTTCAGTTGCATTCTTGTGTTTCTAAAGAAACCTAGTTTCTGTCCTCACAATCAAGTTTTACAAAGATGCATAACATTCATAACAGACCCAGTTGTTTCCTTGCATTGTACAAACTCCATAACAAGATAAAAGTTGTTTTCCTGCAGAATTCAGAGGCACTGTTTAAGGCTATCCACAACTGCCTTATTACTAATTCAGACTAATGGCCCATATTCTTGCCTATCTGTATTGCTGGAGAGTTTCCACCAAAGATCAGTCCAAGAGTCCTGCTATGCGAGATCCTTTAGCTAGAGATGCCTGGAATTAAACCTGAGATATTACATATGCAAAACATGTGCTGTGCCACTCAGCTATGGCTCCTTCAATTACTGGGTGTCAAACCTAACTGAGCCAAGGACCTAAAATACCCCAGAGGGCAGGACAGATTAGCACAGCACACTTGGTGTGCAAAGGGACTTGCAGCTCCCAGCTGTTCTTTTCTTTACCATTCCCTCTAAAGGAATTGCATTAGATTCTCGCTAATGTTTTCTGGGCTCAGTTGGAAAGAGTCTGAAGGTCATCTGGTCCATTTTACTTCAGCCAAAAGCCTGCCACATCCCAAGGGCTCAGAGCAGGTTACAGTGTGGTATCATAAAACCATTTCCTGTTTGGAAGACCTGCAGTCTAAAGGAGTTTAAAACGGAAATCACTTGCACTTTTGGCTTTACTAAAGGGAAACTCCTTCCTGACCTGACAGCCCAGCCCTCCATTTCCATCATTCCCATTCTCTGGATTCTTAGAAGCATTTCCATCCTCCCCGAGGCAGCGCAAACTTGCCTGTCCTTTGTACCTTTTCATCTCACCCATCTACCTACCTCGCTCTTGCACACACACCCCTCTTGGCAAAGCCTGGTATGATCTAAACCTGTCTTGGCTTCCCAAATCACATCCCACACATGGATCTGTGACTGACCATCCATAGATGGCTGGGGCCCATCACTAACTTTAGCATCTTCCAAGCAGGTAAAACAGGCTTTGAAGCATCCGCAAGGAAGCACAAAGATGGACTGAGCCCAGGTGGGAGCAACCAGACTTGCAGAGCCTTCGCAGAAATCCTGCTCCCATCTTCCTTCCAGGGCAAGTGGGCAGTCCTTGCATGGTGATGGGATCCCTGGCAGCTTAGCCCCACTGTATGTCAAAAGCAGAGAGCAGGTGCAGACCAGAGGCCCCTTGCCAGAGGAGACTAACACAAGGACACATTCAGTAAAACAAGCTCAGATCATCAGGCTTGGTAATGAATCAAGCCAGCTTTCTCAGATGCCTTGCTGGAAATGCTGCAAATGACAGATGTCTCGATGACACAGGGTGGGAAAGGTGATACTTTCGCAAGGCTGTGCGCCTTTTGCTCTCTTTTCAGCAACAGTGGGAGCAGTTGCAGAAGCTGGACGGGATTCCTCCCGTACAAGCCCCACACAGAACTTCAGGAGCAAGAAACAAGAACAAAAGCCGACCTCTTCTGCAGTTCATAGAATTGTGGAGAGTTGGAAGGGACCCAAAGTGTCATCTGTTCCAAACCCCTGCAAAGCCCCTCCATTGAAACGCATGCAGGAGATGTTCCCAGTGACTTGTGTCCTTTATTCTTGGGGTGGGTGTGAAATAAGTAGATCTAGCCCATGGGTCCTCCTCATCTGACCTACTTTCCCCAACCCGTGGCAATTTAGCTTAAACAACAGCTTCCCATTGGAGCCAGCAGGAATTTTAATGGGGGAGTGGAGCTCAAGAGGAACCCTCCAGTGCTGAAAATAGAATGAAAAAAGAAAAACTCCTGGTGGCTGTTTTCAAGCCCAGTTGCGTCAGAGGGGAACATTTGGGAGGGTCACAGCTGGGGAAAAAGTTTGTGCATTCTTGGGAAGCAACATACAGTGTAAACCGATGCCGGTGACAGATAATGGAATGTGATTCTATTAACCGGGCAACACGTACGTCAGACAAGCTGACCTTGGCAAACTGGAAGGGAGCAGAACTGAGGAATTTGGTGCTTTACAATAATACAGGGCAATTTTTAAGGATTGCAAGAAGAAAATGCATGGGAAGTGCTTTGAACACTTGAAAGCTCTATACAAATATAACGATAATGACTGCTGTTACTATTCCTACTATTCCTGAGTTTTACTAGGGTGTCCCATTCTCCTATATCACAGGGCTGATATGAGCGCCAAATGTCTCTTCCTGGGCTTCAGAGAATTTACAGGCTGAACTTGGTGAAGACCTATTTATCCAGCTTGGAACAAAAAACAGAAATGTTTTCAATTATTTCTGGGGATGTGCAGAGAGTGGGCACCTGTTGTATGTTGACAGGCCTGCTATTCCACAGAACAGGGGCAGCCCTGCTTCTGGGATCTTTGGAACACGCAGGAGAAACCCTCCTGCAGACCGTAGGGCTCTTCTCTAAAGTATTCCAAGAGTGCTTTGCAAATATATGCCACCGGCTTCCCGTCAACATGCGGAATGCTTATTTCACAAGTCAGATATAGCAAGGCGGCAGGGCTTTTAAAAATAGAGAGGCCTGGCTTGCAGACCATAAAATGCAGCTCCCAAGGAAAGCTGCCCAGGAGCTTCTTGCTTGTCTGCCGCCTGCTTTCAAAATTTCATTGTGCAAATCTTCACATTATCCGGATAGTTGCCGTACATCCAGCGCACGTGTAAATCCATCCTATTTCAGGGAGCAATGTCTCCAGAATCAGACCCTGCTTGCCCCTCTCCGTTTGGCTTGCCCCCTTCTTGTGGCCCCAGACTTCCTTGAAGTCAACCTGTGCTTATTGGTGGACCATAGAGCTGCATAATCTCCCTGCTATTCCTATCACCCTTCCTGAGTCTGGAGGGCATTGCTGGTTGAAGGGATATATATGGAAAGGAAGGAAGGTGCCTTCAGCCCAGTGCCTTTCTTCTTGAAAAAAAAAACAGTGCTGGGGGTTTTTTGTCCCCATGCTCCTCCATGCTGTGTTCTGCAAGGAAAATCTGGAGACTAAGAAGGAGCCACCCCTTGGACCGTTGTGTGTAAGAAGGCAGGCGGGCTGGGGTTGCCTGAGGCTGAATAGATCAGCTTGCACTGCGTGCAACATTTATGGAGGGTCCACAGGTCAGTGGCAGAAGGACCTACTTGCATTCAGAAGGCCCTGAGTTCAGCTTCTGACACCTCCAATTGAAATGATCAGAGTTGGCTTTATCAGGACCAGGAGGAGCAAATTACATCGCCTGTCACAAGATCCATTTAGAAACAAACCAGAGCCCACGCTGAGCCAGTGTAAGCACTACAGATGAATTCAGCGTAGCACTAAGGAGAACGTTCTGTCAACATAAGAATTCTGCTTGACTGGCAAAACGATCTCCCCTTTCCTCTCTCTTGCACGCTGTTCTGGGGGTTCCCACAACCTTCCAGAGCAGATCGGGGGGCGTGCGTGCGGCTGCACTGGGAGAGGAGAGTGAGGGGAAGCTCCATTGTGCTAGGAACAGTCCTTGGGCTAACATTCACTAACGGAACTGAGTAGCCGAATCTGGCCCTATACCTTTAAAGTCTAGTCGAAACACACTGCCCACCTCAGAGAATTCTGGGCACTGGGCACACTCCTCTCTTGTTTGCCAAGGCAGTTTGTTAAGGGATGCTGGGAATTGTAGCTCTATGGGGAATAAGCTACAGTGCCCAGAATTCTTTGCAGGGGAGGAATGTTTCTTGAATGTGCTTTAAAGTTATAGTGCGTATATGCAGCCTGAGTCTCCAGGATAGGGAAACAGCCTCTATGGAAACCAATAGGTCGTAAGCTGAAATCTAAGGCTCTTCTGGGATATTAGCTTGAATAAAAAGGAATTTACCACATACAAAGGCTCTAAGCTCCTGAACTTTCTGCTGGGCCACTGCTTAGCTGGAGGTCTCAAGTCTTCTTTGCACAAGGGAATTCTATATGAAAATCACTTCCCCCTCCTGGGGCGACCACCAAGCTGTTACTGTGTTGATGAGAATCTGAGTGTTGAGAACATTTCTGTGGCTTGAAACCTTTCAACAACAAAAAAAGATACCTGAGGATTACCAGAAGTTCTCCGTTACATGTAGACCTTTGGCAACATTGCAGTTCATACTGGATTACCATAAGGCTCTGTAGGTTATAGAGGCAGCCTCAAAACTTTTATTTCAGAGTAGTTTAAATATAGTAGCCAAGATATTTGCCTTATGCTAGGACATTAGCCTTCATAGTAGATTGCTCTTTCAGGGCCAAACTAGATGATAATGTTGTACACCACCCCCGTTTCCAACTGGGGCACCATTTCAAGGGTTCCAGGCACTTACCAAGAATCTGTGTTTCTTTTGGAATGAGGGGCAGCGGAGACTGTGGTGTCTTTATGATATATGGTTTATTTACACATATATACAACTTGAGCCTACAATGGAGGGGCTCACGGCATTAACACCCCAAGATGGCCTTGCTTCTCCCATAGCTACAACCTTGGATTCAAGCAGAAATCAGGCATGGCTCTGTCTCTCGCTCTGGCTTCCCAGCCTGCACCTTTGCTTCTAGCTTCTAGCTCACCCACCTTAACTCTGCCCTTTGTCTTTCTAAGTACCAGCAAGTTTTGGGGGAGGAGGGGAGCATTTGTCTTCTGGCTACATCCTTTGTTTCTTAGGTACCTTTGTTAACCATACTAAGGCCATTAACTCATCAGGAAGCTAACCGGGCTATCCCAAGAATTGAATCTGTGCTAGATCCAGGAATTTGAAGGGGGTTCAGGCATACAGCCCACCCACCCCCATTTATAACAATATGTTAGTTCATCTGATGCAGCTACTTGGGGCAGAAAAATGTATTGGCCGAACCAAAGAGTCTGTGTACATGTTCATGCAAGTCAAGGAAGAAAGCAGGTATGTGCCATTGCTAATGCCTGATGATGTATACTTGTTTGATTCAGTCGCCAGTTTTAGCCCTGGCGGAGTTATATCAGAAAAGTGTACATTGCTGTTTGAGGTGCCTAACCCATGAAGCTGAAAGGTTTGCACTCTTCCCAGTAACAAAACAACATTTCAGCCACTCCACTTGGATTAACAACAGCAAAGGTTGTTTTTATCATCATCAAGCCCCACCTCCAAGATAAATTGGGGTGGTGGCCATAGCTAGAAGGGAGCACACCAGGTGAAGGAATACAATGGGAACATTTACTGGGAATCTGTCTTCACTGTGAGCTACCATTAGTGCTTTTCTATTTTGGGAATACAGAGTGAGCTTCATAAGGGGGTGTCCCATACGTGACAGCTGATCAGACAGAGACGCTGAGTGGGGGATGCCATTTAGCATTACAGAGCACTGAGGCCGCAAGCCCAGAAGGGAACAGATGTGCCACATTTGTGGTCATCGCTGATGAATGGCTGGATGTTATACAGACCAAAAAGAACCAGACTGCAAGGTTGCCTGTGCTGGAAAAGGGCAGGGATGACTTAACTCTAAAGAGTGATCCATGTTCCTTTTAACTGCGGCAGCGCCTGCTTTTTCTGACTCTACACTTCTGAGGGTTTGAAGTTTTGGCTTATGGCAGAAGACCTTACAGGCCATAGTCACATTAATAAGAAGAGCTTGCTGCATCAGGCCAATGGCCCATCTGGTCCAGCCTTCTTAAATAAATAAGAACCTCTGCTTTCAAGTTGTACCAGAATGGAGAGGAAAGCAGGTGCTGGTGGTAGGATCCTTGGGTTCAACTGACATCACGGTCACCAGAAAGGAAATGGGTATGGTGATTAGAATGTTGGAGGACAAGTGGAGTGAAGCCATGAAGCTGGGATTGGGACTGCCCATAAAGGTACCCTAAGGCCCTTTTGCTAGGCCACAACCGTGTGCTATGCAATCCCAGAATTATGCTCCAGCGTTTTTTGCGACCATTTGAGTGATCCTCAGTTGCACCTGCTGGACTGCATGCTTCTTCACTGGCACACCTACAAACATGGCCACTTGGGGAATGTTTGTATTGTCCGGCCAGGGCTTGGATGTGATGCTAATTGGGTGTAGTCATTGGACTAGGTTGGGAGACTCGGATTCAGGTCTGCACTTGGCCCTGGAGCTTGCTGGGTGATTTTGGGGTAGTCACTGTCTTTTAGCCTAAGCTACCTCAAACAGTTGTTGTGAGGATAAAAAAATGGATAGTGAGAGAATTAAGTATGCCTCCCTGGAGGAAATATGGGATATAAATTGTGCTTTTTTTTAAAGGAGTCCCCTGTTACAAGTTGAAGGGCAATCAAGTTCCCTAAATTCCAGATAACTTGAGGAAATTACAAACAATTACCTTATGGAATGTTGTTATGGAACTCAGGACAAGGGTGAACAAATTAAAGTATGTAAATCCATTTATTCCGTTTATAAACCCTGTTATGATTGAGTGTCACCTTCTGAGCTGGACAGAGGTCTTTGCTACTCATTAAATGTTGCCCTAGGAGGGGAATGAAATGTTTACTTCTGGTATTTCTATCTCAAGCATCCGTAAGCGCAGATCTCCACCAGAGGCAGGGAAAATCTCAACTGGCAGGCTGCATGCTATTGTTATACCAAGGTATTCTATGCCTTTTTATAATCCATTCCAGGAATTTACTTGGCGAGATGAAAGAGGAGATTACTCTTTCCTTCGGAGCAAAGAATACACACAAATGGTTGCTATATTTAGAAACCATACTCTGTTTTTATTGAGTTCATTCACGTTAGACAGGGTGCTTTCAGACTGATGCCCAAGACTGCCAACAGGTCATTCAGATATCATACTCAGGTCATTGGCAACAGCCTTTAAAAACAAAAAACAAAAACTTACCAGCTTTTCCACAGACTGGGCAAATCCTGATTAACTGGTGAAAAAAAATATATACTGGCATTTTGATGCAAATAAAGTCCCATAGATGCTGGAGAAAACAGAAGCAGTACTGAACCCACAATACATATTCATTTGGAAGGATTCCTAGTAAATAAGCTGTTCTTGATACTGACCAAAAGAGCAATATGATGAAACAACAATAGACTGGGAGAAAATGTTCCATATTGTTTGAACTCCATTTCAGTGGGGAAATTCAGAGACAAGGGGCAATTCAGGGACAACAGAGTGGACTGCTACAGAAACTATGAACCCCACTAACACTTTTATTCCTAGCTGTCATAGTACAAGTGGGAGCTGCAACAATGTTTTGCAGTGTCGAACTCTTCTGTTCAAGGTTCCACCCCCTTCCATTCCATCTCCTCCCTCCCAGTTTTTAATCCTTCGCATACCCTGCAACAGACCATCAGCATTCTGTGCCCATTGAGCATTCTGTCCCAATCATCTGCTTGTGGAAAAGATATCCAAGTAGATAGAGTAAAAATACAAGGGGAGGGGGCTCCAATTTTCACCAGAGGGGTTGGACACAATTTCAGGGCCTAACAGTTGGTCATCTGCAGATGATCCAGACAGAACTCAAGGATCTGCGTAGGACTATTCTTAGAACAGCACCGGTTTAGACAGGTGGCACATTATATTTCCTTTGAAATCAATTGAACATTCAAGTTTAATAGTACAGTGGATGTGGGTGGCACTGTGGGTTAAACCACAGAGCCTAGGGCTTGCCGATCAGAAGGTCAGTGGTTTGAATCCCCATGATGGGGTGAGCTCCCGTTGCTCGGTCCCAGCTCCTGCCAACCTAGCAGTTCGAAAGCAGGAAGTGCAAGTAGATAAATAGGTACCGCTCCGGCAGTAAGGTAAATGGCATTTCTGTGCGCTACTCTGGTTCGCCAGAAGCAGCTTTATCATGCTGGCCACTTGACCCGGAAGCTGTACGACGGCTTCCATGCCCAGTAAAGCGAGATGAGTGTCGCAACCCCAGAGTTGTCCATGACAGGACCTAATGGTCAGGGGTCCCTTTACCTTTACCTTGGTTTACGAACAGTCCTGTTTACGAACTATTCGGTTTACAAACTCCGGAAAACTGGAAGTAGTGTTCCGGTTAGCAAACTTTACCTCAGTCTATGCATGGAAGCTGGACGGTGGAAGGGCACTGGCGGCGGCAGACCTCATTAGGGAAAGCACACCTCAGTTTAAGAACAGATTTGGTTTAAGAACGGACTTCAGGAACAGATTAAGTTTGTAAACCAAGGTTCCACTGTATTTAAACTGAACTTGGGTGTACCAAACATCCTTTGAATGCCACCACCCCCATTGCCCTAATAAAGCCAATTTGTTGTCCCTCTTGGGACATATTTCAAATGGGTCATTCAGGAGTCCCTATTTTAGGCCAACCATCCTTCCCTTTCTGACGCTGGCAGAGATGCAGCCTACGGCTGACAAAATCACACTGACACATAAATTTGCATGCCTCCCTCCCTCCCACGCGACGCAGCACACAGCCCAGCTGTTGTCATCTCTTATCCCGGAGGATTGCAAACAGGCAGTGTGGGCAATGACTGCAAGGTAGCACAGGCAAATATATAATCTTAACATGGCTAACTGAGCCTTCCAAGAAATGTGTGACTCTGAGAAATACGATCTCTGTGCTTATTTTCTCCTGCAGAATGATTTCACCTAGGAGATGGGGTGTTTGGCTCTACGGGTCTAACAAACTGCCATAGTTGGGGAGGAAAAGGAATGGACCTTAACTCTAAGAGGTCTTTGCCTTCCACTTTTTGCTGTTGCTTCTTTGTGAGGATTCTTCCAATTACTTTGCACATGATTCAAAACAGAGTGGACTGTGGGGGTGCTGTAAAACAGAAACAAAAGCAGCCTAGCAGGGGAAAGGCCTGATCTGAACTTTGCAAGTCTTCCATTTGTAGGGAACAATTTTTAAAAACAAACAAGCAAACAAACAAACAAACAAATAAAGGAGCCTTCAGAAATTTGGGACTCACCTCCAGCCTGAAGTGGTAACATCCATTGCATCACCTCAGGAGTGCATTATTTCATCCTATTATTGGTGTTGACCAGGAATTCCACTGGGCCTTTCTGCATAGAAAGGGCTATAAAAGGCTTTCTAATTGGTCCGGAACTTTGCCTGAGCAACCAAGTCTTCCAGGTTCTGGGCAATTCCTAGGTCCACCTCTAAGAGCTATCTAGTCTAGGGCTCATCCTTGACACATACTCAAGCATATTATTCTAATATGAGCTATAATATTACCCTGATGTTATTTTGCCCCAACAAGTCTAGTTATGGATGCTGTTCAGCTTTAGGAGCATTTAAATAAGTTGTAAAAACCTCATATAATTCAATATTTATTCATAATTGGGTTCCTAGTGGGGGGGGGGGAGTGAAGATTTTAGGGAAAGTGCCAAAACATTAGTTGTTATTCAGCTAAAGCTAATCAGAACTATATCCCATTTGAGTTAATGACACAGCTTTGCTGCCATTAACTTAAATCCCACTGCACCTTAAAACAGGATGAGGCAAATTCATGAAGGATAAAGCTATTCATGGCTACTGACCATGATGGTTGTGTTCTGTCTCCACTGTCAGAAGCAGTATCCTGCAAATCACAAGTGGGGGGAGTGCTGCTGGGCTCAGGTCCTGCTTGAAGATTTCCCACCAGTATCTGGTTGGCTGCTGTTACAGCAGAGTGCTGGCCTAGATGGGCCTCTGGCCTCATCCAGCAGGGCTCCTAAGTCACTACACACACACACACACACACACACACACACACACACACACACACACACAGTGGTACTTTGGTTCTTGAACTTAATCCATTCGGTGAGTCCGTTCGACTCCCAAAACCTGTTCAAAAACCAAGGTGTGGCTTCTGATAGGCTGCAGGAGCTTCCTGCACTCAATCGGAAGCTGTGGAAGCCGTGTCAGATGTTCAGCTTCCAAAAAACTTTCGCAAACTGGAACACTCACTTCCAGTTTTGTAGCGTTCGAGAGCCAATTTGTTTGACAACTAAGCCGTTCAAGAACCGAGGTACCACTGTACCAGATTTAACAATATCACTGATGCTGCACAATTTCCTGGGGAAAAAAACATATTTTCCTGGTATTGAAACATTGACAAGGTTTTATTCTGGAGGGCCGCAGGTTCCCCAGGAACAGTCTCCATTTGACTGTCTAAAGTACAGCAAGAATCAGAGACCTCGCCCACTCCAATTTCCAGCAGCTCAAGGCCAGTCGAGTTATTCTTGACAGGGAAGGGCCACAGCTCAGTGGCAGAGCATCTGTCTTGCAAGCAGAAGGTCCCAGGTTCAATCCCAGACATGTCCAGGTAGCACTGGGAGAGACTCCTGCCTCCAACCCTGGAGAGTCACTGCCAGTCAGTGTAAACAATACTGAACAAGATGGACCAATGGTTTGATTCAGTAGAAGACATCTTCCTCTGTTCCTATGTATTCTGGCACCTGAGACAGAAAAGCTCTTCTCCCTCCACACACACACACTGCCCCTGGCCATCAAAATACAACAGTAGTAAATTAAATAGCAAATAGTTTCCTGTCCTTTCAAGACAGCTGAAGTGGCTGCATCACTCTGCGTAACAGTTGAGCCAGCCCTGCTTAAAATGAGTTGAGTGGCATAGTGCACCCCTTGATAAACGAACAACTGAAATGTCTGCTTCAGCAAACACGGTTTTTTATTATATTCTAATTGCTTCATAATGCCATTCACACAGAAGTATCTTGGCACAGTTAATGTTTTGAGTAACTGATGAACTGTTGACTTTGGCTAAGTGAGTCAGTTCATAAACTGCGGAGAGAAAAAACAGATACCTCCAGCTCACGGTTGTTTTGTAATGCCAACCACCAAGCAACGCTATACTGTCTTTAATGGAGAAGTCATTATGGGAAGGAAATAAATACTAAAGTCTCAAGGAGACCTCAAGTGGGCAGATTTGGAAATGAACTTGGCTACAGCTACTCTATTCACCCTGGGAGATGATGCGAAAACACTTCTGTCTGGGAAACCTGTCCTTGAACGCCGCCCAAAAATTCCTAGGGTCTTTTTGCCTACAGAAAGCCAGAGAGCCTATAATAATATGTGACAAGATTTCATCACCTCCCATCGGTAAAGTAGTCACGTTTCATGAAGACATGATTTTCCATTAATCTCTTTTGCAGTATCCCCGGAGGAAAAAATGGTTCTGTCCTGATCTTTTCAAATGTCTGTCCTTATACTGATGGTGGTTAATAATAATTTTGGTTGTTATTTATTTTTATTTATTCTCCGTGTTTATTTTTTAAAACCCCCCTGAACATAACCCCCTTCAATTGAGCTAAATGAAATGCTCAAATTTAAGTTATGTTTATGTTCATTTGTTGTCGATGAAGTTCACCTCGAATGCTAGTATTTTAGTGTATTTCACTCATTTTAGTTGCTAGTCGTAGGTCCCTATCTTCATCTTCAGTTGCAACCAGATCTAAGTAGGAGGAATTGCATTTGCCTCTATTTGTCCTTTATTACCTTTTGTTTGCTCTTTTGTTTATTTGTGTGTTTTTTAATTTTAAATTTGTTATTGATTTATTTAGGGTTGAGCTTTTTTTTAATTGTGCCCAAAGCTGTTCAGCTTATTGGTCCAAACTGAAGGGGGGAAATGCCTTTTTTTGATTGCCATACATCCAGATTTTCCAGGACATTTTCCTGATTTCCACCTGGACACTGCTGCCAACTGTGGTATTCCGTATATGTCCAGAAAAATCTGGATGTATGCCAATCCTGATTTGGTAACAAAAAATGCGCAAACAGAATAAAAAGAAAGAAAACAAAGAGACAAAAATCTAGTGAGATCTCGTTGGAAGCAGCTGCCACTTCTTACTCTCTGGCTGCATTGGCAGGGGTTGCCTACCAAATGCCCATGAAAATCCTAAATTCGGCACCTGATCACAACAGTGCTCTCCCCCGTTAAAAATATACAATCTTTTCACGTTACCCTTGAGAACACTGAGGAGCACAATCCCGCCAAAATTAAGTATTTTTAAATCTTAGCTGGATATGTGCTTAATTGCTTTCATGCACACTACTAAGATATGACTGTGATTAAGTGGTATGCAAATTGTTAACTAAAATGTGAAAAATCGACTGTAGACGTACTCAGTTCTGGCTGATGCCTCGTGGTGTTGCTTTGTTTTAAGAAATCTAGGAAGACAGATTCGAGGGGCACAAGATTTAATTACCGTAATTAATTAGCTCCCCAAGGGGCGCAGCATTGGGGGGTCACCACCACCCACCGATCGGACTTCCTTAAATGAAGCTACATTGAGTGCCCCCTTTAACTCCTCAAAGCGACGCTTTCTCGGGCCGTGTAACTCTCAAGAAGCTAGATTTCAAAGGTCTGCGCAACGTTAACTCTGAATTTGGTTAAATTGACCGGTTCAACGACAGCTAGTCTCCGGCAAAGCGTCAGGCACAGGCGAGCAAGCCTTAGGTGGTCCGCACCGTCTGCGATCACGTGCGATGCCCATCTGGGGTACTTTATTTTATAGCAGCAGCTGCGTTGGTGGGTGACTAAAACCTGGTGACTAACACCACCGCAGAGACGAAAACCAACAACCGGGCAGGTTCAGAGAAAATCCCGAGTCCACTCCCGCCTCCAGGGACAAGGACAGCCGCAGCCCGAGGCTTCCTGGCGCTTCTCCCCAGCCTCCCCACCCGCTAAGCTCCAAACGTCCCCTCGGGCTCGCCGGCGAGGGACCTTCGAATGTTTCCCTGGAGCCTCGAAGGCTCTTTCGTGACGTATCCGAAGGACGCCCTCCTCCTCGCGCGCCGATTGGCTGAAGCGCGCGGAGGCGGTTGCCGAACGTCGCTGTTTGTGTTTGAACGTTCCAGCGGGAGGGTGGGGCGAGGACGGCTCCGTCGGGCAGGCGGCCGATTCGCTGCTTGAGCAGGGCGACCCTCCGCCCCCCCCCCGGCTGGACGGCGCGGCGCGATGGTGCCGTCTCGGTGCGTGAAGAGCGAGTACATGAAGCGCTTCAAGGAGCCCAAGTGGGAGGCGTGCGGCCCCTGCTACCAGGAGCTGCTGCGCTACCGCCTGAGCCGGCGCCTTTTGGAGCAGGCGCACCGGCCCTGGTTTTGGGACGGCTGGGAGCAGGACAGCAGCCAGAGCGGCGGTGGTAGCGGAGGCTCCCCGTCGCCCCCGGGCACGTCCAGCCCGCCGGGTGGTCCGCAAGGAGAAGAAGCAGCGGCGCCTGGCGAATCTGGCCTGGGCGGGGCGGCGGCAGCAGCGGGGGACGCCGACAGATCCTGCCCCGAGGAGCCCTTGCGCGGGTCGGGTATGTTCCTCCGCCGCCGAGGGGAGAGGAAGAGGACGGCCTGCCGGAATGACCTTGAGCCATTCTCCGGGAAGGCGGGCGGAGGGGGGCGCTGGGAGCCGCGGCTGCAGAGATGAGTCGCTGGGGAAGGAGGGAGGGAGCTGCAGTGGCCGGATGTCCCTGCTCTGCAATGGAGCTGCCGCTGGATGTAAATGCGGGGCGGGGGGCGCCCGGAGGAGAAAGCGGCTTTCCTGGGTTTTAAATAAATCTTAACAGCTGGGGCTCCGCGTCCGGCTTGGCTCTTGAAGCCGCCCTCCCCTCCGCGCGCATCGGGAAATGGAGGGTGCCAGGACCGTGCAGGCGCTTCGGCCTCTTGCCGCCGAGTGGCTTCGCGGCTCCTCCTTAGGCGTCTGTTGGGGAACGGGCGAAGGCGGCGCCATCGAGGGCCACGGACGTGGTTGCTGCCAATACTCGGCCCCTCCGGCGCCCACCCGGGTCCTTCCGGGGGCGAGAGATCTCCAGCTGGATCGTCCCCGCCGAGAAGCGCTTTCGCCCTCGGGAGGCACTTTCCTCGCTTGCGAACGAATAGATTGCTACCGCTGACGTAACAGCGGCATTTTGGAAACCCATCTTTGACCCAAATGGAAAGGGACGATTATTTCTCCCCAGCTTTGCGCTTTGCTGGCAGGAAAATAGGCCATGCCCACTTGCATTAAGGCTTTCTTTTGAAATTTATTCGTGTAGGGTCAGAGATAGGCCTGGGGCTTTTTGGCCAATGGAGGACCAGCTCGAACAGGGATGATGTGAGTTGTAGGACAGCGGCATCAGGATGGGGCTACAGGTTCCCCATCTCGGACTTACTAAGGATGGTGCGACTCCTGCTTTGTGACTTAAATTCACAGCCTTAGGATAAATAATATCTATCTAGAGAGCAGATGGATGCCAATAACAACAGTATCTAGAGAGCAGTGCAGAAATTATGCTACCCCATAAGGCAGGTGTGGGGAACCTTTGGCCCTCCAGGTGTTCCTGAACTACAGCTCCTTCATCCCCTGGCATTGACGATGCTTGCTGGGGTTGGTGGGAGTTGTAGTTCCGCAACACCTGGAGGACCAAAGGTTCTCCACACTTGCTGTAAGGGTGACGCCATTCTTCCAGCCGCTCTTTGGTGGTAATAGCACAATGCCCTGTTCTGTGCAGAATTAGGATTGCTTTAAGACCATGGAAATCTTAGGCGCGCAGATAAAAACGAGCCTGTTTCCTCTGGGTTTACTTGCAGACTCTAGAATCTGTTTTCCAAAAAAGTGAGACAAAGCTTAATGATCTTACTATGAGTGAAGGGTTAGATCTGTATCCCTGACAACACTTCTTCCAGACTAGTACATTATTATTATTATTATTGCTCTTGAGTATTGCTGTTGGCACCAGTGGAGCCAGCTTCAGAGAATGCAGCTTTGATTTCATCCCCAAAGTGTCTTGATCTCTCATAAGCTTTTTGGAATGACCTCACCAATAGCATTTCAATGGCCCAAACTGAAATACCAGCACAGTACTGAGAATACACCCAACTCAGTAGTATTCTGAATAGAATAACCCTAAAAAACACTCTGAAATTCCTTTGGTTTTTTCTGATTTAACAGAAAGTAAAAGTAGCTTCTTTATTTAGTTATAGTATTTATAGCCTACTCATCACTGAATATTTTCAATCCCAGAATAAGGATCAAAGTAATAAAACCATTACAAACTAATATAAACAGGTCCAAGAAGCAACAAATTAACAATTCTTTCATAAGGGAAGCAACAATGCTATAATGACAAACATTAAACTTTCCAGTTTAACCAAATCCCTAGGTAAAAAAAAAGAAGACATTCAAACAGATTAAACAACCAACAATTCCCACCCTATTTTTCATTTCTGGTGGAGATGCTGAGGTAATCCACTTGCTTCCCACCATCTCTCATACAAAGAAGGCTCCACTCTGAGCCAACAGACTGACTTTGTAGATTTTGAACAGCTTCCATCTCACCCAGGCTCTTGCCCTGAGCATGGGTGTAGCCGGGGGGGGGGCATTTGCCCCCCCCAAATCAAGTAAATCAATAAGAATAGTTAACTAATCGAGGTTCTGCCCCCACCCAACATAAATCCTGGCTACACCCATGGGCCTGAGTGGTATGAATTGTTGCCCAGAAGGGTCTACATCGGGACACTCCTCCTACTTGACCATGGAAGCAACAGTGGTTGGGGAAAAAAAGCACAAAAGAAAAAGAGGGTGGCAATAAGGCCCTGCTAGTGTCTCTCTCCTAGTCCTGTCAAAACTCCTGGGTCTCCAAGTCGGTAAGGCTACTAGGGAGGAATATGCAGGTGAATTTGTTGGCCTCTCCCAACTCTGTCCTCCTTACCAGCTGCCACAAACCGCATTCAGGGTCCTCCAGGGAAATTAATGTGCTTCTCTATATAGACTGTACCCTAGTTATCAGAATACACTTAATTAGGAGATGTTTTACACAGTACACAGCATCAAACTCAGATTGGCCATTAAGTGCATTCATAACGGGAGCAGCAACTCATGCAGTCTGCTTGATTGTACCTGCACAATTTATGTATACACAAATGGATGTTTGGTGTGTCACACATAGTCTTTTCCCCCTCTCCACTAAACCTTTTAAAAACATAAATTTGTGAAGTGTCCTATGACATTGGTTGAGTCTAGGAATGTTACCTTGCTGACAGCTGGGATAAAATTTTTAAAATGGATTTTCAAATGCTCATGATATCAAATGTGGGCAGATACCACCTGCAAACTGAAACAAATGTGCATGACTTATATGTGGAATATACTATCAGCAGATACAGCAATGGTTGGCAGGATAACTCCATGCAAGTACCCCTATACACATTTGCAATACTTCAGGTTTGCTAAGATAATCAAACTTTAATACGAATGACAGCATGGAGTTTTCTCTGTGCTGTGCTTCCTGGACAGTATTTCTCTGGAACTTAAAAGCATTGTCACAAATGTGACACTAGCGTAGATAACCTAATCTTCTGATGACACACTGGTACCTTGGAGGCAAAGACATTTCCTCTATAGAAGGTTCGTTTTTATTTTTGACACTGATCTCTTTTCCTCCGTTACTTCCCATTGTATGACAGAAATCGGTATCATGCCTTGACAAGCAAGAGTAATGATGAGGAAGAACACTGTGTGCGTATGCACGCACAGTGGGCTCAGCATTTGCAGAGACTTCTTTAGTTGTCAGTGATTCTCACACGGATTCATGGCTGCTTATGTAAGTTGTTGCCATGGCATCTTGCATCTTTAAAATTGCATAAGCTTTCGTTCTCCAGCCAAAAATAAGGCACTAACAAGAGCAGGGACTATTACATGCTAGGTGCAAGAATTGTAACGTAGCCGCAAACGGCATCACTGTGGCAGCCAAGCTGGTGCGTGATGGGAGTTGTGCTTTTTAACAGCACAGGCTCCATAGCCGCCTTTGATCTGGCCTCTTGTATAGGAGAAGGCATTGCACCTTTTGGTAACACTATGCAGCTCTGATCACTGACACCTGTCCACTGTTGCTGTATCTACTGTCTGATTGGAAACCTAAGTAATGGAGGGCTCTTTTTCCTACTTTGCATTGCTGACTCTTGTGTGCACCAAGCAAGAGTTATTTATTTATTTAAATTTATATACCACCCTATACCTGGGGGTCTCATGGTGGTTCACAGAATAAAATCAAGATATAAAACCACAGAATACATAATAAAAATAAAAACAACAACCCCATAGCCCCTCCCCAAAAGAACACATTTTAAAAGGGCATAGGATGTAAATCAGATCAACCAAAGGCCTGGTTAAAAAGGAATGTTTTTGCCTGGCGCCTAAAGGTGTATAATGAAGGTGCCAGGTGGAACTTCCTTGTAGGGAAGTTTTACCTACAGCGCGGATAAATCAAAGGAGTTATGGTACACTAATAGTCTGCATTGGTTTGCATAAGATAAGCCCTGCTAGATTAGGCCAGTGGCTCATCTAGTCCAGCATCTTCCTCTCACAGTGTCCAATCAGTGCAACAATGGTCTCCCAGCTTGTATTCCCCAGCAACTAGCATGCATAGGCCTTCTGCCTCCCAGCAGTGGAGGTAGAACTTAGCTGTCATGACTGGTAGACATGAACAGCCTTTGCCTCCGTTAATTTGTCTTGTCCGGTGGCAGTGGGTGGGGCACCCATGGCAGCTGCTTTAGCGTGCCTCTCGGGTGGGCCGGCCCTGGGAGGTGGGCAGGCTAAACTTAACCCTCCTTCTTTTCTCCCAGAGGATGAAGACCAAGAGAAAGCTGAGGAGAAAACCGAAGTTGAGAGTGGAGGCAAAAAGTCTGCCCCCAAAGGAGCTGGCGGGCAGCCTTCGAGTCGTGGTGCTTTGGGCAGCCGGGGTGACAGAAGACGGGTGAAGAGTCCTCAAAGGATACATGCGGCAAAGGGGTTGAAACACCCATTTGCCTTGTATGGCTGGGGAGAAAAACAGACTGATACTGGGAGCCAGAAAACACACAATGTCTGTGCATCCGCTTCTGTGAATGAAGTAAGGCAACTTGAAATATATACTTATGGGTTGTTTGTCTAAGTCCTTGCCCTCCTGCCTGACTCCTTCCTTCACACTTGTAAGGTCAGCCCAGGTTTGTCTGCTGCCCACGGTGAACTAGGATGTTGCTGTTTCCTCATTCTTTGTCATCCTATGCTGGGCAAAATAACTACTGACATTTAATATGCTATACAGTGGTACCTCGAATTACAAAGGTCTCAGGTTACAAACTCCGCTAACCTGGAAGAGTTACCTTGAGTTGAGAACTTTGCCCCAGGATGAGAACGGAAATCGTGTGCCGGCAGCAAGAGGCCCCATCAGTGAAAGCACGCCTCTATTTAAGAACAGTTTCAGGTTAAGAACGGACCTCCGGAACGAATTAAGTTCGTAACTAGATATACAACTGTAGTTAAGTGGGCTAATGTTGTCTTAACTTCCTGCCCTTCTGCTACTGTGCCCGTGCTCTGGGCAGCCAACAGATGCCAGCAGACTTTTGACTGTGCATCCCCAAAGGCAGGGAATATTGTTGAACCCATCAGCTGCAAAGCGGCCCCTTTGCCAACTCCTCCAAAAGTGTGGGATTTCTCTCTCAACTTACACAGCTGAAATGAACAACTCTTAGGGGTGCCCAGTTTGCCTGTGTGGCTCGGCTGGCCTTGCCTGGTTTTTAGACCCATTTATTATGCCTATGCACTTACAGTGGTACCTCGGGTTAAGTACTTAATTCGTTCCGGAGGTCCGTTCTTAACCTGAAACTGTTCTTAACCTGAAGCACCACTTTAGCTAATGGGGCCTCCTCCTGCTGCCAGAGCCCGATTTCTGTTCTCATCCTGAAGCAAAGTTCTTAACCTGAAGCACTATTTCTGGGTTAGCGGAGTGTGTAACCTGAAGCATATGTAACCCAAGGTACCACTGTACTTGCTTGAGAGTAGGGAGTAGGGCAGCTTCCTTTTTTGCTTTTGTTAGTTGCCTGCCCTCCTTGTGTATTTTGTGTTGTTTCCCATAGCTGGATCCAAGGCCGTTTCTTCCATGGTCAGTAGCAATACTCTGAACTGGATATGGGAGTGGCCTTGCCATGAAGCAGTTGCTTTGGGTGTTTTCCAGTGGATGTATTGCTGTTTGAATTGTATCCAGCTAAGTTATTATATGCGTGGAACAACTTCTGCGAGCAGAGTGGAACTTTCCCTCCCTCTGTGTGATCTCCAAATCTGCTCTAGGTTTTTCTCTAACCATTCAGAGCAGATTTGAGGGCAGAGAGGAGAGGAATGTTCAGCTGTGCTCGCAGAAGCTATTCTGCATGTACAGTGAATTAGTTGGCTACAACCCCATCTTAGATTTCTTACCTGCCCTTCACTATGAGGTCCCCTCATAATAAAATATTAAAAATAGTTTAAGCACACTACAAGCAAGAGTATAGGGTGGGTCCTTCTATATATCAGGTATCAAAAGCCAGGATGAAGAGATGTGTCTTCAGCATATGACAAAAATTACACAATGAAGGTGTCAGGCACACCTCTGTGGGGAGGGAATTCCACAGCTTAGGGGCTGACCCAGAGGAGGCACTCTCCTAGGCTGCCACCACCTTAAACTTCCAGCGTGGTGATCCCCAGAGAGCCCCCTCTGCTGATCCTAACACTTGAGGGGGTCTGCAGGGAAGGAGGCAGTCTTTCAAAAATAGTCACCAAGGCTGCCTGAGCCTCCTGTCAGGGGAGTGCAGCCCTGTCCAGAAGAAACCATCTCCCCAGACTCAAGAACTGAAAACAACCTATGTGTTTTCATGGCTTCAGCTTCAATTGACTAGTGTGGGTGTGTCAAAATGGAAGGGAAAGGGGTAGTATCTGATGAGTGGGGGAAGAGCCTGTAGGAATCCATTTGCCACATACAGGCACCTTCATATTCCCCCATAGTAAGTTGCCCTATGGTACTGAGACACCTACTGGACCTTGTGAATGGAATGTCGGCCATTGATCTTCTGCAATTATATTCCTTGGTTGATGGTAATGGGCTGTGACATTGTCACTGACATCCTATGCTGTAGTTATGAAGGGGAATCTTCTTCCACTTTGTTTACAGATTATATTGGAACAATATTTGCTAACTCTAATTTAATGCAAAGCTTTTGTTTGTTTCTGGCTGCCGTTTCAGTGCTGCTGTGGAAGGAATTCCCGATGCTAGAACAGTTGCCTACCCCTGTCAGGATATGAGAGAGAATAATCTTTGTAAAACAGCAGGCAGTTAGCATCAAGTGTCCCAAGGCAGAGTGAGCTCAAGTTTAGGTATGGCATAAAAGGTTGAAAGTACTGATGACACCATCATGGTAGGCTCCTGGTACTTGAATGACATTGGGAAGCTGTAAGTTCTTGCAAAAGTGCTGCTGATCTGTGAAATGTTAGATTCAGCATAATGTATATTAATGTACTTCTGACAGCAGTATGGAAGAAATATAAAAAAGGGAGCTATCGTGTGTGTGTGTGTGTGTGTGTGTGTGTGTAAAATAATACAGCACGTACTGGTTAAATTTACTTATCTCGATTTAGTCTAGCTTAGTGCATTGAAATCAGTAAATCTAAGCTTGTTTTAAATGGACATCTGTCATTAAGAGTGAATTACTAAAGTCCCAACAGATACTGGCATTTGCTACTGAATAGAAAAAAAACGGCGTTTATAGTAGAGCTTACACATATTTATGATTGGATGGCTAAAATATCTGTACACAGCCTAACATGCCTTTGTACAACCTCTGCAGGTTAGTGGATGGCTAAATCCTTCAGCCTCTCAGGTTAGCAGCTGAGCTTATTGCATTTGTGCTTCATACCCTAACCTAATGCCATGCATACTTACTCACCTTTGAAAAGTTGGTGATTCAATATTGGATGTGCACAGCTAATTAGCATGTTTTTTATTTTACTTAGTGTGCACCTGACTTTTCAGTTTAATGAACTTTTCCCAAGTGGCCCTCAAATGAAAGCAAGAATAGATACTATCCAATAGTTTAAAAATGGAAATGGTAAATAGCAGAACAGTGTTAGCACATGGAAAGCCACAATAAACCTTAAAAGCAGCAGTAAATATCAGTCTCCGTTTAGTTAAAAGAGGCAAAATTTAAATGGTTTTTGCCTGGTGCCAAAACCTGACCATGCCTTGGTTTTCAAACTATTTTGGGAGTCGAACAGACTCCCATAACGGATTAAATTCGAGAACCAAGGTATGACTGTAGCAAGATAATAACTGGCATATCAGATATGGTAACTAGACAAAGTTTTGGGATTCTGGATGCTAGTTGCTTGAAACTACAGGAGGGGAGACTGCTCTTGAGCTAAATCCTGCTTGCAAGTTTCTCACACGCATCTAGATGGCTACCAAGAATCATCTAACACTTAAATATCTCTTGTTAGATCCATGAGTCTGCACTGAGAGCGAAGAACAGAAGGCAAGTGGAAAAAAGGAAGCTGTCTCAGAGGCGGATTCATTCAGCGGAAGTAGAACAAGCCTGGAGAGCAAAATCTGCTGCACCAGACAACCCCTGGATGACGGAATACATGAGGTGCTACTCAGCACGAGCACGGTGATTCAACATTTGCCTGGACCTGTTTTTTTTAAAAAAAAATTCAGAAATAGTGTACGAAAGCAACGGGTGAAGAATTCCAAACTACTTATGCAAGATTTTTAACAAAAGGATTTTTCCAGCAGTTTGATATACTTGTTTATATTTTGGCTACTTATCCCTGCAGGAGAGGGAATAATTGATTCCATACTGGTGGGAACTATGCTTAGCAGTATAGCTTCTTTACAGATTTTTTTTAAAAAAGAAGGCTATTAAGAGATCTTTCTGTTGACCTTGAGCAGAAAAGCTATGGAGTGTTGTAGAATGAACTTTTTTAAATGAAAGACCCAGAAGGGTTATTTTGACAATTATTTAGTCCCTCCTTAATTATTAAAACATATGGACCGTAATCCGTGGGAAATTTCTTGCCCTGATGTTGCATAGAACTCAAAACTTTTCCCTATAGGGGAGCCATAAGGCTTTACAAATCAGGTCTGTAAAAATTATTTGTAGGTGCCATTGTATTTTCATGTGATTCTAGTTAAGTTGCTATGATTTTCCTCAGACCTGTACAACTTGAGACCTAGCGAGCCAAATGCAGACTTTCTGCCCTCTGTGGATTCAATCCAGTGACCACAAAAACAGGGGACTGTTATCTATCTATCTTGCTGTGCAGGCCAGATGTGCAGGCTCTTGCAGCCAGATGTGCAGAAGATTGTATAGCTCTCCCCAACTTTTGGTAAATATATAGTGACTTGTTCAGGTTTACATTCCAGTTTTAGGTTTTGTGACCAACTGGAACTGGAGATTTTGGTGCAATAGATTAGTAATGTGACGTGTTTATGTTTTTAGCTTTTTAAATTTGCTATCATGAGCCTGTGGTACCAAATGGCAGGTGTAGACAATCATTAACTATTAGTTATCAGTACTTTGCAGTTAAGTAACATGGACTTGGTGACAGTGAACCGGGATGTAGATATTTTTAATGCTTTATTTGGGTGGATTAAATATGCTTTGTAAAGAGTTGTTAGGTGAGCTTCTGCATAAGTGAAATGTTACGACTATTTCTACTCTTGAATTGAACCTACCAGACCAAGTTAGTGTACATTCCAGAGGCATGTTCAGGACTCAAGCAAATTTTGCTATATTTCTCAAGTGTATGACATGCCCCTTATCCCCCCCGACCACCCAAAAAAGTTGATTTGTGTAATCCAGAGGATGAAGCCATTGGCAATTATAAGAATGTAACAAATCTGTTACAGTTTAAAGTTCGTATTGCATATTGTGAGACTACCTGCCATTTTTGTGTGTGTATCAAACACCGAACTGGTGGCTAATAAGCTGCTTAAAATAATCTCCTTATATAGTGAAACCTTGGTTCTCAAACGGCCATGTTTTTTAACGTTTCGGCTCCCAAACGAAAGAAGTAAATGCTCCGGTTTTCGAATGTTTTTCGGAAGCCAAATGTCTGACATGGCTTCCGCTTGAGTGCAAGAAGCTCTTGCAACAAATCGGAAGCTGCGCCTTGTTTGTCGAACATTTCGGAAGTGAAATGGGCTTCTGGAATGGATTACATTTGACAACCAAGATTTGATTGTATTTCAAATTATGTTGGCTCCATTCATGTAGGGGTGGTTTTCTGCAGCTGGCATTAGTCTCAATCATTAAGACTTAAATAACTCAAATTTTGGGAAACAGGCTACATCAGGTACTCTCCCCAGAAACTCTGTGGTTACTCAGTGTTTGAGTCCCCTCTTCCATGGTCGCTGCAGGTGGCTTTTGGCTCTTTTGAGTTCTGCTTTCTTTCCATCTGTAGGCCTGTGGTTGGAACTGTGTTTCCTTCAGTCTTTTTTTAATTTAATCCCTTACCTTCACTTTGCAAAATTAAAGGACTCCAGTTGTACATGGCTTTAACATAATAATACATTTCTCTATCTTTGTTATACAACATTGACTCATGCTCTGCTTCCAAGGGATACATGAAGGACTTGTTTTCTTGTGTCCTAAAGACCACTTTTCTTAAACAACTGGCAGCTTTTTGAAAATATTTTGGATTCTCTTTTCAAAGGGCTGTTCATGTTGCCATCTTTTAACTTCCCAGACTGTGTTCAGCTAAACTTCTTGTGAGCTAACTGACACATGGATGGACGTTGGAAATTTTGAAGACACTGTTGAAACAAGGATACTAAAAGTCTGGGTTTTCAGTCTTCCACAAGGATGTGTTGGGTGGCTTAAGTCACTTTTAATTCTGGTAATTTGCAAATGGGGCTTGTGCATATCGCTGTTGCACATGGAGCATCTGCTTGCTTCTCTGTGTAGAGTGGTTTTTATCTAAACTTTAAGCGATCCCCTCCCTCACTGGGCATTAATGTGGTGTTAGAAATGGAGTCTCTTGGATTGCAATCCTAAACGTGTCTACTCAGAAGTCTCATAGAGTTCAATGACACTTCCAGGCAAATGAGCAAAGGATTGCAGGTGCGTTTCATGACAAAAGCCCTGTTCAGCTGTGATAAAAATCCATAAATATAGCATGTGAGTGCCGCCCTGTCTCTGTCTCCCTCTGTAAATTGAAGGGCAGGTGTGCAAAGCGAGGAGCCCGCTTCTACGGGTGACTATTTCCTGTGCATTTTAGAATCCAGGTTTAACAAGATTCTACATCAGTCAAGGAGCCTCCATGCAGGTCCCCCCCTTTCTTGCATTATATTTTCAGATAGTCCCACCTGAAGAGGGCTAAAGTTGGCAGGAAATGGCAAAACTACCATCCTCACTAGGAAATAAAGCAGCTTATTTACAGATGTGTTTACTAAAGGTGGAATTGGTGGTGGTGGGACGACAAATTCTGAGCTGTTCCAGTCTTCTGGGTATAAATAATGCTTTTGCTTTTAATTTTAAAAATTGTCATGAGAAACACCCCTTTCCTTGTTTGAACTTGAGAAAAGTCCTATTTATGGTCCATCTGTCTTCACAAAACTGGCATAGTATCACTACCAAATGCATGAAACTGAAATGCACAAATGACACTCATTGTTCCAGCACAGAAAAAAGAAGTATCTGCTGTTACAATTGGACAATTACTTTTGTGAAACATGTTTATGGTGTGACATTGTGCAAAAAAAAAAAAGGTATGCTTTTGTGTATATTTGTACCACCACATTTCTTGCATCACTATCCAGTAACTTCAACAACAAGCTATTGTTAGCAAGAGTTGCCTTCTCTGTTTTTAAATATCATGGTTATGCTTTTTCTTTTCTTTTTACTGTTTACCCTCAGGCATCTTGCTTGTACTGAGCCCTCCTTCACTATTACTGGCAGCTATGTCTTCTGTAAGCATGGAGCAGAATGCTTATTCAGCCCTGGGATTAGACTTCCCCTAGAATTGACCAATTGGGACACAGGTGGCGCTGTGGGTTAAAGCCTCAGCGCCTAGGACTTGCCGATCGAAAGGTCGGCGGTTCGAATCCCTGCGGCGGGGTGCGCTCCCGCTGCTCGGTCCCAGCGCCTGCCAACCTAGCAGTTCGAAAGCACCTCCGGGTGCAAGTAGATAAATAGGGACCGCTTACCAGCGGGAAGGTAAACGGCGTTTCCGTGTGCAGCTCTGGCTCGCCAGAGCAGCGATGTCACACTGGCCATGTGACCCGGAAGTGTCTCCGGACAGCGCTGGCCCCTGGCCTCTTAAGTGAGATGGGCGCACAACCCCAGAGTCTGTCAAGACTGGCCCGTACGGGCAGGGGTACCTTTACCTTTACCTTAGAATTGACCAAATTTGGTGAGGGTCCACATCCTCCCTGCCTTTTGAAGCTTCTGGGGTTGGCACAATGGTAGCTGTAGTGCTAGACCTGTTGCTTGATGGGAAAATGGCTCTGGCTCAACTTCCCTCAGGGTCTTCTCCCACCTTTGAAATGTGTCTCCCCTGCCTGAGCTGCCAGGGCAGACGGGAATATAAGCAATTGAGACCACTCGCATTTTAGCCTACTGAAAACTGTCTATACCAGATTGGCATTAAATATGGCTTCTAGATGAGAAAGTTACCTTCTTGATGTGGGAGGCAGCATCACCTGAAGCATAAACTATCTACTAGTTTATGTTTGCATACTCCTGCCTCTTTGAAATATGTTGGTTTGTGACAGGCTAGGAGTACCAAAACGCTGGTGTAATACAAAGAGCAACATATAGCCTAAAGCCATAAAGCGCGAGTAACCAGACCAAGCATGGCAGTCTTTTGAGCATGACTGTTTAAGGCCCAGATACTTGAACAGGTTGGGGCTATAAACTCTTGACTCTGTTCCTCTATGTTGTTCCTATAATGTAAAGTTAAAGGTACAGGGAAGCTGCCACACTTAGCTTTTGTGAGCACTGAAATCACTTTAGATAAAAGCTTGGGGAAAAATAAGCTTGAAGCAATATGTGACTTAGAATGTGTTTTTAAATAGTGTGGTTTTTTTTCTAATGTTCTTGTGTTATTTATATTTAACTGTACTTGCCATGACTTTGTACATGTGAATAAAATCAATTTGGGGAAAAAACATTTTGAAAAAGCAGTTGTTGTGCTTTCTTGATAATGGTGAAATAGGTCTTATGACTCTTATGTAAGTTTTAGGGGCCTCGTGCCTCTGAGTCCTCTCAGTGGGTTGCCACCTTAAGGCTAGTAACTGCAAAAGACCATAGCAGGAATAGGGAACCTCTGACCTAGAGCCCAAATACAGCCCCCAAGCACACTATTTGGGCTCTGACCAGACCTGCTTGCACCTTCCTTGAGTTGTTTTTGGCTGGTTGTAATGTGTCCTTCCACTTTGACAACCCCTCTCGGTTGCCTGTAAGATAGAGAGGGATGCATAAGAATGTGTAGAAATTAACCGCCTCTCAGTCTTTTTTCTCTCTGCACCATGCATAATTTTATTCATCATGTCTCCTCTTTCCCTTTTCGCAAGCTAAAAACTCCCAATTGGCTTTTTGGAACACAAAAACTTTTCTTCATAGGGGAATTGATGCACCCTTCCTTGATCATTTTGGCTGCCCTTTCCTGAACCTTCCACCATAGGTTTAGAAAACTATAGTATTTATTCCCACAAAATGCACCACCTTGGATGGCTTTAAAAGATTAGTCAAATTTGTGGTGAATAAGGCTATGTTTTACCTCAGGCCTGTGGGTTGAATGTGGCCCTCCAGGCCTCTCTCCCTCTGGCATTCAGAATTCTTCTCAGGCCAGACCCCTCACTGGAACCACAAGTCATTTTGTGTGGCTGAAATGTGTTCTTAAATTCCACTAATTTCTCTTGTTTTGTCTGGATGGGTGATGCAGGTTTTGTGTGTGTTGAAACTAGCCTGCTGTACAAAGGCAAATGTTACATTGACTCTGGCCACTTTTGCCTCTGGCTCCATCTACCAATGCAGCATGGGCCTTAAAGGTTGCGCAAACTGGAATGTGGCCATTGGGTTGAAAAATATTCCCCACTATGGACACTAATTTTAAGCTGCTTTCAGACACAACTGAGCGACACTAGAAATCTAGACACCTCCCTCATACCCTTTATCTTTAGTGGTAGGCCCCTTTCCAGTCAGCAAAACAGTAAAAGATTGGATGGGCTAAGAAACTCCAAACATACTGGGAAATGCTTAAATGATTACTACATGTAAATAAGAGGTTTTTAGCGTGTCTATGGGTTTTGAAAAGCTTAGGGATAAATTGGACTAAGGGGAATGATCCAAGTACGGCTTCAAACAAGTGATCAAGTTAGTAGACTCACTTTCTGTTTTGGCATAGAATACCAGCTGTCTGAATAAACATGCCCAATAGGGGCTGTTAAGCCCCTCACCTTGTGGTTGCCAAGGCTTTGTCCCCTAAGTGAGCAGAGAACTGTAGCCTTGATGTAACACTGCGGAAAGATCTGACCATATATTGATCACCAAGTCTAGCATCCTAACTTACTACTAAGTAGATACAATAGCTCTGAACACCATTTACACTAAGGGGTTTTTCACCCTTCTGTTTGGTCCATGACTTCTAGGCATTGGTCCGAGAGATTTTTCTTTTCTCCCACTGTTTTCCCAGGCAAAACCTGATGTTTACTACTGAATCAGAGCAAACGCCATTTGGGTTTTCTGCAGCTTGGCGTTTGTTCCGATTGAGCAGTATACAGCAGGTTTTCCCTGGGAAAGTGGCAGGACAAAAGAAAGACCTCTCTGATCCATGCCTGGATGTCATGGGCTAAACAGAAGAAATCACAAGTCAAAGGGAAGTGTGTGGATGAGTCCTAAACTTGAGGTGGTATGGATTTTTGGTCTGCACTTTATGAGGGAGGCAACACTTCTTTGAAAAAATAACAAGACCAGGGTTACAGTACATATTTGTTACAATTTCCTTCCCACCTTAACTACTCATGTTTCCTAAAAAATAGATAAATATTTTATTTTTAATGTTACTTCTCTCCCCAAGATGATAAACGGATGTCTCATAATGTATTCATTACCTAAAAGCAGGGTAAGGACACATTAAAATTTGGGAAACTGGTGATATTTTTTCAGTTCTCCATAGAATATAGCTGGGTCAGCTTTGTAATATTAACAGGAAACATGCACTGGACAGTTGGTTGCTGGATTATTCAGTAAGAAACATAGAAAATCCAATTATTACTGTCCAGAAATAACCTAAGTAAGACCAAAGCTTAAAATCAGGGATTGCACATGAAACCATTTAAAATCACATAAGCTACCTAGCATACATCTATCCATCCATTAAAAATTGTGTGCTTGTTTCCACGGCAATCATGCCACTTTGTTTAAGCAAGTCATGATTTAAAGATTCTGAGCATTTAATGTATGGGGGTGTTGAATGCATGTAGATAAATAAGATTATTGATATTGTTAAAATTCTGAACATCTACCCTTGGCAGGACTGAGATTTCATAGAGATGCAACAGTGCACATTGGAGATGTTAACAATGCAGGAAATGGTGGATGTATGAAAAGGCTGATCAGCCAGGGAGCATAGCTTTCCACCCCTTCCACCCACACCCTCCCCAAGCCTGCCATGATTGAAAAGAAACCTACAGTAAATACATTTAAATAAAACCTTTTATTTAGTAACATTTCTCTGGTGACATTAAGCAGCATAGTAAATTCTTTATACAGTATAGAAGTCATGCATTTAAAGTTTAATGTATACTAACACTGTGTAAAAGCACTTTTATTTTTAGAAGCATTTAAATGCAAAGAGCATTTGTCTTGAGGCTCAACTGTAATAATACTCCTTAAGCTCCTGCAGTTCCAACTTGTGGAACCAAGCCAATACAGGTAGCAATCTAGCACAGTTCAACTGTATGGAATACAGTTCCTCCAACTCATGTTAACAAGGGTGTACAAGAGTACAGCTACAATTTTCAGAGTCTTGAAGTGTGACACTACACACTGCAAGGGAAACACGGGGTTCCAAACTCCATGTATCCCTTAGAAACAGTAATATAGTGAAGGCAAGCCTTTATAGACAACAATCAATGACCTGGGTGTCTCTAATCATTTCCTGAACCAACTTTCCTCCTCACAAAGCCTGGCTCTAATATTTAAATAAACCCAGTTTTGGGAAACAACCAGGAAGAAGTGTTGGGGGCAATCTGTGGGCACAGGAGGTATGAACTCTCATGAAATTTTCTGCAAAAACAAAAACTCATTCATGCTAATTTGCAGACACAAAATTTGGAAAGGAGCTCACAAATATTAGTTTAGAACTGAAGCCGCAGTACAGTTCTGCCTAAGGTAATTTTAGCCCCATAGAAATTTTAAGTTCCAATTGTCTTTCCCTTTATCAAAGATAAGCAAGTTTGTGAAGTGACATTTATTAGCTAAATCTGGAAACAAACAGCAAGACAGAGAGTTTATCGTGCCAGCATTTGCATTGATGTTAAAACAACAACAACAACAACAACAGATCACTGGAGGGAAGTAGAGGAAACAGAACTCCCTCAGAACACACACAACCCAAACTACCTAAATACAAACAGTAAGGCACAAGGCCTTGAGTTCCCCAACCAACTATAAAGGAGGCTAGCAATAGAGACAGACCAGTTTTTGTGCTGTAGTACTAACTACCAACCATTTACATCAGTCTATGCTAACCTGGCACCTTCCACATATTTTGGACTACAAGTCCCGCTGGTTAAGGCTGATGGAAGGCCTAATCCAAAACGTCAGTCAGGCACCAGGTTGGCCCAGGGTGATCCATGTCAATGAAAGATGTGTGGAAGATGAAAAGGGATTGTGGGAAAGAACTAAATGCAACAGGAAGATGTACAAAGACCTATGGAGTAAATACCTGAGTTTTCACTACATCATTAATCGATTCACAATTAATAGTAGCATGGCACCTCCTTTTTTCTGCTATTCCCTCCAGTTTGAGAGAGGGCAGAAGTACAGTAGTTACTGGGTAGGGGGTGGGAGGGAGGAGAAAGGGAAGCTTCAAGTATTATGTAGAAGACTAGGAACAAGTTACAAGTTGGACTTTAGGACTTACTGACTAAACTTCTTTGGATTTGTTGACATTAATAAATGTAACATTAGAAAAAGTACATAATAAAAAAACACACACACCAAATAATATTCTTTGAAAGTACGTCTGAACATTATAAGACATCCATGCAGTGCACCTCATAAACCCATGCTGTGAACCAAAAACGTTAATAGATACTGCATGCTAATCACTTTCTTTACTTTGAGTGGATGTTTAACTAGACTTCAAATTGACTTTTTTCCAGTACAATGCATGGAGGCATGTTATTTTGTTTACACCAGTCTACTTTATTTTTGGGAATTAACTTTTTGATGAATCAACCCCTTTAAGTTAAAGGTTCTCATTTACCTCAAAGGATTACAGTATCTATTTTGTATGCTAATGAGTAACGTGCTTGCAATCTGGGTCAATATTACTTTCCCTGAATGGTGGGGGGGGGAGAGGGGAGGGGAGGATGAAAAATGTACTCAAATGCCAACATTAAAATGTGTTTTTCATCTTGGATTAAAATGAATGAGCTGTCTCCCAACCATTATTTATTTACTGAAATGCAGCAACAGGCCTGGAGAGCTGGAGGACCGCCAGTTCCTGGATGAACTTGCCCATCAGTTAAGAGTCGTAGTCATGGGCCCTGCTCTGGGCATCCCTGCCACTGGAGCCTGACCTGTTTATCTAGGCTTATGGCATTCAGTTTACTTTGCTGACCTGTTCAGTTTTTGTCATTCGATGTGATGAGCTTTGGCTTGGCACAGGACTGATAGTTTTATTTGCATTATTTTAACTATTTTACCTGCACTGTAATGAAGCTTTGTTACTTTTATTTGCCATTATGTATTTATTGCAATTGTTTTTTCGAGTTGTTCTAGACCACTTATTAAATTGCCTTAAATGCAATTTATGAAAGAAAAGCAGCATAGAAACATCAGAGCAGCTATGTTCTAGAAAGGGTGCTTAAACCATGTCTTGTAGATCCTAACCCCAGTTGCTCTGTATAGTTTCTCCTCAAGGATGTGAAACTAGCTGAGACAGGAGGAGCTGGAAGCAGTGATTTTTATCAGAAAAATGTCTCACAGTTCCAATCAAATTCAGTCTCTCCTGCTGCCTGCATTTTGAGTAAATAAACATTCAAAAAAGAGACTGCTCATGTGTCTTGCCAACTTAGGCTCAATCAAATACTTATTTGACAATAATGTCAATGTTTGCCCTCACTGTGTAACATCCTCAGATATGATCAACCAAAATGTTTTAAGCAATGTACATCCTTAGTTAAAACTAACACAATCTAGCTCAAATAGCTATATTTACACCTCCCATATACCGCTTCAATGTTTCCGTATTTCAGAATTATCTGTGTATCAACAGTCATAAATGTTCATGTTCTGGAGTTTTTAGGTGTCAAGAACATTTAAAGAGGCTAATTCATTTTACTTTTACATACGCACACCTGTCTCTCTTAAGCAGTCAAGGTTTCATATTTCCAAGTGTCTCTATAGAACTCTCAGTTAGATACCATGAAGGCAGAGGGCAGTGTATATCTTTGACTAGTTGCTGCCATTTACTGTATTGTGTTTCTAAATTACAGAGTAAAAGAAGCTGACTGCAATGCATTACTACAGATTTTGAAGCAGTCTATACAACATATGCTACTTTTCATAACAAATTGCTTCTTTTTAAGGAGGATAACCTGAACAGAGTCTTAGGTATAGAAATTACTTTAATTTTAAAAAAAGAAGTTAGATAACGATGATTCACAACTTCAAACACTGTTCTAGAATGGCAAAACAAGTAGGCATTATCTTTTCCCCAAAACATAAATTTTCAGTTACAATTTCAGATGTAGAAAACAAGGATTTCCCAAGGCAAGATCAGACAGCAGTAAGCTCCTAAGATCACAAATGAATTGTATAGCCTACAGTTGTCAAAGTGATTGAAATACATTTAAGAATTGTCAGGAAACAGTTCAGTTATGCTTCAGTAAAAAACCCACAACATATTAGTAAACTTATGGCCTGTTTTTCAAAAAAATAAATCATATACCTTGTAGAATGTGGCAAATAAAACACTGACAATCAATGCCAGTAGCTTTCAATATCAAATCATAAATAAAAGCTATTGTACAAAAAAACAAAATAAAAACAAACCACCAAACATGATAAAGCCTACCAGTTACATTTCAGTTCTTATTTATAAAACAAACAAATGTTAGTGCAACAATATGTCAGTATATCATGCTTTGGAAATTTAATGACCACATTTTATATACACAGGATACAGCAATGTCTTAAACTGGAAGAAATGAGCAAAAATATGCAACAGAAAATTTTTTACATACTGATATTTTACTCTTGTCCACTGAATTACCAAATTTTATTTTTTGCAATCTTGCTGTGCCAAGTGCACACTTCTGGAAGCCATTTCACAGTACTTTTAAAAAATACCAGATGTGGTATGCTTTACTGAATAAAAAGCAGTTCTAAAACTGCAGTCTTGAAGCCATGGCAGTTGTTTCATTAATCGTCATTTTTAAGGACAGCTGAAAAAAATAAGCAGCATTTCGTGTTAAACAACGTAGGCATTCTATGCACACTTCAGGAACAAACTCTGTGTAATTTAGTGTGAAACCACAGAATTAATCTATTTTGTTTTTTGAGACAGAAACACAATTAAGCAGTCCTTCACAAGGTCATACAACATACACAGATTCTCCACCTTAGTGGATTTTTGTTATGCACTAAGGAAATGTTCTTGAGGAAAGGAGGGCTATAAATGAAATAAAACAATATTTCTCAAATTAAGAGGTTCGATATAGATTTGAATTTTCATTTCAGTGTAAATCGTTACTTGCAACAGGACTGACTTCTGAGTAGGAAATATTGGTTATAGTTATGCTGTTACAGATTTACATTGTTTTTACAAGGTGGATATCAAAAACATAAATCCTGACAGTAAAATGAACAAACAAACAAGCCCTTGGGACACACAGAAAACTTGAGGAAAACCACCCCACCTGTGGAGCTGGTGTATGGATTTTCCTTCCCTCAATAATCAGTATCTAAACGAAGATGCTGATCTCCAACTGCTAACACTTACCTCTTTCCTTGCTCAAATGAATGTTTCAGTTGTCTGTTCCTAACAGCCACATTCTTGAACACTTTGAGCTTGTGCTCTTCGTGGAGATCTCAGCTGTCTCAGGGCAGCATCTCCATACTGAATACCTGAGCCCATCCTTTCTGGATCCAGTTCACCTGATAAAACAAAACACCATTTGTTCTTACAGACGTTGTAATTACATTTAAATTCAAGGCTGTTCTCTTCATGAACATGTAATGTTAAAATTTAACTTTTGCTGAATGTAACAATAACAGTAGTCATGAAAAGTTGAGAGTGCTTTACACACAAACACATGTACATATGCACACAAATATAATTTGTCCTTTTTTTCTTTTACAGAGGGGTGCCTGTTTTATAAGTATTGGCAAGCAAACTTTTAATGGCCCTATCCATTATACAAGCTGCTGTGTCCTCCCCTTCCTACTAGTTGGAAGATGTACAGCAGGTTGGAAGCTAGATGTCAGAGGCTGAGAGGCTTCACACCCAAGAAGCCACTTCAGAGTTACAATATTATTAATAATCTAAATGTCAGACATCTCTTTCAATAATCACACATTTAGAAACATTTTACATTTTTACAGCAACCTGTAAAAAAATGCTTTGACAGCATCCCCTATCATTGGGTGATTATCCAATGATATACTCAAGCCAATCAATTTCAACGGGTCTACCCCACTGAAACTGCTGTTAAAAGGGTGCTAGTGGGGTGTTCAATGAAAAACAGTTACACCTCCTTTTGGATTGTGTTCTTCAGGGTCATTTGTACTTGCATTAAGGTATTTGACAAGTTAAGACACAGGTGAGAATTAGGTGACACTTTATGACAATAGAAGAACACATCTAGTTTGAGCGCAGTTTATCACATGTCAACATTTCACATACTCTAAAGTGTCTAATACTATAGAGGTGAAAATATTTTGAGATCAGAAACATGAACTGTGATTACCTGACTCAATTTTATTAAGTATTTTTCTGGCACACTGTACAAAGGCCTCTTCAACATTCTCCCCTGTCAATGCACTTGTTTCCAAGAACATAAGTTCTGAAACAAATATGAACAAAAAATATATTTGCAATCATTATTATTATTTATTGAAATTATGTATCACCCTATACTCGCAAGTCTCAGGGTGGTTCACAGGATAAAATCAGAATATAAAACCACAAAATACAGAATCAAAATAAAAACAACAACCCAATAATAACCCCCAACACATTTTAAAAGGGCATAGGATCGATCAATCAATCAATAAATCCATCAATTTGAAGCGATATCCTGATTCAGTCTTCCCTGATTAGTTGCCCTCCAGATGTTTCAGCAGAACACAACTCCCATCATTCCCAACCACTGGCTCTACTGGCTAAGGCTGAAGGGTGCTATAGCCCAAAATATATGTAGGGCACAGAGTTGAGAAAGGCTACCCCAAAGAACAGTCAGGGAAAGCTGGTCCAAAGAATGGTCAAAAAGCACCTGTTCCACTTCTGAAGCTACTAACCACATTCTGCCCTGTTTTTGCCACCTGTCCCCTACTGCACTCCTCCCCTAAGCACCTACTCCAAGCAAGAGAAGGGTTCCCAAACCACAGGAGTGTCTTTTCAGCTAACAACAAACCAAGATAAAAAACAATTAAACAAAATATTATCTATATCAAACAAAAATATGCAATGCATTCCTAGTTGTATCTGCCCCAAAAGCAAGTGCTGTCAAGTTGAATGGTGCTTACTCCTAGATATAGGATTGCAGTCTAAATTAAGCAACAGTAAACAGATAAGATGTAGCAGAATAACTTCAACCAGAAGAATACCCAAAGCACTGAACAATTCTAAAACAATGCAGTCATAAACTGGTTTCAAGACACCAACAAAGAGGCGTGCGGAAGTTCTCAGATAATTGGTATATGCCCAATGGACATATTACCCAATTACAACCACACCAAAATTGGGGGATGTTTCATAAAGAGTTGTCTTCCAACTTCTTCGTCCCATTTTTGGAGACTGAGCGGGTTGCAGAATGGGGCAAAAATGTTCACCCACTCAGAATGACAGAAGCACTGACCTCACTCTGACTTGACTTTACCCTCCATACTAGTAGCTTCCAATACCTGGGTGGGGAGGTCATAATTCCAAATGATGGGGAGTTGTGTTCCAAAATATCTAGAGGGCACCAGGATGGGGAAGGCTGATACAGACTACCACCAAACTCAGATAGGTCATGAAAAATACTTACCATTTTCTTGAGCAAACCTGGATGCTTCCAAGAAAGTGACTTCCCGATCTCCATCAAGATCCTTTTTGTTCCCACACAGTATTATAACAATATTCTGACTTGCTAGCATCCTCGCATCTGTTAGCCAGTTAGTAAGCGCATTGTAGGTTTCTCGACTGCACCACAAAAGGACAAATTATTAGATGTTAATAATTATACTTCCCCCTTAAAACTATGTTTTAATTATCCTAGCTAACTAGATAATTTACACAACAATAGTTCATGTTCACTTTGATAGAAGATCAACAAGCTGTAGTTTCTTTTGTCCATTGTAAAATACTACAGAGAAGTTATTGCCCAGCACATTTGGACCTGTGCCAGTGCACTGTGGACACTGAAAGCAAGGGCAAGTGTAACCAGTGAAACTTGCCCCTTATACAGTTGACTGAAACATTACAACAGACTTACTTTTTTTGTAGTGTGTGTGTATTTAAGTCTCCAAGAAAATCAGTTTTGAGTTAAAGGAACACCACTCTGTTTCTGAGGCATGCACTCTAAGACAACTGAAAGTAAGGGGGGCATTTCTATGAAGGAGTCACTGGTATCCAAGAAAGCTGACAGAAAACACCATCAGGAGTAAACGAAGCATGGTCCCCAGTGTTTCTTTTTCCAGAAAAAAATTGATTCCCAAGATGGCTAACGGTGATGGTCTCTCACAATCTCAAGAAGTCCTTGATGTGCAAGACTCCCACAGGATTCAGAAGAGTCCAAGTTTGGCATCATGGCCTAATATATGTATATACTGCAATCAGCTGCTGGTACCAGATATAAAAGCTTGGGCATAAATAAATTTTAAGGAATTTAAATTTAAATTTACAAATGGCTTGTGCATGTTGGGGATGGAGAGAGATGAACTAGGAAAGAGGCTAGTCTGGCTCCTAAGCCACTGAAGTCAGATTTTGTACTAGACTGAACTTAAAATATTTTTATATGTAGGGTGGTTAGAAAGGGGTTCTTTACTGTAAAATTAGACCCCCGTTTAAGATACAGCAGCTCAAATGAAATAGGGCTGGGAGCACACTTGTGTGAATTTTGTGTGCGTTACCTCAAGAAGCTATGAAAGCTGAACTTGTCCCATGATAATTGCTCTTATGTGATTAATTTATCTTGGCTGCAAGGATACAGCCTTGGTACCTAAGGATAACCACAGGAAGAGAAGAATAGTTTATCTGTACTTATATTTATAGCAGTTTTTCCTTTTACCTGGTGATGTCATAAACAAGTAAGGCACCCGCTGCACCTCTGTAGTAGCTTCGGGTTACAGACCTGTGAAGGAAAACATATACCACTATAAGTTGACAATAAGCTATGCTCTACACAGTGCTACAATTATGAACAATACAGAAGCTACTGTGTCTGCTTAACAAGGCAGTACAGTCATGATTGAGCCAAAGTTGAGCAGCTTTAAGCCTCATCAGTTTTGAGGGGGCATATATTAAAACTCTCCAGAAGAAATGAATGATTTAACAATACTTACTTTTGCCTAAAAGTTCTCCTATAGTCACAATATAACTGGATGTCACAGAACTAGTGAAACAGTAGCCAGTATCCAACAAACTTGCTAACAAAAAAGTCACATGCCACTTTCTTCAACTAACATGCCAACAAATTTCTGTGCTATGAAAATATACCTGAATCGCTCTTGTCCAGCTGTATCCCATATTTGTAGTTTTACATATTTGCCTCCAACATTTATTATCTTTGAACCAAACTCCACTCCTATAGTATGATTTGAGTCATCTTTGACTAGAATAGAAAAGGTGTCTATTAGTATTCAAGTACAATTTAAAGTACACAAGGATATTATATTAACAGTGACATTATTATTATTTATCCATAATTTGTTCTGTACAGGCAGCAGTGTATTTGTTAACTTAACCAAGGGGAATTTTTATGGTAAATTCACACACACAGAGAGACAGACGGTACTTTTCAACATATATTCAGGGGTATTAGAATATGCTTCTGTGAACACTTTGTGAATATGCTAGACAAGATATGTCAAAATGAAATGCATTATATAGTTGTGTGAATTCATTCAACATTGGATGGTGGGCTATGTGCATATACATATATATTTATATATACATATGCATGCACAAATATGACAATTCCCAAAATTTACTAGTAGCACGAGTCAAGGAAATTTCTTTATTTTGTGACAAAAAAAGCCTCCTTCTCACCCACCCCTAAGTTTTGTTAAGTAAGATTTATGAGAACATGCTATCAATACCCATGCTTGAAACTGTGGCTACCATGTTTTCATTTTGTGTAGGATCAAAATTTGTTATCACAGTGACACATAAATGGAATGTGTGAACTGACCAGAAGAGTCTGGAATCTGCCTTGATGGAGTGCCATTGTACTGGCAAGGGGTATTATGTAGAATGGTAATCTATCAAGTCAGCTCTTAGGGCTATCCTGAGCAGTTCACACACCCCATTTATGTATCACTGTGATAGCAAATTTTGATCCTATACACAATGAAAACATGGTAGCCATGGTGTTAAGGAAGATATTGATAGCATGTTCTCTTAAGCCTACATAGATTTGGGGTAGATAATACATACCGAGGAGTAAGCTACACTGAGTACAATGGGATTTATTTCCAAGGAAATACATGGACTGCATTGAACGTGTCCCTACTTATTCATACTACTGTCTAAGAAATGCCAGATCACTTCTGTCCAAAAAATGCTGTTAGCCAGGTTTTTATAAGGACCAATGTGGACCAGAGTTCTGTTGAGCAACCCCCACAAAAACCCCACCCCTAAGAACCCCACAACATCTGCATTATACTTACATTTCTTCTCAATAAATTGATGAAGCAAACAGGATTTGCCAGTGCCTGCATTTCCAATTACCAAAAACTTAAACAGGAAATCTGAAAATGATAAGACAACCAAATGAGCATCTTCAAATGCAAAAGAAACATGCTATTACTACTTTTTCCCTTTGTCATAAAAAGAAATCACAAGGACACAGAACAGATAAACTGCTTGCTATTCAGTGCCTGGCTTAGCAAGATATTGCAACAGAACAAAGGAATAAGTATGGCTATTTGTATTCTACACATGACATATGAATCTGTCTAAGACAAAATTCAGCATTTCAGATTTGAATTTTTCTCCCAGCCTTTGTAGTACTATTTTGGTAATAAAACAAGAGCTGATTTATTCCAACAATCTAGATTCTAAAAGCGTTGAATCAAACATTAAAAAAACCAACAGGACAGGTTCTCTGTGAGGCATAAGTAGCAAAGGACAAATAACATCAAGCTGGATTTTTCAGATACATACCCAAGTTTGGCATCTCTGAATGTCATGATAAAAAACTAACTGAAGTTATAATCCAATTCGGATGAATCAGCAGAAAAAATATCCCTTTCAAGTTTGCAAGGCACAATATGAAAAAGAGTAGGGCAGGGAGAGGAAGGACACAAACTAGCCAAAGCGAAGCACTTTTAAGTGGGATATTTATGCTTTTAAAACAGCAAACCTTTAGTAACACCTATAGCTGTGGCAGGGAACTTTTCTGCAGCCTGAGAAGTGCATTCCCTCATATGCAGCCATTCAAGGGCCACAGGCCAGTGGTGGATGGGGCCAGAGGAAAAATTGGGAGGCACAAGGGATGTTATTTTTACTATTATATAGTAGGTAATGCTCCTGTACCCAAAAACTAGAGGTTTCTACACACACACACGCCCACATCTTTTGGTCCTCTATGAAGGTACCGTAAATAAAAGGAATGTGACCTGAGGAGGGCATAGCGTGGGAGAATTTTGATGGCTGGACAGAGGTTTGGAGGGCTGCATTTGGGCCTGCAGCCTGAGGTTCCCAACCCCTGATCTATGGGATCTTCAGATCTTTCGCAGTCTGAAGCTATCTGATCACCAAACTTCTCGATTACGTCACATTCAAAACTGGCTTACTCTATACATACAAAGTAAAGTTTCTCTTGCAAATATGAAAAGGCTATCAGCAATGCCTAAGCAGTAATTTCTAAACTTTCCCAACATGCTCAAATCCACACTGCAGATAATATATTCTTTTTACAACTGGGGGGGTGGGATCATAGTGCTATAAAGTAGCATAGGCTCATGTGAATCGGATGTTAACCTGAAACTAGCTATTGTTATTCTAAACAACTGTGGGGAAAATTGTTTGCATGTTTTACTTCTGGCACAGTGTAGTGAAAGCAATTCACATGCCAGTTATTTCTTCAACTTTACTTGCAGCTTCTTTTTTCTAGATGAAACAAAAAACTAAAAACAAAGCCATGAAAGGCACTTCATTATAGGGCTGATTTTCTCTTTCTTCCTCACTGACAAAGAAGCTTTGAGCTCCAAGATTTGTTGAGCTGTCTGGCCTCTCACCCTAGAGAAGACTGTTGTTACTAGGAATGACCGAAGACAAAAATGCAGCCAAGAAGAGACCCACAGTCACTATTATCACAGCCAATCTTGAAACATTAAGGGCTATCTAGAGGCAAGAACCTCATAACACAAATGTGAATGCTCTGAAATACACAACTATCAAAGCTTTAAGGATGCAATAAATGAGCATTAAAAATTATTGATTCAGGGTAGCTTTTATTCTTCAGTTGTTTTGAGAAATTAAAAATCCAACCATTACTTTTCCATGTTGTGTTTGGAGTGTACAAAGGCTCTATTATATTGTAAAGGTAAAAGGACCCCTGACCATTAGGTCCAGTCGTGACCGACTCTGGGGTTGCGGCACTCATCTCACTTTATTGGCCAAGGGAGCCAGCGTACAGCTTCCGGGTCATGTGGCCAGCATGGCTAAGCTGCTTCTGGCGAACCAGAGCAGCGCACGGAAACACCATTTACCTCCCCGCCGGAGTAGTACCTATTTATCTACTTGCAGTTTGATGTGCTTTCGAACTGCTAGGTTGGCAGGAGCAGGGACCATGCAACAGGAGCTCACCCCGTTGTGGGTATTCGAACCACAGACCTTCTGATCGGCAAGTCCTAGGCTCTGTGGTTTAACCCACAGTGCCACCCGCGTCTATCTATTTAGTAATTCTCAAAAATATTCCACTCTGTGGGCAATATAACAATTCCCCTAATAATGGTAGAATTAGACTAGATCTGATGGTAGATGTAAACTGAAAAATCAATCTTTTGTGCATGTACTATGGATCAGCAAATAAGAATGGCATCTAAAAATGAATGCAGTACAGTACTTCATCTCCTGCAGTATTCTTTCACAGATTTTCTTTATTTGGCGTAGATGTATTACTGCTTTTATTCCTATGCACCTACAAAAAATATTTTCTACCTGGAGTATTTTAAAAGGAAAAACAAGACAATTACCATGAAAAAAGAAACTAACAATTTAGTAATCTCATCAGGGAAATTAGGGCAGGAAGATCTCAACAAAAAGTCTCAAAGAAAGGGGAAGTAAAAATATATTTTTAATTGCAGAATAGTGAAGCCCAGAAAACAAGTTATTATGCCTGAGATATTCCAAATCATGGAGGCTCAAAATGGAGTATACTCTTCCTGCATCTCTGCCTCTTCTTTTATGCTGCCCTAAGTTTCTTCCCAGAAGCTCTTCAAGTCATCGTTCAATACATAATGAAGTTTATGGGATACTGCCAAAAGATAATGGTTTGGTATACAACAACCAGAATTTTTCACTTTATTTTAAGAAAATGGGTTTGACTCAAGCAAAAAAAAAAGCACCAACAGTAGAAGTGCAAACAAATTGGGTCCCAGCAGCTACTAGAAAGAAACAAGTTCCTCAATTAAAACAAAGGTGCTGCTAATCAGGAAGTTTAACTATGATGTGTAGCAGAAGAGTACAGTAAGCCTTTAGCTAAAACCATACATGCTCTTGATAACATGACCAGGGACCATCTGCTGCTATGTTGCTAGCATACACTACAGCTTGCGTTCAGTAAGGGGCATGCAACCAGTATGTGGTTGCTAACTCAAGAGAGCTCCCTGAACTTGGTGTCTTTATAGATGTAAATGGTATTACTTTTCCTATCCTTATTTTTTCACTAGCTCACTGGCTTAATCACACACCTGTAGTATGATTTCTTGTAGCATAGAGTTTCTCATAAACTACAGCTGTTAACTCTCCTAGTTTTGCATTATTTAACCCATTTTCCAGATTTGTAGAAATATGTACATTACTTGCTCCTTTATAAACATGCGGCAATTATTCACTTGGCCCTGGTATAATTCTCTTCATTTTTTTCAGGCTGAATAGCATTGCACTAGCTTCTCCAATCTGCTACACATAAATTCCCATCAGCTCCCGCTAGCACTGCTGGGGTTGTTGGGAGCTGTAGTCCAAAATACCTCTTGAGCGTCTTTGTAAATGAAATTGTATGCATCAGGCCTAGGCAAACTCAGCCCTCCAGATGTTTTGGGACTACAACTGCCATGACCCCTAGCTAACAGGACCAGTGGTCAGGGATGAATGGGAACTGTAGTCTCAAAACATCTAGAGGGCTGAGTATGCCTATGCCTGGCATACATCATACAACAAATATGGAGCACCAGTATGTTTAAGCATGTAGTGAAGCATAAGCTGAGCACTGACAAAGATTGAGAACTGTGATCATTTACCAACAGATTAGATTGACTGCAGTCTTGAGATAAAGAGCATATGCAGCCTTGGCTCCAGCTTTTGTCCCCAAGTAAAAAACGCTGCTTTTAGAGCATTTAATCTAGATTTGTCACATAGGATAGGCCTTCTTTCTTTTTTCAAAATCTGGGTGTAAGCAGATGCTATTAGTTCAGCAACACTGCTTAATGTTTCCCATGAATTTCCTAGTTTTTCTGTTTATTTATTCCAGTTGCTATTCACACAGAAGAAAATTCTCCCACTAATGTTACTTTCCCCATAGCAAAAACCATTACCTCTCAGAAGCAGCCCTACATACAGCACCATACATGGCTCACTATTGCCTCACAGTCTGGCCTAATACAAGTCGTGACAGCATCCCTTCAAAAAGGTATGGTAGAAATTTAAGAAATTGGTTCCAAAATGCATGCATGGCCTAATGTGGGTATCAGGTTAGAAAATGGTTAGAAACTGCTGATCTATAATAGCACAGACATAAAAATGATAGCCTACCTAACATGCTTGCTGTGAGTGTTATATAAAGAAGAGAGAAAGCTATATGAAGGGCTTTAATGTGCCAATTACAATTGCATAGGTTAAGATATATGTTTAAAAAGCACACGTAGTTCTTGAAAAAAGCCAGTGATCCATACAGCCGAAAAGCCGAGGACCTGTATGCAACACCACTACTACCTGGTTTCTCCATTCCTCCTTGTCTACACATGGGTACCAAATACAGGGGAAAGCAGGGAGGGAGGAGGGAGGGGCGAATACGAAGACATCTGCAAGGGCCTCCCCTGTGCAAGGTGTGCGTACCCACAAGCAATACTGGCTCTGTCCTTGCATTGATTTCTTTGATTTCTAATGCTGCGCGGCCGTTCCCCGCCCTGGGCCCCCACGAGAAGGGCAGGCAACAAATGCTATGAATTCTGCATAAACGGGGGCGAGAGAAGCAATAACGCCGCGCGCGCTTGTGCCATGTCCGTCTCCACCGCATCACGCCGCAGGTCCGAAGCGGGCCCGCGGGCGCCGTGTGCGGAAAGAGAGCGCCCACCTCCCTGAAAACAACCCCTCCCTTCCCTATCTCTACAGGCACAGCCGCCGCCCGCAGCCCCGCTTCACCTCAGAGCCCGAGTACCACCCACCCAGCCCCGCCAGCCCAGCCCCTCCCTACCGTACGTCTCCGACATGGCTGTCTGCGACATTTTCCGAGCGACGCGGCCGCCCCTCTGCCCGCCACCGCCGTTGCCGTCGCCGCTCGGGGGCAACGCAGGACCTCGAGGCACCTCAGGGAGGCCGCAGCCTTGAGAACGGCAAAACACCTCCGGCGGCGGCAGCGGCGGCGGCGGCGGCGCTGCTCCCCCTCCCCTCGGGCGGGGGGGGGAAGGGGAGGGGTGAGGAGAGGGAGGGGGAAAGCGCCTCGGCCAGCCACCCAGCGGCTCGAGAGCGCGTCTCACGAGGTCTGCGCCTGCGCAGGCGGCGGCTCCGCCCTCTCTGCCCGGACCTTTGGCAGCGGAGCGGCCCGCAACAGTGCGCAGGCGCGTCGGCGCGCCAACGGCTCCCTCACCAAAACAAAGCGCACGTGCGCGGCGGGGTTTGAAAGCCGACGTCTCGGAGGACCTCGCGCCTCGCAGTTGCGCCTGCTTTTCGTTGGGTTTTGGAGCGGAAGCCTCTGGCTCCATCTTGGTAGCTGGAAACGAGAGACAGTGAAAGGGATTTAGGGCTCCCCAGGTTTGGGGTATAGCTATGTGTCCTGCTTTGTAGAGGACAGGCCTCTTTATTTTTGAAGGGCTGTCAGGTGACCGTTTGATAAATTGTAATTCTGTTTAAATTACAGTACATTATTGCATCTACATTAAAAAATACAAATTGGTCTCCCCCTTTTTAAAGTGATTTTCAACTGTCCACCCTACCCAGGTTCGGTTTGTTGGGATACTGCCAGGGAGATAAAGCCCATCATGGCCCCCACGTCTCCTCCGGACGATCCATCGATCTCCCGTAGATACAGTATCAGCAATTAGTGACACGAGCTCCAGAAATAGCTTGCCACATTCCAGAGCTGATGCACGCTCTATCAGCAGAATTCGCACAGCGAAAGATGCACACAGGAGAGCATTATTTAGAAGTTTATTAAGCGTTGGTCAGAACAAAGGAAAAAACATGACTGCCTGCTTGCGTGTTCTGGCACACACAGAGAGACAACAGCTCTATCAAAACAGAAACATCCTATGAACAGGAAATACGCAGACTCTGTGACTCACAAAGCCTGCTCCCTTTTAAGGTGGAACGGAAATATCCTAACACGGTTAACCCTTGGAAAACCAAGAACTCCTCAACTTTATTATGCTGTATGTTAAAATAACTTTATTAACCTACATTAGGTGCTGCAAGACTTGGTTGAGTTGAATGTGTGTTTTTAAGAACAAATTTGCTGTTAGTCCTTTGAAGGCCTGAACTTGTGGGGGTTTCTCTTAATTACTGTTTTCTGTTTCTTGGTTGGTTGGTTGGTTGTTTAGCAATCTGTTTCCTGCCTTTTCGCCACAAGAACCCCAAGCCTTCTTAAAAACACAATAAAAATATGCAAAGTGTAAAATCAAGTAAAAGGGGGCATTTCTTTGTTTAATGATCAAACTGTGGAGTTTGCCACTACATGATGTGATGACTATTGACTTGTATGTCTTGAAAAGGGAATTAAGCTAATGGAGAATGAGGCTATCAGTAGTGTGTACCACTGAAGTCTATATGTTCCTTCCAGTATCAGAGGTAGTATGTCTCAGAATACCAGTTTTTGGGGAATGTATAAAGGAGAGTGATATTGCAATCACATATTGCAATAGGTTACTGGGGACAGAACGTTGGGCTGGATGGATATTTTCTGAGAAGTAAACTAGACAGATCAGTATTATTTAAAGGTGCCATGAAGAGTGTAAAAAGAGCCCTTCTGGATCAGACCAAAGCTCTGGCCTCCAAATCCAGTCTGAAACCACTCATTCTTGCTCTGTTCACCACTGCTTTGTTTCCTGATTTTGCCTCCACACCAGCTTCCTTGTTACTGAGGGCTCATTCACACTTCTGCTTGTGTCCCAGAGGTTTTCTGCTTGACCTATGCTTTTTAGGCATGGCTCTGATAAGTTTCCCCCTTGCCCCAACTCCTTTAAAAGGTAAAAACCTCTCTTTAGCAAATAGCAATACATCAGAGCAAATGCCAATCCAGGAAAAACCTGAATTGCCATTTGTTCCTGCTGAGTTCTAAAGTGTGGTTTTCCCCAGGGGAATGCAGTGGGAAGAGACAGTGTGGATAAGCCCTGCCTCCAGCTAACACTGTAATGGTCATTGCAACTTCTTGCCAACACTGTTGCTACTTTTTATTGCTATGTACTGTACTTTCATGCCAGTTTTAGCTTTTATCGCCCTAAATTCTTTAGGACCAGCTATGTGAAGGACCACCTATACCCAAATATGCCTACCAAAGCCTTAAGATCAGCATTTGAGGCCTGCTCTGCTGTAAGTTGTAAAGAGGTGGATGCAGCAAAAGTTAGGCCTGTCAGGGAAGAACTTTTGACCCAGATTTCCAGGGCCTGCAGAATGAGCAGGAGGGACCCCAAATGCAGCAGGACTGACTTACCTGTTTTGAAGCAAGTATTACCACAGCTTACCATCAAAAAAGGACTTTCCCCAGTCCAGAGTCTAAAAAGATGTAACAGCACCACTGGAGCTTGGAACACATGCATTATTGAATAGAAGTGTGTTCACTGGGAGCAGGGAGATAGTTTGTGAATGTATTTGCCAGTAATACAGTTTAGTTCCATACCTCCAGCAAACCCCATATTTACTAGTATTCCTCGGGAACAAGCTATTTTTTAAGAGAAAGCTTACTCCATATCTCTGACCATCCTGAGGGTGGCACCATACTGCTGCTTCTGAAAGGCACTCAGGAATTCTCATAAAACTTTCATGTGTGTGAGTGCTATTATATTATGAGGGAAACAGAAGAAGATTACTTGTAATGCTAATGTGGGTGGGTGGGGTAAGTTGCTTATATCAGCTGATGCTCCAGCAAATGCTTCCACGCTGGGGGAAATGGCCTCAGTGGGGCAATTGCAGAGAAGAATCAGTGGACCTAGAACAGGGGTTGGCAAGGTTTATCTTGCCTGGGCGGATTGGTCCTGCGGAGATCCCTCTGTGACTTCGGCACTGCAGAAGCGAGTCCCCATACCACACTGCGCCCATATAGTGCAGTGCGCGAGCAGGCAGCTCGGTTCGGGGGCGGCTCATGGGCCGGTCAAACGACCTCCACAGGCCGCTTCTGGCCCATGGGTCTTAGGTTGCAGACCCCTGATCTAGAAGGAATTGGCCATCCCCTTTGCTTCCTCCCTGCTTCAAGTGCTCCCATCCCTACTTTCCTTGCTATCTCAGCTGAGATAGGGTTAGGTTTGTGTTATGTACTGAATTGAATAGGATCCAAACTGCAGCAGTCTGATTGGTCCTAGAACAATAGGATCCAAAAGGCAGCAGTCTGATTGGTCCTAGAACAATAGGATTCAGAATGCAGCAGTCTGATTGGTCCTAGAACAATGCAGCAGTATGATTGGTTGGCAGGAACCACCCAATCATGCTCCAGATAGAAGTGAATCCACAACCTGATTGGCTTACAGTAGAATTCTGGAATTAGCCAATCATGTGCAGCCCATTGTGTAAATAATGTATATAAAGCAGATACTTTGAGGGGACATTCATTCATTCCTCCTCACCACTATGAGCTGAATAAAGAGCATGAAATCACTTTGTGACTCTGAGTATATTTCAGTTTGGCTCTGGAACTTTTCCTTTTGTGGCATCTGTAGAGATTACTATGGTTAGTCCTCTGTGTACATAAGTGACTGAGAAAATTCAGTCCTGTTTCTCACAAGCAGACAATGAGATGGCAAACCCATAACACTTTACTGTGTCATTTCAAACAGAAGGCAGTGTCTCAATGTAAAACTCCTGACCTGAGTTAAAAATAAAATAAAACCCCCACACATAGAAACCTATGGCCTATTGCCACATGTGTTCATAAACATGCAAAGAACAATTGTATCACATGGGTAATAAGTGTATAAGCTGGGAAATAGCAGTTTCAGATGTGATTTCAGCTCTGAACTCTGGGTAGCTTGAGGCTATTGTTGCTGCTCCATCTCAGATTCTCTACCCCAATATTGGGCTGGTATTATTACTACAACTACTATTCATATTATTATGAGTTTGGCAAGGAGAAAGTAAGCTCTGTGCGAGTTCCTGCTAATTCCTCGACCCAGCATGGATTCAGTTGCTGGAATAGCCAGGCCAGGCTCAAAATTACTTAAGTATGGGTCATTAATGGGAAATGGGAGGGCGTCCCTCCCTCACAGAATCATGGAATTGTAGAGGTTGGAAGGGACCCCAAAGGTCATCGAATCTCAGATAAAGCATCCATGACAGACGACCACTCAACCTTTGCTTTAAAACTTCCAAGGACGGAGAGTCCACCACCTCCCAAGGAAGACCGTTCCACTCTCAAATGGCTCTTACTGTCAAAAAGTTCTTGATTTTTAGTCAGAACCTCCTTTCTTGTAACTTGAAGCCACTGGTTTGGGTCCTAGTCTCCAGAGCTGGAAAAAACAATCTTGCTCCATCTTTCGTGTGACAGCCCTTGAGATATTTGAAGATGGCTTATCATATCTCCTCTCAGTCTCCCCTTTTCCAGGCTAAACACACTCAGCTCCTTCAACCACTCTTCATAAGGCTTGGTTTCCATGCAAAGCTCAGAATAAAACAAAATTAATCTATATTAGAAATATAGCTGATGCAGTTTGTATTCACTTTGCCTATTTATTTTAAAAAGTGCAAAAGAAATGTGGGTGCTTCCAGATGGGTATTTGTTGTAGGAGCCATGCTGCTCGTGCATGCATTTTTTCTCAGTGTCCACACAACATTGGGGTATCAAAATGACAGCCTGTATTTCCCCCACCCTCCCCAAACTTGGACTTACTCTTTCCTCAAAAAAATCTAGTGTTTTTTTCAAAAACTATTACCAGTGATTCATTTGCAATAATACCCCCTCCACACACATCTCTTGGCTTGAAATACCCTCTATCTTAAGTAAATTATTTGGCTACACTCGCCCCTGCCATTCATGCCCCTCCCCCCAATCCTAAACACATTACTGTGATTAGACCTAATGTCTGGCAAGATGTGAATTTTGGCTGGTAGCCATTTTCCACGTAGAATATTTATGGATACTCACCCCCCCCCCCCGTGGAGCCTCGTGTAACGTGTCCTTTGATTCTTTATAAAGCAAAAGATTGGGTTGATAGGAATACACAGCTGTAGCATAAAAACCCAACAACACAAAGAAAGTTATTATGAAGTAATGTCTTCGCCATGACACACTGTTGTGTAACTCAGGGTCAGGGAAAAGGTTATGTTGACCTTTACACAGGACATCAGCTAATCCACATTAGGGTAAGAGGGTGCAAGTTGCTGGCTAAATTTCAACCTTGACAGACTGCATGTTCTTATCAACACTGTAAACGTCATCTATTGCTTTATTTTATGGGAAGGAAGGGAGAGTATCTTTTTTATTGTGGCTTTTGGGGATACCCTTCTGGAAGGTCTATTTTTTCTTTCCCTTACGTATGTATGTTCCCCATTCTGAGCCAAATTTTACCCTAGAGCATCTGTTTAGCTTTTAGCATGCTGTCAATCCTCCAGTATTTACTGGCTTCCATGCTTAGTCTAAACCTAAACAAACAGGCTGGGCAGAAGGAATTGTGTGAAGGCAATAAATGAAAATTCAAACCATTTCCACTGTAATCAGTTGTTCATAGTGATAATGGATACATTAGCATAACTTTTGGGGAGAATATGTCAGGGGTGGCCAATTGTTGGCCCAGGGGCCAAATCCAGCCCCCAAACAGTTCGGTTGGAATTTTGGTGCTGCACCAACTTTTAATCAACATATAGTGAATAGTTTTTTCATCATTTCATATAGGGGGAAAGGAAAGTTTTTAGATGGTTAGCTTTATCCCACATTTATTATTGCCTTTCTCTTTGGGATTTGTATATAATAATATGCCTGAGTTCCATGACTGTAAAGGCCTTAAAACTAGATGGTGTTACCTTTATTATGAAACTTGACCATTCAGTTTGTGCAGCAAAATACATTTAGAGCTTTTAGACCACTGATGGGAGAAAAGAGTGGCCCCAAGAATACAGCAGTGGGCTCCTTAGTTCCCATTGCCCCTTTCCCCACCCTACCCTGGTAGCATTTGAAATACCAGCTACTCATTTTTTAGCTATACAAAACACATGGCAAGTTGGCCCCAGTAACTGCTAATATGATAGTTTTCATGTTAGCTGCCTTAAACTAAAAGAAGACATTTCTTTTATATTTTTTATTGATTTGGCAAATTTCATTTATATTTAAATTTTAAGTCCACTGAAGAGGCTTTGAGTGGAGGGCTCTAGCTATTGAAGATGGAGCCTAATCTGAATGTGAGGATTGTGTTTACAACAAATGAGGTGTCATTAGGTTTCAAGGAGAGACAGTACTGTATTTGAATTAATCTGAACATCTGCAAATGTTGGAGAGCTAATTAGTAACCATATTCAAGAGTGCAGTTGGGCTTTTTAAGCTGCTGTCAGTTATACCTCGTCTTCAGAATTAAAACTTATAGCAGGTCAGTTTCAGGCTTGTTTTGAATGCCTCTTTTCTTATAAGCTTTGGTTTAGTGTTTATTTAATGCTTTTCTTAAGTGCTAAAAATACTTCATACGTGTTATCTCAGTGGACCTATAATACAGTCCACAATTATCATTACCATTTCATAGGTGGGGTGGAGAAGACTAAGAGAATGTGGTTTGTGTGGGAAATTGCAGTCAAATATAACCAGCAAGCTTAGGCCTAGTTAATGCATGAAAGACCATAGAACTCTATTGCTAGACTCAGTTAGCTCATGCCGCCTCACCTCTGTTGAAGAAGGAAGACAAGCTTCTTTGTTTACTCTCTTCCACCATGTGAAGCCAACCAGACCACATATTTGGGCTTGCCCACTTCAAGCCCAGACTGCATGCTCAGAAGCACTTTTTTGTATTTTGTAACCCAAGAATTTTCTGCACGTGTTCTTCTTGCTGCTGTATGGAATATCACATGAATATGATCTTTAGAGTTTGTAAGTAAAACCATTTAAAATTACTAATGGTGAGGTCTGTTCACTGAGAGCAGGGTATAAACAGGGAAGCACTGTAATCAAACTAAACTCTAACAGCCTTTTATTCCCACGCTTCTCTGTGCTGCATATTTTGTGTCTTTTAAACTTTGTTCAGTGGCACCAGGAGGGGCAAGGTGGTGGTGAGGTTGGTGCAGGGCAAAAGCACCAGTGAAGCCAATTTGGCATTTCTTTCATTGCATTTACAACAGACTGACCCCTTCCTGGATGCCATAGAAACAGTGGTGATGGGCGCTTCAGTATGCAGCATTGCCTTACCAACCACTACTATCTTGTTAGCCAAGCAAGAATCAGCTGGAAGAGAAAGCCCTTCATGTCCAGAATACTGTGATAGTTGTCAGCTGCAGTTCCATGAGTCATCCTATGGGCCACATGCATACAAATACAGCTATTTCTGACTACACTACACCAGGTTTCTGGTTGAGCACACAAAGCTTTCTTACCCATACAGTGCAATTCTTACTATGCCGACTGAGAAGTAAGTACAATGCTTTTTTTTTCAGGGGGACCTCGAGGGTGCACAGTACTGGCATCTCTTTTTGTTGCTGTTAAAAAGTGTGACACTTACTGTAACAACTTCATGGTGAGTACCAGCGCCTATTTTTCTAGAAAAAAACACTGAGTAAGTCTATAGACTTGTGGGGTTTACTCTCAGGTAAGTGGGCTTAGAGTGTCAGGAAATATGTTTCTCAGCCCTGCTAACTGAGATTTCATTTAATTAGAGAGGCTGGATTTTAAACTAGGGACCTTGTGCACGTAAAGTATATGCTCTACTGCTGCCTCTCAAACTTAATGAAAGTATGCTTTCTTATGCAGTTACTAGGTCTCCTATGCCCCTGCTCCTGAAACTTGTGATTCTAACACACGTCCTATCGCATCGCCTATTTCTTTCCACCCGGCACTAAGTAAGTTGAAAGAAGTCACAAAATGTAGCCTTGTTTCTCTTTCAGTGATCCCAATGGTGTAATAATAGCACACCTGGAACATTCACTGCTTAGGTCTATTACCTAACTGCGTCAAACTCTGCTGTGTTCCATTCTAAGTTCAGAAGTGTTTGATACATTTATTTCCTTGAATTATATTTTTGTTTTCCTAGGCAAATGTCTTGCCCCTTCATTTTGAATCTTATCCAAGGTGATAAGTGCCTTTTCTTGAGCTCTGTGGCAGTTTGAGAGGGTCTTTAGAAAACATATTTTCAGTTTTTCCATTTATCTCCCTAGATCTTCACTTGTTTTTCTGGCTAAAAAAAACTGGTTAAAGATCCCATCCACAGGACCTGCTTATTAAACATTCACCCTGATTTGCTTGCACAAAGTTTATGCAGTGGTTAGACCAGTGCTTTTTGTCTAAAAAAAATTTTTAGGGGCACACTCACATTTTCCTACTTGTATTGAAATACTGCCCCTCAATGAGGCCAAACTTAGATTTACAAAATGTTTAAGGGTATGCATACCCCCAGAAAAAAAGCACTGGTTAGACTATGTCTAGTCTTTATCGAGGATTTAGTCTGATTTGTTTACATGGCAATTATATGACAGTGAGCAGTCATCCTGTTTTGCTTGTGGGGTGTTTGCGCATTTTCCCGTTATTCACTAATCCCAGTGCATTTCCTCATTGTTTCCCAAACTTTAAAAGTTTTTTTTTAAAAAAAGGGAGCTTTAATCCACTTAATCCACTTCCTCTCTCATACAATGTTCTTGAAGGCTCTATTTTTTCTTCTTCCCAATGTTAAGCTATTTAGTAACTAGTACATTTTTTCCTATAGGTATTTTGAAGCTTGAAGTTAACAATGCTAATTTTTGATCTTAACATTTTTATTTACCTGGTTATAAGGCACAGGCTAGAAAACCTATTCTTGGAGAGCATCCAAAGAGCATGATTATAAAGCAGAAGCCTTGGCAAATGCTGAGTAATAAAGAAATGAAAAAAATATTTTCCATATATCTGTAGTATCACAGTAGGTGATCAGGTTATTGCTCAATAAATATACAGCTGTTTTAAATCAGTGACCCTTCCTTGTAAATGGAGCGTCATTTGCAGGCACGCCACATTTCTCTGGCAATATGTTGCTAGAAAATGCCATTCTTCCTCAGCTACCAGATGTGCTGCCTTTGTTGAATGTGTTTGTGTGAACATCATGGGTATATATTGGTTAGTTAGGGGGCATTAGCAAGGGACAAGCTGACTGCCATTAAACAAAAAATTGAGAGGTTAAGTGATTCTTAGGCACAAGTGCACTCATGTAACCTTTTCAAGATAAAGAGTAGGGAAACAGCTTGGGGAGGTGAATGTAGTATTGCTGTCTGCTATTTTGTAAATGTGAACCTTTATTATTATTTTTAATTAAAAATTTTAAGCTTTAATCAGTGTAATTTAATGGGCAGGTTAGTCAATTAATAAGCTTTAGCTGACCATCAAAAGTAAGTTTTATTTTTTTGGGTTTGAGATTTATGGGAATGCATTTTTCTTTTTTGAGGCACTGTCCCTAACCAAGGTGCACAATGTGAACTGAGTGCCCGTAACAGAACTGAAATTGTCATGAGGTTTTTTGGGGGGGGGAGTATGTGTGCACAGGTTGTAAAGGTAGCGTCAACCAACTATTAAAGGCTTTTGGTATCACCTTCACAAACACCATTCTATATATTGCCTCCCATCATTCATTCTCCACCTCCTACTGTTTATTATGTTGTCAGCTGCATCCTGCATCTTTCAAGGAAGCCACACAAATAGCAACATTATTGAAAACTCTTAGAGCTGTGCAGATGCACATTGTGAAGTAGTATTATCCCCCGCTAAGGATATGGCTATCATTAATGTGACTGTTTGGTGTCTGGGAATAAAATAGAGGATAAAACTTCCTTCTCAAAGATCCACTGTAAGGCTAAAGATGAAGTAGGGGAGGAAAGTTAGGAAAAGCGTGCCAAATCAGTTGTGTGGGAATGAAACCATTCCCATCAATGCTAGTTTTGACACTCTGCAGCTGATGCGCATGAGATGAGTAGCAGCAAACTCAAAACACTCAGCATAAAACTAATCTGAGAAATCCCATAATAAATAGTCAAAAGTAGCAGTATCAACACAAGAGGAGGTGAGTGCCATGTGCATTGTGAGGGGGGAATAAGTGATAATACCACTTGAAAAAAAGCTTAGTGTGGATAGGCCAAGTCTCCCATGTTCATATCTACTTTTGTCCTTGAGAGAAACCATGATGACAAAACAAATTGATAATGACAAAAGCATGTCCTATCATTACAATAGGCTGATGAATAAATTGCCTGGATTGCTTGGGATGCTAGATGGAGAAAGAAACTGACTGATTTCACGTTTGGGAATGAGATCCAAATGAAATTAATGATATCAGTTTAAAATGCCATACTGTGGGGAGGTTCAGCCTTCTCCCCTGGGCATAGTAAAGTCAACATCATGTCCTGATCTCATTTAGAATTGCCCATTCTTCTTTCTAGCAACATGTCACAGCTGTGCTACTGTGTGCATTTGGTGAAAGTCAAGGTGTTGTGCCGAATTGCAAACTGGGCAAGTTCTATGAAGTGTTCCTTTTTGGCATACAGTAGCCAAGACAGATGGCTTGTAGATTTTCAATAGCATGCTGGCCTTGCCTAATCTCATCTTGACAGTCTGCTTCAACATCATTTTGTGTCTTGAGAGATTGAATGCAATTTTGAACAAACCCCTGGGTTTTGTACTTCTACATTTGAACTTGTGAGAATTCACTTCTCATGTTGGGGATATGGCGTTATCTTCAGTGGGATCAGTGCTATTTTTCTAGAAAAAGAGGTGCTGGAATTTACCATCAACACCTCCCTCAGTCTCTTAGAATGGCAATGGTGCCCATTTGAGAGGTGCCGGAACTGAGTCTCAGCAAGTTTCAGCTGGGGAAAAACCCTAAGTGGGGTTGCTAGCAGGAAGGTGTGCGACAACATTGGTGATAAATGAATACAAGGAGATTCAGCTTTCTGACATTTCCATGCTCATACACAGCTTATGTCATGTGGTCGGAGGTCTTGTTTCCCAGTATGCATTGCTCTGCTCATGTGATGCACGCCACCAAGATCAGCCCATCCCATTCCACCACCTGAGGTGAAACGAGAAGGTACCACCCCTGCCTTGCTTATCAGGTTCACACAGCAGTGGCAGGGATAAGGATGCCACCCCATGGGTTTCCGCCACCCAAGGCAGCTGTTTCAGTCTACCTCATGGGTGTGCTGGCCCTGCACACCACTGCGGCAGCCAATTAGTGAGTGGTAGTAAGGTTTGGAGTACTAAGGCCTGCCCTGTGCCCCCTAACCTAGCCTCTTGTCTTCTGGTGCAGAAGAGGATGGCGTCCCATTGTCATTTTTGAAGTAAGATTCAAGTGCCAGCCCATTTGGGTTCTGTACACAGAATAGAAGGGGGCTGTCATCTTGTCCTTGACTTGGATCAGCCCTGACTGTGGGGTTGAGATAGTGATCTCTCAGCCTGACCTACGTTACTGAGTTGTTTTGAGAACTAAAAGGGATGGAGGGGAGTCTCACATGCTGCCTTAAGCTAGAAGGGATAGGATAATAAAAATGTAATAAAACAGTGATAAATTATCCTTTGACTAGAAAGTATACCAAAACAATTGTGTGTGTGCAATGCACAAGATGAAAAGCCAAAAGAAATTGGTTCTTAGAAACAGAAACATTTAATCTGATTTTGTGTATTTCTTGGCCTAAGTTGCTGCTCATCTTTCCCAGCCCCTTAGCTTTCTTTCTGTATCAGTTGTAGTGTGTGTGTTTTCCCCCCTTTAGATCTTGCACGGTTGATTTTCCAGTTAAATTTATGTTCTATGTTATTATGTTCTATCAGTTATTATGCTATTCAGCCACATTTGCTGAAGAAATGGCACCGTTCTTTTAACATTATTTGGTTACTGACATTCCTTCTGGATTGTTCTACTTTGAGCCAAATTGTTTTATTTAAGCTTCATTATTATCTATTTATTTAAATTATAATCTCACCCTTCCTCTTGATGCAACAAAAAACATCAAATGCTTGGGTAAACAGGAATGTTTTAAAATTTCTCATGGAAGTCTGTAGTGAGGGAGACGCATAAACCAACCACACCAATCAAAGTTTTCCACAAACAGGGAATGGCTTATCCCTTCCAAATCTACAGTTCTATGACTCTAGAACACCACAATCTCCACTGTCCCACCATCATTCCAAGGAAATTGAACTTTGGGTAGGCGCCTCTAACCCCTGGAATCTCATACAACTCAGAGATCAGGCAACAACAAAGCTCTAGATGAGATGTGGGGGTTTGGCCTAGACATCACTATTCAGGTTACTGAAGCAGACAGAAGGGACAAGAGTAAGAAAAATCTTTAAATGTATGGTGTGAATGTGGTCAGTACCATCTCTTCACATTGGCTGGCAATGCTTCAGAGACTAAAGTGTGCTATCAGAATAAAAATCAGTAATAGAATATATGAAAGGACAGGGGTTAAACATGTTGGGGGGGAAAGGGTGGGGGGGGGAGAGAAAAGATAGATTCTTCAATGTGTGATACAGTGCAAGGGTATGTATAGAACTCGCTCGCAAGTTCTCCACTTCAAGTAAAAACATGCTAAATCAGGCATATAACTCTTAACTGTCTTGGATTGCAAACTAGCCAGGCTGCCCTACAGGAACTAGCTTTCAACTTTGAAATAGAACTGGCCTGGTTGGAATGAATGTTGGAAGAAATGATAAGGAGAGGTTTTATTTGGGGCATGGCATGAAGCAAGGTGGAGTCTGCAGCTGGGAATTTTTTTTTTATGGTAATCAGAGTAAATTTTTTTATGATAATCAGAGGGACTTTGAATTCCAAAGTCCTTTTGTTTTTTTGTTTTTTGCTGCCTCACTGGAACACACCCAAACCTCCTGCAGTATAAAAATGTCCCTCTCTGATTTATACACATTTTAAAATAACAGTGGTGTCTCTTTTGCACGCTTTCTAGGGTTTGTAAAGAACTACATTTCAGATCAGCTAGCTTTGCAAAAGCAAAAGATTTAACAGGATAGAATCAATTGACAGACTCAAAAACATTGTATCAGAAAGTCAACCCTAGTTATGTACCACTGAAATCAATGGACTTAAGTTAGACATAATTATGGTGACTGAAGTCCTAATCAAGAGAGCATGTCTCACTAAATGCAATGAAACCAAAGCCCTCTCTATACATGCAGCTGCCACTATGTGGAAATTACAAATCCATGGGCTGATCCCATGTTACATGGAGCAGTAAATGGTGCAACATGGGCCCTGCTCATATCTTAGTACACATGGGTAGCTAATGCTGTAGGTCCCATTCCATTGCTTTCAATGGAAAAGCAACCTGTTGCCATCAAGACATGTGCTACTGGGGTTTACCTCTGACTGACTCAGCATTCATAGAATTGTACTATAGTCACACCTAAGATGTGATCAACTCATTTTGCAGAATGAGTTAGGAATGATATGATCAAATACTAGGGTGGCAGAGTGGACTGGACCAGGTACAGGATGCTGGGACTTTTGTTCAGGGTTCACATTGAGGGAAAACAGGGTGCCTTTAACAGCTGTATGGAAGGCAGAAATTCAAAAGTTTGAGCCCTTTCCAGCGTGCAAATACAATTAAGGAAAAAGCTTTACTATGACTATACTCTCTAATTTCATGTTATGCCACCCCCCCCCATGGCATTAGTTTATCAGGCCCAAAATTCTTTCTCTGGACACAGTCAATACAAAATCATATAAAAGAAAGTAGTTTTAAAAAATACTGCGGCTGATAATAAATACAATAATACAAAAAGTCAGTTTTGCAATGCTCTTTATCAGTGCTTTTTTCCTATGCTTAAGACGGCCCTGCTCAAGGAGGATCAAGAATACACACTTAATTTATAATTCAGTAATCCCACTGAACGCAGTAGGAATTTCTTCTGTGTAAATGTTCATAGGAGTCTACTGTTGGTTTCCTTTCAGAATCTAATTGGAGAAACTGCATCAAGTGGTGTCCATAGGCATTAAGAAGAGGAACTGCAAGAATGAAAACTGCAAGAAGTTGGAAAGAGGAGGTCTCATTAAACTCATTGAATGCTTCCAAACTTTTTAGAAAGCATTAGTAATGGAAAGGCTGACACACAAAGTTAATATCCACGAGGGAGTTTAAAAAAACACTTTAGAAGTCCAGTGGAACTTTCTGGCATAGAAAGGAAAAATAATAACTGCTAATTCATCATAATGAATCTAGCATAAATTGTATACTGGGGGGGGGGGGTTCCCCATAGGTGATAAAAAGAATAGCTACAAAGCAGAGGGGTTCATGAAGTGAAACAGATGGAAAGGAAAAAGAAGTACAGTATGTAACAGCTTCACTTTGAAACAGAAAGCAAATTACACCCAAACAAGCATCAGGCAGGCAACAGTTTTAGCATAGTCAGTAAGAGAAATACATGTTGACCATTTTGAAATCAGTAACTTAAAGGGTGTTGAAATGAAATTTCATGTGTGCTCTATATGTGTGCAGCTGTACATCCCTAGGGCCACTTTTTCATTAATGCTGAACAAATGGTTGTCAGGTGAAATCCTGGAGCGAAGCCTAATAGAGAAAAAAGAATGCTCCATATTTTTTACATGTAATTATTTTATGGTACGCTTGCTCATGATGCATCTATGGAAACAAAAAACGGATGACATAACAGGTAAGTTGGAAAAGGCAATACATCCCAGGTGAAGATGAAGAACAGCATCAATTTGTTTTGTTAATTCTACAAATTCCTTTCAAGTAATGTACTTTAGTTGGTCCAATAAATATCATCTTACCTGTTTTTTTTAAAAAAAGGTTTTTTTCTGTTGACCAATATATCAACTATTGTATAAAATGTCCTAGCAAGGATCATACAAAACTGAATGTGAGAATGCCACAGAGAACATTCAGAGATCATAACAGAAGCTGCCAACCTATGTAGTTTTCATCTTCCATTTGCTAAACAGAATGGATACTGTAATTGTTTATACAAATTAATTAGTTCAGACATGTCCTGTGTCTGAACAAAGGGTATATTTTTAAGAGTCTCATTCCTGCACAAACATGTAGACTCTGGCTTTCTTCTGGTTTAACATGGATGCAAATGACTTGTGTGTTTTCCTTGAGTTGTCTTAGCACAAGAGAGAATCCGAGTATGCTGTCAGTAGTGACCATTCAGTTGGTTTGCTGGCAAGATAAGACCACCGCATCCACAGAATTGCAACATGGAGTAAGAGGTGGGAGTCTAATACTCAAGCTTTTATCAGCAGGTATTGTGGAGTGACAGCAGAAACACTGGATCTGCTAGATAATGTTTACATTTTGCACAGTCTTATGAGAAGGTAAAAAATCCTGCTGCTCAAGATTGTTTCAAATTGTTTTAAACTGCTTGTGTGTTTTGAAATGTAGGGTTTTTCTTTGTTTATAAATTTTAGGATGTGCCCATTTGCAGTGGTTCTGGGCAAGAGGAGGTGAGGTAGGGGTGGGGCAGGCTGGATAAGGGGCAGATGGCACAGGCATTTAATGGTGGTGCCGTGTGCCGGCCCCTCCTCCAATCTGGGGAATTCCAGTTGTCCTATCAGCCAGTCCCTGGGTCTGTGGCTATTGTTGCTGAATACCAGGTTGGCTCTGAGTAGGACCTCCATTACCCACGATCTAATTATGGATGAGGAGGCTGATCTGGCTTATATTACTGAGACCTGGGTGAGTGAACAAGGTGGAGTGGCTCTCACCCTGCTGTGCCCACCTGGGTACAGCATCAGGGCAGACTTGCGGGTTGGGGAGGGGAAGAAAATTCTCTCTCTCCCTCCCTCCCAACTCTCTGTCCAGTTGTGGGGAATCTAGAGTATGTGTTTACTTGGTGCAGAATTTGGCAGCCAGGTTGTTCATTGGGGCAAGACGGTTTGAGCGTATGTCACCAATCCTAGCCCAGTAGCACTGTCAGCCAATTAGTTTCCGGGCCCAATGCTGGTTTTGGCCTTTAAAGCCTTGAACAGCTCATGACTGTAATAACTCAAGGACCATCTCTCCGCATTTGAACCAGCTCTGCAATCATAAGCTGAGGCCCTTCTTCATATGCCTCCTCCATAATTCTGGAGGGTGGCAAAATGAGAACGGACCTTTTCTGCAGTGGAACCAGGCAGGGGCGCCGTCTTATAAAAAATATTGGGGGGGCGGGGGCCCATACCGACTTATAAAAAATATTGGGGGGGCCCAAGACCTCCAAACCACTGCTGCTGGGGGAACGAAAGGGGCGAGCCCTGGGCTGCCCCGACCTTAAGTGAACCTGTGAGGGCCCGCCCTTTGCGGCAGCCGATCGGCTGCCGCCGTGGGCGGTGAATATTAATGAGCTAGGGGGAATCCCCGCTTCTCGCGGGGCTGACGCCAGCCCCGCGAGATTGTTGATGGGTCGAGAGCCCGCAACCCCACCCCCTCTCTAGATCGGGAGTGGCTTTGTATTTTAAAAGGTAACTATCGTCAAACAAGGAAAATAAAAAATACCAACATAATTTTGTGATTTTACAAAGCATAATATAACTAATAATTCTTCTAAATTATTGGGGGGGCGGAGCCCCCCAAACGAATTTTGGAGGGGGCTCGGGCCCCCTCAGGCCCCATGGAGTCGGCACCTATGGAACCAGGTGAAATAGTTTCTCTTTAACCAGGCCTTGGGCTGATTAACATTCTATATCCTTTTTAATGCGTTTGTGGGAGGGGGTTATTGGTTTGTTTTCCTTTTCCTTTTCGTTCTTGTTTCTATTATGTATTTTGTGTTTTCATTTTGTAGTTTTACATTGTGAATCACCCTGTGATCCTTGGATGAGGGCTGGTATACAAATTTAGTTCATCATCATCATCGTCATCATCCTCAAGTCCCAAGCAAGTGGCAACAGGTCAAGACATTTACAGTCCTTTAAGGTTTCTCACCTCTGTGCTTCAAAGAATAAGCAAGTGATATAACAAAGCAATGTTTTCAAAGACATAGCAATACATATTCCATGCCTGTTTCTCTCTTATGGAAAGATGTATGGGTCTGTGGGTCTGATATATTTTAGGGTAGAGGGACACTCGTCATCACAGCATGGCATTTTACTATAGCCATCTTGAGTCCTCTGCAACAGCTGCAACCACTGTAGAGCTGCCAGAACAGCAGGGAATTCTCCCACAAAGTGCCAAAATAATTGCAGAGATGAGGTGGGTTTATGCAGATGAAGAAGGTTGATTCTCTAAAAAGGGAAATAAGTTCCCTGTGTTTGCCGCTAGGTGGCAAAGTCCAACAGGACTATCAATAAAAGAGTGGAGAAACCCCATTCTTCCCTATTCCATCCTCTTGATCAGTTTGCGGGATTGTTTGTACAGGTGGTTAAAATAATGTTCAAGACCATCTAATCTGAATTTTAGCTAAACAGCAGTGTATCCAATAATTGCAGTTACTTGTTTGCTAAGAGTGAAATCCTGTCCTCAGGATATGCCTGCCGGATAAAGATAGGATTATTCCTAAATGCATTTGTGCTGGTGGAACCTGAATATATGCCACTATTGGGGACCCAACATTATGAACTAGTGTGGCTGCTGTGGTTCCTCTGTGACCACCAGATTGTCCATAGCGTGTGTGTTGGGGTGAGGAGATGCCATGGGGTTAATCTGCCATTGCCATTCATGATTGCTTCCTTCTGTGAATGCATGATATGGTAGTAAGGGTGTCCTTGGCAGGCACACTGTGAATAGTGGGTGCCAGTTGTGTTGCTATGGATGCTGTGGGAGTGCCTGTCGATGCTACTACATTATCTCTCATTTACTGTACAGTGATATTGTTTTGCTGTCGACATTGCTGTTGGGGGTGTGTAGAACTGTGATTACATTACTGTGACATGTAGCAATCTGGTATAATGGGACTGTTGGATCCAGCTCCCCACATTTTTCCCTCTCCCTTATCACTTCTGAGGGGCAACAGGGATTCAAAAAATGTTTTCAAGCTGTTCACATTACATAGTTTACATATGGTTAAAGATTACATATTTTTTTTTGCAAAAAAACAAAAACCTGTAAGTTATCTTTGCACAATGCATTTTCTGGGAGGCAGAGTCCTTGCTCCTCTGAATACTACTGTAGTTAAAGCTATTTCAGATTGCAAACAAGCTGGTGGCTACGGGGTTTGCAAAGGCACTTTGCTACTCAAAGATATGTTGCTTTATCAGATCTTCTCCCAGGCCTTTGGTTAATTAAACAATCTACAGCCTTTGGGGTTTGTTTGTTTGTTTGCTTGCTTGCTTGCTTGCTTGCTTTGTTATTATGTTATGTATTTCTGTGTTTTTATATTGAAAACCACCCTATGATTCTTGGATGAAAGGTGGTATAGAAATTTAATAAATAACAATGAGAAGATGCTTTTCAGTTGTTGCCTGACTTACAGAACAGTCTTCTTATAAGCCTCTCAACCAATGATGAAAATTTTGTATATTACATTTACATTTTATTCATGTATTTTAAGGATGGGATACCATAACTGTTGGAGCTAACAAGCTCCCAGCTCTTAGGAGTTCTTAAAAAGCTCTCCAGAGTATCATAAATAGAAATCTCACCCTATGAGGGTGCATTCATGTTCTTGCAATGTAATTTTGTGTGTGTGTTTTTCTATGTATTTTATTGTTTCCTGGATTTTAACGTTATTGGGAATCAGCAGTCTGTTAAAAGCAACTGTAACACACATATGTACAGGGAGAAGGAGAGGCCTTTGCCGCATATATTCATCAACAGTGTTGTGCTCTGAGAAATAACTAAAACATGGGCAAGGTTTCCTAAGTGTATTTCAACAGAAAAGGGCAGGAGAAGTGATGGGGCTTTTATTCTGTCTATGGGCTCATCTGGCCTTTTCCCTCTCCATCCCCCCACCCATTTGCTGAATTTGGGCATTCTTTTTCAATAGGGTAGTTCTCTGAAACAGTGCAATGTGTTTGCTGGTATCAGGCAGTGGGAAGCTCTGCTTTGCAATGACTTCAGCATACAGCATTGTGTGTGGGGGAGGGAAGGGGTGAAGATGGGAGGGAACCAGGGCAGGCATTCTCTGAACATTAAGTAAAAGCAGCATCCACACCGATTCTGAAGATTTGATGAGCACACTAAAAAATCTCACTGGGTCCCTCTTGGCTTCCAGAAACTGCAGATGCTGCCCAAGGGGAGAGCATGTTTTCAAGTTAATTCATATAGGAAGGTGCATTGTCCAGATTAAGTCTGGAATTGCCCATTCTGACTGGCAACAACTCTTCAGGGTCTCAGGCAGAGGGAGGTCACCTGGTGCCAAGTGGGAGAGACTGAACGGAGGACCTTCTTCATACAAATCGGGTGCTATGGTATATCTCTAACTCCAGCACACATGTTAATATACCGCCAGCCTTCAGTGTACTGTTTTGGGCTCGATACAATCAGCTTGGGGTTTTGGAACAGCCCTCATACAGCTTGCAGGCGTTAGGCTCACTGACCTAGCATGTCAAACCCATGAAAACATTCCATCTAGGAAGACATTTAGTTTCGTACTATTGTATTGGTTTAATTAATGCAAATTAATTATTAATAAATTAATCACTGGCCACAGTGATCCATGCGACGGTCATCTCCAGGCTTGACTACTGTAATTCGCTATATGTGGGGCTGCCCTTGAAGCTGTCCCAGAAACTCAGCGGGTGCAGAATGCTGCAGCGAGGCTCCTCACAGGGTCTCTGCCATGGGAGCATATTCACCCAGTGCTTTTCAAGCTGCACTGGCTCCCGGTGGAGTACAGTTAGATTAGCTTCAACCAGAGCCAGGGCCTTTTCAACTCTGGCTCTGGCCTGGTGGAACGCTCTGCCTCATGAGACCAGGGCCCTGCAGGATCTGATTTCTTTCCACAGGGCCTGTAAGACAGAGTTGTTCCGCCTGGCCTTTAGCTTGGAGCCAATTCGATTCCGTCCCTCTCTTTCTTTTTTCTTTTCCTTCTCCTCCTGCAATGAGGCTACATTTTAATATTTTAATGTTTCAATATTAATTTTGTTTTTAAATTGTAATCATTCAACTTGTTTTTATTATTGCTTGTAAGCCGCTCTGAGCCCGGCCTTGGCTGGGGAGGGCAGGGTATAAATAAAAATTATTATTATTATTATTATTATTTCAGGACCCCTTTGTTCAGGGATCACGTTTTGGTGTCGCATACACAGCCATGGGCTAACAGGTTAATGTGACTGCCAACCAGCAAAGTGATGGGGGTTTTGTACTTAAAACCAACTGCTCCAAAGTGGCCGTTATGGATTAAGGCAAAACCTGCTGTGCACAGAATCTGTATCACAGCACAGCTAAAAATCAGCATGCTTTTTTAAAATGAGAACTGACTGTTATGGGCTGAGGCAATTCTATGATTGGGCCTTAATCCCTTTACAAACTGATTGGGGGGGCAGAGAAGTGGTAGAACAACTGCTTTAACATGGAACATCCCAGGTTCAGTTGCTAGCATCTACAGGTAGGAATGGGAAAGACCCATGTTGGAAACTCTGCCAGTCAGTGTTGACAATACCAAGCTAGATGGATAATGGTCTCACTCAGTATATGGCAGCATCCTATGTTCCTGTGTGATACAGACCATACAGAAAAAAGCTTTCTTGCTTTACAGTATTAGAATTCTGCTATCTCTGTTGTTGCCAGTTCAGCCATCCACGGTACAGTGGTACCTCAGGTTAAGAACTTAATTCGTTCCGGAGGTCCGTTCTTAACCTGAAACTGTTCTTAACCTGAAGCACCACTTTAGCTAATGGGGCCTCCTGCTGCCGCTGCGCCGCCGGAGCACGATTTCTGTTCTCATCCTAAAGCAAAGTTCTTAACCCGAGGTACTATTTCTGGGTTAGCAGAGTCTGTAACCTGAAGCGTCTGTAACCCGAGGTACCACTATAATTACTGTGAATGGACCTCTTCTTATAGTTTGTCTAAAATATTAGTTGGTGGGTAGTTGGGTTTTAACGTAATAATATTCCTTGATAGTTGAGGGGTGTCTTTCCAGTCTTTGGAATTTAATGCCCACCAGAGCTTAAAGAGAAGGATATTCCTCCAGCTAACTAAGAAAAGTAGTCTGCTTTCCTCCTTCCTGACTCCAAACAGAGTGAGCTGCTGGTCATGCATTTTTGGGGTGCAATTTCTCTCCTTAGAGATCTGAAGCAGGATTTTGCAGCAGCGCTGAGTCTTTCTCCATTGTGGTATCCTTTTATGCTTGTAAATAAAACAAGTATTACAAAAGCACTATATGTTTCTAGTTCCCTCTCACCAAAGGAAGTTAACTCTGGACCAGCACTATCCCTGCAACACCTCGCCACTCAAGGAAATGGGAAGCATTGTGAGCAGTATCACTGAACAGTGTGCTGTTTACTAGGGGACTAGATTCTACAGGGATGTGATCTGTGGGCATATAAGCAACACCAGCATTTTGTTGGGACTTGGGAAACCAGTGCTCACTCAGAGGTGTGGGGAAGAACAGCTGATCTTGAGTTGGCGGGGAGGGCTTGGGAGCTCTTTGGGGATTCAACATGCCACATGGACAGATGGGATTGGTGAAAAGAGGCATCTGGCTCCAGGAGTTGGCATGTGTGAGAGACAAAGAGCATTAATATTTCACTCGGAATACTCAAAATGACTAAGGTTAGCATTAGGTTTCTCTTTTCCTGCTTGGGAATCACTGCAAGTAGCTGAAGCGGGCAGGGCTTTATTCCATGATGGCCGTTGAAATTAACTTCAAATTAATCTTGTTCTCAAAATTAACCCTAACACTAACGGCATCATCCTAAATATGTTTTCTTAGACATAAATCCTATCTACTCCAAAGAAAACTCTGTTGTTCAGAAGTCTGCTTGGCATATTCACTTAGGAATATGTGCTGTTGGACTTCGTGGAACTCTCTTCTGAGTAAACAAGCACAGAATCAAACTGCACAGAACTCTTAAGTAAATAGGAATAGCAGTAATAATAGACTCAAACCTGCTATTTCCAGATCCAGCCAATCAGGAAGCAAACAAACATTAAACGTAACAGCATCCTAAAGATGTCATGCTTGAGCCATAGTTTCATAAATGATGTGTGCATGTGTCTGTTCACTCGCTTTTTCATTTACTCTCCTGATTATTACTAGCCATTAGCTACAAATGCTGGTGTTATTCATTTGATTTCCTGTTCCAAATCTGCCCTGGCAGCATTAAAAATATTTTATACCCTTTTTAATGTCCCAATTACCTGCTTTTCTGGTTAGTCCTTAAATAGAATGTTTTCTTGGAAGCCCAATTAAAAATTTCCCAGATCTCTGAATTACCTAACTTACCTCTGGAATAAGTTGTATTGTCTCTTTTTGTTGCCAATGCCTTTGAACTTCTCTATTTGTGTTCATGACACAAATTGGGGCATTTCTGTGCACCACTAATCCTTTCCTTCTCATTAGAGACACTTAAAAAATATTAGTGACTGTTTCTTAAAAGCGAAAGAATGCACAACAGAGAGAACAAGGTATTAGGATAATTATTTCAAATTTAACATGCTCTTAAATGACGTGACTCTGGTGCCAAGCATCAACTTACTTCAGTTCTTGCTGCTAAATCAGCCTGACTGATACTTGGGCAGCTGTTTGTTGTTTTCTGCAATGGTTTTCAAAAAACTATGGGGAAGCTAGTATGGGGCTGTCAGTTAAAATGAACCACCAATGACCACATTCTTATCATTAGTAGATTTACTCTTAAAGCAGAAATAGACTTCTTCAGTATTTTAGTAGCTGTTCTTCAGATACAGTAGTTGTCTTGCTGCCAGAGGTGTATTTTGCCACATCGCTGAAAGTCCTCATGGATAGTATAATAAATTTGTGCAGTTCTGCCATGAAAGAATTCTGAGTCCATGTGGAGAATGAAAGAACACACATGCAAAACCTAAAGTAAGGTAACACGTAAAATATCTCTACCTCCTTTGGAAAGAGTTTCTGTTTCCCTACAAATATACTAGCCAGCAAAAGTTTAGCACACATCTTGTGCAAAATTTGGTAGAACTGCTGGTGAAATCCAGAGCAGATGGCACTCTTGCTTCCTCACAGCAGTGTTGCTGCCACTTACTGGGATAGTGTGGGACAGAGCAGCAGTGAGGGTGGGGTTGTGCAGGTATTGGTTCTGCCATATTGCCATATTGGTTTCTGCTGATGCATCTGCACAGCACTGACCTTGCTACCACTTAGTAACACACTGCTGTCAGGAGGACAGTGGTGTGACACTGTAGCAGCTGTTTGGGGGTAAAATTGCCTCCTTGGCCTGATCTGGCCTTCGTGACCCACCAGTTAAAAATCCATGCTCTTTACCGAGGAAAAGGCATATCTAAGGTTTGGTTTGGAGGTGCTATTCCCATGTTTCCTGCTTTAGTTTTTTTTTCTTTTCTGGGTGCTGCTGAGGCTGACTTCCACCTGCACCGTTCAGAGAGACTCACTTCCAACTGCGTAATTAACAGTAGCCCACCTTGTTATCAGTCCTGGTATTCTTTGGACAGATGTCATAATAAACCAGTTATAATTTACAAACCTAGACGGCATCTTAAAAAGTAGAGACATCACCTTGCCAACAAAGGTCCGTATAGTAAAAGCTATGGTTTTCCCAGTAGTGTTGTATGGAAGTGAGAGCTGGACCATAAAGAAGGCTGATCGCCGAAGAATTGATGCTTTTGAATTCTGGTACTGGAGGAGACTCTTGAGAGTCCCATGGACTGCAAGAAGATCAAACCTATCCATTCTTAAGGAAATCAGCCCTGAGTGCTCACTGGAAGGACAGATCTTGAAGCTGAGGCTCCAATACTTTGGCCACCTCATGAGAAGAGAAGACTCCCTGGAAAAGACCCTGATGTTGGGAAAGATGGAGGGCACAAGGAGAAGGGGATGACAGAGGATGAGATGGTTGGACAGTGTTCTCGAAGCTACCAGCATTAGTTTGACCAAACTGCGGGAGGCAGTGGAAGACAGGAGTGCCTGGTGTGCTCTGGTCCATGGGGTCACGAAGAGTCGGACACGACTAAACGACTAAACAACAACAACAATTTGCAGTACAGGTACATCTTTATTAAAAAAATAAAGAGCAGGGTGATACACTCTCAGATTGTGCTTTAAACCTGCAACAGAGAATAGATTTCAAAAAGTGTAATTCTGATGGATAATAGGGGGATAAAAATAGGCAGGATGCCCTGCTGCATTTTCAGCAGTAGCATGCCAAGGGCTGAAGGAGAGGCATTCTAGGGAAATGTCTTTCTATGGCCTTTCTCCATTAGAGATGGGTGAATCATTCTGGTTATGGTTTGTGCCACTTTCACACGTATTTATCCATATATCTGTTCATTCTGTTCCTGCATTGCACTTTTAAAAAATCTACATGAACCTTCACAAAGCAAAAAAATAATACTAGCAAGCAGTTCTTTAAAACCGAAGAAGAAACAACAGAGGGAATCAGGCATTAGGATAATTAATTAAAATTGAAGTAATGTAAGTCTGTTGGGTCTCTGGACTCCCCTTGTAAATCTAGGGTGCCAGACATTGAATTCAACAAGTTAAAGTACAAGCTAGACATCAGCCTGGTAAATGCCTGCTAAATATGAGTTGTTAACTGGGACAAAGGGAGTGGTTCTGTGCCAGAGAGCAAATAGGAGGGGGCCCCTCCCTCAAAGGTCAGTTAGTTAAAAAGACAAAAGGAGAGTTTAGGATGGAGTTTTGGCAGTGATGTAGTAGTCTCTCAAAGTCAGCAAGCTGGAGAGAGGGCCAGAGTCATGTTTTGGAGACTGATTTCTGTTTGAATCCAGGACTATGCCTAGGGGAGAAGCAAGACTCCTTTGGGGTGACAATGCTCTGAACCCCTCCATGGCAGGCTCAGGTTGTATACATGTGTAAATAAACCATATATCATAAAGACACCACAGTCTCCACTCTACCTCATTCCCAAAATGCAGTGCTTTTTTTGTAAAAAAATATGTTTAGGGGTACTCTCCTTTTGACTCAAGAAAATCACTATTTTATAGTTCAAATCGGGGGAAATAAATACAATAAACGGACTAAAGTACAAAGATTCACAAAATGTTTAGGGGGTATGCATACCCCTGTGTCCTGTCCCCCCGAAAACAGCGCTGCCAAAAGGAAACACGAACCGTGGGTGATTGCGTGGACTCTTGCACTGCTGTGGGGGCTGGTGTGGCATGTCAAAATACTTTCAGATAACTCGGCTCTCACACATCAACATTTCAGCTCTTGCTGACATTTTATTTTCTCTCTTGCCAAAAATTTATTTTCTCGCAGAATTCACATTTTACAACCTATTTGATCTGAGCAAAAAGAAAACTGCACCAGAACATTGGGGGAGTGCAAAAGCCAGTGGATAACCGAGTTCCAGTCTAATTAGGCAGGAAGTGGAGTTCAGGTCAGTTTGTATCAGAATCCACAAAGATCAAATTCCTGGAGCACCTCTAATCTCCATATGTGGGCAGTGGGGATTAGGAGCATTGTAGTCATGTATCTGATCCTTGCTGTTCTCTGTGAAACAAAGGAGTTATTGTCACACTGCAACAAGAAATAAAATGTTCCAGTTCGTCGTTTATCAGTATTGCCAAAGTCTGTTTGCTCTCTAACTCGGTTGAAATCGTTTTGGGTTTTTACGAGAAAATTTGTGTTTAAAAAACCAGAGCCCATCCTTCTGCAACCTGGGACTCTTCGGGTGTTTTGAATGACAAATCCCAGCAGCCCCATCCAAGGCAACCATGATGTCTGGGGCAGGTGGGAATTTCAGTCAACATCTGGAGATCTTCAGACTGGAGAAGGCTGCCTTACAGACACACAGGGTGCCTGGACACAGGAAGCTGAAAATGAGATACGACGATATGTTTGCATTCTTGAAAAGCTGGCAAACATTCTGAGTTCAATTATGATTAAATCAATGCACAAGCATCTAATGCGACGTTCACTTCTTGGTTATCTTCCATGAAATATGGTGAGATATGTCAGGCCCCCAATTCCCCCTGGGCCCAATTACGGTAGTTAGTGGCAATTTTCTTGGTGACTTTCATGCTGTTCACTTCCTTTGGGCATCAGTTTTACAAATAGGCTAGGATTTCTTTCTCTCCTTTCCCTTCTGAAAAAAAAAGCTATTATTGCACTGGTTACTCAGAGTTTCTGATTTACTAAAAAGCTATGAATCAGAGAGAAATCAACTTAAGATAGACCCCTATTCAACCATCAATATTGCCACAATAAGAAGTGGCCCTTTGAGTTCCATTATATGTGTATGAAAGTAGAGTGGTACCTCGGGTTACAGACGCTTCAGGTTACAGACTCTGCTAACCCAGAAATAGTACCTCGGGTTAAGAACTTTGCTTCAGGATAAGAACAGAAATTGTGTGGTGACGGCAGCTGGAGGCCCCATTAGCTAAAGTAGTACCTCAGGTTAAGAATAGTTTCAGGTTAAGAAGGGACCTCCGGAATGAATTAAGTTCTTAACCCGAGGTACCACTGTACTCATGTTTAGGCCCCATCTGTATCTGTCTTGCGCTGTGTGTGCAGGAGTTGGACAAGAAGCCATGGGATTCTCCATGTTGGACTTGACACCTGGGCTTTCAAGGTCAACAGTGTGTTGCATGAATATGACTGAAAATGCCACATTACGTGCATGATACAACACTATTTCGTATGCATATAGTATTTTCCGCAAGTGCTTGAAGGCTTCCCATAGGCATCTGGTTGGCCACTGTGAGAATAGGATGCTGGGCTAGTTGGGCCACCGGTCTGATTCAGTAACCTCTTGTGATGTTCTTCTGGTTCTTAATCCCTCCCCTGGCAGTACTTTTCTCAACCCAAACTTCCCCAGCTGCTTTCTCCCCAGATGCAATCTAAGAGCAGAAATTATCCCCAAAGAGAGAAATGGGCCTGGTGGGCAGGTAGTTTCATGGGGGAAAATTTGGGAAAAAGAAAAAAATGGCATTCCTTTTCTGATCTGTCTGATTTCTGATCTTTTCGGTAAGATTCTGATCTTTTCAGTAAGACTCTGATCTTTTCAGTAAGACTCATACTGTAACATCCAAGATGTGCTGCCATCTTGTCTATTTGGGGACGTGGGTGCCACTGTGGTCTAAACCACTGAGCCTCTTGGGCAGGGTGAGCTCCCGTTGTTTGGTCCCTGCTCCTGCCAACCTAGCAGTTTGAAAGCAAAACAGGGCAAGTAGATAGATACTGCTGCGGCGCGAAGGTAAACGGCATTTCCGTGCACTCTGGTTTCCGTCACGGTGTTCCGTTGCGCCAGAAGCAGTTTAGTCATGCTGGCCACATGACCCGGAAAGCTGTCTGTGGACAAACGCTGGCTCCCTTGGCCTGAAAGCAAGATGAGTGCCGCAACTCCATAGTAGCCTTTGACTGGACTTAACCATCCAGGTGTCCTTTTCCTTTATTATACCTGTTTGGATCTTTGGGCTATCTAGTAGCTACTTGGCTGAACTGAACCTTTAGCTCTCTGTTGGTTGGCACCCTTAGCTCTGATAGTGCATCAGCTCCCAGCATGATCGCATGTATTCACTGCATAGTGTGCAAGAGGGTGGCTTAGATCGTATCCCCTTGTTTATCCATGTGTTCAGGTTTGGTTTCAGCAGCTGCCATGTCAGTATGATTATTCCACTGCTCTGCCAGAGGCCTCAGTTATGACCTCAAGGTAAACACTTGCTGTGAGTACAGCTTTGAAAGGTGTTGTGAATTAAAGCTGACACTTTACCTGGAATACTTAACTACAAATTGCCTGTGAAAAATCAGGGAGCCCTCAGAAGAGCCATCATGGCCTTATCTGGCAATTCATTGTGGTTTGTGACGCTTCACTGCTTGATACATGTGTAGTGTGCCGTTCTTGAGAATGGAGTACATGGCCGATTTATGAATCCCCCATGAAAGGGTGAGATTATGGGACCTCGGGTGAACTTTCCACTCCTGGGCTGGATTACTCTCAGCAAAATAACCAGCTCAAGAGGATTTATCATCAACACACTACCACAGCATTTAAAATGTCGAAGATTACAAAATTGGTACACTTCCACCTTTGCTAGTTAATTGGGGCTAGCTTTACTGTGAAGCAACATGAAGCTCTTTCTTGCTGACACAGAAAATGGGGCTTTAGATCGCAGACTTATGGGGCTTGATAATATGATCATAAGTTAATGAGACCCAGTGATTTTCACTAGTGGTCCTGCTAACTACTCATGAACTGGATTCTTCCCTCTGATTAATCCATTTGGGGCCAAACTGGAAGCTTAAATTGCTTTCGTTTGTGTGTGTATACAAGGGAATGTGGTCTGCTCATAAGGAACTGGATCAGCTAAGTAATTTGCCAGGAGCAAAACTGATCACATGCCAATCCCCATCCATAGTGGGAAGATCCCTAACGTGCAAAATTTCAGCTTCTGTTCATAGTAAGCAAGGCGTCAATCTTGAGATTATAGAGACCTTTGAGGTCAGATGACCCAAATTAAAAAAATATATATCTACCACATTTCTTTCTCCTGAACCCTGTGTCAACTTTAATATATTCTGTTACTGTAGTTTTATTTCCTGCAAAGCCACGGACCTGACGAGCTAAGTCTGAACTGTTGGGGCTTACAAATTAGACAAAGTGGACTGCCATATGAGGAATTCAGCTAAATGAAAGTCACGTTAAAAATTAAAATCCTTCTGTAAAATGTCCTTCTTCCTCTTGACATATGCAATAAAAGCACCAGTTTAACTGCTTTCTGTTTCTCATATCTGTTCTCTTTGTGTGTTCTTGGTTAAATCAGACAGATGAATAGTTTCCCTTTCTGCCCATGTAAAACGATCAGGCACATGAACAATTTCCCTTTGCCTGACACTATACATAAGCATGAATGAACCCTCTTTGAACTCTGGGGGAGTTTCCCCTCCAACTCCAAGTCCACATCACATTCTTAAACTCAGGGTATGGAGAACACAGCTTGGAATAGCATCATGTAATTTACACGTTAGTGCAAATTTCAAATAAATCTATTGAGAGTTGCTTCTGCACAAGCCATCTTGAAATGAATGGAAGCTTGCACTATTCCATGCTCCAAGAGTTTTCTAGAAAACTCCCATTCATTTCAATGCCCTTTGCTGAGCAAAAGAAGGGATTTTTGGTGGGTTTTGATCCAGTGTTTTAATACAGTTACAGGACTGTAGAAGCAGCATGATGATTGTTCTTGCTGTTTTGTTGTTGCTTTTTGTTTTTCTTACCCACTTTGGGAATCCATTTTAAGTTGAAATGCAGACTAAAAGTATGCTAAATAAATAAATAAAATAGTGGGAATGAAACAAAAGTATGAGTAATACGGTATAAGGAGGATCCACTAGGAGGTGTGATTGGTTGCCATTGTGTCATGTGCCTAATAGGTTCAATGTCTCCAGTAGACCAATATCAGGAAATGGCTTATCTCTCGCTCTTGGTTCTCTCCCTAGTTCAGAGGTCTTTCCTCTGCCAAGCCAGATGCGTGGATTCTTACCTTCTTACGTTTAGACCTAGATGTGACATGCATAATTAGAAAGTATTGTAAGAGGCTGTGTTTTAAAAACAGTAACAGGTATTGGGTGGGAAGGTAAACTTTAAGCACTCCCTCCTTAGCCGTGATTCCAATTAAAATAGCTAGTATTAGCCTGGTGTTGGTGGAGAGCTCCCATTAGCACAAGCGGGAGATTTCTACTGCTAATAGTACAGAGGTAGGGGATTTTCATCAGAATCATAGCTGGGGAGTTAAGCCTCCCCTCCTCACAAATGTTCCTGATGAAAATCACACCCGTCCACCACATGTCTGCTATTATGTTTTCCCCCAAACAAACCTGACATGGTTTTTAATGATGTACTGTTTATCTTGGGACTCGGAAGTTGCAAATAAAACACTACCCCTTGCAAATGTAATTTAGGGAAGACCCGTCTTCTTCCTTTGAAGGGTTCTTACACTGTCAATAACTATGCAATAAAAATTCAACAGGTGCATCTCTACGTTTTGAATTTCTGATTTGTAGCTATTGAATGTGTAGCTATTGAAGGCATGAGAACTTTGTGAAAGTCTGTTTACTTGCCTGTTCACATCTGACAAGGAGGCCTAAGGTGTTAATTTCTATCCTGGTTTATTAATCTATATCAAGGGTCGGCAAGGTTTACCTCGCCTGGGCCGGTTCACTCCAGTGGAGATCCTTCCGTGGGCCAGATTGCACGTGCGATTTCTGGCATCTGCGTCTGCGCAGACGTGATTTCCGGCACTGTGGAAGCAAGTCCCTGTGCCACACTTTGCCAGTTTAGCACAGCAAGCAAGGACAGTTCGGTTTGGGGGTGGCTCAGGGGCTGCTTAAACGACCACCGTGGGCCGTTTGTGGCCCATGGACCTTAGGTTGCCTACCCCGATCTATATCCCCCAATCTGCAACATGGATTTAAAATGCATCTATAAACAAGGATAATTTTTTTAGACCTACCTACTGAACAAATGCTGTAAGAGATAAAGGGGGGGGGGGACTTCATGGCCTTGTACAGTGTGGTAGAAAACAATAGCTTCATTGATATAAAACTGTCAGGTGACTGAAAGCCTATTCTGTAGCTGCCATCCCTTCACTTCCCCTGCTGTTACTATGGTTTCTTTGCATTCAAAGAGACAGTCGGGGAGGAAGGGCCATTTCCTACAGTTGTCAGTTTTCCAGGCTTTTCAACAATGCTTCTATTGTGACATATGGCCTAATTCTGATGCTACTGCATTCCGGACTCAAATTACCTAATGGCTTTTATCCCAGGTAAGATTGAGCGATGGGGGGGGGGTATATATGTTATTAAAATTTGCTTTCCAATCCACCTTAGTTCTGAGGTAACTTTCTAATCAAATCAATTTATCAACCACACTATATCACCCTGCTGTGCTACAGATTATATTTCTAAGACAGATAAACCCATTATTTCAAGCGTATTAAATGCATGCACACACAATTCTTCTCAGGGCATAGAAAAATACAAGCAATTCTTTTGGCTCCAAGAGACATCAATAAATGTATGTATTTATGCATCCGTCTATATCTTGAAATGGAGCTTCCGGCTTAGAGTTGTCACTCTTTTCCTGAGTTCTGCTGTTAATAGTAGCTTCGCAAACAGCCATTCAGGAGGAGAACAGTTCCTGGAAGTAATAATAATAATAATAATAATAATAATAATAATAATAATAATAATTTAGAGCCTGCCCATCTGGCTGGGTTTCCCCAGCCACTCTGGGTGGCTCCCGATTGAGTGTTAAAAACAATACAGCATTAAATATTAAAAACTTCCCTAAGCAGGGCTGCCTTCAGATGTCTTTTAAAGAGAAGATAGCTGCTTATTTCCTTGACATCTGATGGGAGGGCGTTCCACAGGGTGGGCACCACTACCAAGAAGGCCCTCTGCCTGGTTCCGTGTAACCTCACTTCTTACAGAGAGGGAACCACCAGAAGGCCCTCGGTGCTGGACCTCAATGTCCGGGTTGAACGATGGGGGTGGAGATGATCCTTCAGGTATACTGGGCCGAGGCCGTTTAGGGCTTTAAAGGCCAGCACCAACACTTTGAATTGTGCCTGGAAACATACTGGGAGCCAATGTAGGTCTTTCAGGACCAGTGTTATATGGTCCCGGTGGCCACTTCCAGTCACCAGTCTAGTTGCCGCATTCTGGAAGGGAGACATACTGTCTCTATTAATAATAATAATAATAATAATAATAATAATAATAATAATAATAAAAATATGGCACCTATTGGACTGGGTTATATTGTTAAAACATCAAACACCAAAATCTTTCTTGAGACTTCAGATGTCCTGTTTCATCAGGACAAGAATTTCACCTTGCTAGATGGAAATATTTCCTGTTTCCTATCCCCTACCACTATTTCAGGCTTTCTCCTGATCCCCCTCAAAGCCAATTTTTTTTTTGGGGGGGGGCTGCACAAGTGAAGGGGGCAACCCCATTCTGCAAGTGGAAGTCTTTGTATGGTCTTCTACTGGTGTTACTCATTACTTGAATTCTGCCCCTAGTGATGAAGGCAGTAGGCTCTGATGAATTTCTGCATGTTATACTGCTGTTACCGTAATTACAGAGCACCTCCACCGGTGTCAAGATGTCTTGGCAAATACTAATTGACCTCACAAATATTTTAAGCTGTTTTGGTGCTGGTATATTACAGTACAATCCTATTCAAAAGTCTGTTCCACTTAGTTTAATGAGAATTACTCCCAAGTGTGTATCTAGAATTACAGCATTAGTCTAAAAAACCATTTTCTTTGTTTAATATAAATTACAGGTGATTCACCCTGCTAAATGGAACTTTGCCCTAATTTCAAATTTCCCACAAGAGAAACTATGGGAAAGTTTCTGTATTATGTCAATTTACCTAAATGCCGCCAACCAATTAAAAGCCAGATAACTACAGGGGTGGCCACCCCCCAAGAGACTGTGATCTACTTACAGAATTAAAAACTGGCGGTGATCTATCCCCATTTGTGGGTTGTTCAGGTCAAAGTTGTTGAGATAATTTTTAGGGAGGAGGAAAGCCCCGATTTTAAGGGTCTTTATTTTTTTGGGGGGGGGAGAGGAACTATTAGACCTGTTAGACATCCCTGAGCTACAGAATATCAATTTGGGTGATAGCCTCAGATTTTGGCATGACAGATCTTCATATTCCAAACACATTCAGTAGTCATAGCTGAGCAAAGGAATGTGTTTTTAAAAATGCTGTGGACTTGTGCAAGAGAACTCTAGCCCCTCCTCCTCCTGTGTGTGCCTTCTCTCCTCCCCAAATTTGCTCCAGATGATCGGGGAAGTCCTAGAACAGATTTAGGGGCTGCACAGGGACAGAATAGAGGGACGTTCTGTCCCAGAAGCAGAAATCCTTACACTGTTACTTGGATACAACCCTATATTTACTTTTATGGAGTTTTAACATGGCTTCCACCTTTAAAACATTAATAAATACTGCTTTTCAAACTCCTATCATCATCAAACTGTAAGAACTTATAGTAAGACTTAACTATAAGGATCAGCTGTCTGAACAGAGAACCTCCTTATTTCTATGTTGATGCCCTTGTGGTTGTTGTCCACTTTGAGGCTACAAACAAGGGGCAAAAGTGCCCCCCACAGGTCTCACCATCTTCTGGACAGAACACTGGACAACCCACAAAAATCTTCTGAGCAGGCCTGGGGCTGGGTTAGAGACAGCATGGTCTCATACTTGTGACCTCTTAGCCCTTCTCCAAGTATGGCTGCATCCTGACTCCAGTCCTCTCTGAAGAACAATCTTGGCTCAGACTTTAACCTGCCCTTGACTCTTTCTCCAGATTGACCCTTCCCGGGGATGGGAAAGTACCCCTTTGCTCCAATCACCTCGTCTCAACCCTGCCAAAACTTGCATTGTAGCTCCCTTCATGCATGACTGCCTACAATCTGGCACTGATGCTAAATATGTCAACCACTGCAAATTATTGCTTTCATTTTAATTTGCAGAACTAAATTCTCCTCCTCGCCACCCCCCCCCCCAAAGCTGTTCTGGCCTATATGGAATTATTTGGGAATTATCAACTGTGAGCAGAGACTGGCCTTTTTGTTGTTTCCATAGCAATGGCTCTAGGAACCTGTTTTCAAATTAAATTTCCATGTGAAAACAATGACATAAACTTCAGGGGAAATGTCAAACCTGTCACAGCAGAAGACTGGTTCAACCATTGTTCACCCTTATATTTATCTAGATCAAGAATGGCATCTTTCTGAGATAGTGAAGGAAGTGAAGGAACAAAATCAACTATTCAAAGGAAGGCCATCTTTATACCGCCCTTTAAATAAACAAGTATCTCTTCAACATCAGCACCACAAGTTAATCTGCCAAAGCAGGGGCAGGAAACCTGTGGCCCTCCAGATGTTAACAGACTAACATGTATATAATCCCTGATCACTGGCAGTGCTGTCGTGGTCTGTCGGGAATGTCCAACAACATCTGGAAGCCCACAGGTTGCCTATCACTGTGCTAAAACATAGTTTATTTTTGTAATTTTTATTATTTTTATTGTATTTATTGTATTTTGTGTTTAATTGCATTTGTATGCATTGCTGTGCACCACTATGATATTTTATATGTGTGGGCTATTTCTCAATTTTAAATAATAAATAAATATTGAAGGGGGTTCATACAGGGTGAAATGCTTTCTGAGATCTGCCTCAAGAAATTCTCTGTGTACTCTTTTGGAAAATATTGTCAGAGGAAGAGGAAGAATGAAAAATGAAAAAAAGAAATCTGAACAGGGACAGTTAATCCCTTCATCTAGCAATCAGTATTGGACTTAAAATGGCAAAAGAGCTTAGAAGTAATTCAAAATTCAATTTCTGTTCATTCCTTTGAAGTCATGACATAACTCTGCATTGCCGCATACGGGCTTCACTTATAATACCCTTCCCGTTTGTTTTACTCAGTTATTAAATATCTAAGTTGCCTGACAACAGTTTAGGTCTTTCCCTCCAGGAGAATTTTTTAAAAAGAAATAAACAAAAGGAGGCAAGCCTTCAGAATAAAAGAAAAAATTGAATAAATACTTTCATTCGTTTTATTTTACTTTTTACAACCCAAAATTGTAGTGTTTCTATTGCACTAGATACCATGCAAATATACACAATGGCACTCAGCAGCTATTTAGTTGCTGCACAAAGAATTTCAGAGTAACTATACAGCTGGGGAACAATTCTACTCTGAAATGTATTGTTTACACATAGCTATTCAGAATGGTGCACAGGGAACATAATATCAATGCATGTTAATTGACTGATAGAGGACTACAGTACTACTAGGCTTTTCCTCCTTAAGGCAGTGCTCTTTGTATTTTCAATAAAGTAAAGCACCTTTTTGTAGGTACATGCCATTTTATTTTTGTTTGCTGAATGAAAGAGGAAGAAGCCTGAAATTATCCACCAGTTCATGCCTGTTTTATCAGCATTGTACAACAGGACTTTTGGAGAACCAGCTGACATCAGTGTGATTAAGAGAGAGACTCCCCCTTTTTTTTAGTTATTCCAGATTCCAAATGACATAATGCCGGAAGGAACAATTTATAATTACCTAGCCTGACCTGCTGTGTGTCACAGGTCACGGAATTTGACCCACCAATTTTTGTGTCTGCTTCAACAATTTCAGGAGGAGCAGCAACAAATATTTTGGAGAAACAAAGTTTTGTTTTGAGGATTCCTGGTGACCCAAACAAGTTATTTTAATGTATTTTTAATCTTTGTTGGAAGCCTCCCAGAGTGACTGGGGAAACCCAGCCAGATGGGTGGGGTACAAATTAATAATAATAATAATAATAATAATAATAATAATAATAATAATAATAATTTCATCTTATACTGGATACGCTGTTATGTGTATATTATTTTGCTAGTACAGTGGTACTTCGGTTTATGAACAGTTTTTGCCTGGCGCCTAAAGGTGTATAATGAAGATGCCAGGTGAACTTCCCTCGGGAGAGCATTCCACAGACGGGGAGCCACTGCAGAGAAGGCCCGTTGGCATCCAGTTGGAACCACAGAATCACAGAATCATAGAGTTGGAAGAGACCACAAGGGCCATCGAGTCCAACCCCCTGCCAAGCAGGAAACACCATCAGAGCACTCCTGACATATGGTTGTCAAGCCTCTGCTTAAAGACCTCCAAAGAAGGAGACTCCACCACACTCCTTGGCAGCAAATTCCACTGTCGAACAGCTCTTACTGTCAGGAAGTTCTTCCTAATGTTTAGGTGGAATCTTCTTTCTTGTAGTTTGGAACCATTGCTCCGTGTCCGCTTCTCTGGAGCAGCAGAAAACAACCTTTCTCCCTCCTCTATGTGACATCCTTTTATATATTTGAACATGGCTATCATATCACCCCTTAACCTCCTCTTCTCCAGGCTAAACATGCCCAGCTCCCTTAGCCGTTCCTCATAAGGCATCGTTTCCAGGCCTTTGACCATTTTGGTTGCCCTCCTCTGGACACGTTCCAGTTTGTCAGTGTCCTTCTTGAACTGTGGTGCCCAGAACTGGACACAGTACTCCAGGTGAGGTCTGACCAGAGCAGAATACAGTGGCACTATTAGTTCCTTTGATCTAGATGCTATACTCCTATTGATGCAGCCCAGAATTGCATTGGCTTTTTTAGCTGCCGCGTCACACTGTTGGCTCATGTCAAGTTTGTGGTCAACCAAGACTCCTAGATCCTTTTCACGTGTACTGCTCTCAAGCCAGGTGTCACCCATCTTGTATTTGTGCCTCCCAATTTTTCCCCCAAGTGCAATACTTTACATTTCTCCCTGTTAAAATTCATCTTATTTGTTTTGGCCCAGTTCTCTAATCTGTCAAGGTCGTTTTGAAGTGTGATCCTGTCCTCTGGGGTGTTAGCCACCCCTCCCAGTTTGGTGTCATCTGCAAATTTGATCAGGATGCCCTTGAGTCCATTATCCAAGTCATTGATAAAGATGTTGAATAAGACCGGGCCCAAGACAGAACCCTAATCAGGAGGGCCACAGGTTCACCAACCCTGCTCTAGGTGATGTTAACATCTATGGTTTAGTACTGATCATTTAATGCACCAGGAAGTGCACAATGTGCTTGGAATATATCACACATCCGCCTATCCCAATGAGTTGCACTTTTTTTAAATCTTAGGTCTTACCTTTCAAACTTGAGCCTTTCCCACTCTAGTATGTGTGTGTATCCCTGTCTTCCTAATCCATACCAAGCATTCAATGATGAAGGTTATTGGCTATGAAACCTCGCTCAACAATGAACTCGTTTTTTAAACTGCATAGGATATGCTGCCTCTTCTGAAATGGGTTAAAACTGCTGTTTTTCAGAATTTGTTCTGAACAGCAGTTCTTATTGTGTCGTTGGCCAATCTACATAGGAAGCCAAATCAGAAAAGGAAAAAAAAAACATTTAGATGAGTTCTGAAATAGAAGTTAAATGATGACCTTTGTGAAGTTACCAGTCAATTTATGGTGCTTATGGGCCAGTTGTTTAAACTTAATGTTACATTGACATGATATAAATTGTAGCCTTATGTGTTAATAACAGTATGGTGAAGGGTGCAATGGTACAATCCCATTAATGACTTAGTTTTTGCTAAAGAGCTTGACAAGATTGGGGATGACTTCAAATCTGTTGTTATAATTAGGAGTTGGCCTTAAGTTGCAGACCTTTCCCCTGAGAGGAGGGGAGTTTGATAGGAATCCAGGAAGCCTTGCATCTCAGCGTGCTATTTCCCGAATCCTCTCCTATTCCTACTGTTAGGTTTACACCAGGCGATTCTAAGGGTTAAGACTGAAGCGGCACAGGAACTGCAAAATCAGAGCCAATCAGACAACAGAGGGGGGAAACAAACAAGAGCAAGACAACTGTCCCAGTGCAAATAACCTTATCTGTTGTTTGTTATTTTTCCATTGCCATAATCACCATCACAGTAATCAATTAATGAATACCATACTAAGAGTTCCCATAAATACAGTCTCAAACACCAGGCGCTTGTCAGCATTCCAGTTTTGTGATTAAGAGACTGAAGAAGAGATGTCTCTCCCAGAAGTGTGAAATATTGGAAGACAGAGATATCATCTTTCTTTCATCCATTGACAGAAATGATTAACTGTCCAGGCAGAAAATCCAAGAGAGAAAGAATGGCAGTTAGCAGCACATCTTATCAACTGGAAGGGATACCAAAAGGGGTTTTTCAGCTGGTCAGGAATGATTTATATGTGGTTTGGGTAGGGGAAAGAAATATGTAATATAAAATTCAATTAGAGCCCCTTCAAAGTAATGAAATAGTTCAGAGAACGAAAGAGACCAAGACTAATCCTAAATCCACTTACCTGGGAGTAAGCCCTTTGGAACTTGATGAGACTTGCATCTGAGAAGGCAGGTGTAGGGTGGCACAGTGATAATTGTGCGTATGTATAAAATTTGACAATTTATATACTACTTAATTTACATTTTATGTACTACTTAATTTACGGTCCGTTCTCAGTGGTGAAGACTCGGTATAATATAATAGAATTAATAGAATTAAAAAGAATTAAAATGATAAAATCAGAATTAAAAAGGCTGCTGGAATAAAAATGGTCTTCAGCAGACACATGAAATTCAACAGGGAGGGTGTGTGTCTGACCTCAGCTAGAAGGGAGTTGCACAAAATTGGACCCAGAACATCTCAGTAATGGGGACCCCCAAAAACCTCAGCAATCAAGTGAGAACTCAAGGGATTAGGTACTCCCTTAATTATCCTGGACCCAAAACTCTCAAGTCACTGGTAGGTTAGCCCTCAAATTCTGTAGGTCTGCCGTCCTTGATGCTGTGACAGGAAAGGCACAAGGAGAGGCTGCGATAGATGAATCAGGATGACATTTGTAGTTAATATGAAAATTTGCCTACTTTGTTTTGGCACCTCATACGTTGTCACTGGCAATGTTAAAAATGTAGTAGGAGTTGTCAATCACCATGTTGATTCCTTTCCTGGAAATACCGTATTTTTCGCACCATAGGACGCACTTTTTGCCCTCCAAGAATGAAGGGGAAATGTGTGTGCGTCCTATGGTGCGAATGCAGGCTTTGCTGAAGCTGGAGAGCGAGAGGGGTCGGTGCGCACCGACCCCTCTCACTCTCCAGGCTTCAGGAGAGCCCCACCGCCAGCCCCACAAGCTCGGGGGACAGCGGGGAGGCGGAACGCCACCATCCCGCTGTCCCCCGACTTGGTTAGAAGGGTGGCGGGGGGAGAAGCCTGCTCCTCCCTGTCGCCAGCCCCGCAAACTCGGGGGACAGCGGGAGAGGCGTAGCGCGCCCGTCCCGCTGTCCCCCGACTTGGCTAGAAGGCTGGCGGGGGGGGGGGGAGAAGCCTGATCCTCCCCGTCGCCAGCCCCGCAAACTCGGGAGACAGCGGGAGAGGCGCAGCGCGCCCTCCCGCTGTCTCCCAACATGGTTTGGAGGCTGGCGGAGGGCTTCCTCCTCCCTCAGCCCCGCAAGCTCCCAGAGCGATGCCAAAGCTGCGCGCAGCTTCGGCATGGCTCTGGGTCCCGTTCTGGGGGAGGGGGAAGCTCGGGCTTCCCCCGCCCCAGCCCCGCGTCTCCAGCCGGGAGACGGTTGCGGGGGGCTGCTTTAGCCCCGCGCGTGCTCTCCCGGCTGGAGAGGTGACGCGCGCCTATGGAGACTCCTGCCATAGGCGCGCGTCACCTCTCCAGCCGGGAGAGGGTCGCGGGGGGCTGCTTTAGCCCCGCACGTGCTCTCCCGGCTGGAGAGGTGACGCGCGCATATGGCAGGAGCATCCATAGGCGCGCGTCACCTCTCCAGCCGGGAGAGCACGCACGGGGCTAAAGCAGCCCCCCGCGACCCTCTCCTGGCTGGAGAGGTGACGCGCGCCTATGGCCGCTGCTCCCTGACCTGCTCTTTGGGGCTGGTGGTGGGCTTCCCCCGCCAGCCCCAAAGAGCAGGTCGAAAGGAACCTGAAGCCTGGAGAGCGAGAGGGGTCGGTGCGCACCGACCCCTCTCGCTCTCCAGGCTTCCAAGGTAGCCGCCTGAACGCACCTTAAACGGCACCTTGTTTTAGAGCGGGAAAACAAAAGGGGGAAAATTCTCCCACTCTCTGCGCAGCGCCTCCTGCCGCTTCGCTGAAGGGGCGCTGGGCAGAGAGCAGAAGGATTTTTTTCCCTTGTTCTCCCCCCTCTAAAACAAGGTGCGTCCTATTGTCCGGTGCGTCCTATGGTGCGAAAAATACGGTATATCAGGCTACTGCAGTTCTTCCTAAGATCCAAGATTTGCCTGGCATAGACTTGACCGTAATATGACTGTCTACCTTGGATCCCATTGTTTCCTTTAAAAGTCACTTTTTTTAAGAGTGACAATATGTACTTAAGAGGTCGTTTGGCCTCCCAGCATTCATAAATATTGGAATATTAAATAACAAAGTGCTAACTGCTTTGCAAGCAGAGTGAGAATTGTTTAGTTAATTATGTCAATAGCCAGATGAAACAGTGTAATATTTATCATTGATGGGTTGTCTTACTTACATTTATCAGCACATCTGAAAATGGACTAGTCTGGGTTTCTTTTTTAAGCTCAAGTAAATAAATACAGCAAATGCAAGTGTAAATTGCTGATTATAGTCACTGAGGGACCTTAAATAGCTTTGGGGAATCATTAAATGTTGACTGTTCTTTCATGGAAGGTACTAATTAGAATTATTATACTGTACTGGTTTTATTAATTATACTTGAAGACACATTGCCCCTTGGTTTTCAAAAATGAGAGCACCAGTGCTTTCACAGAGACCCTCTTGAGTCTTCAACCTGCCTCCTTAGGGGTAGGTGGAAACAACTCCAGTCTCTGTCACAATTCAGGAACCACAAGGTCTTAGTGACTGCCAGCTTAAAGAGGAACAAAATCATTGCACATTATTGTTGTTTCGTCATGAGGGTGGGGTCTGCCCTCAAACTGGCAGTTCCGTATGCTCTTTGAAAAGACTTGCCAATCCCTTTAAGACAGCCTTCACCAAGCTAGTGCCCTTCAGATGTTTTGGATTGCAACTCCTGCCAGCTGCTGACTGGGTTGGCAATGGCTGCTTGCATGGCCATGCTGAAGTGTTATTTACAGAGCAGCAGCATCTTCTTGGCAGTGGGTGACCCAAGTCTAGTCCAAAACTGATGGAATTTAATTGCCTTTTAGCCAGCTCCAAATAGACTCATTTTCTTCTTCATACCCCATTAGAGTAACACCCAAGAACCAAAACAAACAAACAAGCATGCTTTTCTCTTGCCCAACCAATTTAAATGTGCCCTCAGTGTTTAAAATAGCCCCCCACTAATTATTCAAGTAGAATGTTAATTGATTAAATTTACCAACTAAAGCTTGCAAGCCCAGTTTTTTGAAGAGCTATTATTCCTCCTATAGATACCAGTCACGTTTTTGCGTATATGCGTATGTAGAATATGGTATTTGAATAATCTCTTTGGTTATTGGCAGGAAGGGATGAGTAGAGTTCATCTGTGAAACTTTGCAAAACATACCATAAGATTACCCAATATCTCTCGTGAGCAGTGAATACCTTTCCAGTGACCTTTAAGTGATGTAGCTTTTGCAGACTGCTGGGTACTTAATACAAATAATTATTATTACCAAAAAGGAAAGGGAGAAAAGGAAAAACAATTTTCAGCTGCTGCTTTTTGTGCAGCTCTACAATGTGAATCTGGCTTTAATAGCAACGATCTTGCATTTGGAATATTATTTCACACTGACATCAGAGTGATTTTTTTTGTATCCACCTACACACCCTCTGTAATCTTACTGATTGAATCCAGCAGTGGGATTTAAATTAAATCATGGCCAGTTGTGGTCCAACTATTTTCCTACTGAGGGCACAGTGAAAACTCATCAGTTTGTTTCTTTCCCTTTGTCCCACAGTAAGGTGCTTGATTAAATTAACAACTGTTCAATATAGTGAAATGCAAGAGACTATGGCTACACACTGAGTGCTGGAATTTCATTGTAGCAGGAGGTCATGTGGACAAACTACAGCCAGCTTTTTTTTTTCTTCCCCTTGCCAAAGGGCAAAAATACGTACTGTGTATGATATGACAAGGGCAATCAAAGTTCAAAGCAGAATTTGAGCACCCACAGAATTCAGGAAACCTTTTCCATATAGCACAGCAACCTCTTTGCCCAGATGTATTGTTCATTTTTAGCAGTGCTTCTCAATGTATATACAACATAGGGACACAGGAAGCTGTCTTATGCTATCAGAGCATTGGTCCATATAGCTCAGTATTGTCTATAGAGGTAGCCAGTGTACCCTCTCAGATGTTCCTCATCCATGTTAGCTGGGACTGGTAGGGCAGACCCATCTGCACCCCATAGTCGCCTTTGACTGGACTTAACCATCCAGTTGTACTTTGTTGTTGTTGTTGTTTAGTCGTTTAGTCGTGTCCGACTCTTCGTGACCCCATGGACCAGAGCACGCCAGGCACTCCTGTCTTCCACTGCCTCCCGCAGTTTGGTCAAACTCATGCTGGTAGCTTCGAGAACACTGTCCAACCATCTCGTTCTCTGTTGTCCCCTTCTCCTTGTGCCCTCCATCTTTCCCAACATCAGGGTCTTTTCTAGGGAGTCTTCTCTTCTCATGAGGTAGCCAAAGTATTGGAGCCTCAGCTTCACGATCTGTCCTTCCAGTGAGCACTCAGGGCTGATTTCCTTAAGAATGGATAGGTTTGATCTTCTTGTAGTCCATGGGACTCTCAAGAGTTTCCTCCAGCACCATAATTCAAAAGCATCAATTCTTCAGCGATCAGCCTTCTTTATGGTCCAGCTCTCACTTCCATACATCACTACTGGGAAAGCCACAGCTTTAACTATATAGTTGTCCTTTTTTTACCAATGGGGCAAAGGCATGTTCAGGCAGGAGTTTTTCCCAGTTCCACCTGGTGATGCTGAGGATTGAACCAGCGACTTTTTATATGCAGAGCAGGTGCTGTGCTACCAAGCAATGACCCTTCCTAAAAGGACATGCCAATAAGACGAGGTTTTCACTTGGGCTAATCTGCCCAAACCCTTCACTCTTCTAGTGCTCATATGAGTCTCCTTGGAAGACCCAGTCATATTTTTTAAACTGAGAGTAAAAAAAAAAAAAATTCTGGCTACTTCAGGGATCTAATATTCATTATTCATGAGGGGGTTTCTATAGAAGTGCCATTGCAACTCTATAATCGAGAACCAAAGAAACGTGGCTATGGATCAAGAATAATTTGCCGAGTAGCAAGAAGGCTGATCGCCAAAGAATTGATGCTTTTGAATTATTTTGCTGGAGGAGACTCTTGAGAGTCCCCTGATGTTGGGAAAGATTGAGGGCACAAGGAGAAAGGGACAACAGAGGACGAGATGGTTGGACAGTGTTCTCGAAACTACCAGCATGAGTTTGACCAAACTGCGGGAGGCAGTGGAAGACAGGAGTGCCTGGCGTGCTCTGGTCCATGGGGTCATGAAGAGTCGGACATGACTAAACGACTAAACAACAACAACAACAACAACAACAACAACAACATTCAGGCTACAGAGATGGTAGGAGGTGTGGCACAGCCCTGCAATGTCAGTAGGTCTGCTCCAATAGGAGGTGCCCTGTGTGCACACGTGTGTGCACACGTGTACAGCAAGTTCTGGAGTGCTGTACACGTGTACAGCAAGTTCTGGAGCAGTATATTCTCAGCACAGAAGGAATGTGACTGTTCCAGCAGAACGCAGTTAAGATTGGTGAATATTATGGAGAGGGGGCAGGGATGACGTCAGGATTATGTTGTGTGTGCACCTCTTGCCCCCAAAAGGTACTTGCACCCAGCACTGAATGCACATTATCACACAGTGTGTGCATGCCTTCAATCCCAGCTGCGTTTAGAATGCTTAATATAGGTAGACTGTGGTTTTCATTTCACAACAAGCTGCCTAAACCAGGAGTGCAGTGTGCAGTGTGTACTCTACCCATGCAATTCTGTGTGGCCTGTAATTTATCGTAGGAAACCACTCAAAACATACAATTACTTGAGACAGGTGGTAACAAATGTCTTTGCTAACAGGCAGAAACCAAATGATAGCCTCCAGTTTTACTTTAAAAGGAGAGATGAAGAGCAGTTAATAGGCGGAAGAGGTGGTTCTAACAGCGGCATTTTCTGTAAGGAAATGTTGGCATTTGACAAACTAATTGGGTGTTTTGTGAACACAAAGATATGTTTCTTTTTATAAAGTATTGAGTAGATGACCTTTGTAAACACACACGCAGGGAGAATTCGCAATAACAGCAACCAGATATGGGGGGGGAGAGGGAGGTTGTTTGTGTAATTGAAACATTATTATTGCACTGATACTGTTTTCTAATAAATAAATAAAAAACCAAACAAACTTGCAGTGTTATCCAGTATCTCATTCCGAAGTAGACCTGCATATATGTCTATTTTCAATGAGGATATCAGAATTGGAAAAAATGACTTCAACTTGCATCCCTTTCCTCATCTCCAGGAGGGGAATGAGTCCAAAATGTTGCATTTTAAGCTCTCCCTTATCTTGCTTCTCAAAAATTTAAGATAAGGCTGTTCTCTTCAAAACCCTCCCTCCACCTCTTCATCTTGATTCTGATGGATTAAGAAGGCTTCCTAAACAATCCTGTTCCTGGCAGTGGGATAAGATGCCTTGATCACTGCTTTCCCAGCAGATCTTTCATGCTGGTAACCCACAGCAGGAGGCAATTGGAACAACTGATCCTAGGAAAGCACTGTACGGTGGCGTAGATTTGTTTTGGTTTCTTAAATAAAATCTACTTTGGGCAGAAGTATTCCAAGCTGTTGGCTTTCCGCAAAGCTGCTGAGGATTGTGGAGCTCTGCATCCCTCAGACTGGGATTTTCTCCAGACTTTCAGATGAGGATATTGGCAGGGAAACCAAACTAGTAGGGAAATAACATACAGCAATCCTATTAGTCTGAATTGTCAATAGGGATCTTCTTTCGCTTATTCCTGCCTTGAAAGCAAACCAAGCACCATCCTGGTCATCAGACCATAAAACTAGATTAGGAAGGTGGTCCTTTTATATGAGACAGAGCTGCTGAACAGCTGAAGCTGAAAGAGAAAAGGGATGGGGGTTGTGGAGGGACAGTTATGTAAATGTGTGGCATATAATTCAGTTTGGAGACAATAACTAGACGAGGCTCCCAACTTCAACAGCACAACCTACGGAAACCCAGACAGATGGGTGGGATATAAACAACAACAACAACAACAACAACAACCTGTCAAATAAGGAACACATCTTTCACCTCTCTCAAAATAGTGTATTAAATGTTGTGATTAGTTTTTTAAAAAATCAAATCAAATAAAAAAAACAGATTTACCTTGACAATTATAAGCTATATGTAATTTTGATGCATTTTTTTTTACATAAAATCATAGAATTGTTGAGCTGGAAGGGATCTTGAGGATCATCTAGTCCACCCCCCTGCAATGCAGGAATGTGCAGCTGCCCCATATGGGGATCGAGCCTGCAACCTTGGCATTGACAGCACCACGCTCTAACCAACTGAGCTACCCATGAATAAGGCCTTAAGAGGTATATTCTGTTTATGGGCATTAGGGAGGACCAATGGGTGCCATGTTGGCTGCAGCTTTCTCAAATGACTCTAAGCAATAAGGACAAGGTGTGACCTGGAATCCACTGCTTCATGCCCAGGTGGCTTCTAAGTAATTTAGACCTAGCAATAGATGAATTAGTATGTTAACCCCAAAATCTTTTGTGCGGTCCACCTGCCTGGACAGGGCCACTTCTATCATTAGGTATAATGAGGCAGGAGTTGCTGGGGAGCAGTTCCCTCAACCAGCCATTCCTTCTAACCTGCCTTCTGATCGGTAAACCCAAGAGGCTCAGTGGTTTAGATTAGACCACAGCGCCACCCGCATCCCACCTGAATAAGCACGTCTAACACCTGTTGATTTGTATTTGCCATGCACATTATACAGAGAAAACACTCACCTTCATGTGCTTGGCAGCTGCAAACTGATGCCTCCCCAACTGCACCCCATAATAAAGATGTTGTTCCTTTTTCTGCCATACAAGTTGACAATGGCTGTTTGCATTGGAAGAAATATCGGTAATCATGTTGCAATTTACAGGAAGACTACTGCTTCTGCCAGAGATGAAATGGCTTCAGACCAGTTCAGTTGCACATAAGCAGAGGAGAGTGCTAGAGCTGGCTATCAGTATGCGCAGCTTAAATAAATATTATTTCATACCTCAAGACAGCAAGGTGCAGTGTGATGTTGTATTCACCAGAAGGTTTAAATGAGGGCTATTCACAAGGTAGTGTGCTGATCTGAGCCGGGGACCAAAAGTTGGCAGTAGCAGGAGGAGTTTGCATAGGAAAGAGGAGCAAAATGGGTGAAAGAGGGAAAGCTGATGTTTATCCCAAGTGTGTTTACTGCAAATTTGTCATAACACTCTGATGCTAGCCAGGATGGTGTAGAGGTTAGAGAGGGACTGGGGAGGTTCGGGTTCAAATCCTCACCAAGCCATGATGCTCACTGGGAAGACCCTAGGCTGGTCTATCTCTCACCCTACCTATTTCACAGGGTTCTTGTGAGGATAAAATGGAGAGAGGGAAAGAAAAGTGAGATGTAAGGATAAAACTGGAGGGAATGTGAATGTAATAAATATTACAGAACTTGGAAATAAATTCTTATATAGCCTAGTTATTTCAAAAAAAAAAATTCTCCTCAGCTGAATAAGACTAGAAACAGCATCAATTGACTAGATCAGGCTTTTTTAAACTTGGCCCTCCAGATGTTTTTGGCCTACAACTCCCATGATCCCTAGCTAGCAGGACCAGTGGTCAGGGATGATGGGAATTGTAGTCTCAAAAACATCTGGAGGGCCGAGTTTGAGGAAGTCTGGTCTAGAAGCACCTAGAAGCCTGAACTTCAGCTGTTGCTTGTGATACAGTCAAGATCTGTTTGGAAGACAACGCAGACATTCATTCCAGCCACTTAAGGACCATCAACAACTCTTCATTACAACAAACCCTTTGGCATAATTTGCAGTTCAGTTTACCATAAATTTTCTTTTTCTTATGTTCACAGTATCCTTTGAAGAATGATTCTATGCTTCTGTGTGACAATTTCGGCGTCAGCTGTTTTATTTCCTTCTAGCATGCTCTGTTCCACTGAGCTGTAACTACTTGTGCCCCAATCCTACAAAGCAGAGCTCATGATGGGAATGTGCTTTTTTGCATTGGTAAAAAAGGATATTTGCTTTTAACACAGCACACTAAACAAGGGCTGTTTCATGTTTCCTAGGTAGAAAACACATTCGTGTAGAAAATAGCGTGGAACATTCCGTTTGTCCCCTCTCCCTTCCTAAATACACCTCACAGGGTTGTTGCAAAGTTAAAATGGACATGAGGAGAACCATGTACTTGGAGAAAAGGCAAGGTATAAATGAAATAAATAAATAAACACAAATAATATGGGGAGAGTTTTGCATTAAAACCTTTCATCCTGGCTGATGCAAACTGAGTTTTGTTTAGAGCAGATGAACGTAATATAATTTCCTTTCCTTTTACTCTTCCTTATTCTGTCAGGCAAATGAACCAATAATTTCAGAGGGTGGGGAATGCATTTTTTTAAAAAAAATCATACAAATAATGCACTTGGGCCTGCAAATGAAATGCCAAATTAGAATTTTATTTATTTCCCATGATGTGAAGAGCGCTTTGATCATTCACACTCTATGCTAGAACAGGCATTTAGTTCACAATTATCTCTAGCTTGCAGGCAAACAGAAAATGGGTATTTATTAGGCTGCATTTTATGTGTCACCTTCCTATATTTCCCTTTGTGATTCTCTGTTCTAATCTACTCATTGAAATTCCACAAGGGTATAGAAATTTCCTCTCCAAAATTGAGGGTGCTTTTGCTCTGGCTTTCAAATTCTGACTTTTCTATGGTTGGGAGCTAGTTAGACTAATTTGTTCTTCTGAGGCTATTAAGTGGGGTTTCACTCTAGTTTAAGGGCCTCTGCAGATGACCTCCTGAGCATTCATCCCGTTTCACCTGCGCAAAGCTCCCTTGGAGGTTGGACTATGCCCAGTCTTTACTGAATATTCATTCTGATTTGCTTGTGGGGTGTTCATACTTCTTTCCATTCATTCATCCCACATTTTTCAGTGCATTTTGCCATCACTTTCCAAAGCTCAAAATTTATTTATTTATTTTAAAAAACCTGGGATTTGGTGCGTATTATAAGATAGCAAAATGGCATCCATCTGGAAGCATCTCCGGTTCTAACCCTAATCCAAATTTCAATATTTTAAAAATTAGAAAATCCCCAGAAAGAAAAACTGGGAAGCAGAGAGTAATTCTATCCCTTTCTCCAGCTCCTACTCTATCCAGTGTCAGTAGCTATTAACTCCCACCCTGGGCTGATCTCCACATGGAGCAGAATGAGTTGGGAATGAAGGGAATCCAGAGGTGGTAGAATGAATTGTACCACTTCAGACTGCAGCTAGGGGTATCTCATTTTTAATGCTGCCCTGAGCGCTGCAACCCTAGAGTCGGTCACAACTGGACCTAATGGTCAGGGGTCCCTTTACCTTTACTTTATGCTAAAACCAAGCAAAACCTATCAGCATGTGGGGAACTAGCACAGTAAGAAAAGGACTGCGCTATAAACTTTCACCTCTGCTTTTAATTTCAGAAAGGATTGTTTCTCTCTTTGTTTTTATATAACGGAGGATTCCAAATAGCCCTGTTCACCTGCCATCTGAAGCAGTACATCTACTACAGGCTGTTATCATCTCATTCTGCTTGTGTAGAACAGGATTTGTCTTCTGTGAGACCTTGCGGGAGAGGGTAAGTGGTGGCAGTGGCGCACCTGCTGCAAGCGATTCCTTTAACAGTGCAACAAGAAGCAATGAAGGAGGTGAAGCTTTTTCTGGGTCAAGCTTCAGCTGCCCGATTCCTCATGTGAACCCTCAGCCATGGTGGAAGTTGGTTTGACAACTGTAGTCTGTTTCTGTTGACCTTCACACCCTAGCCAAATAAGCTCTGGTCCTCATTCATCAAAATCCAAGCAGAAAACATGCTAACAATAGGAGCCATTCCACAGCTGAACAGACTGCCTTGGAAGATGACAGGTTCTCTCCTTTGCTGGAGGTCTATAAGTTGAGGCTGATTGGCCATCTGTAAGGGAAGTTGTAGTTGTATCCTGCATTCAGAAGTGGGTTGGACTATATGTTTCCTCCCAACTCTGTGAGACTCTATTACGCTGCCCCTTAACCTGCCAGAACTGTCAGGTGCTACCTGCATGCTGACCAAAAAGTCAGGCCTCGCCTTCTAGCTTGGTGGCCCTTGTGGGAAATGACTGATTTAGCAGAGAAATATACCTGTCTGGATTTTGGAGAGTGGGGTAGTCTCTCAGTATTGTTTTATGCTTGAATTTACAGAATTGCTCCACAGCAAATATCTTCCTGTTAACTCTTGTTATACAAGTTGAACAGCATATTAATGTGTGTATTGGAGAGCCCCCTCCTATGCTTGCTAATCTCTGATGTTGGTGTATGGCATCTCAAGGCTAATATACGATGCACGTTCCAAGAATCCCAGTGCTGAAAGAGAGCTCTGTTTGCAACCAGGCCGATCTTTTGCAAACACAAAATCATTTTGTTGTGAAACCTGAAGCCAGCGATGAATGACTCACAGTTGGCATCTTCTGGCCTATCAGTAGGCTTTCTCTAGGGGAACAGGGGGCTGATGTTTGATATCATCTCTGGCCTTTTTGCTCCCAGAATGGTAATGAGTAACATTACACTGGAGTCTCTATTGATCACTGCCTTATTTATTCCAGCTTTTACTGGTCATGGCACAAAATCTGCACGCAAACATGCAGACCACATTATTCCCCAGTCACAAAAATGCTCTCTTTCTTTTCATTATGTTCTTTTCTTCCCCCTTTCCTGGTTGCTGTTGGTTCTCTTAAAATTTATTTCTCATTTAGCCATACATTTTCTACCACAATAAAGAGTACAATGATTTGGTGCTGTATGCCTAGGAAAACAGAAAAGGCCGATAAGAGAGACCGCAAACCTCCAGGCCAGAGATTCAAAGCAAAACCTGGGTGTAGCTCGCTCAGCCTGGACGTCACCAACATAGGTTCATGAGTCAAAAAAAGATCTGCAGGTCATTGAGCTGAACTCCCCACGTTGATCATTCTCCAACCAGCCAGTGCTTTATCAGGCTATTCAGCATTTTGCTTTTTTTTTTTACCCTGTCCTTATCCCATAGCTCAGGATAGATGAAAATGTTATTAAAACATAAAATAGAAATAGAAATGCTTAAATTGCTTTTTTGAAATATGTTTAAGGTAAACTCACACAGGAACATTCAATGTACACGAAGAACAAATATTGGTTTGTTTCAGTTCATCACCAGCATACATATTTCCAACCTCAGGCTATATTCACATTCCTGTTTACTGTGCACTCCCTGTGTTTCCAGTGCTGGGTTTCTAATCGGCGTTCATGGTGTCGTCCAAAATGCATGTGCATCCCGACTCTGCTGTTTCTCAAAGCAGCTTCATACCAATTGGAGTCCTTAAGCTAATTCATCTCTAGTTGCCATAGTATGAAAACTTTGCACATCCTCACCCTGTCAATGCCCCCCCAGTGTGAAGAAACAGAAATGAATCTGACACTAGTAAGGTGGTGCTGATGTGAACAGCTAGATGGGAGGGAGCTGTGAAACATGCGGGGTGAGGGAAGCAACTTCGGTGCGCTCTAAGGCAGTAATGTGAACACACCCTTAGTTGCACTTCTCCTTACACTCTTGTGTCTTTTAGGAGCCAAGTCTGGCAGTAACTGACTTGCCTAAGTTCACACAATACCTATGGCAGATATGGAGCTTGAACCACCATTTTCCAAATCTGTGTCCACGTCATGGACTAGGGCCATACAGACACAAGAGCCCTGTTTGATTGGACACATGGTTATTCTGTTTCCCATGGTAACTTCCCAGATGCTTTCGGGAAATCCACAAAGAAGAGAAGACTTTGGAGATCCCAGGTATAGACTATTCAATTAAGTCAGGCATGGCCAAACATGGCCTCCAGCTGTTTTGAGATTACAGTTCCCATCATCCCTGACCACTGGTCCTGTTAGCTAGGGATGATGGGAGTTGTAGTCCCAAAGCAGCTGGAGGGCCAGGTTTGGCCATGCCTGAATTAAGTGCTAGCTTACTACATGCAGGGAGCTTTTAGATAGGAAAGTATCCAGAAATATGTATCCACCTTGTTTACAGTCCATATTTAAGCACATGACAGCTCAGTTGGATAAAGCGTGAACGCCAAGGTTGCAGGTTCAGTCCCCATATGGGACAGCTGGATATTCATTCCTGCATTGCAGGGGGTTGGACTAATTGAGCCTCAGAGTCCCTTCCAACTCTACAATTCTCTGTTTCTGCCATCTCAGCTGGCACTTTATTCCATGTTGTCAGAACACTTCTTGGATGACATACTCCTGCCGCTTGGGGCATACTCCTTGCCGCTTGGGGCAGCAAGATACAGTGTACTTTCTAGACCCCAAATCCCTTAGAGATGTTTCCATGGGACATCCGTCAGCTTCATGCTGAACTCCAGGCTTAGCACCTGCCACTTTTTATGTCTTTGGAAGGCCCTGTCTCTCAGTATGACTGGGCAACTCTGCTGGGCTCTTGGTGTACACAGACTTAATGTGGTTTGCAATTGCCAAGCACCTGGCAGTGGACAGACTTCAAAAGAAGGAATATCACAGCTGATGTACCACTGGTGGTTATTTTTATGAGGCCCCAATCATTGCAGAGGAAGAGAACATTTATTAGCTTCAGCTGCTGGCTTCCCAGCCTAGTAGCAATATTGGCATATGGTCTCTGCGCATTCAATTAATGGAGAATTTTTGGTGTTTCTTTAAGCAGTTTGTCAGTGGGATGCCGGTTGCCTTAATCCAGGTACCTTGTTATCTTAATTAAAACTGAAAATCAGCTTTGATCAAATACAACTTTACTGCATAAGCTGTTTCAATGCACCATTGTCTGGCTCGCTCACTTTGCCACGGATGAAAAGGATTTGTATTTCACACTGGGCAGGAAGTCTCATTTAAATGTTTCCTGGTTTTGATCTCCTTAGGGGGAATTAATTTGTATTCCTGCTTGAAGGAAAAAAAAATAACAAGGAGCATGGCAATCAGATTATTAAGTCATTTAAACAGACATAATGTGAGCCACTGGGCTAATGGGTTACACACCACGATTCGGATTCTGAGCTGCTGACCCTTTCCCCCCAGGGCGCTGGGCACATGTAGGACAAAAATAACATGAAAGTGAATTTAAGACAGCCTTTTAACTCTCTCTTTAATGGATATTACTAAGCACCAGTCTGGAACTTCTGTTGCAATCGAGTCAGCCTGGAGGTAGAAGTACCTATTATGAGGCAGCCACAATTTACCGTAGTTCAGAGGAAGCCCTCCAGGTGCCCTCCATATGTTGTTGAACTATAATTCCCATCAGCCACACCCAATGTGGGCCACAGATTAAGCACCTTTAATCTACTGTAGATGGACCAAAGACCTGCTGACTTGATATGACCAAAAAGGAAAAAGAAAAGGTTATGATGGTCAGAAGGGCTGACATGCCAATAATGGGGAAAGGCAAGATTGATGAGGTACAGTTACTGCTTCCTTGGTAATAATCTGACATGATTTGTCTCATGGCATGGTCCCCTATTAATGCTCCTTTGTCAAGTTCAAGACTCTGGCCAGGTGTTGCCTCAGGGTAACCCACAATGGTGGCTATATTCACAGAAATCGAACAGGAAACCTGTAACAATCTTTCAGTTTTGCATTGCACAGTGAAGAACAGTATTAATTCAGGAAACTGAAATATATTGGGAATTACTTGCCAAACAATACTTGCACTTTGTGGCCTTGCCTCTTTCGAGCCTTTCCTGATTCAGTATAAGAAGACTTTCATATTGTCATAATTCTGCATTTGAGAGGAATCTGAGTACCTGACACAACGATTCTGTACACATGACAACCAAAAGCATATGGAGACTACACCATTCACAATAGCCTTCCCTGCTATTGGTAGACCTGGACAAATCATTCAACCTGAAGGATTGTCACACAAAAGACCAACTCTTTCAGGTTACTCTTCCAGTTTACTACTGAAAAGAACAACATGGGAATAATTTGTTGGAAGCCGCTCAGAGCAGCGGAGGAAACCCAGCCAGATGGGCAGGGTATAAATAAATTATTATTATTATTATTATTATTATTATTATTATTATTATTATTATTATTATATTTTATTTTATCTGGAGATGAGTTTCTTGCTGTGCACATGCTCCTGTTTACTCTGCACCTTGTGTGCTGTTTTGGGAAGCAATGTACACACAGTTTAGCCACAATCCATATATCTTTGGTATCCTATTGTTTCATTTGAAATACCAGCTTTGATCCAAATTTGGAAAAACAACAGCCTAGCTGTGTCTTAAGCCAGTAATGTGTGCACAGCCTCTGTGTTTGGAACAAAATATGGGGTTAAAAGTTGTGGGAATGCTCAAATGCTGTGCCGAGTTCAATGGACCTGATGAATCAGGCTAACTCCATTATCAAGATTTACTGCTTTCTAGTGAGGCATCTGGCATTTACATAAGACACATCTATCTGTTAGACAATAGCACAGGTTTAATTAATTTATTTTGGCTGAATCCTATGAGCTGATGGATTTTACGGCTTTGTGCGAGAGAGTTTGCTTGCATCTTATCACCAAGTCTTTGGAGGATTTTGCAGTCTATGATGATTTCACAGTTAGTCACGCTCCTGAGTTGAAAGTCATTTTGAGCGGAAAGATCTGGGGCAGAATGAAACAAAACAGAACGTTTGTCAAGGGAGAGAGGCTTGGAGCACCATAGTCTCGCCACTGATGGGATGCACGTATTCTACACGCTGTCAAGGCTGTGCATCACTATTGCAACTTCCAAAAATTGTATTGTTGGGATCGACATACATTTCATGTCCTTTTGAGTTGTATAATTCATATGATAAATGTGGGATAATATTGAAGTAGGAGCAATCATGTTAGTCTGGTCATCTGTAAAAGTAATGACTTCTTGAATATAATGATCATTCTTGTACTCCATGCCTGTTGAGTATAATGACCATATTGAGTAATCAAGTCATATTAGAATTTTCGCTTTGTAATCTTTCCTCTTTTTTTGTAGCCTTTTCAACCTTTGAATAATAATAGTCACCATCTTTTCTTGCTTTTATTCTTTTTTATACTCTTGGATAATAATAATAATAATATTATATATATATATATATATATATATATATATATATGCAGGTTTTGGTGTCCTCGGGTGTCTTCCCGTGTAAAAGTTGGGGTGTCTAGGCGACGTTTCGACGAGGTCTCACTCGTCATCTTCAGGCTGGTGCTTTCGGCTTCTTGTTACTGGAACAGAGCAGGATCTCAGTGTTTGAGTTCCTATAAATACTGTTGAGGGGGTGTGGTGTATAGCCTCCAATGTTCTGGGCAGAGAGGAAGTTCCCAGGCTAGTGTGCCTTTTCTTCTTTTGTTCCTTAATTACTTGAGGGATATCTTGAGTGATTTCTTGAGTGATATCCTGAGTACCACTTAGGTGGGTCATTAGGTGTGGATTAGTTGCTAAAGTCTTTGTGTCTTGACCTCTTGAACTTTGTGAAGAGTTTTTCTGAGAAGATGGCTGTACTGCACTTAGTTGTGCTCTGGCTTGGCTTCGTGTATAGGGGCGAGCTGTGGTTTTGTGGCCTGTGTCAGCCAGATCTGTGTAGGGATTGCAGGGGGGTGCAGCATCCGGAGGTGCCACCATGGTTTGGCTACTGGATGGTGTCTGTAATTTATCTGTGGAGAGGGTCTGGGTTTGGGTCTGGTGTGGTTGATTGGTGATAGCGTTCTGTGTGCCTCTGGATCTGGTGTCAGTTTTTGTGGGGAGGGCTAATTTCCAGATGTCTGGCAAGCGGGATGTGTCGTCACGCTTGTTCATGTTGTGAGGGTGTTTCTCTATCTCGATGGCTTCCATGATTATTCTCTTGTGGTGATGTTCCATGTTAAAGAGCAATTTGGAATCTGCAAAATTAATTTCGTGTCCAGTTGGAAAACCAAGGGGTCTATGAAATACCCTGCAAAGTCTGCCCAGCCACGTACATTGGACAAACAAACAGACGAATAAATGCACGTATCGCAGAACACAAGAATGCCGTCAAAAAAGAAGAAAAAACTTCCTCTCTTTTCCAACACATGAAAGAAACAGGACACGAAATTAATTTTGCAGATTCCAAATTGCTCTTTAACATGGAACATCACCACAAGAGAATAATCATGGAAGCCATCGAGATAGAGAAACACCCTCACAACATGAACAAGCGTGACGACACATCCCGCTTGCCAGACATCTGGAAATTAGCCCTCCCCACAAAAACTGACACCAGATCCAGAGGCACACAGAACGCTATCACCAATCAACCACACCAGACCCAAACCCAGACCCTCTCCACAGATAAATTACAGACACCATCCAGTAGCCAAACCATGGTGGCACCTCCGGATGCTGCACCCCCCTGCAATCCCTACACAGATCTGGCTGACACAGGCCACAAAACCACAGCTCGCCCCTATACACGAAGCCAAGCCAGAGCACAACTAAGTGCAGTACAGCCATCTTCTCAGAAAAACTCTTCACAAAGTTCAAGAGGTCAAGACACAAAGACTTTAGCAACTAATCCACACCTAATGACCCACCTAAGTGGTACTCAGGATATCACTCAAGAAATCACTCAAGATATCCCTCAAGTAATTAAGGAACAAAAGAAGAAAAGGCACACTAGCCTGGGAACTTCCTCTCTGCCCAGAACATTGGAGGCTATACACCACACCCCCTCAACAGTATTTATAGGAACTCAAACACTGAGATCCTGCTCTGTTCCAGTAACAAGAAGCCGAAAGCACCAGCCTGAAGATGACGAGTGAGACCTCGTCGAAACGTCGCCTAGACACCCCAACTTTTACACGGGAAGACACCCGAGGACACCAAAACCTGCATATATATATATATATATATATATATAACCACCTTTAGTAAACAAGGTGTTGTTGTGTGTAATTGCTAAGTAAGATACTGCTAAGCTAGATCTGCTCGGAAAAAAAGATACTCTTAGAGATCAATAATATTAAGCATGTGGCATGCACAACTTAAATGTTTCATGGAAAGGGTCAAATCTGAATCCTTGGATCATATGTTAATTTGATGGCTACCTCTCAGCGAGTTGCCTGCCACTACACAAGAAGCCCCATGTGGGGCCAGCTTGTGAGACAGCATGTAAAATTCAAATTGCTTTTTGGTGCCTACTGTAGCTCAGTGGGCATTGTATTTGCCTCCAGGCTAGAAAGCCCTAGATTAAGCTCCTGCCTGGGAACTTGCATATGCCACTTAAAACTACACTTGGAACTGACTGCATAGCTGGGAGCTTTCAATGGTGTTTCTTACAGAGAACATGACAGGAGCTGGTTTGCAAAAATCAATGAGCTGCAACCTTTTTATTTTTCCTTTCCTCCCCTCTTCTTCTTTTTTGCTGCAAGGCTATAAGGAGGTTGGAGTTGCCCAGTGTGGGTATGAGGAGGGTGGTCACAGTATCTTTGGAGTCAGATCCAGCCTTCCTGGAAATTGATACAATCCGTGGTTTTCAGATTTAATCCATTAGGTGTTCCCTTACACGTGTTTCTTTAACAAGAGGAAAGAGTGTATTTGTTGTTAATGGCTATTATTCTCTAAGCCCCATGTAATATTGGTGACCTTGAGGTACTACTGGTATTATTTGTTCATACAGTGGTACCTCTGGTTACGTACTTAATTCATTCCAGAGGTACGTTGTTAACCTGAAACTGTTCTTAACCTGAAGCACCACTTTAGCTAATGGGGCCTCCCGCTGCTGCTGCGCCGCTGCCGCATGATTTCTGTTCTCATCCTGAAGCAAAGTTCTTAACCCGAGGTAATATTTCTGGGTTAGCAGAGTCTGTAACCTGAAGCATATGTAACCTGAAGCGTATGTAACCCGAGGTACCACTGTATAGGTAAAGGTAAAGGACCCCTGGATGGTTAAGTTCAGTCAAAGGCGACTATGGGGTTGTGATGCTCATGTTGCTTTCAGGCCGAGGGAGCCAGCATTGTCCACAGACAGCTTTCTGGGTCATGGGGCCAGCATGACTAAACCATTTCTGGTGCAACGGAACACCGTGACAGAAATCAGAGTGCACGGAAACGCCGTTTACCTGTAATGTGATTAGCTAACCTTGGTCACATAGGTGGTATCTAGTGAAGGAGAGACTCCATTTTATGTGAAGCAAGATGAGTGTGTTTAGAATCCACTGTGAAGTTGAATAGAGTGTTGGAGTGCTGCTTCTTTACTTGAATGAAAGAGGCCAAAGCTGCAGGAGAAGGTAAAAATGGAAATTTTTCATAGGAGTTGCAAGGCATGGCCTAACTGAGGCACAGAAGGCTGAAAATGCTGAGCTCTGGAAAGAGAGGAAAATACAATTGTTTGGAAGTTAGAAGGAGAAACAGTAAGCCCATGCTTGGAGAAGCATATGATTGTAAATATTGTGTTTTGATTCCCTGCAAGTAACGTTTTTGAATGTTAAAGTCTGGACGTTGGTTTAATTTCCAAATAAGGGTGTTAGTCATAAGTTTTTTAGCTATGATTTTGCTACTCTGACTTCAACAAGCTCTTCTACTGAACCTCCAGTCCAGCTTTCCCCAACCTGGTGCTCTTCAGATGTTTTGGACAGCCATGCTTGCTAGGGCTGATGGGAGTAGTAGACTAAAACTGACCTTTTTCAACAGCCTTTTCTGTTGGAAATGTATTCCAAGGGAGATGCCCTTCTCAGCATGCAGGGGAAGGAGAAGAGGGATTGTTTCTCCCAGCCAACTGAAATGCTTGCTTGTCATGGTGCAACATTGAATTCCATCCATGTGAAAGCAGGCATTGAGAAGACTGGATGAGAGAGGAAAGGACAGGCAGAGGCTCTAGGGAGACCCGATAAGAAGATATAAGTATTATAAAATAAGGAAGAAGAGAGAGGAAAGAAGTGAGATGGACAAGAGCTAGATTGAAGAAAGGAGCCAAAATATAAGTATCACCCCACTGGGAGAATACTTGCTTTGACACAACATCAGCTAATGTCCCCGTAAACAAATCCAAATGAATAATCATTAAACCTTAATCTCTCTGCAAACAATTCAGGATAAATGTTCAATAAACAGGTTGTCTGGAATAGCGCCAAGTTGATGGCTGTGTGAAGGTCTTTTCCCTTCAGATGTTCACTGTGAATCAGGGTGCTGTCCTTTTTATTTTCTCAGCAGTGATGTGAAGGAATAATCGATGGTCCTAAGAATCAGACAAGTCAGAAAATTTGAAATCCATCGACATCCAGTACTAATGGCCTGCGAGCATTCTGATAAAAGGCTGTGATGGAGGAACATGGGCCTAGTTAAGTCCTTGAATTCTTCTTAAATCCTTTGTGGCACAGAATTCTATGGAAATAAGGCTACAGTGGTGGAACCATCACAAAATGGATACAAAAGAAAACCAAATGGATAGGAAATACTACCCAAAAGCATCTGAAAGGTTTTGCCAAAGAGTGTTCTGCGCAGGAATAATATTTCTGTCAGCAGAGTAGGGATAGGGAACCTGTGGTCCTCCAGATGTTGTCAGCCTACAACTCCCATCATCCCTGATCATTGGCCATGCTGGCTGGGGCTGATGGGAGCTGGAGTCCAACAACATCTGGATGGTCATAGGTTCCCCACCAGAGTAATGATGAAAAAATGTGTGTATATTTACATGCTGACTTGTCCTGTGAGGCCAGTTCTGTATTATCTCACTCTTCTGAGCAAAATGGCAGCTTTCTTGAGTCACCATGCTAGGGAGGCTTCAAGTAGAACTTTACTCTTTCAGTCACAGTGTAGTTCTTTATGCACCCCCTTTCTGTGTTCTGAATAGGTGGCATTCTTGTTGGTGTATTATAAATCTCAAAGGGCAAGCTGGCTAAAAAAGATCAATGTAAAAAGCATTAAAATGTTCCTGAGGGGTGGGGCGAACCATACTAATAAATGGCAGCACCATGAAAGGCTTGGGGAGGAAGGGAGGAAGCCATTTCGGAATAATCAAAAGAAGCTGGGAAACGGCTTAGAAATAACAAACAGATGTCATTAGGTAGGAAACAAGGCATTATTTAGCTCATAGATTTCATGTACCAGCCCTGGTTTAGCACAAGGTGCCTATAAACCACCAGTGCACTCTCATAAACCTGTGTGACCCATGTAGAGCCCACATGTGTTGAGTGAACCAATTAAATTGTTATAAATCAAGCCTGTCCAGGCCAACGTGGCAAAGAAGTCTCGGTGCTCCTGCGGTTAGGAGAACAAAGTGATTTTAAAGGCAACAGTTTCACCACAACAAACTTCACTTTTCCTAATGGGGCCATGGCTTAAAAGTGCTTACACATGTGTGGAGAAAGGCACAGTGTACACAAGGTTGGCAGGCGGGCTTTGCAAAGGCGGGATTTTGAGGAAATGGGAAACAAGCTTCAGTCATTGCATAAATTTGGAAGCGCCCGCTTTATCTTACTCCTTAGTTTTTGTAATACTAATTTTAAAAGCACAGGTGTGCCTCAGGCAATTAATTTCAGTTATCTTAAGGATGCCAGATTCAGTTTGGATTGTGGTCAATGGCCCCCATCCAGTTTAAGTTCCCTGCCCCAAAACTAGTGACAGTCTGGAAGGTGTTTATGACTGTGATCTTAGTATACATGCCCACAATGGAAGATCCAGCGGGTTGTTGTTGTTGGTGGTAGTGGTTTTACTTCCCATTATTACTGTACTTACATGATCCATAGCACATCAAGATTCCTTGTTTTCTCCAGCACCTGCCTTCACTTCCAACCTCTGGGGTAGGTCACCATTATGCACATTTTGTAGACCATGGTAACAAAACTGAAGCTCAGATGTGGTGCCACAAAATCCATTAATGACCAGGAATCTGAAGTTTCACACAGTTGAGCTTGACCACAGCAGTTCAGGCATTGGGAATTCATTGTTGGATCATTATAGCAATGCTCTCTGCCCAAGGCTTCCTTTCTGCTTGATCCCGAAGCTGCAATTTGTACAGAATGCTGTCGGATGGTTGCCAGGAATGCCAACTTGGCCCTGCGACCGTGGGTGCCCGGGGTTGTGGGTGCCATGCAGTGTGCATGGTCATGGCACCAAAATTTGTGGGTGCCTGGCTCCTTCATGGGGGATTTTGTGGGTGCCTCAGGGAGTTAGCACTTAGGATGGTTTCTATGACAGAGTACAAAACTCTGTCAGCATATAACACCTGTGCTCAGAGAACTGCACTGGTTGTTGATTTGTTACCAGGCCATGTTCAAGGTGTTACTATTGGTGTATAAAGCCCTTAGTGGCCTGGGGCCAGTTTACTTGTAAACTGGAAGTTTTACTGTAATCAAGCAGTATTTAAATATTGTTAAACAAATAAATAATGTTTTGTGGTACTTGTGCATTCAGAGGCTGCAAATACAGGATTGTGGAAATAAGCCACTGAGAGTGTGTGTGTATCAAATGTAAACTTCAGATTTAAGTTATAGACATGGGAAATACAAAAACTGACTTAAGTCTCATTGTGAGAAAGCATCCTCAACTTAAGGCATTCTCCACCAGACCACCATGTCAGTTCAGCCCTATGGAAATACCACTTCCAAATGTCTGATTAGTCAGAAATTAAGGATATCTTCTTCCAGGCTGTTCTGATTAAAGAAGCTGTACTGTATTGTCATGAGATGTGCATGAAACCTTTGAGTCAGCCCCTTAAGCGACGTACACCCACAACACTAACTTGGGAAGGGAACAACCAAAACATTTTCCTCTCCAGCTTTGGACCGCTGCCCAGTTAAGGCAACTGCTTATCTGAAACTGTGGTGTAAAAACATATAGTTGTGTCAGTGTTAAGACTAATTCCTTTTGCACTGCAGCTACGGTATCCACAGTGTTTGTTCAGCTGTAAAGATGGCTGCCGTGTGAGAGGCAAAAACTGTGCTCTAGATGCCATGGGCACCCTGTGCTCCTTCCTGGATGGCATGCTCCATGTTTTGCTCTGTCTTTACCCTGCTGATTTCCTTAGGGGACAGGAAAGAGCAACAGGGAAACTCTGGGAATTGTAGTTTAAGGGTGCTGGCAATTGTAGCTCTGTGAGGGGTAAATGACAATTCCCAGGATTCTTGCGGGGGGGGGAGCCATGTGCTTCAGATGTGGCCACAGTGGCTGTGATGTGGTGTTGCTCTGGGACATTGTGGAAAGTTAAAATGGCGGCTTCCAGTCACCCAGCACATTTTGTTTAATGGGAGGCCCAGGGAAAGTGACAGCAGTGGGCACTGCTTGGGCTTCAGGGGCTCTGTCAATAGCTTGAGGATGCTGGGGCTACTAATGGGAGAAAAATGACTAGATCCTTCACACATGCTTCATCTTGGAACAAACAAACAAAACCACCCCAAATTGTAGGCGAGCCCAGTTTCCAGTCACGCAAAGAAAAAGTGAGGCATTAATGAGGCCCCCCACCTGCTACCTCAGAGTTATGTGGGAAAACCAAGAGATGATAAATGGAACCGACAGCTCCAGAGGAAACCTTGACATCCGTGAAAGTTTGAGGAAACAGAAGAAACAAAAGCTCGCAATTAGTAGCCCATGACAGGTCCAACGTCCCTCCTTCTATTAATGCAATTAGAGTCAATGTCGTGAGAGTGCTGGCGCATGATGCTGGAACTCGAGGCTTCCATTTTATACCTTCCTCTTTCAGCGAGCCTCAAAGCTGAGATCTTTTTCAAATCTGCATCTGTAATGGAATTGTTTTGAAAACATTTTTTTTTGTTTTATCACTTGCTGTTTGCTGCCACAGGCTCCTTTGGGAGGAAGGGAGCTGGGTGTAAATTTATTTATCAAATCAAACAAATAATAAACACCAAGCAGTTTTACTGCTCCATTTGACAACAGGGAAAAGCCAAATGTATGAAAAGTATGGCAGCATCCAAGTCTCTTGTATAACAAAGTGAGGAAGGCTACACACCATTTTAAGCGATTGATGGGGAAGATAGCATAGAGAAAAGAGGAGAAAATGGGGCCAGGTTAACAAGTGATGAATATACTTGAAATATACACTTGGGAGTGAGGTGTGGTCCCTTCCAACCCTACAATTCTATGATCTATGATTAAGGGGTTTATTTTTTTTAAAAAATCAATATTTTGATTTTTCAATCAAAAGCATGATCAATAGTCATGCTTGGCTTTAGATTCAAGAATAAGGCTGCAATTCTAATCACTCTTGCTAGGAAGTAAGCCCCACTGAAATCAGTGTAAAGGTAAAGGTAAAGGCACCCCTGCCCGTACGGGCCAGTCTTGACAGACTCTGGGGTTGTGCGCCCATCTCACTTAAGAGGCCAGGGGCCAGCGCTGTCCGGAGACACTTCCGGGTCACGTGGCCAGCGTGACATCGCTGCTCTGGCGAGCCAGAGCCGCACACGGAAACGCCGTTTACCTTCCTGCTGGTAAGCGGTCCCTATTTATCTACTTGCACCCGGAGGTGCTTTCGAACTGCTAGGTTGGCAGGCGCTGGGACCGAGCAGCGGGAGCGCACCCTGCCGCAGGGATTCGAACCGCCGACCTTTCGATCGGCAAGTCCTAGGCGCTGAGGCTTTAGGGATGGGCAAATCCGTAAAGGTTGGGTTTTCTCAGTTTCTTGTTTTTCCAATCTTCAGTTCTCCACATTTCTGCATCAGTTTGCAATTTTTTTTAAAATGGGGGGAAACCTCATGAAAATTTGTCAGTGTTTTAGTGCAAATTCTTCCTAATACATGCACATTTCCCTTAATATGATGCATTTCTGTATGTTGTTTTCAGTTATATATGCATCTTTATGCATAGCTTGCCTTTCATATATGCATTTTTAAACACATTACTTGGCTGGAGAACAGCATTACAAAATTCAGAGAACTGCAAATTTTGAAGGATATTTCAGTTGTCACATTCCTTCGGAAAGTGTGAATTAGGTACGCTTACTTTGGAATGCAAACTGGATTGGTCTTCTCCCCCATCCTTACATCAGTTTAATTTACTTTTGAGTATATGTGTTTAGGATGACACAGGAAGGTCTAGCAAGAACAGAATTAATGCAGTCTCACATATACTGGCATTTATTGGAAATACATCATGGAATCACACAGCTTTCATCGGATCATGCCCCGTATTTTTTCAAAATATAAATTTGTTATTAATACCTCTCTTCCACAAGATGGATTTTGTAGCAGATTGCCTGTTAATTTTATTTATTTGCAAAGCATTTATTTATGTGTGCATACAGACAACTATGACAGCTTTCACAGGGTATTTTAAAGGTACTCACCTTTCTCTTCCTGACCCTCTTTCCCACCCAGTTACAAATGATCTACAATCATTGACAGTTCTTTTCCATAAACAATAAAATGCTTTTTTAAAACACAAACACACGTTGTCACTAGGTAACACCAATGTCTATAGTATGCTCTTTTATTTATTTTTTTAAAGCAAGAGATTAAATGCAAGGAAAATAGTTAACAGCTCCATAAATCTTTCACTGTCTGCATCATAAATTTCAGCTGTTTATGTTCTTATCAGTTCCAAAGAATAGAATGATTCATTGCCAGTGTTTTACTGAGATTTTGTTTACAGGGGGAAAGTTGTCCAGATTTTTTTTTTTAAAAAAATCACTTAAAGATGGTCCCGTTCACACCATACATTTAAAGCATATTTAAAGCATATTACTTCCCCCAGAGAATCCTCAGAAATATTGTTTATTAATGGTGCTGGGAATTATAGCTGGGAATTATAGCTCTCTGAGGGGTAAATGACAGCTCCCAGGATTATGTAGAGGAAGCCAGTGGTACAAGTGTACTTTGAATGTAGTGTGTCAATAGGACCAATGTCCTTTTGGGGCACAATCCATGGGCTAGGTTTTCTGTGCAATCCCTGTTGAAATTAAGGAGACAACAGCATCCTAGTACAGCTCCTGTTCATTTCAAAGGAATTTATGCAGGAGAATTCCTTGCTGTTTTATGACCCTGGTCTTTTTTACAATGGTCCATAAGTGGTGCCATATTAGAATCAGTGGCTTCCCATCTAAGAGTGTACAGCACTGCCCATACACAAGGGGTAGGCAATGTAGGGCCATGCAGATGTTGAGGACCACAACTCCCATTGCCCCTGACCTTTAGTCATGCCAGTTAGGGCTGAAGGGAGCTAGAGCCCATCCCAAAACATCTGGAAGGCACATGTTGATTGCCCCTGCCATATATTAAGGATTGGAATTGCTTGGGTGACAACTATGACCACGGAGGGTGGTCTCACAAAAGCCACCATCTCTCAGCCTTGGTTTTCCATTTGTACTATGGGAATAATAATAATCCTGAGCTGTAAAAGGTATTGTAATTTCTGAATCAGGCATGTAAGGGAAACCCACAGTATATAAAACAACAAAATACAACAGAAAGGCAATTAAAAGCAAAGTGGAACAACAACAACAAAAGATGACAAAGAGGAAATTTTTAATCTGCTTGAAAAACTATTTTTTAAAGAGTAGCTGCACTAAAACCTCTTAAAAGCATGTGCAAACAGGACTGTCTTCAGCTGACATCTGAAAACCATCAAATGCATGGAGAGTACTTTGGCCATGTTGTAAAACATGCAGTATAATTGCTGTGTTATTGTTGCTATGCTACTGCTCTGCTGGACCCAGGCTAGTACAGGTACAGTGATAAAAACTGGTTTATCTTTTTATGATTGGGAAAGCTCCAAGGAGTGTCTCCATGGATCCAGAGATGAACATTTTCCTACTTCCACGTGTAAGGATTCATTTTCCTAGAGTATCATATTGGATTCACTCTCAGGCTCTGCACAATGCCAAGTATCCACCCAGCTTCTGCATTTGTTTAGGAAATCCCTTTGTTTTTAATATAGAGTTCATGATGGCAAAGGCTTCTCTGAAATAGATTTGAGTGGGCTGGCTGCATGTAGATTGCCACAATAGAGACTGTTTACAGCCCAATCCTAACCACATCTACTGAGATGTAAGTCCTACTGAATTCAACCAACCTTAGTTCCAGGTAAACGGTGTTAGGATTGCGACGCCAGTGGCTTGAAACAGATATGGAGCACAGAACCTCTGAGCAAGTACTAACACTGAACTGTGGAGCAAAGACCAAATACAGCACTTGAAGCACAGTACAGTGGTACCTCGGGTTACATATGCTTCAGGTTACAGACTCCACTAACCCAGAAATATTACCTCGGGTTAAGAACTTTGCTTCAGAATGAGAACAGAAATCACACGGTGGCGGCGCGGCGGCAGCGGGAGGCCCTATTAGCTAAAGTGGTGCTTCAGTTTCAGGGTAAGAACAGACCTCCAGAACAAATTAAGTTTTTAACCTGAGGTACCACTGTACTGGGGTGGGGAGGATTTTATTTGCAATCACAGTTAAAACTCCCCATGGTATGATTGGGATGCATTTAGTGTCACATGCAGTTAGGCCCTATATCTGTTGCCAATTCTTATGAAGTTACCACAATATTCTAAGTTGTATCGCCTTTCTAAAAATTGCAAATTGCTGTATACGCCACTGAAGTGTTTACTGTACTTGTTAAGAAGATATAATCTAATATATCTATTTTGTATTCTGCATTGTCTGTGACTCTGATTTATTTGCATAGAAATGTGCATACCGAGCTACTTTAACTCATTTAAGAAGGATTATTTCTGTATCTGAAGATCAGCATTGACACAGGGCCAGGTTACACACACACACACACACACACACACACACTGTTTGCATGTGGCAGAGATAATTGGAAATGAAATATTTATTCATAAATGCAGCCAAAGGCTACAGCAATACCATAAAATGAAACACAAATATCCAAATGAAACCACATGCTGTAATATCAAAACCAAGCAAATCTTACATCCGTTTGAACAAAATCAGAAATTTGAGCACTGTGGGCATCATCATATGAGTGAATATCATTCTCTTGCCCACCAAAAGCACATCCTATTGTACGTACTTTTAGCATACTCACCTTCTGAATGTGCATCCTTAGTTAGCCAAAACAATACTACTCACACACTAGGATGAAGTGCAAAAAAAAATCTTGAGAAAGAGAATCCTAGAGGATGGAGGAAACTTCCCTAAACTGTGAATATAGTTAGTTCCTTGGTCAAGAGAAAGTAGATGTGACCAACTGATGCACGGCCATGAATGTGTGCATCGCACTGACCCTGGAAGTGGCTGGAAAAGGGTTGGGGCAGGTGTGGAATGGGCTTACATGTGCTCCGTTGACACACCTGAGGGTGAGGAATGCAACCCCTGCACAAAACTGTTGTTGCCTGTTCTTGCAAAGGAAACTTATTGTGGATGTGAGAGGAGAGAGGAAGCTAGTGTGGGCCTGGAGGCCTAGGAGTAAGCATCGCAGAGCTTACCTGAAGTGCCTGGAGTCTCTTTTTAAGAAAAGCAGCCCTGCTGGGCAACAACATGCAAACAACTTAATGAGGACTGAGCATCCCAGGGGGACAAGATGCTGACTGACTCAGGGAGGGAGGACAGAATGGAGGGGAGGTTCATAGAATGGAGTATTCTGGGGGAGAACGTGGCCAGCTTGCTGAAATCCCAAATATGCGCACCCAGCTGTTGTTGCAACTGTAATTCAGTGCCAGCAGCTCTTTATGGCCATTTCCATGAAGGTCCCATGGTTGAGCCAAAGGGGTCTGTTTTGCCAAATCCTTTTCAAGATCTACAGGCTGTGTTTCTGGCATGATGCACACTTAACTTCCTCTACTCTTAGCATACTATCCTCTGGATGACAGATGCTAAGTAGGCAGCCAAGCCCCTTCCAGCCTTCTAAGATATAAAGGAGGAATTCACATGAAATACTGCCTGCATGAACTGTTGCTCTCCAGGCTGTTACGTGCATTTCTTCAGCACTCTCCTTGACTGAGTTCTGAAAACATGCCTGTCTGGTTTCATGGGCTTGGCCTATTCCATTCCTAATCTTAGCTCTGCTTTTCCGAGGAATAATAAAGGTTCTTGATGCAGCCTGAGATGCTTCAAACTCGCAGATTTCGTAACTCTTCGTGTGACATTTTTTTACCCTCTAGTTTTCCAAAGAGTCATAAAATGATATAAATACATGTGTTACATACATACCTTGCAGCCATAAAAGCAACAACTGAAATGGGATGCACGGGGATGTCCTGGAAAATTGCACAGAGAAATGAGATAATGCAAAATGTTTAAAAGGACACGTTGTTGAGATATGCTGTGCCAGTGTTCTAGTGTGGAGATTGCTAAACTAGGGCCTGTGGTGTCATGGTGCCCACAAAAACCCTCATCGGTGTCTCCAGGAGGGACCTAGAATCTGAGTTTTCTTTCTTTTCTTTTTTAAATAAATCTCAAGCCCTCCTAGAAAGAAAGTTATGGAGCAAAATGTGCAGGTTTTCTGTGAAATGAGCTAACCTGTCTGCTCCAGTGCTCTTAGCCACTGAATGAAGTCAGAGTTGTGAAAGTTTGGACACTGGACAGTAGGGATCCCTGGGGTTCCTCCTTCTCTTGGCAGCCACCATTTTGTGACTGGTGCCCTTGGCACCTTCTCAAAATTCCCTATCTTCTCTAGTGTTTGCTTTGTTTTTACTTTTCTTTCTTTCTTGAGCATTCTGGGGCACAATTCTGACATACTTGAGACTTCCAACCTCTATGGCCAACATGTTGGTTGCATGTTTACCACGCAGAGAAATAAATCAGAAGAGGCTCTTGTTGAACTCCATGTGCCAAATGAAATAGCAGAAGTTTGCCAAGATTTATTCTTTATTCCTCAGCTTTGGAGCTTCCTTCAGAATCACCCGTTCTTGGGGTTCACTCCTCAGTGTTGGAGGTTCAAAGGCACCCAGATCAGAGTGTCTTTCTGAAAAAAATGTAAGAGTATTCCCATTTTATGAAAGCAATTTGTAGTTAAGCACAAAGAAGGGAGTGACACAACCAGCATGATGAAGTGCTACAGACAAATGGCAGCCTCCTCTTTAAACTTTGTTTATTGGATGCATTTTTTAAAATAGAATTTTTTACAAGAACTAAAAGTTAGGTTTCAACCAATATACTAGAATGAAAAAATATGCAACAAACCATTGTTGTAACATCTCATGCAAAAGCAAAGAAACGAGAAAAAATACCGTATTTTTCACTCCATAGGATGCACCGCCCTATAGGACACACCTAGCCCCCAGCCCCCAGAACAGCCTGCTATCCGCAAGCTTAGGGAGCCGCGCCAATCTCCCCAGGCTTGCGGAGAGCTGCGCAAAGCCCGGGCGCGCTCTTCAGCGTGCCCGAGGCTTCAGAATGCAGGCAGCTCTGTGCAACCTTCGGGAGCCTGGCACGGCTTCCCACCGGGCTCCCGAGGGTTGCGCAGAGCTGCGCGGAGCCTGGGAGGGCAGGCAACTCTGCGTAACCCTCCGGAGCCCAGCACGGCTTGGCGCCATGCTCCCGAGGGTTGCACAGAGCTTCCTGAAGCCTGTATTCACCCCATAGGACGCACACACATTTCCCCTTAATTTTTGGAGGGGGAAAAGTGTGTCCTATAGAGCGAAAAATACAGTACATTCCAATCTAATACTAACTTTTAATTCTCGAGTCTTAGGAAAAGCTTTCATTCCCATGCAATACTTATATCTATATTTATATCTGTACAGTATGTTTCTATTTTCTATATGTTTTTGTTTGTTTCTATTTTCAAACATTCTCATCCTGCATTTTGATGGCACTTGCAGATAATATCCCATGCAATAGTCTCCATACGCACAATACATTTAAAGCACATTCAAAGCACCTCAAAGAATTCTGTGGTTTGTAAAGGGTGCTGGGAATTGCAACTGTGAGGGGTAACCTACAAGTGACTGGAATTCTTTGAGGGCAGAAATGTGATACGAATATCCTTCAGAGATTTATAGTGTATACAGGAATCTGCTTTGTACGTTAGGAAAAGTTATGTACACATTACCACTTACTCCACATCCAGTACGCTCCCACTGCTAGTTTTTGAAGCTGAATACACATGACATCAGCCACAATCTGTAGCGATCCTATAGTTTCTTAAGAAAGACTACTGTTTGAGGTGGTTATTTTTCTCAAACCAGCTTCAAACTAACTAGAAAACTGAAGCCACATTCACTTCGTACTTAAGCCATTTGAGAAAGCTGTCACACATGCACAGATGCAGATAACGGCTTCATGAATAGGAGTTAGGGGACAGAGAAGCCAAAAAGTTCATGCGTGTGAGGTGAAGACATCCTTAGCTCCTCCCTGATGTGCATGACATTACGCAAATGTGGCTTGAAGCACAGTGGAGAAAAACAACCTTGCTGTGATTTAAGCTAATGTGTACATATCCTAAATATCATTTTTAACACTTTATGGATTTTCTTAAGGTCAGTATTTAGCACAATGTATGATACCAAAAGAAAAACAAAGTTATACAATGTCCTTCTCCAGAGTCTTCTGTACATGTGTGAACCATAACAACCACAGCTCTCAAAAATATGTGTGTTCTTTGACGTAGTCTTCTCATTTCTGACTGGCACCCCTAAGGTACGCAAAACAAGCACCGAGGGAGGATGACAGACATATACAAGCTGTGCTGGGCACATAGTCACATAGAGAAGCTGCTAATAAAACACTGACATCAAGTTGGCAATGGCAGTTTGGGGTTGTTTCTTTTCATTATTATCTACATGGCACTATACAAGAACCAGCTGGCGTGTGAGGAAACCTTGAAGTTTCCCAAGTGAATTTCCAATATTATTTTATTCTGCAATATTCGCAATTATCCTCCGCCACCATAAAACATATAATATGCCTGTTTCCATTGGAAGTCAATTTATATATGGAGTCTGCAGGAGAAATAAATGTGTATAAGCCAGTGCTCCCCCCCAGCGGGTACTCAAGGGTACGCAGTGCCAGCACCTCTTTCTGTTGTTGTTAAAAAGTGTGGCACTTACTGTGACAACTTCATGGTGAGTACTGGCACCTCGTTTTTTAGGAAAAAAAGCACTGAAGATAACCATTTCACATACCCAAATGAAAAGGTCACCTGGGCCTTTGCCTTCTTGATTCTTTTTATGTGGTCAGACATAAAAAGTAGATGTGACAACTTCATAGACAGGTAGGATACTTTCTTTAAAGGGAAAGGAAGACATGAATTGGCTCTACAGAATAAAGGAAGCCCTCTGCTATCTTATCAGGGAGCAAGGTCAGTACTAAGTCAGCATCTGTGATCCTGGATGCAGGGCCATCTTAAGCATATCCGGCGCCATGGTGCAAAGATCCCTCCGGTGCCCCACCCCCCATTTCCCAGAGTTGCCAACCTTTTTTAGGGAGGACAGTGTTATTGGGGCTTTGCGGGGCTGGAGGAGGGGGGCAGTGGCTGGAGGGCAGCTCCTCCGGCAGGGAAGAGGCGGAGGCAGGACATGGCAGCTCCTGGCTCAGCTGGCCACTTTGTGCCATGGCAGGCAGAGGCTCCGGGTGCAGAGCTGCTTCAGCATGGCATGGCATGGCGGAGGCGGGCAAGCTGACGCTGGGGGGTGCCATGTTCAGCTTCCACCTCTTCCCTGGTGCCTTCCAGAATTTGGCACCCTGGTGCCCTTCGCCACTAGCCTCTATGGGTAAGATGCCCCTACATGGATGAAGGGGCCACATGGCAAGTATCAGAGACTTGGATGTGTGTGATCTAACTAACCCAGATACTTGGTGCAGCCCCAGGCCAGGCTGGAGGAGTGGTGGTGTCATCTTCCATAGGAGTTCCATCTAATTTACCAGGAAACCTTTTGATCTTGGGGCAAATTTAGTGAGCTTGCACTTGGTATTGGACAAACAGACAGGGGGTGCTGCCTCTGTACTGACCGCCATGCTGCCCAGTGGTCTCATTGATGAAGATGGCTGAAGTGGTCTCTGGAGTAGTGTTGGAGGACCCCAGGACAATAGTTCTGGGTGCCTTTAATGCTGTTTGTTTGTTGCATTTATACCCCACCTTTCTCTCCATGGAGCTCAAGGTGGCTTACATAGTTCTCCTGTTCCTCATTTAATCCCCACAAAAACCCCATGAGGTAGGTTAGGCTGAGAGGTAGTGACTGGCCCAAGCTTCATGGCCGAGTGGGGATTTGAACCCTGGTCTCCTAGGTCCTACTTCAACCCTCTGACTATTGCACCAACACCATTCATGCAGAGGCTGCTATTGGTCTGGCTTGAGACTTCATGGCAACAATGGGGCGATCTCTATTTGGTCCAAAACACCCAGTAAGGGAGACGGTTGTAGCCAATGCTCTGTGAGTGGAACTCTGCTAGCACAATGGGATTTCGCCTTCCTCTCCTTCCATCATGTCCCCCAATTCTGCTCTGGTTGGTCCCCAAACCTCCCAGAGCTGTTTTTGAGAGCATGCAGGAGGCTGCAGTGGACGGGAGAGGGGGGAATTTCATGCTGCAAATTGACATCTCTCGTACTAACATTGGATACCACCTGCACTCTTGATGTAGTCTCAATGGGGCTCTACCTAATGTATCCCAGCTCATTGTCAGGGGTGTGATTTGACAATAAGCTGATAGTTGGGGCTTCAAAGCAGCTTATTTGGTTTGGATAGTAGAAAAGTAGAGACTGTTGTAATTCGCTTAAAAGAAAATGGTTCTGTTTGTAACTTCTGTGAGCAGAGAATATTGTTATAAAATGAAATGATGTGTTTTCTTTTAGATTTCTTACTTTCTTCAGGTTTGTTTTGTGCTTTACTTTTTCTTTTCTTTGCATATACTGGTTAAACCAGTGAAATATGTCAAAACAACAGTTGTTGTAAGCTGTGACTTCTATAGCCACAGCCAAGTTGCAAAGAAGTTCTCTGCTCAGAGAGCCAACAGAAAGAGGCCGCAGCTGGGGGTTAGCTTGGCTTTCTTGAATGAGTGTTTATGAATGAAAAGGGCTGGGAGGAAGGAACCAGTCCCAACTGCATCTCATTTAAAGTGGTCACTTAGTCTAGGTGCACATTAATGGCTTAAAAACGCAGTGAGGTGGTTTGCCGCCTGCTGGGTTTCACATTGTATTTGCATGTTGCTGTACACACCAGAGAGCGGGCAGGAATGCCTTTTAGGTGTGTTACCTACTTGGTTTCCCTGCCCTTACACCCCCCCCCAAACTCCTGCACATGAAGTTGTTATCTGTGCATGTGTTGTCACCTGCACATGGCTGTCTCAAGTGTACACGCCTCAGCTTAACTGCAAAGTGAATGTGGCTTCACTTTTTCCTTTCAGAGTGAAGCTGCTCTGAGGACAAATGCATAAAACATAGGGCTGCCCATTTTTCAAAGAGTGAAAACCAGGACACCCTGAAAATTGTTGAGCTTTGGCAGCCCTATAAAATAGCACTATTTCTCAAGAAAACACAAGATATTTCAGCATTCTGGGTAACAGCATTTGTACACAGATTCAAAAGCCAGCCACAGTAAATGGCAATGTGTACAGAGCCTTAAATACTAGCTAAGAAGCCCTTTATAGCTTGGCTTTCCTCTGAATAACTTGAAACAATTGATTCTATTTTTTCCCTGAGTTCTACATAAGCCACCTTGAGTTCTTGTTAGGGTAAAAAGTGATGATGATGATGATGATGATGATGATGATGATGATGATATAGTTGACATGTAATTCAATTTTGATCAGCTGTATTACTTTTTATTACTCAAGCACAATAACATGGTGAAGAGAAGCTGTCAAGCAGCTGCAGGATATCAGAGGATATCCTGCTTTGGGGGAACTTGGCTTTTATTAATTAAAGAAAGAATACTTGCTTTAAAAATGCAATTATTATCAAACAGAAAATCTTTAGATTTCCTTTTATTAGTTATTTCCAGAAAGGCAATGTTAGCAAGTGGGTACACAAGGATTTACATATCTCTGACTTTCACCTACTTAAAAAACACCACCACAAAACCAAATAATACTCCACGGTTGTAATGCTAGAAGATAACACTGTAGTTTCCTTTGTAATTGTTATTAACTCTGCCTAACAGAGTTTCATTTTCACATGGTTTCACCACATACAATTATTATGAGGTATATTTTTATCACAGCTTCAGATAGAATTTGAAAACAATTTCTTCCCCTGTTTTACAAAGGTTAAGTGTTTACTTGTCCTTAAAGATTCCTTTCAAACAAACAGAGAAAGCTGAGATGCAAATGAAAATGTCTGATATCCTTCTGCCCATACCGTCTTGCTCCATGCCAACCTTCACTTGCTCATGTAAACAAATATGAAACAAAAATTGCAAAAATCCATACACACAATCACATCAAGTTTTCCAGTTCTGTACATTTAGGCATAGTTGTTTAAGCAGTAATTTAGCCAACCTATTGTTTATTATTATTATTATTATTATTATTATTATTATTATTATTATTATTGAAATTTCTATACCAGTCTTCATCTGAAAATCACATATTAAAACATTAAATTTCTAATAGTGCAATCCTAAATAAGTCTATTAAGAAATAAGCCCTATGTCATTCAGTGGGGCTTACTCAGGTAACTATACATAAGAGTTCAGTCTAAAGGGTCTAGCCCCAGGATATGTCAAGGAGTGCCTGGTCCCCTGTGAACCTCACTGATCACTTCTAAAGCTATCAAATGAAACTAGATTTCTTTGGAGGTTGTATTGTCAGCCACAGGGAGCGTTTTCTACTAGTGGAGTCCTCATTACCGAAATCTCTTCGCAGGGACCTCCCTTAGGCTTGCTGACTGTCAGCAGTTGACAATGTGGTCAAACCTTCCTGCTCTGAGGGCTTTGGATGTGGAGGGCTAAATGCTTTTTGACCCTTTTGCTTCTGTTTTACTTTGAAGAACTTGCTCCATTTTAAATGTCTTTTTTTTCTGGACCTCATGGTCATTTGATGTATTTTTCAGTTGCTCTCTTTTTCTGTTTCTGTTTAAGATATGATTTTTTTCCCTGGGTGAAGGAGAGGACTCGAAACAGCTCTCCACCCCATGTACTTTTCAGTTTGCATGTGCTGACAAAAGGAACAGGGAGGTCTATATGCATCTTCCACACATCCATCCATTCCTCCAGATGTGCTGATCTGCATCTGGATCTCCACTAGCAAGTTGTGGTGCACAGAGAAGGAGAGAGGGAAGGGGATGCCTGAAGGAGGGGTGTGCAGATGTTCCGTTCCCCATAAGGCCCAGGAACACACTGAGTTGGGGAGACGGAAGATTCCTTTAGTCAGTGTTGTGGGCCCAAGCCTATGGAACTCAAGGGCTGACTGAGATTTAGGCCACATTCAGGCCATACATTTAAAGTGCTATGGCATCAGTTGAAACAATCATGGCTTCCCTCAAAGAATTATGGGAGCTGCAGTTCGTTAAGGGTGCTGAGCATTGTTAGCAGACCCCTATTCCCCTCCCAGTGCGAACATTCCCAGAGTGGTTTAACAAACAATCAGTCCCTCTTCACAGGGAACTCTGGGAATTGGGAGCAATGGGAGCACGGGGAAGTACATGAGATACAGGGCTGGCGTTCTCCTCCCCGCCATTCCAAGGTCATGTCAGGGGAACAGGAAGGCTTTAGACACCAGAGCGAACCACCTTCTCCACCCTCCCAAGCACTTTAGGATTGCAACGTTAATGACATTATTGTTTTTGTGTATTGTTTGTAAACCGGGGTGGGGCTTTGTTTGGGATGAAAAGTAGTGTAGAGATTTTATTTTTTTTATTTCATAAAATTAGTACGCCGCTTGATTGTCAAAACAAAATGACACCTCAAAAGGGTTTACAAAAGATAATTTACAAAAGAAAGATTTACAACCCTACTTTAAAACATAAAGAAGTGATAATACAGTGGTACCTCGGGTTAAGTGCTTAATTCATTCCAGAGGTCCGTTCTTAACCTGAAACTGTTCTTAACCTGAAGCACCACTTTAGCTAATGGGGCCTCCCACTGCTGCCACACCACCAGAGGACGATTTCTGTTCTCATCCTGAAGCAAAGTTCTTAACTCGAGGTACTATTTCTGGGTTAGCAGAGTCTGTAACCTGAAGCATATGTAACCCGAGGTACCACTGTTCCGAAATAGGCATGTTCCTATAAATGTTCTTAAAAATATATAGGACGCACAGAGCCATTACTCCACACAAACAAAGGCATGTGCTATAGGCTGTGGTTGCCAGTGTGCGGAAAGAGTAGTAACCATAGACAACCTGGTTTTCAGGGGCCAATGGGAGAGGTAATTTATAAGCCACCTTGAGTTCCATAGGAGCAAAAGGCAGATAATTAATTAATTGATTAATTAATTAATTAGCAAGCACCTGGAGGGCACAAGCTTGGTGAAGGGTGATGTAACCCTTGATAAGGCTCCATGGAACCCCCAGGGTTTGGCAGAGCAGTCGGAACCCCACGTACTAACAATATACAGATAAGATATAAAAGTACTCCTCCCTTGGACATAAGCTTGGCACAGGCCTCGAAACAAGGAACAGAATATTTTTTACTCTCTCTTTTTTGTCTGCATATCAGGAAGATAAATTGATCTGCTGGATCTGTTTATCTCGCTCACTTCCAAGACTGATAAAAAGAAGAAAATACAAAACTATCAAAAACCTTTGTATAAAAGTTAAGAAGTGGTAAGGACACCACGTCTCTACTTCCCTCTTCTGCTCAAAGTGCCCTTCAGGTGCACATGTGGTACAAGCTAACAAGCTTCCATTTCCTCTTGTCAGCCATTTCAAGCTTCTGCCCTCCTCCAGCTCTGAGCTGTTAAAAGTGGGGGGACCTGTGTTGTGCCCCTGTTTCCAACTCCAAGCTCAGAGTTAGAAATGGGAGCAGATTTTCAGGATGGCAAATTGTTTTTATACACAACAATGGCAGCAAGAATATTATTGGCACAGAAATGGAAGCAAGAAGAATTACCGACGAAAGAAGAGTGGCAAATGAAATTAATGGACTATGCAGAATTAGATAAGATGACAAGAAGGACCCAAAACCTGCAGGACCAGAGATTCTTAGAGGACTGGAGTAAATATTTGAACTATTTGAAAAGCATTTGTAATAAACAGATTATGCTAGTAGGACTGCAAGAAGTTTTGTACAAAATATTGCAATGAAGACTATGATGAGAGTTATTAGTTAAGGACGATTAAAAGTAATAGAGAAATTAAGAAATGTAAACTAAGTGATAAAGATTGAAAAATCTTCAGAGGTGGTTGATGGAAGTCCAAAATATTGTATAAGATAAGAAAATATGTTAAATGATTGTTGGAAATGATGTGTGTGTGTGTGTACACACACACATATATATGGAAATAGGAGCAGATTTTCTCCTGACCTCATACAATGTTTGAAACATAGTAGGTGGTAAAAGACCGCACCCTGCCATCGAGGAACTGCTTTTTTTAACTGGCAACAACAACCTTTTGTCAGCTAAGCACTGAGTGTCAAGTTAGCTTTGGTAAACATCTTGCTTCTGCAGTCTATAATACACAGGCAGTACGAGACCCGTGAGCAGGCAAACACATCAAGCTGTCTCATGGTTTGACAAAGAATGCCATCATGAGAAATCTCTTCTGAGACAAGCATTTCAGCTATTTCAATCCAGGAAGAACCCAAGCCACTTAAAATAACATCTAAACATGAAAGAACATCTTTCAGAGATCTTCCCTAAGAAAAAGAAATCTTTCTACGAAGGCCACTGGCATCATCTGCTCAGGGCAATTCAAGCAAAGGACAGCAAGGATTTCTGGAGGATAGTTTCTGGTGCCCTTCAAGAAGGTAGAAACCAAACAACCACCCTCATTCCTGCCTCTAGCTGGTTCAATCACATAGCCAGTTCAGGCATGGCGGGAAAGGGCATGTCTTCGGCCCCTTGGCAGATTATTGGACTGTATTTATTTTTCCAGTGTTTCAAGATCAGGTTTCCCAAAATTGGGAAATTGCTGTTCTGATTTGATATGATTGGGAGGAGCTTAAATGTGAAAAAAATGTTACAAATCTAAAATTCATCCAGGTCTATAGTTAAACAAATGTTTCAGAAACATTAATAATTTCAAAACTGCCAGACATGTTTTGACTCTTCAGCAACTTTGCAATCTTGGAGAGTTTCATAAATTCATAATTCCAAAATGGGCCTTCTCAGTGATAGCATCCACCCTCTGGAATGCCCTCCCTCAGGTGATTTGTGAGGCAGAGACAGGAATGACCTTTAAACACTTCTTTAAAATATACAGTATATGTTTACCAAAGCTTTCTTGGACTCTGGCTCTTAATTTTTTTCTTTTATATTTTGTACACTGCTCAGTTTTACTTAGAATATACAGCTGCATTTTGAAACAAACGGTTTCTAGAATGTGGCAAACCCAGGCACAGATAGATTTTCCATGGAAGAGAGACCCATGGCATCAAGATTTCTAAGAAGCATTTAGTATACATTTTCATATATCTCATCGTATGCGATGGCAGAATCTTGATGATCCTCTACTCCATTCATGTTAACATTTGTGTGTAGGTGCACGCAAATATTTACAGTAGATACTTTCTCTCACACTTGCTGTGTGTGTGGATAGATAATGTGTGTGTGATGGATAGTTTGTGAGATAAATTTCACAGAATTCCCTTATGCTGCCTTCTATCATTTAATAGAATTTTGCTTTGCTCTGCAAGTTACGCACATGCAATTTTGTAACTCGAAGGGGGCACATGATCACATTTAAGGTTTAATTGAAAGATTTACTGTCCAGGTTAAAAATCAAGTTTTCACCTCTCAATGATCAGCTAGTTATACATTTGAGCTGAACTCCTCCCCAACCCCATTTCAATAAACAATCAACTGCGCATTCACTTGATTATGAGCTGCTGATGCAGCATTGTTAAGTCTTAGCCCTTTGTGTGGATTTTGGCAGAAACAGCAGTATTTTCCAGCTCATCGTGCAAATTTACTTGCCAAGAAACTCAGTGATCTCTTGGGGGCACCGCTATCTGAAATCTGCATCAAACACTGAATGAAACCCAAAAACATGCTCAGTGCCGATTACATAGTCACTCACTATGTGGTTTCTCCCTCCATTGAGTGACGCCTCCGTAGCACATGCAAATCCACAGATCTTTGTCATCCAGCAAGACACACCTCTGGACTAAACCAGTCAAATTTTGCATGTTATCATCTCATGTGCATCACATGTGAGATTTTCAATATGTAAATAAGCCCTTCGCAGTTCAGGCCACCACAACAGTGAGGTTCTGGGTTAGCTAACTGAACTGACTCAGAGGTTATATTCAGAAGTAATGTTCAAGTAGGTTTTTACAATGTCCTGTGCCAATAAATAAAACAAAACAAGTTACATTGCTTTGAACCAATAGTCAGTTTGCTTCATCTGCAGGAACTTTCACATGAACTGCATCCAGACTCACATACTTTTTGAGAGTCACATGTGAAAATGCTCTTGGTTACTATGCCTCAGCCCATGAGGCATGAGTGCAAGGCTGTGAATGATAACCAATTTATCTCACTTGCAAGCTAGCAGTATTATCACTGTGAATAGTTATTAATCATTTCTTAAGTGGTTTTACCAATCTGTTCTTATTTTATCCAACTGCATTTCTGCTACATCAAAAGTGCATCTAAATGCAGTAGCTGGGGACTCAGCTATACAGCCACAAATAAAACATTTTAAATGTATTGTAAAGCGCAGTATACAAATGTGGCAATAGATGGCAACAGTGAGCTATGCAAAATGTGATGTATTTTTCAAAATGTTTTTTATGTGTGTGTAGATTCTACCTGGGAGGAAAGGTGAAACGTATCAGTCCATTTCTGATCTGTGTCCATTTCATACGTGTTCATTCACAAGTCCATTTCATCTGGGTTTTCCACATAAATCACTGGAATATTTTATTTTTTTTAATGCCACAAGAAAATTCATATTTTCATTTACAGAACACATTTAAGGCTGCATTTTATCTCAATGTTCACATCTCTAAACAATATTTTATCCTGAAATACACATATTAAGGCACTTTGGTGCTTTTTTTTAGCCAAGATCTATATTGCAAAAATCAGGGAAGTGTGAAATTTGAAGGGCAATTTGGTCTCAATCCACACCTTTGTCCAGGAGGTGTAGATCATGTCAGTTCACATCAGAATTCACAGCAATCCAAGGTCTTGAAGTGATGCTGTTGGCTAGGTCTTTGGAAACACAATGAAGCCTTCCTATAATAGAAAGATGATTGCATCTAAACCCAAAGTGGGAGTTTGACTCTGCTTGAAACTACTGGAGAATGAAAGATGCTAGCAGAGGAATAAAAGTAAAGATGATTCCATTGAGGTATTAACCCTGTCTATATACACATGCGCGTGCACACAATGAATGTTTCTCCTCCTGACAAGACTCGCCGTCCCTCCCTTTTACATTCCAGAGTTATTACGTACCCTGCAGAAATGAAGAACTATTTATGCCCCGGGCATAGATAAATTCAAAAAGCATTTGCAATAATACAGAATGCTTAGACAAGCAACATTTCCCCCCTGCTTATGGAGCCTGGAAGCAAATTCCCACTGGCTTGCATAGATCAGGTCAAGAAAAATGGTGCGAGGGAGATGGCCAGGGTGTCATTGCTTGGCCATGATTTGAACCTGGGTCTCTCACCCACAGATGTCCAGACTCAAATCAGAAGGAAAATATTTCTGTATTAACTAGCCAGTGATCTGTGGTTTTTAGGTGATTTTAAAAAATTGTTTAGTAAACAGCTTTGATATTTTTTATGACATTGCAGGATATAAGTGTTTTTTTAATCAACCAGTCAATTAATGGGCCTGATACCCCTGTTGTGTATGTACATTAGTGCTACAGAGAACCCCTTTGTTTTCATTCTCCTATTTTCCATTTCACAGTTACCTCATTTCTATTTTCTAGACCATTTTCTAGGTTGTGTTGTTGGCTGGACCTGAACCAAAGGAGAAGCAGGTGTTTGCTTATAAAGCAGGGTTATCCCTGGAGTTAGGATACACAATGCCTTAGGGGTGTTGCCTCACTCTAAATAAGATCTGCGGGGTGCTGGGGCAGGTGAAATGTGCTGATTATGTAAATCCACATATTTTAATATGTGCAATGAATACTTAAATTTGTTCTTTCCCCCCCTTCCATGCTCAGATGCTGTTTTATACTGATTTCCCAGCATGAGTTTATCTGCCAAACTTAGCTTCCTAATAAGATCCTGCTCATCTCAGGGGTCTTTGGCAAGTAGTTGATATTGTTAGGCCGTGAGCTCAGCCAGAGGCAGTGTGCGTATCTAATCTTTTAATACAATAAACTGGTTTCTTTATGGATTATGTCAAATGTACTAAACACACACTTGTTTATTGTTTGACTGTGTAATGAGGCATCTGGGGCTTTGTACAACTTCAAAATATTAATAAACATGATTGCCTCTAAATAATAGATCAAACTAAAAGTGTTTTGACTCAAATAAACACAGGCAAGATCATGCCTGGAATTTAAAGACTTCCATTGATGACAAAAGCAAAAATGGGACTTGTCTATGCTCTGAGTTCACTTCTGGTTACCTACATAGATGTCAGTAACCTCATGTGAAAAAATTTCTGCACAGACCCTGCCAACCTCCATAGACCAAGGACTAAATTTCCATAAGACTTGTGCAGCATTTATTTTTTCCTCCAAATCCACAAAGACAAAGACTAGGTCTGGCAAAAGGGCTGATTCTCACCCCTCCTTCCTGCTTAGTCAGAATAAGCTCCCATTTTTTGTGCACAGGACACACCTAGTCTCTCATGTCGCCTTCCCATTGGTTGGGCTCTCTCAAGCTGTCAGTCATCTGCCCTCCTGCTACCCAAGATAAGGATAGAATGATGTATTATAGCTTTGTCTGCAGCTAAACCTCTTTAAGACCCTTCAGGTCCACCATGTGTGGAAAGTTTAGCCCAGGGGTCAGCAAAATTTTTCAGCAGGGGGCTGGTCCACTGTCCCTCGGACCCACAAATAACCCAGAGATGCTTTTTAAATAAAAGCACACATTCTACTCATGTAAAAACACACTGATTCCTGGACTATCCGTGGACCGGATTTAGAAGGCGATTGGGCTGGATCTGCCCCCCGGGCCTTAGGTTGCCTACCCATGGTTTAGCCCCTCATTTAGGCACTTTTTTGTTTGTCCCCCCCCCATACCTTCCTTCCTCGCTTAAAAAAATAAAAGAAAACCTTTCTAATTCAGACCCTAGAGGATGGTTCCAGAACACCCTCAGGAACATATCCCAAGAGCCAGGCTCTTCAAGTTGTACATTACAAGGGTTTGGCAAGCAAGAGATCATGGCAAGATGAGCTGAGTCTTTCTTCCAGCGATGTCCAGAGAGTAAGCTGGCAGTTTTCCAGTTTCCAAGTTAATCTCCTAAGAGGCTGTGAACTTCCCTGCATCTCACTAGCTAGGAAGGCAGTGGCAAAAATCCCTAAAGGTCAGAGCCTTCAGAGGGTTGGTGGGCTCCATGACACTTTCTTACCCAAGGGGAATGAACATATCACACACATTTGGCATTTCTAATATGTGGGGTGAGTAATAAAACAAAACAATATGGACTGAGTGCAACTGCCACTTCTCTGAAACTTTGGTATGCTGTGTACTATATCTTCATGAAAAATTAACTCCTAGTGGGCACTGTTGATTGTAGATGGTAATGAATTCACTACACTTTTTACAGGCTCGACTGCAAAAAATCATGTAATTTAAAAAGATCATGAGACAGTGAGGCGCTGAACCAAATGAACTTTTTGGAGAGGGATTTGATTTTTCTGATCTTGTTCCCAGTTGCTAAAATGTGCTGCTCCACACACCATTCAACACTGTCTGCTGGTAGGTAGCAGGTACATTAGTACCTTATGTACATTATGTATGTACATTATGTACATTATGTACATTAGTACATTAGTACTGTATTGAATATGCTACCAATGTATTTGAAGCTGAGGTTGCTTTTTCCCATCCTAGGAGAGTTACAAAACTATCACTGTCTGTCTTTCGTAGCTGGGAATAAATGAGAGGCGGTCTAAATTTTGTAAAGTTCATGCATCTTTTATGAGTTGGTACTGAATCAGTTAAGTGGCAGGCAGCTATACTGACAGTGGCCAGGTGCAGGGAAGCACAATTTGAGCCACCTTAAAATGAGTGATTGCTGAAGGTCTGAGAGAGAACAAAAAGTGCCTCCAGTATTTTGCAGGGCAGCTTCAAGCACATACCAGAAATTTAGGTTTGCGCAATTCAAGCGGATTAGTGCAACAAATCCACTTTAAAAAAAGAAACAGACTTTGCAGGAAATGTAACGAACAGTGTGGGAGGAATGAACGATTTAACACCCTGGAAGCAAATCAGGACAAATGCTAATCGTTGCAGAACTGCACCACCAACAAATAGCAACAAGTGCTCCATAAAAATGGGATACATTCTTACCTCTGTGTATACTTTGTGCAAGCGAATCAGGACAAATGCTCAATAAATTGATCATCTGGAGCAGCAATGAATAAATGAAGTTGGTGGCGCGTGGAACTACACTGAATGACTAGAGAACTGCATTGAAAAATTCAACGAGAAGTGTGAATTTTGATGGGTGGCTATGTTTCGCTTTGAGTATTGTTTCGGAAAATGCACATTGACTATGTTTGTTGAAGGGCAGATTATCTTATGGTGAAAGACAGATAATAAATCAAGATAATAATGATAAATCCGAACTGAAATGAATGTCTCCTCTGTGTGTGCCTGGACAGCTCAGTTGGTCAGAGTGTGGTGCTGATAATGCCAAGGTTGCAGGTTCGATCCCCGTATGGGACAGCTGCATATTCCTGCATTGCAGGCAGACTAGATGATCCTCAGGGTCCCTTCCAACTCTACAATTCAATGATTCAATGATCCCTAATACTGAATGGCTGTGATTCTCCAGGGTTTCAGTCAGGAGTTTTTCCTAGCCTTGTCTGGACTGAACCTGGAACCTTTTCTTGGCGAAACATACTCTGCCATTGAACTCCAGTCCCTCCCTTTCAGAAGGCAAAGCCTTGGGAAAATGTGAACCAATTTTGGAAGCTAAGCGAAAAGTACAGCTGAAAACGTAATAATATTAAAAGCTTGTATGGTCCCAGCTTTTAAATCTGCTACTGAAACTCAACAAGTCCGGCCTGCATTCTGTCTCCCCACCCCCCACTGTAATGAGTGTGATACCTTAACGCAAAAGTTGAAAGTCTCCATGGTCTGGATCCAATCTATTTGTTTGTTCTTTGTGGAAGAACAGCTTTGGTTCAGAGATTTCCAGCTGGTAAAACTTTCACTCTGTAAATTCAGTGTGAAACAAATGGGCTCCTTGCAACGGTGCCTTTGGAGAACTTTCAAAGAAGCCGACGCATGTCAGATGTATCCAATTAGCAGGGGGCTGTGACAGCATGTTGAAGCCTGGAGTCGAGAGAGGGAGAGAGAACCCCAAGAAGAGGCTGCGTGAATCACTGCGAGGTGATACGTCAGAGTTCTACAGTGCAAACATAATGTCTACTCAGATGCAAACCCCACTGAGCTCAGGCAAAAGGGGTCATAATTTTACTTTGGCATCAACTTCATTAACAACTACCATTCCTCACTTTTATTAATAAAGTCCATTTTCTACCTAGAAGTAATTCAGTCTGACATAGTAACTCCATTGGCACTTGGCTGGAGAACTGCACTTCAAAATTCAGAGAGATGTGAATCTTGAAGGATAACTCTGTTTTGGTCTGCATATAGTTTCATAAAGCATGAGTTAGGCAGGCTTGCCTTTAAAAGTGTGTTGCATCAAATGTCTCCCCCATTCCTACTGGTTGCATGTGTAAAAGTCCCCTGCTCAAATCTTACTAGCATATTCAAACCAACCAGGTTACTGATACTTAATGTTGTCTCTGTTACTCTGTCATGTGATTCACTCCTCTTACATCATCTTTGACTTCCCTTTGAAGCACACTTGGCAGGGAACAGACAGCCAATGGGTACAGGTTTTCTTTTTACAAGCTCTTGGTACTAAAATGTGTCAGTTATTACTGGTTAAATAAAGAAGAATTTGCTGGATCCCTAGATACAAACACGGGGCAGAATACTCTCCAGTAAGAGAGACCCCCTAACAGCGGTTTTAAACACAAAACATGCAGCAAAGCATGGGAATAGAGGCTGTTAGACCTTTAAAATATCCTATTTTGGTTTGCTTACAGTGCTTCCACTTTCTACCCTAGAATAGACAACATAGTTTGGCAAGTTAACATGGTGGGGTTTTTTTTTACTTACAAACTTTCCAAATGTCGGATTCATGTGTTTTTCCACACAGCAGCTAGAAAACACAGGCAGAAATTTTGGGTTACAAAATATGGTAAAACGTTTTCAAGCACATGGTCTGAGCTTGAAGCAATCAAGCTCAGGTGTCTGGTTGGGTTCATGTGGTGGAGAAACTTAACTTCCTTCCAACTTGAGGGGGCCTGACCTAGTTAAGTCTAGGAGGAAAGTAGTGATGCTATATAATAAGCTCCATATAAAGTTTGTGCCAGCAAATCAGGATTAACGTTCAATAAGCAGGTCATCTGGGAGGGCATTAAGGGAAGAAGCTGCTGTCATTGTCATAAGTGTCATATTGTTTGTTGTGCTTTAAGGAACAAGCGCTACCTAGTTAACATGGAAAATGCTCTTAAGCAATGCAAGCCTTTTTTACTTCAGGCTGAAGTGTTGAGAGCAAGATAAAATAGAGTGGATTATGTGTGCCAACAGTTCAGTGTCTGTTTACAGTGTTGTTCTTTGGGATGAGCTCCATGTAATCCAAAAACTGCTAGGAGGGCTGCCCACCCCAAACCAATCCTGATTGGAGGGGGCTTAAGCAAGACTCTATCTTAATAAAGTTGTGGATAGATGTGCAAGAATTGGCCTAGCAAATGGCCTAGTGAGTAGACAGATCAAATAAATAGCGGCACAAATGCTGCCTCAGTCATAATAAACCAGATCATTTCAGAGAAAACTAGAATAGTTTCTGTTAGCTTATGAATGAAAAGACAGGCATATTAAAAAAAAAAAAAGCTATTAATTTGCTGTAGTTCCTCAGATAGATTTAAACCGGATGCTTCTTCCCCGAGTTAAATTCTCTCTTCACCATCATACCTTGCAGCTGTCTGATAATTAAGTCAGAGACAAAGAATCAAAGTCTGGGAGATTTTGGAAAGGATGAACATAGGGGTTTTAAAGTTTTAGATGAGTCTTAGTTTAGGAAAACAATAAAACCCAAAATGTTTTAATGAAAGATCAGCTTTAACATCCGTAATCTGGCCAGACAACAGCAGGATGAGGAGAATGTTTGATGTAAAATCAAGGTCGTGCCCTGAAAATCAGAGACAGGCCTTGAGAGGGGTGTGTGTGAGCCATTAAAAAGGAAACAGAAACCTGAGAAGGGCACTACAGAGCTGCCAAGGCCTCTGCTCTGTCTCTCTTTTCTGTGAACATTCGAGTCCCTGTTTTTTCAGCATCCTGGTGTTGTCAGAGGAAAGACGATTCCAGAATGCAGAGGAAATCTAGGAGATTAATTTAAAAGTTTTGTTTGATCATGAATCTAGTTGCAGAGAGGAAGTTTGTTCATATATTTAAAAGTGCAACCCTAAGAGCAGATGAAATTATTGTCCCATAACGAGAACGCTTCAAATTGCTCCAGAGCAGGTAAAAAGCAGAATGGCAGTCATTTGCAGTTCCTCTGCCTGCTTTCACCTCAGAACAGGCACAAGAGCATCTGGGAAGGAGAGGACAAAGAAGATGTGGCCTTGAGGTGGCCTCTGAAGTAAGCCATATCTCTGGACCTCACAGACCTCTGGCCCCAAAGACATGTGCAACCCTCACCCAGCATTCCAAGAAAAGGGCCAGAACAGGAGTGAAAACAGTGTGGGATTCTGTGTTAGTGTATCACACTCATTACATGGAGGCAGGGAGAGAGAATGCAAGCAGAGGAGAGATTGAAAGGGGTGTGGGAAATACAAGCTTTTAATATTATTACATGCCACTCCAATCTCCATGAGCGGTGCAAGATTCCAGGGGTTGTAGGCAGTTGACCAGGGTTTGTGTTCCCTTTTGGGACAATGAGGCACAGCAGAGACTGTGGCGTCTTTATGATATAAGGTTTTATTTATGCATATATACAACCTGCACCTAGATGGAGGGATTGCAGAGCGTTCAAATCCTATGAGGGTCTGGCTCTGTTGTGCCTCCTTGTCTTCACTATTTCAGAAACATGAGATCTCACAGTTCTAGCTTCTCTGTCAGAAACCTCTGGGCCCATGTGCTGCTACCTTCAGACCCTAGACTGCCTATCAGACAGCCTGTTAGATCTTCCTAGGCAGGAAGGTGTATAAAATGGCTTTTTCCTGTTGTAGTTGAGCTTAGCTTGAGCAGCAAGTTCTTTCTGAGCTCAGGTGTGTTCCTGTACTTGGTTATTCATGGCATGCTCCTGATATTTGGCTTCTGTTTTCTCCTTCAGTCTTACTTATACTTTAGTTCTGACTGCTTCTCAGCTTCTCTAACAGCCCAGACTACTGCCCCTGGCCCAACCCTGACACCTCCTGTCCCAAACCCCAAACCATCCACCAGCAGCCTTCTCACCTTGGGATCGGACTACACAATCTGGTTTCATGTGCCACCATCAGAAGACAATTGTACCGTACATCTATAGTTTAAGGTGGCTTGAGCAAGCTAGCCAAGCAACACAGCAAAGGGCCAAGGCAACAATTTTTAAACAAAATTCCTACGCACGAAATATTGCATTTAATTCATTCCCTGAAGCCCTGATGTGTGCGCCAACATGAGATTGAGTTCCTAATGTGTGACAATACCCATGGAATATGAGATTAGGCATGCCATTGGGAATGCGGAGGGGGGAGGCACAAACTCATAGCAATTACTAAACTGTATCTGCATATTACATATTTAATTGAAATTATAAATTGGTAATTTATAATGAAAGGCTGCCAAACTGTAACCTTAATGAGACCAACCATAGAAACAGCTCGACATAATGGTTTAAAACCAGAGGGCAACTTTTGCTAGATTATGCCTTTGTAATAGCAGTAAATCATAGCTCTGCCATTAATATTCTTTAAAAGTGGTGAAAGGATGAAAGCAATCACAACCTAGATTAAATCTCATAAAAGTTTATGAATGCAAAGGAAAAGATGTCGCAAGGAATATTTATTAAATCCAAACAAGACTGAGGTGGGACTGATATTCAGTTATTAAATATGAAAATTTGCGTTTTCGTGGTTCTTCAGTGGTTTCGGTACAAGCAATCCAACCACCCAAATAAGCACCATGACTTTACATGTAACAAGGAAGTGGATGGTTGAAATATAGTAATTGTACAAGGAAGCTCATGTGCAGTGATCTAAGCCACTTTGAGTGAAGGAAACATTGATTTTTGCACTGGTTCTTTTGACATGGCATTAAAGAATATGGCAGATGCATATGATGTGGCAACAGCTCCAAAAACCCAAAGATCCACAGTGACAATAGAAACTAAGATTTCTGGAATGCAAGCATTCAGCCCGTTGGCTCTGCCAAAACTAGCTCTTTCGTACATTGAGGCTTACCAGCAAACCATTACCAAGCTTTACTATACTGTTTACTTCCCACTTAGATTAGCAAAGCATCCATCAGCATGAAAGGGTTATTTACATTCCCCATAGAAAATAATGGCATCTGTTCATATCATTAACAACTAGATCTCTTGTATTCACTGATGTTTAGGAGAAAGGGAAGTGAAGAGTCAGGACTTGGTCATCAATCTAGAGTTCTCCATGGACTGAATCAGGCCAGCCCTACTATTAGGCAGAGTGACACAGCTGCTTCAGGCTGCAGGTGCTGGTGGGTAGAGAGCAGTGGTGAGGTGCTTGAGGACAGCAGTGGTGGAGTTAGCTGCATGGGTGCCCGGAGTGGCGACCAATGCCATGCACCTGGGGGGTGGGTCAAGCTGCTTGGGGGGGGTGATCCGTCACGTGCAGTGGTGGCAGTGGGACCATCCGCCGCACATGGTGGTGGCAGCAGGGCGAGCCCCCCGCGGTGTGCTTTTTTGTCACCCCCCCTCATGGATGACACCTGGGGCCAACCGCCCCACCCGCCCCCCCTCCCTACGCCCCTGGAGGGCAGAGCTTGGTGTGCCATGCAGCTTACTCCACAAGTATTGCCAGACATTAGGAAATCAATCTCATGTTGGCTTATTTGTTAGGGTTTGGTAACAATGTCTCAGTGGTGTAGGATAATAATAATAATAATTTATTATTTATACCCCACCCATCTGCCTAAGGATGTTGCTCAGAAGCCTTTACATCATGCATCAATGAAAATATTTCTGAGGCACTTAGTGCTTCAGGTGGGCTTACTAGATGCTGTTTTCGCACCGTTTTTGCCGTTTTTGTGCTATTTTAGGGCCATTTTTGCCTTTTCGTGCCACTTCTAGGTTTGTGGTGATGTGTGCGCGTGTAGTCATGCATGCCTTGAATGCACGTAAATGGGGAGTTGCCTGTACCGCAAATGGTGAATCTGTGTGGTTTTTCCAATGGCAGCTGCCAGTGGTTCCAAACAAAGATTTAAAAATCCATGGAAAGAGGGGACAACCTTGTCTGGGAGAAAAGCGGAGAAGAAGCCATTATGCTGTATTCTGGATCTGGGCATGAAATACAAAGTGAGCACCCAGTGCACAAACTCGCAGGGTATACAAAATGCCGGAGTGTAGATAAAAGATGGGGACCGTGGACCCTGCCTGCTCCACATCCAGAGAAAGGAGAGCAGAAGTTGATGTACTGGACCTATTCAGCCCAGTCAATTACAAGGTGAAGATTATCTGCCACCTGTCGGTGACATACAAATCCGACCTGGTTTGGGTGGCTCAGCGTGCCTATCTGTCTGCCAGAACCGCTGCAAGGATCTTAGCGTCAGACTAGATATTGATATTGACTATTCAGCTTTTCCCCACAGAGATTCATGCTAAATCCCCTATTAGCATAATGCATAAACATGAGTCAAACAGAGAGCCTGTATTTACATTCATTTATCCAGAATTCATAAATGTTTTACACCAGCTTTCTTGCTGCAGTTAAATATTAAGTGCTTATATCAAGGTCAACCCTTCCTAGGGCGAGAAACTGAAGCAGAAGAGTTATAGATATGAGAATATTATACAGAGGGTTAATTAACACTTGAATCTGGGTCAAAAATGGCATACTTGATCCTCCAACTAATAGTTTAAATGTGCTGAAACGTTGTTTGCCGGGGAGCTGGGATTCTTCTGATCCTATTGAAATGTAACCAGAAGGAAACAAATGGCTCAGTGCAACATTCAGTGGAGCAGGAGGAGATCAAATATCCATGTTCGTTGGGGAAGATCTTGAAGCAACTGAGGAGCAACATGTTTCACTTCAATCTGGGATGACTCCGCCATGGATCCAAGGCAATCTGTGGCAAATAATTAAGCAACTTTGAGAAAGTTTATATTATATCCAGATCTTCATGACCTTCTGTGTTGTTACTGCACAATTCGCCACGATTCGCTATATTCCACTCTCAACTTCTGCTTTCTTTTAAAAGGAGGAACTGTGACAGTGAGGAGCTAGATTTCGGGGGAGACATGGGGCTGCCTCCAAGAGTTGTATCCCTATACAGACATTTTATTCCCTCTGTTAGAGATTTGGGGTAAACCCTGGAAATTAATAAATGCTAGGATTTTGTGTTCTTTGTGATATGAAAAGAGAATATAAGCTGCAAGGGGATTCCTGGGCTGCCTTACGCAAGCCAGTCTGGCTGGCTGAGGGAAGAGTAGAGCTGTTAGCGTTACAATAGAGAGCCATTGAGGGTCATCAACAACTCCCTGTCCCAGGTGTGACCAGAGACAGGATATTTGGACGGTTGCCGGGGTAACTGCTCTGGGGGAGGGCAGGGGGCTTCTGGGAAGAAGAGAAAGAAAGGGGGAGATCCACCTTGGCGAGGGTGAAGGAAGGACTGCATGAAATGCTCTGGACCATGCTGTAAGATCTGGACCCCCTCTAAGCAGTGGCGGAGCTTCATGCTCTGGCACTGGGGGGGGCGGAGAACAGGCGGGGGCGGCGCACATCCCAGGGGCGTGACGCGCCACCCATAGGGGCGTGATGCACTTCCTTGGGGCGTGGTGAGCCGCCCGTAGGGGCGTGACATGCGTCCTGGGGGTGTGGCGCGCAGCGTAGGCAGGGAGGCAGCCGCGATGGCACCCCACTGGGATCGTGCTGCCAGGGGCGGTGCACTCCCCCTGCACTCCTCTTCCTCCACCAGTGCCTCTAAGCAGACCGAGGGTGTAAATAGGCAAATATTTCTTAAAGCACGGCAGCCTCCGCCATGACTTCTATTCTCAAAAGGGACACAGACCCTGTGGGGGTGTCTGAGATCCCATGCGCTCTTGCCATGGCTTGGCTGAGAGGGACAGGCACCGGGTTTTTGTAACACCTCTCTCTGTAGCATAGATACCATTACTTAGGCATGCTCTGCACCATGTTCTTGGCACAATAATGGTACATCGGTGGTGGGTTTTTCTTGTTTTCTTATTAGTTGTGTTGCAATCATTCCCCAATTTGTTGTTGTTGTTTAGTCATTTAGTCATGTCCGACTCTTCGTGACCCCATGGACCAGAGCACGCCAGGCACTCCTGTCTTCCACTGCCTCCCGCAGTTTGGTCAAACTCATGCTGGTAGCTTCGAGAACACTGTCCAACCATCTCGTCCTCTGTTGTCCCCTTCTTGTGCCCTCAATCTTTCCCAACATCAGGGTCTTTCCAGGGAGTCTTCTATTCTCATGAGGTGGCCAAAGTATTGGAGCCTCAGCTTCAGGATCTGTCCTTCCAGTGAGCACTCATGGCTGATTTCCTTAAGAATTGAGAGGTCTGATCTTCTTGCAGTCCATGGGACTCTCAAGAGTCTCCTCCAGCACCATAATTCAAAAGCATCAATTCTTCGGCAATCAGCCTTCTTTATGGTTACTACCACACTATTGCTGCCTGGAGGGACTATTGTGCAACAACAACAACAAAAGCGGGACAACCTCCTACCCACAGCACATTTATGATATGAAAAGTTATAGGATTTCAGCAGGAAATTACAGAATATACACTGCTGTGCATGTTTTGGAAATGAAGCAGTATGACCACCCCAAAACCACCGCAGATGCAAGTAGTATCGAAAGTGAGATTGTGTATGTATGACTGCCCCAGTCACATCAACAGCACAAATCATCATGAATGCACAGTAAAAAGGACATCTGGAAGTGTCATTACTCCAAGGTATGATACCATGACATGGAACATTTCTCTATACCTGCTCGACGTGATTAGCTGCCATTGACAGACATGGAGAAACCGCATTGTGACATCACAATGTGACACTTCAGGTAAATTCTGAAGCATGTAGGTGTGAAGGAGGATCTGAACACTAGGATGCTGTTTTCTGCAGCAGCTCTAGCCATGTATTTAAACATTTATAGGTTATTTTTCTATTTTTCATTTCTTAAATAAACAGGAGCATTGAGAAGAAGACTTGAGTGGATCCATACAGCATCTGACACACTCACTTATTTACTATTTATTGTCTATATCTGTAAACTGTGGTTGAACCACAAAAGTGGCTTTCAAGACCAGATTTATAGTAAAAGAAAACCAGAACAACCATCAGACACATGGTAAATCATCAAGTGACTCTATCCAGTTTGGAAACCTAGAGTGTTTATAGCTCTTCTGCTTGGGCCAATATTAGAAGCTTTCACAGATGCACATTGTGGTGTCTTGTATGAAAAACAACAAAGTATAATAATGGTGGTGGTGATAGCTAGTGTGATTATTTATTTATCTGCACCTACATATTTTCAAGTGTTCGATGCACTTTGCCTAGATTATTTGAAGAAGCTTTTAGCAATCCTGTATGGTAGGTCGGTGTTGTTACTTTCATTTTGCAGACTATTTTCAAAAGAATGGTGAGTTCATGAATAAGCTGAGATTTGGGCTCCCTGTTGCATCTTAACCCACCAGAATAAGAGATGCAAAATAGGTAAGATGCACTAGTCTAAAACAAGCCATTGCCTAATCTAAACCACAGCATCATACATGAAATAGATATTTAAATGCGAAAAGCATGAATACTTGAAATGAAGAAGGGAGAAATAGAAGAAGGGGGACCCCTCACGCCAAAGAGAACACAGCACATCTAAATGTTGAATCTTTATGTCTTTTAATTTCCTCAAAGAAGGACCAGTAGGGTTTGAAATGCACTGGAATAATAAATATCTCTTTTGTCTGCCCCATTGCTTTTCGCTCCTATTTCCAGTTTAAAAAAAGATATACCAGGAAAGGCCAGCCAATGAGCTTGACATCTGCTCTGAGAGGCTGCTGTGAAAGGGTTTTAAGAGTCATGATGGGGGACCATCTAGGAAATCTCACCATGATTAAAGGTAAGGGCCAGCAGCACACATTAAGGCATGGGAAGGTCATGTCGTGCTTAACCGGCCGGCTGGAATTCTTTGAAGATACTCCTGCCCTGACAGATAAGGGGAGTTTAGTGGATTTAGAATATTTTGATTACCCAGAAGCATCAGACAGGATTCCAGGCTGGAGATTAATGACTATAGTAAAAAAGGGGGGGAGGGGGGGAGAAACTGAGTAAGAGGTAGCACAGTCCGCAGTGTGAAAGAAACAAGAATTGAAGACTAGATGGAAAATTTGGTTCAGACAGAGAGGGACAGAATGCAATTGTATAAAACACAGAGGCGGTTTTTGCAACTGTTGCACTATTGTTAAACAAAATGTTCATTTGGTGAAAAAGGAAGGTCTTTTGAGTTCAGAGAGATTTCCATTTTTTATTTTTTATTTGTTATTTATTCCTTGGAGCTGTTTGCAAAAAATACAGTCAAACCTCAGTTCCTGAATGGCTCCGTGTCGGAACGTTTCGGCTTCTGAATGCCGAAAACCCAGAAGTAAATGTTCTGGTTTTCAAACGTTTTTTGGAAGCCAGACGTCTGACACAGCTTCCACTTATGTGCAGGAAGCTCTTGCAACCAGTCGGAAGCCACACCTTGGTTGTCAAACATTTCAGAACGGATTACGTTTGACTGTATATACAATAACAAAAATAATCGATTTGAGTCGTATGACTCAAATTAGGGCTACTAGACCCAATATGTTTAAGCAGTGTGGCCTAAAGTAATTTCTGGGGCCCCTCTGGGATTAGAGGCCCTAGAGCTGAAGCTTCATTCGTTTCACAGTAGATCTGCCCCTGTAGGAAACTTAACAGAGCCATGCCTTCAGCAAACGCCCTCACCTCCCTAGGGAAGTGCACCTGTTCCCATCATTACTAACTTCCAGGAGGAATTTGGAAATAGTCTTGTTTACTCAGACATTTGGTGGCTGAAGAATGCTGTTTCTGGCAACCAAGACATCATTGGATGGAATGACGTTTTAACTGTAACAGATTTTATAATGTTTTTAATTGTAATTGTTTTTAGAATGCAATGGTTTAACCATCTTAGAATGTTTTTGATTTGGAATTGTGTATCCGTTTGCTGCCATGAGCCCCTTCAGGAGAAAGAGAAGGATATAAATTCAGTAAATAAATAGAAAATGAGGTTATTGTGTTATGGCTGTTGTTATTTTTATTAGATATTATTATTGTTACTGTATTGTGGTTAATATTATTAGTTAGTTAGTTAGTTAGTTAGTTAGTTAGTTAGTTAGTTAGTTACCGGTAGTTGCTTTTCTTACAAAGTAACCCACAAGGGACACACTTTAAAACAAGCATGCCAGTAGCTGCTTAGCTAATAATCTACCTGTACTTGTGTTTGGCTTTTAGCTGAAGAGTGCCCAGCTGTCTGACATTACAGAGGAGATCTCTCTGTTTGGAGGACTATCAGAGGGACCACCTCTGTTTGTCAGCTTTAAAGATAAAGGTAAAGGTAAAGGTAAAGGTAAAGGGATCCCTGACCATTAGGTCCAGTCGTGACTGACTCTGGGGTTGCGGCGCTCATCTCGCTTTATTGGCTGAGGGAGCCGGTGTACAGCTTCCGGGTCATGTGGCCAGCATGACTAAGCCGCTTCTGGCGAACCAGAGCAGCACACGGAAACGCCATTTACCTTCCCGCTGGAGCGGTACCTATTTATCTACTTGCACTTTGATGTGCTTTCGAACTGCTAGGTTGGCAGGAGCTGGGACTGAACAATGGGAGCTCACCCCATCGCGGGGATTCAAACCACTGACCTTCTGATCGGCAAGTCCTAGGCTCAGTGGTTTAACCTACAGCACCACCCATGTCCCAAGTCGGCTTTAAAGATAGACCCCCCTAAAAAGGGCAACCAAGGGTCTTGACCCATCAACACAAAGCACCTACAAAGCAGACACAGAGGTGATTTAGTCACAGTTTCCCCCAGTATGGTGAGATGTACTGTAAATTGTAGTAATTGCTTCTAAATTTGCATCAACACATACGCATTTTCACTTGTAAATTTTGTGCAAATTCACATCCTCTTTTGCCCTCCTTTATTGGTGATGCCTTTCCTCAATGCATTAGTGCCTCCCTATTTATTTGTAAATGAATGTAAAATGGCTTCCATGGGGAAAAGAAAGCCTCTCAAGAGAGAATAAAAATCTTTCCTGAGCAATCTAATCCTCTTTGCAGCCTTGCCTTCCTGAGCTCAAATATTTTTAATATAGGCTGGTGCTCTCTTTTCCTGACACATGCCTTGCTTGTCAAATCTGCCGATTTAAAACTTCTGGTGCACTTGAATATCCAAGACCCAAAAGTTACTCATCTTGTCGCCTTGACGGATCTCTGTATCTCTCCTTCCTCTCTTGCTCCAACTACCTTAATTGCCAGACAGGAGGCCCATTACGCTGTAATTCACTGTTTGAGGCGAATGAAATGGCTAATTTTCTCCCACAGGCCTTCATTATCTCTCCTAGACCTACAGGAAAAACTCTGCAAAGCATAATTATCATTCATTTCCAGATGATTTTGCCTGAATGCACTCTCCTTTCTTAACAATATAGTCTCTTTCTCCTGACTCTGGCTTATCAGAAGTAATAACAGAGAAATAAGAGAGGACATGGATTGCTCTGAAATGCATTATGTGTGTCAACCAACTATCAAAGGCACAAAGCAGCAAGGTACATATAGAAGGAAGGAGCTGGGATTTAAGAGGCCACGGAGTTGGTGATGTTTTGTTCTCCTTTTCCCCACACGGTGGGAAGTTCAGAGCAGCCCTTGCAGGATCAGTTTCTCTCAGAGAAAAGAGTCCGGGAGACCTATGGGATGTTCTTACCCATATTCATTAGAATCTTAAATCTGCTTTGACAAAACATAATATGGAGTTCTCTACACTGTAAGACGACTCTCCATGTTCTTCTGTTTAAAGCACTGAATATCTCCCCTTTTTTTCAAATTAGGGTAACTGCTTCACTAAGCCCCAGGCACAGGTTATAGCCAATTTGAACACAAAGGTCATGCACAGTGCAGGAATAATGCTTTGTTGCAGGCCACTAGCTTGCTCAGGTGGTTAAAAAAATAATAATCCCAGGGCAACACTATTAGGTTTGGTTTTATTATAATAATAATAATAATAATAATTTATTATTTGTACCCCGCCCATCTGGCTGGGTTTCCCCAGCCACTCTGGGCGGCTTCCAACAGAAATGAAAAATACACTAAATTTTCTTTAGACGAGAGCACTCTGAGACTTAGGACATAAAAATATATATTTATTTGCTTTATTTACAAGCTTATGTACAAACAGAGCACAAGGAGATGCAATGTGGAACTCCTGTGAGGGAGCAAACTTGCAGCATAAGAACATAAGGACATACGAAGGCAGACATAGGAAGGAGAGCTGGGGGGGAATCACATCAAGCAACCAAAGCACCCCTTTGGTTTCAGATAGCACATGGGTGGACAAGTCTAAACAGCCAGGGACACCAAATTTCATGGCCCTCTAACAGCTATGTGGCTCATTTACCAGAAGTAACCTATTTAGCATTAACTCTGGAAGTGTATACTCCAAACTAGGAGGGTGAGGTCTCACATGCTCCTCGAGATCTCATGCAATTTCTGTGAGATCTTGCCTGAAATTGGCGCCACTGGCACATAGCTATCAACCTTCCCTTTTTTTGCAGGAAATTCCCTTATTCCAGCTTTGTTTCCCGCTGCTATCCCGGATTGTTAGATATCCCGTAGACTGTCCCCGGGAAAGGTGAGGCTGCTGATCCCTTATTTTCAAATCTGAAAGTTGACAGCTATGCACTGGCAGAGGTAGCAGGGCAGGCGGGGTGCCTGCAGACTGACCCTTCTTCCTAAGGCCACCTAGTGAATTTATGGCTGAAATAACTCATGTGCCAAGCCACAACAGTGCACCAACTCATCCAAATCACCACAAAACCTCTGCAAGAGAGAGTTTGGCCTTATGGCAGAGGTCATCACCAACATGGTGCCCATAGGTGTAATGGCACCCTTGAGATTTTCCCCAGGTGCCCTGGAAGCCTCTGAACCTCCCTGCCACACACTCAGTGCCCGCTTGGTCATGAGGTGATTCCATGTTTCTCTCTTGAAATGTACATAGAGCTGAAAGAAGAAGCTTGAAGGAGAACATGCGTTTAAAGAAGATTGGAAAATGTTTACTGAATATATGGGGGGGGGGATTGTGTACACTTGAAAATGCTGGCAGCATTAAGATAAATTCAACAGTGTAAATAAGTTTTGATGGATGCACTAATGGAATACTGAATGGTTTAGTTTATGTAAAGTATGCAGGACTTTATGGTATGCAGAATGAACCATGGAAAGAGGAGAAGGGATATCATTGATATTTTAAGAATGTTTAAATGGGGTATTCAAAATTGTAAAACAGAAAATTTAATAAAATTGCTCTTTCCCAACTCCTCTTTCAATTCCAGGTGCTTTTCAGGGCTCACAATAATTCTGTTGGATCTTAATTTTACCCAGATCTTTTTGAAAAAGCAAAGTCTCGCTCTTTCTGTCTCTCAGTGAGGTGGGGAGGCTGATCTGGGGAAGAGGGCTGAGAAGTAGCTGCAGGGGGTGGCACCAGGACTACCCTCTCAACAATTCAGAAGCTCCCGTGGGCCTAAACGGTTTGCCCATCCCTGCCTTACAGCATTGTGCTTGAAAGCACATCACCGTGATAAACCCATAAACCACAGATGAATCAGAACACACAGTCCTTGAGATAATGTGTTCTGGATCCAGCTGAAGTGAGTTGCGAAACCTCCCATTGACATCAGTGGATCTGGGATTGATCTGGCTGCAGCTTGTGTTAGGGAGGATGACACGATGAGCCCCACAGATTTCCCAGAATAATCTCACATCTGACTCTTGTAAAGCACTCTTCACAAACACAGCCGAGCCAAATGCACATAGCTGCAGCGTGATGCAGACATCCATTTATTTATTAACGTGCTTTTATTTTTGCTCATTTTGCAAAAGCAAGAGCTGAATGTCACTGCTCACATCTAACAAATTCAGAGGCTCCTTCCGAAGCAGCAGCTGTGTTTATTAGTACAAGGCACGGCATAAAAGTGACACAGAGCCCAACCATTTCCTAATTGCTTTGTTGGGCTCTTCCCCTCCCCTTCCCTCCTGTTAGCAGATCCTCTCTGCTCTGTTCCATTCAGTCACTTTGGTGTGCCAAGTAAAACCAACATGAAGACTGTCAACATCAAGTGTCTCTTGTTTTTATGTGCCAAGAAGCCCCCCAAAACAACTGCGGGAAATAGAAGGTAAATTCACAATGTAAAGCATGCAGCAAGAAATGTATCACTTTATAAAATGGGTTTTCAATTGCCATAAGATGTGGCCAACCGAGAAGATACGCATCTGCCTTGTTCAAATTCAGATCATCCAGCCCACTACTATCTTCTCTGATAAGCGGAAGAGGCCCAGGGCTACTAACCGAGCACCAAAGTAATCATTGTACACAGACAAATATACAGTAGTACCTTGGTTCTCGAACGTAATCCGTTCCAGAAGACCACTGGCTTCCGAAATGTTTGAAAACCAAGGCACAGCTTCTCATTGGTTGCAAGAGTTTCTTGCTCTCAGCAGAAGCCACGTCGCACATTTGAATTTGGAAAAAACGTTCAAAAACAGAAGCATTTACTTCTGGGTTTTTGGCGTTCGAGAACCGAAACATTTGAAAACAGAGGTGTTCGGGAACTGAGGTACCACTGTATTCTTAGGTATTCAGATAACACAACATACAGGGGCAAATGGAACCTCCAAGTCTTTCCATCTGGCTTTTGGGACTCTCCCCAGGCCATACTCCCTCCACAGCTGCCACCCCTTCTTCCCACTCCCCTCACCCATCCTACTTCATGCCCAGATGGGAATGGGACCCTTGGGTGGGAAAACATTTCCCACCTCTATTCATCTTAAAGGCTAACAAATCGTATTATGGTGTAAGCCAGAGTAGCTAACATGGCAGCCTCCGGATGTTACTGGACTCCAGCTCACATCAGGCCTGGCCAGCCTGGCCAATGATGAAGTATCAGATTTTTAGCCTGCCCTTCCTCCTGAAGGAGCCCAGGGTGGCAGACACAACAATGACAAAGCATTCATTTTTAAATCTATAAGTAGTTTAAAGGTAAAGGGACCCCTGACCATTAGGTCCAGTTGCGGACAACTCTGGGGTTGCAGCGCTCATCTCGCTTTACTGGCCGAGGGAGCCGGCGTACAGCTTCCGGGTCATGTGGCCAGCATGATTAAGCCGCCGCACGGAAACGCCGTTTACCTTCCCGCCAGAGCGGTACCTATTTATCTACTTGCACTTTGACGTGCTTTCGAACTGCTAGGTTGGCAGGAGATATGTAGCTTAGAACTAGGGCTTATGGGGGGAGGATGATGGGAGTTCTAGTCCCAACAACTTGAGGGCACCATGTTGGCTACTCATCAGGTCTAAAATTTTGTGGAAGCCTGCGGATTAAACTTCACTTGTCAGGTGATTCTATTGTCCATGAAAGCATATGGCATAAGCCTTTTGAAGCAGTAAAGTTTGTTAAGCCTTCACTGTGCTACGGGTCTATGGATTGTTTTTGCTGCAGCAGTTTAACATGGCTATGCTTCTGTAAACCATCCATGTAACTACTATGTGTTTCCAGGTGAGAATATGTTTTAAGGTTCAGATGGCAAGAAAACCACAATCCCTTTGTGCTTTTACACAAGATCTGTTTTTAGAACCCAGGTCATCATAGGGGTGGGGGGAGATTTCCCCACTAGGAAGGAGAAGAACAATCAAAGTGTTGGCTTTCCCCAAGACAAGAACACTCTCAGAGGTCTAATGGCTCTGAGTTAATGGCATATTATGCAAACAGGCCCCTTCTTACTCGCTTTTCGCTCAGACAGAGCCAGATGCATGCCAAATGTTCATTCAGACTAGAACATGGGCCATTTGTGTACATAAACAGTTGTGTACCTGATTGTTTGAAACAAAAAATACCCTCCTTCAGTCTAATATGTCAGGTACCTATTTATCTACTTGCACTTTGATATGCTTTTGAACTGCTAGGTTGACAGGAGCAGGGACCGAGCAATAGGAGCTCACCCCGTTGCGGGGATTCGAACCGCCGACCTTCCGATTGGCAAGTCCTAGGCTCTGTGGTTTAACCCACAGTGCCACCCACGTCCCATATGTCAGGGGAGGAACGTATAATTCTAATCCATGGTGCAGTGGAGGGGGAACACAAAGGATCGCAGCTCTGCAGATTGATGATGTCATCTGCGGAAGCACCAGGGTCACTGATGGACCTTCCTGACTCTGGCAAGTGAATGAGGTGTTAATGAGGCTTCCAAGTTTGCTTGTGACAGATTGCAGCAGCATGAGGAAGACAGAGAATGAGGAAAATAGTCAGAGACAGGCCTTCACCTTTCCTTTGAATGGGGTTGTGACTGCACGCTAGAACTTTAAATGGTTAACATTTCTTTGCAATATCGTATGCATTTCTAATCAAAAGTGAAAGGTTGCATTTCAGGAGGCTGGAGACCTCTTGTTACAGCTCAGTGTGTTTTACAAGCTGGGCCTATGCAGTCAGAAGTCAGTGGGTTGTAATAAATTGGGTATTATACAGATTCAGTCCTTCTGACTCAAGGAATGAGTTGAGTAGCTCGGCAGCTGTATCTTTTTATATATATAATTTTTATTAAATTTCATTATATTTTAGAAAATTCACTTAAACAACCTTCAAATATCAAAGACCTCTTCTCTTTCCATGGTTCATTTTGCACAACATAAATCCCTGCATATTTTATATAAACTAAACCATTCAGTATTCCCTTTACTGTTACATCCATCAAAACTTTTTTACACTGTTGAATTCATCTTAATGCTACCCACGTTTTCAAATATACACAATTTTCCTCCATGTATTCAATAAACATTTTCCAATCTTCTTTAAATGTATGTTCTTCTTGTTCTCCTATTCTATAAATTAGACCTGCAAGCTGCGCATATTCCATCAGTTTCTGTTGCCATTCTTCTTTAGTTTTCCATTTTTGGTCTTACAAAACATGAGCTGCAGTTGTGGCATACATAAATAACCTTTTTTGACACCTGGGCGCTTGGCAGCTGTATCCAGCCCTATTTAGGATCCACTCTGGGAGGGGCTAGAAAAGGTGCCCCAAACATAGTCTGCCAAAGAAGTGCATATACACAACATTTACCCTTTTACGCTTTTACAGCTGCCTGCATTTCTGGACTCTACTTGAGGATATGTCTATGAACTCTTATTGGGATTGTGGCTATGGGGACTGTCGTGAATGATCTACTCCTGCACTTCAAAATTTAAAACTACATTGCTGATTGCAGCACCCTATCCTACAGCATCTGGGACTAACTGGGTTAGATTCATCAGCACCAGCACCTTTGGTATAAAGCTCCTTATAAAGTACCAAGAAATTGCATTGGATGATTTGAATCTGTTTGGTGTTGCATGGGCAGATGTTCTGGGCACTGCAATTGGTGAGGTTGAGAGCAATATGTGCCTGAAGGTATATATTCATTCAGAAAAGCGGCCCTTGCTTCCTGGAGGCATGGACTATGACATCAAAGGTAGGATCACAGAGAGCGAGAGACAGGTTTCAGACTAAGAAGCCCTGTATCATGCTAGTGGTGAATTAGCAAATATAAATCAGAGATTAATATTGAAAGCTCTTTTACATAGCCCAGGAGACAGTTTGTCAGAAAACTTCTACCACAAGGTTGTGGATGACAAGGCTTATACATATATAAAAAGATGCAAGTGACAGTCTTTGAATTTTTTTGCGCTTTTAACTTTTTTTATTCATCAACAGCACAACAATACAGCTCCATCTAAATTCAAACACAGACAAAGAAAACAAAAGCAAACTGAAAACTCAAGAGAAAAAGAATGCACAACTCAGGTGAAGTTGTAGCCTATTGCAACTTAAAAACTATTGCAGATGTATTGTGGAAAAAGTGCATTGGACTGTAAAAAATTTGCATAGGAAGGCACTGTTCGCTACAGATAGTAGCTGGAATTTTAATGCCTCATTGTGGCTTATGATGTGGGCGTGTCTAGTAGTAAGTCATTTTTGGTATGATGTTTCCGGCATCAATTATGTATTGTCAAAATCCTTGATATTGGCAAATGTTCATGCACTTATAAATTGCATTCATTCATGTAGTATGGGGATTAATGCTGGGATAACAAAGGTGGATTTTGTGAGCCCTTATGGCTACTTAGAGACTGAAAGGATACATACCCATTGTCTGCTATGCAATGGTCTGAGGACATCACTTCCCTGCCACATTTGAACATACAGTGGTACCTCAGGTTATGGACGCTTCAGGTTACAGACTCTGCTGACCCAGAAATAGTACCTCAGGTTAAGTACTTTGCTTCAGGATGAGAACAGAAATCGTGTGGCGGCGGCAGCGGGAGACCCCATTAGCTAAAGTGGTACCTCAGGTTAAGAACAGTTTCAGGTTAAGAACAGACCTCCGGAACGAATTAAGTTCTTAACCAGACGTACCACTGTATTTTGTATAGTCACCAAGAACACAAGACTAAGCCAACACAAAGAGGTACTGAAAAAACTGCTTTAAAGCAGCCAAAGGTTTATGCTTACATCTCACTGTAACATCAACTGAATAAAATCTGCTGATGGCGTCGTCCGTGAGTGGAGAAAGTGCATTGGAATAGGATAGAGTTTGCTATAACTATTCCCATGGGGTATTGTTTCCTGGGCTAAGTCAACATGAAATGATCAAATGGAGACTTAATAAAATATTGTGCTCATACTTCTACATAGTTCAATATCATACTTTTTTCTATTCAGGAAGTCACACACTGTATCACTATCAAGGCAATGATATGCAGGTGGCTCTTTTATAGAACAGAACACAGCACATGCTCAAATGTCTTTCTCTGGACTCTTGACATCCCTGGTGTGAAAGATAAATGCAGTCTCCACGAGACAATAAAAATGGCTTTTCTGAAATGCATTTACTTCTAGCTTGGAACTCAAAAGGCCTGGACCTTTGAGGCTTGAATTCAAATCCCAGTTCAGACCATAGGATGAGATGCTCTAAAAGTGGTTTACCCCCTCACCCCTCTTAATAGTCCCCCCCCCTTTAAAGTTTGCATTACAATAAGAATGATGAAAAAAGGCTTGCAGAAATCCAACCATTGCTTTCCTTTGTGCATCACCTTCACACTTCAAGAGACAGGGTGAGAGATGCCTTCATTTCTTCGGTGCATTATTGAGTGGAAACAACTCCTGCAGAAAACACCCTGCAGAAAAGATGAATTCTCTTCTAGGTCAGGGATAGCCAATGTGGTACCACCCTCCAGATGTTGCTGGACTCCCAACTCCATCAGCCTTTGTCCGCATGGCCAGCCATCGGGGTTCATGGATGGTGTAGTTCAGCTGCATCTGGAGGGCACCATGTTGGCTACCCCTGTTCTAGCCACTGAAAGAATGCTGTCCACATTTATTTGTGCCAATGCACTTTGCCTGTTCCTTGTATACAATGTCTTTCTCTACATAACTTATTTCTCCAAGCATCTCAGAGAACAAAGGAAACCGCCAGTTCTGGAGCCCAGTAGGAGGAAGGAGTCTCCCAGGATCTCCCTGTTGGTCCAGCTGGGGGCGTTGACTACAATTACAAAAACGAGGAACCAGATGCCTCACCAGAGGTGTTCATGGCTTCCATGCTGCAGAGCAGATTTTCAAACAGGTTCTTAAAAAACATTTTCTACCTCGTTTTTCATAGGCTTTTTCTACAAAGCTCGGTAACTCTCCTTGGTTATTTTATTAGTCTACGTCACTGATTTGATTAGCCATTTCAAAAATGATTAATGCTGCAAACTTTGTTAACTTTGATTGTTTTGAATCATTGCGCTGTATTGTGCTTTTATGATATTGTGAGTAGCTTTAAGTGGGCTATGCCCCAAGAGACGGCATGTAAGTACTTTTATAAACAAATACATAAAATCTTATTCATCTCTTGTGATTTTTTTTAACCTGTGTAGCTACAATATCAAGAATGAAGCATGTTATGCACATAAGATAATTAAAGTTAACAGCCCCCATAATGAGATACTTCATTTAACATTCACCATAATTACGCTAGTCATAAAAAATGTCATTAGGCATTAATGCGGATGTCATCCACCCTTCCACAGGAACCCCACCATAGTTCAGTAATAATTAATGCTCCATTAACACCTTAAATGTTTCATTATTTATTCATTTAACGTTAACATTAATGAGGCTGTGTTAAGCAAACATGTTCCAGCAATTATCACGCACAACATCCTGCTTGAGGACTGGCTGAGCAGGAAAAAGGAAATGATGTAAACCGATGGTTCCCAACTGGTGCTTTAAGCCTCACCAGGAAGTTGCTGTAGGTGAACCCCTCACAAGCGGACAATAAAATGGGGGAAGTCCTGTGGCATATTTAAAGCTAGCTGATTTGTGTGTCGAGACAAAATTAAAAAATTCCTTCCAGTAGCACCCTAGAGACCAACTAAGTTTGTTATTGGTATGAGCTTCCGTGTGCATGTACACTTCTTCAGATACGGCAGACCAACACGGCTACCTAGAAAGGAGAGCACCTAGAAAGGAATGCTGTGATCACCAATAGTCAGTGATCACTGAAAAATAAGTCATGTCAGACTAACCTGATCTCGTTTTTTGACAGAATTACAACCCTGGTAGATGAAGGGAACCCAGTGGATGTAGCCTGGATTTCAGCAAGGCATTTGACATGGTGCCCCATCATATTCTTGTAAAGAAGCTGGTAAAATGCGGTCTTGACTATGCTACCACTCAGTGGATTTGTAACTGGCTGACTGACAGAACCCAAAGGGTGCTCATCAATGGTTCCTCTTCATCCTGGAGAAGAGTGACTAGTGGGGTGCCACAGGGTTCTGTCTTATTCAACATCTTTATCAACGACTTGGATGATGGACTCAAGGGAATCCTGATCAAATTTGCAGATGACACCAAACTGGGAGGGGTGGCTAACACCCCAGAGGACAGGATCACACTTCAAAACGACCTTGACAGATTAGAGAACTGGGCCAAAACAAACAAGATGAATTTTAACAGGGAGAAATGTAAAGTATTGCACTTGGGCAAAAAAAAAAAAAATGAGAGGCACAAATACAAGATGGGTGACACCTGGCTTGAGAGCAGTACATGTGAAAAGGATCTAGGAGTCTTGGTTGACCACAAACTTGACATGAGCCAACAGTGTGACGCGGCAGCTAAAAAAGCCAATGCAATTCTGGGCTGCATCAATAGGAGTATAGCATCTAGATCAAGGGAAGTAATAGTGCCACTGTATTCTGCTCTGGTCAGACCTCACCTGGAGTACTGTGTCCAGTTCTGGGCACCACAGTTCAAGAAGGACACTGACAAACTGGAACGTGTCCAGAGGAGGGCAACCAAATGGTCAAAGGCCTGGAAACGATGCCTCATGAGGAATGGCTAAGGGAGCTGGGCATGTTTAGCCTGGAGAAGAGGAGGTTAAGGGGTCATATGATAGCCATGTTCAAATATATAAAAGGATGTCACATAGAGGAGGGAGAAAGGTTGTTTTCTGCTGCTCCAGAGAAGCGGACACGGAGCAATGGATCCAAACTACAAGAAAGAAGATTCCACCTAAACATTAGGAAGAACTTCCTGACAGTAAGAGCTGTTTGACAGTGGGATTTGCTGCCAAGGAGTGTGGTGGAGTCTCCTTCTTTGGAGGTCTTTAAGCAGAGGCTTGACAACCATATGTCAGGAGTGCTCTGATGGTGTTTCCTGCTTGGCAGGGGGTTGGACTCGATGCCCCTTGTGGTCTCTTCCAACTATATGACTCTATGATTCTACCTTCCTGTAACTGATTTGCGTGTGTTTTTCTTCTTATTTTTATTTTTCAACACAAGAGTACAGAAAGTCACCAGAGAGATGCTTCCACAATAATTTCCAGTACAATTCTACATAGGTATACAGGCTGATTTGCATGGTTGGACACATATCAGATGCACCTAAAACGATGACTGCCCGTATTTATTTAATTAATATATAATTTAGGAGGAGCATATTTCTTTTTTTAGGTACAGGTAAGGAGTGAAGGGTGATAGATCGATAGAGTAGGGATCAGCAGAAATGGAAGCACCTGTAAATTTCATTTCTCTGAGTTTCTCATTTTTCTAATCTGAAATTCATTCTCCTAATTTCTGCAGCAATGTGTAATTTAAAAAAAATCCTCATAGAAGTTCTTCAGCATTTCAGTATGTATTTCCTTAATAAATACGTTTTGTAAGTGGTTTTGACTAATCTACACATTTTCTCCTAATAAAATGAATTATTGTATGTATATTTTCATTAATACATTCATTTTCATGCAAATTTTCCCTTAATGTTTTAAGGAAAACTGCATCACAAAATGCAGTGGCTCCCCATTTGTGGAAAGCACTCCTCAGGGAGGTTCACCTGGCACCTTCATTAAGGTGCTGGATGTTTATCTGTCATGGATGCTATAGCTGAGATTTCTGCATTGCAGGGGGTTGGACTAGATGACCCTTGGGGTCCCTTCCGACTCTACAATTTTATGATTCTATGGCAGAGTGAATCCTAGTATCTGCTGCCTGAGCCAGCTTCCTTACTTTGAGTAACAGTGGCATCCATGCTGACAGTCACACATAGCTCTGTAGAAAAGATTTTAGAATGTTATTTCAGACTCTGCTGCCAACACACCCTCTTTTCAAATATTTGGTTACTATCGCCCTAAAATGCAAGCCTGTGGAATCAGAGCGTGTTGATCTTGCTGATGCAAAGCAAACATGTTTCACAGCTTCACATCTAAAAGCATTTGTGTAATTAGAATCTCTTGTCTGAGCTGACACAATCAGCCATTTCAAGATTTCAATCACCCTGAGGCTGGGAGCCAGGATGAAGCTGCATGACCAAATGAACCCCACTTCTGTGTGACCCTTGCCTACGCAAAGGGAGAAACTGAAGCGAACGGAACAAACGGCGAATGGAAAGATCAGGCGTTTGCTAGATGTGGAATGGCATTCAATGGGCCCCTCCATATGGCCTGTGGACTGAGCACTCGTCCTGATTTGCTTGCACAAAGCTTACAAGGCGGTTAGATTATATCCCATATTTATTGAGCATTTCAAAACAAAAAAAATTCCTTCCAGTAGCACCTTAAAGACCAACTAAGTTAGTTCTTGGTATGCACACGAAAGCTCATACCAAGAACTAACTAAGTTGGTCTTTAAGGTGCTACTGGAAGGATTTTTTTTTTTTTCTTTTTTTACTATGGCAGACCAACACGGCTACCTATCTGTTATGGAGCATTTGTTCTTCCTTCTGGGCATAGAATCATAAAATTGGAAGAGATCATGAGGGTCATCTAGTCCAACCCTCTGCAATGTAGGAATCTTTTGCCCAACATGAAACTCAAACCCATGCCCCTGAAATTAAGAGTCTCGTGCTCAGGGCTCAGCAACCTTTTTCAGTTGTGGGCCGGTCCACCGTCCCTCAGACCGTGTGGTGGGCTGGACTATATTTGCAGGGCGGCGGAGGGGGGATGAACAAATTCCTATGCCCCACAAATAACCCAGAGATGCATTTTAAATAAAAGCACACATTCTACTCATGTAAAAACACGCTGATTCCTGGACTGTCCGCCGCTGGATTGAGAAGGTGATTGGGCCGCATCTGGCCCCCAGGCCTTAGGTTGCCTACCCCTGCTCATGCTCTACTGACTGAGTTATTGACATGACAATTCCTGATTTGCTTGTGGGGTATTCATACATCTTCTCGTTAGTCATACATTCAAGTTCTTTTAAAAAGCGGATTTGCTTTACTTGAGTGACAGAGCCCTTTAACCCACTGCACAAGCCTAAAGTTCCATTAGGTATGATTGTAATTTACAGTGCACTCCTAAAGATGTCTTCTCGGAAGTACGTAAGTGCTATTTAAGGTAAGGGGGGAGGTCAGGATCGCAACTTTACTTGGGAGTAACACAGTAAGCATACATAGGATTTCGCTGTCAGCTTCTAAAGAGCCGAGGGGGTTACTCTTCTTAAGGAGGGTGAGAGAGATTTATATTGGCAATATTGCCACTTGTGAAGTAAAGAGATGGTTAAATAGTGACATAAGAAAGTGCTTTGTTATAGTGTCAAAGCTTCTCAAGGTAGGTGACAGCTGAACTACAATTAAACTACCTTCTATTCACATGCCCTCCAGCTGGCAGTGAGAAAATATAAGAAAACCTAGGGAGAGATTTTTAGTGATGCTTTTGCATCATCAATTACATAAAAGGTCAAGAGCACATCTTTTTCTTTTTTTTTAAGGACTGAACCCACAAAAATGCACTCATTGTTAGCTTTGAGGGTGCATATTTCTTGCCAATATAAAAATCTGTACGTTTTGCAATATTTATGGGTCAAAATAGTTTGCTATATAGGAAACACTTTCCCTCTGACTAAAGTATTAAGCTAACATATTTTCACTCACACTTGTTTTGGTAATGTAGTTTGCGTCTAAATATAAAACCAGCAGTTCGTTGCATTATTTATGTGTGAAAACAATTTCCTAGGTAGGAAATGCTTAGCTTTCTGCTACAAACAGCTGCCCATTGCAATAGATTTCACATTTCAAATAAACTAAGCCTGCTGAGATAATGTTCTCTTAGCCACACCTGCTAAGGCTTGGAAAGAATAAATAATCCACAAGTTTTTCATGCATATTAATGATCTGGTCCGCTTTCACAACATGTTTTTAAAAATAATTTGGTTGCATATAATACTTAAATAGTTTATTCATGAAAGAACTGCTTTGTTATTTGGGGTGAGTGTGTTAAATACTGAAAGTAAAGAGAATTCGAATTATCTCAGTGTAAAACTAAGTGCATATTCTAAAGTCACAAACACACCATATTTAAAGCCCTGCCATACCCCTTTAAAAGTTGTGGCTCCCCTCTCCTAAATTCAGGGACTGCAGTGTGTGAAAGGTGCTGACCTCCCAGACCTACAATTCCCAGTGCCTTTAACAAACTATAGTTCACAGGACACTCCATTACAATTAAAGTGGTATAAGAGTGCTTTAAATTTATGGTGTGCATATGACCTAAGAAACAAAGGGCTGATACAGAAAAGGGCAACCCCATATAAAGTTCTCTCTTCCCTCCATAACGTATGACATCATATCCTGATATCATGATGCTGAGTGTTTCTCAACCTATGCTACTAGGAACCAATGACAGAAGAGGAGCAATATGCAGTGTACTGATGTTAGGGCACATGCTCAGTTGTATTAAAGCAGGGGTTATGAGAGAAGCAAGACTCCTTTAAAGTCCTAATGCTTGAGTCCCTACATCACAGACTTAGCTTGTATATATGTGTAAATAAACCATATATCATAAAGAAACCACAGTCTCCACTGTTCCTCATTCCAAGGAAACCGAAATCTGGGTAAGCGCACCTGGAATCTCAGAGACTGGGGTGGCACACAATTGTTTGTTTGTGTGTGTGTGTGAGAGAGAGAGAGAGGGAGAGAGAGGGAGAGAGAGAGAGAGAGAGAGAGAGAGAGAGAGAGAGAGAGAGAGAGAGAGAGAGAATGAATCACATTTATCTAAAACATGGATTATAAGGATGTAGTTCAAACCAAACTTTTAAACATATAAACACACCAGCAAGATAAAGTCTGAAAGAGATGGAAATTAAGATGATTCACTTCCTATAAGGCACTTTGGTCACAAAAGACCACTCCAGCTTTCTCCCCTTATCTAAATGAAGTGCCGTTATTGCTGGGAACATCCTTTCTCATTTTTTCATGCTCAATAACATATTTCATAAATAGCTCTTTAATCCGAAGTGGTGATTAGTTCTTTACATGCCAGACAAGGGCATTTAAAAAAAATATGTTCTAAGGCACGGAAGAAGGAAAGTGGGATTGCTCACGTTTCACATTAAATTTGATTTCCAGTCTGTGTGTGTGTGCATACAGGCACACAGGCACACTCACATAAAGCAAATTGCTTTTTCTGCAACTGCAGAGGACCCCCAAAGCCAATAGGACCATTAATGCAAATCTGTGGTCATGAAGATGGAAGAGAGTGTCTGCCTTTTACCGTTAACCCTCCCTGGGTTCTCTGAGAAAATACTCAGGTGGAGCAGGTGAGGGAGGCTTGTTCTGCAATGGCTTTTCAAAGCCATCTTGCTTTTATCCTTCCCTTGGAATCGGCATCAAGTGGAAATCCAGCACAAACAGAAAACAGGGCTCGGCAAACCATCCTCACACAAGTTTATTCAATTAGGTATTAAATGCTTGGAGCAATGTTTCATTTTGCCAACAGCTGCATACAATCATTTGTGGTTTTGAGGCCAGAATAATTGGCATGTTATGAGCTCCCCCCGCTCCGCTTTTGGCGTCCAGCTGCAAAACCACACGGAAGAAGCAAGTACTGTACACGGATTGACTGGAATAGAAGCTTCACTCTGGATCTAGAAGCAGACCTTGGAGCAATGTGAACACACCCTCAGACGTTCCAGCAAAAGACTCGGTGATCAGTTCTGGAGGGCTTTCATTCCTCAGAAGCTGCTGCTTCAAATTAACAAAAACCCTTAGAACGGTCATCTCCATTGTGGGGAAAGCTACCATAAAATCATAGAGTTGTGGAGTTGGAAGGGACCACAAGGGTCATCGAGTCCAATGGATTGGATCCCAACTTCCTGCAATGCAGGAACTTCAACTAAAGCATCCATGGCAGATGACCATCCAACCTCTGCTTAAAAACCTCCAAGGAAGGAGATTCTACCACCTCCACTGTTGAACAGCTCTTACATGGATTTTCCATGGAAACCGATATTGGTGTTCTTCACACTGGGCTAACTAGTTTTTTAAAATTAATTTCAGTGTTTGCAATATTATCACATTACGATTTATAGCAGTGGTTCCCAATTAGGGTTCCCAATTAAGGGGCTTCCAATTTGAGACGTCATGACATATCAGAATATCGCGATGCTTAGCTGCTGATATATCGCAGTGTTGAAAACCAGATATCGCTCAGCCCTAGTCTGTTTTTTTAGTATACCTAAAACGCTTTGCTTATTAGGGGCTACCCCACATTTTGTTCAAAAATTTGCTTTGCAGACTTAACTACCATAGAATTGTAAAAATGTTCAAAAGTAGGGGGGTCCGTGGCTTGGCTTTTGAAAAATAGGGGGTCCTCAGTAATTAGCTAATTGGAAAGCACTGATTTATTGGGAATGAAGACTTAAAACAGCAGTCCTGCAAAATGTGAACGTAGTCAAAATTTCAGTGTGCCTTTAGTGTGTTGTTGTTGTTGTTGTTGTTGTTGTTATGTTTCTATACTGCTTTATATTTTTAAGCAGTTTACAGCATATAATAATATAATATAATATAATATAATATAATATAATATAATATAATATAATATACCAGAAGACTTAAACCGCACCAGCATTCCACTTGTTCTCAACAGCCTCGCCTAGACTTTGAAGTATATTCCATTTTACATTATTTCAGTTTGTGTTTGATCAGAACACCAATACCTGAAGGAAGAGTGCTTCTGTTGAAATGCTCAGAGATGAATTTTTAAATGAGTTCAGGTTAATAAAAGGTATCCCTTCACCTTCTCTGCATCTCTCATGCTGTGAGACAAACATGACTACAAAATACCCTGACTGTGAGATCTCTGCAGGGAAGATATTACATTACCGAGATCTGTGGGAAATTACGCCGAAGGGGGCCTCAAGTCTCAAGGGTGACTGGGCACTGAGCAAGGAACTCGACATCAGATAAATTTTCCAAAGTGCCAAGGACTCGTCTTTAGAGAGGCATCAATGACTTTTGCACTCTCTCAGGCCTCTATGCACACTTGGAAGAGCACTGCACCGCCACTTGGGTGTGTAAAATACACATTCTCCCCTCCATTTGTCTTAAGAGAAAGAATTATATTTCTGTGAAAGCAAAGGAGGAGTCTGCAAGCAGGAAGGAATTTGGGAGACAATGATGCATTTGCCACCTCCCTGGATGCTGGCGAAAATGGCTTGAGAGGGGCAAGTACCTAGCAGTGTTCATTTGGCCAGTCATTGAACTTCTTCCTCCGCTTCAGAAATCAATAGAGAGGTTGAATAAGTGTGAGTGGTTGCGCATTGTGTGCAGTATTGTTGTTTTTCTAGAAAAAGAGGTGCAGAAACTCCCACCTCTTTTTGACAGACAACCCTAAGTTGTTGAGCTTCTTTCAAGAGGACGGCCAAAGTTGTTGCGCTTTTTATAGTGTTTCTGCTGTTTTTTTGGCACCAAACAAGCTGTTCAAAAGCTCTGTGAAAATTTAAAGCATGATCTGTAAACCTACGCAGGGTCTTCCCTATATGAATTTTCTGGTGCAGGAGAGCCTATAGGTTCTCATCTACAAGGTTTATTTGCTGATTTTGCTCTTTATTTAGTTTGCTCTGCATTGTCTACCTCCTGCCCTCTCTGTACCCACATTTTCTAGTCCTTGTTCTGATTTTTAAAATATGCAGATGGCAACTTTGGCAACGTAGATTTGAAATGTGCATATTTTATTGTCTGTTTATTTCTACTCCATTTGAAGAAAGCCAGCGTGCTGAGTTTAGATCTTCAAGTGCTGGGCCTGAAGAGATGACAGCTTGGAGGGCTAAATTATGCAAGAAGACATTGGTTCAAGTCTCATGAATGGCTCGTTGCTGTTGCGTTGACAGAAGTCAAGTTTAATGGAGGAACATAAAAGAACTACCCTTAGGACCCAAGGCAGACTCTCTCCTTGCCCTTCCATCAGGGTGACACAGATGTGATCGGCAGGACAGAAGACTCCGAAATCAAATCAGGTACAGCGCATCCATCATTTTGACACAGCCACACAATAGCAATGAGCTGCTATGCTAATACAAGAAATAGCCATTTCGATGAGAAAATAAAACGGACCTGTTTAGTCTTTTCCCAGCTCAGGGGCCGCCCTTGGGGGTACACAGGTCATCCAGTAACGGCCAATATTGCCATCACTGCTCTCTTCTGATTCTTCAGTTCATTTAGCTCAATTTATACAGTACACTTGCATTGAAAATTAGGAGCATATGGGCACCATTCCGTATGAGAAACTGATTGTGGGACGCTGTGCCCACATAGTTACAAGTGTGGTTGTGGGCGATTTTAACCACACCAATCCATCTCTCTAAAAGCAGGGATGACTTAAATCAGCGTAATCTCACAATAATCTTGCATGGTGAGTGTCACTTTACACATGCAGCTTCCCACATGGAATGTATGTACAAATTTATATTTGACAACATCCCGAATTGGCCAGTGTGATGTAGTGGATATGGTGCTGAACCAGGGACACAGGAGTCCCTCCAGACTGGTGTTTTATTGGGGGGAGGGGTGTTTCCGCAACATATTCTTGGTGCAATCATAGTGCACTGGGGTGGATTTATCCTGCTTTAGTTTCTTCTGCATCGCTTCCCCAATTCTTCAGTGTTGCTGCTGTCCAGAGGAGCCACAGAGCAACAGAAGCAGGACAGAAATAAACCAGAACATGTATGGTATAGAAAGTTCCTGGATTTCAGCAGGTAGCCTGCACTGACTGGAAATGAGGCAGTGGGGGCCACCTCAAACCTTTTGCAGCCACAAACCATATTGAAAGTGTGTGACTGTCCCAAAAGAATCATGATCACAAATTATTATGGATGTATAATAAAAAGGACCTCTGGAGGGGTTGTTGTTGTTTAGTCGTATAGTTGTGTCTGACTCTTCATGACCCCATGGACCAGAGCACGCCAGGCACTCCTGTCTTCCACTGCCTCCCGCAGTTTGGTCAGACTCATGTTTGTAGCTTCGAGAGCACTGTCCAACCATCTCGTCCTCTGTCGTCCCCTTCTCCTTGTGCCCTCCATCTTTCCCAACATCAGGGTCTTTTCTAGGGAGTCTTCTCTTCTCATGAGGTGGCCAAAGTACAGGAGCCTCAGCTTCACGATCTGTCCTTCCAGTGAGCACTCAGGGCTGATTTCCTTCAGAATGGATCTTCTTGCAGTCCATGGGACTCTCAAGAGTCTCCTCCAGCACCATAGAGGAGGGGTACTAGGTTTTAATGCTTTGCTAAGTGATATTGCTGAACAAATCCCTGAAACAATCCTTATCTCTCAAGCTAAGTTGTACAAAAGTAGAGCACAAGGAAATGCAAGGTGGCGTTCCTACCAGGTATTAGACCTGCTACGTAACATAAGGACATAGGAATTGAAGACTCTCTCCCATGAGATCCTCAAAGAGAGGGGGCCACTAGGGGCGCATCAGAAGATGGCTGACAATAACATCTTTCCGACCCACACAAGGTAATTTGGAGGCTGTGAAGGGAGTAATAGCCTCCCTAACCCCCCCCCCCAGGATTGGGGGGGCTGCCCTTGCCTGCTGTGCCCTATACCACCCCCCAATTTGAGGGGATGGGGGCACTAGGCAGAATGCCCTTCTGTGGATATCGGCGCTCCTGGATGCTGCCTCTGATCCGCACCTCTAGCTGCAAGAACTTCAAAAGAAACGATTAGGATGAAGTGAATGCACATATTTCAAGGAAGGAGGGGGAGTAAAGACTGCTAACAGAAGAGATCTCTGATAAACGAGACGAGTCGGAAGAACAAGAATTAACCAGATGAAGACACACCAAGATTCGGTATGGCAAAAGGACTGGATGGGGGGGGGGACTTTCCTTTCTTTCCTCTATGTGATTAAACAAGAATCCCCCCCCCCCTCACAAGTTAGAAATGTCGTTTGAAGGACTTAAGCTGTGGATTTATGTCTGTGTGGAGATAAACTTTCTAACCAAAGCATGCTTTAAGAAGAGCGTGGAATGTATAAGGGCTTTGGAATGACGCAGTTAAAAAATACCGTCACCATATTGGGAAGTTCTGTCGGAGGACTTAAGTCTGGGAGGAGAAATAGAGAAATAGAGCTGTTTTTATATTGTGGGTGAAACTTCTCAGAGGGACTTAAGAACGACAGTTCTGTGATTAATGATGGAAAGAGCGATGTTATTTATGAATGTGATGATATATGGAAACCATCTCGATTTGAGGATTGGATGAACGGAAAATTCACACAGGATTATTATTGGTGTTTATCGGCTTAAGGAGATTATCAGAAGTGATCATAAAGAAAAAAGAGAAAATATATGAACAAGATGAGATGCGGAAACAGCAAGATAAGACTGGATATAATTATGAACTTTGTTTGGACTGATTCGGACATTAACGCAGTAGCAAGAAGATGATCAGAATCCCCCTTTGGATCTTGAAATATGGGTCCCCTCAACAAAATTTAAAATTCGGCTTTGTAATTCGGAATTTATGTGATGTGATTTGATTTGATTTGATTTGATTGGTTGGTTAATAAAAATTATTTTTTAAAAAAAGATCCTCAAAGAGAAGCTCTATCCCACACTTCCCCAACCTGAGATTCTCCAGATGTTGGGGATGCAGCTGATGGAAGTTGTAGGCCAAAACATCTGGAGGACATCAGGCTGGTCTAGAAAACCCCAGTGAAAATGACTAGTGTTGTCCTTCTGCAGTCATTTGAACGGAACAATTTGGCAAATTGGTTTTAAAATATGGCTGGTGATAGGCATGTTGCTATCACTGAACAGGGACAGTCACTACTGCACAGGGACCAGATTTAGTCTGGCATTAGTAAAACATGAACAATAATCAAGCGCCCACTTGTTGTCTTCTCGAAGCACACACAGCCCGCCTGCTGTGTTTGCTCTTTTTACAAAGTCCACGTAACTCTCTGCATCTTTTCTGGAAACAAATCCTTCAGTGAGCATTTTCTTTTTCCATACAGGAAAAGAAATATAGGCGCAGCAACAATAAATGGCAGCCAAGCTTGAAATAATACACCACATCCCACATGTTTCTGCTGAAAGAAAAGCAGCTATTTGTTTGAAAAGCTGTGCAGATATTTGTAATTAAATAGCAATAAAATGATGCATGCTTACTTGCAAAGATCTTGAATTTCAAGACTTCCTATAATGTAACCAGTTGTTATTGAAATTATCAGTGGCCCATTTCTGAACTCACATTGGCTGGACACAAGTACAATTTGGCTGTTGATATCATACATGCATAAATATGTCATATGAACTGTGCTTAATAGGAACTTCTTATTTTCAACAGGAGCTGTGTATATGAATAGGATGTGAACTGTGTCTAATAGGAGCTTCGTATGACAAATCTGCTCCTGCAGCTCTTAGAGTTAAGAGTGAGCAAATTACACAGAGTGAACAAATTACAGATAAACTGGGATGCTGAACTATAAGGAAATGCACTTGAAGTTGGTGCAGAATAGAGAAGGGGAGATCAAACGATCTGGGACCAAGGATCCTCAGGAATCACTAGGTCACATGTGAATGTGTTTGGCAACTTTACTCCTTGCAGTCCCACAACTGACCAAGGGAGCACACCTGTGTGAACTGGCGCACACAGATGAACCCATGTGTTCATCAGAGGAATAAAGAGGATATCTCTGAAGCTGTCCTCAGGTCCCCTCCACCCCCAGTAGGTGGGGAAATTTACTGCATTAGCTTTTGCCAACCTGGTGCCCTCCAGATGGTTTGAACTACAACTCCCATCAGTTCATGTCAGCACACCCATAGGCCAGGACACCTAGAAGGTACCTGGGCAGCGAAGGCTGAAGCTGACTTAGATCAATTATCTCACTGTTGCTTCCCTGGCTTAGTTTAAATGCAAATAGTGGGTTGTTGGGGAGATCACAGTTCTGCTATATTCCCACTGGAATGGAGGTTTTCCTTTGCTGGCAGAGTTTCATATCGCAAATTTCATATTGCGAGTGGGTTTTTTTTACTGCTTCTTACAAACTTGTTGGAAGTTAAATGAAATGATCTGCATGCATGAGAAATTTCTGATATCTCTTTTATGATCCCTGGATATCTTGCCTTGCCTTGCCTTCTTCTTTTTTAACGACATAGAGGAGACACAGAGTGTTTAGCGAGTTGATGGAAATTAAAAGAAAACATTCAGTGTTGTGAAACGGTTTAAACTAGGAGGGGATAGAAAACCTGGAAGATTAGTCATTGGACATATTCCATCTGGTGCTCTCCTCATGCACAACACCCGCCTAAAACGAAATCAGCAACATTTGCTCATTACGAGGGTGCGATTATTTTTTATGGCATTTGAAGTTGTTTTCTTTCAGGCAGACAGTCAATATCATCATCAGACTGGGAAAGAAGCCAAGCGGAAACCCTTAATGCTTAAAGCTCTCGTTTTTGTCAGGCATATACAATACTCCATAAATTACAGGCAACAAAAAATGTTACAGATTATGTTTGTGTCGGTTGAAAAAGGAAGGAGCTGGCAGCAAGCCCAGTGTTCGTAGAGAGTGAATGTCTCCACTTGTAAATATTAAAGCTGGGTTAGCTAATACTGAATCTACTCTTGTATCACCAACTTTCAATTAGGTTTACAGGTTGATGCCAACCTGAGTCCAATCGCAAGTTTGCCAAGCATCTTCTTGAACACAGTGGATGAGAGGAGTAGGCTTATTTATTTGTTTGTTTATTCCATTTATAGTCCAGCCATGCTGCAGATGCTTCTCTTTCTCCTCGTTGTTATCCTCACAACAACCTTGTGAGGCAGATTAGGCTGAGAGACTGTGACTGGCCCAAGGACACCCAGTAAGTTTCATGCACAAACAGGGATTTGAACCCTGGTTTCCAAGGTCCTGGGATGTGGGTGGCGCTGTGGTCTAAACCACAGAGCCTAGGGCTTGCCGATCAGAAGGTCGGCAGTTCGAATCCCTGTGATGGGGTGAGCTCCCGTTGCTCAGTCCCAGCTCCTGCCCACCTAGCAGTTCAAAAGCAGGAAGTGCAAGTAGATAAATAAGTACCACTCTGCCGGGAAGGTAAACGGCATTTTCGTGTGCTGATTTGGTTCGCCAGAAGTGACTTAGTCATGCTGGCCACATGACCCAGAAGCTGTACGCCAGCTCCCTCAGCCAGTAAAGCGAGATGAGCACCGCATCCCCAGAATTGTCCATGACTGGACCTAATAGTCAGGGGTCCCTTTACCTTTACATTTCGAAGGTCCTGGTCCACCACACCACACCACACCACACCGGCTCCCTTTATGGGATCCCTCTGGCATCCTCATCATTCAGACATTGAATAACTAACTTTAAAGGTGATAGGTGGGGAGATAATGTGAGGTTGAGGGGTAAGCTGGAGAATGACTGCAACTCCACAGCTGAGCATGTGCTCTGCAAAAAAAAAAAAAAAAGGCTCCATGCTCAATCATTGGCATATCCAGGTAAAGCTGGGAACGACGACTCTCATCTTAAATATTGGAGGCATGCAAAGCCAAATGATCTGATTTGGTTATAACAGAGCTTCCAATGTTCCTTAGCAAAGGACCCTTCCTCTGCCTCTCCGATTGTGTAGGGAACATCTTGCATTCTTTAGTATGGTCATTATCTCTCCTATTATTCATTCTAAAACTCTGCTTTCACTTGGGCAAAGGGGAATTTTCAGCAGGGACCTCAAAGGAAGTTGTTCTACCTGTCATGGCTGTGTACAAGAGGTCATTCCAGGAAGCAAAGCATCAAATCACAGTATCCTATGGGTTAGAGACACTGGCATCAATTGCACATAATACCAAGTGAGAACAAGCAAGCCTGAGGGTATCTCTCACAGCCACTTTACTCCTCTCCCACTCCTGTTGCTGCCATGTTACCTGGAGCTAAACCATGGTTTCACTAAGTATTATGTGCAAACCAGGCTTGTGGTTTGTCTCCCCACAAACAAACCATGAATGGTAAACTAAGAACATTGGTTACGTCCAGATGTGGATGTAACACCCAGCCAAACCTTGGCTTAGCTATGGGTAGTGTGGCAGTAGCAGGACCAGAGGAGGAGCTAAACAGCCACCATTTTTGCCCATGCTTACTTATTCTCGCTAGCCTGTTGTTTGGCTTAACATTTAATGGGAGCTGGACTACTCTGTACCTGCCAGATTCCCTAGTTGGTGCAGGAGTCCTTCTTTGCATCTGACCTCCCTTTGTATCCAAAGTATCACCCAGCAATTTGAATAAGAAAAGAAGGTATGGACCAAAATGAAAGCCTCTTACTAGTGAGGAACTCAAGGACCACCCAAGCATTAGCATAGCTGAATACCAAAGCAGCTCTCATGCTGCTTTGCAATGAAAATACACTTTATCTCACCCAATAGAGGAATTGGGTGGGACCTGGCTTAAGGCAAGAGCTGGGAATGTTTGCAGCAGCAGTATTTTTAAACGGACTATTAGTGTTGCAAGGCACAGATCAGCAGTAAATGGTTGTTAAATACTTGAGGCTTGGAAAAGGCTCTGTAAGAATTGCCCTTATTTGGAAATTAACCATTAAAGGGAATAAAATGGTAAGTTACAACTGAGGTCCTGGAAGGTACACAAAGAGGCAAACTGAAGCATTATTTTATGGCCATGCAAATTGAGGAGATTGCCTTTCCTCCTGCCTTTTATACAACTTAATTGCCAATGATGTTTCTTTAATGGGTACCGATAGCCAGAAGATGCTTGCTTACATTAACATTGATAACTATTGATGAGTGATGCTGCAACCTACTAGATATGCCCCATCTGCTTGGGTGAGGACTAGAGAGAAACAAGTTGGAGAGTTTGAATAAGACAGTGAAGGAGACAGTCCTGGAGCCTTTAAGAAGGGATTTCAAAAAGACAATGTTTATTTTAAGGAACTGATGCTGTTCATATTAGTTGGACTATCCATCTGGGTGTTTATTTGTTTAAGTATATTTTTAGCCCACTCTTCGTCACAGGGCAGGTCACAACACCATTTCTCGAGGATTAAGAACAGCTCAAAGGAGTACAACACTAAGATCTCATGGAGTTGGCTATAACTCTGAAACTGTAGCAGCAGCTAACATCCCATAAATTCCTAGGCCACAGATAAGTAATTGTCTAGTGCCCAACCTCCAGGAATATATCAGAGCCACTCATATTTCCATAAAAGAACATTCCATAGTTGGGGTGCCACTACAGAGAAGACCCTGTTCTATGACCCCACCCAATGTATTTCCCCTCAGTTGTTTGTTTCCCCATGCTCAAAAGAGACCAAACACCACAAGTCTATAATACTTTATTTTCATAAAGAAACCTCAACCTTATAGATGACATCCTTAGAAATTTGTCTCACTCAGGGAGCTATGAAGTGTGAAATACATAGGGAGGCAATTGGCATGTATATCCTAAATTTTGTCACAATGATGCTTTGAAGGCCATTGATGTTTCGCCTCACACGGTTATCTGCCCAGAATGAATCCAATGTCCTGATATAAAATTCATGATAGCCAAAAGGAAGAGCCTAGATTTGACCCTAAAATTATGGTTTGACTAAGCATGGCCCAAGGGACGCGGGTGGCGCTGTGGGTAAAACCTCAGCGCCTAGGACTTGCCAATCACATGGTCGGCGGTTCGAATCCCCGCGGCGGGGTGCGCTCCCGTCGTTCGGTCCCAGCGCCTGCCAACCTAGCAGTTCGAAAGCACCCCCAGGTGCAAGTAGATAAATAGGGACCGCTTACCAGCGGGAAGGTAAACGGTGTTCCGTGTGCTGCGCTGGCTCGCCAGATGCAGCTTGTCACGCTGGCCACGTGACCCGGAAGTGTCTGCGGACAGTGCTGGCTCCCGGCCTATAGAGTGAGATGAGCGCACAACCCTAGAGTCTGGCAAGACTGGCCCGTCCGGGCAGGGGTACCTTTACCCTTTTTTTTTTTTTTTAAGCATGGCCCAAATGACTTAGAAAAACAAAAACAAACATTTCTGCTAATTTGCTTGTATTTTTCAGCCATCTCTGATATAAAAGGAACACTTTTTCCAACACTTAGAATACAGCTAAAAGTGGCAGTACTATAACCTGACTTGGGCTTAGTGCAAGAAGGGGAATAATACCATATTCCAACTAATACTGCACAAGGAGTCTCAATCGGCTCATATTATGTTGGGGGTCATGCATGTTCTTATAATGCTGTTTGAGGACTGTAACATGGGAGCAGACAGTAGGAAGTCTGTTGCTTATGTATGAAAAGTCGAGATTCCCTGACCCCTGATTGACTGCTGGAATGTGGAGGAGACATTGGCCTCCGCAAATGCCTATGGTGGCCTCCTCAGCAGTTGATGGAGCAGCAGTCTGAAGTTCTCAGAAACTGAGCTATTGTTGAGTGTGGCTTCAGCTTCGCAGAAGCATCTGAGAGAAAGAGTTGGCTGTTTTTGTGTGTGTGCCTGGTTCATTAGTTCTGTTCGGTTTAAAAATAAAGCTTTAAAACCATATGGCTTTCTAGCCTTTAGACCGACTTGGCTGTTTGACAGTAGCTAGCATAGGTTTTATAACTCTATGACAGAAAGCAGAAGTGCAAAATGAATAAATATCGTGTGTGAAAATATAGTTGGCTTAGTCCTGTTTCGCCACACATACCCCCCCCCACACACTTAGAATTGCATGAAGAGGAGAGTGGGAGCCCGCTCATTGGCCCCAATCCCCTTTGTTGTGCTCTTGTCTCCATTGGCCTCTGAAATATACTCGGAGTCGAGAATGGCTTTCATGCTCTTTATTCAGCTCATAATGGTGAGGAGGAATGGAAGGTCCCCCAGAATGTCTGCTTTACATACATTATTTACACAATGGGCCCCACGTGATTGGCTAATTCCAGGATTCACCTGTAGGCCAATCAGGTTGCGGATTCACTTCCACCTGGAGCTGGATTGGGTGGCTCCTGTGGACCAATCAGACTGCTGCATTCTGAATCCTATTGTTCTAGGACCAATCAGACTGCTGAATTCTGAATCCTATTGTTCCAGGATCAATCAGACTGCTGCATTCTGAATCCTATTGTTCTAGGACCAATCAGACTGCTGCATTCTGAATCCTATTGTTCTAGGACCAATCAGACTGCTGCATTCTGAATCCTATTGTTCTAGGACCAATCAGACTGCTGCATTCTGAATCCTATTGTTCTAGGACCAATCAGACTGCTGCCTTTGGAGCCTATTCAACTCAATACATAACACCCTCTAAACAATTTACGCATCTGGGAATCTGCTCTGGTTAAGAAAGTTTATAATCCTGTGCAATCAGGGTCATGTAGGGAGCCTATGTTAAAAAAACGTGGAGGATGCCAGAGTCAAATGCTAGCAACACAACTGGGGGGCAATGAGCCCTCCCTCCTTCACACAATTCTAATTGTAAAAAATCACCACCTGAGCCAATTAAAACTAATTCCCCCCTCCCCAGCACCATGTTTGAATCAAAGCAACCTGTAGACTCACATTTTGCCTGCCTCCCAAATTGCTGCATCCTGCTACAAAAATAATAATTGATTGATCGGCTGCCATTTAAGTGGTTAATGGGCTAGGTATAAACAAATATGCATAGTGCCAAGACTCTGTTTAGATACCATTTTGAGAGACTGAAGGAAAAGTCAATGATCTTAAGGAACACTCTAGGAGTCCCCGCAAAAGGGGGGAGGGAATAAATACTTGTAATCTGCATTATAATGACACACTGGGACCATGTCAACTTCAGAAATAAACAGGAATGTCCTTAAGTATGAGTCCCACATTATCACATTTGTCCATTTCAGTGGATTTATCTGCCAGTTAAAGCACTTATAGCTTGTATCCCTAAAATAGCCTCTTAAAAGATGGGTTGCCCAGGTGCCCACCACTGATAATGAACTGTATGTTGTAGACATTACTGCAATTTTATTTTTGTGGGAGACAACGACGTGAAGACATGGCCTTTTTATTTGTATTATGTGTTATTCCTATGACCTGCTTTTATAAAACCCAATAAAAAGTTATTCTAAAACAAACAAACAAACACAGTATTTCGTAAGGAACAACAGTAACAGGATAGATATGGATTGTGGTGAAAATTGTGTGTACAATGCTTCCCAAACCGGCAGTGGTAGGGAGTACACTGGATGCAAAAGTAAATGGGAGCGTGAACACCGAAATAGTCACCAGTCTTTGGCAGACTCTGTCACCTGTCTAGCACATTGGCTTTCAAGGACATAATCAAGCAAAGCAGCTGGCTGAGAAAATAAAAATTCAGTACAGCGGGAAAGCGGGAAAGCCTCGGGAGGGACGGGCAAACTAAATTGTTGCCATTAAAGGGAAGAGGCTTGTGCAGGGAAAGAGACAAAAGGGAAGAGGGCAATCAAATCTTTGTTTATGAATAAAACATTTCTTCATTCATATTGCAGCAAAAGGAGGACTTCCCATACCAATTTAGATGTTAGGTATTTGCTGTCTAGAAGAGGAGAGTTTCCTTAGTTGTCATTGCAGCTTCAGCGCTACCTACAGTTAGTTCTGCTCAACTATCATGTCTTAGCTCTGAATCCTCAGGGGTCCATCACATGCTTCTGATTTTTACAGGGTGATCTGTTTTTAGCATTGCTTCACTTTCCCGTTGAAATCAAGAGAGCTTGGAAGGTCTTGGCTGGATCACGTCCATTCTATGATGACCAGATGAAGGCTGTTGCTTGGTACCTAAAGGACTTGGGTCACAGGCCCATGACATGAATCTGCATAATATCTGCATATGCTAATTTATGCATAGAGAAGTATCTGGGGAGTTAAGGTTGCAAGTGGCTGGGATCTCCCCAGCCTCTGCAGTTCACCCAGCTGCCCTATGAGCAGAGCTAAATGTTTTGTTCATAAAGGAAGGCAGGTCAGGAGATCTAGAGCTCACTGCAGAAGACCCAGGGCGTGGGGCCCCTTGGTCCACCACCTAGCAACACACCTGGCCAGATGCAAAGGACAATCTGAAGGAATTGGACTTTCAATCATTTTGTGTTTTTGTTGTTGGTTGTAAAATTTGGCCAATGTGTTTGCTTTTCTTTTAGAGGCTCTCCTGCAGACGAGGGTCAAAAGTTCACAGGGGGGTTAAAATGAGAAGTGGATGTCTTTCTGGCGATGTTTTGTACAAGGAAGTGTTGTACACAGGACAGTCAAAATGTCATCCTAAGAATCTGGCAATCAGGGGGGGAAATAGAAACTTAAGGAGGAGTCAACATCTGAGTTTTGGCCACCATTTTGTTTGTGGCAGTTTTCCAAGAGTTGTTCATTTCCAGAGTGAAGTAGTCATGTTAGTCTGTTGCCGCAAAACAAAGAAGAGTAGTATAACACCTTAACAACTAACAAATAAGCTTTTGCAGATTACCACCCATCTTATATATCAGATCTAAGATGATAGACGGACTCTGTCAGGGGCAACCCTACTGTTAGGCACATTCAGGCAGCTGATTTTGGATAGCATGGAAGTACAGAAAATAGTTATTTAATTTACTGCATTTTTACTGCAAGGGAAAGATGCTTGTGAGTTGTGGTTTTGTTTTGTTGCTTCACATGCCGAAATAACTTGAGCAGCCGTGGGTGCTAAGCACCGTGACTTGTGAGGAGGTGCAATTTGGTGTTCTGACTCAGACAGCAAAATGTCTTGGGCTGGCTCTGGACTCTGTCATGCATAGTGCAGATGAAACCATTTTAGCTGGCTGATTTGTGCTGACCACCTGGTTGGAAAGAGTCTGACCCAGCACAAAGCGCTCTTTGAGGCATCTGAAGGATGATGTTAAGACAGGGTGACACAATAGCTGGGAACAGTCTTTGGAAGACAACAGCCGAGAGGAACAATGCAGTGGTGGCTCCAATTGGGCTCGTTATGTAAGCTGCATGTTTTGCTGCTTATGTGGTTTGGTTGAAATCTCACAATGGCATAATACCAATGTGTATACATAGGATAAATAAACAGCTTATCTGCATCCCTGTCTAGCTCCCCTTTTCATTCAGAGTGAGAAGCAGCAAGCTGGATAAAATATTGAAAAGCAAGGCCATTATAGAGTGGTGGTGTTTGAAATCCGAGATTTTTCCTTAAAACAAGGGATGACCTTAATGATTTGGCAGCCTCAGCAAAGCACAATATCAATAAACTCTGAAAATCCAAATATATTGTAACGCCACACACAACCAGCTGCATTACATCTCAGGATTTGATGGATCCTGCATATTCCTGGAAGGTAGATGTTTGGAGGCCATTGTCAGGCACTGAACAAATACTTCTGCATTGGAAATGCTTATTCTGCATGTGTACTTTTTCAGCAGGTTCTTCCTTGAGTTGCTGGTCTTGCGTAATCTCCTCAGAGGCCAGAAAATCCTGTCCCATGATGTACTAGTAACCAGGGACAATTCTCAGTTAAGATCCACTTATCCCTCCTCACTACAAACCAATTGCTCTGCTATAGGTTTTCCCTGAAAGCTGCAATAATAAAGAGTTGAGTTTGTGGAAGAAGTCTGGTGTGTACTGCTGTTTCCACATACACAATAATGGCCTCTCTTTTTTTATCCTTCACGAGGATTTTTGTGGCGGAATTTTATTCTTCGGTGCAGCTATCAACCTTGTGGCTAGCTTCAGCCCATTTGTTCTTTGTCAATCAAACGATTGCTGCCTTCCCATTCACCAAGGGCGGAAAAGCAAGTGTGTTGGGTGTCTCTGTTTTCTTAATCAAACAGAGTGAGGGGTTGCTGCTGTTTTTAAAGTTCAAGTAGCTTTAAGGAAACAAAACTGGTGAATTGACTGCCTTCCCATTCCCTCCCTGCCACCATGGCTTCTCCCTTCCCTTCTCCTTCTTTCAGTCTCCTCAGAGTTGCCAGCTGCAGGATAACCTTCCTCACCATGATTCCAACTGTGGCAAATTGTCCTGAAATCATGTACGGTTTCATGATGTGAAAGGCGCAAGTGGGATTAGGGAGAGTTCTGAGCTTCTTGTAACACAAGGGCCCTGTTCTCACAGCGAAGGCAGTTGCCTCCCTCCCTTTGTGGCTGCCAGCTGCCCAGTGTTACGTCATTCTTTATGCTGCTCTGAGCTGAAGAGGGTTGTCCATTTTTTTTTTTGATGGGATTTTGTTTTGGAGGCTGTGGGCATTTTTTTGCTCTCGCTGTCCCCTCGCTCCCTAACTTGCATCTCAGAAACACCTATCAGTTTAAGGGGCAATGATATACAGTTGAAATCTTCCTGTTAACTCCAGTAGGGTGCTGAAAACTGTATTTCATTTTGCTCAGAAACAGAGGCACCGCACTGAGTTACTGAGGTGTGGGAGCCAGATGGCCCATCAGCTGCTATTAGAATCATCTTCCAATTGTTTTAAGGTACAGCGCTTTACACATGGCTACCTGCCTACAAATGTATGCCTGGAAGAGCTGGTTGACATCAAGGTGGTACTCCACTTTCATCGTTTATTTTTACGTAAAACATCTGAACATGTTTTAGTTCCTGCACTCTTGGCCTGGAAAATAGAAGCTGCTGGGTTTCACATACAGGAGCCTAGGTGCATTCATGTATACATGCACAAGCTCCATGAAAATGCCAGCCTGGGATAGCTCAGCTGGTAGAGCATGAGACTACCATGCTCATGGATTCATTTCAGGGTCATGGGTTTGATTCCCATGATGGACAAACTGGACAGAGGAACAATGTACGTTCCTTCGGCTGACCTTGCCAGCTTGAGACCAGCAGGGTGTACAAGGTGGCTGAACCACTTTCAGATTTTGCCTCCTCCACCCCCACTTTAGGACTGAAGCTTTAGTGCACAGTTTTCATATAGAGAACATAAACAACATGATATGGTATTGGCTATGTAAAACTGGGGTGCGGAGCATTTGGCACTCCAGATGTGGCATGACTTCAACACACATTGGCTCCAGCCAGCATAACCAAAGGTCTCAAAGGATGATGGGAGTTGTAGTCTAACAACATCTGGAAGGCCAAAGGTTCTCCATCCATGATACAAACAGAAGCATGTAGTCTTAAAATGCCTAAATAAAGTGTTTAAGAAATCGGTAAAAAGTAAAAACTCATTTATTACAGCATAAGCTTTTGTGGACTACTGTCTGTTTTATCAGATGCTTCTGATAAAGTGAATTCTAGTCCACAAAAGCTTGTGTTGTAATAATAACGTTCTTAATCTTTAAGGTGTCACAGGAATCTTTGTTGTATTTTGTGCAACAGACTTAGATGGCTTCCCCTCTGGAAATGAATAAAGAGTGTGATTTTAATCACACAAGTGTATGAAATGAAAGCTAGGCTCTCGTAGTGACACTTATTAACCTGCTCATAAATTTGTAATATGCCTTTTTCATTGCAAGTGATAATCTCACTGTCTCAATTTATGGGTTTTGCACTGTTCCCATCATTATACCCTATAGGCATCAGGGTTTATATGCTTGGATAATTTGAAGAAAAGTGTGTGTTTGGTAGCCGAGTAGGGAGGGGACAGGCCAAGGAGAGTTTATCAATGTTTGCTTGGGGGCTGAATCCTCAATTGGATATATATTTTTTAATCCCAGAGATGCTATTCCTCTCGTTCCTCCACCACAAACAGACTTAGAGATGTAATGGTTGCATCACATTTTAAACAATCGTTTGTATATTTCAGCTCCAGGAACTGTGAACTTCATATATTCATGTGAGCAATTATACCATTTCAATTTAAGACATGTTTGTTGGGCATGTAGACAAATGACTAAAAATACTAATCGTCACCATCAAAAAATGCTATTGTTCCCATTCCCTGGGTGCCTATAGTTATACAGTGGTACCTCGGGTTACGTACACTTCAGGTTACAGATGCTTCAAGTTACAGACTCCGCTAACCCAGAAATAGAACCTCGGGTTAAGAACTTTGCTTCAGGATGGGAACAGAAATTGTGCTCCGGTGGCGCAGCAGCAGCAGGAGGCCCCATTAGCTAAAGTGGTGCTTCAGGTTAAGAATAGTTTCAGGTTAAGAACAGACCTCCGGAACGAATTAAGTTCTTAACCTGAGGTACCACTGTATAGTCAAAACAGCACCATCTATGAGCCAGTGAAAAGGCTCAGAAAAGTTTTTTTTTAAGGGGGAAATTTCTCTGGACTGGCAAACAGTTCTAACATAGCCCAGTGAAAACTGAGCATGTTCAATACAGAATGCTGACTGACTTGGGGGTGGGGGGAGAGGAATGATGGATAACCAGGGGGAGGGCAAGAAGAATGGAGTGGAGAGAACTCCACACTGCTTGCAACACTTTGATATAGATCCCACTTACTATATTAATAAATAAAAGCATGCACATGCTGAGTGCTATAACGACATTTAGAACATAGCATACTAACCACAAATGGTAGGATAATGACCAAGTCTGTGCTGGAGTCTGAATACTTCATTAACAGCTTACACATCTTGTCTGAGTGATTATAATTTCCACTGTCCCAAAAACAACGCAAGCACATGAACAAAATCACTACCAGCCATCTTCCTCTCTGTGGCCAACTGTAATGTGTGTGAAAGTTCAGACTGAAAGGGTGTTGGGCTTAGACTGGAAGAGCTGACCACAGATACACTAAAAGAGCTTCTACAGTAGAATCGTAGGGTGGAATTCATTTATTTAGGGTGGAATCAATTTCTTTCTGTGAGCCATTTACATGAACTTGTTATACCGTTGTCCTGTGTTTTCTCTCTGTCTTCTCCTTCCATCTTTTTTCAATCTGCAGGAAACACAACTTTTTTAAAAAAAAGACGAATGGAACAGTAATGTAATCTCCCTTGGGTGTGGAGAGTTCCTAGTTCTACTTTTCCATCTTTTAAAAGAGCCATGGTTTCCATGTGCTTTTGACTTCGAGATAATGGATCTTGTTTCCAGTCCCTTTCCTAGTAATCTCTAGCATGAAATTTTCATTGCTGTTGCACTATGAATGGACACATTCATTGTTCTTTCCGCCATGGCCCCAAGACTGTTTAGTCACCGGCAGATCCCATTATTGTGCATGTCAGTTTTGAAAGTTTTGCTCCAATGTGTGCATGACTTTACATTTGCTTGCCTTGGATCTTAATCCACGGAACATACTGGGAACTAAAGTTTTGTTGCCAGTCCACCTCCCCCTCAGCATATACATACCCCTGCAGTTCTTAGGGTTAACCGAAGAGGGGTTGGACTAGATGACCCTCACGGTCCCTTCCAACTCTACAATTCTATGATTCTATGCCCTTCATGTATTGCCTGAATTTTATTATTATTATTCATAAAATTTATATACTGCTCTTCATCACAAGATCTTAGGGTGGTTCACAGATTAAAATACAATATAAAAGCACAAGTAAATAATTAAAACCAAAACGACAAAACAATACCGCCCCTTCCCACAGACACATTTAAAAGACTGTAGAATGTTAATCAGCCAAAGGCCTGGTTGAAGAGAAATGTTTTTTTCGCCAGGTGCCCAAAAACATGTAATGAAGGTGCCAGACAAACCTCCCTGGGGAGGGCATTCCACAAACAGGGAGTTGCTGCAGAAAGACTGGTTCATGAATTTGGACAGAAAATTTAAAATTCACAGGTGTAGACATTCTCATTCAAATCTGCAAACTGAAAAATTGGATTCTCAGTGAGCTAATAGCCCCATATTGATGTGCCCTAAGTGCACTGCTTTGTATCAGAATGCATTTCTTCAAATAACATTGTAATTCTATCATTAAAATCACTCCAATGTACTTATGAGCCTGAAAATTCATTTCACAGTTGTGCCCAAGAAAGCAAATAAACTGTGTTGTTAAATGGCACCTCATCAAATCCAATGTCATTATTTACTAATTAACCCACTGGTGGAACTCAGACTTTCACTTGCGTAAAAATGTGCCAACTTCCTCCTCACCCCTTTTTATGATATTTTCCCAAGGAAAATGGTGGGGTAGGCCTTCCGGCAGAAATATTCTCCTCTGGGATTCATAAACCTGTTCACTTTACGCTAAAAATTTTTTGAACCATTTCATTAGATTAACATTCTCTCTCTCTCTCAAACACACACACACACACACACACACACACACAATGTGAAAACCTATTCAATATAAAGCTCGCAGTTTTAACACTTGGGATTTTTCAGAGAAAGTCCTGCATCATTTATTTGGAGTTTCAGAAACATTACATAATAATTAGGCAGGGAATCCCTGAAGAAAATTCAAAGTCAGCAAAATAGAACAAAGGGAACAAAGGTGGAGGAGTGAAAGCAAGCAGAATAATGGATCAGAGAAATTACAGCTATTTTGTGCTTTAAATGGGAGAATGCTTATGAAAAGAAGGCTCTGAAGATGTATTTTACACATATTAAGGAGCAACAAGAACGCTCGCATTCCCAGATATGTAGAAACAAAGCTATAAAGTTGCTAATTTGACCAGAATCTAAAGAGGAAATGAAGAGATTTGTCAGCAGGGACGGTGTTCCAATGGACAAATAGTTCCCATCGTCTCCTATCAAGGATAGGAAACCTGTGGCACTCCAGATGTTGTCAACATGAGCTCCATCAGCATGGCCAACAGTCAAGAGCTGATGGAAGTTGTATCATGGCAACACATGGGCACCTTTGGGCTCATGGTAGCCTCTTGGAATACCTGAATGTGTTGGCACTTTGCCTGTGACCCTTCTGACACATTCTGCAACTACATACAAGATTATCAATTCCTCTTCACAGACAACATCAAGGAGAGGAAGAGGAAGTCTCCTAACAACTCTCTGTCCCCTTAACAAATTACAACTCCCAGAATTCTTGGGGGGAGCCATGACTGCTTAGAGCTTTAAATGTATGGCGTGAATGTGGCCCAGGTCAGCACACACTGGAATTCACAGAAATCAAATTCCCCAAGCAAACCTCCTTCACCTGATTCAGTCTTTCCTCCAACTTCAGTGCCTCCCTGAGTGTTTCCACCCATGCAAGCCTTGTGCTGAGGAGGAACCAGTTAGTCTCTGTGGTGGGGAACAAGCTGGACAGATGGGTGACTCTACGGGAAGAAGGCACCTCTGCACAGACAGAAAGACGTGCCCATCTGTTGATGTGAGTGAAGATGCAGAGTTGCCCTATACACAATAAATATGAAAAGTGGGGTCATGGCAATGCCATATACAAGGTGTGACCGGAAAGTTCAGTGAATGGTCACAGAAATTGGACAGCGAGAAATATTTGAACATACAATTGGCATCGGAAACCTACAAAATGCTCACAATTGTGTACGGAGATGAAGCAGTAACTCAAAAAACAGTTTATGAGTGGTTTAAGCATCTCCATGAAGGGTGGCAAACCATTGAAGATGACCCTCAGTCTGGCAGACCGTCGACGAGCAGAACGGCGGCAAATGTCAACAGAGTTTGTGAGTTATTGATGAGGGATCGGCATTTGCCTGTCCAAATGATGGCAGAAGAATTGCATATTCCACATGAAATCATTACTGAGGTTACTGAGTTGTCCCACCCTCCATATTCTCCTGATCTGGCCCCACTGGCTTTCTTCTTCTTTCCAAAACAAAATCTGCACTGAAAAGGCACAGATTTCCCAACATTTCACACGTCTAAGTTGCTGTGACGAGGGAACTGAAAGCAGTACGAAAAGAGGACTTCTCCAGAAATTTCCAACAGTTCTACGAAAGTTGTTAACGGTGCATTGTATCAGTGGGGGCCAACTTTGACGGCCTGTAAGGCATGTATGTAGATATATTCCAGAAGACTTTTATGCTCTTTTGCACAGCCATTGCAAGCCAAAAATAAAGCTCTGTTTAAACATGCACATACTTATTCACAATATCAGCATTTCCATTATGAAAAAGTTTGTGCTACATAGGGTGTAAAGAATAGGAAAATAAATTAATACAATCCCCCATGTTGTTGTTGTTGTTGTTGTTGTTGTTGTTGTTGTTGTTGTTTTAAAGAAACACTCCAGTGACAAATTGAGGTCCCTTATTTTGAGCAATGAACATAAAGTTGTTTGGATGATATTCATCGTTCTGGCCACTGGAAGACGTCATGCAGCATCAGTATTGTCAACTTTGTGGAAAGAAGAAATATGAAATAAATCAAGGGCCCTTCATCATTGAAATCCGACAACAAAAGCCAAAGCAGGCCTCTTTGTGTACTTCTTCCCAGAGTCCCTGTTGGTTTGCTGAATGAATGTTGTAAAACAAACTTCATGGGCGAAGCATTTCATAGAGAGAAGATTAATTTCATGCCTTCCCTCGACCGCCTATTATTTGCTTTCAGAGCTGTCAGGAAGATAAGCGTTCCCAGCGAGTTCAGTCCTGATCTTTATTTAACATAAAATTTCAGAAACCTAAAAATAAAAATAAATAAATGCACTAAAGAGCCAAATGCAAACCAGCAGTGTTTGAAGCAGGCTACCAAATGGCATTAATTATAATATTGAAAACAGGGATTAAGAAACACGGAGCTGAACAGGGCAGGCATATGCTGGGCTATTGACCTATTCCATATGTGGCTGCTATTGTTCAGCTCCACTATATTTTAACCTGCTGGCTGCTTGCCGGCTATTTCTTCTTTCTTCCCATGCACAATTTCTGAGATGATGATCGTCTAAAATCTGGCATTTACACATGAATTGTGCAAAGTGGTGCCTATGCGACTGGGGGTGCTAAATTGTGTGTGCGTGTTTCAGCTAGCCATAAATAAAACCGACTCTGATTATTAGCTTGAGCGGTGCTGGAGTGATAATGGGAGTCTATTTATTACAACAAATATTAAGCCCCAGCCGGTGGGAGAGAGCTGACTTAACTCCTAAAGAGATGGCTTTGATTTGCTCAATGATAACTGAGGGTTTGGTGGAGGGATCAGAGCTCAGGGGGAAAAGCAGCTGCTTCGCATGCAGAAGGACCCTCCTCCCCCCAGGTCCAATCCCTGGCAACTCCAGTTAAAAAGAGGAAGCAGAAGATCAGGTAGCGGCTGCTTTTGAGGCAGGGAGAGCCACAACCAGTCAGAATAGGCAATACTCAGCTGGATGAGTAAATAGCCTGACCTGCTATAAAACAGCTTCTGCTGTTATCTTCTATACCCTGGTGGGCAGAAGATAGATAAAATGTTTAACTCATACCCTCTAACATTTGTCTGATGAAACTAGGGATGGTCTATTCAAGAATAATAGGGATGCGGGTGGCGCTGTGGGTTAAACCACAGAGCCTAGGACTTGCTGATCAGAAGGTCGGCAGTTCAAATCCCCACAACGGGATGAGCTCCCGTTGCTCGGTCCCTGCTCCTGCCAACCTAGCAGTTCGAAAGCACGTCAAAGTGCAAGTGGATAAATAGGTACCACTCCAGCAGGAAGGTAAACAGCATTTCCGTGCGCTGCTCTGGTCACCAGAAGTAGCTTAGTCATGCTGGCCACATGACCCAGAAGCTGTATGCCGGCTCCCTCGGCCAGTAAAGCGAGATGAGCGCTGAAACACCAGAGTCAACCACAACTGGACTTAATGGTCAGGGGTCCCTTTACCTTTATTCAATAATAATAATAGTTGTTGTTGTTGTTGCTGCTGTTGTTGTTATTGTTATACCCCACCCATCGGACTGGGTTGCCCCAACAAATATAAAAACATAATAAAACATTAAACATTTTAAAACGTCACTATACAGGGCTGCCTTCAGATATCTTCTAAAGGTTGTATAGTTGCTTATCTCCTTGGCTCAGGGGTTGTACAACTCTAGACCTCCCAGCATTTCTCCCATGAAAACAGGAATGTCCTAAGGATCATGTCCTTCCAGGATCAAATCAGAAACCGGGCTTCTGCAAATCTGGAACTGTCCCTGGAAAATAGGGACACTTGGAGGGTCTGTTATCTTAACAAAGGGACTGGTTTGACCAGTGCAGCGGATCCCTTCTACCACAACTGCACAGATACAGAATCACAGGCTTGGTTGGGATCTACAGGCATCATCTAAAATTCTAAATCAATCCCGCAATCCTATAAAAATACATTATCTTAGCTACCTTGTAAGGATTTCTTTTCCTCTTATTGCAGTTAGGATGCTAAGGCTAACAAAGCATTAGCTTGCCTCAAGATGCTAATCTAGTGAGCTTGTAAAATACAAACCAAGGACTTCACAGCTCACACAATTAGCCACCACCATTTTAATCCGTAAGCTGTGTTGAGTCTCTGTCAGGGAAAGAGGCAAGGTATGAATAAATATATAACAACAACAACAAGTCAATTGCAACCCCCACTTATGGTGGCAGAGCAGGCAGTCGCCAAACCAACTAGACTTCTTTCCCTGTGTGACGGATATCTTCCTGCATTATCAAAACATATCGTTTGGCCCAGTGGAGGACTATAGTAAGTTGCACGCACCCCGTGACAGTACCCATGTTAAATCTTCAATGAACTGCTCCGAGTCTCACAGTCATGGCAAAATAAGCCACCTTAAACATCTCTGGCTTACCCATCTTTATATGACTGCAAATGGGGCACTAAGGTGGTGGTAAAACCCTGGGCACCGCTGAAGGTAAATGCAGAGCATGGCTGTGATTATCAAAGACCTGCCAGAAAATGAATAGGAGCATTGTGTGTCAGCTGCTGCCGCCATAAACCAAGTCTACAATCAGTAATAGCCCAACGAGGCACTTTTGTAGATAGCAGTGCTTTAATTGCTAGCTCAGTTGGTGGCTTCAATGCAAATGCCCGTTTCTTTTGTGCTCCTCCTTTAAGAAGGACCCCCCCCCCCATTCTGTTCATAATAAGAGGAGGGAGGAAAAAGAGAGAGAGAATGCTTAATAAGGAAGCCAATTGAGAGGTGTGGGTGTGGGTGGGTGTAAATGCAGATTAGCCTGGAGGCCAAAATGCTCATGAGTGAATCCGGGCTCAGTAAAATGAATGGGGCAGCTCTCCTCCTGTCCCATAATGTGAGAGCATTGAGCATATGATGTTGTCTTCTACACAAGTAGATCATTGGCCTACCTGGCCCAGGGCTCTAAACTCTGTGTACACACCATACATTTAAAGCACACACACTCAAAGGATCCTAGGAGGTTTACCTCTCACAGAGTTGCATTTCCCAGTACTCTTAACAAACTACAGTTCCCAGGATTCTTTGGGGCTGTAGTTCAGTGCTAGAACATCTGCCCTGGATGCAGATGGTCACAGGTTCAACTCCTGGCATCTCCATGTAGGGCTGAAAGTGTCCCCTGTATAAAAGCCCAGCAAGCTTCTGCCAGTCTCCCTGAGCAAGGTGGACCAACGATCTGATTTGTTATAGGGCAGCTTCCTGGTGTGCCTGGCGTGCGCTGGTCCATGGGCTCACGAAGAGTCGGACACGACTAAACGACTAAACAACAACAGCTTCCTATGTTCCCAGATGTGCTTTATATGTATGGTGTGTACACAGCCTTTGATTTGACAGCATCTCTGTCTCTGTGTCTCTCTCTGTGTTTCTTTCTGACTCTGTAAACACCTTACATTTAAAATACATTTTGAGCACATTGCCCCCCACTCAAAGAAAACCTGGGAACTATAGTTTAAGGGTACTGGGAGCTGTAGCTCTGTGAGGGGAAGCTACTGTTCCCAGGATTCTTTGGGTGGATGCTTTATATATATGGTATGTGTGCAACCTCTTTTTCTGTCCCTCCCCAATACGGGATCTTTCCTGGCATTGTTGCCTGAGTCTGTAAACATGCACTCTACCATCTATGGCCCCTCCACTAAACTATGGAGTTCTGTGGTAGCAATGTGGTTAAGAGCATAAGCTCTTAGTCCTGAGTTCAATTCTCAGCTTCACCCTACACTTGTGAGATAGGCCCTTCCTTTTCAGCCACAGACAGTTCTCCTTTCACACACCCCCAAAACAACACCACCAACAACAACATTGAGATAATAATGCTGGCCAGTCTGTTACAGAGCCAATTGAGGGGATGTGTGTGAAGCACTCTGAGCACTCAGGGGAAAGCGCTAAATAAATATCTAAAACAGCTTACAGATCCCTTGAAATCCTGCCTGCTTTTCCATTCAACACTTGCCTGTGTGATGTGCTAAAATGTGAACAGTAACAGATGAGCAAACTTGGAGGTTGTGGCAACCAGCAATGCACAACACTGGCACAAGGTAAGTCAATGCCAAGCTGAAGCCGTTTTCTGTTCCAAAACTGTGAAATGTGGACAAAGTCCAAAGTCAGCAATTGGGTGGTTATGCAATTATCAGGCTGATGCTGCTAAATACACTAATGGGGATGGGAGGTATATGAAGAAGAAATTAGCTTTTGTAGACACCATGCGAATTTGAACAATAGGTGTGCTTGGGTATTATGTTAGTTAGGTGAGACAAAACCAATGACTATAACTTTCCTTGGCAGGGTCACTGTGCTGCCAGGTATGCCTCAGATATCACAGGAAACAAAGGTATGTTGGATCCAGTAGCAGTTTGCAGAGCAGTTCTGACAGATAGTGGAAACACCAGCCAAAAAGGCCTACAACGGAGCGATGCAATTGGCACTATTTATGTCTAACTGCCTTTCATTTTCCTTACATAATTTGTTCAGATTCCCTGTTACAGAACAGTGGATAGAAGGTGAAATGTGAATCCAGAACATTCAGGAAGCAGGGAGCAGGTCTTAAGTAAAAGGAACAGGTGTGGTCTGCTGGATAAACATGGATCAATTCCAGCTGTGAGAACTATCGTTTTAGCAATGAGGGCATCATTACAGTGAAGCGTTACACCTTGGTGAGGTTCTGTGATTGTTTCCCCACCCCGGTGGGTTTGATTTTGCCGGCCATTTTCCTGCTTATACACATCAACAAGCTTTTTTTCTCTCTGCAAGCCCCCCTGCTTGCCTGCTCATATCTGTCTCCATAAGACTTTCCCAGTGTGTTCACCATCATTATGAAAGAGAGGCATAATTATGTTTCGGCCTAAGTACAAAGAAAGGCAAACAGCCTTTCCTCCCTCCCTTTGTGATGCAAAGCTGTACCGCTTTGAATAGGCCTTCATGAGCTTGCACAAAACACTGCACATAAATGATGGTAGTGTCACTCATATTCGTTCTATGGTGCACCACTTCAAAAGGATGCAAGATAATGTGGCAGACTAACATTTGCAATGCTTCATTTGTGATGCATTTAGCACTCAGTGCAAATTAAAGGTCTTGAGAGATGTTTTAAAAGCAGTTTTGAAATTAATGACGCAAAAATAACAGTCATAAACCTTGGATTTTGCATTACATTACAATCACACACCCGTTAACAAATTCACAGCCCTCCTCCTCTGAGTGTGATGGCACATTTAGGTTGGGATTCACTGGGCCATGGTGCTTGTGGTACCAGCTAGCGCTAGAGAACTATGGCAAGAATAGAAATGTCCTATTGCAAAAACACAGTATTGTATGGGCTGAAAAACTGCCTTACTGCAGCATCCTAACATGAGAATCCCACTGCTAGGACAAGACTGTTGCTCATCTCCAGCAAACAGCAGTGCAGTTCAGGACACTGAAGATATCAAGCCTAGAAATATTTATTTATTTATTATTTTATTTATTAAATTTGTATACCTTCTTTCATCCGAAGATCTCGGGGTGGTTCACAGCATAAGAATATCTCTCCCTAGAGTATGCATTTTTCCAGTCCATAAACGGTAGCCTGAAAACTATAATATTGATTTAAGATCAGATGGCACAGTCTGGGCACATCCACCTTTACCTTTTGCCCCAGACTTTCTAGGCACTTTCCTGGTCCATGTCTGAGTGCTCCCCCCACCCCCAGTGACACTTTCCCTAGGAAAACCCAACCTTACTTGGAACAAGCAGCAATTTGGGTTTTCCGTGGAATTGTTTTCAGTGGTAAAGAACAGGTTTCCATGGGGAAAGCGCCAGACGACACCCCCCCCCCAAAAAAGTGCTTAGACACAGAGGCTTGTGCTTAGAAACAGCACAAAAGGAAGTCTGAATGAGCCCTTAGTGGCAACTGGTAAAATGGATGGAAGGTGGTAAGAGGGATCACATAGTGGCAGTGCAGTCTGTTTGGACCCTTCCTTGCCAGGTCCCTATGGAAGCAAAACAGCACCACGGATAGCTCCACGGGAGCAACTTGCTCCAACAAAGCCTGGAGGTAAACTGAGGCCTTGTGAGCATTTTCCTTTAGTCCAGCTTTCCCAAGCACTGCCCACTTGTCCTGAGCCCCGTATGTCTTAAATAGCCAACTCCCAGCCTGAAGACAAATGCATTGTCAGAAGCAGCTCTTTTTTATTTATTTTTTTTTCCGTAAATTTTTATTAAGTATTTCAAAATAGAAAAAGAAAAAGAAAACAGAAAACGGTTCACTACAAAGTTAAGACAAAAAAGAAAACAGAAAAGAAATACACAAATAACAATACATCAAATAAATATCTTTACGTCACTTCTTTCGCATAGTTGTTTCTTTCTAGACTTCCTTCAGCTAAATCGCAAGTCATTCGTAGCCAAAATTAATGTCCGCGTTTCTTCGTTTATATTGTCGTTATGTCTACTCTTACTCTCTGTTTTCTTTGCACAATAACCTCTAGTCTGTTACAGTACATCTTTAAATCCCTTGAGCGTTATTTTTCCATCACAAACATATTCCAAGTAATCTACATATTTCCCCCAGTCGCTGTTAAATACCTGGTCTTTTAAATATCTAATTCTCCCCGTTAACTTATCAAGCTCAGCATATTCCGATAATTTACCTCTCCACTCCTCCACCGTCGGGATTTCTTGTTGTTTCCACCTTTGTGCTATTACAACCCTTGCTGCCGTAACCGCATAGTATACCAGTCTACGATCTTCCTTTTTTATATCTTGTCTTAATATCCCTAATAGGAAAATCTCGGGTTTCTTTATGAACGTGTATTTTAATATCTTTTTTAATTCGATGTAAACCTTCTCCCAGAACTGTTTTACCCTTCCGCACTCCCACCACATGTGGTAGAAGGAGCCCTCCACCTTTTTACACCTCCAACACTTATTGTCCACCTTGTACATTCTAGCAAGTTTCGTAGGTGTCAAGTGCCACCTATAAAACATCTTCATTACATTTTCTCTTATCACAGTACACGCCGTAAAGTTTATCCCGTCTTTCCATAATTTTTCCCAATCCTCAAATTGTATACTGTGACCTATATCTTTAGCCCAGCGAATCATTACAGATTTAACTTCTTCGTCAGCCAGGTTCCAATCAAGCAACATTCTATATAACTTAGATATATTTTTCTCTTTGTTGTTAATTATCTCCGTCTGGTATTTAGAGTCTTTGTCTGCATAACCTCTTTCTTTGAAGTCCTTGCTAAACATCTGATTCACTTGTTGGTGGTGAAGCCAATCGTAAACATGTTCTTTTATCTGCTCATAGGGTTTAGTTCTCCATTTCCCTTCCACTTTAGTTACTAATTGATTATATGATGCCCAGTTCTTTCTCATGTTAGTAGTTTTTATACTTATAATTTCAAGAGGTGACAGCCAGTGTGGTGTTTTCGGCTCAAGCAAGTTCTTATACCTTTCCCATACCTCGATTATCGGCCCTCTAAAGATATGGTTGCCAAACCCCTTATGTGCCTTCATTTTGTTCTTCCATAAGTAGGCATGCCAGCCAAAGCAGTTGTCGAAGCCCTCCAGATCTAGTAGCTCCGTATTTTCTAGCTTGACCCAGTCCTTTAACCAGCTTAGGCATACAGCCTCATAATATAGTTTTAGATCTGGCAGGGCGAAGCCCCCCCTTTCCTTTGCATCTGTTAAGAGTTTGAATTGTATTCTGGGTCTTCTACCCTGCCATATAAACCTCGAAATTACCCTCTGCCATTCCTTAAAAATCCTATTCCCTTTTATTATAGGAATAGTCTGAAACAAAAACATTAATCTTGCTAGCACATTCATCTTGATTATGTTGATCCTTCCCCACATTGACAGTTTTAATCGTCCCCATTTTTCCAGATCCTTCTTTATTCCCCTCCACATCGGCTCATAGTTGTTTTTAAAGAGATCTATATTTCTAGGTGTTAGCCAGATGCCGAGGTATTTAACTTTTTTGACCATCTCTATCTGTGATTGCTGTTGGATTGTTTCTATTATCTTCGGATCTATATTTTTACATATCATTTTTGTTTTTGTCTTATTTAGTTTAAACCCGGCCACTTCTCCAAATAATTCTGCTTCCTTCACTATCTCTCCCACAGAGGTTTCCGGATCTTCTGTCATTACTACCAAATCGTCGGCGAAGGCCTTGGTCTTATACACATTCCGTCCTAACTTTACTCCTCTTATATTCTCATTTTGTCTTATGGCATTTAAAAGGACTTCTAACACTGTTATAAATAGTAACGGGGAGAGCGGGCATCCTTGTCTTGTTCCCTTCCTTATCTTTATTTCCTCCGTTACCATATTGTTTACGATCAATTTGGCCCTCTGTTCTGTATATATTGCCCTTACCCCATTAAGGAAGTCTTTGCCTACATTCATGTGTTCCAGGTTTCTCAACATAAAATTCCATAGCACATTATCGAATGCCTTTTCGGCGTCAATAAACATCATTATAACTTGTTTATCAATCCTAACAGACAGGAATTCTAACATATCAATGATATTTCTTGTGTTGTCTCTCATCTGCCGGCCAGGTAAGAAGCCTGCCTGATCTGTGTGTATGATATCTGCTAACACATTCTTTAACCTTCTTGCCAGAATTCCTGCAAATATCTTATAATCTACATTCAACAGCGAGATTGGTCTATAATTTTTGACTTGGGTCAGGTCTGCGTCCTGTTTGGGGATGAACGTGATGTATGCCTCCTTCCAAGTTTCTGGGATTTCTCCTTTCTTTAAGATATTGTTCATGATGTTTTTCAAGGGTCTTACTAGGATAGGTTTCAGTTCTTTATAATAGCTGGCAGTAAATCCATCGGGGCCTGGTGCTTTGCCCCTCTTGAGATCTCTAATTACCTCCTCAATCTCCTCGTTTTCAATTGCTATATTTAATCTTTGTCTCCCTTCCTCCGGGATTTTTTGTCCCCCTTTATCTTTCATGTATCTTTCTATTTTCCTTAAACCGACTTTTTCCTGGTCCTTATACAAGTTTCTATAATAATTAAGAAACTCACTTCTAATTCCTTTGGGGTCAGTTCTCTCCTCCCCCTCTATTATTATTTTATTAATCGTCCCCTGTTCTTTCCTTTTTTTCGTTTGCCAGGCAAGCCATTTGCCTGGCTTATTCGCAAATTCAAAATTTCTTTGCCTAAGTCTTTTAATATTCCACTCTACTTCCTTGTTTATCATTGTAGCAAACTGGGTTTGTAGGATTTTTATTTTTTCTTTTGTTTTAAGACAATTGGGGTTTTGGGCTAGCTCTGATTCGTTTGTCATTATCTGTCCTAGAATTTCCTCTTTATTTTTCTCTCTATTCCTATTTTTGATTGCGTTTTGTTGAATGAAGTACCCTCTTATTACCGCTTTACTAGCATCCCATACTATATTGTCTTTTGTCCCTTTATCACAATTCTCCTTAAAGTACTCTGACAATTCTTTTTTTGCCTTTTCCACCACCTTCTGGTCATCTAGCAAGTAATCTTTTAGTCTCCATCTAAATGTTCTTTTCTCTAAGCTTTCTAGTTCCATCTCTACTGGGTTATGATCTGATATTACTTTCGGTCTTATCTCTATAGATTTGACTCTTGGACATAATTCCTTTGAGATCCAGATCTGATCCAGTCGTGAGAGTGAGTGGTTAGGTTCCGAATGAAAGGTAAATTGTTTCTCAAGAGGGTGTCTGAGACGCCATATATCCACTAAATTGTAATTCTCCACCATAGAGAAGAAGGATTTTGGTAGTTTCCCTTCTTTGCTTTCTCCATCTCTACGTCTATCCATCTCCAGTGAAATAACCGCATTCATATCCCCCATTATAATTATTTTTTGATCTGCATACTCCATTAGTTTTTCTTCTAATCTTTCGAAAAATTCCGTTTTGCTACCATTCGGGGCGTAGATCCCGACTACCATCATCCTTTCTCCTTGCCAATTGATGTTAACCCCTATCATCCTCCCCTCCTCGTCTTTAAACATTGTTTTGGCTTCTATTTTGCTATTGATATACAATACCACCCCTCTTTTCTTTACCTTATCCAGTGTTTCAAATTCGTTCCCTAGCCGTTTATTAATCAGAACCTTTCTATGCTTTCTGGCCACGTGTGTCTCCTGGAGACAAATAATATCTAGATTTTTCTTTTTCAAACATTGTTCAATTTTATTTCTCTTTTTTTTGTCATTCATCCCATTGATGTTCCAATTCCAAATTTTTAATCCCATAGTGCTTAGTTTCTTCTTTTTTAGTCTTTATAATCCTCCTGTTTCTTGTGTATTCCCTAAGTCTCCCTCTTCTTCTTCTACCTCTTCCCCTGATCCACTCCCCTCCTCCTCCTGATCCCCTGTCATTCTTGATTCTCCTGATTGGGTCCTCTCTGCTCTTCCTGTTTCATTTGTGTCTAGTTTAAGTTCCTTATATTTCCTGAGGAATTTCCCGGTCTCTTCTTGATTTACCAACTTATGTCTTTTCCCTCTATATATAAATGATATCCCTTCCGGGAATTCCCACCTAAACTCAATCTTGTTCTTCTTCAATGTTTGCGCCAAGGGTTTATAAGAGTCTCTCCGTTTAAGTAGTCTAATTGGGACATCTTTAAAGATAATTATATAATTCCCATCTATGTTTAGTCTCTTTTCTCTGTTCCTCTGGAGGATCAAATCTCTCATTTCTTTGTTTTTGAACGTAATCAAACAATCACCTGTGAGCTTCTTTGCTCTAGTTGCATTGACACGCATTCTAAATGCATTTAATATGCTGTTGGCCATTTCCTCTATAGGTATACCCATCCAATCCGCTAACTCCTTCGTCAATCTTTCTTTTACATTTTCATTCTGTGTCTCCGGAATGGCCCTCAGCCTCAAATTCACCTCCCTCTGCCTTAATTCGTTCATCGCTATGGTATCCTTCATCTCTTCCTGTGTCTTACTTAGCTCCATCACTTCTAGTTTAATTTTTTCCTTATCTCTCTTTATGTCTCTCAACTCTACTTTAGTCTTTTTTAGTCCTTCCTCTGCGAGCTGCGTCCTCCTAGATATTTCTTTTATTTGGCCCTTTAATTCGTTCACTGTTTCCTCCATTTTTTTATCCAATTTCCCAATTCTGTTGTCCACTTGTTCTAATTTATGCTCTACATTAGCTTGGCTTTGTTTTATTTCCGCAAACATCTTCAGAATCTCTGACTTAAAGTCTCCCTCCTGTTTGGAGCCTCTCCTCTCTCCTGGAGTTCCCCCGTTCGTTCCTTTCTTCCCCGTGAGTGACATCATGTACCCTTGTGTTCGTCTTCCTTTTTACTATTCCTTTCTACCCCCAAATTAGTTTTTCTAGTACCTTCTAGTACTGGTACCTTCCTCTGTTTCTTTGCAATCCCGTCCTCCTTTCCAAAATTCACATTACATTTACATTACATTTACATTTACATTCACATTAGCATTTACCTTTGTTGTCCCTGGTTACTTCTCAGGAACAATAACCAAAAGTCTTTATAATAGTTAGGGTCTCTTTTAGTCAATGACCCTTATGGCCAATAATCCCTAGTTATCAATGATTCCTGAGTCCAAATGCCCATATCCAATCGTCCACAGGCAGTGTTATTGGTTTGTAATGTGCTTATGTCAATCTACGTCGTAACCCCAAATTCGCTTTATCCACACGTTACTTCCCATAAACGAATATTACTTCCCTTCCCCCCATCTATAGGTCCAGTTATTATTGATCCTATAGTCCAGTTGCTTTTAGTCCTGTGATCCTGTAGTTGGGCAGGGTTGGGTATTTGATAAGGGAGGAGGGATGTTAAACGGGGGGGTATAGAAACAGATACAGATACAAATACAAGTGGGGGGAGGGGGGAGGAGGGGAGGAGGGGAGGAGGGGGGAGCAAGGGAGGGGGTAGTCGACTCACTCCTGCTCCATCTTGTTTCAGAAAGTCGCCGGGACCGCTCGCATTCCCGCTGGGTCTTTACGCTGTCTTTAACCTGTCTTTACCCTGTCCTTGGAGCTCTGGGGGGGCTTCGCGTTTCTCGTTTTCGAATCCCCTTTGCTAAGTAGAGAAGTGCCGGCAAAACCCTGTTGTTACGCTGTCAGAAAATGTCGTCCTCTCCCCTCTTCACTTCTTCAGACTCCGCGCTTCAACGCCAAATGGCGGCGAGGGTTTCCCTTCTCTTCCGGGTCTCTCACTTTCGTGTGTGATGCTAAGAAAAACCGAGGAGGGAGGGAAATATCTCCCCCTCCCCTTTGTAGTCTTTTATGCGCCAGGAATGTTGTTCTCACTTTTCCTTGGGCTCTTTACAAGTCTCTCCACCTCCACCTCCCCCCAAAGCTGCTGTATTTCCTTCCTGGGGGGGTGCACTTGAAAGAGGACCGCGTTACCGCCCGGGCAGGTCGCTAACTTTCTTTTGTACTGGATTTTCGCCGCGTCTAGGTTGACTTCGACTATAGTCTGAACTCTGTTTACCTCTCTAGGTTACTTTGAGACTTCCTTGTTGCTACTCTTCGCCACCAAATTACTAAGTATCAAAGTTCTTTTTTTTGAAAGCGGGCCGCTCTTCCTGCAAGCGCAGGGCTTCGCTATCTGAAGGTAAGAAAATGGTTCCCCTCGACCCTCGGGCTTTCCCCGCTACACTCTTCGCCTCTTACGAGGTTACCTGGCAGCCGGTTTGTCCTGTTCTTGGTCGTGTCGGGTACTTGACTCCTTGAACACCCTTCAAAGGAGTTTTGGGGGGTCTCCGCGCCCTGGAGTTGCCCCTATCCTTCAGAATAGCCCGGGTTTTTACCGCACGGTAAAACCCTGCTTGCGCTGGGATCGCGGCTCACCGGAAGTCTCCCCCAGAAGCAGCTCTTTTTTAAGCCCTCCAAGTGGTGAATACAACCATACTAGCCGTGGGAGTTTTATCCTTTGTGTGATCCCAGCTATGCAGTTTGCCCACATGCACACCTACAAGCCAAATACTAATTCAGTCATCCTCTGTTTATGTCCCATATGGGCTAACTCCCCTTTTTCTAAAAAGAAAAATAAATATATTTTAGAATCTATCTCACATGTAGATTTTCATAATGTCCTTGCTTCATCATATCAGACTTTTTTTCTTTTTGCAAACATTTTAAAAACAGTTGCAAAACTGTGTGTGATGGAGTAGGCACTAGCCAATGGGTGCCCTACAAAGCCAGTTTTTCTCTTAATTGAAACTGTACCATGCTACAGAACGAATTTTTCAGAGTTCATTCTGCAAGAGAGAAATGACCTGTTTGTCCTGAACACAGGGTGCTTTCAAACTGCTCACACTTTTCTTAAAATGTTATGTCTGTTTCCATCCTCTGACTTCTTTCTCATTCATCAGCTAAATCATTCAAAAGCAGCTTCTGTTTCCTTCTCCTGTCACAAGGCAGAAAACACTGGGTGCAGGTAGGTAAGACTTGTATTTTCAGCTGACCTTGATTTCTCATTAGTCAGTGTTCACCGTTAGTGGCCAATCTGCTAACCAGAAAAGTTTAAGCCTGAGAACACTTCCATGCTTTTTAATGTTTGCTTTTTAATGACTGGCATGTAGATTACTAGAAATAATTACACCTTGCCTTTTAAGTACAATGGAAGAACAGCCTCTATTTTTACAAGAATGCTAAATTAGCTGAAAAAGCGAGTGTGAGAGGATCGTACTTGTCGAAGCTTTAGCACAAATGAGAGTGTGAAATGTGACCCTTGCCAAATAGTCCTGAAACTGTTCTCGTACTTCCTCTTCTCTCGCACACACGTGTAGGCTTCAATAAAGCAGGAGCCATTTAAAGCACACTCTTTCCAACCAAACCCTTACTGAGTGTAAACAAAAGATTAAACAGAAAAGGTCCAGATGTGCTCAGTATCAATTGCTGGATTACTTCTTTCTGAAATGGAAACTGTATCTCTTTAAAATAAGCCACATCACTAAGAAAAAATAAACCGAGATCTTAGCAGTTTTTAAAAGAGGAATGACAAAAATGAAGAAAGTAGGCACCAATTGGTGTAGGGCACCATTCCATAGCAAGGCTGGACTGGCATCAATCTTAGGTGGTCTATTTTATCAGGATAATCGCCAAATAAATGATCTCTCACTGCATCTCGCCATTATAACCCAAGGATGCAATACTTGGTATAGCTGCATGGAAACTTTAAATGGCATGGTGTACAGGGGGAAATGTATGAAACAAGAAGAAGAAGCAGAACCTATGATTTGGTGTTTGATGCATATAAAATCCTGAGATTCATAAAATATTGAAGGATTATAGATAAGGCTGTGAAAGTCTATTAGTCATGAGGGTTATGTATTTCCTCCAGAATCTAAGGCAATATGCCTCTAGATCAGGGGTCAGCAAACTTTTTTAGCAGGGGGCTGGTCCACTGTCCCTCAGACCTTGTGGGAGGCCAGACTATATTTTTTGGGAGGAAATGAATGAATGTCCCACAAATAACCCAGAGATGCATTTTAAATAAAAGCACACATTCTACTCATGTAAAAGCACGCTGATTCCCAGACTGTCCGTGGGCCAGATTTAGAAGGTGATTGGGCTGGATCCGGCCCCCGGGCCTTAGTTTGCCTACCCATGCTCTAGATACTAGTTGCTGGGAAACACAAGCAGAAATGATATTGCACTCATGTTGTGAGCTTTTTGGAGTCTCCTGGTTGGCCTCTGTGAGAAAAGGCTTCTAAACTAATACACACACACCCCTCAGGCTGCTCTTTTATGGTGGATGTCATCTGCAATTATTTACACAATAATAGTGCATTAATCGTGGATTTACTCTGGCTTAATTTATTCTGTGATGCTTCCTCTATGATGCCACGTTATTGTTGTATGGATATAGCACAACAAAGGCAGGACAAAAATAAATGAGATCTTTGCCGCATAAAAAGTTGCGGAATTTCAGCAGGAAGCTCTGGGGTGTACACTGATTGGAAATACAGTGTGACCACCCCAAAACTCTTGCAGTATTGAAAGCAGGCTTGTGTGTGACTGCCCTGATAGCATCATGGGTACAAATAAGTATCAACGCACCATAGAAAGGATGCCTGGAGGAGTCCTAGATAGGCCAGCAGGGCTTTTCTCGTGTTATGATGGGAGCCCAAAGCTGCCAGATGCACAGCACAATAATGCAATCTCTTGTCATGCTGTGACAGGGAGCCCCGTTTGGCACTACCTCAAAGCAGGAGTAGGTTATCTTCAATCTCATGCAGGCTGCACCGCACCCACACCCCTAGAATCCCTGTCAGTCCACTGGCCTTGATTACCTTTGCTTAGCACTGGAGAACCGAATGTGTGCAAACTATGGGGTCCAACTTTTGCAGTACATCAACAAATATAACGACAGTTTCCTCTATCCCATTGAGCGGGAGCATTGTCTGGCTCCACGACATCTGTGTGTTCTTATTGCGCAAGGAAGTGTCTAATCCAATCCAGAAAGTGGTTTCTTTTTTAAAACGTGGGTCTTCTAAACTTCCCCACCCTGCCTGTGTTTTCTCGGTTGCAATGTTCCGTCTCCTGCCAGATGCTAACAATTAACTGTGTAAGCCGGGGGTCCATCCAGGGAGGTGGGTGAGGTGGAAGGGGGAGCGAGTGGAATTTGGTACGTGTGATATAGAAACAACCTATGAACCACAAGCTGTGGCTGGATCTATTGTGGGTCTTTCCAATGAGGATTTAAATGGGTAGAGATTATGAAGCCACAATGCTTGCAAGCACACTTCATATTGCATCCAGCAGCAGTGTGTGCACCATTTGTGCCACTTGGGGCTGGCTAAACAGCACAGCTTCAGGCTCTCCTTAGGAAAAGTGCTAATCCACCTGGATCACGCAGAAGTAAAACCTATGTGGTAAGATGCTATCTTTATTTATTTTCTTGAAGCATTTATTTCCTGCTTTTCAGATGGAAGCGCTTAACAGATCAATAAAACATAGCCCCTGCCCTCAAGCTTATAATAAAAAACAACACATAGCACAAAAGGAAAAAGCAATGTGGAGGGGAGAGAAAAGATGTGTTATCGTCATTCCAGCCATGGAAGCTCACTGAGGCTCAGGTTGATAGTATTGCCCACCCCCAGCACAGATGACCCTGCTGTTATTGCTCCCTCTTGGAGAGGAGGGACCCAGGCAGATGTGAGAGCGGCAGCAAACGGAGATGGCAATTTTTTACTGCCTGGTTCTTCTCTTCCTATGACCAGTCCCAGCTGTTAAATTTATCACTCAGAGAAAACATTGCTAAGACTTGGCTCCTCTTGTCTCTCCCACAAGGGAAGCCATGACTGTTTAAAGTGGTGTGATATTGCTTTAAATGTACAGTGCAGATGGGGCCTTTATGTCTTTTGAACCTCATTCTGGTTGGTAGATCTTAGAGTTATAGTAAAAATAAAGTTGATCCGACAAGCCTGAAGTCTGTCCATTCATTTTGTAATCCAGCAAGTTCTGATGTATGAAAGAAATCTAAATGCATAATGAAAATGCATCAAGAGTGAATTTTTGCATGAGCCGGGCTTATCATGTGCTAAAAAGTTCCCAGCCTCCACTGGCAAATGTCCTTCCTCTGGATGGGAGGCAGGAAACCACATCAGCCTCTCGCAGTGAATTGTGCTCAATGTTGTGGGCAAGCCCTGGGAAATCTGCCACTTTGCTTGTGGTTTGCACTCAAGATAAGTTTATTACATAGTCACCACAGGGACCTCTTCTGCAGGTCATGAGATGGTTATGATAAGATAAAAAGTGTAGGTGATAATGTGCCTGTCGAGGGTCACATCAGCAAAGAGCAGCCATTCCCACCATGTGGAGGTCTCAGCGCTTACAGCTTTTTCGGGAAAACTGAACACATGGGTCACCTCTAGAAGTCCCCTTTCCCCATTTTGGCTGCAGAAGTTCCTCAGGGGAATTAGATATCAGGTCTGTTTCACAAGACTCTGAAACTCCTTTAGGACACAAGAGGCCAGGCACTCAGCTGTAGTGTGTTCTTTGGCTGACATTTAGTCATATTACAGGAAGAGAGAGAGAGAGAGAGAGAGAGAGAGAGAGAGAGGCAGGCCTTTAGGTTGAGTTGGGTTCCTTGGTCTTCCCACAGCCTTTCTGCTGAACTTGCAACTGTACTACCTCCTTTGCAAACATGACAGCACCTTGTTGGCTTCCTTTGGATCTCAGCAAGTCACAGCATTCTGCACTATAAATACACTGCAAATTCATGGAGGATTCAACCAGTGGCAGAACTTCATGCTCCAGCACCAGGGGGTGGAGAGCAGGCGGGAGTGGGGCTGGCGCACGTCCTGGGGGCGGGGCGCTCCGCCTGCGGGGTTGTGGTGCCCATTGCAGGGGGGGGGGCAGCCACGATGACACCCTGCTGGGATCATGCTGCCAGGCACGGTATGCTCCCCCCCCACTCCTCTTCCTCTACCAGTGGATTCAACCATCAATGGCCACTAGATATGATGCCTATATTCTACCTCCACTGTGAGAGAGTGTTGTTGTGCTCAGGTTCTGTTTACTGGCTTCCCATAAGCCACCAAGAGAGCAGGATGCTTGACAGTGATGGGCTTTGGGCCTAATCCAGCAGGATTCTTCTTGTGCTCTTACGGGCTGATGCTGCCTTCAACAGGAGATATGGTCAAACCTCAGTTGTTGAATGTATTTCAACATTTTGGCTCCCAAATGCTGAAAACCCGGAAGTAAATGCTCCGGTTTTTGAACGCTTTTTCGGAAATCAAACGTCCGATGCAGCTTCCGCTTGAGTGCAAGAAGCTCTTGCAACCAATCGGAAGCCGCACCTCAGTTGTTGAATGTTTCGGAAGTAGAATGGTCTTCCGGAATGCATTACATCCAACAACTGAGGTTTGACTGTATTGAAGTTCTGGGAGACACTCCAGGCCCAGCCTGTATTTTTTTAGAAGCAGTTTCTTATAACACCGAAATATAAACACAGATTTGCAACTGGGATCTTAAAAAATAATGCTTTGAAACAAAGGAGAGTTTATAAACAGCCATAAACTTATTCCTTAATGAAGGGTTTCGGGGGGTTTGCAGCCTGGGAACAAGCCAGCTGTTTCTGAAGGAAGTTTACGGCAGAAGATTAATGGCGGGCTCCTTTGCCGAAACAAATCACTCGACTGTTTATTGAAGCTTCCAGCCAGAGAGAACAAAAGGCGGCTCTTAATCGAGGACTGGGGCGGAAGATGAAACCTAGACATCTCCGAGTGCACCGGTTTTATACACCTCCTCTCGACACACACACACACCCCAAATCTCATTTCCATTCAGGATGTCAGCTATTCTTCCTCGTCTCAAAATATCCCAAGCCAAGGAGTTGGGTGTGGGGAGCCCCTGCCTAATGATAAAGCAGAGCTCCTACCCATTCTAATGAAAACTGCTTTTTGATTTATGACCTGTGGTTTGGCAAAGCTGCTTTAGTAAGCGACAGGCAATTGTAAGTAAAAAAAAAAAAAAGCCGTGTTGGTACTTCTGCTGCTGAAAGGAACTTGTAAGCACCTGATAGAAGCCTTGCAGACCACCATGAATTAAGCCAGAAGAAAGAATGCCAAGCAGCCAAACCATCCAGAAAGATACAGAGAGAGAGAGCCTGGTTAGGGCCAGAGATGCCCCTCTGTCTGTCTGTACGAAGGCTGTGGTCTCCTTTAAATAAATAAGTGAATAAAAAAATCTTTACCTGCTGCTTTGCCTATTACCCTTTCACTTCAGGATAGCACAATGACATTGAGCAGCTGAAAATTTTATTTGCTCTTTACACCAAAAAGAAAAGCATCAGGCAGTGGAGTGTACTGGTTAGAGTGCTGGACTAGGACCTGAGAGACCAGGGTTCAAATCCGCACTCAGCCGCAATGTTCGCTAGGTAACCTTAGGCCAGTCGCTGCCTCTCAGCCTAACCCAGCTTGCAGAATTGTTGTGAGAATTAAATGAGGAGGGAGAGAACCTCATACATTCCTTTGAGAAAAGGTGGGATATAAATACAATAAAATTAACTGGTTGGCTAGTTAATTCCTGGGTGCCATGCCACAGGAGCAGGGCCAGTTAAAAAACAAAGGTGGCAATGAGAAGGGTTTCTAGACTACTTTTGGGTTTCCCCCCAAGTTCTCATTGTGATTCAGGGCTCCTGTGCATTCACCGTACACTGAAAGCAAGTTTCAAGCCCATCCCCTACCCCAATGAATCCTGGGAACTGTAGTTTACCCCTCACAGAGCTACAATTCCCAGCACCCTTAACAAAGTTCAGTTCCCAGAATCCGGGAGGGCAGGGAGGGCACTACATGTATGATGTAGACTGGTCAGGGTTCTGTCTTGTTTTGTTTCAGAGTGATAGCACCTCATTAAGCTGGCACCCGTCGCTCTCCCCCCATCCTCCCTCACCCACAAATTCCCTACTGAAGTTCCAAATCTTAAAGAACATCAGCTTGTCTCTTGCTGTTGAATGCAGTCAGATGCAGCTCCTTCTCCTAAGTAGACTCACACTGTTGGCTGGAGGGGGGCAGGCTCTCATCAGCTGTTTTTCAAACAGCAGGCCACATCTTTCCCTTGCAAGTAGAGCCACTTGAATCAAGAAAAATGTCATCTTCGCCCAGGATTAAATGAACTCCTCTGCAAGCTACGAGACAAGATGCATCTGTTCGCCTTGAGATTTATTTCCAGGGCTGCGCTGGGGCTTTAGAAAATAGATACTGCCATTCGACAGTAAATGAAATATATTAGGGGCAATACAGATCCATTAGAGAAATTGCTTTAGAACAATGCAGGGCATTTATTTATTTTTTCGGCATCTCTGCAATGAAACTAATGTAGTGCCTTAGAAGTCGCTGCTACTGCCGATCACTCAATGGAGGCTGATGCGTTGCTCTTTAGGACGGATGCAAAATGCTCACTGCTGGATCCCTGAAGCAAAACGTTAGCGTATGAAATTCCCAGATGTCTGAGTTGCACCATATGGCAGATTCTTCATCAGTCCTTCCAAAAAGGATGTCTTGCTATGGTGGAAAGAGGAGTGTTCCCCATAACCAGGAGATCAGCACTATGGCTGAGTACACATTTCTGTTTACTCTGCATCCAGCCTGTTCCCCCCCCCCCCAGCAACCGCGCACTGGTTTGGGAAGCGTTGTATGCATGATGTTAAAACACAACCCACATCTATCCTGTTGCCCTGCATTTTGATGCATTTTACCCCCAACCAGCTTTGATCTGAATAGAGACAAAGAACAACCTAGGTTTGTTTTAAGTTGGTGGTATGTACACAGCCTATGACTTTGAAAAATATTTCAGTAAAGAAAAACAAGTAGAAAAAGAAGGACAAGCAGTCATCCCAACTGAAAAGCAAGCAACAAAACGAGAGACATAGCTATTTCCGTCTGTCTTGTAAATATATAAAATCGTCAATACTGAATAGCCTATATACAGTGATATCTCTGGTTACGAACTTAATTCATTCCGGAAGTCCATCCTTAACCTCAAACCGTTCTTAACCTGAGGTACCACTTTTGCTAATGGTGCCTCCTGTTGCTGCCACACTGCCATCGCACAATTTCTGTTCTCATCCTGAGGTAAAGTTCTTAACCCAAAGTACTACTTCCTGGTTGGCGGAGTCTGTAACCCAAAGTGTTTGTAACCCGAGGTGTTTGTAACCCGAGGTACTACTGTACATTCCAAAACAAAAGCTGAATACTCTGCCTTCATTTTAATGTTGTGGCATTAATCTAACAATGGTAGTTGCAGAAAGCGCCAAATCCACTTTAACTGCGCAACTTGAAGTTGTCAATTTGTGATTCAGTTCCACCTACAGAATAGTAACAGTTTGGAAGTGGTTCCTCCTGGCACAGCTACATGGGAGACATTTGATTAAGAGTCTTTCCCTCTCATCAGAGAACCATGGGAAGTGTAGCTCTGTAGCCACAGCACTCACAGAGAATTCTTTGCATTCTCAATAAACTACAGTTCCCAGGTTTCTTCAGGGGGGAACCAAGGAAGCTGATTTTGTACAAAGAGGGATGTGTGACTTTACAGTGCAATCCTCTACATGTCTACTAAGTGGTAAGTCTTACTGAAGTCAATGGAACTTATTCCCAGTTAAGTGGGTACAGATTGATAGGCTCTCTCTCTTTGGCTCTTTGAGCAAACACTTTCATTTCATTGCCAGTTTAAGGCATTCACAGTTTTGGAAAGAAATAGTGAAAAGAAAGTCTTAGGCCAAAATATGGTTAGGAATGCTAACCTGCAATCCTTCAGCAAATCAGTGGAGAACCTCAATCTTGTGGACTAACTCAGATCTTCTCCACATCTTCATCTGGGTTTTGGGATGATCTTTGTTTAGGACTGCCTGCCTGGCACTTCTCAGACCTCCTTTGACCACTTGGGAGAGCTGTGACCACCCAACCTCATCCCGATAAGACCTTTATCCGGTACTTATAATGCATACCTTTGGTGTATACAGTCACTTTTCATGTATACATTTAGCCAGGCTAGATTTACGTCAAGAGCCCAACTCTCTCCTCTCGCTTGACCTGCCCAAATCCAAAGGAATGGCGGCAGCGTCACCACATAGCTGACCTACAGCCATGTTAGTATAGCCGTCTCCTGGCCGTAGTCCTGCTATCTGAAGCGACTGGTACCAAGCACCACTACATAAACAATCGGGGGCAAAGGAGAAGGTGGTGGGTGGAGGTTAAATATCTCCTTCCCTTTACAAGACCACCTACAAAATGTTGCGAAGGCTCTGCAACAAAAATAATCCGTCACAGTTCCAGTGTTAGGGAAAACATAAACAAGTTAAGTGCACTGTTAAAAAGAACATCTGGGAAGACGTCACGGGCTGCCCAGTTGTTTTCACAAGTTGCTTTTCAGGCAGGAGTCTCCCTGCTGAGCTTCCTGTCTCTTCTGTCTTGCCTGTCTTGGCTATGTTTATCAAGGGCTGACATAAACACATTTAAATGGCTTTAGAAGCCCTTCTCTGCGTATTGTTAATGCGGAAAATGAAAGAAGGCCCACAGCTGATTTCAGTTTGATGCACGCAGGCATATGTGCAATCATACACGTCATTGCTCTCCCGGTTCCCAGGAGGTTTGGCGCAGAAATTTGCATGGTTTTGATGTAGATTGACTTGTATTTGGGGGGAAAGAAGAATATTGACAGCATAATGCCCATGGAAGGATGAACAGAAGATGACAGTCAGGAAGGAGGGGGTTTTTATTTGCCAAGTCGAAGGGTAACCAGGGGGCAGAAGGGAGAGTGTGGAGGAAAGTGGCAACCTGATGAGTCACCGCCAAGCCAATTTCCACAGTCCAGCCTGCGCCGAGGCAGCTCAAAATCACATGGAATAGTTTACCGCACAGGGAAGTGTTTATGTCCAACAGCTCTTTGCATGGATGCGGCAATTTCACCGCACCACCACAAATGCCCCAAACAAAGTATTTCCGGTGGTGAGATTAAAACAAAAACAAAAATCAGCGAAACTACATCATCGCCCCATATGTTCTTAAAAGAGACAGGGCTATGGTTACACATAGTGGGGTTTGGACCCAGACTGAAGACATTATATTTTACTTAGAGTTGACAGGTTCAAGATGGTAGCTGTGGAAGTCTCTTGCAGCAAAGCCAATGAGGAATCCTGTGGCATCTTAAAGACTATCAGATCTATTGTGGCAAGAGCTTTGGGTGCACTAGAAAGCCACTTTGTCCAATGCATGAAACATTAGCCTCAGCCCACAGTTTCGCCTTTTGCATTTCATGGCCTTTTGCCCCCTCTGTTTACCATTTTTTCTCCATATAATGTATCGTGCCAAGTTGCCTCTCGTCCATGAAAGCTTATGCCACAATAATAGTCTTAAGGGTCCCACAAGATTCTTTATTTACTTAAATGACTTTTGATCCAACAAATAAATTACTGGATAATTGGGTGGCAGAATTTTAACTAAACAGAAAATGTGAGTACGTTTCCTGCCAAAAGCCATGACCAGGAAGCTGCTTGTGATTCTTCCTTTTCTAATCAGTGTCACCTCTCCCTTGATTAGATGTGACCAAAGGAAGTAGTTGCAAGGGGGGGGGGATAAGAGAACTAGCTTTCCCCCTTGTAGCAAGGCTTTCATTCTCCCACCCTCCACCAAATTATCTTATAGAATTAGATTTAAGATTTGTACACCGCTTTCAAAACATTGAAGTTGACTTCAACATGGCCCAGAAAGATTTTTTTACAATCAATTTTAATGAAAGCAAATAAAGAAAGAAAAGGCTCTATGTGCGCTTTGCTCTTTTTCCAGCCCCTGCTCTGAGAAAGCTAGTTTGCATTCATCTCTCAGGCATGTGGCGGCTGCTGGAATCCTGCCTGAGATTAGCACACCTCTTGCCAGCCAGCCCACATGGAGCACGCGCTGCCACGTACAGGCTCCGGCTTGGGCCACTAATCCATATTTAGGCTGGTTTGTTGGGACAGTCGGGAGGCTGGCTGCTGTGCATAAGAGACACCTGCGGCATGTCAGCCAATGGCGCTGGCCCGCTCTCATAAGGACACGCGTGTGAACCCCTGCTCTCTTTCCAACCTTAATGGGTACAACAGATCAAGCAAGCGTTCAGTTGGTGCAGAGATAAAAGGTCTAAAAATCTCGTGGCTTTCCAAATAATTTTTATTTATCTATCCAGAGAAATTGGGATGCTCCAGCTGGAAAGAAGCTCTGTATTCTTTGTCCGCAGCTGGTAAGGACAACGGAGCAGATGGCCAATGCTGCTGCTGCTGCTGCTGGCTGCAGCGCTGGAGGAGGAGATTGCCTTGGGAGTATTGGAGCAACTTCAAGCTCCCCTCCCCACTCTTCCTTTCTCTCTCTCTCTCCCCCCACCCCCTGTTGCTGGCTGCAGGCAAGCAGCATTTGCAGGCATGGAGTTGTTGATCTGTAACTGCTCACGCGCTTCCCTGCTGAGGCAAAGCCCTGGCAGCCAATATTAACACAGTGGCACTGATTTAACACCAGTCTGGATGGAAGGACAGGGATGGAACTCAGCTGGCTGCCACACAGCTCTAGCAAGAATTTGTCCATCGGATGTTGAGCCATCAGCAGGAGTCTTCCAAGACCCAGAGTGCTTAAAGGCCATGGGGATAGACGTGGAGAATGGGCCACAGAAAGTGTCTTTTAAGGGAACGTCCCAATGGCTGATTCTCCCCATGGCTGTCTTATAACTGGAGGACTGGGTAGGGAAAGCTGGAAAGAAATCAGGTTTCTTGCAAGATGTGTTGCATTGGACTATGCTACCTCCATACTGATTCTGCTACTAGTCCCTAGTGTGCCTTTTTGTACCGGCTGCTTTGCCATTGGGCCAGTAGGTATCAGACACATTGAATTCTCTTCTGGACACTCACTTGAGGATGCAACCGGAAGTTTAGTCCCATTGAATGCTTAACTTTGATGTAAGCATGCATAACCATCTTTAAAAAAATTAAATCTTTGCAGCTCTGGCAAATGATTGAACTTGTAAGCATCTACAGAATTAATATAATAACCAAAGATACTATTGTGAATACACACATTTGCTTTAGTATGTCTTAGAGACATTAGAAGCAAATAATCCCAGCTTTTTAAAACACGGCTATCCAATAAGGGATGAAAACTCACCAGTGGCTGTTAATGATGATGCAGTAAGGAGCCTCTCCGAGAAGCAGCTCCTTTGGCCAACAAAGGCCATTATCTCCTGACCCTGAAGGTGCTTCCCTGCTATGCATAAAATATAGTAAGGCTGATACAGACCACAATATGCACTCCTGAAATTGCCCCAGGGCCTTATGTTCGATGACTCCAGAGACCATTATCTACACCATAAATAACAAACTTGCACGTAATCCTGTGTTTCTGCAAAGATTGGCTCTTGTATGCTGTATCATACTGACCTTCCTCAGTACTTCTGAAATCGGGATAGATCAAGTTGGATGGTCTGGGTGTCTTAGGGGAGAAAAGGACAGAACTTGAAGCCAGCAGTTAACATTGCCTTCTGGAATGGTGCATATACAAGGAATGTGACTCCTTTGCTATGTACCTTTGGAACTGAGCTGTTGCTGTTGGCATCCATGTATCTCAGGAGAAAATGGAAGAGTGTGCCTTTGGGGGGTGAGGTCAAGGTGTTGGGCAGGTTGCAAGCTCCTGCTATTGCTGCAGAGTCCGATGTGGGAGAGACATGTTTTGTTGCAGCTGGGGCAGATGAAGGCGTCCGGTTGTGCTTCTGCAGTTGAACATGGCATTTCTTCTCTCTGGGCTCCTCCTCCCAGCGGTCATTCCTCCTCTGGTCACTGCTATGGATACACATCTTGACTGCCTGTCTCCAGGCACTGTGGTTGTCTGCAAGGGATTCCCACACGGTGGGGTTGATGTGGCCAACCTTTATGTCACATTTGCAGACATCTTTGCAAAGCAGAGCTGGTCTGCCAACGGGCCTGATGTCAGAAGCCAGTTCTCTGTGGAGCAGGTCCTTGGGGATCTTGCCATCTTCCATTCTGTGGCCGTGACCAAGCTAGCGTAGGCGTCGTTGTGACAGGAGTGCGAACACACTGGGACTGTGAGCTTTAGCTGAGTTGGCAACAGTAAAATGCCTCGTTTATCAGTGATAATATTTTCAGAGAGTATATGCTTGGAAGAGTGTAATTAAAACACTTCAGCTTTTTTATTTTGCTTGGTTGGCCACACTGAACTGCTGTTGATTTAACTCCGATACATTCAATTTATTTACATTGATTTTGTTTCAGAGCACCTTGTCATAAACAGCCAGTCCAAGATACACAACCTCACACCATCCACTGCATTTTTTTACTGTACTTTTGCTTTGAACATTTGGATAAGCTGTTAACTCAGGGTGCCTCCAGACTGTCAGCATTTTGTGGAAGGGAACCACATGCATGCTGGGGCTTTAGGTTTGTGAAATCAAAGAGAGTTAAGGTGCTCTGTTGCCCTGGTGCAACAAATCCACATAAAACCAAAACAACACAGACTTTTTGCCATTTGGAAAGTGACAGAGAAATGCGTTGAAATGTGTGGGATGAACAAATGATGAACAAGGAAGACATGTACCATCAGGATGAATGCTCACTGACGCATAATCATCACACAAACACATCAGAACATATTCTCAGTAAATTTATGATATAGTCTAACCTTTGTGCAAGCAAATCAGGATCAATGCAAGAGGAGCCCTTGCTGTTGACTGTTATCTTCTGATAAATTAGCTTTGCTGTGCTCATCCCAGGAGAAAGAAACACAAAGGCAGGAAGACCTCTTATTAGACAGACAGATATACATATGCAGAGACTTTTTACATATGCAATAATATTTACACATGAGAAACCTAGAAGCATATGTTTTCCTGATCCAAAGAAAGAAACAGAGGCTGAATCTGGGACTGAGCCACACTCCCAGTGCTGATGTAAGAATTTCCATCAGCTACAAAATAGTGCTCAGGGGCTGTCACTGGAGAAATGGCAATTTTCTACAACAGGCTTGACATTGGCTGATGCCCACAACAGCTTACAATAAATTGTGCATTTATGGTGTACTGAAAAGATCATTTGGAAAAAGTCCTTGACTGAAGAATAGCAGTTAGCCAAGGAAGTGTATGCTTTAACCTGCCGGTGCCCTTATCATGGCTGCTCAGGCGAACACTGAATCGTGGGAGGCCTTGGGCCACTTGAAGAAGCTCTGTAGCCTGATTTACATAATGCTACGTGTCTCCCTTCTCTGACCAGATCCATTTATTGCTTAATTGGGTGTTGTAAAAAAAAATGGTGGCCAATTAGGTTGTGTCATTATCTCCCCAGCAAAAGTCTTCTCTCTGGGTGAGTCATTCTGAATACAGCTGCTCTGAGTGGTGTGCCTTTTCCCTCCGAGGTCAAAAGTTGGAAAACACTGACCATGTGTTAATCTACATTGCTGTTTATAATTTTGCAAGAGCAAAAGAAGGGCAGGCTGTATTATTTTATCTCCCCCTTGAAGCCTCCCGAGAAGACTAGACAGGCTTTCAGGGTAAAAGTACTTTGGTCACATCCACACAATACATTTCAAGCGCATTTATAAGGTAAAAGGTAAAGGATTCCTGAACAACTGATTTGTTCTAGTTTTTTCCTCATCCTCCTCCCTTGCAAAATTAGACATTTAAGCAATGGAGATGTAAAAATACTGGGAGGGCTCTGCCCCACCCTGCCTCCCACCTAAGAAGAGCAGGCAGCAAACTCCTTGAATCCAAAAGATCTAAATCCTGAAATCACCAAGCACAAACTCTTGTCTCAATATAGCATCCTTCAGTGTTTCTTCTGAGGAGCACAAATAGCAAATTCCTTTCAATAACTAAAGTTGCAGTCCTATACCCAATGTACACAATGGAGTTTACTTCTGAGTAAAACTGAGCTAAATTCAGATGAAACTTTATTCCATCTTCCTGAGCTTTCCTTATCTGCTAATTTTTGCATTTTATGTGACCTTTCACATGGCATAAAATCCATTTCTGGAAATCTAGAGGAATCCAGCAGAGGTTTAGTGCTCGTTTCCATGTTGTTTCGGGGGGGGGGGACGACATTTGCAACTCTGGAAACCTAGAATATTGCGGGAGTTTTCTCACAAAATGTTGGGTGGTATTTTGGCATGCTGCACAGTGACGCAAGAGGGAACAGAAGCACGCATGCCCAGGAAGGGTGGGGGAGGAGAAACATGTCCAATGGGGTTCATTGCTGTGTCATGTCATGTCCACTGGTGTGAATGAAGTTTAGCATGACATGACGATCAAAAAGCCACTGTTCCATAACACAATACGTGCTGTGGTGTAAAAGAAAGAAAGAAAAAGAATTAGAAATTGGAACAGAAGCAATAGCATTAAAATCAGTAAAACAAACACAGTAAACAGGGCGCAGCCTGACTCCATCCTTTGGCAATCTGCAAAGAATTTTTGCTTAATGGTTGCCATCAATTTGATTTTAATTAATTTTTATAATGAAATGTTTTTAGAATGTTGCATTCTTTTATTGTTGTTAGCCGCCCTGAGCCCGGCTTCGGCTGGGGAGGGTGGGATATAAATAAAATTATTATTATTATTATTATTATTATTATTATTATACCCCACATCTGAATGCAACCTTGTAGAGGGTTGTGCTGTAAATCACTTCTTAACACATCTTAAAAGCACGAAGGAGCCTGGCTGCTAGATCAGACCGAACACTTTTCTAAACTAGCACCCTGTTCTCTACAGTGGCCAACCAGGTACCTATGGGAAACCAACAAGCAGGGAATGAGGAAAGTAATAGCACCATCTTGCTGCTGTTCCTCAGAGGCTGATATTCTGAAACATACTACCCCTGGATATAGCATATCATTTATTTATTTGTTATTGCATGTCTATCCCAACTTCCCTCCAAGGTGCTCCAAGTGGCATATACCTGTGTGGCTCTCTCCCCCTCTCAACAACCCTGTAAAGTGTGTTAGACTAAGAGATTATTGACTGGGCCAAGGTCACCTAGTGAGCATCAGGGCTGAGTGGGGATTTGAACCCAGGGATCCCAAGGTGTGGGTGTGTGTGTGAGAGAGAGAGAGAGAGAGAGAAAGAGAGAGAGAGAGAGAGAGAGATATTTGAGTGGGGGAGCAGGATTCGGCCGTCAGAAACAATGTCCAGGCGGAAATCGCTGAAATGTCCAGGAAAATTTGGACAAATGGCAACCCATGTCGGAAGTGTAGATTTTGGTGAATTTCCTTAAAAATTATTCAGAAACTACTACTTCTTCTTCTTTTTAGATTTTGCAATGCTCAATAGGAAATCCTCCATTTCTAAAGTGGTGCTGCAGATCTATGCAAAATATTGATCCCGAGTCCTTTGCTTTTTGCCTCCGTGGTTTCCATTTCAGATCATAGCCCATGGCCTTCCATCCTCATTAGAAACGTCATCTCCAGAGATGGGAGACGCACCGGCTGGTCATTGATCTAGAAGGGAAACCCGAAGGCCTACAAATGCGGTTCGTTATAACGTGAAAGCAGAGCCCTTCTGTGGAATTCTATTTGCCACACCAGGCCGCCCAAGCTGGGCCCTGCTTTGCCAGCTGAGACTACTAGCTGAACAAAGGGAAAGGGGAAAGGGGATCTGCGTTGCAACATGTTAGTTGCTAATGAGGTATTCACGCTGAAGAAACAAGCAGGAATTACTCATTTAGAGAATGTCATTTCAGATTAATTGCCTCAGCGTTTCTCCCTCTGCTGAGCTACGTTGGTCAATATGTCAACTGGCCAAAAATATTCATTAAAAGGATAGACTAACAATAGCCTTCAGGACTGCAGCAACTTTCCTCTTGAACGGCTGCCAGTTGCTTTTCGCCAGGAGAAAAAGTTAGTAACAGCACAAGGTACAATCCCAGAGCCGCAATCAGGAACGGATTATAAAAGAGTTGGCATGCCAATTCCCATGTCTTTCTCCACATATATAAGATGAAGCTGCTGGGCATGAAGAGACAACTAATCTGAAGTGTTTGTAAGTCCCATTTATTTCAATGAGCAAATTAAATATAGTTCTCTGCACCCAGGGTCACCCTGTGAGCTTCATGGCTGCAACAGGATTCGAATCCAGGTCTCCCTGTTCCTAATTTGACACTGCTAACTACTTGACCACATTGCAACCCCATCATATCTATGTTCACTCCAATAATTGAAGACAATATTCCAAGTGTGGTCTGACTAACACAGAATAGAGTGGTACTATTACTTCCCTTGATCTAGACACTATACAGAAGTTGATGCAACCTAGAATAGCATTAGCTTTTTTTGCTGCTGCATCACACTGTTGACTCATGTTCAGCTTGTGGTCCACCAAGACTCCTAGATCCTTTTCACATGTACTTCTACTAAGCCAGGTGTCCCCCATCCTATATTTGTGCATCTGGTTCTTCCTGCCTAAGTGCAGAACCTTAGATTTGTCCCTATTGAAATTCATTTTGTTAGCTTGTGCCCAGTTCCCCAATCTGTTATGGTTATTTTGAATTCTGATTCTGTCTTCTGCGGCATTAGCTACCCCTCACAGTTTGGTGTCATCTGCAAAGTTGATGAGCATCCCCTCAAATCCTTCATCCAAGTCATTTATAAAGTCTTTGAAAAACAACAGGCTCAGGACAGAACCCTGTGGCACCCCACTTGTCACTTTTTTCCAGGATGATGAGGCACCATTAATGGGTACTCTTTGGGTTTAGTCTGCCAATCAGCTAAAAAAACACCTAACAGTTAACAGATGTCTCGTTCAACCCACATTTTACCAGCTTCCTCGCAAGAACATCATGGGAGACTTTGTCAAAATCCTTACTGAAATCAAGATACACTATGTCCACAGCATTTTCCTGATCACCAAGTTTGTAATTCTATCAAAAAGGAAATCAGGTCTGGCATGACTTATTTTTGAGAAACCCATACTGGGTCTTAGTAAACAGCATCCTTTTCTAAATGCTCACAGACTGACTGTTGAATTATCTGTTCTAGGACCTTCCCTGATATCAATGTCAAGCACACCAGTTGGTAGTTACCTGGGTCTCCCCCCCCTTTTGAAGATGGGGACAACATTTGCCCACCTCCAGTCAGTAGAGACCTCACCTGTTCTCCAAGAATTCTCAAAGATACTGTAATAGACATCCACAATCTCCTTTAGTAATCTTGGATTCAGCTCATCAGGCCCTTGATATATGAATTATTTTAAAGTAGCTAGGTGTTCCATTACTACCTCTTTTCCTATCTTGGTCTGCAGCTCCCTCCTTACATAATTTATTCTGTTATCACCAGGTTGGGCATCACTTTCCTTTTGGGTGAAGACAGTGGCAAGGTAGGTTTTGAGTAGTTCCATCTTTTCTCTGTCACCCAATAGCATTTCTTTGTCTTCCCCATGCAGAGGACTTGTTTGTTCTTCCTCTTATTTCGGACATAGCCAAAGAAACCTTTTATTATTATTTTTAACCTCTCTTGAAAGCCTGACCTCATTCTGATCATAACTACCTTTTATTGGGCCCATCTCTGTTGACACAGATATAAGCAAGCATTTGAGTCACACAGAGCTCTGTTATCAGAGGAAAAAGAAAGGTAGCTATTTCTCATCAGTGTAGATAGCAAATCTGGTGAACATCACAAGCCATTACACACTGTGTTCTCTGAAAACTAGGCCCTGATCACTGAAACTATAAAGCAGGACTAAAGCCACAGTACATCTGAAAGGCAGTTTTGATTGTTTTGAATGGGCTCTGAAGTCAGCTGTGCAAACACCACTCCTTCATGGGACCAAAGCCAGATTAACATGCCGTTTGAATGGCTGCATTTTACAAATCCTTCAACATGTGGGAGGAATTATAAGAACAATAACACCGGATTAATTTTGCTTTTGGCTAGCAGCGTGCAAATAGCTTTCAGACAGGCCAGTTTGAAAATGACAATTCTGTAACAATTTTTGTCTGATGATCTCAAAACGCATCACAGAGCCCAGCATAGAGAGAGAGGGCTCAGAGCATCCCATGGGCTCATGGCAATGCTGAAATACAAGGATGCTTAATGGCTTGATGGAGGCCACACAAGCAGTGCTTATTCAGCCAAGAACTATGATTTACAGGTCAGCACTGGCCTTGTTCCATCATTGCAATGTTCCCACCCCACCTTTTTTGTAAAAAAAAGTTTATGTTTTCAAAAGCTGAAATATATAACTGGAGAGAAATTTAAGCCACAGGTGACACCAAGTGATGGTCTTATTTCTTCATCCGCTGGGCCTGTCCTGGACTGGGTGATTCCAGGGTACCCACATCTGTTGATCTGTTTCCTTATTTTTCTACATGGAAATTGAAATATTAAGAAAACCACACTTTCTGCTGGGCTTCCCCCCCCCCCCGCCCTCAGCATCCAGCCGCTAACAAATTACCCTGAGGGAAAGTGATCTTCAAGGCAACAAAAGGTTTCTGCTGCCCCTGTGGATCAACCTTATCCTACCCTACCAGTACTGCTGCTTCTTTCTGGTATTAAAAAAAATGTTTAAAATGTCAGCATAACCTGCCTTAATCGTCTTTCCCCTTGGCTAAATACAGCAAGTTCCTCCAGGCTTTCTACCCACACAATATGCCTGTAAGCCAGACCCCCTAGCTCTTCTATGAAACCTGTATATATATTTTTAATTTTTAAAGGGGCTTCCTGGGAATTGGACCATTTAGAGGAGTGACATTCAAATCAGCTTTCCATTTCCAATATCAGTAATTGCTGCATCAGTAAATGCCAATTAGCCTACTAATCCCAGCCTTTGAAAGTTGAGTAAACACTTAGGCAACAGTCTGGCAAAAGCATTAAAAATATGTGCATTTACAAACCATGCAGTCATTCTACAAATCTGAATATTTGCTAACTTGCTATTTTGCCAGCCTGACAGCTGGAGAGAAAGTCTCATAGGCAAAGTTCCATTGTTGCAAAGGTTAAAAAGATCATCTTCATCACTGTAAAGATGCCTATATTGTATCACTTGTGCACACAGCAACAGCTGCCAATATTTACATACAGGATTAAATTTTACTGGCATTTGATGTCACAAACAAACATTAAATTCACAATAGCCATGTGTCTTCTTCACAGGATTTCAACTGAAGAAGTACAACTCTCTATTGTGGAAGGTTTGTGATGTGATTCCTGCCCCTCCCCCACACCTCATTGTATGGTAATGTGTGCAAATGCTTTAGCTAAATAAGAACAACTGTGTTTGCTTTTCACAGAGAATAGCTGGCTGTGTGTTGGAACAGACACAAAGTGGCAATTGGTTCCCCGGTCTCTTTGTAAATTAATCTAATTAAACACCCCAAAAATGCAGTTCTACAGAGGTGCTAATCTGGAATGAATAGTTTCTTGATCATTGTCTGCTTGGTCTCACCAAAGCTAATAACCCAGCCCTTCTCCGAAGGTCAGAAGAAGAAGGAGGAGGAGGAGGAGGAGGAGGAGGAGGAGGAGGAGGACAACAACAACAACAACAACAACAAAAAGTTGCAGCATTTGGGACGTTTTAGTTTAGAGAAAAGGCGAATCAGAGGTGACATGATAGAAGCTTACAAAGTCATGCATGGAATGCAGAACGCAGAGAGAGAAAAAGCTTTTTTCCCTCTCTTAACCCTAGAATTCATAGATATCCAATGAAGCTGAATGTTGGAAGATTCAGGATGGATAAATTAAAATCCTTCTTTAGTTAAACATTGGAACTTGCCCCCACAGGAGGATCCCACCTTAGATGGCTTTAAAAGAAGATTGGCCAAATAATATTGTCAAAAGCCATCAACAACTACTAGGAATGACAGCTAGGCTCTGCCTCTACAGTTGGAGGTGGTTGTTGGCATCCGTCTGTCTCGGGAGCCAGTGGAGCAGTGTGCCTTTATGGGTGAAGTCAAACCATTAGGTAGGGACACGGGTGGTGCTGTGGTCTAAACCACTGAGCCTCTTGGGCTTGCTGATCGGAAGGTTGGCGGTTCCAATCCCCGCAATGCGGTGAGCTCCCGTTGCTCTCTCTCAGCTCCTGCCAACCTCACAGTTCAAAAGCACACCAGTGCAGTGCAAGTAGATAAATAGGTACCGTTGTGGTGGGAAGGTAAACTGCATGTTTATGTACTCTGGTTTCCATCACAGTGTTCTGTTGCGCCAGAGGCGGTTTAGTCATGCTGGTCACATGACCTGGAAAGCTGCCTGTGGACAAACGCCGGCTCCCTCAGCCTGAAGCAAGATGAGCGCCACACCCCATAGTCGCCTTTGACTGGACTTAACTGCCCAGGGATCCTTTACCTTTACCTTTTACCAAACCAGTTAGAGCACAAAGGTTTGAGTTCACCCCGAAAGTCACATTCCTCCCATGCTTCTGAATACCAGTTGCTGGAAACCGCAAGAGTGCTCTTGTGCTCAAGTCCCCACAGGGATCTGATTGGCCACTGTGGGAACGGGATGCTGAATAAGAGGGGCCATTGGCCTGCTCCAGCAGGGCTCATCTTATGTTCTTACAAAGAGCAAGTAACAACTTCATAGAATGAATTCATGTTCAAAAATCCGCAAGCCAGCTGTCAGTTAACACAGAACACTTCTTCAGGCTTCGGTGTTCAAAGCAAAAATGGGGAAAAGTCGGCACATGCTCAAGCAAATGTTCACCAGAGATAAATGAGTGGCTCTTTTTGAAAGCATTTATTTAAATCATGGTTCAAATGTGGTATACGTGAAGACATACATACATAAGATGCATTTCCCTGTGTTACTGCACAAGTGGAACTTTTTGCTAGAAGAAGATGCGAGAGGATGTGGCTTTCCAGTGGTGTTGAATTCAAGCAACTCGTTTTCCAGAATGGCTTTATAAATCTGTAAACCTGCTGTAAGTAGCAGGGCTGATCAGAAGTATGTGCAAATGATAATGCGCCCATGCTGATTTGTGGGATGTGAGCATCACTGATAACAGAGCTATAGCTATAGTAGTTAAAGCTGCTGGGCAGAGGGAAGAAGCAACAGGAATAGTTTACAGAAAATAAACATGCCAAATAAGAGGAATCCCTGTCTAAGCTTGTACTTGCTGTAAAAAAACAACAGAAAATTAGTTGTAGTCACAGTGTTTGGCACTGAAAACTGATGCCCCTTTGAGTGAGGGCTTTTAGATAGTTTGCACAAAAGACAATTAATTTTGCTTCTCTGTTGGTTGTTTATGTTAGGCATCTAGGCATGGACTCCCGAGCTTTTTCAAGTGCATTCCCTGAGGCTTATAATTGGAGCCCAGTGGCTCTTTCAGTACAAACAGCCAACCCCAACCTGGCCTGGCCTGGCCAAACTGCACGTCACCCATGTCAAGAGCTATTTGTGTAAAAACAGTTCTTTGCAGTAACTTTGTTGACTGAACACAGTTCCTGCCCCCTCAGGCCAGATGAGTCAACAAGAGCCACCATATCCAAGTCATTGCCCTCTTAGGTGTTTTGTCACAGTTTCTATATCCTTTGAGTTTCTTGCCTCATGCGGAAAAAAGGTTATCTTCTCTGCTGCAGAAGCAGGTCTAGGAAGTGGAGTGGTTTGTCCCTTGCCTTGCGTAAGGTCCTTTGCATTTGCCCAATCAAACAGAGATGCTTGAAACAATTGCTTCAAGAAGGGATAATACTACTAGTTTTATTATTTTGTTTGTTCCCTACGAGGTAATGCAGACCTTGGGCCCCACCCCTGCTGTATATGAGTGCCATCATGTGGTGGTGTACCCCTTCCTTAAGAAGACTTTCACAGACCCAGAATAGTTGAACAACTATTGCCGTGGGCCAAATATCCCCTTTGGGGTCAAGGTGTTTGAGAAGTTGGTGGCAGTCAGTGGTCCAGCTTCATGCATGCTTGGAGGAAACTGACAACCTGTCTCCATTCCAGTCTGGCTTCAGACGTGGCCATGGCACTGGAACTGCCTATGTCACTTCAGTTGATGACGTTTGCCAGGATATAGAGGAAGTGTCACCCTGTTTGTTCTCCTTGATCTCTCAGCAGCTTTCAAGGCTGAGTCTGTTGACCATAGTACCCTTCTGGAACGCACTGGTCTAATGGTGGAATTCTGCACAAGTCTATTCAGCAGTGGTCCCTATAAATTAAATGGGGCTTACATCCAGGTAAGTGGATATAGGATTGCAGATTGAATAGGAATTCTAGAGTAACTTCTGAGATTGCCTTTGATTTCAGCCACAGACATTGTTCTAATAAAAATGTAGGAAGCTCCAGTCTTATCTCAGGTCTATGTATGTTTTCAGAAGATTTTATTCCCTGCCTCCTATTTTATATTCATGAACTCTGCAAAGAAAACTCAGGAGGCTCGGCCTTTCATAAAATCTATGGACGGAAACCTTTTACGATGAAAGCAACATTAGTGGAAATTAGATTAACCAGACACAGTTCTGTCATATAGGCTGATCTGGGGTCAAAACAAGGGCTCTGTTTCCCCCTCTCCAACAGCTGACATAGATAGGTCTTAAATGGTCCCTTCATTTCTGTGGCCTGAACGATACATACAAAAGTTGCATTTCTCTGCCCAGTGTAAGAACTGAATCACACAGTGAATTCATGGGAGTTACAAGAGGGTATCCTCAGTGGAAGAAGAGGACTCTTGTACTGTTAATATTTCATGTGGCCTTTGAAACTGAGGAAATTCATACACACAGTTTTTTTTTATTAGATTTCCTAAGCTTGTTTTTCTCCCTTTCATCTATGCATGATCAGCAGAACCAGGCCAAATAGAGGGAAGGTTGTACAACTGAAATGTATTCCCAGCTCTCACTTCCCAAACTCCCAGGCCTTCTCCAGTATTATATGCAATGAGAGAATGGCCTTTCCTGTGTTAGCCCCTCAGCAAGGAAGCACACCTGCCACCAACTTTGTCACCTTTCCAGCACCAAGTAAAGGCTTTTTGTTCTCTAACAAAATAATAATAATTCATCAATGCTTATTCAAAGATATACAGAAATACATAACCATTACAAAGTATCTTTTTATAATACACTGAGATAAAACAGCTACTTATTCAAAAAAAAGAGCAAATTCAGAAAGAAGAAAATACAAGAAAAGGAGAACTCTAAAGAAGTAGAAATATCATACGAATATCACCTGGCATGCTGGATTGCATTTGCCATGCAAGTTATGATACCCAATGCTCTAATAACAATGCGGTAAGTAAATTGTTCAGTTCTCAATAATTGCCATCAGATTATCACAATATTGTTATTCATACAAGCTTCAGTTAAACCAGCTATAAGGCAGACCAGCATCTTATCCATGTCCCAGTTTTATGAGTATTTCTCTGCTTCATCTCTGAGGAAGAGCAAGAGCGGCAAATCCCCCCCACATTGGGAAGAGACGAGGGATAAGATCTGAATGTGACAGATGTTTGTCATCTTGGCAAATGATCAGTGGGGGGGGGGCTCTGGCATTCCATACGGATGAGTTCAGAATTAACATTTGCATAGAAGTTTTCCAAAATATTCTGTTAAATTGATCATTGGCTCGCTAGCATTTTAAAATGGTTTGCTAGTAAAATAAGGGGGGTTTGTTTTTGCTTTGGGTGTTGTCTTTTCCTTGGGGGAATAAAGGGCTCCTCATTACTTCACTGAAATATGTCATCCAGTGTTGGCATATTTGAATGAAAATATTCAAATATGCAGTGTGGACGCGGGTGGTGCTGTGGTCTAAACCACAGAGCCTAGGGCTTGCTGATCAGAAGGTTGGCGGTTCGAATCCCTGTGACGGGGTGAGCTCCTGTTGTTTGGTCCCAGCTCCTGCCCACCAAGCAGTTCAAAAGCACGTCAAGTGCAAGTAGATAAATAGGTACCGCTCCGGCGGGAAGGTAAACGGCATTTCCGTGTGCTGCTCTAGTTCGCCAGAAGCAGCTTAGTCATGCTGGCCACATGACCCGGAAGCTTTATGCTGGCTCCCTCAGCCAATAAAGCAAGATGAGTGCCGCAATCCCAGAGTCGTCTGTGACTGGACCTAACGGTCAGGGGTCCCTTTACCTTTACCTATATATCCCTCCCCCTCTCATTTAATGCTGGTTCCAATAAACAGAAGTCCAAATAAAGAGGTCCTGATTTTCTTCCAAAATATAGTCTGACTTTGGATCCAACCAGGGCAATTCTTTTATTAAATCTACACAAGACATCTGTTATTCAGCCATGCAGATGTGTGCCAGTGTTTTCAATCTGAGAGTGGGATTGCGCCCTGCCAACCTGCCTTGGAGAATTGGATGACATCCTCACCAGTGTGGGGTCAGGCCCCAAGGAGCTTGGCTGGAAGTAGCTGCCCTCCCCAGTGCCTGTAAAGTCGTTTGTCTCTGCCATACATCATAAGGTAGAAGGAGCAGCAATGAAATCCACCCAAAACATGCCTCAAAGGGCTGTTTGAAAAAGGTCTTGATGACTCTCCAAAAAGTCAGAGACGAGAGAGACTTAGTACTTCCACCCACCTACTCACTGTTACAAGTATGCAGTGCTACCCTGCATAATTTTACCCAGAGGTAAAGCCCACTGAGTTCATTGGGGCTTACTCATAAGTAAGTGGCATACTCAGTCATTTCTATTCTTGTACTTTATGGCCTGGATCAGGCTTCCTCAACCTTGGCCCTCCAGATGTTTTGAGACTACAATTCCCATCATCCCTGACCCCTGGTCCTACTAGCTAGGGATCATGGGAGTTGTAAGCCAAAAATATCTGGAGGGCCGAGGTTGAGGAAGCCTGGCCTGGATGGACCTAGGAAAACTACAGTGATGTGCTGTTTTGCAATGAGAAGAATTTAAATCCTGATGTACCACAATGCGTGTGGTGGACGAGCCTTAATTTAAGATTGTATATGGGTTTGAAGGCACAGTCTTCACATTTTATTTTGTTTAGACATTATATAGCACCTTTAATAATACATGTCACAATAAAAAAATTTATAACACTAAAATTAAATGAAACAACAAAACAGATGCTAAACGAACTGGAAATGACAGGCCAAACTACAAATGGGGCATTTGGATTCCCCAAACCGTGTAGGGCTTTCCCTCTGGATTACAAAATGGGAGCAAAGGGGTGAATTCCTCTACAACACTTGCTCTAATTGCAAATAAATTGCATTATTATCATTTTGAACTTGCATACTAGGTGCAAAGATGTGTAGCTTGGCCCAACCCAAGAATAGGACAGGGATTGGGGTAGGTGTGATAAATATACCCTCAAGCCCATTTCCTTCTTCCATATCAGCTGAAAGGAATGCTATGATGACCACAGTTGCCTCCAGCTGACCGGGGAATAATTTTCTCTGGCCAACGGCAGTAGAAGAGGGACACCAGGCTGTATACTTTCCCAGTGGGTCAGTAACACCTCGGATTGCGAAAGACATCAGAAGCACCTGTGAGAATGACTTCTGCTCTTCATCCTAGCTGAGCAGTAGCAGAGAAGTTTCTACTCAAGCACAGCAGATATAGGCGCAGGAAAAGAAATAGTTAAAAGAAGCCTAATTCCTCAACATCTTTATTGCTGATCTTCTTCTTTGGCAATCACTCGTAGCCGAGTAAGATTGTCTTCCATAAACACGGTTTAAACAATGAGTCCGTAAGTGACTGTGGGAGCCAATTCTGGATCCACACATCCTTCCACAGTGGGGACATTGGTTTCCGGGTGGGAGTTGATCACTGTGTGGATTTGCCAGGCGTGCTCTTAGCACATTTCTCCCTTGCGTCCTGAGTTCGAGTGCCTTCAAAGCCCATAACACCTTTGGTAAAGGCTGTTCTCCAACTGGAACGCTCACAGGCCAGTGTTTCCCAGTTGTCAGTGTTTATACTACACTTTTTAAGATTTGCCTTGAGACAGTTTTTAAACCTCTTTTGCTGACCACCAGCATTATGCTTTCCATTTTTAAGTTCGGAATAGAGTAGTTGCTTTGGAAGACTATCATCAGGCATCCGCACAACATGACCAGTCCAACGAAGTTGATGTTGAAGAATCATTGCTTCAACACTGGTGATCTTTGCTTCTTCCAGTACACTGAAATTAGTTTGCCTGTCTTCCCAAGTGATGTGTAAACTCCCCACCGGAGTAGAAATCATCTATCGAACAAATGAAAAGCTCTTCAATCTGAGCAGGCTGAAAGCAAAGAGGAAAGTTACCGTAACTTCCGTCATAGAGCTTCAGTATGCTGATGACAACGTACTGTGTGCACACTCAGAGAATGACCTCCAAACCATCCTAAATATCTTTGCAGAAGCTTACAAAAAGCTTGGCCTATCACTCAACATCCAAAAAACCAAAGTGCTGCACCAAGTACAAAATAACACCCCATATACTGTAGTAAGACATATTCTAATAGCAAACTGAGTGCCAAAACAGCACCAGCCACATGCAAGAGGGAAGTATCAACAGACTTGGGGGAACTAAAAGGTTTGCTGAAGAACAAAAAATAAAAAACTTGGGGGGACAATCTATTGTAGGAAGGGCTAAAAAAACAGACCTATCAGGACAGAACAAGCTCAGTGGGTTCAGAATGCTGGCTGATGAGTGAGGGAACCAGAAAACTGGCAGCCGGCTGTGGGGTGGGAATGGAATGGAGTGGAGTGACTGGATACCTAAACAGAAACACTCTATGCTGCAACCTTTTGTTGTAGGTCCCACTTGTCAGCCTTATATGTTGAACTCTTTTCATACAGTAGCCATGCTCAATACATTTGTGCATCAGTGAATAGCGGGCTGATAACTCCTTTCCCAGATTTATATTCAGGAATCCGTTTCATTCTCCAGTCATGTTACCTCAAACCCTACTGAAGCCATTAAAAAGTTTAGGTGATTGTTTGGCGTGCACATGGGATGAATTCATTCCAAGTGCCATTTGCAAAAACCACCTCAGAATAGCTATATCCGGCCCCTTCTACAGTGTACAACATTCCTTTAGATTGCCTCGGGGTTTCCTAGTACTGTCTCTGCACCTTCAGCATAGCCAAGCTATCCAGGCAAGCAAAAGGCTAATTTTGTCCTGTATCTTCAATCAATTTCACCTCAACTTGCCTGATTGCATAAGTGAGCATCCCCCACTGATTGTTCAGCGGAGAAAGCAAATGGCAAATGACACCAGGGCCTTTGTTATCCAAACTGGCTACAGTACTTGCAGAACAACCTCATCTCTCCCAGCACAATTACAGAATGGCTAATAAATGAGGCTTTTACTTAGCTAATGAGGCTGCATGGGGCCAAGAATGACCCAGCACCAACTAATCTTTATCAGATGCAGTGAAAAGGGACTGCGGGAGGGGGAAGGATATCAAATCTCTCATGCAATGCTTCTAATGGAAATATTAAAAAGCTGGAGCCAAAAAAAGAACCATCCTGTGCAGGCCTAATCCCTACCCCCCACCCCTCTGTAAATTGCATTATTTATATACCTTCCTTTGAATATCGCTAAATATTTGCTAATGGCATTACAAGACAACATAATTTGAAAAGCTTAGAGCAGAAGAAGCCAGTTTTGACTGCAACTACTGTCACCACTGACCACTGGCCTTGCTGGCTGGAGCTGATGGGAGTTGTTGCCCAACAACCTCTGGCTAGACCTTGTTTTAGACATTTCCAGGTGTGATATTTTGCAACATTGAAAAGATTTGCTGAAGAGAGCAGAAAAGTCCAGCCCGGCTGCAGTGAGTGGACCACAGAGTTGCTTTCGTGTACTTGAAACAAAATGGACGAGCTCACCTCCTTTTCCAAATGAGCAAAATCAATGTGGCAATGTTATTGACTTTCCTTTTCAAGTGTCAGCTCAGTAAGTCGATGCTTATTGTCTACAAAGGCTTGTGAGTCAATTGGATATTCTTTCAGGCAGAAATGCCAATCTGATTATAGTACCTTGGGAAAACTATAAGCCTAAACTGCTCCTGAGAACAGTAATACAGCAATGCACAGTGCACACACAAACCAAACTTCTTGCTGCCCTGGAGATCCCCAAAGCCCAAACATTTGCAGCCAGATCTTAATCCATGTGACAAAGTTCTCTCAGCAAAAGTTTTTCATCTCTAGCTGTTAAACTATGCAGAAAATAACTAGGAACACACATGCACATAGCCAGGATTTTTGTTGGCAGGGGGCAAGCTTCATGTTAGGGAGGGCAGAACCTCAGTTAACTAAGTATTTTTATTGATTTACTTGATTTAGGGGGCTGCTGCCCCCCCACAACCCCCCCAGCTACGCCCATGTGAACATACTGTGTGATGAGCATTGTCACATAATACTTAACTGCTCTCTTTTTAAAAAGCAAAACAAAACTAAGAAGAGCAAGGTTCTGGGCCAATGGCAGAGAACTGGTTTTAAAAAGAAAATTGTGTTTAAAAAATTACATTTGAAGGGGCATGTTTATACTCATATATATCTTATGTACCTAAGGAGAAAAAAACAAAGCAGAGAATCATGCCTGAAATATTATTTCATTCTTAACTTCCCTACATTTAGCTCCTTTCGTGGGAACAGGATATCAAAGAATCTGGCATTCAAAACATGATAATACAACCTGGAGACATGCTGTACATACATGTCTGGTGTACAGAAAGCATGGGAGGTCTCAATGCATGACATTACACTGATTGCTTTTTATTCTTCTTCTAACATTTCCTTTGCCTCCTTTGTGGGTTGCACATCTGGGCCTCGTTTCTGTCTGGCAACTACAATTAAGCAGGCTAGATAAATGTATTACTATATTTTAAGAAAGAACCACTCCTTCCTCTCTTTGTCATCCATTATCTTCTAGAGAAGATAATCAGAAGGTACTTCAAAGTCCTTTGAAAATGGCTGGGATTCTATCTCAATTAGAGAAAGATGTCCTGCTCCTCTCCAAGATGTCAACAATAGTTCCTTCCTGGTTAGGATTTGGTGCCTTGTTATCAGGCATGCATTGCTGGTAAAAGTACCAGGCTTCACCTCTCTGCGATCTTTCCTGACTTTTAATCCTTTTCAGCAAGAAACACACATTTTTGTTTTAATTTTTCAGTCACTCCACCTGACTGCTGCAGATTGGTACAGGAATGAGTGAGTGTGTGTTTCATTTTGAGGAAGAGGGAAAGGTAGCATGCTGGGACTATCATTATGGAGTAGTTAGGCAAAGTAAGAAATGCATGCAGACAACATGAAAGCCTGGCAATTGGGACAAAATGCCACTTCTAATTACAAATAAATTAAACATAAGCAGGCTTTGAAATTGCAAGATGAGCTGGAGAGACTGAGACCAGGGAGTCCTTCTTATGGAAGTAGTTAGGGGCTCAGATGCTCTAAAAATTCATTGGTACTCTTTAAAAGCACCAGAATCCACCAAAGAGATTTAGGCACTTGTGTAGGAATGCGAAAGCCTTGTTGTCATCTTCTGCATTTTGTGACCTTTAGTTCTCAGACACCTCATGGATCAGATGAAAGCTTCTGCCACAATAAAAATGTTAGTCTTCAAGATGCCACAGAATACTTTGTTATTTTGACTAGGATGCTAGTGTGAGAGACACCAATGTGTTGCTCACTGACATCATTGTACCCACCAGTATCTCCTATGCAGCCTATGCAAGGTCTGTCTAAAAATCCCCTCAGAAATCCGTGAGGGACTCTTTGGTCTTACTGCTCAGTTCCGGCTCTTTGTACCAGTTTGGCCTCTCCTGCATTGAACCCCCACCCTCTAAACATGCTCACATTTCTTTAGATGATAAGATTGGACACCCACCTACCCTCCCTTCTCTTCAGAGCAGAGGAGAGGTAAAAAGAGTCTCTTTGTGAATGAGCATGGCAGTGGCTGGTATTGGTGCACTTTTTTCTTTTTGCATTGATGTGGAGGGGGGTCTGATGTCAGGGAACATGTCTGCACCATTGTGTGGTCCTTTTCTTGCTCTTTTAGACACAGCAACCATTTTGAGTTATGTGACACCCTGCAACAGCCATTTTGTGTTATTTCATGGCCCGTAGGCCGCCATTTTGTCACTACTACCTACGGAAATTTCTCAGCATTCTAAACATGCCCATTGGCTCAAAAGGGTTGCTGACCCCTGCAGAGGCAGATTTAGGGGAGCATGACTGGTTTAGTCACACTGGGTGCAGAGCTTTTGTTTTAACTATGATTTAGAGTGGAGAGGTGGAAGGATCCTGAACTTTGGTGTTGCACACGGTGCCACTGAAATTCGAGACCCCAAGATCCACCACTGATCCCTGCGTTAGCGCATAATTCCCAAATTAGAGAGATGTGGTTGAGTCTGCCTGGAAGCAATGAATCTCTGCTGGAAGCCCTTATCCCTAAATCCAGATCTGAGATCTAAGTACTAATCTATTCAGTAGTAAGGGGAAGCACTGTGTACATGCTCCAAAGCACCCTCTTCTTTCATACTAATTGGCACAAAGCTGTACAAAGCACAGCAAAATGGTGTTAATGGGAGATTGGAACCACCTTATGATAAAAATCATTGGGCCTACCCACCTCCTCCTTCAGCGAGAGCCTTGAGCACATCTTTCTTCAAGAGGATCCAGCAGAATCTCTTATACTTCATGCTTGCAATGTTAGACTTATGCTAAGCAGCCCAGAAGATTCACCTAAACAGCAGTTTAAAGAAAGGAATTATATTAATCATAAGAATGTAGGATAAACAGAAACTATTTTAATCTGATTTTTTCCAACTATCTCGATCTCTTGACAACATTCTTTCACATGCCGACCAAGCACATTTAAATTAATCCATTAAACTACAGGCAGGACACAAAAAGGCTTCGAGGGAGATGTAATAACAGTTTCAGATTCTCATTACCCAGATAGTTCACATATATAGACCAAGAAACAAATAATGGTGTGATATGATAGGATTTGAGGCTTTTTCATCACTTGATGTAGCTGACACTGTTGATGATTTATTGTGCTTATGTGATTTAATAAAAAAATAAATCAGTGCTGCATATTGAAGGGTCACAAAGAAGTAACTCTGATTTTTCTTCGCTGGGTTTCTGAAAGTGGAAAGGGAGATCAGAACAGCCAGTTCCTCCCATTTCTGGAAGGCAGCCTGCGTTCTCCTTAACCTTGCATTCTGCTTTGGAGATGAGCTCCAGATAATGAAAAACGAGTTCTGTTCTGTTGCAATAAGATATTGTTTCTTTTTTCTCCCATACTACCAACCTAAACTAGCAAAACAGCAATCTCAGGTCTCATTCAGATATAATTTTTCTCAAGGGTAAAGCATGTTAACCACAGTAACGTAGCTAAATTAAATCTGGGTTCGAATGGGAAGGTGGGTCTTGCCTTCTCCCTTTCCATGCCCCACAGCCCCATCATTGTTCATAACTCCATAGAAAGGCCTGCCTCCCAGTTTGAGAAGCTTAATATAGGTTTATATATAGACTTGTTATGGGCAGCTGGTCTGAGCATAGGTTATTTGAAGAGGAGCCAACACAAAGCCCTCCCATCCTATGTACATTCATTTTGATTCACCTTTTCATAGTCTGTTTTTCAGAGAATGAGTTTGCACCTATAACATGTTGCTAGCAATAGGTTTTTAAAAAACATTTTTTTGTGTGTTCTCCAAGGCACTCAAAAATTATATGTAGCTACCATGATGGACCCATGGGAACCGCAGCTTGGAAACACCTTAATTAAGACTAACCAAAATGTCATAAAGTCATGAGCAAGCTGGAAAAGTCCGAAACTGGTTTGTGAGATTGTGAGATTTTGGTCAGTATTGCCAAACTGTGACTTGCATTTTGTTGACTGAGTGCTGATATGACAAATGTACCTCTCTTCGTATTCCCCTCTCCTTCTCATTCTGGTTTCCACATACAGGACATTGCATTTATTCTGCCCCTCTCTCAACAAAAGCCATCGACCAAGGTGGCCAATACTGTTTTGGTGTTGTACTGGGACCTGAGTCTGGATTCAGAAGAACCCAGATAGTTAACCTTTTCCAGCTACTTCTTGCCACCACCATCTTGAGCACCTTGCCTAAGATGGAAATAATAGCCAGGGAGGGGGGGACTTCAACACTTCTAGGTCCAGGAAGGTCCTCTTAAGGGCAGGGCACATCACTGCAGCTACTGAAGCTTTGTAACCCCCTTTTCTCATTTCAGCCCACATGTGACATTAAAATAGGCCCAGGTGAGCATGCCAAACATTTTTGAGAGCCTGCACCTTTGATGGACTAATCTACAGAATCTCCATGTTCATTCCCCATCTCATAGTCCTTCCTAGGGTAGGAAGCTCACAGGCTACATGGACCTTTAGTCTCATCCAGAAGGGCTGCTCTTATTTCAACAAGACACCCTCAACGATCTCACCACAATGGCATACTTTTTCCAAGTTCAGAGATTATTCACATAGCTGTTGTTTTCCATTTTGACTTTTGGCAGGCAATTAATGCTGCATCTATCTGACCTTTTGCCATGCCATCAGCACTTAAAATCGGGAACGGGGAACCTGTGGCCCTCCAGATGTTGCTGGGCTCCCAGCCCCCCTCATCGCTGACTGCTGGCTGGGGCTGATAGGAGTTGGAGTCCAACAATATTTGGAGGGTCACAGGTTCCCCCTCTCTGAGTTTGCCAGAAACTCAGGGTGGAACAGGGTGGAGCAGCTCCGTAGGCATTTAATTCTTTCACAAGAACAAGTTCTCAGTGGATCTCCATTTTGAGGTGGCAACCGAAAAGTCACAACGTGTCAAAGACAACACTACTGTGTATCAAAACTTTGACCTGTCTCTTCCTCCTCCCAAGCTAAAACTTTACAAAGCACGTGGCTTTAATATAAAATTCTCCCTCAGGAATGTCCGTTCATCCATCAGAAAATGACAAAGGCTTTGGTGTTCCTGGGAAACCTTATTTACAATGGACTTACATCAATGCATTCTTATCAGCTTCAGCTCCCACTTCACCCAATATTTCAGACACGGCAGCTGAAAAGGCCTTTTGATCACACCACCGTGCACATGGACAAAGTTACCACAGGGCAAAACACAGCCAGACCTCCATAATCCATACATAGTGCTGTCCAGATGTGCGGGTGTGTGCAACAGCAGCTTACACAACACCAAAAAAGACATCTGTTTATATCAGCTTTGTGCAACACTTGTGTTTATTCAAGCAGTGCTTACATTTTGCAAAAGGATTGTTGGCAAAATCATATTCTTAGCCTTTGGGTGAACACAGAATTTGCTGAAAGTTAATAGGCAAACAGGACTATGGGCTTCCTGTCCAGCAAGCCAGCATAACATCTCCAGGGAACAAAGCAAGGGCTGATTGCATTTCAAAGACCTGAAGGTTTCAGATTACGTGCATGGGATAAGCTGAACCGCTGGATCCTCAAAAGATGTGAGCCGTGTTCAATGTAATTCAGCAACAGGTACCTGCCGGAAATTAAAACTGCTGACTCTTCAGACATCCGCCTGTTCATATTTCCACTGGACAAGTTGCCAAGCTAAACAGCGTGCCTTTCAAAGGTCTTCACTTTCCATCATATTCATGGAGAGTGTAGGAAATAGTGATCCTCCCTGAATCAAGCTAAAAAGGTCTTGGATTTTCCCAAATGTAACTTAAGACAAAGGTATGGGATGGGGAATCTGTGGCCCTCCAGATGTTTTTGGATGCCAACTCCCATCACCCCCAGCCAGCATGGCCTATTGTCAGGGATGGATGGCCAGAGGCTGTCATTTCCTAGAACAGAACTTCCCATGGAATAGTAAAACTGTTGAAGAGGAGCAGGATGGATTCTGTCCTTGCTCAAGTTCCTAATTGTAAGAATATGGCAGTGGACCACTTACTCTTCATCCATGCTGCATGTAAATGGTCCACCATGTAGAGTCAGCCATCAATAGGGATCAGTTTAAGTGTGAGCATGGCCTCAGCAGGATGATTGTTTGGTGCCCATCAGCTTTCAAAAAAGAAAGTGGAAATGAGACAGTTTCTTTTAATAGAAAAGCTATTTTTTAAGTTACAGGAAAGAAGTTTTGAATTACACTGACTACTTCTATGGCTTGCATGTTGAGAGCAAAGACTGAAATAGATGTTGCATGTCCAAGCTGATGCATGAACAGCTTTGCCCTCTGGAATATCAAGCATTCCAGGACTCCGGAAGAGCCAGGAGACAGTGCATAGGACAAATGTTGTGTGCTCACCTATCAGCATATATATATATGAATTGTTCCTTCCCCTTGCTTTTTTGGCAGCTGGCATAAAAACAAAATGAAAGCAAAATTCTGGGTAGACATTTGTGTTCTGGCAAGTTGGCAACCCTACTTACATGTCACCATAGAAATAACAAATCAAACTGATGTAGTCCTGGTAAAAGCAGCTTTCCTTCTTTCTTACCATTCCTTTGCCAGATGAAACAAGTACTTACAGGCAAAGTCTCTGTTCATGCAAGATTTTACAAGAAAGTAAAAGTATTTGCAACACATGGAAGATGTGTACAAAAGTGAAGGCAATTTGCACAGCAGCTGTGGCCAGGACATTGAAGTGAGAAGGGAGGGACACTGAGAGGGAAGAAGAGGTGGTTTATAACAATGGCAGACGTTTAAGTAAAGCAAGAGTGGGGAGAAACTGAGAGGGAAATACTGGTTTTAAACAACAGCACAGGTTGTTATGCAAGCAGGTGGGTTGAGGCACAGGAATGGGGTGAAGATGAAAGTAGGGGCACGGAAAGGTCTTTAGACACAAGGGGATGGTGACTTCATAGTTGGACAGAGGATGAAAAGGTTGCTGAGTAGCTGCAACGTGTGGGTGGAATAAGATGCAAGAGGTGGCTTTTTGTGCAAAGAGGGGTACAGTGGTAACTCAGGTTAAGTACTTAATTCGTTCCAGAGGTCTGTACTTAACCTGAAACTGTTCTTAACCTGAAGCACCACTTTAGCATATGGGGCCTCCTGCTGCTGCCGCACCGCTGGAGCACAATTTCTGTTCTCATCCTGAAGCAAAGTTCTTAATCCGAGGTAATATTTCTGGGTTAGTGGAGTCTGTAACCTGAAGCATATGTAACTTGAAGCGTATGTAACTTGAGGTACCACTGTATACTAAAGGAGGGTGACGCATGGACTTGAGGTGAAGATGAAAACAGGGCTGAGAAACAGAAGAGAGAAGTGACTTCAGAAATCAGGATGTGAAGGTGAAAAGTGAGCTTAGTAGTTGCGTGGGGTGGAAAGGGGAAGCAAGGGCGAGGGCAGGGATGGTGCCCTCCAGATGTTTTGGACTAGAGCTCCCATCTGCCCCAGTCAGCCTGGCTGGAGCTGTTGGGAGTTGTAATTCAAAGCATCTGAGCAGCTCCAGAGTGGAGAAGGGCTGATACAGACACATATATATGCACCCACTTGAAAGGGGCCTAAACTGCAACAGCTGAATTCTTTAAAAGCAAACATTTATCAGGATCATTCCAACATGGTCCCTTGACAGAGGGAAACATGGAAAACAGTTTCTGGTTAACATCCGTACTTAACTGTTAATTCCCAGAGACAGTGGACAAAAGGATCTGGCTAGAAGGGCAGCCAAATCTAAACGAGGGGTGAACAACTCCAGCTATGCCAGTCCTATCTCATGGCCCTCTGAAGCCCTAAATTTGGGGTTCAAAAAAATCCTAAGGGAGCTCCTCATGCCATCTATTTCCCATTACTTCCTTTAGAAGCAGCCTGGCTAACTTCAAATCAGATTTTTGCTTTTTAAATATGACATCTTTGGCCAAATCAAATCAGTCCAGAACACTTTGTTCTTGTTAACTTAGATCAGTTTGCAGCCTCATGATATGGTCTTTTCCTCTTGACCATTGCCCATTATTACTTATAAGAGTGGACCAGAGGGAGTTAACTGGGTGGGCCCAGGAAGTGGTGAAAGCCTTGGTGTGGGATGGGAAGGTACTCTTAAAGAGGCGGTGGCGTGCCCTGCCCTTAAGAGGACCTTCCTGGATCCAGAAGTGTTGACGTTCTATCACATGGGTGCTATTAGTCCCTTCTTAGACAAGACGCTCAAGATGGTGGTGGCAATGTGGTTGGAAGATGTTAACCATTTGGACCCTTCCGAGTCCAGACTCAGGCCCCAGTATGACACCAAAACAGTCTTGGCCACCTTGGTCGATGACTTTTGTTGAGAGAGGGACAGAAGAAATGAAATTATATTGATTCTCCTTCACCTCTCAGTGACGTTTGATCATAGTATCCTCCTGGAGCAGCTTTGTGGATTTGGAAATTGGGGGGGGGGGGTGCTCTGCAATGGTTTCACTTCTACGTCTGTGCCATTGTGGGAGGGTAATCAATGTGAAATAATTTGCAGTGTCCTGCAGGGGTCAATCTAGCCCACCCGCCAACACTATTTAACATCTACAGTATATGAAGCTGTTGGGTGGTGTCACAAGTACGCAATGACATGCAGCTCTATCTGTGCCATATGAATCAGCAGAGGCGGGTCAGGTGCTGGACTGTTGCCTGGAGGTGCTGTGCGCCAGATGAACTTGAATCCAGACAAGATGGGAGCATTGTAAATTGCTGGCTCTCAGGTCCAAGAAGGGAGTAGATGACCTGTTATGGACAAGGTTGCTCTCTCCTGAAGAAATGAGGGGGTACTCCTCGATTCAGCCTTGTCACTTGAGGCTCAGGGAGGCTTGGAGTACCTATTTTCTGGCTTGTTCACCAATTATGGACGCCCATGAACAGAGATAGCTTGACTGCGGTGATCCATGTTCTGATAACCTCCAGACTGGACTATTGTATCAAACGGTTGTGGGTCTTCCCTTGATGGTTTGCAAGCTGCAGCCGATGCTGAAAGCAGCAGCCAGGGCAGGGGAGGACACACCACACTGGTTCTTAAAGGTCAGCACCAGCTGCCGGAGTGCTTCCAAGCACAATACAAGATGTTTGCATCGACATATAAAACTCTATCCCCTTCATGGATCACTGCCTTGCCATGGCGAAGGGGCTTGAAGAACTCAGAGAAGCTATGAACTATGCCGTGCAGGGCCACCCAAGATGGACAGGTCATAGTGGAGAGTTTTGACCAGACGTGATCCACCTGGAGCAGGAAGCGGCAAGCCACTCCAGTATCCCTGCCAAGAAAACTCCATGGACAAAGACAACAGGCATATAAAAGTTATGACGCTGGAAGACAGGAGTGCCTGGCGTGCTCTGGTCCATGGGGTCACGAAGAGTCGGACACGACTAAACGACTAAACAACAACAACTAAAATAAAGCTCTATAAACGACTTGGGCCCATCTTAAGAACTGCCTCCACCCACATAGATCTGATCAGATGTTATGCTCAGCAGGGGAGGCCTTGCTGGTGGTCCACCCCGCTGTAAAGTATGTAATATAGTAATGATAATTTATTATTGATACCCTACCCATCTGGCTGGGTTTCCCCAGCCACTCTGGGCGGCTTCCAACAAAATGTTAAAAATACAATAAAACATCAGACATAAAAAACTTCCCTAAAAAGGGCTGCCTTCAGATGTCTTCTAAAAGTCAGATGGTTGTTTATTTCCTTGACATCTGATGGGAGGGTGTTCCACAGGGTGGGCGCCACCACAGAGAAGGCCCTCTGCCGGTTCCCTGTAACCTCACTTCACGCAGTGAGGAAACTGCCAGAAGGCCCTTGGAGCTGGACCTCAGAGTCCATGCTGAACAATGGGGGTGGAGACACTCGCTCCTTCAGGTATAAGGGGTGTAAGGCAGTATACCAATAAATTAAACTCATATGTGGGGTTCCTCTTTAGTGGTCTCCACCTTGTGCAATGCCCTTCCCTCCAAAATATTCTGGTTCCATCATGACATACCGTACCTTTTTGCACTGGCCTTTAAGGGTGCAGTCACGAGTATCACTTCTTCTGCTACATCGCTACTGCATCTGCTTGCTGTTTGATATGGTCTAACTGATGGCTTACTATTGTTAAATACTACATGGCTCACTTGTTTTAAGTAGCGTGTAACCTGCATTGAGACTGCATCGTAAAGGATGGGTATACAGTAAATGTACATGACATCCACACATACATTAAATAAACAATTGGACCTTATCGGCTATGGAATAGGTGGCAGGGGACAGAGGAGGTCTATTTGAAAGCAGACAGCTTCCCAGGACCCCAATTTGGAAGGAAAATATGTCCTTCCTCTATTGCTATGTGCTGGAGTGAGCTGTGTAACAGCACAGACCTATTTTAGGTTGTTAAGAAGAGCAAGCTCAATGTGCCATTTAAGCACCAACAATGAAATTGACAGCAGCCCATGAAATGCACCCCTCAGGACATGCAAGTAGCCTCATGCTGGCTGAGGGTTATGTAAGTAGAAATCATCAGACTTCCTTTGGGGTAGCTGCATAGGGAGAGGAACGCTATCTGTAAAACAGGCAGGCCAAAGAGCCATCAGAATTTATTTTCAGAGGGGAGGGGGAATGATAACGTTCCCACAGAAAGCTTGCTTTTAAGTATAGCCCACACTTTTGAAAACAAAACGTCCTAAGGCACATCAGATTATAGGCTACAGGAGACACTTCCTACTCAAACGGGCAAATTAGGTGTTTTTGTTTGTTGTTTTTAAAGAAACATTTGAGAAGAGCCTGTAGCTTGCAGTATCTACAACAGTATTAAATCATTTAATTCATATGTACCAAGTCGTCACACTGTTTGGAAAAAGAGAGAAGTCAGAATGAGCTGCATTTTTGAAAAGCCATGATTTTTGCGGCCTTATGAAACTTGACTGCTTTATGGAGTGTATGGTTTGGTATGCGGCCTGAGCAGCTCCCATGTGTTAATAGTAGATAGGCAAAGTTTCCACTCCCTTTCCAGCAAGCATTGTACTCCCTTTGAGCTCCCGATAAAAATGTAATCTCCCATCTTTTATTCCCATTGTACAGGGGAGCAATAAAAGAGGCAGTGTGTGTGTGTGTGTGTGTGTGTGTGTGTGTGTGTGTGAGAGAGAGAGAGAGAGAGAGAGAGAGAGAGAGAGAGAGAGAGAGAGAGAGAGACTGGCCCTTACATTCAAGTCAGTATCCACATACCCACAGATAACACCAAAGCCCTGCATATAGAAAGTTCAGAAAACCAGATGTTAACTTCTCACCATTATGAGTTTATTGTTGACCATATGCAAGCAAGTTAACATACAGTTTCTGTGCAATGGAAACTTATTTTCCAAGCTATGGCACTGCAGGAGCAAACATATTTTTATTGAATCAGGCTCATTTGACTCCAGTCAAGATTTCCACTACACTTTGAAGCTTTCAGCAGATGATGTGTATTTTATGCATTGCTCCTCGCACACCAAAGATTCTGGAATGTTGGTTATGTCAAACTAAGTCAGACTCAAGAGTAGACCCAATGGAATTAAGTCCATGGATTTCAGCAAGTTCACCCTGTGATTTAGTTGGGATTTGGCCTTGATCTTACAAGTAGTTCAACTAGGTCAGGAGCAACATTGTAGCCAATTTTTATCAAGGGGTTTTGCAGAACCGAAGCCTATGCCTAATGAGGCCGTTAGGAAAAGACACAGCATGATTTTGTTGTTGTTGTTGTTTAGTCGTTTAGTCGTGTCCGACTCTTCGTGACCCCATGGACCAGAGAACGCCAGGCACCTCTGTCCTCCACTGCCTCCCGCAGTTTGGTCAAACTCATGCTGGTAACCTCGAAAACACTATCCAACCATCTCGTCCTCTGCATGATTACCGTAGCTCTTTAATGAATAAATAAAAGTTCCAGTTATTGGATTTTCTATACCCGATTCAAACTATTTGAAATGGTAAAATGGCTGTATATGCATTGAAGGATATGTACCCAAAGAACTAAAAACAAGCTCTTTTTGTAGTCATGGATCCCAAGAGAAGTTAAGGAACATCATAGAAAGTCTGATGCCTCTTATCTCCAGCAGACGTCCTGCATTCCAGAACAATGTGGAATGGGCTGCAAGATGCCACTGCAGCAAGGAGAATCACCCAGAATCGGCCTTGGATTCCAATACACATGGAGTTTCCAAGCCTTTCCCCAAGCAACCTAAATCCCACCGTATATTGTTCATGGCAGCTCCCACCCTGCAAGAAAGGCTTTTTAGTGACCACAGATCAAACTTCCTTCTACAAACTTCCCTTCCTTTCACTCATCTTACAATCCAGGCCAAACAGTTTTTCTTCTCCTTATGTACGTACACTGTTACATTTTCTCCTGGAGCTGGAGGGAGAATTTAGAATGGAGGAATGGCAGAGAGAGTAATATGTTTAAAATTATTTTTTAAAACCTTCCTGCAAAGCCACTGCCCCGATCCAATTTGGGGAGCCCTGTAGCTATAATTTACTCAGATCTGAAAAGTTAGGCTATCTGATCACGGCCCTCCTGCATCTTGTGTAGCTTGGCCCTCTGTAACATAGATCAGTTTGCTACACTAGAAAAGGAGAACAGTCCCGAAAGGTTGAAGCATCATTTAATGTTATTTAAACATGGCGTCAATGGAGGTAATCACAGATAAGCACGATAAGACACATGTAATGCAGACTTGGAAGAGTTTGTTTTTAAACACATTTTAAGAACAAGAATGAACAAAATAAGCAGTCCATCCAATTGTGAGGAGTTCCCCTGCTTACCCTTGATTTTCCCTTATTACCCTTACTCCATTTTGGTCTCTTTTCCTGGTTACTGTGACCTCCTTTTTTATGAAGAGGGGACACCAAAATGCCTAATAAGAGGAGTTGAAAGGATTCAATATTTAAATCACACTGCAAGTGAAAGGACTCCCCCCTCTTTATTTCCCTCTGAAACTCTATGCACTGCTAGTTATGCTTTTATTACTTACAGTAATAAGTACAGTAACAAAACGACAGACTTATTGTATGCATTGAAAATTAAAAAAACAAACAATGTAGTGTTCTACATTCTGATGGGCCATGCAAGTCTATGGTCCCTGGGGCTATGGGATGAATCAGACCTTGCTCTGAATATAAAAGTCAAACCAGGGGTAGGGGTGTGTGTGTGTTGAGATAGGACCTCCCACTGCAGAAATCTCTGTGGCCCTTGCCTCACCAACATTTGAGGTCCAACATCATCAGAGGCCTAAGGGAAGCATGCTGGGGGTGGGTCAGGGAAAAGCATAGCTTTGATGGATCTCAAAAGTCCCCTTCTCAGTCCCCTGAAACTAAAGGAAACGTATGTAAGCCCTGGAAGTCGTGTCTGTGCATTCTCTCCCATCAGAAACGACAGGAGAGGAATAGTTCCCATTAAAAAAATATATCTGGAAAGGCAGAAACCGTTACTTCTGCCCTCCTGCAACAAGTCCAGCAGGGCTTTGGATAACTCTGAATCTCTGCTACTATCCCCACCATCACCACCCACTGAAAAGATGGTTCTCCCAGCTGGGCAGGAGAGGGCTGAGTCAGTCGAAAGCTATTGCCAACAGTGAAACAGGAAACTTATCCCAACCAGGTTAGGAAAAATGAGAGCCACTGAAAAAAATGTAGGCAGCAACTTCACCTAAGGCTGGAAGAAAAATACTTTAGTGCCCTGTGTGCTAAACAATTGGGCAAGTAGGTGCCTGGGATTTCCGCACTGGTATTTCTCATGTACAAGATGCAGTGAATATAGAGGTTCTGCAGGAGCCCTGTGAGATCTGATGTGGATTCTGTTTGCAGGGCTTGCATGTGTAGACTGCATTCAGATATAATGGGAAACCATGGTTTATTGGTATAGGAACAGGCCCCCACCTTGAACTCATGTGCTTCCACCTGTTTGATCCTAGCTTATTCTAAGCATGGAAGCCTTGGGTTCACGTGTTCCTCCTCCCCTTTCATGTGCCAACATCTGCTTTGGCTTTTGAATTAACCACAGTTCCCGAAGCCTGGACTCACAGAGAACTGTGGTTAGTTTAAAAACTAAAGCAGATGTTGGCACATGAAAAGGGAGGACAGAGAAACATGTAAATCCAAAGTTCATTCATGTAGCAGAAAACCATTGTTCCTCATTATGCCTGAATTAGGCCAGTTTAAATCTAAGATGATAATGGAATGAATAAGAAGCCTACTTTAAAGGCGGTGGGCTGGTGGGAGGAGGAATCTTGACAATACAGAAAAGGAGACAATAACTTAAGGCTTTTGCGCTCATTTTGCGAATAACAGGTTCCTAAACAGCTCAATCTCCAGAATTCGGAACATTGCATTACTTAATTAGAAGAGGAATTTCTATAGGTAAGATATTGGAGCAAATAATATTCCACATTTTAGATCCATCACATTGTAATCTATTGCAAGGGCAGGCCATTTTGTTAAAATTTAAAATATACCTTTGAATTGTCTTGAAAGGGATTTGGGTCACCACCAAAATGTGTTGCATGTCGGCTAATGTTCATTTTGTTCACAGCAATATGGAAGACCATAAGAAATCATGGACAAAGCATGCAGCCCAGGTAGTTACCACCACTGCTAGCCCACATTTGTGATCTTTTTTTTTTTTTAAAAAAAAAATTTAAATCACTACATGAAAATTGACAGGGACAGATTTGGTATATTTTGAATCAGGACCAATTCCTATGGCCATGCATTTACCTGGAAGACTTTTCCATTGGCATCAATGGGTGGATTTCCTACTGCTTATGACTGATAGCTTGCTCTAATCCCACCTCACCTTATATTGATAGGCACTGAATTCCATCATGCAGAAAGATGGCCCTATCTAAGGTACATAAATGTGCGGTACCTGACTATGTGAAAAAGACTATAATGTAATTAGTTGAGATTATCTTGTAGAAAACATCATCACATTGACTTAGACCATCAGATACATACATTTCACAGGTATTTGGTGCATCGTTTAAGGGGAGGATTACATCCTTTATAAATTGATAAAAAACCTGTCATGGGGTCTCTAGAAATAGAAAAGCAACCCAAGGCTATTCAAAATATCATTATTATTATTTTTTATAATTTGGCAAGCATGCACATTTGCACCATGTAAAAGATCTGTAAGTCAGGGGTCTACAAATAAGATGCAGTTATGTAAGCAGCTCATTGTGTTAAGACATCCCTACACTGTGCATGAAGTAGGCATATCGTCTTAAGAAAAATATATAGGATTTACGTGCAGATTCTGCTAAATTTATCAAACTATGGATGTTTCTGGAATGCATGTTATAGTTTCTGAAGATGGCAAGACTGAAAACGGGTGCGTGGGAAGCCAAATGTCATTAAGTAGCACACATTTTCTAACATCCACCTGTCAAACTCTGTCCTCCTATAGTCTTTTCCTGGTTTCTGTGTCGCCTTGGCACCAGAGGCCTCTGTTGCGGCTCCTCCCACTTCTGCATGGAGTCAATTCCTCGGCCCAACTTCTGGTTTGACAGAAGTGTGGGGTAGTTGTCCCTTGGCAACAGGAAACTCTACTTACTCCGGGTGGGAACCTTCCACCTAATGCACATCAAGCAGCTCCCTAGGTCCTCCTCCCAGCACCACCTCCTCCTCCTCCTCCAATGACAACAGATGACTTTTAGCAGCATCTAGAGCTGTGGGATTCAGTCCGCGTGCTCTGGAATAGAGATTTTGAGCTAATATAGCTTTGACCCGCTCCCAGTATCCAACTGCTGTTTTCAAAGCCTTTGCAAAATATACTATACAAAACAGCAATACTTTTTCCACCAGGATTTGGAGAGGTTTTTCATTTTGTCTGGAGTCCGGCTTTTCGATTTCTTTGGCTGCTGCTGAGTATCCGAGTACTGAATGCCAGCAACAATGGCTGCATCAAAGACTTCTTTGAGGTTTTTCTGAGTCAAAGCGGAGCACTCGATGTAAGAGACGGCTTTTATTTCCTCGGCACAGAGCCTCGCGGCCTCCTCCGCCACGGGCTTTTCTTTGCATTTGTCCAGCTCAATGAGGACCTTGACGTCCTCCCGGAGGTCCGATTGTGTCCCAACGAGGATAATGGGTGCTTTGGGGCAGTGGCATCGGATTTCAGGAACCCACTTCTCGTTCACGTTCTGGAAAGAGGAAGGGCTCACCACGCTGAAGCACAGCAGGAAGATGTCTGTGTTGGTGTAGCACAGGGGCCGGAGCTTGTCAAATTCATCCTGGGGGAAAATGGGGAAAAGAAGCGTGAATGTTGAGAGACCGTTTACTCAGCCACAAAAAGCCCTTCAAAGCTCCATGGTTCAAGGTGAGGGAGAGAGTTGTTCCAACTCCCCAACTGCTTAAGAAATCACCCCACATACCTAGGAATTCCTGCACAAACCCTACATCCTCTCTGTTGCCTCTTCCCCTTCTTTGCAACTTCTAAATAGGGCTGCAGCTGAACTTACAGACAGTGGCGTAGCGTGGGGGGTGCAGGGGGGGCCGGTCGCACTGGGCACAACATTTGGGGATTAGGGTTAGGGGGCGCAAATTACTTGCCTTGCCCCGGGTGCTGACAACCCACACTACGCCACTGCTTACGGATCAGAGCTTTCAGGGAAATGCTGGGATATAGCTCTCCTGGGACTGCACCCACTGTATGATACTGAAAGGAATTGCATGTTTGAATGCTACCCCATTTTTAAAAATCCTCATAAACCCAGCAAATCAGGGCAAAGACTAGGCTAGCCTCCATATTCCTCTGACAAGCAAAGGAGTTTTTGACATGGGACATCGTTCCTTTTTATGACCCACCTCCTGCATTAGGAAGTGGCAAAGTCCTATAAGACTGTCCCAGATGATTCTGCTGAATGCATAGCCATACAGGAGGGATGATGAAATAAAAGCAGGCCACGCATCTGGCAAGAACTGACAGGCAAATGGGAAACTGAATTGAACCAAAGGAAAGGCTTTGCTGAAAAGACAGCTTTTACCCTTTTTCTAGTGGAATTCCTCAGAGATTACTATTGGGTTTTGTTTCATATAGCTGTTTTCATTAGTGACCCTGGAAGGGAAGTGGGAGCACGTAGATGAAACTTACAGATGGCACTAACTTAGGAGGCACTGGAAATACCAGAAGGATTGATGAGAACTCATGCAGGATGAATGGGATAGCCACCTGAACTGGTGCAACACAAAGGGAATTAAATGGAATTAACACAACACTAAGCAAAAGGAAATAAAATTGCCACCTGGAGACTTGGCAGCTGGAAAAGAGTCATGCAGAACCTGATCTCCGGATCTTGTCTAATCACAAGATGGCTATGAACTGCCAGTGTGAGAAGTTGTAAAAGGGGAAAGGCAGTTCTCAGATGCATGAAGCAATGCAGAGATCCAATCTGACATACTTGGCCACAATCCAGCAAAGAGTTAGGTAAATTTAAACTAGAAGTGACTTTGCCCCAAAACATGAGACAGTGAGATTTTCTAGGGACCAGAGTGAATAACAGCAGCACTTCTTGAACTGTGCACCTCACCAGGTGTCAGTGGGCAGTTTTGGAGCTCCAAGAGACTGGGTTTTTGTACCTCTGCTTAAGCCCATTGATAAGATTCTCACCAATGGTTAATTAGGACTAGCTCAGAGTTAACCAGCTGCAAGGAACTACTACAGGAAAGAAATGGGGAATTTCTCCTGTAAGCAGAAACTTATTTATTCTAAGATGCTGCAGACGTCCCACAGAAAGTAGCACAGTGATCTGATTTCCAACCTAACTGTTGTACCAATTTTGCAACCACAGTCTTCAAACTGATATTAGAGTAACACTTAATTCAGAGAAGTGTAAAACACTCAGGAATATTCTGGGGAAGTAAGAGTTCAAAGTTCAAAAGAGAGCGGCACAGGTATTTCTAGCTATTTGTCCTGGTCCTTTGGGCTCTGGTGTTAGGAAGGGCTTGCTGCCCCCCCTCCCCCCCCCGAATATGAGAACAGTGTAGATGGGGGGTTTTTTGTTTAGGACTCCCCTGGTCAATCTCTGCATCAGGTTATCTATTAACCCTAAATTTGTAAACAGGCCACTTCCTGCTGCCTCTACGTGGCTTGGAACATTGTCTGAGTAATCCCAGGCTTCCTTGCTGTGTGGGTACCTACTCTGAATGCAGCTTCTAATGGCAGCAGTAAGATAGGACTGCATGCAAAGTGCAGTGGTAATGTGAGTGGTAACGTGAACATACCCTGAATATTGTTTGTTTGTTTGTTTACTTGCTTCTTATTTCAATGTGTTTCTTATTTTGATTTGGTTTATCCGAATGGTTTATTGACTGAGCAGGGGAAAGCAATGGATCTGGACAACTGAGGAATTCAGATGATCAAGACACAGTTGATGAGAGATTTCACACTAAATCCAGGCAAAGCTTGATACAGGAAGGTGCGAGGGATTTAGCACCACACTGTCATATAACGTGATCCTCTGGAAGGATTCATGATTTAATATAGCCCTTCAGAGGCCTGCTGTTCTAGGTTCATATTTATTGTTGTCATCCAATTTTCATGATCTACACTTGACACACTTCTGGTGCCATGAATAAAAAAAGACCCTCACGTTCACATTTCCCAATGTGCTTTCTCCCTCCCCACTCACCTCCATGCTATGTGCCCTTTTGTAGTTCCTTCTATGCAGCAAAACTGTGATTTTGCCATGGGGTATGATTTTCTGATTTGTGGATCCTGTGTGATGATCAGAGTGTTCTGGTTCTTCGCAGTTTATAGTCTGTTGCAGGGAGAGCCTAACAAAGGAAAGACCTTCCAGATCCTGTTTCAGGTCACGGCAGTATGTGTCACTTCTGCACCACTAAAGATTTGACTAACTCTTACATGAAAATCTAATCGTAGGGAGGAAAGTTGCCACATACCACTCATGAAAATCAGTTTAGTTATGTAGCTGTGTCTTTAAGTGTAGGGTTAAAGGTAGGTAGCCGTGTTGGTCTGCCGTAGTCGAAACAAAACAAAAAAATTCCTTCCAGTAGCACCTTAGAGACCAACTAAGTTTGTTATTGGTATGAGCTTTCATGTGAAGAAGTGTGCATGCACACAAAAACTCATACCAATAACAAACTTAGTTAGTCTCTAAGGTGCTACTGGAAGGAATTTTTAAATTTTGTTTAAGTGTATGGTTTTGTGTATGTTTTTAAAAAAATTGCCAGTGGGGCTGTTCTAAATCAGGATCCTAGTGTGGGTTAGATTTTTAAAAATCCTTCATTCCCTGTCCTGATTCAGAGCCCCATAAAAAGGACTCCTGATCTGGATTGAGGCCGCATGCAGACAATGTTTGCAACACACACACACACATGGGGGGAAAACTCCACTACACTTACTGGCAGATATGCAGCTAACCAAATCTTTTGTTAGGCCCAGAGGCTTCAAGGGCTGCAGCTGGGGGAAGCAAACCAACTCCTTGCCTGCACCCAACCTTTCCTTCTTGCTGACAGCAGGACAAAAGCACAACATCACTGGCCTCCCAAAACAATACAATTTGCCTCAGTTGTGGTAGCATCTTAATTAAAATAAAGCATGCTTCCAAGGGTTTCAAATTAAGAAGAACGAAGAGCAAACACAGTCCAAGATGCACCTCCAGTGCCAATGTTTTGTTGCCAAACTGAAACATGCATCTTAACTTGCAAGGGGTCAGAGGTTCTTACTTGGGAAAATTGTGAAGGAACACAGACATGCAGTTCTTCAAAATACATCTAAAGAAATTAGTACAAGCCCCCTTCCACTTGAATACACTTCTTTTCAGGGGTACTTGCAAAAGAAGACTGAGGTTTACAGGGCAAGAGTCAGGGACACTGGGTTCATGAGCTCATTTGTTTCCCAGATTTAAGCCCCTTAGGAAACAAGGCTAGAGCCAAAGACTCCTGTCACTTAGCTTCGGAGGCAGAGTTTGAACTGAAACATGCTGTACCGCACTGAAGCTGTGGGTCGTGGTTACAAATATTTGCACAATTAGAGCTTGTCTGCATGTCCTCATAGTAATTGTCGCATTGATGTCATTGTGTTGCTTAAAACTGGAATGCGTTCCCACAAGGAGTAGAATTGAGGAGCAGATTCAGAGATTGAGATGAATTAGGAGTGTGAAAGAAAGCCCTAGATTATCAAGGCTCTTTTTCCATCTCTTATCTACAGTGAACAGGCCACGGGAACAATGGATCTAGGACAAAGATGTCACGAGCAATCATGGCTCCAAAAGGCCCTCCATAACAAGATGGAGAAGACAGCCACTAGGTGCCCACAGCTCATATGCTGCCAACTGCTGGATTACCCAGTATCAGGCAGCAGGAAACAGGAAGTCCCCGTATGCATTGTGTGTTAGAAGCGACCACTCTATGAAAATGCACTCAGACAGCTTGTAAAGAGAAAACTCCCATGCGTCACAGTGTGGAGCGCAGTATATTTTTGTCTTTTTGAGCCATCCATTGCAAATCAGGTAGTGGGCTGCTTGCAAATTCACATGTAAACATGTGCTTTTGTTTCACACGTGGGTGACTCATCGCCACCCATCTTTGCACAACAGAAGACCGCAAATCAAAGCAGGAAGTCTTTCTCCTCCCACAGTAGCCGGTCCTTCCTGTGTAGTCCTGGTACTCACATTACTCTGGCAACAAGGGAGCTGTTGCAGGGCTGCTCCTTCCCTTGCCCTCAAGGTAACTGAGAAGCCACCTGGGACAAGGCCATGCCGCAGCCCTTCCCCACACAAAGCATCAAGCCTTGGGAAGCTGGGATACTCCTGTTGTGGGGAGGACCTGTATTTGGGCTCCTGCTGCCTCCTCCCAGCCTACTCATGTCACCCAGGAAAGCAGCCGGGGAAGAAGTGACAATGCAGAGCCCACACCACTCCACCCAAAACAGTCTTTCTTCCTCCCCGTTCCTCCCTCTGCCCCAGGTTAGGCCACCCTTCCACCCAAGTAAGTAAGTAGTTTTACTGACCTGGCCAGCTGTGTCACAGAGCTGGAGCCTCACTGGCCGGCCATCAACGGATACAACAGCTGAAATGGAAGGGGAGGGAAGAGTCAGTGAAACTTTCATCCACTCATGAAGAATTAGGTCTTTCCTCGTATTTATTTGAACCGGTTGTGATTTAAGGAGCTCAAAAGCCGCCTCAGTCCCAACTCTGAGGCCTACCCAAGCCCTTCAGGACTTTAAAAATTTGGTACACTCCCAATGGGCTAAGTAGCAAAAATCACTGAATGATGCAAAAGAAAGAAGAGAGCTGTCCCCAAACACTCAGGCAGTTTTGTATCCCTATTCCCTTCAACTTGCTTGAGGATTGATTTTCTTGTCACTCCCCCCCCCCCCCAAAAAAAAAAATCCTGGCACAAAGGAGGCCCCTAACCCAACCCCTCCTTGCTTTAAAGCAGAAAAGACAATGCAAATATTGACACATCCCTTGCGAAGCTGCTGCTCTTTTTGCATCCCTTTCAGCTCTGACTAGAGGATTTATCATTCCACCCTCAGAAAAGAACTAGCTTGATAAAGAACCACGTGTAACCACAGGCCATTGTTACCATTGCTTCCCTGTATAAGCACAATATGCTATTTTTTAATTGAGGGGGTGGGCTTTGCTTGGTTTAATCCCCTCCCCCAAAACGGTTGCAGATTTATTGCTTTTGTCACTACCTTTTGCTGCACCAGTTTTCAATACTGCAGAAAAACTGTGCCCTTCCGATATTTGCTTGCTGCAAAGCAAAACCGCTTACAGTTTAATGTGAGGCAGTAACGTGCTCCAGGAAGGAGTGGCTGGCTGGACTGGGCTCACATAAAGTCTCTAAACTGTACTGCTGTGGAAGCAGCTGAGCACACCTAACTCCCTTTGAACTCTATGGAACTTACTCCCAAGTATACCTGCTGCAGAGGGCTGGGTTGCTCAGGTCTAAGCTGGTGCAAAGGACAGGGAGAGCACCTTTGGTGACATCAGGTTGTAAGAGCCTGTTCTTCAGAATGAGAATGTTTCACCACAAAGGACAAAGGCCACAATACAGCGGCAAACAACGAAGAAGACCCCAGCACTTCCACAGCAGGTCAGCAGAGTGTTTTCTGTTCGAAGGGCATTTGAATATCTGGACAGTGAACATACACAAACCACATATGACTGAAGCTCCGAACAGTAGGTGCGTGTTCATCACATGTTCTCAGACATGAAAATGCCCTTCAGACGTTGTAGAAGAGACACAGTCAGCACAGAAATGCACGGGGACACCTTTTTTCTGTAAAAATGTGAAGCAGCTCCCAGATTTGTATCTATCCCCGAAGGAGTTAAGCCAGGACTGATGACCCAGCAGCTTCCACTCAACACCCAGAAACCTTATTAAAAACTGGGAAGATTGACAGGGGCTATTTAATTACAACAATTCACATGGCAAACAGCAGAAAGCCATCTCTCCACGCTGTTCCCTGCCCCCCCCCCAATCAATGGAGATTTAAACTAATAGAAGATGGGGGAGGGGACTGGACAAGGGCTTACTTTTTCCCCTTCTGAACCTAACTAAAGGGATAAGGATTAAGAGAAAGCCAAGAGGATTTGCAAGATGATAGGAAAGTGTGACGTTTTGGGAAAATAAAGAACAGAATTATCTGTATGGGCACAGCACGCTCAGCATAGCGCCTGAGCCCGGGGTAAATCAGACCCACACAAGCCCTTGGCAGTAAAAGTATTTTGCCCTGAAAGATGAATATCCACCATATAAAGGCATGTTTATATATACACCCACCCACTACAGGTTGCCCCCATAAGAACTAGTTATAATTCAAAGGATCCTGTTTTTAGTTGTTTCTAAGTTCCTAACCCTCACGCCTGGAAATGGCATAGAAAATACTGTTATAAATGGTGGAGGCTTCAAAACTCAGAAGCAAACAAGTACATTAAGGCGTATGCATGTGTCAGCCCCATTTAACACAGTGGAACTTAACTCCAAGTAAAAATCGCTTGTACAGAGTCCGACCATTGGTCCAGCCAGCTGCGGGTCTCCAGAATTTCAAATGTGGGCCTATCTGGGCCTTAGATATTGAATCAGGGACCCTCTGCGTGAAAAGTCAATGTTGCACCGCTGAGTTACAATCACCCTTGACCTCGGTTGTTTCGAAGTCCAGGTCAAGATTTGTAAGAGCCTTTCAACCTTGCAAAAAAAGGGGGGCGTATTCCAGAGGAAGCACAGCACGTCTGCATTTTAAACGGCGCGTGTTATATACAACTAAATAGGAATAATTTGGTTTATGCAGGGCTCTTCTTCAGTTCGGGCCCTCAGTTATGATCTGGAACGGGCATGCGAAAGAAAAGAAAGGAGAGGTTTTTTTCCACGTATCTCTCGGAGCTGCTTTCTCTATTAGACGATCCTCCCGAGAAAAGAGGCTTAATCTAACCCGTTTGGTCCCCTGACCGTAAGACTGATCCTTTCCCAATATATTCAGACGTGGAGGAGGGGGGATCCTCTTTCGGCCCCTCCTTTCTACCTGCATCCACCTGGAGCTCAAAGAGCAACGCAGCTCTTCCTCGCGAACTTCCCAAGGAGGGGAGCCGCCCCTTTTTGACTCTCAAGGCTGGAAATGGACGGCGATTGAAAGAGAAGCCAGAGTCCACGAGGCGCTCCGAGGGCGAAACGCGCCTGCCCAGCCGGATCGCACGCTGGAGGGGGCGCCTCGCCGCGACCCTGCTGCCCGAAGGGAAGTGCTTCCTCGACAGCCTCCGAGGGGAACCCTCTTCCGCCGCCCCCTTACCTGAGAAATTGTCGAAGGCGGTGGGGATGTACTCCGTGGGGTAGCCGTTGGTGGTGTAGCTCACCACCAGGCTGGTCTTGCCCACCGCGCCGTCTCCCACCAGCACGCACTTGATGCTGCGGCGAGGCTCGGCTCCGCCGCCGCCGCCAGTCCCGCCGCCACCGCCCGCCCCGGCCCGACAGCGGCTCCCAAGCGCGGCCCCCAGCGCCGCTGCCCGGCTGCTGCGGACCCTCCGCGGCGGCACCGGGGGCACTTCGCAGCCGCCCGGCAGCGGCTTGCTGATGTAGCCCGTCTCTCCCTCTTGCTGCGGCGGCATCCGCCTGGCTCCCGGGCGGGAGACCCCCTCCGAGGACAGCGGAGCCACCGGGGGACGAGGGGATGCAAGCAAGGCGCGGCGGCGCGGCCGGCCGAGGGGAGCCGTCCTAGGCTGGAGCGCCCAGCCGGCGCAGCTCCGGGTCTCTGCACAGCGCTGCCGCCCGAGAGACGCGCCTCCCGGCTCCTCCGATCACTGCGCGCCGTCTCGGGGAGCCTGGCCGGGCGCTCCGCTTGCAGATGACATAATACACCAGGAGACCCGGGGAGCGAGCGAGTGAGCGAGTCGAGCAGGGCGGAGGGCAGCCGGAGGGGAGGAGCCAGGCGCAGGAGAGGCGGCCGGCAGGCGGCGCTACAGGCAGCCAGGCGGACGCGGGAGGCCAGCCGCCGCAACTTGTGGACGGCGTGGAATCCTGGCAGCGTTCGAGAGCGCTTCTCATTGGACGGCCGCTGTTCCTTTCGAACGCTGACGGCAATTCGGACGACGCCTATTGGCCGGGCATGTTTCGCATAGCTCCCCCTTGCCACTCTTCGCCCAAGGCTAACGCGCCGACCCGCCCCTCCTTTTCCTACCTGCGAGCGGAGCCCCTTCTCCTGACCTCTTTCCCGGGAGCCCCTTCCCCGATCTTCCGGTTCTCTAGAGCTCTGCTTCCTCGCGTGGCCCCCCGCTTCCCAAAGGGCAGCCGCGTTGAAGAGCGAGAAAGAGCCCGGTGGCTCCTTGAAGGCGGCCGCGTTGAGGGTGGCATTGGGTCACTGCGTGGTATTTGCAGAACGATACTCAAATGCTACATTTAACACGCTGGGAAGCCCACCGACTGGGGGTCGGGGACCTCATGGTCTACGGAGCTGAGATAGCCTCAAGGGGCGATAAAGAGAGGCTGCTGCCGGCCCAGGTGTCCTTTCTCCAACGCCGTGCGCTCACTCGTTGTGCATAAGCGAAACGGGTTTCTTCCCTGCGAGCCATTCTCTTCCCTTCTTATCCTTTCCCCACCCCCACCTCTCCAGGCTGAACTGTAAAACTGTCTAATCTTATCAAAGCTCGGCCTGTTTCACAGAGGGAAAGCAAGTTTCTTAGCCAATTTATCAGTATTAATGAGACAACTATGTGAAGCTATGTGATTCGGTGCAGCTAAAGGCACTCTTAAAACTGCTCTAGTTTTTATTCCTTCGTGTAGGCCCCCCCCCCCCAGTTCTGGTTTATGACTGAGAATGCTTCCAGGCAGGTGTTTAGTGTGGACTTGGCTCTCCGTGTTTGAAAACGGCTCCCCCCCCCCCATTGCAGCATCCAGACATCACTGACCCAGCCCAACCCTCTGCCCCACAATTTAATCCTGATATGCCTTTTCTAGGGAAAATATGATAAGTATAGAAGAAGAAGAAAAGAGCCTATTGCCAAAGACCTGTTTATGATATCTCAAAGACCCATTTGCAAACTAAGCCCCTATTTGGAAGAGTCTAAGAGTAGAAGAGGAATGGTGCCACCTATAACAATCATTTTTTCCCCAGAATATGGGAAATATTTGTTCTGGGTGGCTTCAAAGCAGAAGAAGGAAAGTAGCGTTTACTTTGCGTGTGCTGTCTGAAAGCTCAGGAGAACACAGGCATTTCAGGACCAAATGCAAACAATACGTATGATATTTAGCAGCCTCTCTCTGCTGACCCTATTATATCCCCAACCTATGCAACAACTGGTTTTTGTGTGTTTTCAGACCTGCAAATGCCCTTTGGGCATTATAAAAAATGCACCCTCAGCAAAGATGTGGAAATGGGTAACTCTTTGCTGTAAAGTAACATGTAACATCACCTTCAGTAGAGAGAGACCCTGAGGTTTGAGGGACAAGATATTTGAGCAGCACCTGAGGTTTGAGGGACAAGATATTTGAGCTGAGGTGGCTCAGCTCTACTTTAAAGTAGCTCACACCTGTACGACAGAGATGGGGAATTGCTTGCCCTCCAAATGTTGTTGGACTACAGCTCCCATTATGCCTGACCTTTGGCCATGCTGGCTGGGGCTTATGGGAGTTGGAGTCCAACAATGTTGAGAGGGCCACAGATTGTATTTGTTGTTTTGCAATCCTTTCCTGATGTCGCTGCATTCTTGCCATCTGGAGGGGCCCTTGTGCACAACAAAAGCAGGATAAAACAAGCCCAGAACAATTGTTATATAAAAAGTTAGGTTGCTTCCACATTTTCAATATTTTCTGGTGAAATTCAGTCATGTACCAGCAAATCTAGGTTGCACGATCATAGGCTGTATGCCCGCTATACCTTTTAGACACATTTGAAGCACGTTTTCTTCCCCCTTAAAGAATTCTGGGCACCGTGGTTTGTTAAGGGTTGCTGGGAATTATAATTCTGTGAGTGGTAAAATGCAGTACCCATAATTCTTTGAGGGGGGAAACGAGTTTTGAATGGGCTGTAAAGGTATATTGTGTACACAGCCATTGCAAACCCATTCCCCCCAATACAGTGGTACCTTGGGTTACATACGCTTCAGGTTACATATGCTTCAGGTTACATACACTTCAGGTTACAGACTCCACTAACCCAGAAATAGTGCTTCAGGTTAAGAACTTTGCTTCAGGATGAGAACAGAAATCGTGCTCCAGCGGCCCGGTGGCAGCGGGAGGCCCCATTAGCTAAAGTGGTGCTTCAGATTAAGAACAGTTTCAGGTTAAGTACAGACCTCTGGAACGAATTAAGTACTTAACCCAAGGTACCACTGTACTGGACATTCGGCAATAAGAAAAGTGCTCCTTTATTCTGCTCTGTGTCCCCAAGATTATTGCATTATTGCCGCCTGGTGGGCACTCTTGCACCATAGCACAACAAAACAGGACAAACACCCCCAAACACCACAACATAATGTAGTACAAAAAGTTACAGAATTTCAGCAGGACGTTACAGTACAGCACTGAATGAAGTAGTATGCCCCCCCCCTAAAAACACTTGCAGGTGCAAACAGTATTGCAATAATGAGCACAAATAATCATGAATGCACAATAAAAAGAACATCGGAAGGGTCCCACAGGCTGCAGCAAGAGCTTAGAGCTGTTGAAGTAGTGCTGTCCCTCTAGGTCTAGGTGATGATATTCCCCTCACTGGGTTCCTTGCTGCTGCAGAAGCCTTTCAGTGCTGAGAGAGATAGTGCAGCATCCTCTTTTGGGGGGCAATGTCAGTTCCTCACCAGGTCTCTGCTGCAGAAGCGCTTCCTTACAACAATAGCTGATCATTTCTGCTTGTCACGAACAACTATGCTAGGATCTTTGATGCCATTGCTGGGATATTGTACTCCTGGCATGTGCTGTCAGCAGCAAGTGACAGTCTCTCATTAATGTCATTATGATCTATTGTCATCAGAGAAAACAAATCAAAATAGAGGGACATCACTGATGTAGAAAAGGAGCTATGATCCTGGGGGTGAAGAGATTATGACAACACTTCTTTTTTGTGTGGAATAAAAAGCAATTGCAGAGGTAAAAATAATTTAATGGAATTACTGCATTCTCTCGACAAAGGACTTGTGTGCATTTTTAAAAAAGCAAGTTTAGTACTTGGATTTCAGTGCAAGCTCAGTACTTGGATTATGAAGTACAAATGTCTGACTTGTTCCTGCCTTTCCTGGATTGGGTTTTGAGAATTCACCCCTCCACTATGGCTGTGTTGAATTGTAATGTAATGTATCCTACTGAATACACTAGCCTTTTGTTGAACAGTATGATCAAGCTAGTTGTTGTGCAGAAAAGAAAAAGAAAAAAGCCCTAGTGAAACAATTTGTACTGTGATGGCAAATCAAAGAGAGTTTGTTGGTGACAAGACATTCCAGTATTGCTGAATCCTTATTGGTGAATGAGAACAGTAGCATTTACTTTGTGACAATTCTTGAATGTTTTAGCTTCCGGATGAAACATGGAGAGATAGATTTGATTCAAAGACATTGATTAGAGCTAATTATTTAGTCAATATTGCCAGCAAAATGTTTTATGAAACAGATCCAAAGGCTGATTCTTGGAAATTATATGTCTCTAATGTCAATGTTGATTTATAGCACTGCATTTTTGTCTTGTTACTTTTTACTGATTCCTCACACGTCTTACATTAACGAAGCCCTTCATTTATAGGGCAAGTAGCTATTCCTTGCTATTATTGTATCAGATCTTCTACTGTATAAAATAAAAAACCTCACTAAAATTAAAACCACACTTTCAGTCCATTTATCTGGAAAAGCAAATCATTTTCTTGAAAAAGATTATGAAATTAGCTAGTGTAATCAACTTCAAATGAAACCATGGTCATCAAATTGTAGGATTGTTGAGTTAGAAGGGACCCTGAGGATAATTTAGTCCAATCCACTGCAATACAGGATATCCAGCTGTCCTGAACCTGCAACCTTGGTGTTATCAGCACTACTCTAACCAACTAAGCTATCCAGGTATGGTGATCTGAGCTATGATTCCTGCCTTGTCTTTAGTTGGGGACCTTAAACACCACTGAAATAAAACTTATAGGTGGGTCAAGCCTTGGGCAGCGGAATCCCATGGAGGTGGTGCTTCTGGTGAGATCTCGCCACCACTTCTCACTTCTCCTGTGGTGAAGGTGGGGACACCCTCCCCTTCCTCTGCCGCTGCCCACCACCAATAGAGTAGCAAGGAGAAGAGGCCGTGGCTTCTGGGTTCCAGCAAGATTTAGAGACAACTCACAAGATCTCGCTGGAACCTGGAAGCCACAGTCACATGACCTCCAGTAAGCGGCCCCTTCTCATTTTGTCTCAGGCAGCCAAATGGGATGAGTCACCTCTGCTAACAGGTATTTTACCTAAGTCAATTATCCATTTTTTTTCTGTACTAGTGCACAATTAGCTGTTCTTCAGTCATCAGATACTACTTCAAAGGACCTTCTCGGTAGTGGCACCCACCCTGTGGAATGCCCTCCCATCAGATGTTAAGGAGATGAGTAATCATATAATATTTAGGAAATATCTGAAGGCAGCCCTGTATAGGGAAACTTTTTAAGATTTAAGGTTTTATTATGTTTTTATATATACTGGAAGCCACCCAAAGTGGCTGGGGTACCCAGTAAGATGGGTGGGGTACAAATAAATTATTATTAATCTTTGCTTTTAGAACTGCTGTTTTCATAGTTCTTTTAATATTCTCAAGAGATCTGTCCCATAATTTATTTTAAGAGATTTTACTTGTAATCCTCAAAGAACTCTAGCCCAATGGTTGCCATTAATTTGATTTTGAATTGATTTTAGAATGATTTGATTTTAGAATGCATTTCAATTACTAACTGATTGTGATTGTGATTGTAAACTGTGATACTTTTATTGTTGTTAGCCACTCTGAGCCTGGCTTCAGCTGGGGAGGGCAGGATATAAATAATTTATTATTATTATTACCTTATTATTATTCATTACTTTACATCAGTTTTTTTGTCAGCCGTTCTTTGTTCCTGGCGTTGTTTGGTATTCTTAATTAACAACTCAGACAAAACTTTCATCTAGTATATTTATAAACAAAGCGTATGATGTGTTAGAGTAGTATGTGTGGCTCTTGAATCTGGCCTGCTTCCAGATGTTCCATGGAAGCGCATTCACTGCATCTTATTTCCATATTGCCACTGGACAATTGTTGTTTAACACTGGGTGGTCTTCTGAATGATGTGGTGTGCCACCACTTCCTTCAAGGCAGATGGTACTTCCTGCTCCTCCAGTGAGACATTAATAATTCCCTGGACCCACCTTTTCAGCCCCCTATGGTTATCTCTAAGAAGCCAAGGTGGGCAAGGGTCAAGGGTTCAGGTGGTGTGATATAGAGGGTGTCAGTGTATTGAAACAAGGGGCAGACTAAGATCTGTTTGAAATGTGACAAAAGAGAAGGAATAGGAGGCTTCTCATCTGAAATCAATGCCATGTGTTAACTCTGACAAGGAGGTGTGCAAGATGGGCCACAGCAGGTGCTTATGCACTTCCTCGTTAGGTAAGATTAATTTCAGACAAGACAGGAAAATGGGAAGAACTGAAAGCACAAATCAATTGCACACCTTGTTTCCCTTCCTCCTCAACTTTCCATCTAATCCAAAATGGTCCTACGATGCCAGTGGCAGCCCAGGCAGAAGGTGGAAACGAACCTCCTTTCATCAGTAAAAAAAAAATGGTGGCAGCAGTGTTACCCATCACCTGACTGGACATGCACCTAGAATCCTTCATGATTGAAATAATTTAATTTTTTACAATTTTTTTCTGTCTCCTAATGAACCTTTGGGGCTAAAGTTGATCTGGGACTTCTGCTAAACAGAATCCACTCTTTTAAACTGATCTGTGTTATGTCTGAAATTGATCACCTGTTCTGCATCCCATATATACTGCATTCCATATATGCTGATGGAGGTCTGGTGGGTCAGTTTGCCTGGTGGTCTGAGTCCCTTCCAATCCTTGGGATCCTCTACCTAGTACCTAGTACCTCTACCTAGGTAGAGGATCCTTGGGATCCTCTACCTAGGAGGCTCCTGCAGCCAATTGGAAGCCATGGAACTCACGTCGTACGTTCAGGTTCCAAAGAATGTTTGCAAACCGGAACAATCACTTCTGGGGTTGCGGGAGCCAAAACGTTCAGCTCACAAGGCATTCGACTTCCGAGGTACGACTGTACCTTCATTAGTATAACCAAAGTTGTTCCATGCCCAGAGGGCAAACTACCTCCTCACCTGGCTGGTAGTTGGCAGGAAAATGGCCAGGGCGTTTGTGTGTGAGCTGAGCTGAAAGCAGGAGGCAGGCTGAGAAGATGAGAGACAGAGACATGCTTGGTTTGTGCTGACTAAAGCTGTGACTAATGGAGAAACAAGATCTGTTGGTGTTGAATGCTGTGAGCCCCTCCATCTTGGGCTCAGTGTGTATATATGTGTAAACAAACCTTATATCCTAAGGACAACACAGTCTCTGTTGACCTTCATTCCAGGAAAAGCAAACCCTGGGTGATCACCAGGAACCCCTGGAATCTCTCGCTGCTTGGAGATTGGGGTGGCATGTAATACAACATTCAGAGAAACTTCAAGGAGGAGGGTGAACTTTGCGATAAAGCAAGGAAATGCAGTTTAAAGGGTACATTTTATTGGGGGGAATTCATTTTGGCTCCATGTAGTGTGTGGCTGATGAACATGGCAGACCTGCTTAAACACTCATTGTAGACTGGGGGACTCAGGTCTCCAGGGAACATCAGTCAGAGCAAATAATGAGAAAAGCAGATATGCCATATCTCTTACCTATGATGTAATGCATACCAGCCTGATGAATGCCTCATATATGAATTCCAACTCAAGTTCCTGTTAAACTGTTATTCTTCTCTGTTTTTCTGGAAGAATCCTCCTCCTGTAAGAAATAGGACCACTTGTTCCCAATTGTTGCTAACTCCGCTTATAATAACTCTGGCATATAATAGTGAAAGGGGAATAAAGGTTCTAAAACTTTCCCCTCCTAATTGGATTACTAACGACTTCGCATATGGCAAAGCTCCTACAAAGAAGTCACTTACACATAGGAAGTTGCATGAAACCCATATGCACATTGTCACACAGGATGATCTTGTGTATGTGTGTGTTTGCTTTTTAAATCTACTAGAAACATAACAGATGCATACATTTCTGTATGCACAAGTCTTTGTTCATGTAAGAACATGTGGATTTTGGACTTTAAGAATGGGTGCGCAAAGTGTATTTTTCCATGGAACAGCAAATAGATCCCCACATCACTTACCAGTGTGTATCAGGGCACCAAACCACTTCACTCAAAGACATTGTAATACAATGAATAAACAGCTGAGTTAACGCTTTTGACACTTTGATTCAAAGCTACCTCTGCCATGAACATATTGAGCCCAAGGCAGTAACAGTGACTTATTACCATACAGGGCTGGTGTGAAATGAAATATTCCAATTTTATTTTTTCAAATGAAGCGTCCAAAAACATAACGGGGCGTTTATGCTAAGCAAGGACACACAACACCCTTGGCTTCTTTGAAAGGGATTTGACTCAATGCACAGGAAGTGGAGATTTTGCACATCTTATAGCTAACAAGTCTAACTTTGAAGTATAAAATATAGGGGAGGGAATGTTTTTTGTTTCTCTTTCAAAACTATATTTATTCTGCTCTAGTGGAGGGAGTGCTGTGGCAGACATAAGTTTCTCCAATTGCTGTGGTGCAAGGGCAATGCAGGGGACAGGAGAAGAGGGAAGTCTCGCAGATGATGGTCCACATTCATGGGCGTAGCCAGGATTTTTGTTAGAGGGGCAGGTAGTGGCAGAGCATATGCCTGCACTGCCCAGGGTGGGTGTGCTCCCGCGGGGGGCATGGCACAGAGGGTGCCTCCCGGGCACAGGGTAGCCACTCAGGTGCCCAGAGCGGCATGCGTGCCCTGCAGCTGGGGGCAGAGCGAGCCACCCACAGGGGCACAGTGAGCCGCCCATGGTGGAGATTCGGCGTGCCGCCTACCCGCAACCCCCAAGCCTCCTCCAAGCTGTCAAAATGAAGGGGGAAGGGAGGGGTGCCACTGGCAAAGCGGCTTAGCTCCCCCCCCTTACCCCAATCATAGCTGTCAACGTTTCCCTTTTTTTAAGGGAAATTCCCTTATTCCAAATAGGATTCCTCGCAAGAAAAGGGGAAAGTTGACAGCTATGACCCAAATGGCTTGGGGTAGGCTTGGGAGTCTCAGGCAGGCAGCGTGCCGAATGTCAACCCCTCAGTGAGGGCACCTGTGGCGGTATGCCCCCCTTCCTACGCCCCTGGGGGCAGGCCTTTTATTGAGGGGGAACAGAACCTCAGTTAGCTATGCATTTTTATTGATTTTTATTGATTATGGGGTGGCAGCTGTCCCTCCCTGCCCCCCACAGCAGCACCCATGTCCACATATGCTGGCACATCTCTGATGCTTGGACATTCTTAACCAGAATCTGAGACTTTCAACATTTACATCTACGGACATTCACCAAATTCCAGACATTCACTGTAATGCAGCACATACCTGGACCCTGACAACAGTATGAACAAATCATTAACACTAATGTAGATCCAGTCGAAGTGAAAATATTATCTCCAATGTTGTTTGAATTAAATGCGCATTAAATGTGAGCTGCACATTCGTCTTGATTAACGTTTTGTTCATCTTGCCAGGATTCTGTCCTCCACCTGAGCAGCAGTTAACACCCCTCCTCACCCGCCCCCAAAAAGTCCGTGGAAATCTTTCCAAGTCCAGAATCCATTTAATATGAAAAGAGTCATTTTTAAGTCGCACAAAAGAGCCAGTTATGAGGTAGCTGCCTATGTTCAGATGCTTCCTTCCAGGCAAGAATGGATGAAGACGTTTGCTGGGGTGACCGTCTGATCACTATAGCATCCTCCTGGAAAAGGCAGCTAAATAACTGGGAAGAAAAGGCTTAGCACAAGCTTCTGCAAACAGCAATTTAATTGCAGAAGGCATTAAGGAAAATTCAGCAGAGAACCGCAAAAAGAGCACTAATATTTTCACATAAGCTGGCTGCTTAAAGAGCACCATAAAACGGCTTCAAAAAGTCAGAATGACTGTTTATTTTATTTTACTCAGTGGTGCTATGCTTGCACGAATAACCCCTGGTTTATTGCATTCCACTGCCAGCACAGAAAATGTGGGCTATTAAAGTGGTTCAGAATACAGCTGTGATAATTACCCCACCATCTAGCCCGATTTCCTAGGAAATGGGACTCAAGGGAAACATGGAACTCCGCATAAGTATAGTAGGAAGCCTTTGTGATTTCTTGAGCTCTCCATACCCTTGGCCCAGAAAAGCATCTTGTCCCAGTTATATCCATGATCGGCATTTATTTTGTTCAGGTACATTACACTGTCAAAATTCATGACAGTTAACACAGTGAAGAGAGATGGATCCTGCTTTTTTCTGGGACACCTCCCAGATCGAGGGATGGCTTAAATAACCTGCACCAAAGAATGATTGTCCGCAGTGCTCTGTTATTGATGGAGGAAACTCTTGTGCAGATGCATGGACATACAACGGTCCCCAGATAAATAAATTTCAATTACATGCAGTGTGGGAATTTTACATTCGTGGTTACTTGGGTGCCTCCAGATGGAAGCTTCATATTGCAAACAGAGAAATATAACCAGCCGTTAGTTACTGTGTATCCCAATAGCCAAAAAGATGCTTGTGATTTTTGGAGAAGGTGATGCCTACTCTTTCTCTCTCTGTGTGTGTATGAAAATATATATCAATACTGAGGTCTTGCACAAAAGTGATTATGTGCTGTTTAATTCAGCTGGATTTGGGATGGCATAATCCAAAATAAGGAATGCCCCTCCACTGCAATAGGCCCAGCAATTAACATTATGATGAAGAGATATTGTGAAAGACCTGCATATTAAAAATTAAAAGAAAAAGGCCCAAGTGCATACTACAGTTACAGTCTCCAGGGAGCTAAACCATATGGTACCGCTATATACAGGAACTCAGGAATCTGCTTTATACTGAGTCGGAGCACTGGTCCATGAGTATTGTCTACACTGACTGCCAGTGGCTTTCTATGTTTCCATGCAGACGACATTCCTAGCTCATCTGGAGACTGCGCCTGGGACCTTCTGCAGGTAAAGCAGCTGCTCTACCACTTCATCTCAAGGAATATTCTACACCCATCCGTCAGGTGAGGCTAGATGCAGTGCTGCAGTCTCTTTCTTCTATTGTCTCTTCTCTCACCTGACACTTTCACTTGCTCCAGTACTGGCACACAAACGCTGCTGTACACTCTGTTCCCCCAAGTGTGCTCCTATGCTGGAAAGAAAGACTGTGTTGGCACTTGACCGCAGTTTATCTCTGTGCTAAACTAGGTAAACTGCAGGAATGTGAGACCAGCTGAAGATCAAAGCCTATTTAAAGAAGGAAAATTCTATGCACTCATTGATAAGGTTTTTTTGTGATGTTTGTTGCAAGCAACTATCTGCTGACGTACTTAAAATGTCGACAGTGAAACAGGAAAAGAGCACCTGCAAGGATATAACAACATTGCCCTGGCTGATTATCCTTCCCCAATTAATCACCAGGCTTAAGTTTTAATCACCCTTTCCTTCATTATTGCCTATCGCTGCTGCTCACACACTTACCGGGAGCACAGCACAAAGAATGACTGGTTCTTATTGGGCTGATATTTAATGTTGTCTGCTTGCCCAAACAGCTTCAATTTCTATTCTGCCACGCATGGAACTTACTGAAACCTAATTAAGCGTCAGAGATCAAACAGTGAGATATTTCCTGGCTATCTGCTATTAATATACTTCTCAGAGGTGATAAAATTGGCTGTAGCTGCAGCCTGCATTCCAACTTAAATCGCCAGAAATCCACTGGCCATAAGTGAATGTCCTGGACCAGGATCCACAGATATTTTAGATATTAACAGGGGAAAGCTGGTTTGATGTGGATATTCTTAAAGACACCAATCTTACTTAACAAGAAATAAATTCCAGTGAACAGAATGTGACCTGCTTTGCTTCAGAGTCAATACGTTTTAAGATCAGGCTGTAAATGGAGGTTTGGGGAACAAACTCAGTCAATCAAAAGCACATTATTTTTCAAAAAATAATAATGAATGAATGAAAGCTAGCAGCCTTATCCATGTTTCACCCATGTTCCTCTGAAAGCATTTGGTAATGTTGAAACCACATGTTGTCCAATCACAGAACATTTCAGGATTTTGGCCTCTGCCATTGGCCCTTGAGTCGTGATTTGAAGTTTGGGAGTTTAGACAGCCAATCACGCTGGGAGCAGGACCCTTGTTACCTAGTTAGGCACTTGGCAAAACAGCGTTACAGATCAAGGAGAAGTTTCAGCTAATATATAAGTACAGCTCAGAATTCTCTTTTGACATTTGTGTTGGCATTCTCAGTCAACAGAAACAACCAATACATATTTGAATCTGAAAGAGACCACATTAAAGTCCTGCTGCATTTATTTTCTTCCCACAGCAAAGTAAGATCAAACTCTTTCTTTTCTCCTTCCATTTTTAAAATTTATTTGTTTATACACACACACACACCTCACTTGATTGAAAAATCATCATCATCATCATCAAATCACCACTCTCAAAGCAGGTTGCAAAAAGAATATATTTTATTTTACATAGCAAGCATACATAAACCAAACACAGAACATATATTCAAAATCAAAACATATCAAACAGGGTCATAGTGCCCAAAAGTAATACTTTAGATTAGAGCAACTCACCAATACCTATTACTTTTCTCAATGTGGGGCCCATAGTACTGCAAGCACTCACAGACAAAAGATGACCGTGCCCCTATACGTTCACAGCCATCCAAAGACGCCACCTTGTGGCAAAGAGCAGCCATAGTGCTGTGGACTTTTGTGACTCTCACCAGAGGTTTTCGACCAGTGTGCCGTGGGGGGGGGCAGAGGGAGTGCACCACCCCCAGCAGCACGATCCCGGTGGGATGCCATCATGGCTGCTCCCTCCCCCGCACGCTGGGCACCACATGCCCTGGACATGCGTCACGCCCCCTGGGACGCGTGCCAGCCACCGCCCGCCTGCTCTCTGCCCCCGGTGCCGGAGCATGAAGCTCCGCCACTGCCTTGAATGATAGTCAGGAGTGCCGAGGGCAACACTGGCCTCTGTCCCTCTTTTCCTCCCTCCCTCCTCTGATGCCCTCTCATGTCTCTGCCTCTGGGGCTGGCCAGGGGGTGCTGGTTGCCAGGAGCTGAGGCAGACTTGGAGTAAACAAGCAAGCAAGCGAGCGAGCAGGCAGGCAAGCAGGCAAGGGAGCCCAGCCAGCCAGTCCACCAGCCCTTGCTGTTGGGAATGGACAGACAAGTCCCAAACCCCGGTGGGGCAGTGTGAGAAGGCTCTTTGGAGCAGGGAGGGGGCAGCTCAGAGACCAGGGGTGGCAGCAGTGGCTGCCCAGAAGACTCCCAAGGAGAGGGGAGAGGAGAAGAGGTTGAGGGAACACTTCACAAGGGCAGCTGTTTGAAAAAAGTGTGAGAGGCTGCCAGCTCTGCAGGCAAGGGGTGGCATAACTGGGCTCCGGAGCCCTACAGGGGTGCTGCAGAAAGAATGTACAATGGATGCTCGGGTTGCAAACGTGATCCGTGCAGGAGGCACGTTCGCAACTCGCAGCGCCACGGCTGCGCATGCACTGGTCGCAATTTGGCACTTCTGTGCATGTGCAAAGCACGATTTAGTGCTTCTGCGCATGTACAAGCACTGAAACCGAGAAGTAACCTTTTCCGGTACTTCCGGGTTTGGCGTGATGCATAACCTGAAAACACACAACCTAAAGCGTCTGTAACCCGAGGTATGACTGTAGTTGGTCAAGGGAGCCATGGATTCAAAAAGGTTGAAAACCTGTCTTCTAACCTGAAGGCAGCCCCTTCATGGATCACTGCCTTGCCGTGGCGAAGGGGCTTGAATAACTCAGAGAAGCTTTGAACTATGCCGAGCAGTGCGAAGTCAGAAGTGCCTGGCATGCTCTGGTCCATGGAGTCACGAAGAGTCGGACACAACTAAATGACTAAACAACAACAAGGGCTTGATAAATCTTGTGGTTTTTTCTGTGTGCAAATACCTGGTGGGTGGGTTGCATTTGGCTTGGAGAATGCAAAGCTGTGTTGGCTTCATTCAAATGAGCTGCTGCAAATTCTAATGCCTGATTGAAGCAAATTAAAGAATTCCTAGCGGTACCACTCAAAAACAGGAGCCAAAGTGCCTTTTTCGCTTCCTGTGGATAGCGGGTGGGCAGGGCGGCGCTGGCATATTGTTCTTGCAAGGCTGCTCCATTTCCGATGGACAATGCTGCCTCCTGCTGCACAGACTGGACTCTTGCATTTGTTACTGCCAGTCTTGCACCAATGTCTCAAGTCAGGGAGGTGATGATGATGCTGGGGAAATGGGGGACACTTTGCTGTGCAGTCTAAAATAAGGAGCCAAATTCTGTTATTTTAGGGAATGGACTAATCCTTTAAAACAGATGCCCTATAAATAGGACAGCTCATGTCTAGCCAAACCTTATATTCCCAGCTTGCATATATAATTTTATCCTTACCAGGTGGCATATTCTCATGTGATTACACACACACTGTATTTCTCTAGTTGCTTGCAGTCTTCACTTATGTTGGCTTGGGGTTTTTTCAGAAAGGAAAAAGTTACAAAGCTAATCACTTCATGTTTAAACACAAGGAAAGGTAATTTGGAACATTGTTCCAGTTGGAATGGGCTTAAGGCTAAAATCCTAAATTTCTTGGGAGTACCGGTAAGTCTGTTGAATAGCAGTGGGACAGATTTCCAAGTAAACATACAGAATTGTACTATAAGTGCATCAGACTGAAATGTATTCAATTCTATCCACCTCATGCTATTTTTCTGTTGCTGTTGCTTAACAATTACTATATTTTGCAACTTGATAGTCATCATCCTTCCACCAATGGGTTGGCAGCATCTAAATATCTTAAATAATAGTGATTAAGACTCCTCATCATATTTCCCACACTTTGTGTACACATTCATATATTGACCAAATTCTACCCACATTTTCTTATTTAAACACAATACCCATATATACATTGTCTAGTAATACAGCTCTGTTTATTATCATTTCCACCCACCCACCATGTTTAGCAATGTATAAAAGCATAACTACAGAAATGCGTGCAGATTTCACAAATGCACTACTCCTGTGCACAAGTGCTGGTGGTGGGGAATCCAGCTGTTGTTACAGCAGGAATTACAAGGTAGTCTATACCCTGTAGCCAGGAGCAGAACCCCCTAGGCGTTTAGACCTGAGAGTAAGAGTGGCCTGGAAGTTTCATGGAGGTCCAGATGCTTAAATTTACTCCCTCTGGCCTATTGCAGCTAACAAGTTTTCTTCTTTGGCAAGCTGGAAGTGCCGGCCCTATCATTAGGCAGAGCAAAACTGTTGCCTCAGATGGTAGCCACTTAGGGCTGTAGGAAACATCCATTCCCTGGTCATTTCTCTTGAGCACGCACCCCTCCAGCCCCCAATTTCAGGCCTGTGTGTGGACTTGTTGTCTTGCATTGAAGGATGCAGTTTCATTGCCATTGTTGATGCAAGATTCAGTTGTCTTTCAAACCAGCTTCTGTCTGTAGAATTGAGGGAGGTGTCTTGTCCTTCATCCAGTGGCATAGCTAGCCATGTGGGCACCCAGGGCAGTGCAAGGAGAAAGCGGTGCAGTGCGGGGCACACAAGAATCCCAGAATCCCAGTGCCCAATATTCTTCAACTGGTCAGAGAGAATAAAGGAAAGGAACCTGATAAGTGACATGATATCTATGGATCTTTTATGACTTGGGGAATATTGGGGAGGGGAAATGTGAGTGCTATTAATGCCCAGGGCTGAAGATGCTTTTCTTCCACCTCTTCAAGGTAAGATCTTCACCCCTGAGACCATTTTCTCTAACACATCCTTTGTAGAACTTCTGGCAAAAGTGCTTTTTATAGCCCACTGTGACACAGACTATTTACTACCAAGTAGGAAAAATTTAAACCATCTAGTTCATCTCATTTCTAGCAAAAGCTGATCCCTTGAGAATCAAATTATTCCTAACCAGCCCTTGGCTCCAGTAAACCTCCTTCACATCACACCTTCAAAAGCTGCAGGGAACAATGTGCTAGGGATCTTGAACATTGCCTGGTTTTACAGGCATACTAATGTTGCTTTAAATATTTTTCCTTTTAATGCTAGTATACCTTGATGGGATTTGGGTCTGAGGAGGCAACATCATTTAAAGCAGCTTCTGGGGAGCAGAATTGCTGATTTGAGATCAGCTGAATTATTATTTTCTTCATGTATTTATAGAAAGACCTTTCATTTTAAAATCATCCACACAATTAGTCCATCACAAGCTGAACCAAATTAGGGACAGATTATGAAAAAAAAAATAATTGATCATCAATATCAGAGATAGCTGAGTTTCAACGTGTATGGCTTTTGCATGGCGAACATGAAATAAGACCAATTTTGTTAGAAGGCAGGAAAAAACTGGTTAAAAAAACAGCAATATTCCTCTCCATTTATAACTCAGGGATGAAGCTCCCCGTCTTTATTCCAAAGCTGTCAGAAATATTAGAATTAATGCCCTGCAGCAAAACACTCAATAACCATCTCTCCTCAGAAAAGGCAAATACATGGCACTTTCCAATTAACTGCTCCTCTAAGCAATTATACTGATCAAATAAATGAATAAGTGACGGGCATGTAAATGGTAGACACAGCTAATTTCATTCATCTGGAGGTTATAGCACTACTTCTATAAGCACTTAATGTGTTATTTCAAGCTTCAATGAGAAACATAAATAAAATTAATATAGTCCAACAAGAAGAACTTGGGTGCACACAATATGGCCGCCCTCATTATCAAGTGAATATTGCAATAATGAAGGCTTCTGGCCTCCAGCTTGTTGAATCATGTTGGTGCTGGGGCTTTTTTTGCCCTAGTTGTGTATATGCATGTTCAGCATATTGGACATCAGCGTTCCCCAACCCACCTCACACATTATTGACTAGTGCTGCTTATGGGGAGCTTATGACTCCCTGGCTGCCACAGCTCCAATGGCTACCAGTTTGTTTGCAGAAACAATTCAAAGTGCTGGATATGACCTATAAAGCCCTACATGGGTAAGCAAACTATGGCCCGGGGGCCAGATCCGGTCCAATCACCTCCTAAATCCGGCCCGCAGACGGTCCAGGAATCAGTGTGTTTTTACATGAGTAGAATGTGTGTCTTTATTTAAAATGCATCTCTGGGTTGTTTGTGGGGCCTGCCTTGTGTTTTTACATGAGTAGAATGTGTGCTTTATTTAAAATGCTTCTCTGGGTTATTTGTGGGGCATAGGAATTTGTTCATTTCCCACCCACCCCCCACCCCCCCAAAAAATATAGTCCAGCCCCCCACAAGGTCTGAGGAACAGTGAACTGGCCCCCTGCTGAAAAAAAATGCTGACCCCAGGCTTAGATTCAAGCTATCTGAAAGATCATATTCCAGGCTTATACAAACCTGCCCAGGCTTTGAGAACTTCAGGGGAGGCCCTTCTTGTGGTTCTGCCACCTGCACAGGAATGCTTGGTAGGGATGCAAGAGAAGACATTCTTGGTGAACTCCCTCCCTATATAAGCTGGACTGGCTCCCTCCTCGCTGTGTTTCAGACTTTATTGCTCCATCAGGCTTTAGGAAACTGACTGCTTTTAATGAAAGGACTGGTGCCGGGCTGTTTTATTGTACAGTGGTACCTCCGGTTGCAAATGGGATCCGTTCCAGAGCTCCAGTCAGATCCCGAGGTGCCGCTTCTGCGCATGCATGTGGCACGGTTTAGCACTTCTGCACATGCGCACACGGCGCAACCTGGAAAAATACTTCCTGGTTTGCCGCACATGTATCCCAAAGGATACATAACCGGAGGTGAACATAAGTAGAGGTATCACTATATTTGTATTGTCTGTCTGTCTGTCTATAATTTTAATTCTATCAATGTTTAGTTCTTTTAAAATGACTTCTTCACTGTTTCTAGCTGTCCTTATTTTTATCTGTAAGCCGCTTTGACTTCTTGTCAGTGGAAAAGGCGGGTTATAAATAAAGATATACAGTGGTACCTCGGTTTACATACGCTTCAGGTTAGAGACTCCACTAACCCAGAAATAGTACCTTGGGTTAAGAACTTTGCTTCAGGATAAGAACAGAAATCGTGCTCCGGCAGCACGGCAGCAGCAGGAGGCCCGATTAGCTAAAGTGGTGCTTCAGGTTAAGAACAGTTTCAGGTTAAGAACGGCCCTCCGGAACGAATTAAGTACTTACCCCGATGTACCACTGTAATAATAATAATAATTTAAGAACATAAGGATTTGCAAGCTGAGTCACACCAAAGTCTAGACGAGCAGTCTATCTCTAATTCAGTCTTTGGACACTCACATACTATGAGAACGTCTGTGGATGCATTAAGCAAGCAGGTATTTGACAGGAGAGCTTATCTACAGCTGTTGAGTGTGTAAAGATATGAGGAAAGTAAGGGCCTGAAAGGAAGTGTATTATGCTCAGTCGCACACGGTCCTGAAGACCACAATGCCATTCTTAAGTTCATCCCCAGCATCAACTATTCAGGGGTATACTGCTTCTGATCCTGGAGGCTCTATTTAGCCATTATGTCTGATTGCAATTAGTAAACATAGCTTTACAAAAGGAATAGACTTTCATAGGATCATTAGCCTTTATGAACCAAAATTCTATTCATGACATCCCGTGTCTCTGCACAGCAAACATGCATGTGCAATATGCAGAATCCCATGCCATTTCCCCCGCTCCTAATTATAGCATGGAAGTCATAGCACAAACGGTGTTAATGTGGCATACCATTGCCTACTGGAGCAGATCAGGAACGAGGGTAATTGGTGTAACTCTGCACAATTTTTTTAATATGGGTTTTGTTTAATAACTAAGGCAAACTTGCTTTCTTACCAAATACTAAAACATACACATTCATGTGCTCAATACTCCATATCAGGGCTTACTTGACACAAGGCTGCAGAGTTCTGACCTCTGTCATCAGCAAAGGAAGACCATTGTGGCAAGAGGGAAACCAACCTGGTCCCACCTACTGGCCAAAGACAGGGCAGCTGCAGGTGACTTTCTTCCCCTCTCCCTGCCAGAAAGAACACTGTGCTCCCACTGATGAATGACTGTGGGATGCAAAAGCAAGAGGAAAGGGCACTCTGGCCCCATCCATCAGCCAGAGGAGCAAGATCCATCAATTGCTATTCAAGCAAGAACACCATGAACATTAGTTTGAACCTGGCCCCAATGCATATGAATGCTTGCAGTTGAAAACTTTGGTCTGGCCTTGAAGAACTGATCTCCCTCCTCTGCCTTTCCCCATCCTTGTGTCTCTTTTAAGTTTGTAAGCTAGATGAGGCATGTAAGCTATGGCCAGCTTCTCTTTCTGTCTCCCTTGATGAGAGGTGCTTTGAGAGACACTTAATCACCTGAAAAGTGGGATGAAAACACAGCAAACAAATAAACATAACTACTTTGTTATATATGAAGCTGCCTTGTCTTGAGACATACCATTGCTCCACCTGGACCATTACAGTCTACTATGACTGGAGTAGTTCTCCAGGGTCCCAAGCAGAGGTCTTTTTCTAGCCTTCCTACCCCAGAGTCTAATGCTCATTGTTCATACACATACAGAGGCTTAAGAAGACAAAACACAATTTGAAAGATTGTTAGGGCACACTTTTTTAATCCAGTCATTTGTGTTAATATACAAATACAGTCAGCATGTTTAGGCATTATTCTCATTCATAAATAATTTGGCCTCCATACATTCACAGGCATGATACAAACAGAATCGTAAGTTACTAAGCACCAGGACTATTTGTTATTCGTCAGAAACCCAGAATTGCTCTAGAAACATAGTTCAGTGGGCCCCTCTTCGGCAGTCTACTGAACACCCAATGAGGAGTTTCTCTGTTAATTAAATGGCAGCTTCTTCAGTCTGCTGGATGAACAGTCCTGAGGGGGATTTCCTTGTGTGTATTTAAAAAAAAAATCATACATACAATGACTGGAGATTGCAAAGCTGTTTTGTGTGTCACACACACAGAGAGAGCAAATAATTATACCGACTATCCTTTGGCATAACTGCCCATATACCATGAATGCATATTAGACAATATGTTCAAGCAGGGATGGGAAATGCGTGGCCCTCCAGATGATGCTGGACTCCCAAATCACATCAGGCCCAGCCAGAATGACCAATGGATTGTGGGAGTTGTAGTTCAACAACTTCCAGAGGGCCACATATTTCACATCCCCACACTAAGCATCTTCTACACCACTCTTATAGAGATCAAGGGAAGAGGAATTGCACTACATGAGTCACACTCAGCTGAGCCCCGTTGCCATCCAGCCACTGTCAGTGAGAGGCAAAATTAACCATTTGCAAGATGTGACTTGTCCCACAACACTATGCATTGTGCCACCCTTCTCCAACCAGATGCTCTCAAGATGTTTTGGACTAAACTCACATCTGTTCTGGCCACCACGGCCATGCTGGCTGAGGCTGATGGGAGCTACAGTCTAAAGTATCTGGAGGGCACAGAGGTGCATCATATCAAGCAACTATTTGGACCAAACATTTCTACAATGCTGGGCAAGGAAGTAATTTTTTCATATTACTTTTTTTCCTGGGGCCAACTATCTGTACTTTCACAATTATGCTTCCTTTATCAGTTTTATGGTGAAACCAGTTCTCAAGACCAGAGGGAACAGATCTCCAAAGGCCACAATTGTGAATTAAGGCCTTTAATACTTTTTAGCATACAATCCAGACGTTTTATTTTACACCTTTTTAAAGAACATTAGCTGTTTCTTCTTATAGTCCATGGAAAAATGTCCCCTAGTGTCATTAACTATGGTTCAGTGTCAATTATGCAATCCCAGTGTACAACATGGTGGGGATTTCACAATATGTTAGGCAGTATTAAATTTGCAGACATAACACCTACCTATGCTTGAAAAGAATAAAAACCTAAAACCCTCTACCTACATTATACACAATCATACTGTGTGCAGAGCTACAGATGAGCCTGCTAGGAATAGGCCTTGGTTATATTTCCTACAGGTTTTCATTGTCTACTGCACACGTGCCTCTACTCCCAAACCCTAATTTTCACTTATGGTAACTCAAAAGTTCCTTGCTATTTGTACAAGGTCACTTCTCACCCCTGTTGCACCCTTCATCACTTGATCACAAATGGGTAGTTTTTCACATCATGAATTCTCCAGGGGTTCCCTTTATCAGGCTGATTTGGCAACATGTAAAACTATTCTCTGTTTTATTTGTTTTCAAGTCATTATTCTTGTTGATTACATAAGCAGTTATCAACCTAGATTCGATGATACACCTTTCCTTCAATTAACACGTCTGGTGGCAAGCCCCCCCTCCCCACAAAATGTATAGAGGGCCATAATGAGATTGTGTGCATGTTTTTGACACAGCACTTCCCACAGCTAATTTAACAATGTAGGTTTGGGTGGTGTTTTTTTTAAGAAATCTGAATAACAGATTTGGCCCTATGGCTGCCAAGGAGCTGTGACAAAACTGCAAAAAACAATCCCCAAGTGGAACAGCAGTCCATGTAGCAACTTCACATTCAATCCAGTTCTTACCTGCCACAAATGAGACAGGATTTGACTTCGACAGCATTTGTATTTGACCGCCATCATTTACGTTTATAGATTTATCATTACAAAGAATCAGTAATGCACACAGGAACTGCTACACGTAAGACTGTGAATTCCATGCTCCTGCCAAGTTTTAATTTTCAGAGGAATTTTAAGCCACAAATTTTTGAAAAGAAGCATTTGCTGTAGTTTTTACAACCTTTTTTCAAGTTATCAAAGAGGGAATTATGCAAATTTGCTTTTTGTTTCTCAAACTGCTTCTTCTCTTTCTGAAGGTCAATATAATAGAAGAACTAGGTGTATCTCATCATTTATACTTCTGTAAAATACTTATCAGAAGCTATTCTTGATCGTACTAATTATATTTAAATAGTTCATTAGCCTTTGGACCAAAACACACTTTGACACTAGATGAGCTCCTTTATCTAAATGCCACAACCAGACCTTTGAGGAAAATATACTAGATGTGGCTCGTCTACTAAAGTACTTGCTTGAATTCTTCTCCCTTTGTCTTTGTCTCTTTTTTTTTAGGGCATAATTAGTTAAAGGGAATGTTAATGTATGTTTGAAAATGTGCACATGTATACATGACATGTTATACTAAAATAATGAGTGATTACATTTCACACTACAGAGGTAGTACTTTCAGGATTAACACGCACCGGTTTCGAAGTATTCCTCAGATCTTGCAGCTGCTTAGCTGGTTTCCCTACTCCTTCCTCAAACCTCTTCTCCACAACAGGAAGGACAATTTCATGAAGGAAAGATGCATTCTGCCTGATGAATGCTTTCTTCTCAGGGTCCTGTTCACAGCGTAAACTGTAATCAACATGCTGGATGGCCACAAGGATTATCTCCACCAGACTTTCCAGCAGAACCATATGCAGCTCTGGGAAGTACAGTTTGAGAGCTTCCTCCAAGAAGGTCATGGTCTGTTTGGTGAAAGCCACAACAGTATAGCTAAGATTTACCCAGCAGTCATCACCAGTGTACTGATCAAAATTGGTCACACCACAGCTCTTCATCTCCTCTCTAAGTTTTCCTAAAGCTTCAGGCGTCATCAAATTCATTCTTCTCCACATCTCTTCAGAGTTACGATGTTTTGTAGCCTCCATTATGATATCTTTGTAGCTCTGCAACGCCCCTTTGATGTCCTTCACTAGCAGGGTATGAATGATGAAGGTCAGATCCAAACCAATCTCACTGAGCTGCTTGCAGTGTTCCTTTGCCACCTTCAATAACAAGTTACATGATTAATTTTACTACACCTTCAAGCAGTTGCACAATAGAGACACTCTAAAAGATAACTATCATCCCATTATGAACAGCAGGAAAAACATGACATACATTCAGGGTTCGAAATGAGCAGGGCGGCAGGGGCATTTTGTACCTTAAAGATTCTCCATTTGAGAGCACCTCAAAAAGTCTGGGTGCCATTTTTTTGCACCTGACTGACACTCAAGGAATACTGAAATGTATGTGCTTTGAAGCCTCAAAGTATATGTTAAAGATAGACAATATGTTAAGGAGTTTAACAAGAAAGAGTAGAGTGTTTTAAAAACTGAAGTATGGTACCAATATTTTTATTGTAAACACCAAATTAAACATTTCATTTCTGCTGAAAATGTGATATTAACAATGTGTCGCTTATGTGAATTGTGTATTAATTCATGGTTATCAAAATATTAAATAAAAAGTGTTGCTGATCACCCCCCCCCACCCCCCCAGTGGCAACTAGACATTCTGTTTTGGTGCCCACAATCCAGGTCCCAGAAGGCATTTGGCTCCTAGCTTTTCTATCCAAGTTTCTAACACAATACACATTAGGGAGAAGAAGATATGACCCAGCATTGATCCCTACGATTCTGGCCTTCAGGAAAAGGCAGTCTGTATCCCAAGGTAGGAAACATGTTATCCAGAGGGTTGCGTTGCTTGTGAGAAACCTTGGAGGGGGGGTGTCATATGCCAGTGATGTGCATGACAAGAGACAAAAACGCCCGAGCAATGACTGTGACCCTTACTTTTGTACAGTAGGCTGCAACCCAAGAACACAAAACTTGGAGATTCTACACATCTCTCCATCCAGGGAAGCAGGAGGCATTGTCAATAATACATTTCTACCAGGCAAAAGCATTTAAGGAGGATGTGGAGTAGAGCAGGTAAGGGGTATGGCCTGCGAAAGGGATATGGCTTAAAGAGAGTCCAGAGACACCCGGAGGTCACAAGCAGCCCCTGGACCTCAGGTTCACTGCCCTTGCTGTATCACATTGGACGGAGGAGCAGGTAATGCAAGGTTATCCAGGCTGTCTCTTTCCTGGCAGGATAGGATCACCCATGACAGTCTCCTTCACCTAGATAGAGCAAAGACATGAGATCACCTTTTCCCACTAATCAGGGCAGCTCACTGGAGGAGTGGGTTGCGGAGCAATTCTGTCCAGGCAAACTTCTCCATACTTGGGTAAATGTAATTGCTCAGAACACATTTATTTATTTACTGCATCTCTGTCCCACCTCAGGAGCACAAGGTGGCATACATGGTTCCCCTCCCCCTTTAATCCCCCACAGCAGCCTGCCCACTACTGTTCCTAGTGTATTTGGGACTGCCACATGATTAGGGCAGGAAGCAGGTGTGGGCCCTTACACTTCTCGCTGTTCTTGCTGGCTGCAGGGAGGAGACACCTTGGATATCCTGCACAGACTGCCTTTTCCTGAAAGACAAGTAACAACTCCAGAAGGTCTCAATGCCCAAATATAGCAAAATATACTTTGATCAGATAGCCAAAATCTGTAAAGTCATGCCACACAACTCGCCCTTTCTTTTGTTCCTAATCTTAAAGTGGAAGGCTCCTAGAAGAGCAAGAAATGTTTGTGTTGCTCTCCTTTAGAATTAAGCAAAAAGCACTCTAACACTGTAAGACAGCTGAAAAGGGAGAGAGGCTCCAAGTGATGGGGAATGTGGAGTACAGGATAGTCAATGCAGCTACTGCAATAAATTATTTACACAGCTTCTTTACAAACAGAACACCCTGTTTCAGGACTGGGAATTGGACTAAATGACTCACTGGTTTCCTCCTTGCCCTGTATTCTATGACATTATCTGGAAAACTGAAGTAGTTATAAGAATGAATTTGTGGTCATCCAGTGCATGTGTGACTGAGCATAATACACCCACATTTGGGCTTATTTTTTCCTCATACCTTCACACACTCGGCAGCAGTGGATAAGCTCTCCTTACTGTCAAACACCTGCTTGCTAAATGCATCCACAAACATCCTCATAGCAGATCGGGCCCAGACAACGAAGGCAGAATAACATCCACTGTTGCCTGCAAAGTCTGTCTCGAACTCCCTTGCAGTCTCTAACAGGCTGGTGAAGAAGACATGGCAGAGCTTGTGAATATACAGCAGAGTGGCACCTTCAATACGCAACTGGCGGATGGCTGTGTGTACTGCAGCTTCCCTGTTCCTCAAGAAAAGTTCACATGCTTTGGTTGATTGACCCAAGCGGATGAGCTGAGAAACAGCTCGGCGGGTAGCTCTAGGCCCACCCCGTAGAGACCTATCTGGAGAAAGTTCAAACACAAGCACATCCGTGAGCTGTCGGACTCTTTCGTCCACTTTTGTTCGTAGTTCCCTGACTGGCTGAGTCACAGGCTTATCTCCCAGGTACTCATTCAGTTTATCTAGCAAATCAACTGCCCCTTCAAAGTCTCTCTGAGCGATGCAGACATCCAGATCCTCGGGCAGCTCCTGAATCCATTCTAGGGACAAATCCACCACTTCTTCTTCTGGTGTTGCCTCCTCTTCATCCTCCTCCTCAAAAGGATTGCTGGCTTCTGGAGGGGAGGGGGGAGGGGCCCGCACTGGGGCCTCCTGCTCCAGCCGCCGCTTCTCACTGAGGACCCGATTCCTCTTGGTCTCCTCCAACACTTCCAGCCACTCTTTCTTGATCTTGGCGTTCTCCGCTTGGAAGATACGGCTCTCGGGGAACATGAGCAGCTTGAACATGTCCTTCATGGGCGGGTTGTCCTTGACGTTGACCACCGCCAGCCCATCCAGCGGGTAAAGGGCATCGTACCGGTACGCGCCACGCCGGTTGGGGAGCCACGCCGCCACGAGCAGGCAGTCGTTCATGAGGAAGGCGTGTACCCTCTGGACCTGCACCATGTGGTCAGCATCATACTCCACCAGGTCCCCATTGTAGACCAAGTACTTGCCGGGACTCTCCGGCAGCAGGTCGCGGCAGCCCTCCACCTTCTCCAGGAGGGTGGTGAGGGTGCGCTGGCGGCCCTCCTCGCTGGCAGCGTTGTCTTTGGCCGAGAGGGCCAGGAAGGGGTTGGTGTGGGGGTCGGCGGCGGCCCGCCGGGCGCCCCCCAGGGCCGGGTCGTCTCGGTCGGCGGCGCTGGCCTGCTGCAGGAGGGCCTGGGTGACGGCCTCCATGATGCCCTTCTGCTCGGTGAGGATGTGGCTCAGCTGGTACATCTCGCTCTCCAGGTAGCTGATCTCGCGCGCCGTCTCGATGAACTGCCGGTAGTTCTGGTAGACGTTGCGCTTGAGACTCTGCGCCGTCTCCTCGCTCAGCGCCTGGATGCGCTGCCGGTGCTCCTGCAAGTCCCGGTCGCCGTCCGACTGCTGAGACAGCTGCTTCACGTACTCCTCCGCCGCGTAGCTGCCGGACTCCAGCTGCCGCCTCAGACGGCTCCCGCCGCCGCCGCCGCCGCCCGCAGCCCCCTCGCCCACAGACAGCGCCATGTCCGAACCCGGAGCAACGAGAGAGCGGAGCGACGGGCAGAGAGGAAGCAGGCCAGCGACAAACGCCTAGCCGGCAGAGCGCCTGCGCCGGACGCTGACGACCTCGCGAGCGCGACGGAAGAGAGAGGGCGTGGAGCGGCAGGCGCAACGGCGAACCAGACTCAGTGTGTAAGAGCTACACACGGGGAGGCACTTCCGGGCTTAATGCAGCCCTGCGCAAGCGCGTAACGAAACCAGAGTGGATGGGTATGGATGGAGGGAAAGGGAGGCGCGCCTCTGTACTCCTCCTAGGGCAAGTTGTTTGGCGCATGCGCCCGAGTTTGAAGAGTTCGCGACCGCCGGCTGGCTGGCATCCTGCCTGGGCGAGATGGACGGCGACTTCTTGCTGGCCCTCCGGCTGCAGGCGGAGTGGGAGGCAGAGGACGGGGAAGCTCAGGGGGCCAAGGCGGTGGCCGCCGCCTCCCCTGCCGCGTCGCCCGCTTCCCCGGCGCGGCCGCTCTCCGTCGTGGACAGCGCCTGGGAGCTGCTGGACCCGAGCCCCGACGTGCGAGGCCTCTTCCTGCAGTTCAACGAGACCCTCTTCTGGGGCCGCCTGGCAGCCGTGGAAGTGAAGTGGAGCCCGCGCATGACGCTGTACGGGGAAGGCGCTGCGGGACGAGGGAGAGGCGGCTCTGAATCGCCCTGAATGTTGCCCTTAAGGCTGTTACTCGCTCTGGGACCTGGGGGGGGGGGGAGGCGGGTAACAAATGCTAAAAAAATCATGATAATTATAGTGGGTTTTTGTTTGCAAAAAATGTTTAGGGGTACTCTCATTTTGACTCAAGAGACTTTGATCTAGTTTTGGTCTTGTTCCAGGTGGCATGAGCCCTGTATTCACAAGCACACAGTCAGAAAACAGCTTCTCTGTACAGTGGTACCTCGGGTTAAGTACTTAATTCCTTCCGGAGGTCCGTACTTAACCTAAAACTGTTATTAACCTGAAGCACCACTTTAGCTAATGGGGCCTCCAGTTGCTGCCGCGCCGCCGGGGCCCGATTTCTGTTCTCATCCTGAAGCAAAGTTCTTAACCTGAAGCACTATTTCTGGGTTAGCGGAGTCTGTAACCTGAAGCGTATGTAACCTGAAGCATATGTAACCTGAGGTACCACTGTATTTGTATACTGTGTGTGGCCTTGTTTACAACTTGAGGAGCATGTTGTATTCTGTCTTTTATCTGACCTTTGTGAGAGATGCAGTTCTTAACGGAGAGGGCGAGTTGTGACCCCCCAGATATTGCTGTATCCTGACAATTCTCCATGCTGAATGAAACTGAAATCCAACAATATGTGGAGGGCCACAGGTTTCCTGCAGTGCATGGTATCACAAATTAAAAAATAAATAACTTGTTATGTCTCCTAGCATACTTGCTGCAGTGTGATGACATTATGTGTAAACTAAATATGCTAACCTGAATTGTAGCAGAATTGGAGAAAGTGCCTGCTTTCTTACCTCTCAGGAGGTCTAGTCCAGCCACTAGCAGTGGGCACCTAATGTTTAATAAAAGTACCTAATGCTTAGCAAGTATTGTTTGTGTCTCAGTAAACAATTTGCCTTTTTTATTTGTATTTCTAGGTGTGCTGGAGTTTGCTGCTATGAAGGCCGTGGTGGAATGTGCTCCATCCGGCTCAGTGAACCACTTTTGAAGTTGCGACCAAGAAAGGATCTTGTAGAGGTATTCCTGTTTTGTATATAGATGTGAACCCAAACATGTGCATTTCTTGCAGCTGATATGTACATTCCCAAAGTCAAATGTATCTTGTAGTTTTGGAAAAAAACCATGTTTACCAGTGCTGTAAATAGCTATCTTATATTGCAGCTACTTCTGCAAAGACAGGAGAAGCAAGCAGCTCCTTGCTGCTTGCAGAGACTTCTCCATCCTCTCATGTCCTTTAGTGGTATTTTTTACCCATTATTTCCACTTATAATGTGAATGTCTCCTTGAAATATTGTGTTTATTTCTCACAAAATATTTCTATGTGATACCAGCATAGGGTGCAGTAATATAAATTAAAATCAACCGATACAGTTAGAAGCCTAAAAATAAAAGGAACAGATAAAATCACACCAAAAGATAAAATCACAGCAATCAATCAAAATCTAACTGTGTGGTCGACCCCCGCTCTCCCTGAGATGTCTGGTGGAATAGGTGTGTTTTCAGCTGATCCCCAAAACTGTTCTGTGTTTCAAGGGGGAGAGTATTCCATAGTTGGACTGCCAGTACAGAATAAGCCCTCTTTGCTGCATAACAGGTGCCCCTCAGATGCATACTGTAAGAACCAGAGAGGCATCAGCTGCTGATCTTAACACATTGAAGTATTGGTGTGGGAGGAAACAGCCCTTCAAATGTCTGTGTCCCAAATTATGGTTTTATGAAGCTGGGATCATGTCTGACTTATCCCAGAGAATGGAAAACTGGAAGCAAGAAGATTTTAAGGTTTATTTTTTGAGCCCGGCTTCAGCTGGGGAGGGCGGGATATAAATAAAATTATTTATTATTATTATTATTATTATTATTATTATTATTATTATTATTATTATTTCTTATCATAGCGAACTTAACAGTAAGTAATCAAATGTTTTATGTTAGGACATAGCAATTTAAGTAATCATGTAATAATTTTAATTTCAGACCCTGTTACATGAAATGATTCATGCCTTGTTATTTGTCACTAACAATGACAAAGATCGTGAATCCCATGGCCCGGAATTCTGCAAACACATGCATCGGATAAACCGCCTAACTGGAGCCAATATTACAGTAAGCATACTGTGTAACAAACACTAGTTTGTAGATTTGTAAAACTGATTTTGGAATATAAAATGAATCTTTTAAATGTTTAGATTTAAAAGATACTGCGACAAACAAGCACACTAGAGTCAGTGGTTACTTTGACATCGGTAAGTTTTGCAATGTAAAATCAAATATATCAAGCTAATCACCAGATTTCTTCTGATTTTGATAAGGTGTTAACTGCACTTTTTGGCCATAATCCAGAAAACTTGAATTAGCATAGAGAATCTCTGGTGTGTACTCTGGCTTGGTCCAGACATTGCAGCCATATCATGGTTTAGCTGTCAGGAGCATTCTCCAGGCTCTCTCCTTCTGTATCACTAATGAATGGTGATCCCTTCTCCCACTTCCTGCTTTGTTGTAACTAAAGTGCAGTGTCACAGGCGGAAGGCCACACTCCAGAGTTGCACTCTGGGAAAGGCGTTTGGAAGCTGCCCTGAACATCTTGGTTAAAGCGACTTTTATTATAAATGAGAGAATATGTTTTCTTCAGCATACAATACCCTTCCGAGACTGTGCCCTTTCTTGTGCAATAAAAATCAACACTGCTGCCCTCTTCCCCAGTTAAGTCCCTTATGGTGCTGTGGTGTTGCTTGGGTTTCCCTGTGAGGCAGTGCTCTCTTACTGCTCCCCTGGCATTGCAGGCTGCCAGAGACTCCTGCACCTTACAGCCATTCTGTCCTCCACAGCCACTCCCAAACAGTGTTAGAAACTGAGATATGAAAGCTAGGAGCTAGGACACATATTTTTTCCTCAGTAGCTCACCATTCCGTCTCTTCTCCCCCTAACTACCCCAGCTTTCTCCACGTTCCAATTCCCCTGACAAAAGTAGCCATTTTTACTTACCCTCAGGCAAACAAGCCTTATTAAATATATCAAATCCAAAACAGAAACATTTTTTAAACTGCCCCCCCTTACTAAGCCCCATGAATCATTTACCACAGCAGCCTTCCCCAGCCTGGTGCCCTCCAAATGTTCTGGACAACACTACTTAGTACGTCTGGCTGGGATTAGTGAGATATGTAGTCTGAAACATTTGGAGGGCACCAAGTTTTGGAAGGCCTCCATGGTGTGATGTGTGAGTTGGGAAAATTGTGGTTATTGTTAATCATAACTTTCAAATAAAAATAAAAAACTATGGTTTGGAATGGGTTTAAGATTCTAATTTGGAAGCAAATGTTGTTAACAATAACCATCATTCAACTGCTTCAGACATTACAGCAAACTCTGAATCTCGCAAGACAGGAAATGAGCATGTGTCTCTGTAGAACTGAACATACAAGCCCCTGAATACCTCCAGTTGCCAAACCATGGTTTGGCCTTGATATTTGAAACAGACCACAGAATTCTGGTGTTTGTAGATACTGTTTGATTTTCTTCTGTGTTTGGGGCCAGCTCCAATATCCATGTGGAACTCTTGCCTGTAGTGACTTGGGAAGCCCTGGTTGGCCTGATTCCATCAATCTTCACGGTGGGCTGTGAGTTAATCTGGTGTCACTGCAAAATGGAAATGAATGTTCTGCATTAAGAAAAACTTGTTGGTTATGTTTAGATCTATCATGAGTTTCATGATGAAGTGGATTCCTATCGCCAGCACTGGTGGCGATGCAATGGTCCATGTCAAAATAAAAAGCCGTATTTTGGCTATGTGAAGCGTGCAATGAATAGAGCACCATCTGCAAATGACTTCTGGTGGGCTGAGCACCAACAGACGTGTGGAGGTACATATACCAAGGTCAAGGAGCCAGAGAACTACACCAAGAAAGGCAAAGAGAAGGTCCCACAATCAAAATTCCTAGCTGATGGCAAAGGTACTTGAATATCATTTAGTTATTACCAGCAGAGGATGATGATGTTATTACCAGCATCATAACTGTTTTTCATCAGTTAATATTTCAGGGTGGTTTATAGCATAAACCGAAGAGTACATAACTAAAAGTGTTAAGCGGGGGGAAAGATTTTTCTGATGAATGATCGCTCCTAGAGATGTAATAGAGTGCTGCTGGTGAATGTTTTCCAAATATGTGATTGTTCTGTGTATTTCTGACGTATTTGCAGGAAACGCTAACGGAGGCAATATGCAGAACCTAATTCCTTTTAGTGGAAAAGGATATATCCTTGGAGGAAAAAGCATTCTGTCACCATCAGAGAGGACCACAAATCCAAGCAATGATAAGAACAGATTGCTGCTCAGTTCACAACATCATTCACCTTCTGGTTTGATAAGATCGAATCCTCAAAATGCAAGCATATCCTCACCATTTCCTTCTGAAGGTGATAAGAATAGCTTTGCTTCCTATGTTACACTCCCTAAAATATCAGTTGCTAACAAAAAAGCGTACACTAATGTTAATGGCTCGCCCATTAAACATGTTTCTTTTAATGGAGGAAGATCAAAGTCAAGCCCTATAAATGTTACATGGGACTTACCCTCAAAGACGACACCAGTAAAAAGCATTTCTGGACCATCTACTTCAACTCCAAAACCCCATAGTTCATCTCATAGAAATAGCAGCACACCCAGTGGTGGACCAACAAAACGGGCAAAAATGGAAGACACTGCTGCCTTTGAGAAATACTTTATACAAAAAACAGATCCAGAGTTGACCAGCCCTTCTTTGAAGAGAAAGCATGAACCAATAGCTTCAGAAAGGCCAGCTACTTCTGCCAGTGATGAGAACAGAAAAGTTTCCTGCCCTGTCTGCAGTTCTGAAGTTTTGGAAGCTAAAATCAATGAACATCTGGATTCCTGTCTCCAAGATACCTTAACATGATTCTGACATTAAGACGGTGCTTTGCTCAGGGGTTATCAATCTTGAGTGTTTCATGCGTATTTATTGTCTTCCATATTTTGGTGGGAGTGGGGAGGGGACTTATGACATCCTCTTCTATGTGAAGGAAGTTTTCTTCAGCTTGGAATAGTGCTAGCAATGCCACCAACTTTCAGCACACATTTATAGCCATGAGAGAAACAAATTCTGTTCAAAAGCAGGCATAGGCAAACTCAGCCCTCCAGATGTTTTGGGACTACAGCTCCCATCATCCCTAACCACTGGTCCTGTTAGCTAGGGATGATGGGAGTTGTAGTCCCAAAAACATCTGGAGGGCCAAGTTTGCCTATGCCTGTTCTAAAGAAAGAAACATGCATGGTTTTTAACTGACTTATTTTTAAAAGCCTATTCACTCGTTCAGAATACCTGTTTGTTTTATCTCAAAAACTACTTTCAGGCCTGTTTTGCAGATTACTGTTTTTAAGCCATTTAATATCAACGGAATACAAAATGTGTGTGAATTCATATACTTCCACCTTTGCTTACATTTGAATCGGACTTAATTTCCTGGAAGCGACACATTTTATTATAATAAATAGAGATGGTTAAAGCTGCACTCATTAGAAGTTTCCACAGAGCTTTAAAATGTTCTAGGAGGGAGGGTTAAGTCTCCAGATTGTGGCACTATCCCTAAAACTGTTTGTTGGCCCATCTCATTGTTATATATGCTGCTAATGTGTCTGAAGATTATGGGAAATGTTTTGTGAGAGAAGATGGGATAGATGAAGTAGGACAAATACCTTCATATATTTGAGGAGCCATATGTGACATAATGGTTTATATCCTCAGGCTGTCTGAAACAGATGAGATACATCTAATTCTGGAATCAGATTGAGATCTCACAAGTCTCACTTTTTAAGTGATATAGAAGAGCAGTTTGCTGTTCAAAAGCCTCCACTTCCTAGAGTTCAGTTTTGTTCTAATAATTTATACATTCAGCAGGAAAAATGGCCTGTTCTAATGTTGAAAGAGATCTGGGATGTATTATCCCTCTGCTTCATGCCATTCTGGTTATGTTCATTTCTGAGCCCCAAGTGTCAACATGATTGCTTGTTGACAATTAGGATGTTCCATTTTTACCCCCCAATGGTTGAATTTGGTCAGATATCTCTTTTCACAAGCCAGGAGGTCTCCTTTTCATCTATTAGGTACACGTGTGCCTGTAAATGAATCTTTCAATTATGTTGTATCTTGTGTTGAGCATTTGACAGCCAACTGATAAATTTTAAATAAAAATAACTTTTCAGAAACAGCACTTGAAATTCAGGGTTCTGTTCTATAAAAGTGGGCTAGAAATTCCAAAATCTGCCAATTCTAAAGGTGCTGGAAAATTCAGTGCAGGTTAACGAAATTCAGTATTGTATTATTTTCACTGTGTTTAAAGAGAATTAACACCACATTGTTATTGTGGTGATTCAGAATATATATTCAACTGGTAACAAGTATCCTGCAGATGTAGACCACACTGTTTCAGTGATTTGATGTGATGTTCTGTGATAGACTTTTTCTTAATCAGTAAAGTAACAAGAGACATCTGATCTCATCTGATCAGCATGGTCAAGCATCTGTCCATGTGCCTGCAAATACCCCGCCACTGACTGGAGCTCCTGAAACTGAGTACTAGTGGCAAGGAGGAGAAGGAGCAGCAGCTACCATCTTATTGCTGCTCAGCCAGCAGTTATTTCACCAGGCTGTTCTGTTATGCCTCTTGTCATTGCCCAAGAGACTGAGAAGTGGCCTTCAGCAATGAGGAGAAACAGCAGCAAATACATTGATGAAATGGCTCCTGGATAGGTGAGTGACAGCTGAGGAGAGGAGAAGGTCCAGCAGCTACTGCCAGTGAGCGGGTGAGGATCTGTGCTCTTGGCCCCACTTTTAAGGGATATATTGCCCGAGTGTCTTCAAGTCATCAGACCCAGACTAACCAAAAATTAGTCAAGGATTTCCCTCACTGAACTAATCAGCGCTTTACATTTGAGAAGCCTTGTACTATTATCAGGGCAATTTATTAAAAAAAAAAACAACCAGTGCAATCTCCAAGATTTGAGGGAAATACTCCAAAAGACCTCATTTAAAATTGCTATGTCCTGTTAGGGTTCCTGTGTTCCAGGTACTTAATTGTGGAGCACAGCAAAAACCTGTCCTTCTCAAGGAATGCAAGCAGTAGCAAATGCAAGTTTAATTTTTGTGCACTTTATAGTAAACTAAACATGGGTGATGGTTGCAACTAGCTGTGTGTGTTTTTTTTTACCAAAACATCTGTTAATATATATGTCAGGGTTTCTGGGAGAGAGGAGGAGATGACAGAGGAGACGGAGAGCGAGTGGGAGGAGGGGCAGAAGGATGAGGAAGAAGATGACGGAATTCTGAGGGAATCCACGAGTCTGAGCAGCGAGTCAGAGGATTCTCAAAAGGGGGTTACCTTAATCAAGCAAAAGGGAGGAGAAGGGAGAAGCGGAGAGGAGCCCAGTGGAAGACAGACGCAGCAAGAGGCGTCTCAGCCGGAACGGAGAAAAGGGGGTGGAGTCGTCAGCCTCTCGGAGGGAGCAGGATTAGGAGAGAACAGAGAAAGGGGGTTGGAGCAAGGTGTTCAGCCGGAAAGGGTGGAGAGCAGAACAAGGGGTGGTGTAGCGGTCGAAAGAAAGGTCAGCAGCAACGTACGCGCGCCAAGTTCAAACGTAGAGGCGCGCGGAAGTGGAGAGAGCTCAGGGGAGGAGCCCGGCCCTAAAGCCAGAAGGAGGGGGGAAGAGGCGGCAGAGGATTCAGCCTCAGGCGAGTCACGGAGAGAGGGAACCCAGGGGGGCAGGAAGACCCTGCGGAAAAGAAAGGAGAGGAAGAGGTGGTCTAGAGCCAGGCTATTAAGTTGGTGTGGAAGAGGGGAGGAGTCAGAGGGGACTTCAGCGGTCTAACGTGACAGACGTACGGCCACGATGCTGAACTGTACGAGAAGCAGAAATCTTCAATAAACTTTTCCTGTAAATAAACTGCAACGGAGTGAGGTCTCTTGTGAGCTGGGACCCGTCCTGGGTGGCCGTGACAGTAAGTCCCCTCTCAGAAAGCAAAAATTTTTTTTTGCGAAGCTCACGAACGGGAGCAGCCATGAGCGCTGAGGAGCAGCTGGTTGCACTGCGGGATCAGGTTACCGCTCTCACATCGGCAGTCATTGCTTCGCAGAAGAAGAATGACGACTTGGAGAAGACGTGCCAGGATTTGCAGGCAAGGTGGGAACACGCGGACAGGGCGGGGGCCCCAGGTTCCAGAGCGGAGGGCATTGCGCTTGGACGGAGGGGGGGTGCCCTGGTTCCGCATTTTAATGGCAACTTGCAAGACTATCCCAATTTCAGAGCGGACGTCGTATATGCACTGCATTTACTCCGTCACGATTTTAAAGATGAGGAGGAGAAAGTGGGGTTCATTGTTTCGCACCTGCATGGGGAGGCCAGGGCTTGGCTACGCAATCTGTGGCGCGAAGATGGACCGGCCCGTCGCAATTCAACTGCGTTCATCAAAGCGATGGATTCTTGTTTTCAATCCTCTGTGGATGTGGACATTGCGCGCCGTCAAATGCACGGGCTGAGGCAGGGGAAAGCGACTGTGCGCCAATACCACTCTAAATTTTTTGCATTGCTCACCGCCTTAGATTGGCCAAAGGACAGTAAGCCGGTCAGAGATCTTTTTTGGGAGGGATTGAGCCCCCCCATCAAGGATGAGATCGCTAGGGGGGACAGACCCCAGACCCTAGAAGACGTGGTGCACCGGGCTTTAGCTATTGGAATTCGACATGAGGGACGTCCGTGGCACGAGGAGGACGGGTCCCAAGCGCGTGCGCAAGCGAGGACTCTCCCTTTTGTGCACAGGGATTTCAGCCGTGCGCACCCCTCGCCAATGGGGAAGGACAGCGAGGAGCCAATGGAGATTGGTGGTGCTAGGGCTCAGAAGCCATCCCAGAGCCCTGTCCCTGGTGCAGCCAAAGCGAAGCCTCCTAGAGGAACCAGGAAGTGTTACATCTGTGACAGTGCGCACCATATGGCGAAAGAGTGCCCCCAGAGGCTCCAGAAGCACACTGCAGCACTGGCAACTGTAACAGCAGAGGTGCAACCAGGGGAGCAGCTTCAGGGAAACGACAGTGCCTGGCTGGAAGCAGAGCTACTGGGGCTCAGCCAGGCGGATCTGTAGACAAGCCCCCAGCATCACTGCAAAGCGTGGACCCTTTGCCTCCCAGACCGGCAGTTCTGCTCACAGCAACACTCCAGTTGCCTGATGGGAGACTCCTCGAGGTTCCAATAACGATCGATTCGGGAAGCAACGCCGACTTCGTGGGACTGCAGTTCGTTAAGCAGCACAACATGGCGCTCCTGCCTGCAACGACGCCTCTAAACGTGGTCACGGTAGACGGCAGGAAGTTGCTGGGGGGGCAAGTGGTGCAGCAAACCCCTCCCATGATGATGCAGATTGGCAACCATCGAGAACTTATTAGTTTCAATGTCACCCACTTATCGGACACACCCATCGTGTTAGGCATGAGTTGGCTGGAGAGGCACAGTCCCGCGGTTGCGTGGTACCAGCGGCAGATCACCTTTTGTTCATCGTATTGTGCTCAGCATTGCTTTCAGACCGATCAGGGAGGAGAAGCCGAGCAGCAGTTGCATCTGGGTATGGTGCAAACGGTGCCTCACAAGTACCAGGACTTCTTGGAGGTTTTCTGTGAGAAGGAAGCTGACAAGTTGCCGCCTCACAGACCTTACGACTGCGCGATTGATTTAGTGCCAGGGGCGCAACTGCCTGCTGCCAAGCTGTACTCCATGTCGGAAGACGAGATGCAAGAGCTTCGGGAGTTCATAGACCATAACCTCAAGCGAGGTTTCATCCAGGAATCTAAAGCAGCGGGTGGCAGCCCTGTGTTCTTTGTGAAGAAGAAAAACACGCCCCAAAAAAGGCTTATAGTGGATTACAGGTTCATAAACAGCTTGACTAAGCCCAAAGCTTTCCCCATGCCCAAGATTGACGACCTTTTAGCGACCGTCAGGAGGGGCAAGATTTTCACCAAGCTGGACCTACGTGGAGCTTACAATCTCATCCGCATCCGGAAAGGAGATGAGTGGAAGACCGCCATGTTCACCCCTCTGGGCACATACGAATACAGAGTCATGCCTTTCGGTCTCCAAAATGGCAGCCACGTTTTTCAAGCATTTATGCACCACGTGCTAGCAGGTCTCCTCTACAAGAAGTGTGTCTGCTTTCTCGACGATATCCTGATTTTCTCGGAATCGTCGGAGGATCACGATAAGGACGTGAGGGAGGTCCTGCAGAGGCTGAAGGACCACAGGCTGTACGCCAAGTTGGAAAAATGCCAGTTTGATGTCAGAGAGGTTGATTTCCTTGGCTACAAGTTGTCCGACGAGGGACTGGCCATGGACAGGGCTAAGGTTCAAGCGCTGTTGGACTGGAAAAGCCCTCGAAATCGGAAAGAGGTCCAGAGGTTCATCGGCTTTGCCAATTTTTACCGCAAGTTTATTAAAGGTTTTGCGAACGCGACGGCGGCTATCACTGACACCCTCAGTTCCAAGAAGAAGAAGTTCGTCTGGACCGAACAAGCGGAGCGGTCCTTCCGGACGCTTAAAGGTCTTTTCGCCTCCGAAGAGCAGCTGCTCCACGTGAATCCCGGCAGACCCATGCGGGTAGAGACCGATGCGTCAGACAGAGCGGTTGGGGCCGTTCTTTTGCAAGAGGATTCGCAAGGCAACTGGAGACCGGGTGCGTTCTACTCCCGGAAGCTCAGCAAGACGGAGCGCAATTATACCATATGGGACAGGGAGTTGTTGGCCATTCATGCAGCTTTCAAAGCGTGGCGACACTTCTTAATAGGAGCCAAGCACACGGTGCAAGTCCGCACGGATCACAAGAACTTAGAGTATTGGCGGACGGCTAAGTTACAGACCCAGCGACACATGCGCTGGGCGGAGTTCTTTGCGGATTTCGACTTCAAAATAGAATACATCCCAGGAGACTCCAATGTTATTGCAGACGCGCTGTCCCGAAAGCCGCAATACTTGGAGGAAGCAGCTCCAATCGCAGCAAAGCACATTTTCGCACCGCAGGCGTGGACGTGCGCTACCATCGCAGTCGACCTGGACGCGGTGCGACGCGCGTTGCAAAGGGATCAGTTTGCACAGTCCAAGATGGAGGAGCTACGCGGAGGGTCGCGAGACAACGATGAGTTCCAATTGCAAGATGGACTTTTGACTCGTAAGGGTGCCCTTTACGTGCCCACCGACGATCTTCGAGCCAAGGTTCTGCAACAATTGCATGACGCCCCTAGTGCAGGCCATTTCGGCAAAGAGAAGACGATGGAATTGGTGGCTAGAGACTTTTGGTGGCCCCAGATGAGAGGAGAGGTGGCGGACTACGTCGCCAGGTGTGATATCTGCCAGAGGTCCAAACCAGTGCACCAGAAGCAGGCGGGATTGCTAGAACCGCTGGAGACACCGCAGCAACCGTGGGAGAGGGTAGCGTTGGACTTTGTTACGGACCTGCCCAGCTCCAGAGGTAAGACGGCGGTGTTAGTGGTGGTGGACTTGTTCACCAAGATGGCGCATTTCATCCCTTGTGCCAAGGTGGCGACGGCAGAACAGACCGCAAAGCTCTTCATCGATCACGTCTTCAGAGTGCATGGACTTCCGCAGTCCGTCTTGTCCGACAGGGGGCGCCAGTTTGTTTCCACTTTCTGGCGAAAGCTTCTGGGCATATTGCACGTCAAAATCAACCTGACATCGGCGAGACATCCACAAACCAACGGTCAAGCGGAGAGGGTCAACGCGATCATGCAGCAGTACCTGCGGTGCTACGCCAACCAGCGACCTGCGGCGTGGGTGGACTATCTGCCGATGGCTGAATTCGCCTACAACAACACGAAACACGCATCCACCGGGGTGACGCCTTTCTTCGCGAACAATGGCCGTCATCCCAGAACCTTCCCGAGATTTGCGGCACCAGGAGGGGGGGGGCCTCAAGATGCCGACCAGTTTGCAGCGGAGTTGCAAGAGGTGCACGAGGAGCTGCGGAGACATTTGGAGCTGGCAAAACAGGCGTATAAGGTGCAGGCCGATAAGCACAGGAGGGCGGGAGAGGACATCCAGATTGGGGACTGGGTGTGGTTAGCAGCCCACGCGATGCCGGCCAGGTCATTGGCCAAGAAGAAGTTAGGACACAGGCAGCTAGGGCCATATCAAGTTGAGGCTAAGATCAATCCGGTGGCTTTTCGTCTAGCCCTTCCGGAGGGTTCCAGGGTGCACCCGGTCTTTCATAGGTCGGTGCTCACTCCCTACAAAACCCCACACAGGTTTCAAGAGTCAGGAGCACTCCCAGAGCCACGTAGGAGGGCGTCTGAGGGGGGGGAATCGCCAAGACCAGAACCTCTTAACGAGGTCACAGAGATACTGGACTCGAGATGGGGGGAGGAGGGAGTTGAATATTTTCTAGCCAGGGAAGGCACTCCGGCCTCTGCCAATAGCTGGGTGCCGGGTTACGCGTTGGACGAACCCCTGTTGAAGGAGGAGTTCCATGCACTTTTTCCGCACAAGCCCATGCCCGAGGAGTATTTTGATGATTGGCTTTTCACGCCCACTTTGTCAGACAGCACGTTCGAGGGTTTCTCCTCACCCGAGGGCCATACGCCCGAAACAAGCCCGACCAGGGATCCGAGACTGGGGGGGGAGGAGACAGGCCCTTGTTGGTGGGTGGATCAGCCAAGGGAGGCATGGAGTCAGAGATGGATGGTAGGTCCTTGGCAGGCAGCGCCAGGAGAAGCAGTGATGGAGGAAGAGACTGTGAGGTCTGTGGGTGGGGAACCCGAGTTCGAACACACATATACGGAGATGACAGAGGAGAACGTTGAGGTGGACAACTTGTATCCTGAACCGACCCAGGAAGTACCACGTTTTCCTCAACCTGCACCCGGCGAGCGGGAGGGGGGAAGGGGGGGCTTCGAGGGGGGGATGGATGTCAGGGTTTCTGGGAGAGAGGAGGAGATGACAGAGGAGACGGAGAGCGAGTGGGAGGAGGGGCAGAAGGATGAGGAAGAAGATGACGGAATTCTGAGGGAATCCACGAGTCTGAGCAGCGAGTCAGAGGATTCTCAAAAGGGGGTTACCTTAATCAAGCAAAAGGGAGGAGAAGGGAGAAGCGGAGAGGAGCCCAGTGGAAGACAGACGCAGCAAGAGGCGTCTCAGCCGGAACGGAGAAAAGGGGGTGGAGTCGTCAGCCTCTCGGAGGGAGCAGGATTAGGAGAGAACAGAGAAAGGGGGTTGGAGCAAGGTGTTCAGCCGGAAAGGGTGGAGAGCAGAACAAGGGGTGGTGTAGCGGTCGAAAGAAAGGTCAGCAGCAACGTACGCGCGCCAAGTTCAAACGTAGAGGCGCGCGGAAGTGGAGAGAGCTCAGGGGAGGAGCCCGGCCCTAAAGCCAGAAGGAGGGGGGAAGAGGCGGCAGAGGATTCAGCCTCAGGCGAGTCACGGAGAGAGGGAACCCAGGGGGGCAGGAAGACCCTGCGGAAAAGAAAGGAGAGGAAGAGGTGGTCTAGAGCCAGGCTATTAAGTTGGTGTGGAAGAGGGGAGGAGTCAGAGGGGACTTCAGCGGTCTAACGTGACAGACGTACGGCCACGATGCTGAACTGTACGAGAAGCAGAAATCTTCAATAAACTTTTCCTGTAAATAAACTGCAACGGAGTGAGGTCTCTTGTGAGCTGGGACCCGTCCTGGGTGGCCGTGACAATATAATTAAGAGCAATAGAGGAGGATTCACCTTTCATTTATCCCACATGCCAAATAGGCAACTATCTTCAAAAGTACTGTTCTGTGGCTATCCTTCGCAATACTGACTCTGCAAATCAAATTATTAAGTAGAACTTAAAGCAGGCACTTCTTGTTTAACAAGTTATGCAAGAAACTCTCAAGATTTGTAGAGCATATGAGACTTGTCACAAGATTTTAGTGAGTGCTGTGCAATTTTGTGCATTCAGACTGAGCTATAGAAATCCACAATTCTCTGATTAAAAGCACTAATCCAGTGGTTGCCAACATGGCAACCATGGATCTAAAGGCTAGCATCTCCAGTTCTAATCCTTGCAAGATCTAGGCTGCTTGCATGTTTTTTTAAAAAAAGATGGTTTGTCTAATGCAGAGGTTTCCAAACTTTTCATGTTGGTGACACGCTTTTTAGACGTGCATCATTTCACGACACAGTAATTCAGTTTTACTAGCAAACCAGAGGTTAATAAACCCCTTTCCTGCCCTGGTAGGAGCTTTGGGACCGTTCATATGGTAGACCTACACACTGCAGCCAACACACTAATGTGTTGCGACACACAGTTTGGAAAGCTCTGGTCTAATGAATGGTTAACGAGAGTTAGGAAGCATGGAACTCTGGAGGGACAATAGTTACACAGAAGTAAGAAAGTGTGAGCACAATGCCTGATACCTCCTACTAAATTGATAAACCTTATCAATAATAGGTAATACTTGGAGGCAGTGTGATGTGTTTTTTCTCTCTTTTTTAAGCCAATGACTGGCTGGAAAATTTGCTTTTACAAAAGTGGGATTGAGGAAAATACCCTGTTGTGTGTTCAGGACCATACTGTGGGGATGCGGTATCAGGAATGTCTAGTCTCCCAGAACAGGTACAGTAATGAAAGAAGTACTCAAGAAAAGGGAGAATTGTTTTATTTATTTACAATATATGCCACCTTTCTGCCTGACAGTAGGCCTCCTAACAGTCCAGTAAGCAAATTAATCATAAGAGATTAATGGTGTAGGGGTTAAGAGCGATAGACTCGTAATCTGGGGAACTGGGTTCGCGTTTCCGCTCCTCCACATGCAGCTGCTGAGTGACCTTGGGCCAGTCACACTTCTTTGAAGTCTCTCAGCCCCACTCACCTCACAGAGTGTTTGTTGTGGGGGAGGAGGGGAAAGGAGAATGTTAGCCGCTTTGAGACTCCTTCGGGTAGTGATAAATCGGGATATCAAATCCAAACTCCTCTTCTAATAAACACGTCTTTTTTTAAAAGGCACTCGCTAATGGGAAATCTCCACCCTCCAAGCCTTACATGTTGCTGTTTTAGTAGGGCTAGAGTGAAACAAGGGTACAGTATTATTTATCTAGTTTTGCTGTTATGCAGCATTGCTCAACACTTCTGACTTCCTTAAACTGCCACTAGATGGTACTCTACCCAGGGCAGAGCTTAAATTTGAAAATGAACTTTACAAAAAGAGAATTTCCCATTAGTACTGTATACAAAACTTTGAATGTGTGAACATGTGCACATGCAGAAACATGTAGGTTAGAAAATTCAAGGAAATAAAACGTTAAAAGCAAGGTATTGAGCCAGTAACTGATGCATCTAAACATGATGCGTCCACTACTCAAAAGAGGCAGTGTGGGAGTTCTTCAGACTGCCCTGTACCCATGTAGCCCATGTGACTGCATAAGATCATGTTTCCTTCCTATATATCAGGAGTGGGCTGCCTGTGAACCTGGGCCTAATTCAGACCTGAGGCAAGAGTGATCTGTCCCTTTCTTGGCATCCTGCTGGGCAAGGAGGAACAGAGATGGATAGGGGAGAAATAAAAGTGGGTGGCCGTGCTCATAACTAGCATGTGGCCCCTGACAGGGGGACCTTCAAGGAAAGGTGGCCCTTGAGAGAGGGAGGGAATTGCCTGAGCCTATGCTATAAAAAGCTCCCTTGACTCCACTGATTCCCTCTCACCTGAGAGAGCTGTCTCAACAGGCACCATATCTTGAGCTGTGTGTTTTGTTTTTAATCTGAATATGCAGATTGGTGGGAGATAAAATACAGTGTCCTTGTTTGACTCCTGTACAGCCTCCAAAAGTCAAGCTATTTGCTAGGCACTGAAACAGCAAGCTTCTCCGCCTTTGGGGGTGTTTTAGATGAACATAACATACTGCGCTTGTGTCGGGATGACTTGGCTATCTGAAATAGGTCTTATTTGTCAGGAACAGAGCTCTTTTTTTGTGCAAATGGGAGGAAAACTACTTGACAACTTTCTTAAGTAGAAAGAAACAGTATGAGAGACTCTGGATCAGGCTGAGGGCCCATCTGGTTGAACATTCTGTTCTCTCATCCAGTGTGGGTTACTACACAATATAATTCCCATTCACCATTTATATAAGAAATATTTCAAAGATCTGATAAAAATTACCAAAGCAACTACTAAATTACTAAAATGAAAATGCATAAAACCTATCCATATACTGTATATGTCTATATGTTTGTTTGTCTGTCTGTCTGTTTCTCTCTCTCTCTCTCTCTCTCTCTCTCTCTCTCTGTGTGTGTGTGTGTGTGTGTGTGTGTGTGTGTGTGTTATTGAAAGAAGGAGAGATAAAACACCATTTTGACAGAATGCAGAATTACAACTCCAGGAAATCAGAAAAAGCAGTCTTCATATATCATACAGGTATAAAGCAGCCTTCCTTAGTTTATGCAACATTTGCAAGGACAGGATTGTGAGAGTGAGGGCTGAAAAGATTGTGGAGATGATACTGATTAAAAGCATGAGACTCTTAATCTCAGGGTTGTGGGTTCGAGCCCCAGGTTGGAGAAAAGAGTTCTGCATTGCAAGGGGTTGGACTGGATGACCCTCGTGGTCCCTCCCAAAACTACATTTCTACAATACTTCAGTCACCTTGTTACCTGGGAAGCAGTCAAAACTGGTTATCCCCAGTGAAAACAAGATGAGATTATATGTACATTGTGCTAGTTGACTGGATATGACTCTCAGATAAAAAGGTGTCTATAAGAGTCTCTCTCTTAATATCCCATTCTATCTGTCAGAATGGCTACTATTAGGTTTCACCATTTCTCGCTCGTGTCTCATGTATGGAGCATCCTACATGGAGTCCTGGCCAGGAAGCTCCTTCTCATTATTCTGTTTTGCGCTTCTGATCTCTAGCCTTGACTCTGGCTTCCTGTACAGGGAGATGTCAAAAACTCTCTTATGCGTGTCAAACCAGAAGAACTTGCTGGCAATTCCATTACCCAGGAAGGTTTGGGTGGTAGTGGTGGTGTATGGGCAGAGCCTTCTCTGTGGTAACTTCCTGCCTGTGAACTGACTTCTCCTCTGAAGTGGAGGATTATTCTTTCATCAACATTTGAAGAAGCATCTCATTAACCCAAGCCTTGGGGAGGGATTGACCTTTTAACCATTCCCTTTTTTTTTTTTGGACACATCCTTTTACTGCTGTGGATGTTCAGTCTTTTATCATTGTAGCATTTTATGGTGTCTGTGTTAAGATATTATGTGACATATTTGTTGCCTTGAAAACGTACGATGAAGGGAATAAATAAAATAAAATAAATAAAATAAAAAATAAAATAGGTAACCACAACATGATTCTCTTCCATTAGGTGAGGGATAGAGGTCTGGTTTAACTATTAGCTAGACTCTCAGTTTCCATGCTCAACCACAAAACTCACTGGGTGATTTTCAAGCAGTGACTCTATTTTAGCCTTATCTTCACCATTAAGTTGTCATTATGAGGATAAAGTTGGGGAAAGAAGTATCCATCTAAGTAGGCTGCTCTGAGCCCCTTGGAAGGATGACACCATTAATGCCAAGCCAAAACTGTAAGAGAAAAATATTTGAAGAAACTTTAATACATTTGTTAATTTTGAATCATTTGAGGACTTTGAATCATTTGAGGATTTTTGGGGTGTCCCTTCCAACTCTACAATTCTGTGATACTACTTAGGCCTTTGCTCCTATTAGGCTAAGACCCCTCATACCTGTAACCTAGACAGCCCAAAAACCTGCTTTATGGAGGCAGATATGAAAGATGGTCTTCCTGGCCAGCGTTGGGTTTCTCTTCCCTTAAGATATAGGCTTGGTGGTCTGTGGTGACAGTTAACAGAACAGGGAGTCAGGTGGGCCAGCAGTGATCATGATCTGTGAGAACTCCTTTCAGTTGTTGTCACCCACCGTATTCTTTCTCTTTTTTTAATCAGCAGAAAGAAGGGAAATGAAAACGAAATTTACCCACCACAGGATATGATGAACACGACAGAAACTGAACCAGGGCAACTCATACTAAGAACATTCCAGAACCAGGCCTGGGCAAATGAGACAGTGGGCATGGCCTTTCTAGAAAATCCATTCACAAGGAAGCGTTTTTATTTTCGTAGATTCAGGCTCTCCCTGAATGCATCAGCAGGAAATGCGGAAACCAGTTTATTTTCCCCAAGGTAAGCTGATTTGCATGCCAGAATAGTAAGACTGGCATGGCGTGTTCAGATTCTATAGCAACTTTCCCTCCAATAGCTGAAAGGCAGGGAGAAACTTGGCAAGTGCTGCTTTTTCCCATCACTGAAGTGCTGTGATCTTCCACACCCGGGAAACCTCTCCCTGCCAGCCCTCAGACTTCTTGGAAGAATGCAAATGTTACATAAGCACCATAAGCACTAGGCAGGCTTCAGGTTTATGGGGGCTACTTTGGTTTTGACTAGACTCCCAAGGCCTATGAACCAGAACCAGGTCCCATCAAGTATCTGGGGAGAGAAGCAAAGATAAAACAGGAGTTCTGAGTGCAGAGTCAAGTAGCTTCTGCATTCCATGAGCCTTTCACTCAATGACTTGTGTAACAAACTCCTTGCTCAGGGCCAGCCTGCCCATCTGTGCCTTGGGGCGGCAGATCCACCTTCAAGGAACGCATTGCTGCTGCTGCGGTGGTGGTGGTGCCAGCAACAGCTGCAGCCGCTCCTTGGCTCCTCTGTAGCCACCATTTGCTGCCTCCATAGCAGCCTCTTGGTGAGTAGGAGCCTCATTGGCCTCTTCCTACCTGGTTCCCCATCTTGATCCTTATCCAACTCCCCTCTCCCCACCCCAGTTCCTGATGTAGATCTTCCCAGCAGGGTGGGAGACGCCATTTTGTGGTTTGCCTAAGGTGCCAACATGTATCGGACTGCCTCTGTTCTCACTTTCCTAAGTGTACGCAAAACTGTAGCACCTATGCAGAAGAGATTGGTGTTACATTCTGTTTAGGGAAATCTTTGGGGTTTGCAGAAGCATGATGAATCTTTTTTCTCAGGGGAGATACTCCGAAAACAGTTCGAAGAGGACTGAGCATGTCAATGGTGGCAGAATGCTGATTGATGGATTGATTGGGAAACCAGGGGAGGGGGATGGAATACAGTGGTACCTCAGGTTAAGTACTTAATTCGTTCTGGAGGTCCGTACTTAACCTGAAACTGTTCTTAACCTGAAGCACCACTTTAGCTAATGGGGCCTCCTGCTGCCGCCGCGCCGCTGGAGCCCGATTTCTTTCTTATCCTGAAGCAAAGTTCTTAACCTGAAGCACTATTTCTGGCTTAGTGGAGTGTGTAACCTGAAGCGTATGTAACCTGAAGTGTATGTAACCCGAGGTACCACTGTAGCTGGAATCCCCAACATGACATGCTGCAACGTTTTGTTGCAGTTCACACTTGCAGAAGTATAAAGCATCCACCCTGGAGTTATTACAGATCAGGGTTCCACTTGTTGCTACTGTTTACATCAGGCATGGCCAAACTGTTTTGGGACTACAATTCCCATCATCCCTGACCACTGGCCCTGTTAGCTAGGGATGATGGGAGTTGTAGTCCCAAAACATCTAGAGGACCAAGTTTGGCCATGCCTGGTTTACATAGTTTGGAGTAAGAAACCCTTGCTGGTCTGCTTTAAGTTATCCAGAAATCTATCTCCTGCCTACAATTACTGTACAGGTTGCTACATGACACTGTGCTACAAAGATCTTGGGAGACAGGGAAAGAGCCCTGTGGCATGGTGACAGCCTTTCCAAGGCTGAAACAAGATGGCCTTGAAGAGCAATATGCTTGCTAATCCCCAAGAGACCAATGGAGCTGGGAGGGGAGAGTGGTTAAGATAAAAAGGCCATGAGGAAGACCAAAGCTGTAGACACACATGGCCTAAACACAGGGCGGGGTATGTGTGCGCGCGCATGCATGTGAGGAAGCAGATAGCAGGAATAAATGGGCGAGATAGAAACAGTCATATCTTTTTAACCTTCATATGCTGCAAGGAACAGATAAGGGTATCCCGAGAACATATCTCCAAATATGGGAATTATACAATTGGGGAGCCACGATCAAGAAGGCCCTACCACAAATCACTATGGGGTGTGCTGATGTTAAGGACAGCAGTAACAGCAGGGCCTTCCCCCACAGATGTTAAGAGCATGGCCTGGCACATAAGGGCAGAGGTGCTCCTTCAAGGATCCAGGTCACAAGGGATTAGTGAGATGGGGTTATTTTGGCATTTCCCTTTCCGTGGCGCATGGCCATTTGGACAGGAAAATTCTAGAACCGGCTGACATAATAAAGGTTAACACATTGCCTGGTCCAGATCATATCTACCTGTTAGTTCTTGGAGAATTTAAATATGAAACTGCAGTGCTCTTCAGATTATGCTGTACTGAGACAGAGGCTCAAAGAACTTGTGTATTGCATTCACACAACAAGGCTTTTCTTTATATTACTGTAGCTCCTCACATTCCCCTGAAAACCCTGTTCCTGACACATAGGAGATTCTTTGAAACAGCATGCAGTGCAGCTGGGTGATGAAACCGACACTCCTCCATGAGAGAGCGTATGTGTCTTCTGCTCATTTAAAAGGCACTTGGTATCCAAGCATTTATATTACTGAAAGGAAAGCTGCTTGAAGACTCAGGATTTACTGTATTTTTCGCTCTATAAGATGCACCAGACCACAAGACGCACCTAGTTTTTGGAGGAGGAAAACAAGAAAAAAATTATTCCGAATCTCAGAAGCCAGAACAGCAAGAGGGATCGCTGCGCAGTGAAAGCAGCAATCCCTCTTGCTGTTCCGGCTTCAGGGATAGCTGCGCAGCCTGCATTCGCTCCATAAGATGCACACACATTTCCCCTTACTTTTTAGGAGGGAAAAAGTGAGTCTTATACAGCAAAAAATACGGTAATTTGCGACTTTTTTATAATGTCTTACTGATGTTTTATTATCAATAGAGATTACCAAATGATAAAAAAATAACAACATGAGTGGGAGATGCTTTAGCAAATAGATAAACATCAAGAAAAATTGTTATGAAGAGTGTTCAAATACAGTAAAGGACAAAAATAAAATAAAATTGCAGAAGAGTCAGAGAACCAGGTTTTACTTAAGGGTGGTTCATATCACCCCACGGAAAACAGCAGTGAGAAGGCACAGCAGGTAGCTGTTAAAAGCAGGTCCTCATAATATCTTCTGACAAGTAAATGTTTTCCTTTGCTTCTAATCATGGGAAGGCAACCACGCAACGTGCACAGTTTACACTGTGTGACAAAAACTCATTAGCAGAGGGAGAAGTTTCCTGCAACGTGGTACCACAGTGATTGAAGTCTTGAAACAATGCATCTGACACGCTACACTCAATCTATGGACATCCTCTAAATGCTCACCTAAACACCCAAAATTCAAGATGGTTATTTTCAGAAGGAAAAACACCTAGGTAGCCTTTCCACGTGATCAGAAAATAAAATGTTTGTATTGGTAATGCCAAGTTAGTACCAGGCTACAATTGACAGTCTTGTGTTGTCGTTGCCCCACCACCTTCTCCTTTAAAAACAATCACAGCTAGATAATTAAAAACAGGGTTTATAAATGAAACTAACAGGAGACCCTTGACTGCAGCTGCAATGTCACTGACTGCTAAAAACAGACAGACACACCCCATATCAGTTTACTAATTAGTTGCTGTGTAGGAGGCTTTAAAAATATTACATAATTACAAATAACCACCACATTGTTTCAAGAACCTTTATACATCTTTTAATTAGATTAGCTTTACAAGCAACTTGAGAGCTCTTTCAGTAATGAACACTGCTTTTCAAAAGTTACATGACTTTATAGGAAATCTGCAAATTAATTCTGAATTTCTTTGCCTGCTAGATAAAAGTCTTGTGTTTTACAGCTGGCTAATGTCATGAAATAAAAATAGCATTATGAAGCTTTATCTTTAACCAGGACTAAACACATATACAGGCCGTAAGACAGTTTAAAAATAGTCTGAAACAGGTTCCTGCTTGGTAACGCCCAAGGCTGAAGATTTAACTGACATGAACAGCTTCTAAATGAACATTAGAAGACCCAGTTTGGTGACCTTTTGTAAAATAACCAACTGAGAGATTTAAGCACATTTTAAATCTTCCCAACAAGCACAAATGTAAGATGTTGATACTTTGAATAGAGGGACAAACAAACAAAAAATGTAAAGGCTTATTATGTTGTCCATGTCTAACACATTTAACATAATACAAAAGCAGTTAAAAGTTAGAAATGGTGTTTCTTAGGCCTAAAACAGTGCATTGCACTGCAGACCAGACAGTAGAGAAAATTTGCACTCCTTGGTCAGGCTTGCAGAGGCACTTACAGTAGACATGTTTTCTTCGGATTTACCAGGATTAAGAGAAAAACCAAACTGTTAAAAGTTTTGACAGCTAATCGTTTTAAAGGGGGTGGGGGAAACAAAAAAAACCCCAAAGACTTTTGCCAGATGTTCCCTTAGTATGCTATCACAATACTGAATTTCCCACCTTTTGTCAGTTGTCACTAAACGTAATCCTTTTTTTTTCATGTTTTACATGAATAGTAAGCAATTTTTAATAAAAATTACTGAGCTTTCCATAGAAAAGGTCTCTAATACAAGTACAAACTATACAGATGCTAAAATAGGCAAAGTTGTACATACAGAAATATTTCTGTACACTTACATTGTTTTGGTTAAGTGAGGGAATCAAGGGATAAAATATGGAGCCTTTAAATGGGGAGGCTCGTGTTTGTAAGGCTGCTAGAACTCAGAAGCTTCCCTCCAGGGGGTTACTTTTGAGCACAAACCAATCCCTTCAAAAGAAAACATTTCAAAATATCTGGTTGAATTAATTTTATTCTCTATTGCTTCCTCACTTAAAAGTAATTTAGTTTTTCCTTGTCAAAAACATTTTCGTATTGATCAGAGGCCAATGTTGTTTTGGGAAGGAAAAAATCTCAGCAGTAGGAAAATATTTACATATTAAGCCTGCAGTGATGCACTTCAGTCTTAATGCATTAAATATACCCCTTGATAGTATATAAGGGGATCAAGGGACCCAACTGCAAATGAGGATACTACTGCTTTGGGGGAAAATCTCTGAAGTTTCATGACCTTACCAAAAAACGTAGCAGAAAGTAAGCTTTTGAAAACAAGTCAAGATTGAGATCTCCCATTAAAGTAGTAGAAAGGATGTTGGTACACCTAAAAGCCTAGGAAAGCCCTTATGTTCTAGGGATTTGATACTTATGGGCAGAGTCCACCTGGCACTTCATCTGCACAAGCCCCACTGGAAAAAGCAGGAGCTGCACATGAGTACTGCTGTGTTCTTGAATGATTTTCATTCACATCGAATGGCTCTCATAGATGAAGTTCCCAGCGGAACTGCAACCACAGTTCTCAACATGAAAAAGACAGTACGGATAACGTCAAGTCCACTTAGTGCTAGCCAGTCACTTAGAAAACCCAAATGACACAGATACAGAAAGCTTGCTCTCTGGATACAACATATAAAACCACAAATTTAAGGAAGTAATTGACAGCAAGATAGGCATCTGTTTCAGTTTTTTTTAAAAAAAAATAGTTTCAGAGAGAACACAAACACAATACAGCAGCAATCTTTAAAAAAAATTCAAATTAGTGTAAGATATGAAAATAAAACAATTGGGTTCTTAAATGGGAATTAAAGTGCTCCTTTTCAGACTTAAGTGTAAAGACAGAGTGATCATCAGTTACTGGCAATTCTTATTTAAATTAGGTTTTACATGGTAGGAGAACAGTGTGAACAGCAAATTTACAAAAATAGTTAAATGCCATTTTGGAGAAAAATGTTTGCTTTGCTCGATGTTGATCAGCTGTACCTGGTTATACAAAAATTATTTAAAATTCAAAACTTTTACCACATTTTTTTTAAAAAAGGGGGATGATAAATAGCATTGAACTGGACGATTGAATGGCAAAATATGAAGGATGGAAAACTTCTAGGTAGGGCACTTCATGTGTAAGCTGTTTTTTCCCCAATGCTTATCGTCACATAAGCAGTTAACAGGACTAGAGTCACAATCATGTAGTACAATGCATAAGCGATTAGAAATCCATTTGATGAAACACTGAAACCCATAATTCATTTGTTTATTCCAAATGTTGATTTGGCGTTGATTTTCCTTTATCTCATTATTCACATTCAAAAGTTAATAGACAGCGCCTAGGACTGTTGTGGGGAGGGGGAGAAGGACCAGGACGTAGCACAGGGAATTACTAGATCAAAGGCTTTATAGAAGATCTTTCCCATTTGAATCAGGAGGCTTGTTAAGTTCAGTCTCCACACCTTTTTCACCTGTAAGACAAAGGGGGAGTTATTAAAAAAACCCAGAAATACTATACCATTACAAGTTTGATATGCAAGGTGGCCAACCACACTCTTGCGCATGCGCGCGCGCGCGCGCACACACACACACAGAGGCCACACCATCTCCCTAACTCACACACTCCACATACCGGTATACACAACTACACATGTGTGCATCTCTCACTCACGCATACATACCTTCCTGCCTCTCACAAACAGACATACACATACTACACAGAGATCTCTCCCTCTCTGGCCAGGTGCACCTCTCCCTCACCCCACAGACCTCATGTATAGATTTCCTTCTCTCTCACATGCACACAAGCAACATATAGATCAGTGTTTCCCAACCTTTTTTGGGCAAAGGCACACTTGTTTCATGAAAAAAATCTCGAGGCACACCACCATTACAGCCCCGTGACGTCAGCGCGCAGCGTCACGCCGGGAGGGACGCACGAAAGTGTAAGTTTCAATTTTTTCCCCTCCCCCTTGCCTTCCTTCTGTGCCAACCGCCAAAAAGCCAAGAAAAAAGCCAAGGCTTTAGGGCAGCAGGTCGACACGGAAGAAGCTCCTACCTAAGGACAGGTGCGACGGCCGTGTCCTCTTCTGCCACACTTGGCAGCCCCGCCTCACGGTCGTGACTCCCACCCTGATTTCTCCCCGCAGGTCGAGCGGCACAGGCAGCCCAATGTGTCCAGCCCAGACACAAGCCCCGCTTCCCCACTCTAGATCCTGAATGCGACCAAGTGCTCTGGACTCCCGAGCAGGGTGGGAAAGAGGACTCGCATCTGGTAGCCTCCGGGCTCCTCGCCTGCTCGAGGGATGGCATTGCAGGCAAGCTGCCGGCCGTCGCCATCGCCGCCCCCTCATGCGAGTGGACCTGCCCGGAGTGGTGGGCCGGGGGAGGCTCGCTCTCTGTGGGGATGTGGCCCGCACGCGCGGCCCCGCTTCCTCCTGCCCAGGGCTGAGCTCCTTACCCGCGATCTCGGTCTCGCGCACGCGGATCCCACTTATTCCGAAGCTCGCGCCACTAGCCGGGGCTCTCACACCGTGCCAGGGCGAGGCGGCGCGGCCCACTGACGTCATCGCAGCTCGCCGCCGCCCTCAACTTCCCTGTTCCCTCCCCTCCCTCGGGTCGCCGTGGTTACCGAGGACTGCAAGCTGCTCGGGCGAGCGTGGGGCATTAAGTGGGAGAAGGAAAATTAAAATTAAAACTCGCCTGAAGGCCGCCTCTCCGGATATCTTTCGAATTTTTTAATTTTTCCCGCGGCACACCAGGCAACGTCTCGCGGCACACTAGTGTGCCGCGGAACACCGGTTGGGAAACACTGATATAGATCAATCACCCCCCATATATCTCTCCCTCACTCTCACAAATCATACATACAGCTCTCAATTTCATGCATATATGCACTACTGGAGCACACACACACCCCACCTCAATTCAGAGAAGCACTTCTCTGGAGCACAACAGTATACCCAAAGCAAAACTACAAGGCTCCTGGAAGTATGGCAACATCTGCCCCAATGGATGCTCAACCTTTCTGGTGCCACTCAAACTGATCTGAAGGTAAAGGTAAAGGACCCCTGACAGTAAAGTCCAGTCGCGAACGACTCTGAGGTTGCGGTGCTCATCTTGCTTTACTAGCCGAGGGAGCTGCCGTTTGTCCGCAGACAGTTTTTCCGGGTCATGTGGCCAGCATGACTAAGCAGCTTCTGGCAAAACCAGAGCAGTGCACGGAAACGCCATTTGGCTTCCTGCCAGAGCAGTACCTATTTATCTACTTGCACTTTGGCATGCTTTTGAACTGCTAGGTTGGCAGGAGCTGGGACCAAGCAATGGGAGCTCACCCCGTTGTGGGGATTTGAACCACCAACCTTCAGATCAGCAAGCCCTAGGCTCAGTGGTTTAGACCTCAGCGTCACCCGCGTCCCTCAAATTGATTTAGGAGAATGCAACACTCTATTAAGCTTGTCAAATATATACATCTTTCCTTTCTCCACATTTTTACATGACAAAAATCCAACAGATCTGTTCTTCATTTGTTCTAGATTCTAATTCAACACAATCTTAAACACAACCTCAGACGGTATCATTTGTGCATCAAATTCAAATAATAAGGGAATGTTTAAAGACAGTAATAGTGTTTGCTGCACATTCATGCATCAAATGTTTTAATAATTTTCTAGAAGCTTTCTTGGTTGGGGTGACTTAACCTTATGATTAAGAAGGACTGAAATAGTTTCTTCAGTTTGCATAATGTTTCAGTTGGGTATTTTTCCCCTATGTGGCCTTTGAAACTTGTTGCTAGCTCTGAGCCACTATGGGTGGGGCAAGAAATAAGATGAAATTAAGGCTCTTTTCATTTCAAGATACTCAAGATAGTGGTACCTCGGGTTACAGTCATTTCAGGTTACAGACTCCGCTAACCCAGAAATAGTTCCTCGGGTTAAGAACTTTGCTTCAGGGTGAGAACAGAAATCGCGCGGCGGCAGCAGGAGGCCCCATTTGCTAAAGTGGTACCTCAGGTTAAGAACAGCTTCAGGTTAAGAACAGACCTCCAGAACGAATTAAGTTCCTAACCCTAGGTACCACTGTATAGGTCTTACTGAAGTTCATTATTAACTACAGCTATAATATCACTGTACAGTAATACCTTCGCGAATGTCCGCCTTGTCTAGTGTCCATTCCAGCAAACCCGGAAGTACTGAATTGGGTTACTTCCGGGTTTGCTGCTCGTGCATGCGCAGAAGTGCTAAATTGCGCTTCGCGCATGCGCAGAACTGCAGACCACTCTGCGTGCATGCGCAGACACGGCACTTTGCCCTGCGTCCTTTTCAGCTAGTGGCCAGGGCTCTGGAACAGATCCCAGCCGCACAATGAGGTACAACTGTACTTAGAAGCTGCTGTTGTCAGTTACTTTTACAGCTACGAACACTAAAATACAGCTGATTTTAGAGAGAACACAAACATAAAAAACAGGGAAATCAGTTACCTGTTAAGTATTTTACTTTAGCACGGGCTCTTTCATCTGCATCAAAATACCACACTGTTATTGCGTACCTTTAAAAGATAAAAAGAATGAAATAGTAAACAACACATTTTATGAAATAGTAAACAACACATTTTAACACTCTCTTAGATCCCTCCAATTACATGACAGAACCGTATACCTTAGCCACCTAAACAGCAGTGTATACTGTCAACTTATTCTGCATATTTGTAACGTAATAATTTGCAGAACTTAATACAATCTGTAACTTACTACTTTGAGCTTGGCATATGCATCTGGCATATTAATTATACAGTTTGTGGTGAATGCTGAAGACACACCTCTTTACCCTGGCCTTTGACACCAGATTAGTATTTTTAGGACCCACCTTATTTCTGTGATTGTTAAGTTGCTTTAAACTGCTTTGAATTGTGTTTTTAAGTGTTGTAACCTGCCCTGGGACCTTAGGGAGAAGGGCAGGTAAATACCAGCACATAATAAATTGGTGGCACTGACAAGTAGGAAGCATCCAACTCTAATCGTCTTCAGCTTTATTGGGAAAAAATGGTGCTTCAGACTTTACCCAACTAAACAGATGTCTCCTTCCAATGAAAAGCAAATTCATTCTTAAGAAAACAACAGGGCCCCTGCTGGATCAGAGCAAAGGTTCATCCGGGCCAGAGTTCACACTGGCCAACCACAGATGCCTATGAAAGGCCCAAAAGTAGGACATGAGTGCAATAGCATTCTGATGCTTGTGATCCCCAGCAATATTCCTTGATTTTAGACAGCTTCCTGGTTTTATAACTTTCAAGGTTGCAATCCTATACAAACTTGCTTGCCAGCAAGTACTAAATTTTAATGAACTCAATGGGACTTCCAAGTAAGCATGCCTAGAATCAGACTGTAACTCAAAGCTGTTGCTTAAAAAACAAACAAACAAGAATATATACTTCTAATATATTTTATACCAGCAAACTCTCCTTAAATTTTCGCAACATATGAAGAAGTAAGGTAAAGGTAAAGGTACCCCTGCCCTTTCGGGCCAGTCTTGCCAGACTCTAGGGTTGTGCGCCCATTTCACTTAAGAGGCCGGGGGCCAGCGCTGTCCGCAGAAACTTCCGGGTCACGTGGCCAGCATGACAAGCTGCATCTGGCGAGCCAGCGCAGCACACGGAACGCCGCTTACCTTCCCGCTGGTAAGCGGTCCCTATTTATCTACTTGCACCCGGGGGTGCTTTCGAACTGCTAGGTTGGCAGGCACTGGGACCAAACGACGGGAGCGCACCCCGCCGCGGGGATTCGAACCGCCGACCATACGATCGACAAGTCCTAGGTGCTGAGGTTTAACCCACAGCGCCACCTGCGTCCCATGTTATGAAGAAGTAGGAAGTAAGAAATGAAGTCTGCAACCCTAAGAGCATAGGTCTAGCACTTGAGAGAAGCTCAGGACAGGTTAGGTCAGAAAGGACAGTCTAAGAAACTTGGGAGGTTTCACTTTATCTACCTGCTCTTTCCCTTGGAGACACATCAAACTAAGTTGCATCTCTACACTTCCAAGAACTGCCCCCTTTCACTTCAACAGAATGTTAATTACAAGGTTTATAAATTTAACATTTGTACAGTACCAAAAAAGTGAACTCCATTCACTCAGGAAACAAACATCTAATCTAATGCAGTGATAAATTTTGCAGTGTATGCACATAAAGTCTTATTTCAAGAGACATTTACAAAATTATTTATTCTACTGATACTCAGATGTACATGCACTTGTTTAAAAGCCAAATCTCCATATTTATTAATACGCAAACATCACCTTTACTCTAAGCAGCTCAAGGTGGCATACAAGGATCAGACTGGCTCAGGGTCACCAAATGAGCTTCACGGCCTAGTAAAGATTTGAAGCCTGGTTTCCCAGGTCCTAGTCCAACTTTCTAACTACTACATTGACTCTTATAAACACAGCTATTTTTATCCCTTTTTTAGTCTTCCCAAATAATAGCTCTCACACACCTGTTAACAATTCATGACTGGCCTCAATGATCAACTCCTATGCCTTCATCTGCTTTATATGACACGTAATTTTTTTTTAACCTGAGAAATAAACTGACATGTCTACTCCCCATATATAGGCCTGCAGCCTAAATGTACTGCAGTCCAAAAAAATCTCAGGGAGAAAACCCCCGACAACTTATAACAATGCATGGCACCATTGATAAGACAATGACTTTTTTCCATTTAACTAACCTGCTATAAAT